>NC_041394.2:244629367-245989367 GCF_900747795.2 Erpetoichthys calabaricus
AGGTTAATTTCTTTTTGAATTTATTGGCTTTCACCCCAACTAGCCTCACAACCATAGTACAAAACAGTAATGAATAGTAACAGTAATGATATTTAGTCTGTTTGGTTCCTGAAGTCTTGAGGGCTGGATGTGATGCTTCAAGTGTACAGGGCCCACAGAGAGGTTTTAGTGGTAAATGTGCAAGGAGAGCACACTTTATGTTCAGTTGTCCATGTCTTTCAAGGTCTCACACAGTGATCCTCTCATACTCGCATGAAATTCAGCTGCTGAGGGTTAGTGATCAGTTTACTCCTTAGGTTCTACAAGCTGAATGCATGCTGTTGCATGGGGTCTCTTTTGCTTGTGTTTCATTTAGTGAGGTCGAACTCTAGGCGGCTCATGCAACAAACTCCATTTCAGTCTCCCTTCTGTTGCTGGAGCCCAGAATTAGAGTGGTGGTCAAGCTCTTTGTGGACAGCCACACCCTAGGCAAAAAGGAGTCTGCTACAAAGCGCAGAAGGCAAGCCCAGGCAGAGCAAATACAGAGAGCAGAAAGATAGTGCTTTCACATGTTTGTAAAGTAAGTAGAGGACATTGGCAAATGTGTCCTTGAGTGGACATAAGTGAACCTTTTGGAAGTTAATGGGGGCATAGATTTCTTTATCAAGGATTGCATAAATGTGTTATGGCCACCCTTTCTTTCTAACCATACAATGAAACAGGCTACTTCAGAGTCAAGGATGTGCCAGCAAGAGTCTCATTCAGTTGTGATTAATACTTCCTAATCAGATGGACAGAGTCACATGTTGCATGACAAAAGAGAGATTCCTCTTTTCAGTTTCACAAAAATCTTTTTAGTTGCTTAAGGAATTTTACTTTGGTTGATGGGGTGCAATCACAGGTTTAAGTTATCAGGCCTGAAAGCTGAAGTGAATGTCCCATGCCATAGGAACAGACTATAATGCCACTACCTACAACTTTGAACCTTTTGTCACTGAAGAGTGTAAATGTGCTTTGGAGAGAAAGAAAGTATTTACGGCCATATATTGTTTTTGCTTTGATGTGTGAGTGTGCTACATGGAGTTGGAGGGTTATTTATTCTAAAATAAACAGTTAAGAAAGAATTGTACTCACTTTTTAATGCCATGTGTAGCAGCCTTCCAGTTATTATATTCCTGTGTGTTAGGTGAAGACTAATCAGATTTTTTGTTATCTTTATACTTACGAGTATATTGTATTTTTGAACAGAATGAGGTATGTTGTCCATTGTAGTTGTAATTTTATTCATCTACTGTTTCATCTTATTTGAATAGAAAATGTTTTATTGTTCTGTAATGGGATTATTGTATTTGGCCTTCTCTTTTGTGAAGAGTAACAAAAAATAATATAAAACATTAAAAAGCAGGTATTAAATTTCATAATATAGTGATGTATTAATTTTGTATACTGCTTGCCTTATGAAGGTTGGATATACAGCATGTACTGTAGCTCTTAGGTATTTTAACTGTTAGTTTATTGCATGTAATCATAATCCTTAGATTATGTTTATCCTTCTTAAGTATGGTTGGGTTCATTACATATTTAAGAGAAAAGAGAATCATCCTGTTTTTAAATGTGAATGTTTTTCAGATTGTAAAAATGATTTAATACCATCCTTAAGCACCCAAACTGCAATGAGGAAATGGGCTTGGTGCTAATGCTATGATTTATTTATTTATCTAGATTTGTGGTATAATTTTTTTTTAAGTAAGCCTAAAAATGCAAATGCAGCATTACTGAGAGCAATATATTGCTCAAATATTTGGCCAGTCCTAAAAAGTCAAAAACTTTGATTAAAAAACCCGTGCTGTAAAAAGCCCAGGCACCTAGAAACTTTTGAAATCGTCAGAAAAAAAATTGATATGCAGAATCGGCAGTTTCATTTTGCGGATGTGCTCGCAACCCTTCACCCCATCTGCCCCCTCCCCCATCTATCAGCAGGTAAGCAATTTTGTGTCCTGCTCATTAACTTGGGGCCGCCTTGCCAGTTCTTTTGAGCTTCATTGCTGTAGCCTTGCACTTCTGGGCCGCCTCGCACTTCCGGGAAGAACAGACAGACAGACACAGCCCGAAAGTGAATAGTAGACATCACATAGTATATGTGTACCAAATTTCAGGTCAATAGTTCAAACGGTTTGTGAGCTACAGGTGATTTAAAATCTTGGACAGAGAAACAAACAGCCACGGTAGCGTATTATATAAGAAGATTTATTTCAGTAAGATAATTCTGTTTGCCCATGTAAATGAGCTGATGTACATTTGATTTCAGAAAGAGCCCCTCCTACCCCATATGTCACAATGTAAACTTTCATGATTCTTTCAGCACATCCCTCCTGTGGGAAATCTGTCTCAACCATTGAAATATGTTTAAAGAATTGTAAAGAAATATTTCAGATGGTCAAATGCAGCCAAATGATTAAATTTTCAGCATTTTAACCAGAGGTGTAATCTGTAGTGAAATTAAGCTTCCAGGTCTGGGTGTTGGCTGTGAAAATTCATGTTGGTAATTATTTTTTTTTTTATAGAAAACTGTAAATAGTATTGTCCATTATGTTTAGCATGTTGGTGGTACAAGAAAAAAAAGTTTTACCTTTTATTTATAGAAAGTATGGAATCCTATTCCTGATGCTCAAAAAATGTTACTCCATGATTTCACAAAAGTGTTGAGTTATTTCATAGACATTACAGCTGCAGTTGGTCTTCCGGTGCCAGCTATTGAGGGGTTGGTTAAGCACATGCATCACATTTAATCAAGTGACAAGAGTTAAATAGATGTGTTTTAGGTATTCATTTAATCCTGCATGTGCTGATGGGGAAAATGTAATCATTCCAGTTTGGGGTCACATGGAGACAGTGAACCCAGCAGCACTGGGTTTAAGGCAAGAAGCAAACAGGATGGATATTACTCCAGTCACTTACAGGGCTTAGTCACACAGCCAAAGAGTGTTACAGTATGTGTGCAGTCTAGTAACAAAAACCTATAAATGAAGTATCTGTTTAGTATTAATCCAGTTATTCTCTGTAGATATTTGGAAACAATGTGATCTGGTGGTACAACAGCTAGAGTTTATATGTTAAATCTTTGGGGGCTCAGGATAGAGATGAATGTTATTTACTTCACAGTGAAGCACATGAATCATTAAACTTTTTTTTAATAATTGAGAAGTATTATTGATAAATTTCCAGTATTCAGTGTTAAAGCAGGTAATCATCTGTAGTGGAGTACACTCACTGATACACCAATACATCCAGAACATATAAACCCCATGCAGACCCTGTGAGGCAGGAATGGTAGCTCTACACTGCCACTTTGCCTATGGTAAAACATCTCTACTAAAATTATTAAACGTTAATCTTATTAAAACTAAATGCATAACTAAAACATTTTTAACTCTTTTTACTTGTTTGCATGCTACTTGTGTGCTTAATCTCTCACTCAGTGGCTGTATCTAGACCAGGGGTGCCCAAACTTTTTCCTATGAAGTGCCAAAAATCAAACTTGACTGAGGTGCCGTGGGCCAAAAGTAAATTTTGCATCATATATCAAACTGCATTACAATAAAGTTGCTATGGTTTCCCCTTATTTCATAATATTTAAAATAAATATAAAACAACTTTAATCTGATTAACTAATGCAATTTTATTTGTAAAGTTTTGCATTTTAATGAACTTATTACAATAAAAACAAACAATCTGCAAGTGTTCAATGTACAATACAGTTCAATGCCAGACACACTAGTCAAGCTGTAAGCAATAATAAAACCATTCGGTTGCAATGTCCGTGACCTAATGAGAGATATGAAACTGGTCCTTATTTTTCAGAAGTTTTTCAAGATTGGGCTGTAGCTGACTTACAGACAAAGACAAGATATTTTGTAGGTGAGAGTCAGTTGGTTTGCTTCTGAGTTTACTCTTGTTCAAGTTCATCAGACTGAAAGTCTGCTCGCAGAGGTAGGTACTGCCAAACAGACAGCATCACTTGTGCCTGCTTGCACATCTTTGGGTACCTGTTTGCTGGGACACATTTGTAGAAGTCTGTCAAAGGAAGAGATGTGAACTTGTGTTTCAGTTCTGAATCACACTGAAGATCAATTAGTTCCATCTGAAGATCATCTCTGACTGCATCCACACTGATGGTGAAGGGTTGAGCAAACAACTCAAAGTCAGCAGTGTTGTGTCTGAAGTCCTCAAAGTGACTGTCAAACTCCTGGATAAGGTTGCTGAGAACAGCATCATATTCATGGACCTTCTCTTTCACCATGCCTACCTCTCCAAGACAGGGAAAATGGGCTAAATTTCCTGCATGTGGGGTGAGAAACAGAAAGAACAGTGTGAGATTGGAAGTGAAACGAGCAAAGCAGGCATGTAAAACAGAGGAAGAAAAAAATAGAATAACTGAAAAAAGGAGGAAATTATTATTTCATGACAATTTAAGAAACAAGCTAATTTTAAGCAAATTTTATCAGCTTGAAGTACAACAAAAACACAAATGCTGACATGACTGATTATAAATGCAAACTCCACATATAATTCTAAATATAATTACTAATAATATAATTATAATTGCACATAAAATTTCCTGAATATTATAACTGTAAATGTTACGGTTACCTGCTGAAAGATGTCTTTTGAGCAGCAGTAGTTTTTGTTTGAAGGCTCTGACGTGATCAAAAAGCTGGGTGATAATCTGGTCCTTTCCCTGGAGCTGAACATTCAAAACATTGAGCATCTCTGTTACATCCACAAGGAAAGCCAGGTCAGAGAGCCATTTCTTATCAGTGGGCACTTGAATATTACCATCCTTGCTTTCCTGAAAAACTCTAATCTCATTACGCAGATCAAAAAATCTCCGGAGAACTTTTCCTCTGCTGAGCCATCTGATCTCCTGGTGCTACAAAACATCACCATATTGCGCGTCCATCTTTTCCATCAGTGCCTTAACTGTCGGTGAGAAAGCGCCTTGGAGCGTATATTGTTAACAATTTTGACGACGTCACGCATCACATCCACAAGCCCGCCAGATTTAGCACATAGTTGTTCTTGATGTAAAATGCAGTGGTACTTAACAACTTTTCCTCCACATTCACTGACTTTCTGAGACACTAATGTAGCAAGGCCAGATTTCCTCCCTACCATTGCCGGCGCTCCGTCAGTTGTAATGCCAGCCATCTTCTCCCACTTTAATTCATTTTTTTCCAACACTCTCTCAACAGCAAAAAAGAGATCTTGTCCTTTAGTAGTACCAGAAAGGGTCTCAATGCCAGCCAGCTCTTGTGTCACTTCAAAAGTTTCATTTACTCCACGCAAAAATACCAACAGCTGTGCGGAATCGGATATGTCGGTGCTCTCGTCGCAGGCTATTGAATAGGCAGAGAACGCACTTGCCTTTGTCTTGATTTGCTCGTCGATGTCTTGAGCCATGTCCTCTATGCGTCGGGTGACAGTATTTCTTGACAGGCTAATTTGTGAGAACATTCGTACCTGAGAAGGACAAACTGCTTCTGCAGCCACTGCAAGACATTCCTTGACGAACTCTCCAGTAGCGAAGGCTCTTCCACTTTTAGCAATTAGAGCGGAAATCTGATAACTGGCCCGTGTGCCGCTTTCTTGTGCTGTTAAAGGAATCGAAGTTTAGCAAGCAGCTCGTTAGCCTTCTGTTTTCGCGCCTCACCGCTGTACTTTGAGAAAGCTGCAGAATGTTTTGTTTCATAATGACGACGGATATTGTACTCTTTTAAAACAGCAACCGACTGTTTGCAAACTAGACATACTGCCTTTGATTTGACTTCAGTGAATAAAAACTCGTCTTGCCAAACTTTTTTAAAATTTCTCTTGTCTGTGTGCCACCGCCTTGATTTCTCCATTATTGCGTTTGTTAATTTGTTGACGTTAATTGACGTGGAGTGTCACAAAGCAGGCGGTGCTGCACCTTGAATTGCGCATGCACGAAAAAAAAAATCAAATTAATTTACATTTAATTTAAACATGTAATATCAGTTTACTCTTTTGTAGTTCAACAATAAAACAAACAAAAATGTTATGTCAAACTACAAATGATGATCTGTAAGTACATAAATGCAGAATGGTTACTGGCAGCAGCATGCAATATCTTTTGACAAAAAACACAATAATTATTGCACAATTATTTTGTAAAATCGCACAAAACATTTGTGAAATAATGCAATTAAAAAAAAAATTGAGTGCCAGAAAAAACCCTTTGTAATAATGAGTGAAAAATGACAAACAATATCAATTGTACCGTATATAACTCTCCTGTACCTTTACAAACCTTTTTTAATTATTTTGTAGAGCTCTTTATGCTAATATTTGAAAAACTGGTGAATTCAGTTTTAAGAATGACAATTGTGTTTGTGATATGAAGTCTGATGTACTACTTTGGTGAAGTAAACAAAATGCTCCTTTAGTGTGTAAGCCTAATTTCAGTATACATTGTAAAAGATCTTGATTATTAAATGTTTTCTTTCACCAAATTAAGAAAAATTATAATGAGCAGACCAAGGTAGATTTCGATTTGTGAAAACAGACATTTAAATGTAGGCATTTGGCCAGTTCAAACAGAATTGTAAATAATTGTGAAGTAACCACTGCAGACATTACAACTCCCTAGTGTGTGCAAGTCTGTAATTTGTTTTTTCTCTCTATGTGTAGGAAAGTCACAGACCCCTGATGAGAGCTTTCCACCAGTTTTAACTCCTGCATCGTATACCATCACTCATATAGAAGACAGAGATCCTGTCCCGGAGGAGCAGGTGAACTTTATTCATTACCCTAGATAACACACTTACTTTATCAGAAATGAAAAAGATGACAATCTTTATGAGTGATTATTACAGTAGATAAACCCTTTTTGTCAGAAATAATCTGTTAAGATTGTAGGAGTGGTGCATCAGCATAATACTAAGTAGACATGATTATTAAATTCTCTGTTTCTCAAGTGGAAGTATACAGAAGTTCGAAGTAGAGGTAAGCTCTCCACCAGTGTGAGCACTGCTTTTCTTTGTCAGCACTGGAAATAAAAATATCAGCTAGAACTTGTTATAACTTACATTAGTAGAAACTCTTGTAAAGTACTTTGTACATTACATGACAACATTCAGAAAAGAAAAATTGAATGTCAGAGGTTAACAATGAAAATGTCAAAATTTTAGTGACGTTAAGAACTTGCATCCTGTACTTGTCAGTGTTTGTCATTCATCTGGGAATGGTTTTCCTGTGCCGTGTGTGATCATCTTTGGCACAAAGCATGACATCAGGTTGTTGAATTAAGTATTCTACTCTCAACATGCTATACAATACTTTTAAAATGTCTATAACCATTTGACCTTTTTCACATTTTGCTGCGTTATAGACTGAATATGCATATTTTATTTAACCTACAAATCCAATCCAACATGTTTGAACAAATGCCCCCACTGCAATTCTAATAGTAATCTTGAAGTACAACTCCTTATAATATTTGAGGTATAACTCATTATGCTCAAAATGATTGTTATTTGACTATCAGTTTTATTTTATCATTAATCTTATGGCATAAAAATATATGCAGAGATTGTGTCAACAAAGCCACTGAGATTGACACTGTGGACCTATGATGCAGTATAAAACTCTTCTGAAAAAAGGTAATTTTAAGAAGGAGCACCAAAGAATAAAAAATGTCAAGAAGTTTTGGAAGACCACAGATGAGAGGATTGCCATAAAAATTCAAAAGATTTCCAATATACCAAAAACTGAATACTCAAGTGCATCACCCAAAACGCTACCTATTCAAACTGGACGACCCATGAAAGAGGTGAGAAGATTCTAAAAGGCAAGTAACAGCAACATGAAAAATGCTGCAGACTTTCCTACATGGAGTTGTTTGGTGAATTAATAATGTGTCCATAGCAACCCAAGTGCCCCATGTATTTTGTATGTATATATGTAGAGTCCAGATTACCATGAAAAAGATAACATTAAATTGTGCTTTATCGTAGAATGTACCAGTTTCTCATGATATCTAGCTCATTTGCCTGCTAATATGGTCAATATAATCTATATGTTAAGGTGGTCTTGACAAATTGCCATGCCTGTACATAAAATTTATTGGAGTGGATTTAAATGACCTGATAAATTATATATTAGGCATCAGTGTGGAAAAAAGCTTGGACTTGTGTGGCATTTTAACAAAAATCATCACTAGTCACAAAGTATTAAGTTTTCAAGAGAGTACATGCACATGATCCATTTGTTCGATTTAAGGTTTTGAATCTGCATTAGTTATCCAAGCCTACTCTTAATTTTTATAATGGAGATGAAGTGTACCAAGGTCCCAATGTGAAAAAGGCCTTAATACTTACTGAGTACATTAACTTTAAAGCAAAAAAGATTTTAATTTAAGAAAGTGTACTTTGTTTCGGAGGCATGCTTGTGTCAAGCAAAGTGAACTGAAAATAATACATTTTATCACAGATTCTTGGTACTATTTTATTGAGGTAAGTACATATTTCTTTCTTTCTTGTCTGCAGGCAGCAACAGCGCATATTTCTGCCAGTTTCTTTAAGGGTTTGGGTAAGGAGAATGCAGCTCAGCTGCTAATAGGTGTTTTTCTTATTGAAGTACTTGCACTTAATCTACACCAGTGTGCATATTCCATTATGGGGGGAGGAGGCAGCTCAGCCAGAAATGATACTTGCTTTACAAAAATTAGACAATTGTTAATCTGTTTTTTCTACAAATAGAGCAGCAAATCACCAGTAGCTTCACATTTCCTCCTCACCACTAACTAGAAGGCCACATCAGAAGAACAAAGTGTGAATGTAGGACATAACAAATGGTAAATGCAAAACTACCATAGCATGTGAAAGCAGAATAATCTACTAGTTTCACTTTTGCCCAATTTCTTGCTGAAATTATAAATCTATCAGGTCTGTTCTTACCTATAAACAATCAATCACCATCACAAAATAGTCGGTTTTGTTTGGCTTACTGTTATAAGTAAATATATAATGAAAGCATAAAAAGTAAATACAGCATGTTGTATCTGAAACCAATATACTGAGGATGGGCAGATAAAAAGAAAGAAAAATCAAACTTTATTTGGCCTAAAAGGAAATTAAGCATTTTACAGAAGCTCAAGAAATATTGTAATAAACAACAATAATAATAACAACAACAACCCCACTCAAATGAATATGAGAATTACAGAAAAAAGAAGAAATAACTTCTGGTTGCAGATAGCAGCCACTGTGAGGCATTATAAAGATATATTGCCATTGATATAAAGATGCCTTGGTTAGCATTTGTCAGCACACTTCTGCAGAATAACCTGTGGGTTAAAAGTACATAATGTTAGTGTGCCAGAGAGAGGATGTGCGGCACTCTTCATAATGGCACTCAGTTCTGTTTTAATTTTTTCCTCAACTATACCAGGTTGAGTGTGCGTCCCATAACAGAGCCTGCTTTGGTAATCAGCTTGTTGATTCTGTGGGCGTCTCTTGAAGTAATGTTACCAGCCTAGAAATAACATAATTATTCTATGTTATGAGACCAGACCAACCTATCATTGATGTGGACCCCCAAGTATTTGTAGGAGCGCACCACCTCTATATCCACTCCATGTCTAGTGACCAAATATAGAGGCAGGTCAGGGCAGCCAAAGTCAATAACCAATTCCTTGGTTTTGCTGATATTAAGTTGCAAACAATTCTTTCTGCACAGAGAAGCAAAGTTCTCCATCTGTCTTCTATATGCTGTCTCATCCCCCTTATCAACACACCCCATTAATACAGACTCATCATAATGACCTGGTATTACATTTATATTCCAAGGAGTAAAGGGTGAAGAGAAAAGGAGACAGGACTTTTCCTTCTGGTGCTCCCGTGTTTCTCACATCCACTTCAGAGATCACACATCATAGTTCTTGAGCCTGCAGTCAGCCCAACAGATAGTCCATTATCCAGGACACCATAAGCTATCCACCATACAGGAAGCCCAAATGTAAGACAGCATGCCTCGGTGCTGCAATTATTCTGTTTCAGGAATTACTAAACCTGTTGTCTAGCACCTCCTAAATTCATTCTGTTGTCATAATGTCTCCAGAACAGCTATTTCTGAGGATCCTTCCATTATTTAGTAAACTGACATGCCATACAGGACATCTCATAACCAGAATCCATTCCAGGATAATTCACAATAAGATGTAATACTAGTCCTGAGCGTAGCTGGCCTTATTATATCTAAATGCCAAAGAGAAAGTCTCTAATTTAGGCTGCACCACTCCCAATTCTTGGTGGAGAAGAAGGGCTGTGGCCATGACTTTCATAGGCTATATTTTGACTTTCATTTGTAAGGAGGCAGATTTGGACTGATTATAGCATTTGCAGCTGCACACTAAAAAAACAAGTTCTGTTTCAGATAACTGCTATTATTTTTACTTGACTGCTGTTTTACAAATGGACATTTAAATACTGTACTTGGTTTCTTGTACCTGTTACTGCAGAAATTTGTTTGTGTACCAGACATATCATTTGAGTAACAGACTGTAATTCTTGTTTTGTTTTATTAGTTTTACATGCCTGCACTTTTAAAATAGTTACATTTCTCATCACCATAGCCAAGTAAATGATTTTACCACTGACAAGTCCGTTTCCATTTATAGCATTTTACTTTATACTATTTAAGAATTATAATTATGTAAAACATCCTATAACAAACTTATAAATACTTGAGTATGAAGTGCATTTGTTAAGCATGTGATAATTATTGCATTCACAGCTGCATCTCTCTGTAGCTGCTCACTTTATAAACAAGTGCTGCTTCAGGTAGCTGTCTGCTACTATTAATACTGTA
The DNA here is from genome assembly GCF_900747795.2 of Erpetoichthys calabaricus. Taxonomy (NCBI): domain Eukaryota; kingdom Metazoa; phylum Chordata; class Cladistia; order Polypteriformes; family Polypteridae; genus Erpetoichthys; species Erpetoichthys calabaricus. Next base: position 244,640,234 of record NC_041394.2, read on the forward strand.
ACTAAACCCACCTCTTGTGATCCTGAGTATATCATTTAACCTCACTGTACTTCAGTTCTAAAAAAATATACTTTATTGTGGACTTGTAAGTCGCTTTTCTATAAAAAGAAGAGTCTTTATTCAGTTATTCCAAAGTCCAGTTTATTTTAGGTTTCAAATAGTAGGGAACAGAAGGCCTCTCAACCACTTATTCCTCCTAAGCCTGCTAGACCCACTAATTCTTGGTGCTGGATTTTGTGCACCTTATAGGAGCAACTTAATCTTTGCATTTCAGGTTTCTAAATACTGAAAAGTTATTCTGAAAGTTATCATGCATCTTTCAGGAACTCGAGGCCTATGTTGAGGACTGCGACTCGGACAGGGAGAACCACAGTGACTCTTTTGATTACATGTCTCCTGAGGAAAGGGAGCAGCAAAAGCGAGAACGGGAGGAGTCAAGAAGGGTCTTGCAGGAACTCAAATCTGTGCTCGGCTTACGAGCCTCTGAGATGGAGAGGCAGAAGTGGAAACAACTGCTGTTCAGCGAACAAGGTCAGTAAGCGCAGGAGGAATATTTTAGGCGTCCGATATACAGTTTGTACTGCACGTATGTATAGAGAGTAGCCAGAAATGTGAAAATACCTTAACAGGCTAGTATGTGCCAAAAGAACTGACTTCACAGTATGTACCATGATATATAGAATTCTGCAGTGTGTATTTTACACTGTTATTTGTCAAGAAAGTCAATCAGCTTAAATGTCGTGCCCAAATCATGGAAATAATTTGGAACTGTCATAACTCTTTGCTGCCGCATTATAGAACCCTTGCATATAGTGTTCTTTTAGTGTGTGTCACTTAAACATATGGCTGTTCTTAGATACCACTGGTGAAGGATGCATTATCTGTTTGTTCTGTATATTATAAAGTACCCAGTAGTCCATTGTCTGTATTCTTTTCACACACTGTAACGTTCAAGTTGATTGTGGGAGACAGTTGCTAAATTGTGCAATGTAATCTGGCTATACTACCCAGCTGAGTACAGATCCTGACAGACTGTGATCTCCTATCTCAGTCCCATAATGACAACAACATTTGAACATTAGTAGTCAATTTACTGAGCCTGTTTAATTCAATTTCATTTTCTTGAGAGCTAGAATCTGTCCTGGAAGCCATAAGTTGAAGGCAAGAAACAATCTAGATGTGGTGCCAAGTACAGCAAAACCTTGATTATCTGTCACTCGATTAACCATCAGTCTCTGTTAATTGTCAGGCCCTAAAAAAACATCGCCCACGCCAGCACCTACCTATTACCCTACTATTAATGCCTTGCAGCACACTGCGAGCTATGTACATTGGATCAACTCTCCCTTGTACTACCGCATAGTGTTCTTCCCCAGCACCTTGTGTAATGCCACAATTTTAGATCACAGTGTAAGTTATGAACCTTCAGTTTTAATAGCATTTTGTAGCTTTTCATTTTTGTTATAATTAATCTACTACACATTGTAATGGCTGAGAAATGTATGCGTGTGGTGTTGGAATTGTCACAAAAAAAACTGAAGTAATTAAACATGTACAAAATTGCAAAACTGCTTCAAGTACTGCTTCTATTTATGTAGAAGGAAGAACAATAGTGACCGATATATAAAGCGTGATGCCGACAAAATTGAAAAACGTGTCGATGTTAATGTTCTTCTCTATTGTAATTTTCTTTTTAAATTCTTTTAAACCATGTTTTGTTGCCACCAGGTTGTGATGCACACTGTGCAGGAGCAGAAAGGTTGGAATGAATGCTGTAAGTGATGGGGCTGGCTGAAGGGTTTCTGCTTTATATAGGGAGGACAGGCCTTTCAGAAGATGAGTAACAGAGGAAGTTAGGAGAAAAAGGAAGGTGCGGTAGAAGGAAGTTTTGAGATGGGAATGTTTGCAGCATAGAGAAAAAAAGAACATAACTGACAGGAGATAAATTAACTGGTAGGGAAAGCTTTCTTTTATTGTTTTGGAGGTGTGTTCTGTAACCAAGATAAGACAGGGCACCATTTGTTACAGGAACGAAGACACCAAGTTAAACATAGAAAACTCTAGTACCTCTGAGTTATTTTTGTTTATTAGGCTGGTTGTTAAAATATTATTTGAATTAATTAATTTTGGTAATACCGTATTATATTTTGTTAATATGGATTTGTTTTGTAAATAAATACGGCTATTTGCTAAACTAGTCTACTGTATATCATTTTTAAAGTTGTTGTTCTGTTATCCGTCTTTTCTGTTATCCGTCATGGCCTCAGTCCTGACTAATCGAGGTTTTACTGTACTAACCTTAGCAATATAACATTGTCAAACCAGTTTAGAGTTTCAAAGGTCCAGAGTATGTTGTGGCAGTATTGGGTTCTAAGTAGTCATTTGCAGGACCTACTCATGCATACCTCTACATTCCCTTGTATAGTACCAGTTTGGAATTGACCATTATCTCAACTTGCATATCTTTGGGAAGTGAGGGAAAAAGCCCATGCAGACATCCACAGAATGTGCAATCTCCACAGTCACACAACAGTTGGAAGCTGGAGTCAAGATCCACGATGCAGCAGCATAACCAGTCCTAACACCACATCATCACATGTGACATAAAGAAAAACAGGTCATATTTAATAGAACATCAGATTTTGTACATTGTGTGTCAAGAGGAAACTGTTACATTTTTGAGGGAATGTGGAGATAGTGATTAATAAGTATTGAAGCAGAATAAAATTAAATATCCAGTCAGAATCACATAAAACCAGCTTGTCAATTGTAAAAATGTATTCTTTGATGGGGAGCAGATCTATGGGTACTGCACTAACCCAGAACAAAATATGTTGGTTTATAACTGCTTACTAAATTTGTGGTTTCATACCAAGTAACAAAAGAGGAATCCTCTTCAAAAGAACACAAATTGAAAACACATCCTAGCTGCATCGCAGACTCTAGATTCTAACTACCAGGTTGTGTGACTTGCCCACTTGCCTGGTCTCCAGATAGTGTCTGGAGCACCACAGCACTCTTCTATCACATCCCAAGCAATCTCCTCCTTTGTGTATACACCAGCACTACTATTTACATGTAATTTGGGCCTTTAACCCAACTCGCTACCTAGCTCCAGTTTCCATCTGAAGCCTGTCTTTTTATAGCTACCACTGACTCCCTGGAGTATTCCTGATTACTGACCATCAGTTCACACCCAAAGAGCCATATGACCCGTGTTGGCTTTAGTGGGATGGGGGGGGCTTCGCAGGCTTTAGACCCTGATCTTTTTGTCCATTACATATATTGTCTAATGCAGCTAGCCCCTGATCAATTTTATAAAAGTGTACAAACATGCACGGGGACCCCCAGGAACCAGAATATTCCATTTTAAATAAATGTGAAAGATCTTGCCTGAAACCCCAAGGGGCCAACTCACCAGTTTACATCACCACATCCTTCCACATCAATTTTATATATGTGTAGAAACACGCGTAAGGGAGCTAAACATCAGCAAATCCTAGAAATGCCCTTGGTTGTCCTCCATTCTGTTGTCTTGTCCTCCATTAAATGCAAGAGGGTGCCCCCTGTTTACGTAAAATAGTTTTGCTGTCACCTGACAGCATGGAGACATAGTCAGCCTTCTGCCACTCCCCAAAAAGAGTAATAACTTCTGGGTATAACCCTCCAGTACATATGACATACTATCCCCGGGATGCCATTTATCAAAACTGGTACTTGGAAGGATTGTTTAGTGGCCATTGTGAGCGCCTCTTTTAGAATACAGACCCTACTGGGCTTATCCTCTTGTGTTTATCTGCCCCCTGTCCCTGACAGCCCTTACTGTGATATACTCAGTTGCAACAACAACAACATTTATTTATATAGCACATTTTCATACAAGTGGTGTAGCTTAAAGTGCTTTACAAGATGAAGAAAGAAAAGTTTATAAAAAAATAAAAGTATAAAAATATGATTAGGCAATACTAAATAAAAAGAATAAAGTAAGGTCCGATGGCCGGGAGGAAAGAAAAACCAGATGCCAGAGGGCTGGAGTAAAAAAAAAAAAAAAAAAAAAACAATTTGCTGGGCATTCTACCCAACATAATTGATCTAAATCAATTCTCATGGTTTTTAGGATTCACTTTGCAATCCTAAATTCAAATTTCTGCAACATTAAATAGGCAGACAGAAGACTGATCACACACACAACCTTTTTTTATACTTCTGTTTTGTCATTCACTTGTATGTTCATGGTAAAAATCTGTTTTTTGTTTGTCTGTTTTTTTTAAGGACATGTGAGCTGAGGACTGCACACAGATGGCAAAAATAAAAGTTTAAGAAGGGAACTCACACACTGAAAAACAAGGCTCTTCCTCGTAATCAAAATCAGTGTGGTGTTTTGCTTACCTTTTGACACTAACATTTAGTGGTTAGTATGGAGAATGTGGTCAGCTGGATGTGAAGTAATGGCTGCAGAGAGTTTTATCATTCAAGAGAGGAGTGATGGCAGACCATAATATGTAGGTGAAGTGGTTTAAGTCTGGTCAGGCTTTAGATGAGATAGAATAACGCTGGCTTTAGCTCACTCACTCAAAGAACATGTAGTGGTTGGTAATGTGAGTATCCATCACGTCAGTTCTTGGGACACATGCTTCTGCATATTTCATGTGAGTTACAAACAGAAGACGAAGGCATTAGTATTGGAGAGATGCCATATAAAGGCCTAGCAAAACTAAACAAAAAATAGGTTATTTCTGCTAAATGTACTAATGATTGAAAGCCTTTAAATTATCAGTCCTAATGACAGTGCCAGTGTGATGTGCATCTGGATGCCTTGCCTCATATCTTCATGGGTTTTTTTCCTTTGCAATTTTCCAGTGTTTCCTCCACATCAAAAATACATGCACCTCTGTGAGGAGGTGTGTGCCCTACAGCATGCGGGCACCCCATCCAGAAACTGTAGGAGAGTACCTGTGACTCAGAGTAGGATTAAATGTATAGATAATAGATGGATGTTTGATTTATCAGATTTAATGCAAGTTTATGGCAAAACAAAGTTAGTGCTATTTTAATAAAAATAGATAGATAGAACTTTATTTGTTCCCAGGTGGAAATCTGGCTTTTTACAGAAGCTCTTTAAATAAATAACATATTAAAAATATTTAGAAACTTTGTTGATTGTAAAGGAAATTGTGGGGATGTATTTGAATAGAGCAAAATGCATTACCATGACAGTCTCAGAGTTGCTTAGTCCAATTCATGGCCACTTTGGATCAAAAGGCCATCCCAGCCACGCAGGAAAACATTATCACATGGCCCACACACACACCTGGCCCCTCTCCCCCCACCTCCCCTACACACACTCATTAACATAAGGAAGGAAAACCAAAGACCCACACAGACACATGGAGGATGTGTAAATTCAACAGATGACTAGATTAGTGTTTCTTTAAAAAAAAAAAAAAATCTTGTTTTCCAATATTATAAGCATTTTCTTAAACTTGTAACCAAAGTGACAAGCCCTGGTGGCATAATTTATTGCCTTATTGTAGTACACATTAATGAGCCTTTCATAACTGACCCAAGTTACCCAGCTCAGGCTCACAGTGAGATGGTGCCTATCCTGGCAACACTGGACAACAAGGCAGGGAGCAGCCATGGACAGGGCACTGGTCCATCACAGACAGAGCCACACTAACTTTCCACAGCACAGTTAGAGGTGACACAGATGCCTTTTCAGCTGCATAGACCTCCTTTAAACTGGGCACATACCAGTGCTTCCCTAGTCGAACATTATTAGTTGGGCTTGTGGAGCCCATGATACACAGATCTGTTTTTACTGGCATTCATGTAGACAACAAAAGTCCATTGGCATCCCAGTGCTAATGTAATGGTCACTTTCAGGAAACTCAAGCAGCACCCAAAGTGACTTTGCTATCTATCTGTGGTATGTGCCATACAGCCCGAGTGCTCCATCTAAAACAGTTTTTTGATCTTCATCATGTCATACAGTTTCATTTGTTGGCTGCTGATACATGCAATGCTCATTTTTCACTTTCACCACATAAACATCCATTTAATTTATCTTCAGTGATCACTGAAAAATCATGGCCATTAAACTCTTTGGAAATGCAGATTATCACTTGAAGTTTTGACCACTTAAAGTATCACAGCAACCGTTGTGATGGAGGAGGCATTTACAGCATCTGGGCCATGGAAAGGCAGCACAAGTCATTGGTTTTCTTCTGAAGCCACTTGATTACTAATAAATGCAAGTATCAGAAAAGAGGGGAATCCAAAAATATCTAAGAGAGCTTTCTGTTACACAAACAGCATGGTGCATGTGAATTAGTAAATGTAATAATCCACTGCCTTGAGAGAGCTGGGCTTAAATCCTGGTCTACTCGCTGTATGTGTGGAGTGTGCATGCTCCCCAGTGTCACTGGACCTGAGCTGGGTGCTCCAGTTTCAGTAGATGGTGGCCCTGTGCCCTGTTATGAACTTGCATCTTATTAATTTGTTTTCTGTAGCAAAGCCTCCCTACAACCCTGCAGTAAGAGGGCTGAGTTTAAGCACACCTAACAGGCCATTTCCCATTCTCTATGAGTAATGATTTGTCTTCTGTTTTTTCAGCCGTCTTGAAGCCCCTAGAGATGCTCACACCAGATGGTACCTCAGATTTACAGTTAATTGAAAATCCTACTTCTTCGCAGAATGGTGAGGATGAGAATGCTCAACAGCAAGTCCACAAGGAGAGAGACTCCTGCACAGAATGTACTAGCAAAGCTGCCATCAGTCCGGTGGAGTACTGCTGTGGGCATCAGGAAGGGCTAAAGAACCAAGACTTTGCAACTGCCCCAAGTCCCTTGCACTACCAGTATGATGGCACACAGGACACAACAGACGATGAAGTGGACCCTGAGCCCTGTTTGAGCAGCACAGTCAAAAATAGGCTTATAGGCCTGCATGGCTCTGCAGGGATCTCATTCACTTCCAGTCTTGCTGCTCTGGCCGCAGCCCGTTCACATGACTTTTGCAACATGCAGGAGCAGACGTTTGGAGATGACGATGAAGAGGAAGTGGAGGAGGATGGTGATGGTAATAAGTAAGGTTATTAAGATATGTGAAAGTATGCAGAAAAATTGGGATATTTTCCAGGACATTCTCTTCGAAACTGCTTCAAGATATTTATTTTAATATTTTCTACACTATGTTATTTATTGAAACAGAAATGGTTTTGATGTTTTGCCTCTTTCATTTTTTTCACCTCCCTCACACTTTTATTTTTATAAAAAGAAAATATACTTGGAAGTGTTCACATGAGATACAGTCACTGGAAGACCCATCCTTCATCCTTTTTATTTGTTTTCTTCCCTTCCGGAAGCATTCAGAGGCTTTCTGCTCAAATGTTGACCAGGCACCAGGAAAGGTAATGTGAAAACTTTTCAGTGCTTCTCTCTTACACGCACATGGTGGTTCAGTGTAGTTGGAGGTGCTGCCCTGACCTGCCTGGGCAGCATTTGTCATATTCTAGTTCAGTCTTCTGTTGATTTGATTTCCTTGACATATTAATGGCATTTGACAGGTACAGGTTAGAAATTTATTGCATTTCTGTGAGCTGATGATGGCAGATGCAGTTTTGTAAGTGCTGCACTCTAAAGTCTAAACGGTGTCTGTGTGAAGCTAATCCTGTGTGTCTTGCCAAGACAGAATGGAAGAGGTGAATATTGTTGAGCTAAACCAGTAAAGCAGGTGTCACACTCTATAAAGTGTCACATAAGGAGAAGCAACGCATCTGCAGAGCATGAAAATAAGAGGCACTCGTAGCTGGATTGTCTGGTCGTCCTTCATCACATTATGGGTACCAAATGACAGTCTACACAATCTGTCAAGAACTGTACTCAAGGTTAACAGATTGATTTTTAGATATATTCATGTCTTCTGCATGTGTCAGGTGTGAGATGCTCCATCAAAGAATATTATTTTCACTTCCATGTGTTTCATTTATCCACTATGATAATTACTTCTGCATCTCTTCAGCAAAGTCCACAATGTGCATGATTTCTGTTGGATATTCTTCTTCAGATAAAATCAATTTTGAGTCTAAACGCTGCTCTGGATTTTGTATAGTAGTTTTTACTCATTTTGTTTACAACAGAGCAATCTTCATACCACCATTTACCTCCGAAGGCATAGGAATGTCATTGATCTTAGCAAAGGATCATTCGCCACCTGTACACGTGTTTGGCCGAAGCCTGCATGTCGTAAACTTTGTGAGCCAACCTCTGGAACCAGACGGCTGCAGTACTGTTACATTAGTGCATTTAATACACAGAGTACCCATTGATTATTGTAGTTTTGTTCTACAGCCATTTTTTAGTACTTATTAATAAATTTCTTTTGTGCAATTTTTCTTTATCCCCAAAACATCATGTAAAGTATTAAAATACATTGTTATGCCAACAATAATACATATAAGCAAAGGGAGACAAGACTGATTTTTCTCTAGAATTAAACCAAATTAAATGTCTGTCATTTAAAAGTCTTATTCTTTCTTGTCACACAGCATCTTGTTCTGATGGCTTTGATGGGACATTCAGCCCGGTCACTCCACACCATTGGCTTTGCACTCCCATGATTTTTCATTCTTGTTGCTTTAACTGTATTTTAGAAGGTTTGGTTTTGTTTAGCCAATCAACACTGTCTTTACCTCTGTGAATTTAGATCATGTCCATCATACAGCTTTTATAGTTTGCATAAATAAATTCCATCAATCGATTTTCTGATCTAATTTCTGACTTTAATTGTAAACTGACACTTGTGTTTGCCTTTTATAACTATTGATGTTTTAGACAATGCCTGTATGTAGCCTGTGTGGAGTTTGTGTACTTTCCTTGTGTCGTGGTAGGATTGTCTCAGGGCTTATTTCTATTTCAAAGGCCATTTTAGAATAAATGGCCCAGATTGTGTGTGTGTGTGTGTTTATACGTGAGCGCTGTGATGGGACTTTCCAGTGCACAAGTGACCCCAAATTGGATTAAGCATGTTTGAAATCAGTACCAGCATTTACTAGTATGATGTTGGGGAGTTTTGTAAATGGGTCTGCACTTTCTTTTCTTTTCAAGATCTCTGCTTAAAGAAATGCTCCACCCAAAAATATTTTTTATATTACACCATGTAGTTTGTAGAGTTTTCATTGAGAATGGAGAGAAAGGAGTTATCGCATTTCAGAAGTCCATAGTGACGGTGCAAGCATCAAAGCAGAATTGAACGATAAAAATCAGTGTCCTACACTCTTTGTCAGCAAAACAGCGGTCACCCTGTAGGAGAGAAGCTAAGCTGAACTAAAATCTTTAATGAAAAGGTGTGTTTTCAAAAGTTGCCTAAATACAAGTAAAGTGGGTGCAGTACGACAAGATAAAGGAAGATCACTCCACAGCTTTGGAGCAAGAATAGACAATCATTGGCCAGTCTTGCAAGGCAGAGGCAGAATGAGAAGTTCATGAAGGGACAAAAGGAGAGACCAAGGAGTGGACATATTGAGGAGGAAAACTGATCAGGGAACTGTAGGCCAAGACTAGAGTTTTGAACTGAATCCTTGCAGCAACAGGAAGTCAGTGGAGAGACAGAAACAGAAGAGTAATGAGAGTTAAGTGAGGAACGGAAACCACCAGTTGAGCAGTTGCATTCCTGTGGAGCTGGAGAGGTCTGACAGCAGTTGAAGGAAGTCCCACTGAGAGTGAACAAGCAGTTGCATGGCATAGTTAGTGAGAAAGGGCCAAATCCTCTGGATATTATGCTCAAAACATGTAAAATATTAAATGGTAACCACTGGAAAAATCATTGCACATCAAACAAGAAACTAATTTACATAATACCGTGCCTTTGAATTCAAGATAGGACTCAACCAATGAATAAGGTGGAGAGGTGGATAACATAAAAATGCATGTTTTGGGGTGGAATATTCCTTTAAATATGAGAGCTCAGGCCCTTTTTATGGAGTAATTTGCCAAAAAAACAGACTGTTTAAAGGATAAACAGTGTTTATGTAACTGTAGTTATCTATTTTTTTTATGAATGTTTTTTCAATTACTTGGTCATCAAGTGCCTGAATAGTAGTGCTGTGAGTGAGAGGCCGAAACCAAACCGTCATGAGACCCTTTGTTATATGTGTGATGGGTTTTAATAAAATCTGTATGATTGACAGAATACAAAGTAATACTAAAAGGGGGGGGTCATTTGTCATCTTTCTGGGGGCTTCAGGGCTGCCTGGCGAGTTCTCATATCACAAGATGAAGACGAAGTGGTGGCACTGTGGCTAAGGATCTGTGCTGCTAACCTCCTTACCTTTAGATCAGTGTTTCCCAACCTCTGTCCTGGGGACCCCCCGTGGCTGCAAGTTTTTGTTCCAACCAGATTCCCAATCAGTGACAACACCTGATAGCACTGATCTCATTTAATTACCTGGTATTATTTTTGTTCTATTCTACATTCAGAAAAGCACAGCAGCATGATTTTTACATTTATAAGACATTTAGAAATATTTCTGCTTTTGCTATAGATTTAAATGCTTAATTCTCTTTTGTTGATTTCATTATATTTTGCCCTTTCTCTGTGCAGTTTTTCCCCCTTCGTTGTATCTTAATAATGACAATTTAAAACGAGCAGATCAAACAACACTGACTAATCAAAGGTTGCAAGTACTTTAGAGTCGGACCCACTAATTAGTAAATAATGGATTAATTAAACAATTAGATGACCTAGAAAAGTAGAATGAAAATACTGTTAAAAAGAAAAACAATACATTATTTCTATATAACTGCTTGGTACATTTTAATATTTTTTTTTTATTTTTTTTTTTAGCAAACTTAGTTTTCTAATTTCTGTATTGTTCCCTAAACACAGAACTTGGGAAATATCAGTTCACTTAATTAGCCCAGGAGGTTCAATTAAAAACAGAAGCTGGTTGGAACAAAAACCTGCAGCCACAGGGGTTCCCCAGGACCGAGTTTGGGAAACACTGCTTTAGACCAAAGGTACTGACACATCTCACGTAACACCCAATATTTACTCGGGCTGTAAAAGTGCCAACAGCATTAGTGCTGAGCGTTACTTGGGCAGCTGTGTAGACACATCTTCTCCTAGCCTCATAATCGTGGCTCTCATCAGCAGTGATGACGAAGTGAATCTGTCTTCAGGCAGTGAAACTGAAACGGTCAGTAAAACCAAAAGTAATTCTGGGAATCGGAAAGTGATGCTGTTCATATTATTATTATTCATTGTTAGTATTATTTGTATCATTATTGTACTTTCTACACTTCTGACTTTGTACTTTTAGTGTTTTGCATGTCTTACAGTAGAAAGCCAAAGCTTTTTAAGACAAAATATGCAAAACTTTTTACATGTTTTGTTTTTTTGTGTTTTTTTTTTTTTTTTTTGAGAAAAATTGCAAAGCTAAGGAGATTAACATGAACAATCCTCCAGGGGTGGTTTACAAAGGCTGACCCCCAAAGGTCATGCAAAAAGACAATTTCCCCTCAGGGATTAAGAAAGTATATCGAATAAAAATGAAATCAGAATTGCACAGAGTGACATTAAGTGGGATGGCTATTGGTCTCCTGAAGACAAATTCACTCTGAAATCCTTAATTTGGCATTTTTCAATTTAAATTGAAACATCAGTAAATGACACGTATTCTGCTAAAAGATGTGTGTAACTATTCCAGTGTCCTGTCAATTTATTTTAAAGAATTGGTTGATTATTTATTTAAACTCTGGTGGGCTATCTGTTCCTCATAAGCTAGAGCTTTTCCCGAGCTTTAATTTCTCCATTTCTGAGTTTCAGGGCAAGACACTCACAGTAAAGAAGCTTTGTAGTGCTGGGGGTGTTGGGTTGTTAGGGAGCTTATTTTGAGAATTTGTCTAACAAACCTTTGAAGTTGTAGACAAGTTGGAACAAGTGAATCTCTAACACAAGGTAGTTTTGTGACCCAAAAAAAACCCTCTATATTCAGAATGACGTGCACAGGAATATGCAGAAGTAACTGTGTACGGCCACAAAATTACAACTGATTACATTTTTAGAAGTGTTGTCATGTGGTTAAAAATGAGTGTGTCATACCCATCAGTGTTACGTCTCATCTCATCACACGACACGCGTCTCTGTAAGTGCATAGACTTCAGTGTGCAGTGGTGTACAAAGGTTTAGGCACTCCTGCTCAAATGAAGGCTTTCACTGAATGTCCAAGTGAAAAGAAACCGCCAGCCTCAACAGGGTACAAATGCAATTATGACACATTCCAGCATATTTAAATGCTTAATACCCATTTATTTGGTGAATGTAAGAGTGCAAAAAAATATGAATGTAGCACATGCAAAAGTGTGCTAAGCTCTCACTTGAACATTCGGTGAAACATTGTAATTTGAGCAGGGGTGCCCATACGTATGCACAGTAACCTCTTTTTTTTTTTTCCCCCTTGAACACCTACATTGTGCACTTCTTGAGTTTAGTGTAGTCAGCAGGATTGGCTTGGCCCAGCTGTAGAGTACCACACATGAATACAATTGTCCTCACAATGCTATCAATCAAAGAGAGAGTTTCAACTGCATTGTTGGATTTGAATCATTAGTTCTGTTTTTTTTTTTGTTGTTGTTGTTGTGGCAAGTGTACATCATCTCTACTCATTGTGCATTATCTTAGTTTTGTCCAGATAAATAAACAATGTTTTTCCAATATACTCTGTCACCAAAGGGTATCTCATTATGTTGGCCAGTACTCAGTTCCTCTGTGTTTTTCCATACATACTATCAGTGCCATCAGTCAGCTGGTACTTACAATATACAGCAATGGCACTTCTTACAATTTCTCACCATTATAACAGCACACTTGGTGAATGGCTGGTATCCCCTGGGAATTGTAGCAAGTGTGGGGGGGTGAGGAGGTGTTCTCCAGCCAAAAACCCTGGTCTTCAAAAATTAAAATCCATAAAAAAATGGGAGACTGTATATCTACAAGGGAGGAAGCTACTCTGCTCAGGGTCTGCAAGCATAACATGTATCAATCTATCATCCGTTAGCCTTGAGCGCCGTCACGTATTTTTTCCTCACTTCAACCATTGCTGCTGTCTACTTAACTCTTCTACATCTTAACCGCAGCAGATGCCCTGTGTGCATACCCCTATGCTGCAAAGAAGAGATGAAGGTAAGAAGTCTGAAGCAGGGAGGGGCTTCTTCAGGCAGAGTCTTCGTAATCTGGATCTGGAGACTTGTATTTGCAGCAGAAACCTTGACAGCTTTTAAAAAGTACCTGGATACTGGGACATTGTAGCTAACTAAATGAGCTTGATGGTGGTCAGTAGTCTCACCTCATTTGTCACGCTTGTTATGTTCTCTTTATGTTCTAAGCAAGCCTTGCGTAAAACAGTGACAGCATTCAAGATGCTTGAGTTTTTAAATTTAGTTATAGTAATGTCACGTGTACAAAGTATAGTGAAATTCATATGGCCAACACATAGCATGTCACTGCTCTCTTGCTCCATAACACATGAGAGTGTAGTGAAATACAGGATTCCACTGTAAAGAGAAAATACAAATCAGCTTACCTGATGTACTCCATTTTTCTGTTTATGTGCTCTTAATAGTTGTGGAAAAGTATTGCCATGTGTATATGTTTACATTTTGGGGGAAAATACTATCTCTGATGTTTCTTGTCTGTATCAATTATAAGCTTTAATAGGATAAAATGATCATGTTCCTAAGTTGGATGGATTCCACTCAATATTTTATACAGTGTGTTTTTTCACTGTGGGGGTTATCATAAAGCACACTTTTATAAACATAACTATCATATAAACCCACTCTGCATTTGTGTATAGCAATAAATGCTGATTTTCTTATTCACAACTTCATTTTCAAACTGATTTCCCCACTGTGGGGTGACGTGGAAACGTGCTGAGCTGGACAGACTGCACAATCTTAACATTCACAATTTTTTCCAGCTCCCCCTGAGAAATTTGAAATGCTGCCAGGCCACTCAAAAGATCTAATCCCTTTTAATGTTTTCTCTGTATCTTCCCAAAGAGCCATGCCTGGTGCACCCATCTTGAGAGGCACTTGAGGGCATCCTAACCAAGAGAGACCACCTTTAACCGGTTCCTCTGTGTTTAGTAAAGCTTTAGGCCTCTGAAGTCCACCAACCATCTCCCCCACACCCCCCTCTACTAAACCTCTGTTTTGCTGTGTTCCTCTATCACTCACTGCAAACAATCCCAGCAACCCTGTACAGGAGCCTCATTTTGGTCACTTTCCAATCACTACCAAGTGCTCGTAGACCATAGCTGAAGGCCAGGATGTAGATTGACCAGTACATTACAATCGTCCTCCAGGGACTTGTCTCTCATGCCCTTTACATTCTTATACTGTATGTGTTCTGTTTTTAAAATGACTGGTAGTTAGCACTGATCCATCTATCTGACCTTTCCATCTATAAAACTGTCAAATGTGCCTGTTTTTATTTTAAGACTAGAAACAGTCTTGTTGAAGAGAAAAGGAATCCTACATGTAGGCAGAAGATATTTTGCTGGGAAAAATCATCATGTATAAAACCATAGTTCACTCTTAAACAAAGTTTCCAAGAACTAGAAAAGCTACCTTCTAACTTGTCACCCATTACTTTTGGACTAAATAACATCTTTGGTAAAAAAAAAACTCTATGGAATAATTGATTGTTATTTTTATGTGTTTAGAAGTCCCTTCTTCATCTGAACGGAGGACAAGGGGGGAGGATGGTTGTTTATCCTGTCACATAACAGGTGGCTCCTCTTTGACATGTTGAGTGCTGCACTATCTTGAACAGATGCAGTCCTGTAAGACAAAACAGAGCAAGCCAAGAGGTCAGGCAACTGCTAGTCAGCATCAGTGCCCTCCTTCATTGTAGATCCTGATAAAAGGATATGAATATGCACATGACTCTGAGACAGGCCCAACCTCACACACTGAATGTTTTGAGACCGATTTTTTTTTTTTTTTTTTAAGCAGTGCCACTGTTCTGATGCGTGTGGATTGAGCAGCAGTGCTGAATTAAATGCCTTCCGAATGGAAAGCATGTACTGTGATGGTTCAGTTGCAGACATGGGCAGGATGTCCTAGCCAATTTGTTTAAAAGAGCCACCATTTAATGTGGTGAAATCAATCAGACACAACATTTTATACAGGAATTTGTTACGTTGAATATCTGATTTATCCACAAAGCACACAACATTAACACAGAATATCTGATTAATGTGCTTTTTTTGCCTTGCACTATTGTTTCTATGAGCTGAAGCAAGCTTTAGGCATATTGTCCTATCCCAAGGATATCCTGCACTGTAAGGAAAAGTGTGATTTTATAACACCAACAAATATGAAGCTCTTAAGTATAAACACTTTTTAAAATGCTCCTTCCTTATTGAGTATTACATTGGAGTTATTTTCAGAATTGTTTTTATTTGTATAATCCATTGAAATATTAGTGGAGATTTGTGAAATTCTGAATTGGTTATCGGCTTATAAATGAACCAAGGCCTTCTGCTCATTTTCCCCTTAAAAAGTCAACAGCTAAAATCTTGTGTAATACTACAATAATTTTCTTTTTTTCTCTATTAACTGTATTTTAAGCACAAGCCACTCAGACTGTTGACTTTTGGGTGCTTCCATTGTGACTCTCTTCCTCAAAATTTCAGCCATCAAGTTGGCACAAATGTGTCACTAGTCATGGTATTGCTCAAGTCACACAGATTTCAGCTGTACCAGTCCATTCCTGCCTATCATTGTTCCCCGTAAGCAAAACTAAAATTTGAGTCACAAAATAGAGGTTTTACAGCTGCAGACTAGAAGAATTTCACAACAGTAGTTATTAAGAAATTTTAAGCTGCTGTTTTTTTTTTGAGCATCTTAACTGTCTGTTATTTCTATACTACCATTCTACATCAAACTCTAGTTTAAGGTACTTTCTAAGCACCCATAACAGTTCAACTGTTAACATATATATATATATATATATATTTTTTTTTTTTTTTTTTTTTTTTTTTTTTTTTTAATTAACTGTAGGCAGGTTAACTGACATGGTCAAGTTCACACAGATGAACTAAATCCACTTACTCTGAAGTTTGGAGCCCTCGGCTCCTCAGCCTCTATGCCATACTGGCTACATCTGGGTGTGCCAGCCCGCAGCTTTTGTTAACCTGTATTTTAACTAAACTGACTTGCATCTATCTTCTTCTTCTTCCTCTTCATATTTTCCTTCCTCTATGTGGGGTCAATGTGTTTGATCAACCTTCTCCAAACAGCTTGGTCCTGCACCTCCTCGCCAGTCAAGCTCTTTTCCTTCAGATCTTCTTTTACTTTATCCATCTTCCTCCGGTTTGGCCTCCCTTGCTTTCCCTTCCCCTGTACTTCCATTCCCATCATACTTTTGCCTGCGTATTCTTTGTCTCTCCTCAGCACATGTCCAGACCACTTCTATCCTCTCTCCTGTACCTTCTTAGATATCTGTCCTACTTTTATTATTTTTTTGTAACTCTACGTCTCCATCTCAACTTTCTTATTTCTGCCACATCTAACCTCTTCTCCTGCACTCCCTTTACTGCCCATGTCTCGGCTCCAAAAGTCATTGCTGGTTTTACCACTGCCTTAAGAACCTTACCTTCACCTTAATCTTTCAATCACACAATACTCCTGGCACCTTCTTCTAGTCATTTCAGCCAGACTGCACTCTATGACTTATCTCTGCATCAAGTTTTCCATCTCAGGCTAGCACTGATCCTGCTCAGTATTTTTTTTTTTTTAATGTTTTGCATGTCACAAGTTGTGTCCTCCATACCTGTCTGTTTCTTGGACACAGCAATCGTGTTTGAGTGGCCAGTCCTTACACTTCCTAGATTCAATGCCTGGAGCTGACTCTGCTGGCATCAGCTTTTTCTCCGGGGGAATTTCTGAGTGAGGGCTGTGAAAAGAAGACAGAAGATACATTCTTGGATGAGAGACTAGATGAAATCCCTCACATTTGCACTATGCCTCTGCTTCACATGGCCTTGTTAGGTAGGTCTCTCTATTGCTGTATTCCATTCACCACTTTCTGTTTTGAATTTTTTGTACAATATAAGTCTTACAGCAGTCTGGCATTTTATTGCCTGAGGATGAAGAAAACCAAAGTTCAAAATCTGCCTCCTCTCCAGTATCTCTGTTATAACCTACACTGAAATGTATATGGAAATGCTATTAAAATAAAAATAAAAAACACTTGCAACTTTATGCTACTCACTTCTTCCATAAGTACACTTTAAAAAGGGCTCAAGCTAAGAAAGTTACTTTTAAAAAAGTGCACGATTAGTAGAAGGCCCATTCGAAAATTTTAAGTGAGAATGTGTGCAAATTTGTTGTCAATGTAATGATTTGTAAAATGGGGTGGTAACACATCTCAAGTAGAAGTAACACTCATCTCTACAGAGACTGCTGCTGGGTAAGTAAATGACTCGTTCATTCATTGATTGTCATTTTTGGCCATCTGCATTGACAGTGGACATTATCCATCCATGCAGTAGGACTTAAGGGACCTTCAAACATCGACATGATGTAATTTTAGAGAAATTATGTGGGTAAGATTGGGGAGTTTCTTTTGGGCTGAATAGCCTGTTCCTGCCAAATTGTTCTAATATACTGCACCTTCTTAACTCAGTGTCATGGGATGTTGCAGCCTATTCTGATAGCTTTACGTACAAGCAGCAGCCAGCCATGGAGCAGGCAGCAGTTCATTGGAGGGTTTGGGTTGGGGAACAGGCTGGTAGTCCTATGGAGCAAGGTGGATGTGGTGTTTCTTCAAATCCACAGTTTCACACTGAAGCCTTTGCAAATGTGAGTGCAGTGTGAGGTAAAAGGAGTTGACTGAGAGCTCTCCCCTTTGCTTTTCTCTAATTTACAACCACAAATACTGTACTGATGTGTATTTGAGTTATATCCCCAGTTATGAAGCACATGTTAAATTTATTATCTTAAGATTCTCCATGTAACACTGAATATAGTAGTGCTTCATCTCAGGAGTCAACATTCTGGGCACTTAACATACACAGACCTTGTCCATGTTTAAATCATTTATGGAAAAATCGATTCAGCCTACCCATAACTAATTCCTTATGTGTCTGGGTGGTCTGTGCTGACAGCCTCTTCTTCCATTGTCAATACAGAAGAGCCAACTAGACCTCATGTTATCTCTGAGAGGCATCCTGCTATGACAGAATTCTAAAGCCCTCTCTTGACTGTGGCATTCAAAACGGGCTGGTCCTGGTACACACTGACTAGGAGACAAGGAAACCTTGTAGGTGTATTTTTAATGAGTGTTAAAAATTACTTGTGTTTACAGGGTTTGGTATTTATATTGAATTGATTCATAAACAACACTATAAACCACTGCCATGGTGTGTAAAATGAATGATACATAGCATTTAAGTTGAAAAATATTTTGTCTGTCTTTATTTGCAATGTTAAAAAGTCAGGGTGCTTCTCAAACCAGTTTTCTGTCCCCAGAGTTTCAATGATAAGGAAAGCACCATCTGGGCCAGTTTTATGGTTTATTTGTTTCCTTTCTTTCTTGTTTGTTTGTTTGGAAGGACAGAAAATGCAAGACTGAGACAGGCAGGCTACTTGACCCCATTCAGACGATGGGCCAGCGCAGAAGAAAAATCAAGTACAACTGCAAGTTATTGTGCCACCTGAAACTATACATCTAGCATTATCAGGTTGCATTGGTTTGTAATCAACACTCATTATGTTCTTGTTCCTTATAATTTAGAACATATTATCCATGCTAGTCTACATAACAATAAGCGTAACATTACACACACAATAAAGAGTATAAAGGGGAGAGTAGGGTCACCTAGGATTCTATCAAGACAAAACAATCACAAATGCTGAAACTTGTATTTCACACATTTTAGTACAAAAAGCTACGCTGTAGCTTCTTACACAATCAGCATCGCAGAATACATCTTTAAGATTCATGGTCAGAATATTTTCATTATCCTATGTATAGTGTGTAATCAGTAATATTTATCTTTCAGTTCTCTCACTTACAGTTGCACCTAAAGATGCTGACAATAAAAGATGTTTGACATTTGCATCCATGATTGCCCAAGTAAATATTCCTGATGTACTGGAAGCTGCAAGTGCCACTAAAAATAAAATAGATTCAAGAAAAATTTGACCCAAGTATCTACATGATAATTGTTTGCAACGGAGGCATTATTATATATTGCCCATGATATGTTAATTGCTATGCTTAGATTATTGAAATTGCATTCATCTCGTGTTGTAATAACAGCACAAAGACCACACTCCAAAAACTCAGCAAGGGCAACACAATGTGAATTTCCCATTGGGATTAATAAAGTATCTATCTATCTATCTACAATGCAAAGACGAAAAACATAAAATGACTTATAAATGGGAATAGTGTAGCGGTTAGCACCACTGCCTGGGTTCAAATCACATTCCTGGTTTTCAGTGTGGCGCTGGAAAGTTCTCTGGTCTTTGCATGGCTGTTTCTCCCACATACCCAAAAACATGCCCATTATGTTAACTGAATATTTGAAATTGGTCTGGTGTTTGTGTGTGCGTGTGGGCTCTCCAGTGTATTGGTGTTAGTTCTCATCGTGTAGCAAAT
Source organism: Erpetoichthys calabaricus (assembly GCF_900747795.2). Lineage (NCBI taxonomy): Eukaryota > Metazoa > Chordata > Cladistia > Polypteriformes > Polypteridae > Erpetoichthys > Erpetoichthys calabaricus. Next base: position 244,659,908 of record NC_041394.2, read on the forward strand.
GCTGCCAGGTTAGGCTTCAGCTTCCTGCAACCCGAGTTGGATAAAGCGGGTTGTATAATGTTATGAGTATTTCACTTTGTCCTGGTTCTCACAGAGAAAGGCAAAAGTCTGGTAGCTACCATTTACAGAATATAACTATTAGCAAGCGGGTGCATCATTGCCATAAATACATTTAGGAAATCTGTGCCCGCTTTCTGTAGTTCAATAAATTTCCAAATACTTTAAGTCCATAATAATGCAAGTGAATAATATATTATGTTTAAGCAAAGACATGAGTGGCACCACAGAGATGGCAGGTTTGCAGTACCTTTCAGTCACTAAGCCAAATGTATTCATCAAAATATTTTTTCAGTATGTTTTTAAGCCATGCACACAAATAAATAAAAATGCTAACAAATAACAAGTCATTTTTCAATAAATGGACAAACTCTGAGTAAAGACCACTAATACCGAATATCCACACGTACATTTTACAAAGCTTAAAGAATCATGGCACACTTTCTGGACAAGGCTCATTGTATCATCTACATCTTGAGGCAATAAAAAGACACACACATTATTCAGATTCATTGTATTGCTAACAGACAATTATCCATTCTATTCAGACATTTGCAAGCCATGTTGTGTAATATAGGCAGCTCCTTGCTGAAGGAATCATTATGCACTCATTTGAAAGGCAAACCTGTTGCTATCATGGATGTGTTTTCATCTTCCTCTTGCATGTCAAAACTATTTAAATGTCAGCAGCATCTGTCTCCATTTAATGCCCAAGGGCAATTCTGCAACAGTTGTGATTTAAGAGCAAGAATGATTGCATGCTGACTCCATGCCCTGTCTGTTGGGGGTGACACTCCCTGCCAGCAGGGGTCAACAGGTCAGCTTTTCTAATGCACCCAAGTGAAATACAAAAGGCCATTGTGAAGGCTCATTTTAGTGCAGGCATTCAAAGTAAGGAGAAATCCCCAGCCATCTGCTAATTTATCAGGCTAGCTGAGCTTTTGAAACTACAAGCATTGTTGTGTTCATGGAGAGTGTTCTCCTAAACAGTAATAAAGTTCTTTTTATTTTTCAATGGCTTTAACCTACCTGAATCTAAAATCACTGGGCAGACGAAAGCCCATCCGATAGTCTCCACGGGATTTGGCGATCTGCTTCTGGAGGTCTTTAATAGAGTTGCTGTAGCCATTGAATATGTAGTCAGCAAACAGAAGCTTTCCACAAATATACATCTGTCAAGGCAAAGAGAGGCACAGGAGATGACCCATTTAGCATGTCCACTGTCACAGGCAGTACATCTAAACAGAAATAATATTAGTCACATCAGTTTAATGATAGGAATCATGTGTTCCTTTGAATGTTTTCTGCATGTAAACCACAAACCAGTTAAGGGTCAAGGTTTTTATTTAGTCAATTTTACACAAGAAAACATGAAATTTGCCTTCTCAGTCTCACTTTTTTTTCTCCAAGTCAAATTGATGAAGTTGATAGATGCTCATTAGCTCTAAATAACTGGTCAGGGGGTCAATCTGTATTAATCAATGGGTCAATTAGGTCAGTCATTTTATAACAGTTTTAATATTAATTCAATGGTTTGATTTATCTCTCTATTATAATAAAAAAAATCTTGGAATGAGACGTGACTTTTTGAAGAGACTTTTTGGAATGAAGTCCCGCGAGACGGAGACTTTTAGCATGAGAGTCTTTCAAGTCACGACATACTTACAACCTTTGGAAACAAGTCCCACGAGACAGTGACTTACAACCATTTTCAAACAGGACCACGGTCATCTAACCTCTCAGTCGTGCGAATGCTTTTGGCAGACACGCTTCATGCGCTCTCAGCTCTTATAAATTTTATCAGAACAATAATTTTAATCGTTTTAGATGACACGTCAATGACTAAGTGAAGAAGAAAGAGAAGCATGTCGAAAAGAGACCCAAAAGCATTGGAGAGAAAAGAATGCAGAAAAGAACAATAATAACCTATGTGCAAATTCTGAAAATAAGGAAAGTAATAATCAGCCCGGACCAAGAGGAACTGAAAATCTCGCAGGTCCAATTGAGGTCAGAAATAAAAGACAAAGAGTAAAAAACAAAGTAGAGCTTCATAAAGACGTTCAAAAACGTTGGCACGATACACATGCAGAGCAGGTTAGAGATTATGAAAGCAGTGGAATTCGAAAGTATCAGAAAAAAGATAGTAAAGATCGCATTAGCGCTAACAAACGGAAATTGTTACTCGGTGAAATAAGGGAAAGTAATAATCATCCCAGACCAGGTGGAATTGAAAACCTAGCAGGTCCAAGCGAGGTCAGAAATAAAAGACAAAGAGTAGAAGACAAAGTAGAACGTCGTAAAGAGGTTCAAAAAATTTTTGGCGAAACACACGTAGAGCAAGTTACAGATTATGAAAGTAGTAAAATTCGAAAGTATCAAAAAAATGATAGTAAAGATCGCATTAGCGGTAAGAAATGGAAATTATTACTCTGTGAAATAACGGAACAGCGAATAGAGATCTAATATATGGACATAGGTGATATGTCCGAAGTATGTAGATATTGTAAGGCTTTAAACTTTAAGTCAGGGACTTGTAGATCGTCTAATTCGTGTTGCCATCAGGAAAAAGTAGTGTTTCTTCCCAATGATGATGCGTATCCGCGAGAATTCAAAGATTTGTTGATTGGTGAAAATGAAATCCACATATGCGAGTGGCAGAAACGTGAAGTTGGGGGGGGAGTTATGAGCGAAGCGAGCAGGGAGCAAAGCCCCCTAGTACATTCAAAAGATAAATTACTGAATCAGACTTCGGAGGTTGAACATACAGCCATCCAATCAGTACTGGATCCATACTCTGTACAACAACAACATTTATTTATGTAGAATGTTTTCATAAAAATTATGTAGCTCAAAGTGCTTTACAAGATGAAGAAAGAAAAATATAAAAATAAGATTAGGTAATACTAAGTAAGGTCCAATGGGCAAGAGGACAGAAAAAACAAAAAAAATTCCAGAGGGCTGGAGAAAAAAAAACAATCTGCAGGGGTTCCAAGGCCACGAGACCACCGAGCCTCCACTGGGCATTCTACTTAATAGCAATGATCTAAACCAGTCCTCATGGTTTACAGACTTCACATGAAAGAATTAGATAATGATGGTCATGTGGACATCTGGCCTTCAATCCATCAATGTAGAGGCTGCGTGGTGCCTTTCATCAGGTGATGGTGGCACAGATTGCCAACACAGAAAACCGGAAAAAGAATAACAAATGTAAATGTTAAAGGTAAATGTTGAAAAGAACCAGAGCCAGGACACAGCCTTGCTTGACACCAACAATGATTTTGAAGGGAACAGATGGCCCACATTCAAATTCCATGGCCTGAAATGAAATGAAGTGGCCTGTTCAGTGTGCCCTTGTCCCCATGTTTGTGTGCAGTGCTCAGGTATTCCAATCTCATCCCAAAGACCTTCATGCTAGGTTTTTGTAGGTACTTGCATGACTGGCCCTTCAATGAACTGGTGTTTCTCCCAAGGTTGTTTCTACTTTGTCAAATACATGTCAGTGCCAACTTACTTTTACAGCCCCTTTCACAAAAAAGTGCTGTACAGCCTCATAAAATACCGTAACAATCTAAAAATACTACATAAAGACAAATAAAAATAAAGTAAATACATTCAAAATAATCACATACATTTTAGAAAAACAGATGGGTTTAAGCCTTAGAAAACAAATAGGTCTTGTTCTATGACTTAATGGCACTAACAGAAGATGTCCAAATAAACAGAGGTAGACTACTACAAAGTCATGGAGGCAGCTACTGAAAAGGCCTGGTTTTTCACTGATTTCAAAGGAGAATGGGGAAAACGGTCAAAAGTGACTTAAAGATCTTGAGGCTGATGCTGGACAAAGTAGCTCAATGAAGTAACAGCGACCCAGACCACACAGAGCCTCATAAACTAACAGCTAAATCCTAAACTGAACTCTATACCTCACAGGATGCCAATGGAGGGAGGCCAACATTGGTGATACACAGTTCCTCTTCTTAGTACCAGGGAGCATTCAAGCAGTGACATTCCACAGTAATTGTAGCTGAGATAGCACAGACTGATTAATACCAAAGTGCATTGCAATAATGTAATCGAAGGCATGAATAACTACCCCTGAGTCCCTCAAAGAGAGCTTGGGGATTACTGCTGAGTTGATAAATGCAGCTCCTGGCACCTGAATTTCTGACCCACAAATCTGAGCTATGAATCAAAGCCTAGATTCAAATTCTTAACTTTATCAGCATTACCAAATGCAGTCAGCTCACTTTTGTTTTCATTAAGCTGAAGGCCAAGCTGTGCCATCGTGGCATTGATCTTACTGAAAGAATCAGTCAAGGCCATGACAGTTATAAGACTTTGCCAATGATTTTCAGTCATCGACTTTATTCACATGATCTTAGCAAGTCGGGAGCAGTCTTGATGCTCTCACATAACCGCCAATCATATATTCTGACAAACCCAGCAACTAACTACAACTAGTCTATAATTCACTACAATAAAATCAAAGCCATATGATTTTTTCTTTAATCATAGGGGACAGGGTCTGTGTGCATTGGAACTAACAACTAATGAATGGTCATCTGGAAGTACAATGCATACAAGGGAGCAATGAGGAAAAAGGAACATGGGTTTTTTGGGCCTCACAAACATTAGAAAAGCTTGCAAAAAAAAAAAGGGAGCTGAGATGGGGGCAGAGATTGAGGCTGAAGCCACCATACTGTAAACCCTTTGCATGGGAACCAGCCCCGTCAGTCAGTATGATGCTTTGAAAATATAAAACTGTGCTATAAAGTCATTGTGCAGTCATGTAATTTGACGTATTCTGTGTTTTATAGTCAGGTAAACTGACATACTCAGATGATGACATCAGCAACTGTAGTCATCAAGTTTGGCATATACTGTACTCCAACTAGATGTTGTGTAATGTGATATCAGCTTTAGAGAATCAATTTGTTAAGACTCCTGAAGGTGAGAGATTTATAGATTTGAAACTGTGCTTCTTCAAGGTATTTGCTAGAGGGAAGCATATAGAGAGAAAAGAACATGGAACACAAAACAGGTCACTTGGGAACTCTATATGCCAGTGGAGCAGAAGAAGAAAGAGATATGATGGCGTTCCCCTTGATGCCAGCCATAAACTTTAGAATTTGCAACAAAATAGAATGATCAACTGTATTAGCAGCTGAGCTCAAGTCCAGAAGAGTTTTGAATATCAACTGTATTAATCAAAAATATTTTTTAACATCAACATAAAAATAAAGAACAAAAGAACTCAAAACAAACAAACAAAAACAAGCAATAAGCAAGTCTCAATTCACACCTCAGATTAAGATCACTGGGACCTTGGCTAGGAAGAACATTTTCAAAGTAGGTCTATAATTACTTAAAAACAAGGGGCAGGCTCCATCTCCCTGCATCCCTGAATTACATTAAGTAGGTTCAAGAATGTATATGCCTTATGAATATTTGCAGTGCTGGCACCCTTCCCAAAACTGGTTCTTGTTTTATGTATGATGCCACAATAGGCTTTGGCTCTCCACAACCCTGATCAGGATCAAACAGCTTCAGGAAATGCATGATTAAGTGGATGAATTTGTCTATATATGTACAGTATACGGAGTTTTGAGTCTAAAGGTGGGTGTGCCATATAATACTCATTGAACTGAATTGAAACACAAATTGTAATTTTCCAACACTTTTATTTTTGTAAAAGATTAAGCATGTGCATTAGTGCATGTGGAGGTCTCTAGCAATGCTTGTCCTATTTCAGATCTACAATCACTTTCTTTACAATTCGCCTGGTGAGGGCTGCTATACATTTAGAACTGCTTAGTAAGCGTTTCTCAGTTCTGATCCTAGAGGTACTCTGCTGCCTCAGCTTACACAATGACCAGTTCTGTAATCTGACAGGGAAACTGGTGTACCTGTCTAATTGATTGACTGTGTCTCAGGTCAGAGCAGGGTGCTTTACTCTTCAAAATGTGTGTGTGTGTTTGGGTTTGGAATGGATTACGTTTATTGGTCATACTGTGTCTATTTATTTATTTATTTATTTATCAATTTTTACATTTCATGATCACAAACACATAGATCTAGCACAGAAAGAGATGATTCTCTAAAGATCTGCTTATTTCAATCTTAACAGTGAGAATTCTTGTAATACATGAGCCAGTTATGTACAGGCAGAATCTATATGGAGAACAATTAACAGGCTTGTGCACAGCTAAAAAGCAAATCTTAAAATCACATGCTATATAGTGTATGTCAGACTACATAAATCAAGTGCCACTTATTAAGTAAAAAGTAAAATTGAAGGCTGCATTATAAAAGCATTGATTAACATATCATATATATATATAAATATGTGTGTGTTTGTGTGTGTGTGTATGCATATGTATATTTTTGTACACTTTGCATAATGCTTCTCTGTTTATGTACAGTATTAAAATGCATTTCATTTTCCGTATTATATTTGTACTTAGGGTATGGCCCATACATGTAGTACACTTAAGATGAAATCCCTAAACTGAATTAATAATGAAAATCTGAAGCCACATTGTTCACCCAGAAATAGCAGCTTTTAAATTTGAAGGCTGTGTCCAAGTCACAAGATAGAAGAGCAAGCCCAGTTTGTGAGGCCCACAATGCCTACGGCATTCCTTCTGCCTATTTAGCTGAGCTGTTCGAATAGCTGGACTCAATTAACAATCCTAAAGTGCCCATATTATTTTTTAAGGCAGTATGTACTGAATTAATGACCCTTTTTTGAATTGCCTCTGGTGACCCATTATCACAAAAAAAGATCACTAAAAATGGGCGGAAGATGTAAACCGTGAGAAAAGATTCCTTCAAGTCCACGTAAATGATAATTACACTAATCAAGCCGCATTTACAACTGAAATGAACAGCATCATCCAATCAGAAATGCATGTTCCCTGAATTAATTAAAGGATGCCCCACCTCCCCTCCACTGCATTAGGTGAGTAGTCATTTAAATGGAGAAGCACTGACGCCATGGTGCTTCAGTGGTTAGCTGTGCTGCCTCCAATCTCTAGGGACCTGGTTGTCCTGCCCAGCCTAGTCACTGGTTTCTGTATGCAGTTTGCCACAGTGGGATTCATTTCACTGCCTCTGCTGATACTGTAGAAATGTTGGCAATTCAGATACAGTAAACCTTTGGTAACTTTACTGTATCTGTAAAGCACCCTGGGATGGTATAACTGTTGAAAGGTGCATAAAATCACCAGTATGCCTGCTCCATATCTGTGCTGGTTATTCCACGGGGCTATACTCTCTTCCCAAATACCAGAGGTATGTATTTTGCATTTATTATAATGTCTAAACTGGCCCAGTACATGTAGCAAATTTCACTCTCATTTAGCAATACTTTCTACCTCATACTTGACAGGCCTAGAATAAGCTCAGGATGACCACAATCATGCAAGGGCTAAGAGAATGCATGGATCAGAGAACCTGTAACACCATTAGCAGCATGAAAGGGATGAACCATTTACTCTTCTTAATACTGAATTTTATAGATTAACAGGTAAGGCAATAAACATAAATGAGTAATTCACATAAAATGAAGACAGCTGACAGAAGAAAAATGAGCTTTGCCTCCAAGCTCCAATAACCTTTATTCAAAATGTAGCCCAAGCTCTGTATATGTGGAGTTTGCATGTTCTGACTGTGTCCATACAGTTTTCCCCATTTAGGATCGTTTTCCACTTTGCACCTAGTGCTGCCGGAATAGGTGCTGACTCCCATTGATTATGAACTGGATAAGCAGGTTGTAAGATGAATGTCAAGGAGACTTAGAGATAATTCATACAATCACAAGCAAGAAAAAAAAAAGGCATGTAATTAAATTATTATTTCTACTTTAACATAATGTACAAATTAAAATGACCAAAGAAGTCAAGGTAGCCCAGTGGTTAGTGTTGGTTTCTGTCAGCCCCAGACTCCTGGGTTCAAATCCTGGATACTGGCTTTGTAGGGGTTGCTCATTCTCCTTATGCATGCATTTAGTTACTTTTTTTTTATTACTCAGTCCACTGGTTTTCTTTCCATGTCCCAAACACAATGAGTGAGAGTGGGTATCCTGTACTGGACTGCAATGCCATCCATTATTGGTCCCTGTCTTGAATCCAATGCAGCTGATATAGCCTTCTGTCCATCTGCGACCCTAAGCTGTATTCTTGTATAAACTAAAAGTGTACTGAATAAGTAATTTATACAGAACTGAATATTTCCCACAGTGCGTTCATTTTTTCCACTGTCAGACCTGAGCTATTTGTGTAATTTTTTAAGGATTGTTCATTCAAGCCTCCCAAAGCTACTGAAACAAGAGTTGCATTGTTTTTTTCTTCAAGAATCTAAAAATGCAACCCTGAAACTCTGCTTTAGCAGTGATAAAGCTGGAACGGAGGTTAGCATCTAATTTTAGAAATCAGATAGAAAGAAATTTCCCAGACATACTGGTTTGAAGCCTCAGGATCGGTTTAGGATTTTTTGTTGTTCTACTGTCAATGTCAAGTTGTCTTTAATTCATTAATTACACTTTATTAGTTTTGAAAATAATTTTATCTCCAGTAATACTTTAATGCTTCAGGGTTCATCTTCTATCCTTTATAGTGGTTTCAAACATCCTGAATATACAGTATGGTCTCTGGAGGGCAAGACAGTATTAGGAACATATGGAGCCCTGGAATCTTGGTAACTGGGAATGATCATGTAGATGGATTGGCAGTTTTAGATTACTGTAGAGTATGTAATCATGGGCAATTTGCATTTGGATAATTTATTTTAAAAAATGTATTACTTTTTGTAGTTTCTGTAACATGTTTATGAAACATGAAGCTAGTTATGCCACAAGGTGTCTAAAGTGGAAAGACAAAGAAAGTTTTGTCCAGGCAAGGGTGACGGTCTGTATGCATCAGGCCCAGGGATGGCAACTTAGGAATAGGCCCGAGTGGTCTAGGAGAGGCTGCAGGCACATCACAATAGGGGCAAATCAGAAATCCCTATTTTTTCTAACACGAATACCAATATTCAGTAAAAATTCAATTTAGTCTTGAAACTTTCAGACCACTCTTTCACCATCACAAACTTACAGAAGTTGACACCCTAATTTAATTGATACATTTTGTACTTCGGCAACACAGTGGTGCAATGGTTACCATTGGGTTTAAATCCAAGCCTGGGAATTGCCTGTGTGGAGTTTGCATGTTCTCCCAATAATTGTACTGCAGTTTTCTTCCATTACCCTAAAGACATTAAGGTTAGGTTAATTGACTCTGCATGAGTGAATATGCCCAGCAATGATCTGGCATCTGTAGTGGGTTTCGCCCTAGTCCCAGAGGCTGTTGATACAGACCCCAGGACCCAGAACTGGATGAAGCAGGTTTGATAATGAATGGATGATAACTTGCATACTCTCCCTGTGTCTGCAGTGCTTTCTTCTTCAGGTACTCTGGTTTTCCTCCCGCTTGGTATTAGCCAACCATGTTAGATTAATTGGCAACTGTAGAATTGACCCTGTGTGAGCATGGCCTGTGATGGACTAGGGCCCAGTCCAAAGTTAGCTCCCACCTTGCACCCAATACTAATGTGACAGGCACTGACCCTGTATCCCAGAAGTGCATATGTAAGGGCAAGACAATGCTTAATTAACAGTTATATATTCATTCAAAGTAATTACCCTTTACTTAATGTAGTGACTTTAAATAAATAACTCACTCAAAATTATTTATTTTTTATCTGCTACTTTTAGGGAGAATGCAGATAGCAAAAATTACTGATATAATAGGTATGGAGACCTGTATCAAACAATGCAAACAATACCAAAATGTCTATCATAAAAACCTCAAATCACCAATAACGAATATTCCATGTGAGATATCCAGTTGCATTATCCTTACATCCTAAACCCATGAAGTTTGGCTAATATATTGTTTAATAAACTATTTGCAGAAAATCCTCTTCATTGAATTGACCTTCACCTTATTGAGACACTTAAGATATACACAAGTACAAAGCATACTTTCCACCTGATGGTACTTTCAATTGCTTTTCTTTACCTTTAAAGTTAGTTGTACACCCCTCTCAGACCACACACTGCAATGTGGTTGTCATGTGACACCATGGCAGCCAATGACTCGGCTATAACTGGGCAGGACTCCTGACCAGTGAATGAGAACAGAAGTGGGTCTTCATTTGAAAGCCCTATCTTGACTGAGCATGCTCCAATGTTGTGCATGAGAGCATTTTCCAGAAATGGTTTATTTAACAACATTTTAGTCAAAGTACATGTACAGTATTTGAGACACTGTGAACATACAACTGGATCCCGACATTGTGCAAAGTGGACAGTTTGAAATTATTTGTTATGAATTGTTTGCTGTTGTTTCAGTGTCCCCACTGAAGTCCACTTTACAAGGAATTTAATTGTCTACAGTAAACTCCCCATAAAAACCTTAAATGTTGAAAACAATTCTCAGTCACTGCTAAAAACAGCAGGGAGTAACTAACATAAAAAAGAGACATTTTTCAAGAGAGTATTCCTTTAAATACTTCCATTCAGTTGCCCGTTATCTGGACTAAACTTTTATAATTCTGGAAAAACTAATCCTGGATTGGATAAAAGGCTATACCAGGAGACACTCTTCATTATTACACATGGTGTTCGCTTCACCTGGAGTTTGGAGAAATCGCGAATATTGCCAAACTCGGCGAAATGCATTGAAGTCAATTGGGAAGGACTAACTGAACTAGATTTGACTGGATTGTAATGGAACAATCATCTTTAACGTGTCCTTGAGGGCTAGGAAAATGTCTGCCAACTATACTGGACCGATTATTATGGCCAAAAAGGTGACCTGAGCTGTGTGGCACGGTGGCCACTGTACCACAGTGCCTCTATGAAGAAAGAATGCAGTCAAAGACGCACAATCATATACTTCGTCAAAACAAAGCAGAAATGCCAAAATCAGAGTCAGAAGTCAGAAAAAATATGTAGGTTTTTTAAAGGCAGAAAATTCCAAGTGGTGTATCATGACTGAAACTGCTGGCTCGTTCTGTTGTTTGAAGTCATGCTGAAGGCTCTCTAAACTGGCTGAGCTGATGCTTTGCACTTTTTCTTCTATCAAAAAAATAGAATGACCTGTAAATAGCAACAAATATTTTGTTATTATTATTATTTCATAGAGTCTCCTGTGTTGGGGGGGGGGGGGGGGGTATCAGGCTCCTTTAAGGTTTGTTTTTTACCTCTACGTGGCTAATTATGCATGCGTAGGGCACGCACCTCCTGCTCTTATACTGACATGGAACTTGAAGATCGACCTGCATATTTGGCGACAAGCAGAGATAATTCGTTATTTATGCTGTATAAATAAAATTTTGAGAATCTGCATTATTTACTTACTAGGGGGCTCCGCCCCCTGCTCGCTTCGCTCGCCAACCCCTGGTGTTGGGAATGACAAAGAGCGTGATGTATGAATGAGATATAGAATAGTGTGACGGTGTAGATGATGCAAATAGAAAGCAAACAATAAAGTGTGTGGCACAGTGTAAAGGTTTATTTGAAAATTTCTTTGTACACGCCGTTTAAGTGTAAAAGGTAATTTCAGGTCATAACTTGTAAGGTCAATGAAGATGGTTATTGTTGTGATCAGAGTCAAGTTTATCAGAGCTTAGAAAGAGTTGTGTCTCTCCAGGAAGTAATGCAATGACTTGGGTATTTATGTTTTGCACATTAATATTTTTTGGACATAATATAGTGCGTTGTGTTAAAAGGGGCATTTGGTCTAATGAGATTGCTGTTCCAAATCTCTCTGTAACTAAGTTGTCGCAGATAAAGGCTTGAGGAATTGTAATAATATGTGGCTGAAGTCCATCTGTATTGGTGAGTGTACCATCTCTCAGTTGTAATAAGCAATTGTTATGATTTGGTTCTGGACATCGTATCTTTTTTACTAACTGTATCTTTTGAAAGCAATGCCAATTGTCTGCGTATTTTAAGGTGCACTGAACAATAGCTGAGTGCATGGCATCTGGAAGAATAGCTAAGCACTGTCTAAAATCTCCTCCTCATAAAAGTACCTTTCATCCAAATCGAATATTATTTTTCATAAACGTTTGTAGAAGTTTATGAATGGTGTTGAGTAAGTGACTTTATGCCATTGTACATTCATCAATAATTAACATTTTTTCAAGACGGATGTCACGTGCAGTGCCACCGTTAATGTTCATAGTGGATACCGATTTGTAGGATCTAATGTAGTTGATAAAGATTTCACTTTCAGGTACATCGTTAGTTAGAAGCTTTTGTAGATATTCAGTATATGAATGTAAAGGAGGCAGTCTAATTTGACCCTTTTGACAACAACGTGTAAATGTATTACTTGTATTGCCAGTTGTTTCTTCAGGGAAGTGAACTGAATGACAATGATTGCAAATGACATTCATTAATCCGAATGAATTTTCCTGGTGTATGTTTTGCTTGTGCCGTTTGAGAGGCGCGTTGTTGCATGTGTAGTATTTGGGACGTGTTGTTTTGGAGCTGTAATCGATTTGCCTGTGCTGTGTGAGAAGACTGTTGTAGCCTTCCTTGCCGTTAACATATGTCTGAGACGGGAGGTGTTTCGTTTTGAATCTGTGACTGTTGCGATGCAGCACTTTGATTGATAGCTTGCGTCATGTGGATCTAGGATGTAGATTTGTGCATATTTGCGTTGTTGATTTGTTTCAGGGTGGACTTTTCCAATGCGATGCAGTATTTGTGCACATATGGGAAAGCAGTATGTGCCATTGCCTTTTGGTGGCCTGATATTTACTCCGGTAGATGCAAAAGCAAATGAACTATTGTAGGATCTAATGCAGTTCATAAAGTTTTTACTTTTAGGTACATCGTTAGTTAGAAGCTTTAGTTGAGTTTTGCGTTTTTGGAGTCGAGACATTTTTTCTTTTAGAAATATGGATAAGTAATAAGGAGTATTGCACTCACTGTTAATATGGAGCCTTTTTTGCGGTTGAACGGTTAATAGTGCCTTATTGTAATGAGATCCACCTATGCTGCATAGCCGTCTATTTTGTTGTTTTTTATGTGCCTTTTCCTTTTTTCGGTGCTCGTTGCGCCTCATTTCTCCTTTTTTGTCTTTTTTCTGTGCTCACTCCTTTTTTCTGTGGTCTTGTCCGCCTTTCGCGGCCCCTCATCCGCCTCTCGCGGCCTCTTTTGTCCCCCTCTCGCGGCTCCTCATCCGCCTCTCGCGGACTCTTTTTGCGCCTGCGCAGTACGTCTTTTTGCAGCTACGGCCCATTTCCGGATGTGCCTGCGTCCATCATCCGGTTTAGCATTCTCGGTTAGTAATATGGATCTTTTCTACCACTAACTAAGTCCAACAGAGTCTGTACTGCAAATGATCTTCATTAAATATCCAGGGGGCGCTCCCATCCAGTGTTGGCTGTTATGGCACTGAGAGATGTTGCACTGGCCTCGCAAAAAATTATGCGGCACTGGGGAAAAAGTTCTCCTAAATCGGCCGAATTATCAATAAATAATTTGAGGAACAAGGGTGAATTCCATTCCTATTTTCAGAGCATAGGCACCTTTAGTATGCAACAAATGGCCCATAACTGCTAAACTGCTAAAATTGGAAAACACAAATACCAATCGGATAAACACTTGAACATACCCCATTGCTCACTGATTAATTCTATTTTTCCTTTAAAATTATACAATATACTTTATATTGAAACTAAGCATTCTTAAAAAAGTGTTTTGTAATGGTAAAAAGAGACCAAGATTACATAGTTTCTAAAAAGTTTATTATATCTGTGCTGGAAAGGATTAATACAGTAAAATGTATTTTTCACACTTGTTCATTCACTTTACGAAGTTAATATGAACCTTCATTATGCCATGGCAGATGGAGCTAGTGTGCCAAAGTCCAATGCAGTTGCACTCACTGCTGAAAATTCACTACCACCAGTCTGCTGTTTCATGTCTCAACTATTAATAGGTCTAAAGTGCTACTAAAACATAAATTAAAAGTTCAGAGATATAAGACTAAGTATGTTGGCACACGTAGCTCTGCATTTGGCATCAGTATTTAGTCAAAAGTAATCTTATTGGCTTGCCTTGATATAAACCAAATTTCCTAATTTTTTTTTTTATTTTCAAACTATGTCTTATTTATTTCAAAAGTAATGAGATCTGTAGCACCTCAGAAACATCTGCATGATCAACTGATGTTTTGCTTTCAAGAAAATGCCTATCCAGGCTAGTTTTAAGGGGCATCAACAACATGCATTCTTGAAGGCTGTCTCTTTGATAGTATCATTAACCAGTCAGTAAAGGAATGTGGCTAATCTTTAGCATTCACATTTTAGGCTTCCAGCTGAATGCTAAGGCATAGCAGGTCAGATTAAATGCTATCTCTGACTGGTACTCCAAATACTCTGGAAAAGATTATGCAATGCCTTCGCATTACTCTGCCTCATATTGATGAGGAAATTTCTCATTTTGTGCCACATTTCATAAACATCCTGCAAAGTCATGGAAAGATGTATGATACTAATTTATTACTATTACTTATTATTTGGCTGACACCTTTATCCAAGGTGACTTACAACATCTGAGATAGAATTGGTTACATTTCTTTTGTTTTCCAGTTGGAGCACAGGTAGGACAACTGACTTGCTTATGGTCACGCAGTGTCAGTAGCGGGATTTTAACCAACAGTCTTAGGGCCTGAAAGCCAAAGTCCAAAGCCATAAACACTACAACAAATTACCTGCCTGATGTCTGTCTGCACCAGCACATTAACACGCCTGCATTCCACCTCCACACTAATGACCAAAACAAATATTGATCTGTGTGTTCTAAAGCAGTAAATTTAACCATTGTTATTGCATCATTCAAAATATTACTGAGTTCCTGCACCATCCTTGTGTGCATGACAGATATACAGGAAAAGTGTATACAATACATGCTAAATATCTGGAAAATTGAATATGTAACATATTTTGAGGTTATTGTGAAAATGTTTTGTATGCAAACTCATTAACAATCCATACACTCGAAGCCAGGAGAGCTGCTTACTGCATTAAGATGAGGATAAGCTCAATTTGTGCATTTACTATTGTCAGGAATTAAGAGATGTTGTAATTTTAATTATTTTCATCAGTATGACGTATTCTTATTGTTAATGCCACCATTGCTGCCATTTTGTGTTTTCACAATACACCACATGTGAAAGGAAACCTAAGATGTCTTTTTGCCCACAACCATGAAGGCATCAAACATTGTTATACTATGGAATCTTCACATGATGTCACAAAAGCCATCTTTTCAAAGAAGAAGTTTTCTTTTGGGGTTATTTGAAGATTTCCTCTTAATTCTTTTGGTTCTAGTCCCTTTGACAGAATCACTGTTTACTGGTCAGGCCCCTCAAACTGTTGGATCACTGCTTGAAAGCCTATCACCAAATTAAAATATGTGCTCCAAACATTCCCACAGCCATAAGAACTGATAATTCTGACTTCTCTCCATGTATTCCAGAACTAGGGTTGTAGTCAGAGATTGTTAATCGTTGTGCCTTATTTAATGGTTTCATCAGGTGTACTTAAACTGGAGAGTTGAGAAGCATTATGGCCCCACAGCAAATTTTGTTTTGTGCAGCTTTGCAAGGAAAAAAGGTACAGACAGTACTTATCAATGTTCATTTCCTATCTTTTGAAGAATACTTTTCTTTTATAGCTCTAGTGATGGGCTTGTATTATTTTATGCATATTAAGGGACTATATCAGAGCAGATGATAGAACCTGATCAAAATTGAAAGTATGAGTTCAATGTAGGCATAGCAGAGGGAATGTGGTATGGGATCTTGAAAAAAACTGTGTACAATTATTGTAAATTGCATTAAGTATACCTTAAGACAAAAGTAATTCAGCATAAAATAACTCACAAAGTACATATATTTCCCAAATTCCAAACAGGTAACTTTGAAGTATCAATACAAAAAAGAACAAATCTGCAAAAATACAGGTGGGCTGTCTCCCAGGAGAATCAGAATATTTCAATTTAGGATGAAGTTAAACTCTTCTTATCGTTCAAACAATTAATTTATCCACCAACTAATCACCCTTTCTTTTATATAGTACCATTAACCACCATCACAAGGCCATTTATAGAACTATCAAGTTCATAATACACTATGAAAATGAAACAGTTAAACAGCACAATATTGACAGTTTGTGCAAGAAATTAACTCCTGGTAGATACAGTACCATGAGGAATTTGAAAGTCTGTCTGGCCGATTTTAAACATCAGATAGCAAAAGCAGTTATACAACTCAGGATAGCTATTTTATAAAATTACAAAGCAGAACACATAAAAATACTGATAGACAAGACATCATGGAGATCTACACAGATCATGCACAGCTATAGAATACAGCCACAATGAGGGTACAAGGTGACAGAACAGAGTAAACTAAAAAGGCTGAGAAAAACATAAGGCTAATGGAACAAATCAATATCATGGTCAGTGTAATCACAATGACTAGCAGGATGGTGGAAACTCATAAATATGGGAACCACAAAGATTGTGATTTTATTGTGAATCATACAAAAGATTCAATTAGCTGTGGGACAACACAATCAAGTGATTTGTCAACTACTGTCTAAATTTATCTCTCTATTATAAAAAAAGATCTTGGGAGGGAGATGAGGGAAACAAGACATTATCTTCTCGGAAGACACTTTGACGTCCCGCAAGACAAAAGGACAGCTGCTGTACAGGCTTTTAAATGATTGACATGCAGCACACCAAGCACAACACACAGCTCGCCAGCAGTAGCTGCAGCAAGCCAACAGATGATCCGAACAGATCTCCTTAGCGTGCGATCAGCACCCCTATTCACAACGTGAGCAGCAGAGACGCGAAGTGGCAAAAGGACAGCTGCTATTCAGGCTTTTAAATGATCGACACGCAGCACGAAAAAAGAAAACGCAGCTCGCAAGCAGCAGCAGAAAGACAGCAGATGATCCAACCGTATCTCCTTAGCGTGTGTTCAGCCTCCCTTTCACAACACGGGGAGCATAATATGACCCGCAAGAAAGAGATTTAACCATGCCCGGGGCCGGAAATATAGGACAAAGAGTAGATGACAAAGTACAACGTCGTAAACAATTCAAAAATGTTGGTGCGGTACACATGCACAACAGGTTAGAGATAATGGAAGTATGAAAATTCCAAAGTCTCAAAAAAAGGATAGGAATGATCGTATTAGCGCAAACAAATGGAAATTATTACTCGACGAAATAACGGAACAGCGAAAAGAGATCAAATATATTGTTCAGATTTAAACTTTAAGTCGGAGACTTGTAGATTGTCTAATTCGTGTTGCCAGTGAAAATTAAAAGATTCCAAAAATTTTCAGAATCTGCATTATTTACTCATCTTTTCTACCACTAACTAAGTCCAACAGAGTCTGTACTGCAAATGATCATCATTAAATATCCAGGGGGTGCTCCCATCCAGTGTTGGCTGTTATGGCACTGAGGGATGTTGCACTGGCCTCGCAAAAAATTATGGGGCACTGGGGAAAAAGTTCTCCTAAATCGGCCGAATTAGCAATAAATAATTTGAGGAACAAGGGCGAATTCCATTCCTATTTTCAGAGCATAGGCACCTTTTGTATGCAACAAATGGCCCATAACTGCTAAACTGCTAAAATTGGAAAACACAAATACCAATCGGATAAGCACTTGAACATACCCCATTGCTCACTGATTAATTCTATTTTTCCTTTAAAATTATACAATATACTTTATATTGAAACTAAGCATTCTTAAAAAAGTGTTTTGTAATGGTAAAAAGAGACCAAGATTACATAGTTTCTAAAAAGTTTATTATATCTGTGCTGGAAAGGATTAATACAGTAAAATGTATTTTTCACACTTGTTCATTCACTTTATGAAGTTAATATGAACCTTCATTATGCCATGGCAGATGGAGCTAGTGTGCCAAAGTCCAATGCAGTTGCACTCACTGCTGAAAATTCACTACCACCAGTCTGCTGTTTCATGTCTCAACTATTAATAGGTCTAAAGTGCTACTAAAACATAAATTAAAAGTTCAGATATATAAGACTAAGTATGTTGGCACACATAGCTCTGCATTTGGCATCAGTATTTAGTCAAAAGTAATCTTATTGGCTTGCCTTGATATAAACCAAATTTCCTAATTTTTTTTTTATTTTCAAACTATGTCTTATTTATTTCAAAAGTAATGAGATCTGTAGCACCTCAGAAACATCTGCATGATCAACTGATGTTTTGCTTTCAAGAAACCAAGAGATCAAATATATTGTTCAGATTTAAACTTTAAGTCGGAGACTTGTAGATCGTCTAATTCGTGTTGCCAGCGAAAATTAAAAGATTCCAAAAATGTTATTGCGGTATGAAGTCCCATGAGACAGAGACTTTTAACATGAGATTATTTCAAGTCACGCCCTACTTACAACTATTTTCAAACAAGACCACGGTCATCTAACCTCAGTTATGTAAATGCTTTGGTCAGACATGCTTCTTACACTCTCAGCTCTTCTAAATTTTATCAGGAGAATAATTTTACACGTTCTAGATGACACGTCAATGACTAAGCGAAGAAGAAAGAGCATGGACAAACATTCGAAAAACTCAGTTTATTTATTAGAGAGAAAGAAACGATATTCACTCACGGGCAGTTATAAGTTGAGTTGTCATGATGTAAGTCCAAACGTGGAATCAAAATTCAATACGAACTTAAAGAAAAGTTAAGTCTAAATATTGTTTTTATAAAAGTTTTAAAGTAAAAGTGAAAATAATGCATATGTAACAATTCCCATGAAAATAAAAATCTCTTTAAATTGTATATCCGGTTAACCAAACCCAGGGGTGACCAAGCAAAGCGAGCATGAGGCAGAGCCCCCTAGTTTTAAAATATATGTAATTTGTTCATGGCATACCTTAATTCAGACTTCTCAAATGCATATAAATCTTATATAAAGTATTAATCTAGCCTCTATTCAGGACATGTATGTTTATCTCCTAGATCGAGGTATTTGATACGTTATGTTAAAAGTTTGCTTTTTGAGCTGGTTTTTATTATTATTGTTAATAAACATATTTACAAAAGAAAATGTAGTGTTTTCTGGATATTGTATGCATAAAAATGCAATACAGAGTTGACCATCTCATCTCACACAGACACATGAGCATATGCAAACACCACACAGACAGTAACCAGGTTTGATATAAAGCGAAGTCTAAGAAGCTGTGAGGCAGTAAAGCAAACCACATACCAAAGAAAGTTAATATTCTAAATGACCCAGTATTGGTAGGAATAGATATGTGCATACCAGGTCTACTGTTGAAAGACATCTGGTGATGTCACCTCTGCATGGTATCAAATCTCAGTCTAGACTCTTTTCATGTGTAGCTCCTTGGTTGGTGAACTAAGCTTCCCACCTTCATTCGAAATTCTGAGTCCTTTAAAGACTCTTGTTTGGGTAATTTCAGTTTTAACTGAAAGTTGTTAGGTTTTGTAAACCAGGAATTGTAACTAGCATGTATTTTGTTCCAAGCTATTCACTTGTGATCAATTTTGTATTCTTGCCCTGTAATACTTGTTCCCAAACAGTCCTCCTGAATGATGTTGACTTGATTATGTTGACCTCTTTTGAAAGTCACTTTTGATAAAAGCATCTGCTAAGCAAATACATGTAAACGTAAATGCAGGTCTCTCAGCCTCACTACCCCAAACACAAATGGGAACACCAAGTATGATTGTGAGAGAGACCTGAAGAGTTGTGCATCTGACTATATCTTCCCCAGTTTGAACACTGATAATCCTGAGAAAAAACTTGGACTCCCAAGAAGCACTGAATCGTCTCTGGCCCATTAGCAACAAATTCAAGAAGATCAAGATTGTCCCCCACAAGACTGTATTTGAACCCTAATGTTCCACTACTTAATCTCTCTTTTAGGCCTGCCTAATATACAGTATACCATACAGAATAATATGATTTTAATTCTCTGTATAGCCCACATATTAGTCCACTTTTATTTCCATTTTGTTATTTTTTCCATTTTATTAAATTCTTTGCACGCTCAACACTTTAAATATACAGCACAAAGACACATTAAGGGCTTTTCTCATGGTCAAATTGCAGAGGGCTTTGATCCTTTACTTTTGTTGATGCTAGCTTTCCTGTGGAAGCTTCCATAAAGTGAATTGGTTTTATTTGAAAAAGATCACTCAGACGTACCATCTGTTACTTTGATCTCAAGAGGAGGAAATTTAATACACTTGCATTGAGAAGTCTTCCATTTGTAGTCTCCCCTTCCACTACCAGAGAGCTAATGTAAGATTAGGTAAGTGAAGGTCAGTGCTTTCTCAAGAGACATAACAGTTGCTTAAGCCCATCACTTGGAGAAATGAACACTATCAAACAAGAGTGGGAAAGGTATCCAGTTAAAAGGAGGGGCAGCTGAGTGTCTCTGACCATTGACGGGGCGGGGGGTAGGAATGTTGAGGCTTTTACAGCTTTATTATCGACCATATACCCAGGCTCCATTTTAACCAGACGCACATCTTCAATAAACGATGTAGCAGGTTGTGATATTGCCACCAAGCTAGATACATATATAAAAATTAAACTTGTGAAATAAAATGTTTCATTTTAAAATTCCTATTATTTTACACAGCTTTTGTTTACATTAAACCTTTAAATATGTTATAATAAAATGCTGTATGGTGGAGTCAAATAAATTGTAAAACACATTCAGTTATTTGACTAATTCTGTTACATATACAGATATTGAAAGCAACTTTACAGTTTCATATTCATATTTTTATCTATGAATACATGGCTCATTCAGATTTAGCTAAGAAAATATGCTCAAAATGCTCAAATCAAATTATCTTTGTGAATTCTGTATTTTTTGGTTATCATTTAAGATAAATGTACACTATCTCTCTGTTGTATGTGTATAGAAAACATACTCTCATGTTAAATGTAATCACTATCTGTTTTTGACCAACTCTGAATGTGTTCCTGCACCAGTGCATTTATACCAGGTTTATAACGTGGTCGGGGTCATCTGATCATGACACATGTTAATGCAGGTAAAAGAGCATGTACTTTGCTTTAGCTATAAATTCTCACATGTACCTCAACTGATGTTCTTGCTTGGCTTTAATTACCAATATAATTTATCATTTTTTTCATTCAGTGAGGATTTCTAACCCTGGTAGATACCCTAACCCGTTTCAGTTTTCAAGAAAAACTGATTGTGGATAGTTTGAAGAAAGAAGTAAGGCAGAATTAATGATTGTAATAAACAGAAGGTACCCATGAGTCTTGACTGTAAAGAAAATGTGGAGGCTGTTGTCTTTGGCAATATTTTGGCCTGCGTTGGGTATATAAAATATTATTTTTCCCTTAATAAAATTGAGCTTGGCACCCCTGATCTACAGCCAGCACATATTGTATTTATAGACAAAACATTAAGCTGACAAAGTACAGCTTATTAGTTAAGTAATGCAGCACAACTATACACAGTCCACTGTTAGTTGTAATTCACACCATATGACATCAAGGCAAGTCTGGGGGTGAAGCTTAGATGTCATCTTTATAGATGCTGCCACATAGCCATTGTGCTATAACAGTATGTTTATTTAATGTGACAATGTAAACAGACAACTTAATTTACTTTTAAAGTGAAATGCTCCCAAACCACTAACACTTTCTGGTGCTTGCTGCAGGGTAGTATTACAGTATTTCCCAATTACTCAAATAGGTAATTTTAATTAAGGATTATTATTTTAATGAAGCAACTTTATTACTTGTGACACCCACTAATATTAATAATATATATACATATAAAAACATACATAGATATATAAAAAAATATATATATATCTATATATAAATATATATATATATATATATATATATATATATATATATATATATATATATATATATATATAAATATATATATATAACCCCCCGGTCTGCGCTACATGCCAACCACTTTGCATCTCTGCCGCTCACGTACAGTGCATCCGGAAAGTATTCACAGCGCATCACTTTTTCCACATTTTGTTATGTTACAGCCTTATTCCAAAATGGATTAAATTCATTTTTATCCTCAGAATTCTGCACACAACACCCCATAATGACAACGTGAAAAAAGTTAACTTGAGGTTTTTGCAAATTTATTAAAAATAAAAAAACTGAGAAATCACATGTACATAAGTATTCACAGCCTTTGCTCAATACTTTGTCGATGCACTTTTGGCAGTAATTACAGCCTCAAGTCTTGTTGAATATGATGCCACAAGCTTGGCACACCTATCCTTGGCCAGTTTTGCCCATTCCTCTTTGCAGCACCTCTCAAGCTCCATCAGGTTGGATGGGAAGCGTCGGTGCACAGCCATTTTAAGATCTCTCCAGAGATGTTCAATCGGATTCAAGTCTGGGCTCTGGCTGGGCCACTCAAGGACATTCACAGAGTTATCCTGAAGCCACTCCTTTGATATCTTGGCTGTGTACTTAGGGTTGTTGTCCTGCTGAAAGATTAACCGTCACTCCAGTCTGAGGTCAAGAGCGCTCTGGAGCAGGTTTTCATCCAGGATGTCTCTGTACATTGCTGCAGTCATCTTTCCCTTTATCCTGACTAGTCTCCCAGTTCCTGCCGCTGAAAAACATCCCCACAGCATGATGCTGCCACCACCATGCTTCACTGTAGGGATTGTGCCAGGTTTCCTCCAAACGTGACGCCTGGCATTCACACCAAAGAGTTCAATCTTTGTCTCATCAGACCAGAGAATTTTGTTTCTCATGGTCTGAGAGTCTTTCAGGTGCCTTTTGGCAAACTCCAGGCGGGCTGCCATGTGCCTTTTACTAAGGAGTGGCTTCCGTCTGGCCACTCTACCATACAGGCCTGATTGGTGGATTGCTGCAGAGATGGTTGTCCTTCTGGAAGGTTCTCCTCTCTCTGGAGCTCTGACAGAGTGACCATTGGGTTCTTGGTCACCACCCTGACTAAGGCCCTTCTCCCCCGATCGCTTAGTTTAGATGGCTGGCCAGCTCTAGGAAGAGTCCTGGTGGTTTCGAACTTCTTCCACTTACGGATGATGGAGGCCACTGTGCTCATTGGGACCTTCAAAGCAGCAGAAATTTGTAACCTTTCCCAGATTTGTGCCTCGAGACAATCCTGTCTCGGAGGTCTACAGACAATTCCTTTGACTTCATGCTTGGTTTGTGCTCAGACATGAACTGTCAACTGTGGGACCTTATATAGACAGGTGTGTGCCTTTCCAAATCATGTCCAGTCAACTAAATTTACCACAGGTGGATTCCAATTAAGCTGCAGAAACATCTCAAGGATGATCAGGGGAAATAGGATGCACCTGAGCTCAATTTTGAGCTTCACGGCAAAGGCTGTGAATACTTATGTACATGTGCTTTCTCAATTTTTCTATTTTTAATAAATTTGCAAAAACCTCAAGTAAACTTTTTTCATGTTTTCATTATGGGGTGTTGTGTGTAGAATTCTGAGGAAAAAAATGAATTTAATCCATTTTGGGATAAGGCTGTAACATAACAAAATGTGGAAAAAGTGATGCGCTGTGAATACTTTCCAGATACACTGTATGTGGATTTCACTTTCACCAAACAACAAATCTTGTGATTCGCATGGATAAGCATCTTTATTGGGAAGACACACTACTTTTTCCTGATGGCAACACTAATTAGGCGATCTACAAGTCTCAAACTTAAAGTTTAAATCCGAACAATATATTTGTTCTCTTTTCGTTGTTACATTATTTCATTATTTCAAGTAATAATTTCCATTTGTTTGCACTAATGTGATCTTTACTATCATTTTTTTTTGAGACTTGCGAATTGTAGTACTTTCATTATCTTTAACCTGCTCTGCATGTGTTCCATGCCAACGTTTTTGAATTCTTTAAAACGTTCTACTTTGTCATCTACTTTTTGTCTTTTATTTCCGGCCCCAGGCGTGGTTAAATCTCTTGGCACAAAGTCTCATCTCGCAGGACGTGAAAGTATCTCTCTGAAAAAGTCATGTCTCGTCCCAGGATTATTTTTATTATAATATATATATATATTAATATATATATATATATATATATTATATATATATATATAGTCGACCCTTGATATATGACCTGAAATGCGAACAACTTGATTTACGACGAAAATTTTTGTTTTGATTTACGACCAACATCTTGCGTTACGACCCGAATGTAGTCACGTGTATCCGCTTGCGCGATTGTAAACAAACAACCGAGAGCGTTAGTAAGCGTCAGTCGGAGCCCAGATACATGTGCTACGAGGTATGTGCCGGGAGCGAAATTGAAAACCTTTTTAAAGATGCGCATTTTGTCCCGTGCTCATACCTCATAGAGAAGCATTCGGAGACTCTGTGGGAGACAGAAAATACTCTCGAAGGCGATGGTACGCTCTCGCTCGAACAGAAGCACCAGAAAGACTTCCGCATTACGGGTGCCGGCAAGGGACACGTGACCTACCCCGAGGAATTCCGGGAAGGTGACGGTCCATGTCATACTGCAGGTGACTTCGCTCAAAAGAAGACGGACTTGGGCTTTCCGAAGGGGAAGGGGGAGGCGAGCGAAGCGCCGCTCACTCCACAAAAAGGTAAGGAGGGCCGGGAAATGACTGATCGATCCGCCAACAAATTAATACAGGTGGGTCGCAGTCCACTAAAGATGGCGACCCTGTCCTCTGAAATAGAGAACTCCAATTCCCAGAAGCCTGTGCGCAGCCCAACAGAACATGTGCCAGGAACGGGCATGCTTATTGGCTCCCAGTCGGGAGACAAGGCTATTGATGGCTTGAGCCTGCCTTCGGCTGAACTAATTAACGTGGACGTGTGCGAGCTGGGGAAACTGCTTCAGCCCGTACACAGTTTTTTACAGGTGGTGCAAACAATCCAGACGATCATTGCAGACTTGCGAGGAGTGGCTGAAAAGCCTATGAAGAAATTAGATGAGTACCTGCGGCGATTTTCTCGGGAGCCTCCTGTCTTAATTAATTCAGTGGTACAGGTAAGCGAGACCAGTACCGTATATAATAAATTAACGCAGAGTGAAACGGGCCCACGATTGATTAGTAGCGGGTGCCAAGTAACCTCGAGCCCTACAAAAGACGCTTATGTTATGACCGAGTGTTCAGGGGAAGGAGCAATCAAACCGGAGCAGCTGAACAGTGCTACCTCTCGGTACGATGCGAACCTGAAGACGCCGACACTGGTTCATAAATCAAAAGGGGTTCAGACAGTAAAGGGTCTCTGTCTGACACATAGAGAGACTCAGACTGTAGAGAAGCCCCAGATCAAAAAGGAGATCCCGTAGGTGAAACGGGGGTCTCCTGATAAAGTGGAGAAAAGAGCTGAGAGCTCAGAGACGGCTGTGGAACCCTCCTCAGCGCGAAAAGGGGCAGAGCCAGAGTTTCTGAGCTGTTTCCAGTCTCGCAGGGGGAGACTAACAGGGGGACGACGGCTGTGTTATGCATGCCGCCGGCCGGGCCACATTTGGCGAAATTGTCCACGGAGAACCGGGAAAAAACTGTCTTACTCATGTGATGTTCCCCCTAGGATCTCCAAGAGGTATTTTCCCCAACATAGCCAAGGTCCGGCCACAGCCAGAGGCTCCTCCTGGAGGATGACGTCCCTTGCGGGGCTGGATGCTCCGCCCCACTAGGCTTCGCTGAGGGGAGGGAACTGTGAGGGATTGCCGGCCGTATATCCCGGCCAACAACCCCAAGCCGCCAGATGGAGCCATCCCTGCAACATTGAAGGGCCCCAAATTCCAGAAGGGCATCATGGAACTTGGAGTCTTTCATCAGAGCCTTGCTGGATACCATGGAGGCCACCGGAGGACACTGCAGGGAGGGCTAGGGACTTATACTTTCCATATAGCCCGGAAGTAATTCACAATCGCGGAAACGGAAGAAATGATATACTTCCGGGCTGAAGAAAAGAAGAGTTTTGGTCTGACCCGGAAGTGCTGGGAATCAGATAGACTGGGGGGGATCAGAAGCACTTCCGGGTCAAAGACTTTAAAAGAACTGCGGGAAATCCCAGCAGTGAGCCGAGTTGGGAGGAAGGGTGACTGAGCTGCTGGGAGGTGTGGAGGATTATTGTTATTGTATTGGATTATTGATAATTAATATCCTTATTATTGGAAAGTGGAGCGTAGGTGCTTTGTACACACTATTATTATAATAAATAATAATTATTGGACTTTTATCTGGTGTCTGGCGTCTGGTCCGAGGGTTCAAGGGAGCGACAGCGCCCCCTATCTGTCACAATATTATATTATATACATACACACTATATGTACTATACATACTGTATGTACCATTGCCAGGTCCACAATCAAGGTGCATACTCTGGGACCCTACTTGAACATTGAGCCCTAGTACAAGCAAGGGGAAAAAAACCTTAAGAAAAGGAAAGGACAGACCTGAATAAAAAGATTTTATAGGAAAAATATTGTTGTATGATGGGGGTGGGAAATGATCAGAGAACATGTCTACTAGGTCATAAATTTGATTTTTCCATGCCGGAAAAGATTAAAAGTCCCAATGAATGATCATTCAAAATAATAGCCCTGTGGTATAACAAAAAGAAAAGAGACAGAAACAAAAGGCACTGTTTTGGTGAAAGATATACCTGACATTAAAAAAAAAATGAAAATTTGAACACACACTTTGAATAAGCTGTAAACACTGCAGTTGAGAGCAATTAGACTGACCTAACAGATAGTCAGATCAGGAAAGCCTAATATCACCACTTATACCAGCAATTTGCAGTCAAATTCTGCAGCATCCCGTAAAACTGACAAAGACGTGAGCAACAACATAGAAGGCAGCAAGGGCACTGTAGAAAATAAAACATACCAAGAAACGCAAAACCACCCAACAAATGGTCTTTTATTTTATTTGGATTAAATATTCGATCCTATAACACTCAGTTGTGACATAGTCCTTATAAAAATGTTAGCTGTTCATTGATTGTGCTAACAGAATAAAGTTGATTTCCCAGAGAAATGATGGTGCACCTCTCAATTAGTTTGTTACCTTCATTGCAATACATAAATGAACAAAAAAGGAAAGTGAAGCTAACCTAAAATGAAGTTTGAGATTTTTTTCTACTTCAATGCCTGTACCTGATTTACAGTATTAGTGACATATACAATGTTCATAATCTGTGAGTATTTGCATGTGTCTAATGGGTTAATGAGGTGAGAGGAGCCATTCTGAGTTTGGCCTGTGGGGGTCTTAATCCAGCCTTTATATGTACACATATTGCATACAGTGTGGAGTACTGGAACTTCTCACTAAGCCCTCCAAAGGGTACCCCTAGCTCCCCTCTTTGATATAATATACGTATATTAGCACGCTCAAAACACTTCCTCGCCGTTTGATATGATAAATATGTGACAGAAAGCTCAAAACTTATAAGGGGACACCCCCTCTACATAATTAGAAAATTGTGTTACATCACAAGGAGGATCAAGAAGCCTACAAGAACAGAGAGTATAGGCAATTATTTGCTTCCAGTTCAAGACTGACTGTACCTACAGTGCATACAGTATATACAGCATACAGTACATGCTGTACTTTAACAGTTTTAGATTGCAGGAAGTTTAAATCATTCTCTCTGAGTACAATGAGTAAGACCCCAAAAAGCATAATTCTCCCTTTAATTCATTAATTTGTAATGCTTTTTTTTTTTCTCTCACTGCCATGTTGCTGAGACGATCCAGCTATGGACAAAACTAAAATTATCCATCCATCCATTTTCCAACCTGCTGAATCCAAACACAGGGTCACGGGGGTCTGCTGGAGCCAATCCCAGCCAACACAGGGCACAAGGCAGGAACCAATCCCGGGCAGGGTGCCAACCCACCGCAGGACACACACAAACACACCCACACACCAGGGCCAATTTAGAATCGCCAATCCACCTAACCTGCATGTCTTTGGACTGTGGGAGGAAACCGGAGCACCCGGAGGAAACCCACGCAGACACGGGGAGAACATGCAAACTCCACGCAGGGAGGACCGGGGAAGCGAACCCGGGTCTCCTAACTGCGAGGCAGCAGCGCTACCCACTGCGCCACCATGCCGCCCAAAATTATCCATCCATTCATTTATATAACCTGACTGATCTAATTTCAGGGTCACAGGTTAATCAAATTTGGATACTACTCATTTATCAGTTCAACCATACACTTTTTTTTACCAGTAAAAAATATAAGTTGGTGTAAAACTAAAGAAAATTGGGGATTGGCAATAATGATTTTAACAAACAATATGAATAATAACAAATATGAGGTAGTTTGAACTTGTGGACTTTCATCTAACCGAGTGTTCCTAGTACACCAAGAAGTTACACTGAAGTAAATTTACTGTTAAAGGAAATACTGCATGACGTAAACAGTGTCCTGAACACTAGGCAAACTGCATTCACTATGGAATTCACCTTTGGCTTGATAAAGGATGAGAAGAAATGTTCACCTCTTTGTCAAGTATGAACTACACACACACCCATGAAAGGAAACTGAAATACAAGCTGGCATGTGAACTTTGTTTGGTGCAAAGGAGTTCCTGCCCTCATTGCTACTCAAGAGGCTGCAGGAAGCTCTGCTTGGAACAAATGGCAGGAAAAGAAAGGCGGTTACCCCAGAAGCAATGAAAAATAGCTTCAGAAACAGAAAAGGGATACGTCACTCATATCAAACTGCTTCTCTTCCTTTAACTGTATTGTAAGAGAACACAAGTAATAGAACTAGTACAGCTGTGCACGAGAGGCAATGAAATGTAAAACTCCTGCTTTTTTCTAGTTATCACAGTGTTTCCTTAATTAACATAAAGGCAAAATCTGTCAGAACTAGCACTACATTTGAAAGTTAAATCCATACTGTGTTATATTTATATATTATAAGTGTGTATATATACATACACACTATTATGCGTGTCTAGCTGTTTCCATTAGTATCATGTTGAAGCAATCACAGGAAGCACTACATGACACCATCTGTGTGGGCTTTCCTCCCACATGTCCAGAAACAAGCAGATTAGGTGCAACTTGAAATTAGCCACACTGTGAGTGAGTGAAGTGTGTGTCGTGAGACTAACTGTCCAGGGCTGCTGTCTGGCTTTCTGTGACCTTGAGTTGGATTATGTGTACATAAAATATATATATATATATATATATATATATATATACACACACATACACACACACATATACTGTACATATATATATTTGCTGCTGGAGATCAGAGAGAAAGAATCACGTATCATAAAGTAGTTTTTATTCCTGAGCTTTCAGCCCCTACCAAGGGCCTTCATCAGAGGATAAAGCTTAGACATACAAGAATCAAAGGTATTATATAGCAAAATTAGGTGGGGGTGGGGTGGTGTGGTGGGGGGCAGTCGGAGCTAGGTCAGTGTGTGTGTATGTGTGTGGGGGGGTACTGGTCGTAAAGTATTATTTATTATGAATATGTCCTTATGTTTGCATATGCTGGGTTTATGTCCAAATGTCTGTATAAACATATTATATATATATATATATATATAGGGCGGCACGGTGGCGCAGTGGGTAGCGCTGCTGCCTCGCAGTTGGGAGACCTGGGGACCTGGGTTCGCTTCCCGGGTCCTCCCTGCGTGGAGTTTGCATGTTCTCCCCGTGTCTGCGTGGGTTTCCTCCGGGCGCTCCGGTGTCCTCCCACAGTCCAAAGACATGCAGGTTAGGTGGATTGGCGATTCTAAATTGGCCCTAGTGTGTGCTTGGTGTATGGGTGTGTTTGTGTGTGTCCTGCGGTGGGTTGGCACCCTGCCCGGGATTGGTTCCTGCCTTGTGCCCTGTGTTGGCTGGGATTGGCTCCAGCAGACCCCCGTGACCCTGTGTTCGGATTCAGCGGGTTGGGAAATGGATGGATATTATATATATATATATATATATATATATATATATATATATATATATATATATATATATATATATATATATATATATATATATATATATATATATATATATATATATATATATATATAGGGCGGCACGGTGGCGCAGTGGGTAGCGCTGCTGCCTCGCAGTTGGGAGACCTGGGGACCTGGGTTCGCTTCCCGGGTCCTCCCTGCGTGGAGTTTGCTTGTTCTCCCCGTGTCTGCGTGGGTTTCCTCCGGGCGCTCCGGTGTCCTCCCACAGTCCAAAGACATGCAGGTTAGGTGGATTGGCGATTCTAAATTGGCCCTAGTGTGTGCTTGGTGTGTGGGTGTGTTTGTGTGTGTCCTGCGGTGGGTTGGCACCCTGCCCGGGATTGGTTCCTGCCTTGTGCCCTGTGTTGGCTGGGATTGGCTCCAGCAGACCCCCGTGACCCTGTGTTCGGATTCAGCGGGTTGGGAAATGGATGGATATTATATATATATATATATATATACACACACACATATATACTGTATATACATATATATACAGTACTGTGCAAAAGTTTTAGGCAGGTGTGAAAAAATACTGTAAACAAAGAATGCTTTCAAAAATGGAAGTGTTAACCATTTATTTTCATCAATCAACAAAATGCAATGAATGAACAAAAGAGAAATCTAAATCACATCAATATTTGGTGTGACCACCCTTTGCCTTCAAAACAGCATCAATTCTTCTATGTACACTTGCGCACAGTTTTTGAAGGAACTCGGCTGGTAGGTTGTTCCAAACATCCTGGAGAACTAACCACAGATCTTCTGTGGATGTAGGCTTCCTCACATCCTTATGTCTCTTCATGTTATCCCAGACACACTCGATGATGTTGAGATCAGGGCTCTGTGGGGGCCATACCATCACTTCCAGGACTTCTTGTTCTTCTTTACGCTGAAGATAGTTCTTAATGACTTTGGCTGTATGTTTGGGGTCGTTGTCCTGCTGCAGAATAAATTTGGTGCCAATCATACACCTCCCTGATGGTATTGCATGATGGATAAGTATCTGCCTGTATTTCTCAGCATTGAGAACACCATTAATCCTGACCAAATCTCCAACTCCATTTGCAGAAATGCAGCCACAAACGTTCAAGGAACCTCCACCATGCTTCACTGTTGCCTGCAGACACTCATTATTGTACTGCTCTCCAGCCCTTCAACGAACAAACTGCCTTCTGCTACAGCCAAATATTTCAAATTTTGACTCATCAGTCCAGAGCACCTGCTGCCATTTTTCTGCACCCCAGTTCCTATGTTTTCGTGCATACTTGAGTCGCTTGGCCTTGTTTCCACATTGGAGGTATGGCTTTTTGGCTGCAACTCTTCCATGAAGACCACTTCTGGACAGAGTTCTCCGGACAGTAGATGGGTGTACCTGGGTCACACTGGTTTCTGCCAGTTCTGATCTGATGGCACTGCTGGACATCTCCTGATTTCGAAGGGTTATAAGCTTGATGTGTCTTTCATCTGCTGCACTAAGTTTCCTTGGCCTACCACTGCATCTACGATCCTCAACATTGCCTGTTTCCTTGTGCTTCTTCAAAAGAGCTTGAAAAGCACATCTTGAAACCCCAGTCTGCTTTGAAATCTTTGTCTGGGAGAGACCTTGCTGATGCAGTATAACTACCTTGTGTCTTGTATACACATGTTGTGTCTATATACACACATATTATATATATATATATATATATATATATATATATATATATAGAGTATATACAGTGCATCCGGAAAGTATTCACAGCGCATCACTTTTTCCACATTTTGTTATGTTACAGCCTTATTCCAAAATGGATTAAATTCATTTTTTTCCTGAGAATTCTACACACAACACCCCATAATGACAACGTGAAAAAAGTTTACTTGAAGTTTTTGCAAATTTATTAAAAATAAAAAAAAAATCGAGAAAGCACATGTACATAAGTATTCACAGCCTTTGCCATGAAGCTCGAAATTGAGCTCAGGTGCATCCTGTTTCCCCTGATCATCCTTGAGATTTTTCTGCAGCTTAATTGCAGTCCACCTGTGGTAAATTCAATTGATTGGACATGATTTGGAAAGGCACACACCTGTCTACATAAGGTCCCACAGTTGACAGTTCATGTCTGAGCACAAACCAAGCATGAAGTCAAAGGAATTGTCTGTAGACCTCCGAGACAGGATTGTCTCGTGGCACATATCTGGGGAAGGTTACAGAAAAATTTCTGCTGCTTTGAAGGTCCCAATGAGCACAGTGGCCTCCATCATCCGTAAGTGGAAGAAGTTCGAAACCACCAAGACTCTTCCTAGAGCTGGCCGGCCATCTAAACTGAGTGATCAGGGGAGAAGGGCCTTAGTCAGGGAGGTGACCAAGAACCCGATGGTCGCTCTGTCAGAGCTCCAGAGGTCCTCTGTGGAGAGGAGAACCTACAAGAAGGACAACCATCTCTGCAGCAATCCACCATTCAGCCTGTATGGTAGAGTGGCCAGACGGAAGCCACTCCTTAGTAATAGGCACATGGCAGCCCGCCTGGAGTTTGCCAAAAGGCACCTGAAGGACTCTCAGACCATGAGAAACAAAATTCTCTGGTCTGATGAGACAAAGATTGAACTCTTTGGTGTGAATGCCAGGCGTCACGTTTGGAGGAAACCTGGCACCATCCCTACAGTGAAGCATGGTGGTGGCAGCATCATGCTGTGGGGATGTTTTTCAGTGGCAGGAACTGGGAGACTAGTCAGGAAAAAGGGAAAGATGACTGCAGCAATGTACAGAGACATCCTGGATGAAACCTGCTCCAGAGCGCTCTTGACCTCAGACTGGGGCGACAGTTCATCTTTCAGCATGACAACGACCCTAAGTACACAGCCAAGATATCAAAGGAGTGGCTTCAGGACAACTCTGTGAATGTCCTTGAGTGGCCCAGCCAGAACCCAGACTTCAATCCGATTGAACATCTCTGGAGAGTTCTTAAAATGGCTGTGCACCGACGCTTCCCATCCAACCTGATGGAGCTTGAGAGGTGCTGCAAAGAGGAATGGGCGAAACTGGCCAAGGATAGGTGTGCCAAGCTTGTGGCATCATATTCAACAAGACTTGAGGCTGTAATTGCTGCCAAAGGTGCATCGACAAAGTATTGAGCAAAGGCTGTGAATACTTATGTACTTGTGATTTCTCAGTTTTTTTATTTTTAATAAATTTGCCAAAAATTTGTGTGCAGAATTCTAAGGAAAAAAATGAATTTAATCCATTTTGGAATAAGGCTGTAACATAACAAAAGGTGGAAAAAGTGATGCGCTGTGAATACTTTCTGGATGCACTGTACATATACACACACACACATATATATATATATATATATATATATATATATATATATATATACACATACATATATACAGTATATACATATATATACATATATACATATATACACACATACATATATATACATATATGTATACATATATACATATATATACACACATACTTATAAGGACACATACATATATACAGTATATTATATATATATATATATATATATATATATATATATATATATATATATATATATACACACATACATACATATATACACACATATATATATATACACACACACACACACACACACACACACACACACACATATATATATATATATATATATATATATACATACATACATATATACACACACATATATATATATATATATATATATATATATATATATATATATACACACATACATATTTACAACCAGCCTCTTCTAGCTATGTCGTCATTGGACTTTCAATCAGAAGCCTGCTGGGTGACCATAAGTATGTCACTTAAACAGCCTATGCTGACATCTTAAAAAATGCATGTAAACAGGTGTACAATATTCTAAACATGTAGGCCATCTAGGGTAAAGGTGGTTTGATATATAAACCCAAATATAATCCTAATAGATTTGTAAAACCCGGTGGTGAATTATAGTATGTCGTAAATTTTGTAGGGTATATTGGTTACTAAATTCAATGTTTACTTCTAAAATGACCTAGAAATAAGTAAATAACGTAAGCTAAATAAAAATATCTTATGTTACAAATTTGTACAAAATTTGTACAAAACTAAATGATTTAAAATGGATAACACTATAATCATGACATAAAAGCTCAGTAAAATGATTAATATAATCATGGTATGGCAGATATTAAAATCAGACTGTCACTTACCAAAAACATGCCAGGAGCTACATTGTGTCGACGAACCAAAAGGCAGTCATGCCAGTCAGTGACACTGCCAGCAGTATTAATGTCATATTTCACCAAGCGAAATGAGTCCAGGCGGCTCTGTGAACAAAAATGACAATTACATCAGGCTTTCCATGCAAAAGACAGCCTTTTAAAAGGAAATCTTTGTTGTTTTTTGCTTTTTGTGCTATTTGTTCAGCATAATATTCCAACTAATGGGTTTTACTCTGTAAACCACAGAAATATTAAAATTGCAACAGCCAAAAATATATATTTATGACACAAAAGCAACCCAGTAAATGTCACCCAATAGTGGGTGAAAGCAGGATGGCAGAAAGTAATGTAGAACTTCCCATGCTTTACCAGCATATATACTTTAAGGCATCAGTCATCTTTATTGTACTTCTGCATTTGTTTTAAATGTGGTTACAGCTGTAGGATATTAAATCAGTAATAACAAATTAAATCACAACCATATTTTTAGCATCCTTTAACCTTAATACCGATGTCAGTTGCTCTGCAGTAATTAAAAACTTTAAAACGCCCAAAAAATAACTTATTTGAACCACAACTTCTCCAGGGATATTCAGAGACTTATAATTCTTGCAAAACATCTTTCCCAAACAATTTTTTAACAATGGGATTAAACAAACAACCAAAGCAGGCTTCAGATTTGGGTCTATGCTGATTAAGTTTACATTTAAAAAACACATGTTGGCATGCAAATATATTCTTTAAATACACTTTATTCCTAGTTAACATACCATAACCAAAAAACCCTTGTAAACTACAATATGAAGAAATCCCCTAAGCTGGGAAGTAACCTCTTACACCAAATCATAATAACAAAAGCAATTAAAATTTATAAAAAAAAATATGGCTATTGGTTTTCTTTTATGTTCTTGATTAGTATTGTAGACTTAAGAGAAGAAAATGACAAGTATAACCATGAAGTAAACATATGAAGGCATGTTGCTGTTTAATGTCAAAAAGAAAACAGAGTTACTAAAGAAAAAATACTTTTCTAGGTTAATATTGTATTTAATGTTTTCTTTTTAGTCAAAAAAAAGATAAGCATATGTTCTCTGCTAGGAAAACAGTGCTGCAGGTTACAAACTAAAAAAGAAAAGATTAAATGAATAATAAATCTAACGTACACTGCATGAATATGTATTAAAAGAAAGTTGTACATCATTTAAAGAATATGTGAATGTTAAATTAATATTAATGGCATCTAATGACAAACTAAAAATTCCTATTCCCCTAATTGATGTTCCCTTTCACAGAATTGGGGTCGATTTAGTTGGACCCCTAGAGCCCTCAGCCCGAGGGCACAAGTATATTTTAGTCCTCGTGGATTATGCTGCCAAATACCCCGAAGCTGTTCCGTTGCGCTCAACCACTTCTAAAGCCATCGCATGGGAATTAGTAGGGGTCTTTGCACGCGTTGGCATCCCTAAGGAAGTCCTGACGGATCAAGGGATGCCTTTTACCTCAGAGATGTTCAAGGAGACTGCCAAGTTACTTAAAATAAAGCATTTAAAGACCACTGTATATCATCCTCAAACCAACAGTTTGATAGAGAGGTTCAATCAAACTCTCAAACAAAAGCTTCGTAAGGTGGTCAACGAGGATGGAAGGAACTGGGATCAGCTCTTCCCCCTCGTCCTTTTTGCCTATCGGGAAGTCCCACAAGCCTCCACGGGGTTCTCCCCTTTTGAATTATTGTATGGGCGACAACCCCGGGGCATATTAGATATCTTAAAAGAAGGATGGGAAGAAGAGGCTCTTCCCTCTACAAATATATTGGAATATATCGCACAATTACACAATAGATTTGGTAAAATTCGGCCCCTTCTTAAAAGTCACATGGAAGAGGCTCAAGCAGCACAGGTCCAATATTATGACCGTGGCACGTCTCTCTGGGAGTTCCGCCCGAGAGATCGGGTAATGGCCCTAGTACCTACCTCCCACTCTAAGTTGCTTGCCCATTGGCAGGGTCCCTACGAAGTTAAGGAGAGGAAAGGACTCGTCGACTATTTGGTGAGTCAACCCAATCGTCGGCCAATGGAGCGGGATTATCATGTAAATCTGCTGAAACCGTGAAAGGACAGGGATCCCGATCCCTCCTCCGGTCAGCCCTGCTCACTCTTTGCTCACACAGCTAGCCTTAACTTCGGTGCGGATTTAAGTCCCAGACAACGACGGGAGCTGGAAACAGTTATCCAGTCTGTCCTGGAGGTAGTGAATGAAAACCCCGGAAGGACCTCTCTGGTTGAGCATGACATTGTGACAGAGCCCAGGGTTATAGTCCGAGAACGACCATATCGTTTTCCCGAGGCAAAAAGGGCTGAAATGGAGCTTGAGATCAAACACATGCTGGAACTAGGTATAATCAAGGAAAGTCATAGTCTCTGGTCCAGTCCCATTGTATTGGTCGCTAAGCCTGACGGGAGTTGGAGGTTTTGCAATAACTTCCATCGGCTTAATCAAGTCTCCCAATTTGATGCTAATCCAATGCCACGAGTGGACGACCTCCTCGAGAGGCTTGGACAGGCTCAATATTTGACCACACTGGACATGACAAAGGGGTACTGGCAGGTTCCTTTAACGGACTCCGCGAAGGTTAAGGCAGCGTTTAGCACCCCTAGCGGACACTGGCAGTATCGTGTCCTTCCATTTGGGTTACACGGGGCTCCGGCAACCTTCCAGCGTCTGGTGGTCAAAGTGCTCAGGCATCATAACTCATACAGTGCTGCCTACCTGGATGACGTGG
Source organism: Erpetoichthys calabaricus (assembly GCF_900747795.2). Taxonomy (NCBI): domain Eukaryota; kingdom Metazoa; phylum Chordata; class Cladistia; order Polypteriformes; family Polypteridae; genus Erpetoichthys; species Erpetoichthys calabaricus. The sequence goes on from NC_041394.2 coordinate 244,697,042, forward strand.
TCATCTATTCCAGCACATGGATGGAACACCTACAGCAGGTAAAAGCAGTATTGTGGACACTTGGTGAGGCCGGGCTGCGGATTAATCCCAAAAAATATTTCTTTGGATTGAGCGAAGCCAAGTATTTAGGCTACCTGGTGGGTCGGGGTACTGTGAAGCCACAGTGCTCCAAAGTAGATGCCATTTTGAAATGGCCCCGTCCGCGAACCAAGCAGCAGGTCCAAGCCTTTCTCGGGTTAGCGGGGTACTACCGCAAGTTTGTGCCCCGGTTCTCGGAGAGAGCGGCATCCTTGACTGATTTGACAAAGAAGAGGGCCCCAAACATTGTGGTATGGACTGAAAAGATAGGCACTGCATTTAGTGACTTGAAGCAGGGCCTTGCGTCCGCAACTATTTTGAAAGCACCTAACTTTTCTTTACCTTTCATCCTCCAGACGGACGCTTTGGACACAGGCCTGGGGGCCGTGCTGAGCCAAAGTGTCAATGGTGTGAAATACCCCATCATGTTCCTAAGCCGGAAACTGCTGGACTGGGAGACCAAGTATGCAGCGGTGGAGAGAGAGGCTTTGGCGATTAAATGGGTGATTACTCAGCTGAGGTACTACCTGTTGGGCCGGGAATTCACCCTTGTCACGGACCATGCACCTTTACAGTGGATGGCCCTGCACAAGGAGTTGAATCCGCGGGTCACCAGGTGGTTTCCTGACCTCCAGCCGTACAAGTTGTCGCTTGTTCATTGTCGGGGCACTCTTCACGCCAACGCTGATGCTCTTTCTCGGGTTCACAACCTCTCGGCCAGGGTTGTCCGACCCGACGGGTCTGTGCTGAGGGGGGGGCCTTGCCACACACGTGTGCATGGGAGGCAACTAAAGGGCTTGAGTAGGGGCAATTCCGAGTCATACTGGGATGTGGTAGAGTGCACTGACTCTCTCTCCCTTTCCTGTAGACCATTCACAGGAGATTCCACCTGGCCCTCTTGACGTCACTTCCGGGAATGAGCCTACGGAAGGAGACCTTGCTGGCTCCAGCTCCTTTGATGTCACGTCCGGGCTTGAACCTATGGCTGAAGACCTTCATGAGCCCGACCCCTTTGATCTCACTTCCTGTCTTCTCCTTTAAAAGCCTCCATCTTTTCCCTATTCCCTCAGTTCTGTTTTGGACTCGGTTTTGTGCACAGCAGTGCTATCATTTAAACGACCATTTGCAGCCAGGAAACCAAATATACGTGTGGCTGCCATCAATCTTGCTATGGCTCTTTGTGGCTTTTGTGACAATGTGCATATTCTAAAATGTAATTTTTTGATCAGAAGGATTACAGCCTAGCAGTATGTACAAGAAAAATAACATGCAATTGACCTCTTAACTATAGGTGCAGCTGAAGTGTCTCAACTCATTAATCTGAAGGGATGTCCATATACTTTTGGCCATACAGTATAGTGTGTGTAGATAGATAAATAAATAGATAAGACATTTTACTGAATGGGAAATTGCAGTGTTATAGCAGCAGACACACAATAGAGGACGATAACCATACTATAAATAAAATGAACAAATGAAATTTTAAAACTCAAGGTTAGTGTTTAAGTAAACACAAATTACAAAAAAACTACGGTACATATGAGAATCGTTTTGAGAACAGGAAGTATTCTGTTTCAATCCAAATAACATGATTAAATGCACCACAAGAAGAAATAAAATACATCTATCCATCCAGCCACCATCACATCTGGTATCACACAGGTGTGCTTCGTAAACAAATTCAGACCTCATTGAATAGTAATTTAACCCTGAGTTGAAGGTTGCCGCTGTCACCTAATGCTTCTACTCCCTTTTCTTCAGCAGATCTGATGACTGGCAACAGGATGACAACTGAAATCACTCCTGGGTTCTGATCCCCTGAACCTGCCCCTTCCATCTTGGCTTCCTCTTAAGGGGTTCCACTGCCAAATTTAAACAGCCTGATCTGGGACTCACATCTGGAAAGACGCATCAATAACAATTCTAAGTTGAATTGTTATTTTCTACCAAATATACAAAGGTTCACTTACAGTGTCCAACTCTTTATCATCTCTTCCTGTATTTATTTCTTACACTGTTTATTCCAAAAGAAGAAACAATTTTAAATATTGATCATTCCAACTGCCAATTTTACCACACATGACCTTATAAATACCTATGGATCCAGTTTTAAAGAATCTCATGTATGCTAACCCAAACAGAGAACACTGTTCAACATTTATGGAATGAGGCAAGAAAATTATCACATAAGCTATATTTTTATCTATCACATGACACAAATAAAAATAAAGTTCAAAACAAAACATTTTTGAAACTAATTATGAAAGTGACAAAATCTTAGCAGACAATATTAGGAAGAAACAGTCTTCCATTAGTCATGAAGTCACCAGGTGATGAGATTTGACTGATTTAAACTATAATGCTTTGTAGAATCTTTTATCTGTGAAAGTAAAATAGGGTGCCAAGTGAAACTTCACATGATCAGTGGTGCCCTAACCAAACAAAGAGATTATTTTAGCTGTAAAATCAATGTGTACATGAATTCCGGCTCCTTCTCTGTCAGAAAAGTTACAATTCTGATTCATTCATAATTGTCATTTACAGATCTGACACTCCCCTGGACTACTTTGCCATAAATAACCCTATCAGAAATACTTAACCCCATGCAAGGAAACTGTAGGGGACAACACCTTGGACTGTTTTTTTGGGAGGGGGGGATTAGATAGATAGATAGATAGATAGATAGATAGATAGATAGATAGATAGATAGATAGATAGATAGATAGATAGATAGATAGATAGATAGATAGATAGATAGATACTACTGCACAAAAGCAGAAATTTTGAAAAAAAAATTAAGAAATCTATGTATATTTTAAGCATACCATTCTCCGCCTTTCAACTTTAAAAAAGGACCCAAATGTCATGTATAAAAATTTCATTTACAGTTTACTGGGCTTATAACTTAGATAGAAAGTAGTATTTTTTTTAATAGATAGATACCTCTGTAATACAAGGTTTAGATTATCTTTGTTAATTTTTAGCTTCCTGGCAACATGTACAGTACACTATAATAAATGGAAGCTCCACAGCTGAAACTTTTTTACATTAATTTTTCAATGTAGAAGTTGTTTTCACCATTTTTGTTGTGCAACAATTCACAAATAACTTTTTGTTATGTGTCTGAATGTAGCCTTGAAAAAAATATTTTACAAAGCTGGGTGCATAATATATTCCAGGAAATTTTAGATAATTAAAATTGTAGTTAACAATGTAGAGAAATAAAAATGTAACAAAATAATAATAATAATGAAGGCAATAGATGTCCATTACTTATGGTGCTTGGATTCAAAGTAAAAACCAAGAAAAGATGATCAAGAAACAAAAAAAGAACTACTATATGGAAAAGTGATAAAACAATTGTACCTGTTCACAAGGCATGCTGCGGTTTTTGTTCTTCTTCTCATAAAGTTCCTCAAGTATGTCAACACCAGCTGAGTTCTTTAGGGCTGAAGATGAAACCACACACATTACTAAGATCTGTTCAATCCCAGGGATCTGACCTTGGATGAAGTCATCATACTCCACATCACTGACTAATGGGATTTGATGATTGCTGCATCTGCACCTCTTAGGAGTTCCATCTTTTAATAGTGCATTTCGCAAAGACACTGGACATGCCTTATGAATCGTCATATGCGACCTGATATTTTCTGAGCCTTTGGAGAGTGAAAGTCTACAATATGGAAGAAATAAACTCATGTCAAGATTAGCAGTATTAAAGACAGAAGAATTTGATCAGTATTTTCCTTAATATTATGAAATTTGCCTAGTTATGATTCTTTTTTCAAATGTGAAAATTTCACTTTGTTGTTAAATCCCAAAAGAAAAAGCCCTTTTCACATGAATAACAGAAAATTCTGACAAATTACATTACCTAGGCTCACAAAATTAAAATAAGAAGCAATGTGAGTGATCTTGCTGGATGATTATTTTATTAACAAAGGTTGCACAAGTATTTCTGTATATTGTGTTTTGTGTGCCCAGCCACATTTTCACACAGTGCAACATTTATCACACCACTGATTGACAAAATCTGAAAGTGTGCTATTATTTATACTTAGCCACCAGATCTAGTTGGCACCTACACTTTACCAGTTGGTCATAAAATAGCTTTTAAGAATGAATACAATTCTAAAACAATACATTAAAATTCTGCTGTTCAAGATCATTTCTGATCATATGAATCAAGACACTTAGTACAGGAGATTCCTTACCACTGTAAATGAATACTTCCCCTTTAAAAATACACTCAAGCCCAACTGTAGATACTGCTTCTAATTTATTTACCAAAAGAAAGCTTTGCCCTGCAAGTGCAGTAAGAGCTGTTCCAATATAATACAAGTCTCTTCTTCACATTCACCTTTGAAGCAAATCTTTTTTGTTCTTACTTTGTTAACATTGCAATATTCAGTATTTCAGGACTTCAATTGTAATGACTAGGCTAGATGAAATAAACTTAACAGTTCTTAATACTCTAGTGATACTATATTAATGTGTTGGCATAAAATTGAAACAGTTGTGCTAATGAACACTGTTTAACATAAATTAAGGCGCACCAATAATCACTTCTAACGATAGTGCATATAAAAATCAAACAGCAGTTTAGAACTGTCAACAGTAAGCCCACCAATGAAAAATAAAGACCCTCCATTGTATATATATTTCACGTTTTATAATTCAACTTCAGTTAAAGAAATGTAATAGTTATTTGAGAAACCACACACCCATTTAACACTGAAAGTACAAAAAGAAAAATAAAGTCCTTACCCAGGTTTACTCTGTAACTTTGCAGAAAAACTGCCTGCCTCTTTGTTCTCTTTCTGTGTACTAGATCATAAACATAAAGATTACTTTTAAATTTTTATTTTTATTTTATTCACCAGTGTGTACACAAATATCTACTTACATTTTCATTTATATTTGATTTGTCAATACATTTCGTTAGCAACATAAACCAAAGCTGAATATTCTCATTTTCTATGACTGCATTTAGCTTAAATTCTGTGATAAAGTTTAGCATTTTTAGCTAAGTTCTGCCATTAAATGCAGAAAAAAATTAATCAGCCACTAGATCGGCTTTTCTCTTCTATTACCAAGAGGATAAGGCACTCTTTGGTGGATCCCATCGAATGTTTCTTGCAGGAGCTGATAAGAAGCGGCTAAAACCTTCGTCATGGCTAGTACACTTTCCAGTTTCCTCTTCTTCTTCTTCTGCTACTCCCAATGTAGGCAGGGCAGCTGACTGGGTTTTACGAATTGCCTGGATCATTTGTGGGGTGTTTGACATTTTCTGAATGTCCGGGGAACTGATTCCTATAGGCAAAAGATGCTGTTATTCAAATTAATACATAGAAAGGATTTATAAAGAAGGGAGCAACAATGGCAAGTTTATACTGTAACTAAATAATCAACCTAAATTATGCATCTGCAAATCATAAAAATCATAAAACAATAACTTACTGGAATTTTAATGAATATGGGGCAATGCATCCCACAAGGTATTCTAAAAGGCATCAATCCAAACAGTGCTATATGGCCAGGCCAACGTGCTGTTTTTGCAAGACAAGGCCTAATAAAACAGTATTGGCACTTGCTCTTGAAAAAAGCAATTTTAAAACAAGATTAACCAACTAAAATGCATGCAGCATCTCTTTTTAAAATTTGAATTACTAATAATGAAAATGCACTTTGTAATAACATTGATTAAACAACACACCTGTAGCAATACGATAGTGCTCCATCCAATCATCTAGAATATTTTTGACCTTTCGCTGTAGCTTCTTCAGTTCTTGAAAGTACTTTAAACCCTGAAGGTGGCTGAAATCATCTTCTGGGATTTCCAGAGTCTTTACCAAATCAGATATTTTGCTTTCAGCAATAGTCTGTGGAAGACACAAACTAATGTAATAAAATATGGATGTTTCTACTAGCAGTTTCTCTGTTAATTTCTAAGATTAAAAGATTAAGGAAAAGTCAAGAGAATCTTAAAAAAATTACTAGTATTAGTACACACTATTATAGTAGAATTTTGTTTTCATAGAGCTGTTTTCTAACGCCCCATATGTACAGTCTTAACTGCACACGGACGGTTGCTTTAAGCAAAAAGACTTACTAGCTCAACATAAGCAGACCAAACAATTAAGCTACACCTATGCCAATCACCAAAGCAGGTGCTCATTCACCCAGCTGCTGCTATTGGAAAATTACTTTCCTCAGCTACTAACCCCTGCGTGAATATAGCAATCAACCAGACCAGGTTCTCTTATCACTATACCTTGAATATAGTACTATAAAGATTCCTGTATTTGTTATTTTGGTTCATCTATGCTACAGTTGCTATTAGCTATTTTACATATGTGAATGCCAGGTATCTGCTTTATAGTGCCCCACAAGTACAGATTTGATCTACACCTATGCAAATTACCAAACCAGGTGACCGCCTATCATTCTGCTTTCTTTTGAAGAGGTCTCTTCTCAGCTGTTAACCCCTATGGGTATACGGCAATCACCAACACCAGGCTCTCCTAACAATATAGCTTGACCCATTTAAACAGTATAGAATAAATATTATAATAAAGCAACATTAATAAAAACACAGTAAACCCAATGGTAGCAAAAGTAGGGAATGTATTTGAAAAGAGAGGTGTAGTGGATACAGTTCAGAAGTATTTTCAGGTGCTGCTATTAATTATAGCACAGTTATTTTGGGAGCAAATAAGAGATAATTTTAGCATCTGTTTTTTGCTGAGGCATTGGCATGTGCTTCTTTTCACGTGTCAGTTTTCTTTGAGGTTATGCTGGCTTTTTGGTCTTGGTTTTTTATTTTTTTATCTAGTTTAACGTTTTGAATAACATATTTCTTGTTGTAAATTTAGATTTCTGAATTTGTTATTTCAGATTTTGGCTTTTGGATTTCTGACTTTGTTCTAGTTTTACTAGTTCTTAGCGAGCTTAACCATACTTTATTTGAAATTTTTTGTTCTTTGCCTGCTTTCCAGTGTTAGTTTCCTTGTTTTTACTTTCTGATTATTTTCACCAATTAAAAATGCATATTAATACATTTATTCTTTTTGTAACCTAAAGTTTACACTACTGCATCATAATTTATTTAATGGCTTACTTCAAATGTGGTTAATTAGAAGAAATAATAAGGATTTTGGGGCTGGGGTTTCATACAATCTTTACAAATGAAGACAGCCCAGAACCATACTAATGTCTCCTGAAATTCATTTATTTTAATTGTAAATTTGCTTGCTTGTGTACTGTCTTTTTCTATACCTGATATGCTATGACATTACTAAAAAAATACACAGTTTAATTTTGTACTGTAGTCGTTTCTTCTCTTGCTTTGTATGTTTTTGTAGCATGCTTAGGTCAAATACTTCTCAGATGTTTCAATAACAAGTTTTTACAGAGGCCCATACAATGCAATGTTGCTATTGATTCACTTTGTAAATTTCAAATACCAATAGGTCAGATTACTATTCATCTGTAGACTATTAAAGCCGAGCAATGATACCTAGTCTTCACCATATCTTTATCCTCTTACAGTCCAGCTATACCTATCACAATCACATGCCTTCGACCCTTAAATAGCTTTTCGCTAAATCAGCAATTTAAAGCAACTTGCTATAACACAATTTTAGTGTCATGGATATCTGTTTAACTTTTTTATGAAATTGCACTTATTTTACTGTAGAAGATCTGTGTCAAAATATTTTTCTACATCGTGAAAATTTATAATTCCATGTGGGTACTATCTTAGTAATTTTAAATTATTAACAAAACAGAACAATATACTTTTGATTTCTAAAATGAAATCAGTGTCTTGTCCCATTAAGCCCAAGCACCATACATACTGCAGCTATTTTTAAAATTATGCTATATTAATATATTTTTAATGGATGACAATGTTCAAGACACTTTTTAAGTGACCAATGTCATACATTTACTGAAGAAATCAGATTTAGACAATAATATGCACAATATTGACAGCCTAATTTCAAACCTGCTTATTTCTGACCTCCTTAAAAATAGTAGCCTTAAAGTTTCAGTGTCAGATTAAACACCATGTGTTGATTAAAATTTCAGTCTGTCTTTCTCCTTGAGCACAAAATGGATACCTCCTTAAATTGTGTTTTTAAAAACATCCAAATATTGTCCAATGCAATAAATACTACAATTTTTATGTTGTTAATTTTAAGCACAGCTTTGGAAACTACTGATAACATTTGGGTTTTATAATAACCAGGTTGTTAAGGATCTTCTTAAGTGACTTAGTTCAAATTTAACAAATTTGTTCTCAATACATGCTGAAATATAATGATTATACTGTATATACTGATGTTACTTCAATTTGGCCTTTAATTATTCATTTCAGTGACTTAAAATACTGGATTAGTGGTAAATGCTTGCTTAAAAACATGGGCAAAATGTTAATTCTATGAGCCGCTTCAAATTTTATTAATGTGCACATCCCAGGCAATACATTAAAATTATAGGATGTACAGTAAGTCTTTAAAAAAAAAAGTGTAAGGATAAATAAAATTATTGTATTAGCTAGAGTCCTAGGTTTTGTAATTATCTGCTTGCTACTATGATAAACCATCAGCTTTTTTACATTTAAATACAACCTTTCACTTACGTGGCCTAGTTACAGCTTAATGGTTTGGATGTTTATATTCAAAGAAAATCGTATTTTTCTTATATAAAACTGAATTGACCATCAGCACAAGTTGGCATTTCTTATTCATTTTTCATACTATCCGGTTTTGGCTTTTATTGCCACTTGGTGCCACTGTTACCATGATTATCCTCCTGTTTTTGTAGTAACTATCAATACAAGCTGGTATTTTCCTATTCATTTTTTCTGCTATCCAGTTGTGGCAAATGGTGCCACTGCTACCATGACCATCCTACTATATCTGACATTGATACAAGATACAGAATGATTGGGAAATATAAAATCATATATTACAACAGTTATGGGCTTTAATAGTATCAGTAGTAGTAGTAATAATAGTAAGAGCGTTCACTGTAGTAGTAGAAGTATTGTTACATACTGCATTATATATAGAATTACATTATGCTTTTTCAAATAGAAGTCAACCTCTGGCCTCCAAATGGAATACACCCCTAAGAGCCTCTACAAATGCTGTTAAATTAAGTTTTTGTTTTTCACTTCTTCATTTTCAACAGGCCTTATTTTATGTTAGCTAAATCTCATGTAAACTTTCTATTACATTTTAACCTAAGTATTCAGATTTCTTTGTCAACATCTACTAAGATTAATACATATATTTGCTTATATATGTAAATCCAACATGGCTATGTAATTATTCTTTGATTGTATGACATCACGCATCCCCCTCCTCTGGGCCCACAGCCTCTTTCTCAGATTAGCGCGAATATATTGCTCCCGCAAAATCAACCAGAATGTTCAAGCAAATTATAGAAAATAAACAATCTAAATCCATTAAGTCAAACTGGATTTATCAAGGGTCGACACTTATCCTCCAATCTTCAACGCCTGTTTAATGTATACTCACCAACAAAGTCAAACACCCCAGAAATATTATTATCATTGGATGCAGAAAAAGCATTTGACATGATTGAATGGAAATACCTTTTCACTACATTAGAGAAATTTGGGTTTGGCCCGAACATTTGTGCATGGATCAAACTACTGTATACCAATCCAGAAGCTTCAGTTTGTATTAACAACATTTGTTCAGACTACTTTAAACTAGAACGTGGTACCAGACAAGGATGCCCCTTGTCACCACTACTATTTGCAATTGCCATTGAACCACTGGTGGCTCACTGTCAAAATACTGATCAGATAAGTGGGATTATCAGAGAAGGACTGGACCAGAAATTTCTCTATCTGCAGATGATATGGTACTGTATATATCAGACCCACAAAATTTTGTGCCTGCAGTCTTAACAGCACTTACAGAATTTCAAAAGATCTCTGGTCTCAGAATTAATCTGAATAAAAGTGTACTCTTTCCAGTGAATTCTTAAGCATATAAAATTAGATTAGACACCCTACCGTTTATCATTGCAGATCAGTTTAAATACCTAGGGGTAAACATCACAAGTAAACACAAAGCTCTTTAACAACAAAATTTTGCCGTCTGTATGGAAAAAATTAATCAAGACTTGCATAGATGGTCAACCCTTCATCTCACTCTAGCTGGAAGAATTAACGTTGTTAAGATGAATATTCTTCCTAAGCTTCTTTTTTTATTTCAAAACATTCCAAAATATATCAATAAATCATTTTTAAGCAATTAGATTCAACAATAACCTCATCTATTTGGAACTCAAAACATCCAAGTATCCAAAGAGCGACCCTACAAAGACCTAAGGCAGAAGGTGGCATGGCTCTACCTAACTTTCAGTTTTACTACTGGGCAGCAAACATGCAAGCTATAAAAACCTGGACACAAATAGATGAACATACACAGGCCTGGTCCGCAATAGAAGTAAAATCCTGAAGTATTTCTTTATATTCCCTGCTTTGTGCCCCAGTAAATGCAAGGTATCAGCAATATACTAATAACCCAATTGTGCTTCACTCACTCAGAAAATGGAACCAATGTAGAAAGCATTTTAAGATGGAGAAGCTTTTATCTGTGGCACCTCTGCAAGAGAACCACCTCTTTCAACCCTCGCAAACATATGCAATTTTTAATATCTGGAAAAAAATTGGGATTAAATTGCTCAGAGATCTTTATATAGACAGTATCTTTGCTTCCTACGCACAATTACATTCCAAATTTAACTTTCCAGCCACACATTTCTTTCACTATCTTCAAAATTAGGAACTTTGTTAAACAGAACCTGCCTGATTTTCCTCATCTTGCACCTTCATCCATGCTGGAAAAAATATTGCTCAATTTCAAGGATTTAGACACCATCTCTGCAATATATAAAATTATTTTACAGTCCCTCCCTTTCAAAGATCCAAGAGGACAATAGGAAAAAGATCTCTTAATCAATATATCAGAAAGGAAGCAGAAAGTAGCAATGCAGAGACTTTACTGAAGCTCCATATGCGCAAAGGATACAATTATTCAACTCAAAATTATATATCGAGCACATCTGTCTCGCCTAAAACTGTCCAAAATGTTTCCAGGGCATAATCCAACCTGCGAATGCTGTAATCAAGTCCCAGCCTCACTGGGTCACATGTTTTGGGCCTGCGCCAAATTAACATCATTTTGGACCAAAATTTTTAAGTGCCTTTCAGACAGCCTTGGTGTCACAGTCCCTCCTAACCCACTAACAGCTGTGTTTGGTGTTTTTCCAGATGGGTTTAAAGTGGAGAAGGACAAACAAACTGTGATTGCATTCACTACACTTTTGGCACGCAGACTTATTTTGCTAAACTGGAAGAATCCTAACTCTCCTTTTTTAAGTCAGTGGGTAACCGATGTTTTATACTATTTGAAATTGGAAAATATCAGATATTCAGTTAGAGGATCTGTACAGAATTTTTTTAAAACCTGGCAGAATATAATCAATAAAATTTTAGAATAAGCTCTTAAAGCACCAAGGAAGCAATTATCTCCGCATTTCTTTTTCTTCTCCATTCATCTCTACTGGCCTATTAAACTAATCAATTTAGGTATGTTTATAAGCCTTAAGTTTTACTCTGTTGGCCATGCTCTCTCTCTCAGGGGTGGGGGTCGAATTGTTTTTCAATCCTATTTTTTGTAAAAATTGATCGATTTGTATTAATGATTACAATAAAATTAATATAAATAAATAAATAAATCCATTAAGTAGTTCTCTCGTTCACTAGTTAAGAGGAGGTAAGGTACACGCCCCTAGGCTGTGCCCCCCTCCCCTCGGCCCGCTGCGTGTCTCTCAGATTCGTGCAAATTAATTGGTACCGCAAGTGAACTATGATACATAGCGCAATGAGAAAAGTCACAAAAATCAACCGGAATGTTCAAGCAAATTATAGAAAAAAAACAGATCTAAATATGTCAAGTAGTTCTCTCATGAAAAGCCGACGGACATACAGACAGACAGACTTTTAATTTTATATATGTATATATATATATATATATATATATAGTGAGAGAGAGAGAGAGAGAGAGAGAGAGAGAGAGAGAGAGAGAGAGAGAGAGAGAGAGAGAGAGATAAATATGTGTAAGCTCACAGGGCTGAATACAATTAATTTTTTTGTGATTTCCATTAATTTTGCTTTATATTCCTATCAAATGCAGTGCTGGTTGGACATGCAAATAAGCATTTCCCTGTACTTTGTGCACATGACAATAATACTACTACTTTGCCTTTATTATTCTGTTGCCCCCTCTATTTTATGATTATATAGACATACACTACAATATGATAAAACTTATAAAGAAAAAAATCCTGGTTGTTTTATTCCACATGATCAATTAAAGCTAAATGCTCACCATTTTTTTTTCCATAAATTTCCTCCTTGCTTCTTTTTCCATAATTTTCTGTTTATTTGTTTTTGAAAGTTCTCTGCCAGTTTTAGAGGAAAGTTTTACATCAGTCAGTATTAATCCCTTTAACAAAAGGCAAAAAATAAAATAAAATAACTTAATTGGTTAGCCTAAAACCAACCTTAAACGATTGCTTGCATATACTTTAAATAGCCTTTGAATAACAGATAAAAACAGAACTGCCATTAATAAAACAAAAATACCTTTTTTACTAAAACAACTAGTATTCACTCTTTACAGAATGTACATGCAACCCCCAATTCTTAACAACAGCTAAAATAATTAGTGTATTTATAGATTTATTATACCAAAAACAAGAGAACTATAATATAAAATATTAAAAAAAGGTTTGGAAAAATATTTGAAAGTAGAATAAAATGGTAAGTAAGGATTACAAAAATATATAAACATATTAGTTAAAATAAGGCTGCTTAGGAGCTGACAGGAAAGGTTACAATATTGAGTAAGAAAATGAAGAACCAGTAATAAAGAGAAGTGCCAATTAAAAATACACAAGACAGTGTAACGCAAAGTTCTAAGCTGTCAATACAATATTCTTATCCGCCAATTTCCAAAATATGGGAAATAAAGAAAACAAGTGCTTTAAGCATGGGGATAATGTATGATTTTCACTGATGTTTTATGATAGTGAAAAACAAAATTAACAAATGCCCAAGCAGCAGTCTCGTATACTTTATTGTTTAGTACTCACAATGTCTACTAAGTGGACATGTCTACAGCACGGTATTAAAATGAGAGCCCTTTGACATAGACCAAGATAATTTGTTGAATCTTGTAACACAGTGGCTAGTAGTTCTGTGAATTCACTCTATTATGTAGTGCATAAGTAAATCAGTTCATGAAGGTTTGGATAGATTTTTGAAATCTAAAACAGTATTACATGGGCAATGAAAATGTATTAAAAGACAGTAACTGACTGAATACCTTAAGGACAAACAATTGAGCAAAACAATAATAAACTGTTTAAATACTGTATATAGGCAAAAGATATTAAGTAAGAAAACAGCACAATTCTAAGTCTTTGTCATTATGTACTTAAAATGAACATTTTCGAAGTATTTCACATATAGTACATAGTATTTCAGGGTAAATAGTATTTCAACTTAAACGAACATATCTCACCAGCTCATTAGAGTGCAGAGGTTTTGCATTCTGCAGCGAGGACAGGGAAACATGTACAGCCTCTTGCTGCCATCTATAGGACAGACTGGCAGTGTTGACTCCTGCAATGCGAATCACAATAAATTCATTTACCTGTAAGAGGAAAAATTCAGTTAGACAGTTTAATATATACCTTTCTTTATGAAACCACTGTTAATAAACTGCTTTGCATTTAAATCAGAAGTAAGCCACAAATATGTTTATAAAGGTGGAAAAAATGGACTACATCCATCCATGATCAATGTTTTAACTTGCTTATTCTAATTTAGGGTCATGAAGACTCATAATTAAATTCCATACTCACCAAAAAGGCATAATGATATCACATGAATTATAAACTGCTCAAAAAATTAAAGGAACACTTTGAAAGCACATCCGATGGTGCTGGATATCCATACTGATATGGACTGGTTAATGTGTTAGGAATGAAAGGATGCAACATCGTTTGATGGAAATAAAAATTATCAACCTACAGAGGGCTGAATTAAAGACACCCCGAAAATCAAAGTGAAAAGGTGATGCAGCAGGCTAGTACATTTCGCTGAAATTTCATAGCAGCAACTCAAAATCGTACTCAGTAGTTTGTATGGCCTCCACGTGCTTGTATGCATGCCTGACAACGTCGGGGCATGCACCTAATGAGACTATGGATGATGTCCTGGCGGATCTCCTCCCAGATCTGGACCAGGGCATCACTGAGCTCCTGGACAGTCTGAGCTCCTGGACAGTCTGAGGTGGAACCTGACAGATCGGATGTACCAAAACAATGTCCCAGAGGTGTTCTATTGGATTTAGGTCAGGTGAGTGTGGGGCCCAGTAAATGGTATCAATTCCTTCATCCTCCAGGAACCATCTGCATACTCTCGCCATATGAGGCCGGGCATTGTCGTGCACCAGGAGGAACCCAGGACCCACTGCACCAGCATAGGGTCTGACAATGGGTCCAAGGATTTCATCCCGATACCAAATGGCAGTCAAGGTGCTGTTGTCTTGCCTGTAGAGGTCTGTGTGTCCCTCCATGGATATACCTCTCCAGAACATCTCTGACCCACCACCAAACCGGTCATGCTGAACGATGTAACAGGCAGCATAACTTTCTCCACGCTTCTCCAGACCCTTTCACGTCTGTCACATGTGCTCAGGGTGAACCTGCTCTCATCTGTGAAAAACAGACGGCGCCAGCGTTGGACCTGCCAATTCTGGTATTCTATGGCAAATGCCAATCGTGCTCCATGGTGCCGGGCAGTGAGCACAGGGCCCACTACAGGATGTCGGGCTCTCAGGCCACCCTCATGAAGTCTGTTCCTGATTGTTTGGTCAGAGACATTCATACCAGTGGCCAGCTGGAGGTCATTTTGCAAGGCTTGGCAGTGCTTATCCTGTTCCTCCTTGCCCAAAGGAGCAGATATTGGTCCTGCTGATGGGTTAAAGACCTTCTACGGCCCTGTCCAGCTCTCCTAGAGTAACTGCCTGTCTCCTGGAATCTCCTCCATGCCCTTGAGACTGTGCTAGGAGAATCTGGACTACCTGTGCAACCTCTGTAGGATCCAGGTATCGCCTCATGCTACCAGTAGTGACACTGACCGTAGCCATATGCAAAACTGTTTTTTCACTAGTCAGAAAAGATGAGGAGGGAGAAATGTCAGTGGCCTCCACCTGTTAAACCATTCCTATTTTAGGGGTAGTCTCATTTCATTAACACCAAAGCAGCTGAAACTGATTAACAACCCCCTCTGCTACTCAGTTGACCAGATCAATATCCCAGAAGTTTCACTGACTTGATACCATACTCTGATTAAAAAGTGTTCTTTTAATTTTTTTGAGCAGTATATATACATATTTTTTTTACTGAAGGCCAAATATTTTAAAAATGCAGATTGGAAATGTGTTTGAATGGCACTACATATGCACATTATATATACACACACACACACAGAGTCATATATATATATATATATATATATATATATATATATATACACACACACATATATACATATATATATATATACACATATATACACTAGGAGGCAAGCCCCCAAATAAGTTTCAAATAAATGTGCATCCCTGTCACATCCCTTAGTGGATGAAATTTAAATGGAAATGCTGAAAGCAGTGGATATGATGTGAATGCTTTGGCTAACATATTTGAAAATATTTACAGTATTTAGTTTTTTATACAATGTTTTTGTCCCTTTAAATGTCATACTGCAACATTACCCAATAAAAAAAAAAAACAGAATTCACTATAATAAAAAATTACAGCAATACTGTACATTCATACTGTACATTCAATAATTTTTTACTGGTCTGCACATGTCCAAACCAACACAATCTCGCCTCTCTGACTTTGTCTCCCAACCGTCCAACTTGAGCTGACCCTCTAATGTCCTCATTTCTAGTCCTATCCATCCTCATCACACCCAATGCAAATCTTAGCATCTTTAACTCTGCTACATCAAGCTCTGTCTCCTGCTTTCTGGTCAGTGCCACCGTCTCCAACCCATATAACACAGCTGGTCTCTCTACCGTCCTGTTGACCTTCCCTTTCACTCTTGCTGATACCCGTCTGTCACAAATTACTCCTGACACTCTTCTCCACCCTGACTGCACTATCTTTTTCTCCTCTCTTCCACAATCCCCATTACTCTGTACTGTTGATCCCAAGTATTTAAACTCATTCACCTTCGCCAACTCTACTCCGTGCATCCTCACCATTCCACTGACCTCCCTCTCATTTACACACATGTATTCTGTCTTGTTCCTACTGACCTTCACTCCTTTCCTCTCTAGAGCATATCCCCACCTCTCCAGGGTCCCCTCAACCTGCTCCCTTCTATCGCTACAGATCACACTGTCATCAGCAAACATCATAGTCCACAGGGACTCCTGTCTAATCTCATCTGTCACCTTGTCCATCACCATTGCAAATAAGAAAGGGCTCAGAGCCGATCCCTGATGTAATCCCACCTCCAACTTGAATGCATCCGTCACTCCTACCGCAGACCTCACCACTGTCACACATCCCTCGTACATATCCTGTACAACTCTTACGTACTTCTCTGCCACCCCCGACTTCCTCATACAATACCACAGCTCCTATCGAGACACCCTGTCATATGCTTTCTCCAGGTCCACAAAGACACAATCCTTCTGGCCTTCTCTAAACTTCTCCATCAACATCCTCATAGCAAATATTGCATCTGTGGTTCTTTCTTGGCATGAAACCATACTGTTGCTCAGTAATCATCACCTCACTTCTTAACCTTGCTTCCACTACTCTTTCCCATAACTTCATGCTGTGGCTCATCAATTTTATTCCCCTGTAGTTACTGCAGTCCTGCACATCCCCCTTATTCTTAAATATCGGCACCAATACACTTCACCACTCCTCAGGCATCCTCTCACTTTCCAAGATTCCATTAAACAATCTGGTTAAAAGCTCCACTGCCATCTCTCCTAAACACCTCCATGCTTCCACAGGTATGTCATCTGGACCAACAGCCGTTCCATTTTTCATCCTCTTCATAGCTGTCCTTACTTCCTCCTTGCTAATCCGTTGATCTTCCTGATTCACTATCTCCACATCATCCAACCTCTTCTCTCTATCGTTCTCTTCAGCCTCTCAAAGTACTCTTTCCATCTGCTCAACACACTCTCCTCGCTTGTGAGTACATTTCCATCTTTATCCTTTATCACCCTAACCTGCTGCACATCTTTCCCAGCTCGGTTCCTCCGTCTAGCCAATCGGTACAGGTCCTTTTCTCCCTCCTTAGTGTCCAACCTCTCATACAACTCATCATACGCCTTCTCTTTAGCCTTCGCCACCTCTCTCTTCACCTTGTGCCTTATCTCCTTGTACTCTTGTCTACTTTCTGCATCTCTCTGACTATCCCACTTCTTCTTTGCCATCCTCTTCCTCTGTATACTCTCCTGTACTTCCCCATTCCACCACCAGGTTTCCTTTTCCTCCGTCCTCTTTCCAGATGTCACGGCAAGCACCCTTCTTGCTGTCACCCTTACTACATCTGCTGTAGTTTCCCAGCTGTCTGGTAACTCTTCACTGCCACCCAGTGCCTGTCTCACCTCCTCCCTAAACTCAATCTTGCAGTCTTCCTTTTTCAACTTCCACCATTTGATCCTTGGCTCTGCCCTCACTCTCTTTCTCTTCTTGATCTCCAACGTCATCCTACAGACCACCATCCTATGCTGCTTAAATACACTTTCCCCTGCCACCACTTTGTAGTCTTCAATCTCCTTCAGATCAACTCTTCTGCATAGGATGTAATCTACTGTGTGCATCTTCTTCCACTCTTGTACGTCACCCTATGTATTTTAGGAAGGGGGAGGTTCATATTCACCACAGCCATGTCCATCCTTTTGGCAAAATCCACTATCCTCTGACCTTCTTCATTCCTCTCCTTGACACCATACCTACCCATCACCTCCTCCTCTCCACTGCTCCCTTCACCAACTTGTCCATTAAAATACGCTCCAATCACCACTTCCTGTCCCTTGGGTACACTGTTCATCGCTTCATCCAACTCACTCCAAAAATCTTCTTTCTCACCCATTGCACACCCAACTTGTGGTGCATATGCACTAACAACATTCATCATCACTCCTTCAATTCCCAGCTTCATAATCATTACTCTGTTTGACACTCTTTTCACCTCCAAAACACTCTTGACATACTGTTCCTTCAGAATAACTCCTACCCCATTTCTCCTCCCATCCACACCATTATAGAACAATTTGAATCCACCTCCAATCCACCTAGCCTTACTCTCCTTCCAATTAGTCTCTTGCACGCACAATATATCAGCCTTCTTTCTCTCCATCATATCTGCTAACTCTCTCCCCTTACCAGTCACACTGCCAACATTCAAAGTTCCTACCCTCAGTTCCACTATCTTTACTTTCCTCCTCTCCTCCTGCCTCCAGACACGTCTCCCCCCTCTTCTTCTCCTTCTTCTTCTTCTTCAGCAAACAGTAGCGCAATTTCCACCAGCACCCTGTTGGCTAACAGTACTGGTGGCGGTCATTGTTAACCCGGGGCTCGACCAATCCGGTATGGAAATTTATATTGTTGTCCGCATATTGATTTGGCAAAATTTTACTCCAGACACCCTTCCTGACGTAACCCTCCCCATTTATCCGGGCTTGGGACCGGCACGAAGAAACGCACTGGTTTGTGCATTCCCTATGGCTGGTAATAATCATTAATAAAATTATTTGTCACCAGGTGGCAGTATTAACACAAAGAGCTGATAATTACAAGAAAAAATATGCTAGACCATTATTTCCTTGTGTTAGGAAACATGAATCCTATATAATCAGAAAAGTTTCTAATAAATTTTGGTTTTGTTTTAAAACACACAATTATGAAAGCAATATACCTGTATCAAAATTGGTTCATTTAGTTTAACTCCTTGTATCCATTTCCATTGTTTCTTTATAGTTCCATCCTCCTCAGTCATCATACCACCTTCTTCATCGACCACCAGAGCTGTTGTATTGCTATAAAAGGACTTGTATAGTAAAGTGTCTTTAATGTGCAGCATACTTTGTATACAAATTCAACAAAAAGGTTTAGAAAGTTTGAGAAACCTTACTAATGTTCAAAATGCTGCACTCTGACCCCCAAAGGTCACATGAAGAAACAATTTCCTCTTGGGGATAAACAAAGTATGTCAAAAAGAAAAATGCATTATTCTACAAAATATACACAATATGTATAATCTAGGCAAGTCATTATTCTGGATTACTAAAACTATTCCATATTTTATGGCTGAATAGCTGAATAGCTAACCAACCACAAGCTTTACCTGGTAGATAACCATCCAAATAGTCAGATTGTGATTCAGACCTATGAATATGAATTATACGCACATTATACACACATACATACATACACACACACACACATATATACATAATTATACATACATAGTAGGGGAAATAAGTATTGAATGTGTCAGTACTTATTACCACTTTATTAAACACTTTATTTATGGGCTTTCATATTTTGATTTTTTTAATAGATTCTTTTTTGTGGATTTCTTGCATTAATACCAATGTCTGGTGAGAATTTCATGTGAATAGCCTCATTAGAAATATATTTACTAAAAAAAAATGTTGACAGTTTTAATACTTATTTCCTCCACTGCATATACACACACCCACACATACATATATACGCACATATACGTACATTCCATCCATCCATCCATTTTCCAACCCGCTGAATCCGAACACAGGGTCACGGGGGTCTGCTGGAGCCAATCCCAGCCAACACAGGTTATATATTATTTATATATTATATAGTACTGTGCAAAAGTTTTAGACAGGTGTGAAAAAATGCTGTAAACAAACAATGCTTTCAGAATGATTGTTTATTGTTATCAATTTACAAAATACAAAGTGAGCGAACAAAAGAAAAATCTAAATCAAATCAATATTTGATGTTACTACCTTTTGCCTTCAAACCAGCATCAATTCTTATAGGTACACTTGCACAAAGTCAGGGATTTTGTAGGATTATAGTCAGGTGTATGATCAACCAATTATACCAAACAGGGGCTAATGATCATCAATGTCACAAGTAGGTTGAAACACAGTCATTAACTGAAACAGAAACAGCTGTGTAGGAGGCTTAAAACTGGGTGAGGAACAGCCAAACTCTGCTACCAAGGTGAGGTTGTGGAAGACAGTTTCATGTCATGGCAAGATTGAGCACAGCAACAAGACACAAGGTAGTTATACTGCATCAGCAAAGTCTCTATACAAAGATTTCAAAGCAGACTGGGGTTTCAAGATGTGCTGTTCAAGCTCTTTTGAAGAAGCACAAAGAAATGGGCAACGTTGAGGATCGTAGACACAGTGGTCGGCCAAGGAAACTTAGTGCAGCAGATGAAAGACACATCAAGCTTATTACCCTTCGAAATCGGAAGACATCTAGCAGTGCCATCAGCTCAGAACTGGCAGAAACCAGTGGGACCCAGGTACACCCATCTACTGTCCGGAGAAGTCTGGCCAGAAGTGGAAGAGTTGCAGCCAAAAAGCCACACCTCCGACGTGGAAACAAGGCCAAGCGACTCAAGTATGCATGAAAACATAGGAACTGGGGTGCAGAAAAATGGCAGCAGGAGATCTGGACTGATGAGTCAAAATTTGAAATATTTGGCTGTAGCAGAAGGCAGTTTGTTCGTCGAAGGGCTGGAGAGCAGTACAATAATGAGTGTCTGCAGGCAACAGTGAAGCATGGTGGAGGTTCCTTGAACGTTTGTGGCTGCATTTCTGCAAATGGAGTTGGAGATTTGGTCAGGATTAATGGTGTTCTCAATGCTGAGAAATACAGTCAGATACTTATCCATCATGCAATACCATCAGGGAGGCGTATGATTGGCACCAAATTTATTCTGCAGCAGGATAACGACTCCAAATATACAGCCAAAGTCATTAAGAACTATCTTCAGTGTAAAGAAGAACGAGAAGTCCTGGAAGTGATGGTATGGCCCCACAGAGCCCTGATCTCAACATCATCGAGTGTGTCTGGGATTACATAAAGAGACATAAGGATGTGAGAAAGCCTACATCCACAGAAGATCTGTGGTTAGTTCTCCAAGATGTTTGGAACAACCTACCATTCGAGTTCCTTCAAAAACTGTGTGCAAGTGTACCTAGAAGAATTGATGCTGTTTTGAAGGCAAAGGGCGGTCACACCAAATATTGATTTGATTTAGATTTCTCTTTTGTTCATTCACTGCATTTTGTTGATTGATGAAAATAAATGATTAACGCTTCCATTTTTGAAAGCATTCTTTGTTTACAGCATTTTTTCACACCTGCCTAAAACTTTTGCACAATGCTATAATATATATACAGTGGAACCTCGGTTTGCGAGTAACTTGGTTTACGAGTGTTTTGCAAGACGAGCAAAAATTTTTAATAAATTTTGACTTGATAAATGAGCAAGCTCTTGCAGTACGAGTAGTATGTATACGCTTTGTCTGCTGAGCATCATGTGATCACAACTGAGCTGATGGTTCTTCTCTCTCTCGCTGTGGGATTGTGGGCAATCATCTCCTATTCTCCGTCTGAGTCAGCGTGCCTCACTCATATAGTCAACATCCGTACGAACGTATACTGTTTACTACAGCATTAGCATTGTGACTGTGTGTGCCCGTGTGTGTGTGTATGTGCTCGCTCGTGTGTGTGTGTGTCTGTGTGTGCGCATGTATGTGCTCGCTAGCTCGCGTGTGTATGTGTGTGTGCACGTGTGTGTGCTGTGACGAGCGAGTCCCCGTCTTGCACCCTAAAACACGAAGCTGAGTCTCAGTACTTTAGCAACACCAGCTTTATTCAGCTTGACACAGCAACAGCGCGGTTATTTATACACAGGCACAGCAGTCAGGCAGGGCCCTGCACATTTATAATGTTCCTTGTATCACCCATCAACGGCAGGCACTTATAGCATGTCCACGATCTTTTCGGATTCGCTTTTACAGCGCTGGGAGACTGTGATTGCTTTGGGACGCTCTTCTGCGTGTCGTCCCGTTGGGTGCAATCCCACAAGACTTTAGAAACTCTCTCACACCAGCCGCGATTCTTTTTAAAGGTAAAGTGCAGGTTAATTTGTTTTATGTATTTTTACTTTATATTTTGTATTAATCATTTTTATATGAATAGTTTTGGGTTGTGGAACAAATCATCTGCATTTCCATTATTTCTTATGGGGAAATTCACTTTGATATACGAGTGCTTTGGACTACGAGCACGTTTCCAGAACGTATTATGCTCACAAACCGAGGTTCCACTGTATATATATATTAGTGATATATGGCCGGCAGTTCATCCTGGCCAATACCCCCAGGCCGCCAGGTGGAGCCCTCCCTGCAGCATGGAGGTGCCCTGAATGCCAGCAGGGAATCCTGGACAATGCAGTTTTTATCCCCAGCCCTGCTGGATACCATGGGGGCCGCTGCAGGGAGGAACAAAGATTATTTGCCCTACGCCCTGGAAGTACATCCGAGTCACATGGACAAGAGGAATGACATGCTTTTGGGGTGAAGAAAAAGGATTTTTATCTGACCGGGAAGTGTTCCTAGTCACGTGGACAGAGAGGGCGAAACACTTCCAGGTCAAGGACTATAACTGACTGTGGGGAATCCTCAGACGCTGAGCTGAGCTGGGTGGAAGGGTGGCAACGTGTCTGGGAGTGGAGGATTGATTATTGTTTAATTATTAGTGATTGTTTGAGTATAGTGGAGTGTATGTGCTTGGTGCACTTTATTATTGTCCAAATAAATAAGTATTGGACTTTTACCTGGTGTCTGGAGTCAAAGCTGAGGGTTCAAGGGAGCAAGAGCATATATATATATATATATATATATATATATATATATATATATATATATATATATTATATATACAGTGGTGTGAAAAACTATTTGCCCCCTTCCTGATTTCTTATTCTTTTGCATGTTTGTCACACAAAATGTTTCTGATCATCAAACACATTTAACCATTAGTCAAATATAACACAAGTAAACACAAAATGCAGTTTGTAAATGGTGGTTTTTATTATTTAGGGAGAAAAAAAAAATCCAAACCTACATGGCCCTGTGTGAAAAAGTAATTGCCCCCCTGAACTTAATAACTGGTTGGGCCACCCTTAGCAGCAATAACTGCAATCAAGCGTTTGCGATAACTTGCAATGAGTCTTTTACAGCGCTCTGGAGGAATTTTGGCCCACTCATCTTTGCAAAATTGTTGTAATTCAGCTTTATTTGAGGGTTTTCTAGCATGAACCGCCTTTTTAAGGTCATGCCATAGCATCTCAATTGGATTCAGGTCAGGACTTTGACTAGGCCACTCCAAAGTCTTCATTTTGTTTTTCTTCAGCCATTCAGAGGTGGATTTGCTGGTGTGTTTTGGGTCATTGTCCTGTTGCAGCACCCAAGATCGCTTCAGCTTGAGTTGACGAACAGATGGCCGGACATTCTCCTTCAGGATTTTTTGGTAGACAGTAGAATTCATGGTTCCATCTATCACAGCAAGCCTTCCAGGTCCTGAAGCAGCAAAACAACCCCAGACCATCACACTACCACCACCATATTTTACTGTTGGTATGATGTTCTTTTTCTGAAATGCTGTGTTCCTTTTACGCCAGATGTAACGGGACATTTGCCTTCCAAAAAGTTCAACTTTTGTCTCATCAGTCCACAAGGTATTTTCCCAAAAGTCTTGGCAATCATTGAGATGTTTCTTAGCAAAATTGAGACGAGCCCTAATGTTCTTTTTGCTTAACAGTGGTTTGCGTCTTGGAAATCTGCCATGCAGGCCGTTTTTGCCCAGTCTCTTTCTTATGGTGGAGTCGTGAACACTGACCTTAATTGAGGCAAGTGAGGCCTGCAGTTCTTTAGACATTGTCCTGGGGTCTTTTGTGACCTCTCTGATGAGTCGTCTCTGCGCTCTTGGGGTAATTTTGGTCGGCCGGCCTCTCCTGGGAAGGTTCACCACTGTTCCATGTTTTTGCCATTTGTGGATAATGGCTCTCACTGTGGTTCGCTGGAGTCCCAAAGCTTTAGAAATGGCTTTATAACCTTTACCAGACTGATAGATCTCAATTACTTCTGTTCTCATTTGTTCCTGAATTTCTTTGGATCTTGGCATGATGTCTAGCTTTTGAGGTGCTTTTGGTCTACTTCTCTGTGTCAGGCAGCTCCTATTTAAGTGATTTCTTGATTGAAACAGGTGTGGCAGTAATCAGGCCTGGGGGTGGCTACGGAAATTGAACTCAGGTGCGATACACCACAGTTAGGTTATTTTTTAACAAGGGGGCAATTACTTTTTCAGACAGGGCCATGTAGGTTTGGATTTTTTTTCTCCCTAAATAATAAAAACCATCATTTAAAAACTGCATTTTGTGTTTACTTGTGTTATATTTGACTAATGGTTAAATGTGTTTGATGATCAGAAACATTTTGTGTGACAAACATGCAAAAGAATAAGAAATCAGGAAGGGGGCAAATAGTTTTTCACACCACTGTATATATATATTATATATATATATATATATAATATATATATATATAATATATATATATATATATATATATATATATATATATATATATATATATATATATATATATATACACAACCCACAAAGAGAAGAATATGCAAAACCCTGGCAGTCAAAAGTAGAAATGATTAGTTAGATATACGGTATATACAATAAATGAATGTAAACAATTATAGATACAGAGTACATAACTGCATGACAAGTAAGCTTGCACAAGACTAAGGTTCCTCTTACAATTTAAACATTTATCAAAATTACAATTTCAAACTGTGGAGTAACTACAACAAAACTACAAGTATGTTTTTACTGTGTATTGTTAAACTGAACAAACCTAAACATGTTTCTCATGTTACTATTATGCAGCTAAAGAAAAACAAACAATAATAATACCATACATTTTAGTGCTCTCTAATCAGAAATGCTAGCTAAAAACATCTAGTGAAATCACTGTACAAAACAGTTTACATTTCTAAATCAGCAAAACATGACCAACTGTGTTTTTCAATGACAATCTGGTAAATGATGCAGTCACCTATATATTTATTAATTGAAACCAATGCATGTTTTAGGAATAAATTACCTGTTGAGGTGACAAATACTACCATGACCAAAGGGAGTGAAGGTGGCAAGTACTGATGGCTCAGGACTATTACTGAATACATTAGTGTAAACTCCACCACAGGGAAGTCCTGAGTGACTCTGAGACACAGCAATATATCCAGTGGGATAGCTAAATATTTTTGATAAGGAACTTAACTGCTTAATTTAAACAAAGCACTTTACAAAAAGATAGTCTTATCAACACAAAAAGCTAAGGGGTAATTTTGTAAGACACTAGAGTAAAAAAGCATTCAGTTACCTAAGAAAAAACATATCAACTCATTTAATGCAATGTACAGAGTAAAACATTGTGTAGTATAGAAATGCAATGCGTAAACTGGCTTACTTGTGCACTTTGTATCAGCTTGTTTTTACTTTCCCGACATATAACAAGGATAGTGCAAGCTGTATTCTAATGGGGTAGAAATTTTGTCTTCAATGGATATACTGTATATGTTTTAAGCACCCCTGTATGTAATTTCACTATTACCAGCATGATATCTGTTTGTGTGTACTCATAAGGAAAACTAGTGATCAAATTAACAAATGGGAAACAAATTTGGTATTCTTACTGCAAGCTTGGGCCCTTTTGATTTAAAATAAAACACTTCAGACTATCTTCCTCTTAACTGAAAAACATTTAAGTTACCTGTTTGAAAAAACGTTTCAAATTAAAATCACAGAAAATGGAAAGGCTGACAATTTTCATTTGAAGCATTTTTACATGTTTCCAACCATTTTCAGCATGTCATAAATGTATAGTGTACTAAAGAAGACTTTACAAATGTTGTACTAGGTCAATATTTTGTAAAAAAAACAGAATTTTTCTCTTGATTCACGAAGATATGTCAGTTAATGTTGTAATAGGACAATGTTTTATTCTATCAGATGAGAAGTAATGATAGGTCAATCATTAATAAATATGTGCTATGGAACACAGGTTTTCTGCCAAGAAGAGTGACCAAATTATGGAGAAAGTTGCATGACATACACATTTTAGATGTTTTAATGTAAGGATACTATATTACCGAAGATCCATCATTGACACGATAATGCAGTTTTTTGCAAAGTAGGATCCTCTTGACAGATTTCTGGAATTCGCGGTTTGCCATTGATTAGCAAATAAGAGTCATTCTTGATGGTCTTTTTCTTATATTTGACGAGAGCCTCCTTTCTAGCATCACCATAATGGCGCATCAGAACTTTTTTCATGAATCCTGCTTCTTCAAGCTTTGATTTTTGTTCTTTACTATAACAAGATACCAAGTAAAACTATTTATGTACTAATTTAAAAAACAATTTTGTGATCCACTTTTTATATAGAATGTTCATATATACAGTAGCTTTCAAAATCTGGCAATAAAAGCCATCTTCAAAGTTTTTGACCTTTAACCAGACACTGTTTAATAGTAATCCATTCATTCCTATTTTTCATTTCAATTCATTTTTATTTTAAATATTTTTATTACAGTATACACATTACTAAGTGGTCACTGCAGAATATTTTTAATGAGGAAAATTCAAAGATTCATACATTGGCACCTGAGCAAGCTGAAGTCTTTCCACAGCCCAGGAACACAGCACTTTCCACTGAGGGTCTTCTGGTTTATATTCTTCTTGGTGAACAAGCCAACCTAGGATATATTTATATATATATTATATTATATATTAGTATATTAAAAAGTACAGTATATTGTATAAACATTTCAATTTTAAATGACATTGTCACTTAGTTTCATGGAGCATCAGTAATTTCCAAATTAATATATCCCACTTGGGAAAATCAACTTGCTATTGCCAGCTATTATCTAAACTTACTTAATAAGACTTACAAACGCTTCAAATATTTTGAACTGCATCATTATTATCTGCTTATTATTACTTATTCCCCTTACCTTGTTCCTCACATATTCTTGATGACATAGAGAAACTAATAGTAAGTGGTAAAAATGTCACCTGACCTGAAAAACAAGCATTTAGCAATAGTTACAAAAAATGAATATTATTGTTGGTCACTCCTTAACTTTCTGAACTAAATCAAATATGCAGCATTCTGCATTTTCTATTGTATCTAGAAAGTGAAAATCAGTATTCCATTAGATTAATTACCAATATAAACTGAACTTCAGCAGCATTTCTTCAGAAGTGAACTTGCAACATTTAGCATTTTATCTTTGTATCAAAGTTTACATAAATTTCACAGTCCCTGTCCTACTACGGTGGCAACAAAAGGCAGGCACCAATGCTGGACTGCATGAAAAACCACTGTATCCATTCTCATATTAAATCATACCAAGTCAAAGATTACTGTGATGGACAAATTTACATAAAGTGGTAATACCCACGTAGACATAAGGAGAACATACTAACTTCACATACACACAGTGATCATCTCAATCTACTGCCACACCATCCATTACTATAAAACTTCATTTCACTTTTTTGTGTAAAATGCATGCTTGCTTTACCTAATAAGAATACTGGTTTAAGTCACCTCCCTAAATGGAGAATTGAGGATACGCATTTTCTTGATAACATCTTAAAATGAGCCAAGGAAATATTCTGAAAACAATTCTTTAACACTATTACCAAACCATTCACACTTTGATTTTTTTAAATAAGTTACCCATCTCTGACTGGTGTAGATTTAATCCTTCCCTTTCTGCACCATTATCTCCCTTTTTCTGCTTCTTTTCTCCTGAAAGAAATTAAAATTACCATGGCATGCTAATCTTGTATATAGTTAATCACACAACTTATAACTAGATACCTTAAATTAAAAAAAAAATTACTGCATTTCCTTAAACAAAGTTAACTTGTCCTTAACGTTAACAAAGTATGTGGTAATTATAACAGTATGTTACTTAAAACAAGTTATTTTCTTTTTTAAAATACATTTTTCAACATACTGTAACACCCATCATTTTTAAGAAGAGCTCAAGTCATATTAAAAATTATTCTAAAATATCATTATGGCTTACTGGTAGACTATAAAAATCATGGTTGCAATGACCACCATTTGTTCTGCAATTTGACAAAACATCGACCATTTGTGTATTATTCAACAGGCCTCATGTTAATAGAGTAACTACGGAACTGTGAAGCACATGGTAAAAGGTTTTTTTAACACCAAAAGCCTAGAGCACATTTGGGTTTTTGAGCACTGAAGACAGTGTTTGAAAACTGAAAGTTATTAAAAATATTAAAGAAAAGGGCCTTGTTTCATATATTCAACAAATTCATTTCACAACAGAATGCGGAATTTGTCTGTCAATGAATCCATGACAGCAGAATAAAGAAACTTATGTTAAGTCAACATTGTTGAATGGTTTTACTTAAGTTAGTCATACAGGATGCACTCTATGTAGGATACATGATAAACTCTTGACAGAATCGTAGCTAGTTTGGCCAAAACAAAAGCAATGTGTAATATGAGCGCAAGCTTAGGTAACACTTGCAAGATGACCTTGAATTTACTCTTTCAACAGGACAAAAGAGTACAAAGCATGTATGAAACATGATCGAGGAAAGTAGGTTTTAAGCCATCAAAATGATAATGCTTTGCTACTGGAGCTATTTGTTTAAAC
This sequence comes from Erpetoichthys calabaricus, assembly GCF_900747795.2. Classification (NCBI taxonomy): domain Eukaryota; kingdom Metazoa; phylum Chordata; class Cladistia; order Polypteriformes; family Polypteridae; genus Erpetoichthys; species Erpetoichthys calabaricus. The sequence goes on from NC_041394.2 coordinate 244,726,072, forward strand.
AGTAAAGCACAAATGCTTTTTGTAACATGTAGTAAAAATTCCAGTAAGAGAAATTTATGATAAAAATTATATTTTAAAGTGCACTACACAATGATATACAATCTCTGTGACAAATAAAAAACAGTTGCACTCAGAACTGGTGATCAATATTCTATAAGTAATAGTGATGACAAATAAGCAACAATCTTAAAAACCACAGAAACTTTTTCCAAAAAGGTAATTAGCACTGGATAAAATTTCAAAGGTATGGTAATTTAAGGAACTGTGTGCCACAGTGTTCAATAGTATCTTATGGCAAATTTAGCTTAGCTACCCATGGAGCCTGTAGCTGGCATCCATGAATTACCCATATGAGCTTCCTCAGAGAGGCTGAAAATAACACATATACTGTACATCACTGGGAAACTACAATAGCTTGACTCCAGTCTAGACATGGTCAGCAATGGTAAATGTAGCAATAAATGTTATGCATAGAGTAACATTGTTATATCCATACACCCAATATTAGGCTATCCACCTGACCGCACAAAGGACAATGATTCACATCCATCAAATTAATTTAATTGGTGACAATGCTACAAAAATGGTTTCAGCTTTTGCAGATTTGTTGGCCTTCTTACATAGACAGTTCACTTTTGCCATAATAATTTCACTGAGCTCAGAAGTCAAGCAAAATGACACATTTATTGGCTAACTAAAAAGATTACAATATGCAAGCTTTCGAGGCAATTCAGGCCCCTTCTTCAGGCAAGTAGAAAGTCTTTTTTGCACTAAAACTGCCTAGATATGTTTGTGTAATCCTTCTTGTTCTATGTGAATGTCTTTCCTAAATAAATCTACAGTTTCCATGACTTACACCAATATGGTACTCTAACAAAAATAATTTAAATTAATCTCTGTATTAAGTCATAACATGAATAATGGACACACATATACAAAAAACAAGCTTTAGTATCTTCTAGCCACTCTGCCAAAGACAGATGATAGAATCATTTAAAAATATTTGCTATATCTTGCCCTACATTCACTTTCAGCTACTTTCCTCTCTCTGTTTGCATGTGTATGAATGTGCTTAAGAGAGGGAGCGTTGGTTCTTGTAAAGCCTGTTTCTCAAACTCTGTCATTATTTTCAGTGTGGCTTTCTCGCATCCTGTCTGCTGTTATACTTGCCATCTTTGAAGGGGACTCTGAGTACCTTCCATGCCATTTCTCCTCCTCGTGTGTCTCACGCTTGCACCTGATCTTTCGTTGTGCTGGCAAAGCCAAACTGAATAATCAAATTGTTTAGAGGGACTGGAACTACAGACTTTTGTGTTTTATTATATTGTAGACTGAACAAATCATGTTTATTTAAAATAAACTTCATGATCTATTTGTGCAAAACAAAATGAATGTTTGAAATGAGTAAGCAGTAACAGCAGCCATAGCCATATCTTATGGCTAGTCTTAAGTGTAAAACATTTGCTTTGAGGATATTTTACATTCATTCTTTCTTTTAGAAATGCTTCAGTTTTTGGAAGTTTTTTGGCCATTATTGCATAGACAGATCAAAACTTGCTATCACATTTACATTGGGAAAGGATGTGTACTTTCATTTAATAACATTTAATTCCTTCCATTTAGTCCAATCATCTGTGGAACTGCTGGAATGTTTAGCAATACTGCCAGCTGGAAGACCACATTTAACTCATTTGGAGGCCGAGGGTCTGACATTCTGCTTCAGAATGTTTTTCATGGGATTCTTAATTATTATTTCCTCAATGACGGCCAGAAAAACCAATCCCAAACCTCAGCCCTTGTACGTGTTTGCTTAACACAGTGTTTCTGTTGAGCTGAAAAGAGAAATTTTAAACTCCTTACAGATTCTTTGAAGAATCTACAGAATTAAAGAGATGGATTTTGACAAACCTAATGCAGGTATAAGCAGTAATACTCCTTTACTGACAGCAAAAGCTTTCTAATGTCTATCTTCCTGTGAATTTCATGTTTTTATTATATTATACAGTTGTGAATTTGCAAGGTCTGGAGAGTCTTGAATATAGTACTACAGTTCTTTTGTTAATTCCTATGGAGTTTCCTTTATGCTGTGCACAATCATTTAAACAATACCTACATTAAGGTGCAATCTATTTATTTTGGACTTTCAATTTATATTAGACTGACATTTAAAAGCATTATGCTATGATTTTCTTATTTTCACTTAACTGATGAGTACTTCACCAATTTTTTTGGAGTCATCTGAGGTTGCTTCATATCACAGAAGAGTATTCTAGAGATGCTCCGATTGATCAGCTGCTGATCCGAATCAGCCAAATTTCACTAAAAAAAAAGACTCAATCGGTGAACGGTAAAACGATCACAAAAAACGCAATTTTCTGCCCCTGCCTTTCTAAGCTTTATGGTAATTTAGTTGCAGTGCTCCTTTATTCCAGGTATGCTCGGGTCCTTTTTTTTTATAGCAGACTTCCTGTAGTGTAAACAAAGAGCTGCAGTAGAGGCTTGTTTTATCAGCAAACAAGAGACAATTGGATTATTAGCCTTTTGAAGAAAGTTGAGTAATAAACTGAAAAAAAGTAATCAAGAAAGTCTTTGTGTGCCATCAGACAAACAGCAAAAAAAGCTGCTTTAAGGAATTCAGACCTTACGTTTGTCCTAAAATGGACACCGTTTGCGTTTGGACAGCAAGCTTCTTTATAATGCAGAAGCTTACACTGTTAATTGGAAAAAGAAAATACAAAGACAAATTTGAAATTGTTGCTTAGTAAACAATAGGCTTTTTAAAAAGATTTGTACTGTGTTTATTATGCTATATTGCACACAACAACAAATAGGTTTTGGTAGGAAACAAGTGCTATATAATTAATATACATTAATCCATATTTTATAATTACACCTCAAGAAATTTTAATGTTTAGCTGATACAATGAAGGAAAAGCACCTGTATAAAAACAGTAAATGTATACTTTAACAGTAAAAAGCTGTAGTGCAATTAATGATTTAAAATGATGTAAACCTATACATGCAAAAGATTTACATTTAAGCAGTGTTTAATTGATAATATCAATTAATTGTTTGTGTGAAACTATATATATATTATTACTTTTAGAGAAATGGTGAATTTGGTTTTAATTAAGCCTTGTTTCAGACAGGTACATTACAGAATGCATTAAACAATAAGAAAGCTTGTAATTAATGTGAAGTATTTTATTTTATTTTATGCCATATGTATTATGGATAAATATTTTTGTACAAATTTTATTAAAGTATACATTTTAAGGAAATTTTATTTGTTTTAGTATTTTATGGACACTGAATAATAAGTCTAAGGAATTTCATTTTGTTAATAAAAAAATAACAGTTAACAAATGTGGTCTATAGTTTAATTATTAAAATACATTTTAATACAGGACATAATGCTTCTGTTTGTCTGGTTATGTAGGAGATTTAAACATTTTTTACACAAAGGATAAAGGAAAAAAAATTGTATCAGCTGATCAAGTAACATAATATCAGTGATCGGCATTAGCTTTAAAAACATCGGCCTCATGCATAACGCCGTGCATAGAACTCACACTATAACATGGCGTAAGCACAAAAGCAGGAATGTGCGTACGCACAGAAAAATCCAGATGCAGGAATCTGTACGTACGCAAACTTCCACGTTCTTCCGCTACATAAATTCCGATCAGCGTGAAAAGTAATGCACGTGCCTTCTGTCCCACCCCAACTCCTCCCAGAATTACGCCTCTTTGAATATGCAAATCAATACAAATAGCCCTTAAGCTCAGCCTTCTGTGAAAAGACAATGGGAAAAACACGGGGGAAAATATAAGAATTTCAGCAAATACCAAATGGAGGCAAAGGAAAAACGTACTATTTGTTGGTTTAAACAGTGGTATAATCAACAAAATGAAGTTGATCAAGTGACAGAGTGTCGGAGAAACTCGAAAGCTCAAGTTCACAAAGTCGCACAGTGCCCGAAATATAAAAGAAATCACATATCAAAGTCGCCGTGAAAAGGCAAGTCGTAGCCCACCGTCTGAGTGTCATATGAAAGCTTATTAGGGTACAGACAAAAAAAATAGGCACACAGTGGGGAAAAAAGCACGAAATGTCAACTTTAATCTCGAAATTTCCACTTTAATCACGTAGTTTATTCTGCCATTAAAGTAGAACATCATAAACTTCATCTTAAAATCAATTAATTTACTAGTTTTTCAAATCCCATTGTAACTAAAGTAGCACATTAAATGCTTTGTTCTGTATTTGATCTTCTATGTGCTCTGTGTGTGTGAATCACTACCTGCTTCTTAAACGGGCTTTCTTTTTCTCTGACAGGACACAGAATCCATTACATTCGTGATATTACAGCTCTCTGAATAATTAAAATACTGAGATGTATACGTGATATCTTTTTCATGATGATAGGAGTTAAAGCATGTTATTAATCATGGGAACACGGTGGCGCAGTGCTTGTTCATGTCTCACGCAAGAGGCTTGCTGCGCCATGCGTGATCTTTGATGAAATAATTTATTGCAGCAGTACTGTCTCTTTCAAACGTACTAACCTCCAAATCCTGTCCTTACTTTTCTTTCTCCAAATACCCAATCGCCACACAATCAGCTCTGTAATAGACGTGAAGCCATCTGTAAGCTTAGAACACCGATTCTTCAAAACTTTTAAGGAACATTGAAATATCTTCGTAGTACATGTTTAATTATTCTATCCGTCTATCCTTCCAGTGTCGCGTCAGCACGAGCAAGAATACAGCGCAATGCAGGAACAATCCATGAACTAGCTAGCACTGCGGCACCGTGTCCTCACATGTTTAATTATTAACAATACAGATTATTTAAATGGAAGTTAAAGTTTTATCTGTATAATATAATCAACATATTTTGCTGCATTTCATCTTAAAAATGATATCGTCATCATATGTAAATACGCGCTTTATAAAGTGGCGCAGGTTGTGCAATATTATAACTGTCTCCCAAGTTTACAGTGAGGTGATTGTACTTATAAGTCCAAACAGTTCTACAAGGAAAACTTGATAGACTGATTTAGTGCGTTTATAGTTCTTGGGATGAAAGTTTTTCTAAACTGCGAAGTCTGTACAGGGAAGTCTCTGAAACGTTTTGCCGTGGCTGAGTCAGCGTCTGCTTCATGCTGTATACCGATAATTCTCTTTCCGATCAGCTGCTGCTGTGATTCCCCACTCAGATACAGTGATACAAGTACTCCGAGTGGTGCAGTGAGAGTAATATGGAAAAAGATGACCTGCTGTGGCAAACCTTAACGGGAGCAGCTGAAAGAAGAAGAAGATGCATTGACAGTAACAACGCTAAAGCAGTTATGGTATTTGGAATACTATGGCTATTCCCTGGACCATTATATTGCTGCAGGTTAATTACAATCAGATGCATTACACTAATAAATAATATGCAGTTAGTTTCAGTGTATTTATAAAGCCGCGTCAGGAATGTGGGTCTAAGAAAGAAAGGGTGACCACACAGGAACAGTAGCACTGCTTTGACACTGGGTGCCGCCAGACTGCAAAACCGAGCGGAGAAATTGCGTACGCCAGGGCATGAGGTACCGTGGAAAAGGGCATGGCTTTACGGCAAGTTTAGGTTTTATACATCGCGATTTGAGTGTGGAAACTATCTAACCTGGTTCCATTTTATGTTTGTGTGTGTTCATCTTTAAGCATAGGTTTTAATAAAAAATCTGGAAAGAAATATAAGAGAAAAAGTGAAGGAGTAGTAATTACTAATCCGATGGATTAAATTGTACAGATTATCTTCTCAGAAAAGAATCAACAGCAGAAGAATGATTTGGTAACAACATATTCAACAATGCAGGGCTCCAGACATTCCAGTTTCAAAGATCTGAATTTGAAATTCCATCCTCATCTCCCATTCACTTTATTATAATTGCAACTCTCTATCCTCTACCTCAAGATCAGGTGCATTTATATATTATCGTCTGTGAGATGCTTATCACACTTTTTCAGTCCTTTGTGTTTTGCAATGGGACATTCCTCCTAGGAAATCTGTTTTCACCAGCATTTATTTATTCATCAAAACCTAAACTCAAAAACATTCAATTTAGGATATTACACTACACTTATTTTATGCACAAAAGCATTTTCCCATGGATATGTCTCTTGATCTTTGTTGTCGTTTCTACCAGGAAAGCCTTTCCTGTACTTTTTTGCATATGGATTGGCTCCCAGTTTCTGCTTTAAGAATTCCTATTGATATTTTATCTCAACTATCTTTCTCACCAGCATCCTTTAATTTGTCCAAATTTTTGTTACTGGACGGCTCATCTCTCTTCTGTCCAGGAGACATTATTTTGTCCAGGCACAATAGCTGCAAATGTGTCTGTGTATACTGTATCTTGGCAAGTTTAATTTTTCAGTCTTACCCTTCCTGAACTCCCAGCTGCGATAATCAATGGTGTCATCTGGTTCATATATTACAGAATGGGTGGCCTGTAATAGCCATTGCTTTATTGCTCTGTCTTTCTAAAATTTTATGTGATGTCTAGTTTGCATTTTCCTCCTAGATTATGGTTAGTCATTTTTCTTTTTACCTCCTTCAACAGGTAGGAAGTTGCTGTCACTGGTTGATGGCGCACACAGGTCCAGCAAGTCTGGCTTGGCGCACACAGAAACCCCTGCATGCATCTACCTCCCCTCATCCTTTAAGTCGTAACAGGTTAAATGATCTCAATAACTTTAAAAGTAAGGAATTCAAGCATGAAGAACAAAGGGTTATCTAGATATGAATGAAGTTCACTATACCATGTAGGTTAATGTGGACAGAACAAATAACCTTTAATTAGTACTGTTTGCCTTACACTAAACCAAGCCTACAGCTCCATTATCTGCTGATTATAATGGAGTTACTATTTCACTCTCACTATAATTTTTTAGGCTGGCCAAACATTCAAACAACAAGGACAATCCCAATTTCAGGCTGTGAGTCCTGATCAATAACTGAAGAATATCAAAAATTCCACTTTTAACAGGCTGCCCATTTAATAAAACATTACTCAGTCAAAACAAACATCCTCACAATACAAAACAGTGTGATTAAGAACTTGGGTTTAAACATAATCTCAAGGATGACAAAGAACCAGACAAAAACAGAGAATACTTCCACTTTGTTTGTTCCCACTTCAAGCACTGAGTGGAACCTATCTGTTCATTTGTGAAAGTACTTTTTTCTTCCTGGACCCTGATCCCATGCAGGTAATGATGAGTTACAGTAAAGCAGGCATTGAACAAATGAGGATGGGTTTATGCTGGCACAAACATGCTAATTTATTAACAGAGTTAATAAAGCCACATTCAACTGATATCCATAATGGTCTCTAATAAAATTTGACTTTCACTTCTGTTATTCCCTAACATTTGTCATAACTGAAGAGCTTTGCAAGTCCCCCTTCATTAAAATTTCTACAGTCAGAAATGCTAAAGCAAAGAAGGAATTAATTACAAAAAGTTGTTTTTTTTTTAAATTTAAGTTATGTTAATTGGCAATTACAAATTTTCACTGTGTGTGAATATGGGGTGTGTCTGTGTGGTTGTTTGTGCATATATGAGTGACAGCAGTCCCTGTTATAAAGTAGAGTCCTGTCCAGGACTGTTATCAGCCTTTTGCCCAGTCCTGGTAAGACAGTCTTTGGCCCCCACAACCTAGAAATGAATGGAGAAGGTTCTAGAATGTACCAACTAAACTCAGTCCATTGAGGGCTAAAGTGCTTGCACAGTACTTGAATGCACCTGAATATTATGCCTTGCATACGGTTTCTAACTTGTTTACTTTATTACAAAATGTAATGATTATTATTTTTACTCATTACCGTTATTAAACTAAAATGAAAAAATGTAACAATAATTTGACAAGCAGAATAAAAGCATAAATAAGCCATAAAATTAAATAAGTTTTGTTATTGATAAGGGCTGGTTTCAAAGCAAGCAGTTATGATGGCATTAAAACATGTAGCCTCTTCAGACCACCAGGACCAAATTTGAGGAACCCTGCTCTAACAGATAATGTAAAGGATTAAGACCATAGTTCCTAGTTCTCTCACGGTTTCAGTGGTAAGGTCCATTCATCTTTGATTGCTTATCTTAGTTATTTTTGTATCTGGTCATGTTAACCTCATTGACTAATTTAATCAACTTTGTGATTCACTTACTTATGTACATGAGCTTATTCAAATTTATCTCTTTCTTTTAGTTTCACAGAAATCAGTTTCTCTAAACTATATATAAAATGTATGTATATTAAAACTTTCTTTTAGAACACCAGGGAGCAGTTTTGAATAAACAAACATTTATACTGTACATACAAAGAACCACAGTACAATAATTCTTCATAAGCATTCAAGTAACAATATACACCTTAATTTCTGCAGACCCGTGTGGCTCAAAACATGTTAGGTTAATGTGTGATTATATAGGTGACATTCCTACAGAGTTAAAAGGAAAGAAAAGGTGAAAAGATCATTATTAAATAACTCACTTTTATGCTCTGTTAGCCCTCGTTTTGCTTGTCCATTTGTTGACTCCTGGGTTCCCTTTTCTGGCTCTATGTCTGTAAGAGTGACTCTCTTTTTCAGTTTATTCTTGGGGGTTTTATCTAGTGCTGCATCATCGTTGGGTTTTTCAGAGCTATGTGACCCTCTGACTTTCTGGGACTTTGTGCTTTTATAGGCCAGAGATTGCCAGTGCCTCTTACTGTACACTGCCCCCTCTGTGAGTTCCTTCCATGTATAATTCAAAACATTCACCAGGCCGCGTGGTAGGGGGATCTCTTCTTCACATCCATCAATTGCCACCAGCATCCTTCCCAGTTCAGCCAATGTACTGGGAGCCATATACCTAAACTCATCAACAAGCATAATCTGACTTTCATCCCTTGAAGCTGCTAGGTGATTGGACCCAACAGTTCCTTCTTCACTGCTCCTGTTAGGCAAATTCTCACTGTTCACCTCTGACAAGACTTTATGTTTTTCTCTCTTTTTGAGATCTTCTTTAGATTTATTTTCTCCTTCTTCATCTGTGGAGGTGTCTTCAGTAACTGACTTTTTGCTTCTGCTATTTAAAATAGAAAAGAGACAAGTAAAATGGCCTATAGATTTTTGGTATATTTTGCATAATTATATACATTTACAGTTAGATTACTCAGTGCAGGACCTGGAGGCTAATTATGTCAAAATACTTTACAGAGAAAACAGTATAACAATTTAAATTAAATGAATAGTGCATTCACAGATAGATAGATAGATAGATAGATAGATAGATAGATAGATAGATAGATAGATAGATAGATAGAGATAGATAGATATAAAGGTTTCACAAAAATCCAACATATCAGTGCCTTAGAAGGAAAAATTATGAAACTGTATCAGTGACTATTAAGGCAAAAACATACAAACAGGAATGTGGCAACATGTTGCATGTTGGTTGAACATGCAAGTAAGAATTTCACCTTATCCTGTGCACATGAAAATACTACTACAATTTGTAAAGTGCCAAAGTAAGAAACTTTGCCATGCCCAATCACATCACAAATGTGGTAACAGGGTCAGTTCATTGATTTACAATAAGAAGTGAATATTGCAATAAGTTGTCTAAAGTTTAAAACGTGAAAACCAGCCTGATGTCAAACTTTAAAATGCAAATACTTGCCTCTATTTAGTGCAGTAGTGTGCAGTGACTGGAATTGTACATGAGCTAGACTTTTCTGGTAAGTGACATAATTATTGGTTAAATGCGGTAACATTTGAACCCATAATTTTTTTTATCTAGTGTCAAACATGCAAAAATGCTTTTCATATTTGGAACCATACATTTCAGAAAATAGGGTGATCATAGCTCTGTACATATACTTAATTTTCATAATCAAGAAGACAAATTACCATTACAGAAAAATTATTCACGATCGTTATCAAAAATCATTAAATGTATGTGACTTTGGGTTTCATAGGTTTCACTTGTGCCCGAATCGAAATACCAAGATTGAAAGATGAGAAATTGAGTTTTTTCACAGACGTGCCGAAGTTATTGGTAAACAAATTCCAGTTAAATTCAGTAAGCGTTGTTTATAAATATAATTCATGTTTTTTTGTTATTACCTTCTAAGAAAAGCAGCTAGGCGAGGATTGATGTTTGAGTATCTCAGATCGACAGGCAGCTCTTCTAACGTCTTCCGTGTTGGTTTATTTGATGCATTGCCTTCTATTGCCTGAAAGTAAAAGTTTAATTCATCAGTATGATTTCTAAAAACTAGAAAGAACACAAAAAAACTAAAGAGAAACCAAGGGATTCAGCTCACCTGGTCAAAGAAATATATAGATCCCCTATCTAGTAATAAATCGTCGGACATTTTCTCAATAGAGGAGGTTACCGCTGTCACGGCAGGTCAACTGATTAGCCCAGGATAGCGTCCTGTCAATTGTTTTTTTTTTTCTAGCCGGCCTCTCCGACTTTTTCAAACTGACGTCCCATGACACAAAATATTCACCAATGCCGTATTGTCACTTCAAAAATGTACTTTAAGGAGGCTGAAATATTTGGTCGAAGGTGTCTGGTATGTAAGAAACGGACAAACGAGGCGAACACGCGAAACAAAACGCGCGGCTCTTCCTGGACTCTGCAGCTACCCATGTTGCCTAGAAACGACGCGCGCTCAGGTTGCAAGCAGCGGGCACTTCACAATCACAGGCCCCTTGTTTGGTTTTTTGTAGTTGCTCCTCAGTGCTACAATAGCCATTCCCCATAACCTTAGAAAATGAGACGAAGCTGAAAGAAAACTGTTCACGGGAGCTAGCTCGAAGCGTAGTATTAACAAGTGGAGCACTGAAGTTCATAATTCCACAGCGGAGCAGCCTTACTCTTCAGTACTCTTACATTTACAGTAGGCATTCCTTGTAACATTATTTCATAAATAATATTGCAAATTCTAGTTCAGTTATCCATATTTTAATGTTATTTCTTGTAATCTCTTTTTAATGTAACAATTTGATTTATCCATGAAGCTTTAGCAAAATTCCACCCACCATCTTGTTTTTATATAATTTTAACGCAAAGCTAAGTACTGTACACTAGGATAATGATTACACCCTAATGAAACTTCCTTCATAAACATATCCTCCTTATTCCATCCAATACTCAAGTATATAATAAAGATCAATATCATTCTCCGTTTACGTCTGTACATTAAATCATATTCCACTTTCATAAGGTAAAAAATATTATGCATATTTTAAAATCTTCAGATTGCCAAACCATTTCCATTTGTCCTAGCACAACTCCACAATGATCCATATGCATTAATATCCGCACCCCACATCATACTACCCTTTGAGATCCGGAATTACATATAGTATTTAGTATTTCAACACATAACACTCCACAAAGATTGTAAAAGTTAATTACTGTTATGTTTCCTTCGAGATCAAACAATTCCAAAAGTGCTTTATGCTTTTCACCACCCCACCCACTTTAACAGTTAATTTATAAAGTCTTATATTAATATACTGTAAGTATGAAAAGAAAAAACTTAGGTGACAGCCAGGTCTCCGGAATACTGCAACCGCCCATACATTTTAGGAGCGGAGCTCACAAAAACATTTTTCAAATAAAATTAAACGATAAAAAATAAATAAAAAATTAATAAACTAAATCAATTACCATTTCAAACAAACTTGCACTATATGACACGACGTATGCTGTTGTTTCTTTGTCACTTTATCCATGCCAAAACTGTAGAGCAGGGGTGTCAAACTCCAAGCCTGGAGGGCCGCAGTTACTGCACGTTTTCATTCTGACCATTTTCCTAATCAGTGACCAGTTTTCACTACTAATTAATTTCTTTGCCCTTCAATTTAGTAGCCCTGTTAAGGATTCGGTCCTCTGAATTTATTCCTTTCTTCATTAAATGACAGCCAAACAGTAATGAGATGTGAAACGAGCCAACAGGTGACCAACTAAAACTTCAACCAGTTTCTTAATGAGAAGACGAGTCTTGCTGTTAATTAAACCCGTTATTTAATTCCTTGGTCTGTTGCTTCTCTCATTCTGCCACGGCAGACATTTCCAAAACTGTTGATTTTCTGTTCTTTCCAAGAACACCATCAAGATGTTTTGGTGACATGAGAGATCAACCTCATTGAGACCTTCACCTTTCTTTATTTTCAGATATTGTGTGATGGGCACAGGTGAGCTGGTCATTTGGTGGCTTGTTTTGTGTCTCGTTATTGTTTGGTTGCTAATTAAGGAAAAAGAAACGACTAAGGGGCCTGAATCAAGTTATTTAAAACTAAACAAAAAAGTTAATTAGCAGCAGAAACTGGTCACCAATTAAGAACATGGTTAGAATGAAAACCTGAAGCCACTGCGGCCCTCCAGGACCAGAGTTTGACATCCCTGCTGTAGAGAGTTCAAGTACACGGTGAAAGTGGTTTAATATGGAATATTCTGTTAAAGCGGACTTATATGTAGTTATTTGGCCGACACCCTTATCCAAGGCAGTTTAAAATAAACACACCATTTCTTTTTCCAATGGGAGCACTGGCGGATTACGCGGTGCCAGTACCTTCCAATCTCCTAGCATAAACAATTGTTTACAGAATGATTCAGCAAAGGTGTCACGCAAATGAACTCTCATGTTTGTTGTGAGCGTATTGTTTCTGACGTATTACCACAGGTGCGATGCTTTAAGACATGCATTCAGCTCATGTTGATCTTGGAATAACGGGAAGTGTCTACCGGAAGTCACCAGCTAAAACAACAACAGTTCCTCCCATCAAAGAGTTGTTTGAACGTAGGTCTTGTGTTTGGTCAAGAGCCTCTAGAGCTTTTCTATGAGCTATTGTACACTCATCCCAAATGATCACGCTGCAATTTTGAAGCACTTTGGCTTGTCCTGATCCTTTGCTAATGTTGCATACAGGACTGTCACTATGAGCCAAGTTTAGTGGCAGCTTCATCGCTGAATGTGCTATTCGCCCTCCTTGAAGGAGAGTGGAAGCAATGCCTGAAGATGCCACTGCCAGTTCAGTCTTCCTTTGCTGACGAATCTTGGCCAAAATCAGGTTAATGAGGAATGTTTTTCCAGTTCCACCAGGTGCATGAAGGAAAACGATATATCCTTTGTTTGTATGTATGAGATTCAATATGGTATTGTAAGCAACTCTCTGATCTGTCACCAGCCGTGGATCATTTTCAGAGATGTATTTTTCAAGATCTTCGAATCTAGTTTGTTTCGCGTAAGATCAGCAGCCCTTCTCCTGTTGGCAGACAGCCTGCCTTCCCTTTCTTCAGATGTTTCATCCGCTCTTGCATGATCAGCCCTTCTCCTGTTGGGAGACAGCCTGCTTTCCCTTTCTTCAGATGTTTCATCCACTCTTGCATCAGCAGCCCTTCTCCTGTTGGCAGACAGCCTGGTTTCCCTTTCTTCGGATGATTCACAGAGACCATAGGTGCCGCTAGATGGTGCCGCCGTTAACATCTGTTGCAACGTGCAGCTATCTTGTCGATGAATAGTACAGGGACGTATGCCGAACGTTGTGCCGGTGAAAAGGTGCCCTGCGCTTCACCACGAACATTTTTCCAAACCAAACATATCCCATGACCTCCTCCTGGTCACAAAGGAGCCCCATCCCCAGGCTGGTGGAGATCAGACGCCCAGTGCAGATTTGTATGGCGGACAAACAAGCACACATACATACAGTACACACATACATACATTGACTGTGCTTTATATATTAGATATCTTAATTCCAGTGGGTCATACATTTATATACAGTTTGTACATATTTTTTAGCATTGCCTTTAAATTCTTTGACCTGAGCCAAACTTTTTGGGTCGCCTTTCACAAGCTTCTTACAATAAGTTGCTGGAACTTTGGTCCATTCCTATACCAGTGTGACTGGGATAGGTTTGTAGGCCTCCTTGCTCACACTTGCATTTTCAGTTCTGCCCACAACTTTTCAGTTGTCAGAGGTCATGGTTTTTTGATGGCAACTTCAATACCTTGATCTTGTTATCCTTAAGCCATTTCGCCAACTTTGGAGATATGCTTGGGGTCATTGTCCATTTGGAAGACCCATTAGTGACCAAGCTTCAACTTCCTTGCTGTGCTCTTGAGATGTTGCTACAGCATATCTACATAATTTTTCTTCCTCTTGATGCCATCTATTTTGTGAAGTGCACCAGTCCCTCCTGCAGCAAAGCACTGCCACATCATGATGCTCCCACCCCCATGCTTGACATTTGGGATGGTGTTCTTTGGCTTACAAACCTCATCCTTTTTCCTCCAAACGTAACAATGGTCATTATGGCCAAAGAGTTTGATCTTGGATTCATCAGACCAGAGGACATTTCTCCAGATATTAAGTTCTTTGTCCCCATGTACCATTGTGAACTGCAATCTGGCTTTCTTATGGCGGCTTTGGAGCAGTGGTTTCTTCCTTGTGGAACAGCCTTTGAGGTTATTTCGATAGAGGACCTGTTTTACTGTGAATATAGGTAATTGTCTACCTGTTTCCTCCAGCATCTTCACAAGATCCTTTGCTGTTGTTCTTGGATTGAGTTGCACTTTTCATGTAAAAGTACATCTATATTACTAAACGACAATTTAATTTATGCACGGACGGCGGACGCACCGCATGTGCACTGTGCCGCAGCGCCCCAGAGTCAAACCCAGCGGCTTCCCAGAGACAGTAGGTGGCGCCCAAACAACACAACCTGTAAACTAAACTTGCTCTAATCCACTGTGCCAGCAGTCGGTGTCAGCAGAGGCAAAGGAGTCATGGCTACAAATGGAAAGAGCTCAACGATGTGTAATACAAAACCGAGCCCATAATTCCCACAGTCAGTGGGTGGCGCCCAAACACCACAACCCGTAAAGTACACCTGCTCTAATCCACTGTGCCAGCAGTCAGTGTGTGTAAGTTGGAGTATGCTTCCTAACAGTAAACGACTTCTACCTCACAACACAGCCACAGAACAACAAAGACGAGACCGCATAGATAAAAACAATACACGGAGGCTCCTACGACACGCTTCAGACACACCAGAAGCAAAGACGTCACGGCTCCACAATGAAAGAGCTCAACTAACGGAAATACAAAACGAGCCCGTATGGATAAACACAATGAACGAACGCACCCACAACGCGCTTATGACACAGCAGACGCAAAGGAGTCACGCCTCCAAATGGAAGAAAACATGTACATGGTACATCGCAAATCCAAGAATGGCAATCACTTTCTGTTCCCTCCGATACTTGGAGGGATGAAACATCATGGAGGGTGGGTGCGTCCTGGGAAAGTTCATTTAATTAAATAAACATACTTGTACTAAAGCGGTTTCTTTTTGGAGCTGTGACTCATCTGGTTCTGGTGTTTCAGAAGCGCATTGTAGGCGCCTTCGTTTATTGTTTTTATCCATGCAGTCTCTTTTTTGTTTTTCTATGGCTGTGTCGTCAGCGAGAAGTCGTTTGCTGACAGCGGCGGATTTGCATGCTGAAGTGACCATGGCGGAGGATCCGGGCATGGAGGGCTACATTACTAAACGAACGTGGAATATGCGGTGGTGTGGGCGGTCGCATTCGGGCAGCTGTACAACCTGGCATGCACGCTTTACCTCAGGTTTAGTTTACAGGTCGTAGCCATGGTAAAGTTTTCATTTAATTAAATAAACGGGCTTGTGTTTGTATTACTAATCATTGAGCTTCTTCCATTTGGAGCTGTGACTCCTTTGCCTCTGCTGTGTCATAAGCGCGTTGTGGGTGCGTTCGTACATTGTGTTTATCCATACGGGCTCGTTTTGTATTTCCGTTAGTTGAGCTCTTTCATTGTGGAGCCGTGACGTCTTTGCTTCTGGTGTGTCTGAAGTGCGTCGTAGGAGCCTCCGTGTATTGTTTTTATCCATGCGGTCTCGTCTTTGTTGTTCTGTGGCTGTGTCGTTAGGTAGAAGTCGTTTACTGTTAGGAAGCATATTCCACTTATACACACTGACTGCTGGCACAGTGGATTAGAGCAGGTGTACTTTACAGGTTGTGGTGTTTGGGCGCCACGCACTGACTGTGGGAACTACGGGCTCGGTTTTGTCTTACACATTGTTGAGCTCTTTCCATTTGTAGCCGTGACTCCTTTGCCTCTGCTGACACCGACTGCTGGCACAGTGGATTAGAGCAAGTTTAGTTTACAGGTTGTGTTGTTTGGGCGCCACCTACTGACTCTGGGAAACCGCTGGGTTTGACTCTGGGGCGCTGCGGCGCAGTGCGCATGCGGTTTGTCCGCCGTCCGTGCATAAATTAAACTACTGTTAGGAAGCATACTCCAACTTACACACACTGACTGCTGGCACAGTGGATTAGAGCAGGTGTACTTTACAGGTTGTGGTGTTTGGGCGCCACGCACTGACTGTGGGAACTACGGGCTCGGTTTTGTATTACACATCGTTGAGCTCTTTCCATTTGTAGCCATGACTCCTTTGCTTCTGCTGACACCGACTGCTGGCACAGTGGATTAGAGCAAGTTTAGTTTACAGGTTGTGTTGTTTGGGCGCCACCTACTGACTCTGGGAAGCCGCTGGGTTTGACTCTGGGGTGCTGCGGCGCAGTGCGCATGCGGTGCGTTTGCCGTCTGTGCATAAATTAAACTGTCGTTTAGTAATATAGATTGTATTTTAATTGGTGAATCGTTGGCAAATCTTTGACCATTAAGTTCTACATTTATATGCACAAACCAAATGTTAGATGTGGACTCCAGACAGAATGATAAATTTGGAGTTTCTTGAATTACTGCAGCTGCTTTGTGCAGTAATTCTTTTTCTTGCACTCATAACCGTCATGGACGCACACAGTCACAACTCTTCAGCAGAAACTTTGCTTGCCTTTGGAATCTTGTGGCTCCTGGGCATGTGCAAAGTTACAGCTGTGAGCAACCCCTCTACCAAAGATGTACCCATCAAAAACAGCACTCGGTAGAGCTATCTTTGATGGAGGAGATTGACACTTTTTATTTCAAGATGTATTTCATGTTGCATGTGGTGTCAATAAAATAAATAAATGCATTAAGAAATAAGCAACAAAAAATGTTATAACATTTCTTTATTTAGACACTCATGTCAATTATGTTATTTGTATATAGTCACATTTCCCAATATATTTATTTGTGTATTTTATTATTTATTTAATTTTATTCTAAATATTCCTTCACATGTTTTAACCTTTCCAGTATTAAGAATCGTTTGTAATAGATGCTATCCTTAGACACACCCATCAATTTAACATTGTAATTTTCACTGATAATCTTAGTATATTTTTCAGTTTTTCACTTAACCGTTTTCAGCATCTCTATGTATGACACTCCTAATCCTATTTTTACTTTTTGAACTTTAACACCTATCTTTAGCGTCTTACATTCTCAATACATGGCATTGTTTTCCACCACAATTACAACATTTTGCCTTAATATCTTACTTGTGTTCACTCCCAAACTTACAATATCTTATTTTACTACAACAAACTACTGTAATATGGTCTAAATTTCTAAAATTTATAATACCTAAATGTAGGTACTGACATATTCTAAAATTATTCTATCTGACGGTTTGATTAACTATCAATTTATTTCTATTCCTGAAAATTGGTACTTTTTTAACTTCTTAAAATATATTACACAACAAATGGAATTTAATCAGTTCATTTGATAACTCCAAAGGAACAGCAGTTATTATCAACAGCCCCCTCCGCACACAACTTTAATTTTGCATGGTAACATAGGTTCTATCTTTATACCAACATAACTTTTCTTTTTTAATGCATTTACACATTGCCTGCTCTTTTTACAAAATGCTAATTCTGTCTCTCAATGTCTGAGCACCTTCTGTATCCTCCAATGCAGATATGAATACATTCATCTGTTTCACTGAATATATCAAAGAAGATTGTGAAAACTCCAATTTTAAAAATACCTTGAAATCTTTGCTTTTTTAAGTGAGTCCTGTCCCTTTTCTTCATGACTGAAAAACATCCCTGCATCTTTTTTTTTGTTTTACAGACCTAGTTTTAACTGTTTTCCTGTCTTTTTTCCCCCAATCTCCATTCCAGTACCAAATCCAGATCTCCCTTCCTTCCCTCACCTGATGGGTCTCTTATGTAATACACGCATGAGCAGGGGGCATTCTCAGGGCTTGTGTACAAATTGCAATACTACTCTGGGTCATGAGAGGGTGCTGTCATTCACATATTCTTCTCTTTTATCTGCAGACTGGAGGCTCCAAGACTCAATGGTATATCAAATGTTTACAGGAAACCCCTTCCCTTCTTGAAAAGAACCATATAATGACCCCAACTCCAGCTTCATCTGACTCCCTCACGACTCTGGCTTGTCTCTGTGAGGCAACTGGCTCCTTTTTAAACTGCACTCGGGAGTATTCCAGGTGACTCATTAGGGAGGTTTGGAATTACTACCAGGTGTGGTGGAAGCCCCAAGTAGGGATTTGCAGCTCCCCCCGGCGGCATCCCCAGAACCCAATAGGGCTGAGCCAACAAATGGCAAGTCCCATGTGGGACCCATTGCACACCAGGGGGACTGCCAAGTAGCCACTGGGGGAAGATAAGGTATCTCCCCATATCCTTCCATTACAGAGGCATCCCAGCTGGGTTATGGCACTGTCTGCCATTTATCACAATATGTACTGTATGTATTTATTTTGTATATATTGCATAATGTATCTTTTTTCAAGATTTTGTTTTGTGTTTGTGCTGCATTTATTTTCTTCATACTGTATTTGTACTTGCACTGATCTGTTAAGTGGAAGTTTGCTAAAAAAAGAATTTAAAAAGAATTTAATTCAACTGAATTATTAACATGGTGCAATAGTGGCTGCTGAATTGAGCAACATTTAAAAATTAATATAGACTTGCATCGACTTTGCTACACAGGTGAAATAATTCAAATTTAGATGACTAGTGATTTATCAGGAGTAAGCATTGAAGACCATGAAAGAGAAAGAGAGACAGGAGTTGAAAAGAGAGAAACATGGCAGTTTGTTTATTATTGTGATGGTATAGGTCAGCTCCACTATCCCTGCTGAGTCCAGGGAGCCTCTAGACCCTGGATCGTCAATAGTCATAACTGAGATGAGCCAGTAAAATGAGGACACATACATCTAAACAAGGGGTAGGTGCAAAAATCAATCAGTGGTTTCATAAAATTAATCCAATACAATACTGTTCAAACAAATAGTGTAGTGCTTCATTTATAATATGTAATCCAATAAGACTAAGGTTATTGTGGAGGTTAAAAATCATCCAATAAAAAGTCCTTAAAATTGAGGTTAAAGTTAAGCAGGAAACTGTCTTTTAAAAATTCCAAACCCTGGTGCATCCCTTTAAAACTGATGTCTCCCCAGCTTACTCTACTTGCATCTTGCAGCACAGAGAGACATCAACTAACAGGCACAGACAACCTTCAATCCTGCCCATGTCCCGCTACCAATCCCATTGCGTTCCAGGGGACACTGCCAAGACTTATTCCTGTGTCTCATGCTGAAATTCCCCGGACTTGCAGGGGAGTCATCTGCAAGTAGTTTTGGTTGCTCCTGCTTCCTGGCTGCTCAGTTGGATCCCCACCTTGAGCACTGGCCACACACTCCATTCCTGTCTGCCTACTTCCTCCCATCTTGCTGTCTGTCTGTTGCTCGCTCGCTCGTGCCCTTCTTTCAGTCATTTAATCTCTGCCCTTTCTCTACTCGCCCCCCAGGCTCCATTTTATCTCGGGTGCAGGTGCAACACATCACTCCCTGTGAGGCACTAGTGAGGTGCCCGACCTATCTGCCTGCCTCTACACATATAGGCGGCACGATCAGCCAAGTACCCCAATTAACCACAGAATGAAGTGTTTCTGTGCACACCGCACCCAATTATTTATTTAAAAACTTGACCAACATCACGCAGCATTCATCTCAACTATTTGAAGTTGTTTGTTCTTCCTTTGTGACCCTTCCTTATGTACTTTATGGATGTTTAATGAATGTATAATTTTTTATATCTTTTTTTTCATTATTTTATGCAATGTATACAGTATTATTTATTTAAAGATATACTGTGTAAATTTAATTAACATCCATCCATCCATTATCCAACCCTCTATATCCTAACTACAGGGTCACGGGGGGTCTGCTGGAGCCAATCCCAGCCAACACAGGATGCAAGGCAGGAAACAAACCCCGGGCAGGGCGCCAGCCCACCGCAGGACACACACGTGCACACCCACACACCAAGCACACACTAGGAACAATTTAGAATCGCCAATGCACCTAACCGGCATGTCTTTGGACTGTGGGAGGAAACCGGAGTACCCGGAGGAAACCCACGAAGACACAGGGAGAACATGCAAACTCCACGCAGGGAGGACCCGGGAAGTGAACCTGGGTCTCCTAACTGTGAGGCAGCAGCGCTACCCACTGCGCCACCGTGCCGCCCTTTAATTAACATATTGTTTCTAATTTTTATTTTGACAAACCGCTCATGATAAAACTCTCTGCATTTAAAATGGCTAATTAATCCCTGACAAGCAGTTGCAGGGCATGGCCTAAAGAAACCTAGGGACAGCATTTAAAGCTGCTTCAAGTCCAAAGACTTAATGGAGATGAGTTGGAGCAATGGATTAGCTGGCAGGATGAAGAGGAAGTGAGAAAGATGGGATGTGGGGTATGGGAGTGGTGCTGTGTTTGAATTATTATCATACATATATTTTTGTTATTTTTTTATTTACCATATTTTTTAATAGTATTTAGTAACATGTATATATTTTTCTTTGCTACATCCCTTGTACTGTGCACTTTTATACTGGCAGAGGGCTTTCATTCTACCTAGAGTCGTTAATTGCTTCAAGAATTGTGAGCATTTTTGGATTTTTTTAGCCTTTTTTTGCAGTGTTTCTGAATTTTATCACTGAATTTTGAATTGACTATGTTGCTTTCAGTTGCCTTTTTCAGGCAAACCTTTTCGCATTATTGCTGCTGTTTTGTATTGTCCCTACCTTGCGTTTTGTGCTTCTTTTTGGTCATTTAAACAAATATTTACATAGCCAGAGGCTCACAGTCATCTTCCCCTATAAAGGACATTTTTGAGCATTTAAAATACGCTGCCTGTGGTGAGACATGCTCCTGAGGCCCAAACCTGGTGGAGTTCTGATCTGGTTTTTGTTTATTCTGAGTCTTGCTCTCACTTTTAGCCATCTTTGTGTTATTGAATCACACCACTAGTGGGTGAGTCATCCCATTTTATTTACAAGGTTAAACACCTGAAAGGCAGCTAATTTTCTTATTTTTTATTTTTATCTATTATTGGTTCTGTAATATTGGTTTACTGTGTAATCCTACTACAAACCTCTTAATAAATGTAATAAATTCTCTGGAAAAACAGAAAAAACAGCAATAAATAAGCATTATGTGTGCACATGTGCTGTTTATGTGACTTTCATGAAGATTTCATTATTTGACTTATTTTAACATTCACATAGGTTTTCACCTTAATAAAAGGACAAGTATCTGTGTGTATGACTGTCTCTCTGAATCCATCTAGTTGCTAGTATTAGGAAGAAAAATGTAAACATAGGCCAAATATGTAGTAAATGTGTAGAAAACAGTTAAAAAAAGTCTAATTGGCCTATTCTGTTCTCTGATATTGTATGCTGACAACAGCAGAATGGTAGCAACTTTCTTGCATCTGCTCATGCCATGTGGACATTGAGACCTAATTCTCTTTTCACATGCTGGTCTCATAAAAGTATTCAGTGTCTATCCTTTAAATTTCCTGTTTTTTTGAAAGCAAGCTAATGTAACATTGTACACAACCGTATACAGTATAACAGAAAACACTTGCATCAAGAATCAGTGCATCAGGTATAATGGAGACCAGTATGGGTGCAAATGATTGTCTATTATTCCCCCTGGTTTTTTGAAAGCAAGCTAATGTAACATTATACACAACCGTATACAGTATAACAGAAAACACTTGCATCAAGAATCAGTACATCAGTTATAATGGAGACCAGTATGGGTGAAAATGATTGTCTATTATTCCCTCTGTTTTACCACAAAAATTAGATAACCAGATAGCATCATATCACAAAGATCTCAAAGTGAGTGTACTATTATTATAGTATTAAAAGAATGCTTCAACAGTGTGTTCAGCAGTCACATCAGTTTGACAGGGGTCATGTAATTTGTGAAGCCACATGGTCACCATGATGTCAATGGTACAGAATATACTTTGGCTGTGCTAATTAAATATAGGAACTAAGCTTCCAAGAATGGCTACAGGGAGGCTCATATCATCAAGGAGGTTCTGAAAGCCCAGAAGAACAACACTATGTGCAGACAACTGGACCATGCTACAATCTGTCACACCACCTACAATAATGCTTTCCACCTTTTAGACATATAGTAGCCTTAATTGGTCACTGTATGGTGCCTTGGACCATTGGCTGACACTTGTAGAGTGGGATTTCATTCATGTTGTCTATTAACACATTTCCCATTTACTGCTCACCATCACTGACTGCTTCTAGACTTCCCCATGCACTCTTAATTTCCAAATGAAGACAATACAGTCAATGGACAACACTTGAAAGGCAAAGTAAGAATATTTACTTGCTTGGGAGTTACTTTTGATCATGGAGACATTCAGATACTGTATTTGTTTTTTTTACTGGAAGAGCTTGTGGTGTTTATATACCACAGTTGTTTAATGGGAGATCAAAAGAATTTGTAAAATATGTACAAAATTTCAATGAGCAGTATACAGTACATATGTACCTGCTATTCTATGGTAGCTAGTGCAATTCATTGAGCCCCATTCACCCCCTCCACCATGGGGGTTTATTTTTGAGGATATATCTTAGTCTTTCATCAAGGTGAGTTGAACTATGTGGTGTCATAAATGTGAGCATCATGATTGTCTTATAGTGACTAATTTAAAGGTGCATATGGGTGACTGGAGAGGGTGGTTACATTGTGTGGAACAAATGTTTCATTTCTCATTGTTGTCATTAGACCAGCAGTGGACTCTGGGCACAATATTTCCTACTTACTGTACTCAGGAGACATAATGTGTCACTTCTAACTGGAAAAACCAAACATTCAACTCTGCTAGTAGAGAGGGCTTCACTGGTCGGGACCTCATTTTTTCATATGAGTTGTTTTTTCTCTGTTACGGTCAGTACAGTTTCATAAAGTTGAACATCAGGTGGCACATCAGCCAACCTAGTACCTAAAAATAACTCCAAAACTAAATCAATAAATAAAAGACATGAAAAGAGCAGTGTCAGAATAGGTTTCATGTATTTCTAGGCTGCTAAGTGATTTACTGAAATGTATTGTAGTAATATGTATAAAGATCAGTTAGGACTTCATTAATTAAACTGATTCTAACAAGAGGGACTTGGCATAATAACAGATTGACTGTTTGTAGCTTAAAAGAACCAAGGGAATATATTGCTTGGCTTATGGTATTAATGTTGCACCCCAGAGAAAGAGAGAATTCTAACAAATGGCCAGAGGTCTATTATTGGTGGGGCTTTGGTGTCACCAGATGGCAATTTTGAAAGCTGTCATTCATACGCATTCCATCACCAGCTCATTGACTTCAAGTTGTTAGCCAATGTGTAAACTATGCATGTATTGTAATACTGAATGCCTGTACATTGGAGTCATTATAAATAAGGAGCATTTTAAAATAAATATATGCTTGACTGAAACATAAGCAGCCAGCAGCTGAAAATTACCAAGAATCAGAAAACATTGTGTTTTGCACATAAAAAGGTATACAATATTTATTCTTTCTGTTGTGTAGATCAGTGCCTTTGAAACTGGGGTGCTGCAGATTAAGTTGTTTGATTTGAACATTCTGGGGCAAAAAAAATGATAGTCTTGAGGGATATGAGGACCTCAAGATCCTAGAAGGCTAAAACAAGCTACTCTTTAACCTCCTTTCCTAGCAGTGTGCTCTTTTTTTATTCTGTGGTTCCCTCACTTTTTCATGGAGGAAAGTGCCCTTTTGGTTTTAAGTTTGCGAAAAGAAGAAGTTAGTCTCAGTACAAAAGTGTATCAATATGTTTTAAGGCCCTATTAAAATTGGATTAATTGTACACCATTAGGTTACCCAAGGCTGATTGAAATGTGCAAAAAATCTGTATTAAAAATTGGATCTGTGTTTTGGTTTGGAGGCTTTAAAAATAGTTTGAGGAGCACTAGTGTAGACTATTCTTGATTGTGTTACAACTATTCAATACAATTATTTATTTTTTTATACATGGCACACTGTCAGGTTAAGCTATGTGCTTAGAGTCACATAAGTCAGAGCTACAGACTGAATTTGCAGCCTCCTGGTTTCAAACTCAATTCTCTAATTGGTAGGCCACATTTTTGACAGTAAAACAAAATTGCTTAAAATGACTCAGAATTGATTTCATATATTGTAGCACCTTTCACTGTGTAGTTTTGGGTAAAATGCTTTAGAAAGGTCATAAAGGTAAAATTGGGATCAAATCATAAACTAATTGAAAATGAAACATCCCATTCAACTTTATTTTTTGCACTACAGATAATACTGAAGGGATAGGCAGAGATCCACAATTTACGTAGCCAGAGCAACAAAGTTAGAATAAACGTACTATGTGTCACATAGGCAAAAATACAATAAAACCAAGGAGAAGCCAAATATACAGTATATTAGAGGCAATTTGGTGTATTGTCTGAGGTGCTGGATTCTAAACCAGAGCACTGCTGGTTCAGTCCCAACCTCTGATTTCCAATGTTAACCTGCTTATACTCTAGTTGTAAAACATATAACTAACTAACATATTTTGATTGTGTTAGTCACCTTGGATAAATAATAATTACATTCATGATTGTGTCTTTTAGGATATAACAAACAAATCTGGACCTGTAGCCAAGGATTGACAGGAATCTTTTGGAAAACATGAATCCTAGTGCATGTGTTTAAGGAAAGTATATATTTAAAACTGACAGCATGCATTAGGTTAGGTTACATGGGCATTTTTTATCCCAGAGGGAAATTTTTTTACAGCAGGGAAATACAAAACATAGCACTTTACTGATGAGATGCAAGAAAATATTCCAACATATCAAATAATAAAAAATCTAATTGTATTTATATACTGGATTTTACAATGGATATTGTCACAAAGTAGCTTTACAGATTTATGGGCCTTAAACTCCAAGAAGAAGGTCTAAAATGTCAGTGACCGAAAAGGTAGCAAAAATCCAGATTCAGATAATTAATGAACAAAATAAAAGTTGTCCACATTATTTACAAAAATTAATATACAGTAATACAACAGAAATAATACAATACAAAGCAATTTTAAAAGAAGAGAGAAAACCTAAACATGATTGTAGATTTAATTGTGAAGTTCAAATATTTACTTATAAGCCTGACAAAACAAATACGTTTTTAGCCCATATTTGAAAACTGAAAGAGCATCTCAATTTCATACATTTAAAGGAAGGCAGTTCTATAGACTAGGTGCTTTATCAGTGAATGCTTTATTTCCAGCTGGGGCTTTCTTTATTCCAGGGACTACAAGCTATCCTGGTCCTTGAGATCAAAGCAAGCAGGAATGATTATAAAGAATTAGAAAGAAACTCAGATATTGAGGTCCAAAACCATTCAAAGCTTCAAACGTAAACAGAAATATACTATAGTCAAACCAAAATTTGACAAGAAGCCAGAGTAAAGATGATAAAACAGGGGTAAAATGGACATATTTTGTGGTTCATGTAAGCACTTCCACTACTGCATTCTGAACTAACTGATGTCTATTAAGTGATACTGATATGCAGCCACAGAGCAAGGCATGCCAGTACTCCAATCTAGGAGTAATAAATGCATTGATAAGTTTTTTTGACATCATGAAATGATGACATACTGTAGTGCCAACAGCAAGTACCAGAACAAATCCTTTTGCTCTTTACATGGCTCTTTAGGTGGCTCGCTGTCCTTAAAAGGATTACTTGCCTTTGCCACACTAGATGCTATTCTTTTTTTGACTCTCCAGTCTAGCCATTTTTATGGGAACCCCTGCTGCTGCTGATGGAATGCCAGCTCATGCTATGGGTGACTCATTCCTGGCTGATGCAACTTGTCAGTGCTGTTACATAGTCCTCCTTTCGAAATCGCTATCCCCAGCAACCACTTCCAGCTCCTCGAAATGGCTTTGTGGTATTTGTTTCTTCAGCAGCCAGTGACCAAAGGATATTAGCAGGGGTCTTGAACACTAATCTGTTAAGGAGGCACAGCATGGATGTTGTGTGCTGCGCTGACTTGTGGTGCAGCAGAGGTGTCAAACATTGAACTTCTGTGTGGTGATTCATTGATTACAAGTGAGTTGGTGAATCTCCTTGTATGCAGCTGCAGATGTACCTGTCTCTCAGCTGTTTTTCTTCATTAAACTGATACAGCAAACACCATTCCTGGTCTGAATCTACGCTTTGAGAATCCTCCTCCACTGCTTCTCTGTAATGCCTCTACAATCTGCCTCATGCTTTGCCTGCTTAGTTTTGTCACCAGCCCTGCTTCATATGGCCCAACTGGGATCAGTGGCAACTTGATCTGCCACACTTGGCATATTCAGTTGTCGTCTGTGTACCCAAGCCAGTGGACCTTAGCAGATGGAGAAGCGTTGGTGGAGCTGCAGAGGTAGCAGTCTCTCCATGGTCTTCCCCCCTTTACTGATGGGGCAAATGGCACCACAGATCCCAGATCTCAGCCTCAGATCTTTTAAGTAACTCCTCAGAAGAGCCACGCAACTCCACAGCAACCTTGATGCTTTACTAAATAAGGTGGTAGGGCTTCTTTTTATCCTGCTTCTGACACCATTGTTGTGCCCACATCGAGTACCAGGATGGATTCTTTTACATTTTTAATGGCTCTTTTAGGTGGCTCCCTATCCCTAAAATGACAGCTAGTTTTAATCCACGTTAAGTTGGAAAAACATACAACTTTGCAGGCTTGTGGTTTTTATAGGTTCCCCTGGCACAGATGATGGAAAGTCAGCTCATACTATGGGTCACTCATACCTGGCTGATACAACCTGTCAGCTCCGTAACAATACTTCTAAGTTTTGCAATATTTCTTGAGTGAAAGAAGGCTACTTTAGAAATATATTAATATGGGTGTCAAATGAAAGATTACAATCTAAAGAGCAGTACCAGCTCTAGATTTTTTGCTTTCCAAGGCAAAAGTGAAAATGTTGTGCCCAAACCATGGAGTCTTGAAGGCAATTATTATACGCATACAGTAATTGCAGATCCCGGAATGGTGAGGTGTTTTATTCCACTTTGAGGTTTTGTTTGAGTCATGGTTAGATGGATGTCAAATTGAAGATCGGGATGGGAGTCCTTCTTAGTGATTTCGGCACATGGCATTTCATCAAGCAGGGTAGGTAACTTGTGAAAAGGCCCCTTGCCCTCATGGACCTTGGGCATGCTGATTACAGCCATAGGTGACCACCTGGTTTGCCTATATGGTAGTTCTGGCATTACTAAAGAGACATCTAAGACTCTTACAGTACTATGTATGATAGACTAGCCATCAACGCACACAACACATTCACCTTTAGAACCAAGCACTAACACATCTGTTTTGATTAATTTCAACAAAAGAATCCAAAAGAAGACAACCATTGTTACATTCAGCACCCACATCCATAAGATTTCTACAAAGAAGAAGAATTAATTCAAACATTACCCAATAATAATTCATAATTCAGTAAGAAATTCAGTGGGATCCAAAAATGACTAAAATTCAAAATGCTCATAGTTCTAGGGAAAAAAAGAGTCCTTTAATCTATTGCTCTTGACACCTTGGGATCTAAATCTACAGCCTGATGGCAAGAAATGAAACTTAGGAAACAGAGGATGGATACTGACTGATGGAACTGAGTCAGCATTTTTCCTTCTTGTTTATGATTTAAAACAGAGAAGCATACTACTGTAAACAAATAATTTTGCTACAGATTTTGACAGTTTCGATTCAATGGTAGGTGCTCTTAAAGCTAAAGTTTTAAGGCAAACATGAACTTCAGCCAATAATAAATAATGATGACACGCTGAGAGTTGTATTCCCAGTGCCTCCCCTCCTGGCATTCAGACAGCCATCAAACCTGCAGCAATTCGTTGTCTGAAGCTCCTTAAAATGGCATATCTCCCTGCCTACAGAAAAGATATAAAATCTGTGCTCACATTTATAATAAAGATTGTGTAGTTATACTACACAGCTGACAAGAATGTTGCATAAATGGATCATTTCCCTGCAGATCATCTAATGTGGTCTACCTAATTGTATGTATGAAATGTCCCAGCACTACATTCAATGTGGAAGAAACTGGATAAACGACCAAAATGAATTTACACAGGTCCCACGTTAAGCATGGCAACAGAAATGCTCCTGTAGGAGGTCACTTCAGCAACAATGGACACCGTGAGAAAGATTTTAAAGTCACAGTGCTTATAGGCAACGTCAGGACACAACAGGAGAGAAAAGAAACGGAAGTTAAACTGATGCTAAATTTAACACATTACATGTTTTAAATAGAGAGAAAGGTTTTATGACCAGATATGATGACGATTTACATCTCTCTAACTGACCCAGTCGATTTGATTACAGATCCACATTGTAAAACTCATCAAAAACTTCAAGACTTTGTTGGACATCTTATCAAAAGATCTTGACTATGCATTGTTCTTTCCCTGCAATGACAAGTCAAGCAAAATGACAGCTTTTAAAACATTTGGTTTTCTAATGCTGTTTCGTTCCTAGTGTCTGTATAAACACTGGGAATTTCAGTCTCTGTATTACATCTTGCCTGAAGAAGGGGCCTGAGTTGCCTCTAAAGCTTTTATATTATAATCTTTTAGTTAGCCAATAAAATGTGTCATTTTGTTTGACTTCTCATTAATAATGGTTAACACAGTACAACACCCTACTCTCTTCACCTGCTAAATGAATCTTAGGCTAGAGAGGTATGTTCACTTTTGACATTGAAGATGACCCACTTAAAGGTTTTCAAGTCTTTCCTAGTGTTTATATAAACACAGGGAATTCTAGTTTCTGTATTACAAGTTTCCTGACGAAGGGGCCTGAACTACAACTAAAGCTTGCAAATTGTAATCTGTTCAGTTAGCCAATAAAAGGTGTAATTTTGCCTCACTTCTCAAAGCAAACATGAAAACAGATTTGATAAAAGATATATAAACATGTGATTATAGTGTTGTTTACTTATACAAATTACATTTATTTAAAAGAATAGACATTTTTACCCCACCTAAAGATTTGTTTTATGTTTAAGTCAAAAGTCAGCCTATTGTCAATGATTGTTTCTGCATAGTTATAGAGCTTCACCATGTATATCTGCATGTGTGCTAGTGAAATATGTCTGCATTTCTGCACAAAGAAGAAGTGGGAACTATTGGCTAAGGCACAGGACGCTCTATAAAGGCGGCAATTCAGTCCTCACTACAGTCCCACTGTGCAACCATTGTTAAGTCACTTTACCAACCAGAGCTTCAGCCTTTGAGGCACACAGATGTCTATGGTACTATGCATTTCTCATTTATATTGCCTTGGCTAAAAGTATCAGATTAAAAAATAACATTCGCAGGTAGTAGGCTTTTTTTACCCAAGTTTGGGAGAATGCGCCGATTACAGCGTCGCCGCACCCACCACACGACGAATCACCCGGATTGGGTCCCGAGTGCAGCCGTACATGGGGTGACGCCTCAGCACCACACTGGAAGTTTTTTTAAATTTTTTTTTGTACTGTTGCTGGAGTGCAAATTCTGTCCCCAGCCCCCGAGTTTTCTCTGAAAGCTAGAGGACCTGTTTTTAAGGCAGGTTAAAGTCATGCATAGGACGAAACAATTGCAGGTTGAGGGCCATGCTCAAGGGCCCAATGGAGTACGCGATTGGAACCAGTGGTCGCTAGCCCTAGAGCCACCACTCCCAAGAACTCAAGAAATATATCAATTCCCGCGGTTTAAAGTAATTCAAATTTAAGTCATAAAACATACACAATGTGTGATTCTGCATGTTACTCCATTTAGTAAACACCTCATCTGGCTGTCACTGAACTTTGGGAGCCTGCATCTCTCGTTTAGCCTGGGGCATTTGGAAATCCACAAGAATTGCCGCACACTTGATAGGGAAGGCTGGCATTGTCTGTCTAGATAGATAGATAGATAGATAGATAGATAGATAGATACTTTATTAATCCCAATGGGAAATTCACAATGAGTCTAATGAGTTGTCATTGTTAATCTAGTTGGGACAAATAGATTGACCTTTAAGAGATTTAAAAATCTGTTGGGACAAAAACATAAATGAACAGCAAAAAACAATAGTCCTTCTGTTACTTATGGCTTATTCGAGTGGCCGCGAAGAAATAAGCTCGCTACCTCGTCGTATGTTTACGGTATTCCACCACGAAGAGGATTCCGACGCATTAGAGAAGTTGCGCATGCTCAGTTACTGAGAGCTCGCGTTTGCTCTCTCCCGTCACCCCCTGCGCTCTCTTCTCCCCGTGTCTCTCTATCATGGCAGATATGGTGCGGGATCCGGAGCAAGAAGAAAATACTCAAATGGAATACCACGTTAATGGGGAGCTTGACGTTGATGACAAGGACGAAGCAGACACACCCGAGGATATCAATAAAAAGAAAAAGAAGAAGAAGAAGAAAAACAAGCCTACTGGTCCTGGTGAGTGTGGTTGATGATAGGCCAGTCCCAGACGAATTCCCCGAAAGCTTAGACGAAGCTTCGGCCCATAGTATGGCTTGAGTGTACCTTTGCTGGTACCTAAGCAGGGTGTTGAGCTGTAATCTTATGACTTCAAAGTTTTATCAGCCAAATGCTATTTTCAGGAACCACGATTCAACCACGTTAGAGCTTGCCAGTTACTGAAGTTGGTCGGCGTGTTTTGTTGTGTTTTCATCCATAGTGAAAGCTCGCAAGAACTACTGTTCAGTTATTAGTTCGTGTGGTTGAGTGTCGTTTTTATTATGTTTACCTTCCAGCATCAAGACCACTGGTTATATGATAACGTGCAATTATTATTTTTGTCGGCGTCCTTTAAAGTACAATGAGCAGGACGTAACTCGGTTTAATTGCAACTTTTCAACTAACGTGGTTCACAGTTTGAGCTCCGAGGAAGAGCGCTCACTGCAAGTTGTCATTATGGGGGTGTTTTGGGGCGGCTGTGGCCTTATCTTGCATGTAAACAGCGGGTTGGAAACCTGGCGTAAATTAATTTGTTTAAAGAACTTTCGCTTTCTTACTTCAAGTGTATAGGACTTCATCTTATTAGTAAGTAAAGTTGATTTCGAAATGCTTATTTTTTTGCAGTAGCCAATGGAAATGTGACGGAGACAACTACGATCGTCGTCGAAGAGCCTAAACAGTTGGACAAACAAGCTTTAGAGGATAAAGATGATGATGGCGACGAAGGCAAGTAAATCTGTTACTTAACTCATTGTGTTACAGCTGGCTTTACGGTGGTTTTTTTCCCTCTCGCTATTTGAAGCTGTGTCGCCTATGTGTACTAACTTTTAAAGCAGTGTTTTTTTTATGTATAGAGGAAACATTGTGCTAGGAATTTTGTCGGAATAATAAATTAGTGAGTGAGTAATGGTCAACACAGGTGTATTTAGTTTTGCAACCCTGTCCAACAATATACGTTCGTTTTAATACCCTAACGCGTATAAAATGCGCGAATAAATTATTATACACAAGCCTTTTAAAATTCAGTTTCCGTACGATTGTGTTGATCATATTTCATTTTAGCGCTACTTAAGTTACTATTATGCTCGAAAGATTGAAAATGATCATTTAAAGATAGTGTTTGCAATAGGTTTACACAATTATTCAGAAATGCATTACTGTATCACGCATATTATGTTTTTTATTTGTTGGCAGTGATCAAATTTTTAAGCTAAGTACTTTTTATTAGTTATGGGTAAGTAGAACAAACGACCAAGTCTTGCAATTGAAGAGGAAACCTTGCCATTTTTTAGAGGTATTTTGATGTAATACTGGAACAACTTTATAACCAAATTAGTTAACCAAACTGCTAAATTGTCTCCTTAGTTGGTATACTTATGTGTTGTTGCAGAGTTGTAAAGAGCACCTTAATTGGCAACATCACTATTTTTAAAATTGTAAGCTCAGTATGGCAGAGTATTTGGAAATTAATAGCTTACCTTGAGTCACATCTCATTTTTGTATAGCTGGGTTTTCAAATAGGAATCAATGTCTCTTTTTTTCTAAATACTGTATTATAAGATACAGTACTAATATTTGAGGAGGTTAATGGTCTTTTAAAAAGTGAACTGAGATGCAGTAATATGAGAAAATTATATTGAGGAGCTTTGTATGAATAGTGGTGTTCACAGACTTGTTTTCCTGGAAAACAACTTTTTTTTTTTTTTTTCTTTTATTGGTATGTTTAGCTGGTTAAACTGTCACCTTTATTGTCACATCACTTAACATAAATGTATGTGTGGGTAAAAAACTTGGGTGCTAGGTCCACAACAGTAAAGCAGTAAAGTATCCTCTGATCTGGCAATCTTGTTGTGCCCCCTACTGTACACTCCATGGGTGACAGGGCCTTCAGCTGTATAGCGCCCAGACTCTGGAATGACCTACCGAAATTAATCAGGTCAGCTGACTCCATGAATTCTTTTAAAAAACAACTCAAAACTCATCTGTTCAGGAAGGCTTATAGCTCTATTTGACTTTATTACCCTTCTCTCAGTTTATCTCTCTGTCAAGATGCTCATGTAACCTGTGTGTGTGTGTGTGTGTGCGCGCGCAAGACCATCAATTATGTTGTCTGTTAGGCTTTTTCTCTGAATTCACTGTCGTAATCTTCTTTATTTATTTATCTGGTTTGTACAACGCTATATACTGTATACCCTGCTGTTCTTTCTTATATTCTGTAAGTGCCTTGAGCATGGGAAAGGCGCTATATAAATGTGTTATTATTAAGCATAGTGGTAGTCTGAGTGCTGATTTACACACTGATATACTCATAATGAATAAACATGTATATTCATGAGTCACACATTGTACAAAGTACAGAATTGAACATAATACGTACACTATACAATGCATTAAGATAACACAAAATAATTGTGTTGCAATGCAATGCAGAGATGAAGGAATAGCTGCATGAATGGGAGGTGTAGGATTTTGATAAGGGTAAATACCAGTCACTATGCAGAGTGTTCAACAAATTGATGGAAGAAGCTGTTTTAGAGCTTACTGGTCCAGAACCTAATGTCATTATATTGTTTGCCCTAAGGTAATAATATGAAAAGTTCGTGACTTGGATGACTGGGGTCCTTGATTTCCTGACTTTTACTTACACACTGCCTAACATATGACTTATAGGTTAGGAACTTCACCTCCACTGATTTTTTGGGAAAAAGCGTTACCCACTGCAAGTCTTTGTGATCGAGGGTAGAGTAGTTTCCATATCAGGCAGTGTTGCATTCAGTTGGGATGCAGGTCTGAATGATCTGAAATTGTTTCTCATATTGTACATTTTAACATCTGTCCATCATACAGAGTAGTGGTTTTTATTTGGGAACCCAGCAAAAGTGAGGTCACCAAGAGACCTGATGCCTGAAGTATTGATGCAAGATGGTGCTTGTTTTGAGCATGAATGGGAGTCAGGATCAGAATAATGTACCTTTTGGATGTACAGTTATTTAAAAAAAAAAAAACCATTGAAATGTCATCAAAAGAAATTTGAATTTAGTGTGCTTTTGGGCATTTTGCTCTATTTTGTTGTTAAGGATGGTGGTGATCGTTTTCAGATGATTCAGGTTTTATATATTTGCTATCAGTGTTGTTATTGTATCAATATACTTCTGGTCTGTCTTTGTGTTCTTTTCATCGATCGTAACTTCCATTTTCAACACCAGCTTTATTCAGTTAATCTCTCCTTTCAGGAAAAAAATATCAAGTTTTCACTATTAGGTGAGGTCTTTTCATAATTTACTGTTGAAGAGATCAAACCTGTTTTCTTGTACTATTTTGTGGTATTCTCCGTACACGTTTGGCATGTCACTGTTGATACTCATATTTTTATTTTTGGTAGTTAAGGGTTCCTTTTTTGTTTGTGGTGAAAGTGGGTTTTGCATGGTTTAAAAAAAAAGTAACCATTAATGTAGTACCTTTCATGCATGTCTCTCTCTGATTCTTCATTTTGAAGAATAATCTGAATTAACATCCAGGCATTCAATAAGTCCACAGAAAAGTTTCAACTGAAACATTGCTAGCAAATTTTAATGGTGCTAGGTTAGGTTACAATAGTTTATAAAAGTATGTTAATCATTATTTAGACACAATCTCTGTTTATTGTATACCACTGGCTCTAATTAACTGTATGGTTTATTGCTTTAAAAGATTCTTATACTTGTGTTAAAGTTCTAAAAGTTTGCAAAGATAGGTGTAATTAATGGCAGAGAGACAAGAGTATCTTTCCTGTATTTTTTCCCTCACTTGGTACAGCAATTTTAGTATATATGCATGCTAAGGTTTCTATACTGCTTGTACTAGGTGAATTCTACACTAGATTTTAAAAGTAGATTCAGTGGCTGACTGGGATGTAATGAAAGAATGACTTCAAATAAACATTGATGGATCACGGAAGTCCTGTTGCTCTTAAACTTTTTCAACAGGGGCTTAGCTAGTCCAAAACAACACATTTTAAATGAAACTGTGTTAGTTGATTATTATAATTTTAAGCAGTCACTGTCAGTTAGGCATAAATAGATCCCCACCCCCACCAGTTTAATTTCTCCCTTTTTATGTAGAAGCATTTTAGAGGGAAATAAAGTAAAAATGCTAAATGACAATACAAAGTAAAACCTAATATGCTCCTATTGCATATTGTGTGGACCTCTAAACTTTCAAGAAGTGATTGATCTGTGGGCAACAGATTTGTTTAAGGTAACGTTTACCTTCTGAAAATATTTTTAGGGTGTATATTAACAATTTATTTTATCCTGCTTTTACTAGATGGGGATGATGGTAGTGATGCAGCTGGAAAGAAGAAAAAGAAGAAGAAAAAGAAGCGGGGAAGTATGTTGTGATTAGTTTTTTAATTTGATTGTGAAGTCGCATTTGGGAGGAATTGACATCAAGGAATACTGAGTTGCCAGGTGTTTAGTGAGAGTACCCAGCACTACCATGGCGAGATGACCAACAGTCCTAGCTCTGTTGATGTTCAAAGGTGTTGGCTGTGTCTGTTTAAGGAACTGTAGGGACTTGTTCCAGGTACGGAAGCGTACAGTCTCCTAGGTACTCCATGAGTAATTTTTTCTTTGGCAAGAGTCAATTAATTTGCTAATACGAATCTCACCAACCAATCACATTCTGTTAAAAGTTTCTATTTACTCAGATTTGGTGATAAATTTAGTTGGTAGTAGTCTTCAGTTGCTTGTTGGTGCTGAGTGTTTATGCTATCTTCTGATCTTTTCTCCCCTATGTCACTAAGCTCAAATTCTGGTGAAATAAACTGAGAAGGTTCTCTATACAATATATGAAACCAACTGAGTAACACTTGAAATACTGACGTGACAATCCTGGTCTGCAAAATACCTCAAACACAAGATGGGAAGCAATATTGAGATTATGTTATTGCAGTCTGGCATCAGTTATGTATTGAGAGCACGTGAAGTTTAGTAGTGTTTTACAGCACTGGTTTTTCACAGTACTTGTACATTTACAATTGAACGCATTACATTTTACATTGTACAAATTACTGCACTACCCTTTACTAAATTGTGCCATTCTAGGATTGTGTGTTTAAACCAATGCAGCATTATGATTTTTCATAAGCAACATAGAGCTTATATAAAATGGTAATAACAATGGGCCAATCCTTTGCCTATCAGTCATCACAAATGATTTTCTTTGAATGTGTGGGAAAAAATTGTTGCACAGTTGAGTAAATGACTGATAAAATGTAAGTACTTTTGAAATTGATGTTGCAAAGCATATACAGAATGAGTGGACAGGACTTAGGTGATTTTTGACAACAAAAGAAAGTTACTTGCATTTGGTTTAATCAACTAAATGCATTTCGATCTTCATTTGAAACTTGAAGATAAAGCTGAATCCTCCAACATTGTATATTAAGTTTTTGAGGGGCAAGGAGGTCACATAGCAAAGTCTAAATAGAATACTTAAACATACAAGTACATGATTACAGTTTAATCTAGTTGGTTTACAAACACATGTTTAAAAGTGCATATAAAATAACTATAGTTTTCAAAGCTAAATAAGGCTATGGTGTACATCTATTCTATGTTGTAATTTTTTTTTTTTTTTTTTTTTAAGAAAAGATAAAACAAATCCAACATAAACTAACACACAGAGTTCTCAATAATAAAGTTTGGATACCCTGGTCAAATTATATATTTTATTGACATAAAATTTATTGTAAGAAATAGCAATACAACTAATAGGAAACAAAGTAAAACCATGGCATTTTTATGAAAAAGTTAATGAGCAGTTGGAATTTATTTGGTGAATTAAAAAATGTAAAAGAGTAAACGTAGCATTTGCCAGAGTTTGGGCAGTGTTTTAGTTGTAAGTTCTTAGAGCTCATTAGTTGGTAGTGTTGTCTGACGTGAGTGAAGTTATCTTAAAACTGGGTAGGAATAATTACATGGCTCAGTGAATGTCATTTCTAAACCAATATGTAGCTTTGTGAAGGCGATACTGAAAGTAGAGGTGGTGATTTAGAATTGCAAAGCTCTCGTTAACCTGGTCCAACAGACAGCAAGCTTCTGTTTGCGAAGATATATTTGTCACACGTGTGTCACATGTTCAGAGAGCACATTTTAAAAATAAACATAACCTGATGCAGGAGAAAACACATTCTGTGGCATCAGATGACAGTATATACTTTTATTATTGACTGCATCAATGGAGAAATAGTAAACGAGAACGATATGCTGTCACAGGAGCTGTGTGTACTCTGTTGTTCAGCAATATGACAGTAGCTTAGGACTGTATGTATACTTAAAAGAATTGGCAGCTATATTTGTGAAAATATGAACTGCAGAATATGTATTTGAAGCAAACAGAACTCTTCGAAAGGACTGCTATTGAGAGAGCTGATAACAAAGAGCCAAAGGAGATGCAGATTTCAATACTTAAAATACCCAAATCAACATGTCTGCCTAATGACACTGGTCAAATCAGTGAAAAGGCTACACAGCCTTCACCTTCTCCTTGCACGTCTAAACAAATAACTAAAGAAATTTAACATTACCATCTAATTGGAATTGTAAACCTTCCATGACCAAATAGCCGCAGCATTTTAACATTTTGTATATCTATAGACCAAGCCAATGCAGTGCGATGGTAAATAATATGGAAAACGTCCATGAGGGGGGGAAAAAATCTGTTGTTCTTGTCAAATAGTCCACATGTCAGTTATCCAGTTATTTATTGACATGTCAAATGCATGCCTTTTTTTTGCTAAAATATTGTTTAGATGCTTCTGGAAAAATTGGCACACATCATAAACGGGAAGCAAAGTTCTGTTTTGTCTTTGTTTTTGAGGCAGTTCTTCAATTCTTCATATGGGATTGAGATATTTAGGCAGATCTTCAATTCAAAAGTCTTACAGGTGCATCTCAATAAATTAGAATATCATTAAAAACTTAATTTATTTCAGTAATTAAATTCAAAAAATGAAACTCATATATAGATTCATTTCACACGCGAACGCAACTGAGAGAATAAAACTGAATAAAAAACTGGCTATTACAGAGGGAAATCCAAATGTATGTTTTTATTCTAAAATAGTAAGAATAAGAGCAGCTCACTTCTCAAAACTGACTCGTCTGGGGTCGAACCCGTGAAGTTTTGATTACCAGTCAACAGTTGATACCGTTGTGCCAACGAAGCTGTCGTAGCAAATGCGTGTCAATGTCACACCCTAACACGGGTTCTTTTTCTGCAGTTATATTCTTGAATGGAAGCGCACTTGTTCTGTTATATTTGTACCTTTTGTGAAAGTGTTTATTTGATATTTGGACTTTAGGCTTCACACAATAAACACTTCATGTCTACATTTTGTCAATTTTTACTAAAACATGAAAAACGTTTGTTTTAATGATGTGTTTACTGTACATAGATTGTTGTAGACATGGAACACACATGAAATGCATGCATTCCAAATAACGATATAGTATTTATAAAAGGTGTAATTTTGCTTGACTTCTCACTCTATACAACTCTAAGCAACTGATACGCAGGTAAATAGACTTAAGCTGACAAAAGTGTGCGGCGGTGGGGGATGTGATAGCAGGCTGCTTATTGACACATTTACAGGA
This sequence comes from Erpetoichthys calabaricus, assembly GCF_900747795.2. NCBI lineage: Eukaryota > Metazoa > Chordata > Cladistia > Polypteriformes > Polypteridae > Erpetoichthys > Erpetoichthys calabaricus. The sequence goes on from NC_041394.2 coordinate 244,764,549, forward strand.
CAAAAGACGCTGATGGAGAGTGCGAAACGATTTAAGGTGGGACAGATCTACGAGTTTTTTCGTAGGCTCTGGTAATTCTAGTGTTAATGTTTTTGATGAAATTCCTTGTTTAAGTAGGTCACTTATTTTTAATGTCATACTATATTGTATGATTTTTTAAAAGTATTTTGTATTTTTCCAAAAATTTGTTTTTGAGTTTATTCTTGAAATGTGCTTACATTTAATTTTTCTGTATGCAAATAGTGCCAGTTAACAAAGGGCAAAGCCACTGGTAGAAGGGAAAACTACTAAAGTGGAGCAACAATTTTAGCATTTTGCCCCACCTGCATGTTTATTAGAAATAATAGCTTAAATACCCAAATTGTTTTAAAATGCAAGAGTAAAAGCAGATAAGATCAGGAAAACTAATGTATCACTATAAAACTTTGAAGTGCTTATTAAAGTTGTACAACATTTTCAACATACTGTACTCTTGAAAATTTCTAGGTTTAAACCAAGGTAAAAGTTGTAAGCTATATCAAGTAAACCGTAAGTCCATTTAAAAAAAAGTATAACAAAGAATGAGCCTTAGAAATCTAGTCTGATTTCAGAACATGTTATACCTTCAAGTATTTCCGGTAATGAAAATAGATTTGTTAATGCAAAAAGTTACGTTTTACAGGCTCCTTCATTAACAGAATTGTAAACAGCATGTTTAAATTTTCCAGAACACATATTGTATGCCCAGATTGCTGAGAGCAGCATTACTGTGATATTTTTCTAAATAAACCTTCATACATTATGTAGGCACAATATTCAGTTCTCTTAATTTGCCTGTGTCCCTTAAGTTGCAAGACACTGAGCAGACAGCTCTGCCTTTGCATGTACCATACACTTCTCTGTAGAGAGAGATCTACCTGTAATGGACAGAAATCACACTTAAAAATCACTAAAGCACATAGATATTTTTTTTGAAGTATTAGATTCCTACACATTAACAAGTGAAAATATGAAGATTTCAAATGCAGCCGAAAGCTTCACTTCCACTAGACTCCTCATTCTGTAGTTTTTGACTTGTAGTTTTGTTGTTAGTAAGCAAGGTGAATCTGCTTGCCATTGACAGTTTACCTACCACTTCACTTAACACAGTTAAGTCAGTAAAAATAAAGCAAATACAACATGCTTCCATCGAAGCAGACAGAAGACAAAAATTGATCGTCATACACAATCTTGAATAAACTTCATTGAGTGTTTGTGGTATGATAAGTAGAAAATAAAATGGAAACTACTTCCTATATATAATGCTTCTCTCACTGACAAGTTTAGAAGAAAAAAATTCCAGTGATTATTACCTGAGCATAGGCATTCGCCTACATTCATTGTGTCTTAAAGTATGAAAAGAATCTACCATTTAAAATCAAGTCTGGCCAATAATATTAAATGTAACAGTTGGTTAAATAACCGTTGCTTGCTGTTCGTCATTATATGTAACCTTAGTATGCATGCACATATTTGAAGATATTGAAGTTTGATTAGGTTTACATATGCTTAACATTTTATTATTGAACTGTATGACTGCAACTAATTTTAATTTTCTTGTCCTTTTTGACAGCCAAGCTTCAGACTGATCCACCCTCAATTCCTATTTGTGAGCTTTATCCCAGTGGAGTTTTCACAAAAGGTCAAGAATGTGAATATCCTGCAACACAAGATGGGTATGTTTATTATAGTTTATTTAAATGAGAAAAGTAATACCTGTTTTTGCCTGAAAATTATAAAGTTTGTTGCCTTGTAGACGAACAGCTGCTTGGAGAATGACAAATGAAGAAAAAAAAGCTTTGGATAAGGCAAGTGAAGAGATTTGGAATGATTTCAGACAAGCAGCAGAGGCTCATAGACAAGTACGAAAGTATGTTATGAGCTGGCTTAAGCCTGGGCTAACAATGATTGAAATCTGGTAAGTTTTATTTTGTTTATTTATTTTACAAACTATTTGAAACAGTTCAAATAAGATTACCATTCAGAAACTAAAGTACAAATTTTGCTTTGGTAACAAAGCAAGAGGAATCAATGCAGCAATGCTTGTAAGTCCTAATTGCATACTTTCTCCAGATAATATCAAGAAGAGTTTTGAAGTACCACTCTCTACCACTCGGTCACTTATTTTGTTTTTAGCAATTGTTTTTGTAATAGTGATGGACATTTTAAACCCTCCGATTTAGTTAAAATAGTATTGTCAGTGCTGCATTCAGAGGTAGTTGTTTTTGGGTTTAGGGCCAGATAGTATTGGAAATAACTGAATACATGTGCATTAAACAATAATTGTCAGTATTGTCTTGTGTGGAAGAATAATTTTAGGGTAGCATAGCATTCATCTTAAAGAAATAGCATAAAGGGTTAATAAATGTGGGAAAGCAAATAAAGGTTACATGAACAACAAATTGTGTACACTGAAATACAAGATTTGGTTTAGGAAAAATACTAAGATGGTCAAGTAAATAAAGAATGTACCAGAAGAAAGGTTGCTGTAATATACAAAATGTACTGAAGGATGACTAAGAGATGACTAAGAAATCCGCAGATGTCCTGTAAACTAGAATGGACAGTTGTTATATGCACAGAATTTCAATGGTGGTGTCTCATCTCAAAAGGTATAAGAAGAACCAGAATATAATATAATAAGACTTTTATTTTATATAAATCATTTGGGTGTAAACCAATGAACCAACCAGAGTAAAATGTATGCATTGATTGATAGTGTATGTAAATTCAACAGTTTATGACATTTACCTCTATCCTTTGTTTCTGTGACCATCCTGATCATGCTGTAATAGACTTTTTGAAGAATGCTTCCTCCAAGGCATTTTGCTGAGGAGTCATTAAAAGATACAATGAATAGCTTTTGTCCAGCCTGATTACTGAATTGTCCTGTAAGAGGATGTTTCTTTCTTTAATAAGTTAAATTTCGATCACACTTTTTGGCACAGGACTTTTTTTTTTGGTTTTGTTTTGACCAGACCAAATCAGGCAAATATTCATCACATTATGGTACTTGGCTTTTTTCATGAAAAAGTATTCAGTACTGCTAGTGCTTAATTGTTTATTTGCTTAATTGTTTAACCTTCTTTAATGTGGTTTGGAGTATTTGGGGGGGGTTTAGACACTGATAATAAGCAAGGTATTTTTTGTAAACCAGCTACAAGTGCTAAAATAGCTGCTTTAATATAGAATAAGAATTAATGTAATGTATTATTAAAAGAAAAAAGCAGAACAAGAGGTTATCACGTGATTATCATTTCAAAATACTCACCATTAAAGTAATGTAGATTAAAAGAGACAAACCATGTGATCAGCTGCAAGACTGTATACACTTGTTAGAAAATAACTGAATATAAGTTAAATTTTTTATAGTCAAGCATCCTTTGCTTTTTTCCAGTGAAAAGCTTGAAGACTGTTCAAGAAAACTGATCAAAGAGAATGGTTTAAATGCTGGCTTGGCATTCCCTACAGGCTGCTCATTAAACAACTGTGCCGCTCACTATACACCTAATGCAGGAGACACAACTGTGCTGCAGTATGATGATGTCTGTAAAATTGACTTTGGGACACACATTAATGGTCAGTTTGGGGATCAATCATAATATGCAAACTGTACTCGAAATGTCATATTTTAATATTTAGCTGTTATTTTTCTACAGGACGAATCATTGATTGTGCATTCACCGTCACATTTAATTCAAAGTATGATAAGCTCCTTGAAGCTGTGAAAGATGCCACAAATACAGGAATTAAGGTATATCTGCTTCTCATTAGTAGCTTTTCGCTACCACTAGAAAAAAGATGAAAGTAGGTCAATCCTGATTACTTTATATTCCCTTTATCTTGGAGACTCATTTAAAATTTCACAGCTGTTTTGCTTTCTAGATAACATAGAGAAACTGTGCTAGTGGGAATGTCATGGTCATCAACTGGTTTCAACCTGTGTCATGTAGATAAAAACTCAGTTGAAGCATTGTTTCCTCTTTTTTTTTTTTTTTTTTTTTTTTTTTTTTTAAATACTCTGTTTGGATTAGTTTTGTTTGGTGCCTTGTACATTTGTTCTGGCAAAATGGAATACTAAAGGTGTTGAATTGCAGACTAATAACAAGTTCAGTATTGAACAGTTGGCCAGCAATTTGGTCTGTATCAAGAAAACATACCAAAGGAACTGAAAGAAGAGGACATTGTGTCCAGTGTGAAAACATTACTGTAAAGACAAGAACAGTAAAGCAAAGAAAAAAGAAATACAGCAGTTTTTTTGGGTAAGGGTATGCTGTGTATGTCAGCTTGAATTATGTCATGTTTTTATCTGACATTACGTTGGCCATCTGTGTGTGTTGTCATTTGTGACAGGTTATAATATGAACCCCTCTGGTTATGTGCATATTATTAAAGGGTAAACAACAAATTAATGTTTATACTAGGCTTTCAAATAGGAATGCACCAATAAGGGAATTCTGGGCCAGTGCCAATATCCTTATTCATATACTTATCTCCCAATGCCAATATACACATTTATTAGATACAGAGAATAATGACACTTGATATTTCTGGATGTAACATTTAATTGTATAACACATTTGCATTCCATTTTCAATCATTAAAACAAATGACATCTGCCACATTTGGCTACCTATTGATTATATAAATGACAATTTTGTCTTTGTGATGGGATAATTTCAACAATAGTTGAAAAAAATTAAAATTGAAAAAGGATAAAATAATACAATGACAATTGAATAAGCAATACCACTTAAGAATAACAACTTTTGCAGATTATTTACAATCATTACAATAAATGGCTTCTGCACAACTACATTTAGCTGACTATGTGATCATTGGTTTTACAGGTTTCAGTATTAAATACTATAATAGTTTTTTTCTTTTTTTGATGGAGTACATCTAACCACAACTGAAAGAATGAAAATTTAAAAAAATAAAAGTATACAACGGTAAAGAAATAAATTAACCTTTTCCTGGATGTTTTTTGTTCTATTTTTCTAAATGATTAAGAGCATCTCTGCTTTGTTGCAGGAAATTTCGTTTCTCTTTTCATTGATCACATTAGTGGCCACACTGAATAATTCACACTAGGGTTCACACTAGTACATATGGCTGACAGGAACTTGCATGCTACTTTGCTACTAATGGAACAAGTGAATTAAATGGTGCTTTGTGGTGGTCTTTAGGTATTTTTTTTGTATTATAATCATTTATTTAGCAGACAGCATTTTTCAAAATAAATGATAAAAAAATCAAATCAAATTTAGTCATCAGTCCGATGCCAGTAAAGTTATTTCATCCTGTTGTGCTGCCAATACAGATATTAATCAGATATCATGCATCCTTACTTTCAAAACATAAAGCTTCCTCAAAACAAGCCCGTTTTGGAAACATCCTCACACTTCTGACTTCTGCCATTTGAAATTTCTGAAGATTGGAAGTGGGGTTTTAGGAGTGGTAGTGGTAGCTACATGTAACTGGTGGATATAAACTAGAGTCTGAGCAACCTTTCTTGAATTCTGTTTTTTTTTTGTTTTGTTTTTCTTCAATTATCCAAAACATTTGTGTACATGAATTTTGTTTCCTTTTCGACACTGATGGTGCTGCTAAAGTGATCCTATCACACTTTGAGATTAATTGTTTAGGATGAAGAATGCGGTTGGCCTAACATTGTTTGTTGCCAGAAAAAATATATATGTAGAAAATGGCACCCAAACTAGGTACACAATGCAATTGATTGTACATTTATAAAAAATAAATAAATAAATGCAAGACTATGTTGAATATTCTAATTAAAAAAATACTTTGGTTAAGTTGGTTGCTTGCCCACAACAGACAGATGAGGGTAGGGGTAATACTTTCTCAACTGATATTTCTCTGGATTGTGTTGGTGTTTGCGATGCTTCAACAGGTGGTATGGATTCATGTCTATCTGACAACATTTTCCAAAAGAGACCATGAAGTTTTCTTAAAATTAATCTTCTTCAACTGTTTGACTTTTCCTTGAAACTTTCACACATCTAATTATCTTCATAAATGATCTTAATGAGGGGGTGGACATAAAATGGTTAAGGCAATAAGGTCACCTTGTTGGCAGATTTCAAAGTTATCTTCCAAAGACTGTCAGAATCCTCACAACAGTGGCAGTAATGTTTAAATAAAACCAGCTACATAATAATATTTTAAATTGGGTAGGCCAAGTTTCAGACTGGGTGGGTCCAGGCATACAAGTGTGTAAATGTAGCTTTGCCCTTATGCATATAATAAGCAAGGTCATGAAGTATATACTAAAGGAAAAGCAGAAATGAGAATGTGAAAAATGAGGTGAGACCAGGAAAAACTTAACACACATACCGCATGTGACTATTGCTGTAGTTTGACATTGTTTGCATATGGAAAAATATCAAGATTTTTGTTATTTCATATTTACTTAACAGAAACAAAACCAGTTATTAAATGTAATACTACTTTTTAATTGTAGTGTGCTGGTATTGATGTTCGTCTATGTGATGTTGGTGAAGCAATACAGGAAGTTATGGAATCGTATGAAGTTGATATAGATGGGAAAACTTATCAAGGTGAGTATCAAAACTTCTATTAAAATAACTTGACTGTGCTGTCGAACAAATTGAATCCCTTCTCATTTGCATATTGGTACAACTGTCGATGGGTACTTTTATAATATTGCTTATTAGCTGCCTCTCAGGAATAGTACAGTATACCCTATTAAGCTAGTAATTAAGAGTTTTGCTCTTTTCCTAATTTTTGCCTAATTTACTGAATTTAAAAAATTTTAAGAAGTCTAAGGTCTGTTTGCATTCAGGGGAATATGTATGTAAATGTTTCTGTAGATGCTTAGCACGTGAAAAGAAGTCTATTGAACATGAGCAGGGAAAATCCACAGATGAAAACATGTTCTGGGACTGAACCTATATATATGTATTTTATGTGAAGGAAGGAAGCCTTTGAAAGTTGTGCAAAATATGACACAAACTGAAAAGCATAACAGCAAAAATGCACTAGGTTTGAGTTTTTGACATCTTTGAAAAAAGTCACCATAGAAAATCTAAAGCATTTTTTCCGAATATAATTTCAAACAAAATTGTTTTAAGTAATATGTTAATTTCAAGTATATTTTTATTTTTGATACAACTTGCCATTTACATTTATCATGTCAAGCTTGTGATCTGAAAATAGTCAGTTAAATTGTTAACTTGCATTTATGCCATATGATTTTTTTTTCTTTTCATTTCAAAATCATTTTGCTATTTTTTGAATTTGTTTTTATCTTTTTCTCTAACTTATTTTCAGGACACATTTATTATAGAATCATGCTTATGGAATATGGGTGCTCCAAGAATTAATTTACTCTTTACCTCTTAGTACTATAATCTAATTTTAGCAGCAGTTTTGCATTTTCCCCATACACACATCTTAAGATTAACTTGCTCCTTTCTCAGGCAAAACAAAAAAATTTTTATAATGTTATATACAGTGGGGGAAAAAAGTATTTAGTCAGCCACCAATTGTGCAAGTTCTCCCACTTAAAAAGATGAGAGAGGCCTGTAATTTTCATCATAGGTATACCTCAACTATGAGAGACAAAATGAGAAAAAAAAATCCAGAAAATCACATTGTCTGATTTTTAAAGAATTTATTTGCAAATTATGGTGGAAAAATAGTACAGTCTGCCATGCATGTTTAAGAAGGATCACCCCAAAAAATGCAAAAAGGTTGTTTTTTAAATTCTCATTTTTTTTAACCTTAACTAGTTTAATTAATCTTTTGTTTCATTTCTCATGGTTAGGATTTGTTTCCTTTTGAGTTAATTTGTTTTCTTGGTCATTTTAGTTACAGTATAGACATAGACTTGTTTTGCCCAACTGGAAGAATCTCAATTCATCTGTTATCACTTTTCAGGAAAGCAATCTCCCCTCTCATTTCAAATTGAAAAAATCAATTTGTCTTTACAATCTGCTTAGATTGTTTTTCAGAAATTGGCAAGAACTTTTGAATGTAATGCTAAAGGTCCTGTTTATTGTTAATTTTTTTTTCTAATTTTCCATGCAACTAAAACCATTATAGAAGTCCACTTTTTTAAACAATTTTGTATGTATTTCCGATACATTGTTGATTGGTTAACAAAAGCAGTTAGTTTACTGCATTAATATTAAGCAACTTTAACCAGTTGTTCGTGCTTATTTGTCGACTTTGTTTCCTAATTATTTGTGTTTTTGTTATAGTTAAGCCAATTCGTAATTTGAATGGTCATTCAATTGGACAGTACAGGATACATGCAGGTAAAACTGTTCCCATTGTCAAAGGTGGAGAAGCAACAAGAATGGAGGTAATAATCTTGCATCTTATCTATTCATATTTCAGTGTGCAGCAACTTTTTTTTTAATATTTTTATATATATATATATATATATATATATATATATATATATTCTTCTGTAGAAGTAATTGGTCATATAAGGAACCTGACAGTTTAAGGCCATTATTGTTAGAGTATAATTTAAATCTTATGAGAGGTAGACAGTACTGTGCATATTCATGGGTATATTCATATTTATCAATGTAGACATGACGATTGGTTATTTTACCTTGATGTAAGCAGATATTAAAAACCTTAACCTACAGCAGAGAATTACATTTAAGAGCAGAATTATGGTTCATACATAAAGTACATATTTTCAGATTGGATTTCCAAATACAGTTACAAGAAAAACTACATTAAAGACCATATGAGGATAAAATAAGCTTGCAAAAAAGCTTGTGCAGCATGCTCCCAGGTTTCATTGCGGAAAATGTGTGGCATAACTTATGTCAATTTTAAAAACCTCTAGTATTGTTTTTTTTACCTTTATTTGCAAATGCTGTAAGGATTAAACTTTTTTTTTTTTTTTTTTAAATCATAGCATGTTCTATCTGGTTCTGGAATGACATTAGCGATTTGTCTCTCCACTTTTCATGTTATAGTAAACTAGGGGGCTTCGCTCGCCAACCCCTGGTGTTGGGAAATGACAAAGAGCGTGATGTATGAATGAGATATAGAATAGTGTGAAGGTGTAGATGATGCATATAGAAAGCAAACAAAGTGTGTGGCACAGTGTAAAGGTTTATTGGAAAATTTCTTTGTACACAACATTAGTAGTAAAGATGGTGTCTTGTCCTTGAATGAGTTTTCCTTGGCATGGAGCACTTATAACCTTAACTGTAACATCAGATGAACGTCGAACTCGTGAGAAGGCCACATAAAGTTGTCCATATCCAAAAACGGGTTCAGAGAGGTAGATGCCAACGTTGTCCATGGTTTGTACTTGTGATTTGTTGATGGTCATGGCAAATGCAGGGTTAATGGGGAACTGTCGGCGTTTAAGTGTAAAAGGTAATCGCATGTTTTGTACTAACTATCTTTTGAAAGCAATGGTAATTGTCTGCGTATTTTAAGGTGGACTGAACAATAGCTGAGTGCATGGCATGTGGAACAATAGCTAAGCACTGTCTAAAATCTCCTCCTAATAAAAGTACCTTCCTCCAAAGGGAATATTATTATTTATCAACGTTTGTAGAAGTTTATGAATGGTGTTGAGTAAGTGACTGGATGCCATTGTACATTCATCAATAATTAACAGTTTTGCAAGACGGATGTCACGTGCAGTGCTACTGTTCATGTTTATAGTGGATACCGATTTGTAGGATCTAATGCAGTTTATAAAGTTTGTACTTTCAGGTACATCGTTAGTTAGAAGCTTCTGTAGATATTCAGACTGCCTCCTTTACATTCATATCCTAATTTGACCCTTTTGACAACAACGTGTAAATTCATTACTTGTATTGCCAGTTGTTTCTTCAGGGAAGTTAAGTGAATGACAATGATTGCAAATGACATTCATTAATCCCAATGAATTGTCCTGAATAGTGGACTCATTATTGAACGCGTTGTCAGCTAACTGGCGCAAGCGTTTAGCAGGTGTCTGTCGTTGATGTCCGTGACGTGTATGTTTTGCTTGTGCCGTTTGAGAGGCGCGTCGTTGTATGTCCAGTATTTGGGACGTGTTGTTTAGGAGCTGTAATCGATTTGCCTGTGCTGTGTGAGAAGCACGTTGTAGTTTACGGCGTGCATTGTTTGTATTGAGCCTTGCTCGTTTTTGTATGTCGGTCAGTTGAGCTTTCTCTTTTTGGAGCCTTGCCTGCTTGTTTTCCGACATTTCAGATGCGCGTTGTAGACGTCTGCGTTAATTTATTCTGTCCCTTCGCTGCCGTTTCTGTATGTCTGAGACGGGAGGTGTTTCGTTTTGAACCCGTGCCTGTTTCGATGCAGCACTGTGAGACGCGCGCTGCATGCGTCTACGTTCATTTTTCTTCTGGAGTTTCAGAGGCGCGTTGTAGGCGCCGACGTGTATTGTTGTTTTTTCATGCGGGTTCATGTGTTTGGTCCCGTTACCCGAGCCGTATCGTTTTGTACCCGTGATCGTGAATTCATGACTTGTTTGTTCTTCAGCGTTAGAAATATGGATAAGTAATAAGGAGGATCGCACTCACGGTTAATATGGAGCCTTTTCTCTGTGGTTGAACGGTTAATAGTGCCTCATTGTAATGAGATCCACCTATGCTGCATAGTGTGAATGTGTTGAGATGACGTATGTTTAATACGGACGGTTCGTTCAGAAATGGGGCTTTGTGTGTCATTTCTTATTCATGTTAGTGTGGTCGTGGGTGTGAATCGTCCTTTTTGTGTACGTTTCGTGTGCTATGTCCGTAGTCTGTCCCGTTTCGTGTCCAATGGGCTTTGTGTGGTGCTCGCGTCTTCTTTTTTTTTTGTGTGCTAGGGGCTTGTTGCCTGACTTTTTATTTCTGTTAGTGGAGGGGGTGTTTGTGTGTCGTGGGTCTGAATCGTCTTTTTTGTGTGCGAACCGTTTCGTGTGCTATGTGGTGCTTGCGTGTGACTCCTTTGTTTTTGGTGTTCTAGGGGCGTGTGGCCTCATTTCTTATTTCAGTTACTGGAGGGGGGCTTTGTGTGTCGTGGGTCTCAATCCTCTTTGTGTGTGTCCCGTTTCGTGTGCACTGGGCACAGCGCCGGCGTCTGACTCCTTTTTTCTGTGTGCTATGGGCGCGGCGCCTCATTTATTATTTTATGTTTCATTCCATCCGGATTCCGTTGCTTGGGGGGGGGGGGGGGGATTTGTGGGGCGCCTGCGCAGTACGTCTTTTGCGTCCACGGCCCATGGCCGGATGTCCCTGCGTCCATCCGGTTTACCATTCTCGTTTAGTAATATGGATTAAATCTTTAATGTGAACTAAAACTGCACACAATATTCCAAATGTGGCATGTTTACAACTCCACGTGGTCTGTGTATATCTGTGTGTGTGTGTGTATGTGTGTGTGTGTATATATATATATATATATATATATATATATATATATATATATATATATATATATAGTCATGTTGGAAGACCCAGCCACGACCCATCTTCAGTGCTCTGACTGAGGGAAGAAGGTTGTTGCTCAAAATCTCACAATACATGGCCCCATTCATCCTCTCCTAAATACAGTGCAGTCGTCCTGTCCCCTTTGCAGAAAAGCACCCCCAAAGCATGTTTCCACCCCCATGCTTCACAGTAGGGATGGTGTTCTTGGGATGCAACTCCTCCTTTTTCCTCCAAACACGGCGAGTGAAGTTTAGACCAAAAAAGTTCTATTTTGGTCTCATCTGACCACATGACTTTCTCCAATGCCTCCTCTGGATCATCCAGATGGTCATTGGTAAACTTCAGACTGGCCTGGACATGTGATGACTTGAGCAGGGGAACCTCCCGTGTAATGCGTGATTTGAAACCATGACGGCATAGTGTTCTATCGACAGTTACCTTTGAAACTGTGGTCCCAGCTCTCCATGTCAGGGCTGATTCCTCACCTTTCTTATCATCTGTGATACCCCACGAGGTGAGATCTTGCATGGAGCCCCAGTCTGAGGGAGACTGACAGTCGTCTTTAGCCTCTTCCATTTTCTGCCAATTGCTCCAACAGTTGATCTGTTTTCACCAAGCTGCTTGGCAATTGCCCCGTAGCTCTTTTCAGCCTTGTGGAGGTCCACAATTTTGTCTCTGGTTTCTTTTGACAGCTCTGTGGTCTTGCTCAAATATTGATTTGATTTAGATTTCTCTTTTGTTCATTCACTGCATTTTGTTGATTGATGAAAATAAATGATTAACACTTCCATTTTTGAAAGCATTCTTTGTTTACAGCATTTTTTCACACCTGCCTAAAACTTTTGCACAGTACTATATGTATATATGTGTGTGTGTGTGTATATATATAATGTGTATACTCTAGTGCTGGGCGGTATACCAGTTCATACCGAAAACAGTTTATTTTTTTTATGATATGGATTTTTCTTATACCGCAACACCGGTTTAAATTGCCTAAACGACGTTCGGAACGTGGCGCAGTGGGAAACTGTTCAAGTGGGGGCCTTTTTCACTGCTACACCGCTAAACACAAATTTGTTGCGCGGGGGCTCTTTTTCACTGCTACACCACCAAATAGGTAGCGGTAGCGTAGGTATTGCGCGGTGAAAATGGACAGAGAACATTCCAAAACTGAAGCCGACGATAAAGTTGAACGTGATGACACAGAAGAACTTTTGCCGAAAAAAAGGAGTCACGTCTGTCGCCTGGAGATACTTTAGTTTTAAAAGGTCAGATGTGTAAATACTGTTTCTATACTACTGGATAATACTGCAAGCCAAGTTGAACTTGTTTTTTTGTTTTCAATACAGTGTAATGTACCTGGGTACTGTGTAATAGTGTAACGACATGTTGACTTTATTCTCGACATTTCTACTTTATTCTCGCCATTTATGTCAAGGTTAAAGTCGACATGTTGACTTCATTCTCGTAATTTGTCATTAAAGTAGAACATCGTAAACTAAACTTCATCGTAAAATGAATATTTAATTTACTAGATTTTCTCAAACCCCGTCATAAGTTATATAGCACATTAAATGTTTTGTGTTAAGTGTTTTCCGAGATTCTTAAACTGACTTCTTCTTGCACTAAGAGGAGTGCGATCGCCGCACAGAATACATTCACTTCATTATCTTCCTGCTCTCTGAACATTTAGAATGCTAAGATAAATACTTAATATAATTTTCATGGTGAAATGCATTAAAGCATGCATTAATCATATGGGGGCACGGCCTTGCATTTGCATGTTTTTCTGGTGGGTTTACTCGGCGTGCTTCAGTTTCCTTTCAAAGTCATGTAGGATATGGGGTTTTGTTATGCTATATTGACCCTGCTAGTGTATGTTTTGCTTGTATTCATCCTGCGATGTGCTGGGGACTCGTTCAGAGATGGGCGCAACTCTGAATGGATGGCGTAATTAAACATGTATAACGAAGATATTTTTAAAGTTCTGAACACTCCGTGGGCTAAGTTTATAACTAGTTTTAATTTCACAAAGACGTTTATCATGTGGTGATTGGTTATGTGGTGAAAGAAAAAGGAAGGATAGGAACTGGGGTTTTGGTACGTCAGATAGAGACAGCATGCATGCAATAAAGAGAGCCTGCTCAGAAGAACATGCATTGAATTCTGTGTTCGTGTCTCCGACCACCAGATCACAAACCCAACATTTACACAATATTTAAGTTAAACCTGTGCGATAGCCATTCATACATCCAGTTTTTTTGGAGCCTCATCACACCTGCCATAAAGTTCTCTACACTAAACATACACCTGGGGACCCCTTACTACGAGGGAGCAGCACTACCGCCTCACTACCGTGCATGTGTAATACCTGCTTTAATGCATTTCATCATGAAAATGATATCAAGTATTTATCTTAGCATTCTAAATTTTCAGGAAGCAGGAATATCATGAAGTGAATGGATTCTGTATGGTGATTGCTGTCTCCTCTTAGTGTGGAGGAAGTCAGTTTAAGAAGCGTAGTGATTAACAACTGGGTCGGGGAACACAACACAAAGCATTTAATGTGCTGCATTAATTTATGACGGGGTTTGACAAAATCTAGTAAATTAAACATTGATTTTAGGAAGAAGTTTAGTTTACGACATTCTACTTTAATAATGAAGTAAACTATGAGAATAAAGTGGAAATGTCGACTTTAATCTCAACATATAGTTTTTTTTCTTCCCTGTGTCCGTATTGTTTTTTTCTTCACCGTGGCCCTAATACGATTCCGTAGGGCTAAATACCGCCCACCCCTAGTATACTCCCAAGAATTTGAAGTCATCCACCTTCACTAGCTTTACTTCCTGCATCCTCGCCATTCCACTGATCTCCGCCTCATTTACACACATGTATTCTGTGTTGTTCCTACTGACCTTCATTCCTCTCTTCTCTAGAGCGTATCTCCACCTCTCCAGGGTCTCCTCAACCTGCACCCTACTCTCGCTACAGATCACAGTGTCATCGGCAAACATCATAGTCCACGGGGACTCCTGTCTAATCTCATCTGTGAACCTGTCCATCACCATTGCAAATAAAAAAAAAAAAGGGCTCAGAGACGTTCCCTTATGTAATCTCACCTCCACGTTTGAATGCATCTGTCACTCTTGCTGCAGACCTCACCACTGTCACACTTCCCTCGTACATATCCCATACAACTCTTAAATACTTCTCTGCCACTCCCGACTTCCTCATACAATACCACAACTCCTCTTGAGACCCTGTCATATGCTTTCTCCAGGTCTACAAAGACATTATGCAACTCCTTCTGACCTTATCTATACTTCTCCATCACCACCCTCAGAGCAAACATCGTATCTGTGGTGCTGTCTCCTGGCATGAAACCATACTGCTGCTCACTAATCATTACCTCCCATCTTAACCTAGCTTTCGCTACTCTTTCCCATAACTTCATGCTGTGGCTCATCAATTTTATCCCCCTGTAGTTACTACAGTTCTGCACATCCCCCTTACTCTTAAAATTCAGTACCAGTACACTTCCTCTCCACTCCTCGGGCATCCTCTCACTTTCCAAGATTCCATTAAATAATCTGGTTAAAAGCTCCAATGCCATCTCTCCTAAACACCTCCATCCTTCCACAAGTATGTCATCTGGACCAACAGCATTTCTATTTTTCATTCTCGTCATAGCTGTCCTTACTTCCTCCTTGCTAATTCATTACACTTCCTGATTCACTGTCACCACATCATCCAACCTCTTCTCTCTCATTCACTTCATTCATCAGCCGCTCAACATACTCTCTTCGCTTGTGAGTACATTTCCATCTTTATCCTTGTATCACCCTAACCTGCTGCACATCTTTCCAGCTAGGTCCCTCTGTCTATCCAATCGGTACATGTCCTTTTCTGTCTCCTTAGTGTTTCGCCTCTCATTCAGTTGATCATACACCTTTTCTTTAGCTTTCGCCACCTTTCTCTTCACCTTATGTCTTATCTCCTTATATTCTTGTCTACTTTCTGCATCTCTCTGACTATCCCACTTCTTTTATGCCAAAATCTTCCTCTGTATACTCTCCTGTACTTCCCCATTCCACTACCAGTTTTCCTTTTACTCCTTCCTCTGTCCAGATGTCACGCCAAGCGCTGTTCCTTCTTGCTGTCACCCTTACTAATGTAATAAGCTAGTACCATTAAAGTCTAAGCAGTTTACATGATTGTGTTTCCCATTTTGTTGCATAAACTTGACTGCTTAGAATGTTTAGCTAGAAGCACAAATAAGAGAAAAAACAAAAATTGATTATTAAAGCTGTATAGATTTATATGTGAATCAGGTTTTGAATTATTGGGGAAATCAATCCCAATACATTTAGTGTTAGAGATACACTATATTGAGAAAAGTATTGGGAAACACTTTTTAATTACTGAATTCAGATGTTTCAGTCAGACCCATTGCCACAGGTGTATAAAATCAAGCACCCAGCCATGCAGTCTCCATTTATAAACATTTGTGAAACAATATGGGTTGTTCTGAAGAGCTCGGTGACTTCAAGTGTGGTACTATGATAGGGTGCCATCTTTGCAATAAGATGGTTTGTGAAATTTCATCCCTACTGGATATTTCATGGTCAGCTGTAATGGTATTATTGGACAGTGGAAGCATTTAGGAACAACAGCAACTCAGCCACATAGCGGAAGACCACGTCAAGTTACAGAGCGGGGTCAACAGTACGTTGCATGGCGTGTAAAAGTCACCAGTGCTGTACTGATTCCATGGCTGAAGAGTTCCATACTTCCACTGATATTAATGCTTCAGCATACCAAGAAATTTTGGGCAATGCTATTCTTCAAACTTTGTGGAAAACGTTTGTGGAAGGCCCTTTTCTACTTCAACATGACTGTTCCTTAGTGCACAAAGTAAGTTCCATAAAGATGTGGTTGGATGAGTTTGGTGTGGAAGAACTTGACTGCCCCGCACAGAGTCCTGACCTCAACCCCAGTTGAACACCATTGGGATGAACTGGAGCAGAGATTGTGAGTCAGGCCTTCTCATCCAATATCAGTGCCTGACCTCATAAATGCTCTACAGTATGAATGGGCACATATTCCCTCAGAAACACTCCAAAATCTTGTTGAAAGCTTCCCAAGAAGAGCGGAAACTATCATAGCTGCAAAGGAATGACCAACTCCATATGTATTTGAATGCAGTGTCATTAAAGTCTCTTTTGGTGTGATGGTCAGATGCCCCAATGCTTTTGTCCATATAGTGTATGTTTCCCAGCAGTTTCATACCTATGCCTGGAGCTGCGTCTGCCACCAAATTTGGCTTTAGTAAATGGTGACCCTGTATAAGTTATGCTATGGGCATCATGTATCCATTTGAATACTTTTTCTTTGTAGTTGTACTATGTGTCAATTATGTCTGTAGTATAATTTTTTTTTTTTGTTCTTTCCTTTGTCAGGAGGGAGAGGTATATGCTATTGAGACCTTTGGAAGCACAGGAAAGGGTGTAGTTCATGATGACATGGAATGCTCTCACTATATGAAAAATTTTGATGTTGGCCATGTGCCTATAAGGTTAGTGTAATTCAAATATTGATACTTGATACCTAAAAATCCTGTTTGGCAGTGCTTAAACATATCAATTTGTATATTTAAATAACTATTAACCTTTATAGTCTTAAACTATCACATGAAAAATATATTTGAATTACAGTTCTTTTTCCAGAAGTGGGGAGTCAATGAAGCTCTGAGGCTTTGGGTATATTATGACAATTCAGTGGAATGAAAAAGTACAAAGATCATATTGGCTTAAATAGCCAAGATTGTGCTTTTGTGGAGTTGGCTTTTATATAGTTTTATATAATTTTAACTTACTGTCCTTAGCGAACAAAGAATGGTACGTATCACAAACCATCTCCATAAGTCAGGTTTAATTTATATTTCAGCCTTTGCATTTGACATCGGATTAAACAAAGGTACAGTGATACATGCAAGGTGTGGAGTGTCAGCTTTTTGGTTCAAGGCAAGATAGTTTAATTTTCTTTGATTGCAATTTCAACAGTTGCAGTTTATTATTTGAGCCTAAAGTACAGGATGCATTTAACAGGATCATTTATGATTAGAAACACTTGTCACATTGTACCAGAGTCAGTGCACATTAATATTATTAAACTTTTTAGATTTTGTTAAATTATTTTTGAAAAATGTTTGATTTTTATATAAAAAAGTTGCTTAAAGTTTTTCTTTTTCTAAAGTGTCTTTCCTGTTCTTTTTTTTCAGACTCCCAAGAGCTAAGCACCTCCTTAATGTCATAAATGAAAACTTTGGCACTTTGGCCTTTTGCCGCAGATGGCTGGACCGTTTAGGAGAAAGCAAATATCTAATGGCTTTGAAAAATCTATGTGATTTGGGCATTGTGGATCCCTATCCTCCACTCTGCGACATTAAAGGTTCCTACACAGCACAGTTTGAGCACACTATTCTGCTGCGCCCCATTTGCAAGGAGGTTGTGAGCCGGGGAGATGATTATTAAGCACTTCTTTTTCATCTTGGAAAGCTTTTTTTTCTGATTGCTTTGGCAGAAAGCAGCATTCTCCTGTTCATGTATAGCTCATTATCTCTGTAAGCAGTAGACTATAAAATATCTGCCAAGTTTTTGGTGTGTGGAAAGTAATTCAGAACAAGTATAATTTTACCCACTTTTTTTTTTTCTTTCTCTGTCAGTCAAATGAAAATAACACTCATCTGTTCTGAGGATTACTACCACTGCAATAAACATTTGTATTGGGTCTGCATATTCTGCTTTAAATGCAGCATCAGCATCAATTAAGAGAAGAGATAATTTTTTTAAAACTTGCATTTGGCCAACACATACAGTGTTTGTATTCCTCCTACCTCCAGGGTTTTTAAATTATGCTGATTAAAGTGGGTGCCAGTGTAGATTCACATCTTAATTTAATACCCCTCACAACCCCAACCTCCCAGTTTTGCAAAAAATATATATAAAAAAAAAAAGAAAGAAATAAAAATCTGTCTAAACTAATTATTCAATATCTGTCCTTTATTAAAGGTTTTACAGCAGTGGTGGTGAATGAGCAGCTACGCTTGTGTAATGGAGTTACTTAGCGCATTGACAGTCATGATTAGTCATTTACCAGTAAACCCCCGATTCTCTAAAGAATTGCAAATGCAACAATGGCAGTCAGTTTCTATTCCCTCCGATATTTTTAGGAATGACAAATTCTGGAGGGTGGGAGCATCCTGGTAAAGTTTTCATTGAATTAAATACATATATTTGTACTAAAGTTAATCAATTTATTAAAACAAAAATTGAATTTTAATTGTTACATCATTTAAGTCCAAAATGTCTGAGTTGTTGCAGTTATAAATACAAACAATATCGGAGTGGAAAGGTTTAAATGAAGTAAATTGGAAACAAAACATTCATAAAATGGTAAATCCAAAATATTAATCAGACTCTGGGAAGCCGCTGGGTTTGACTCTGGGGCGCTCTGGCGCATGCGCCTCGGTGCGTCTGCCGTCCGTGCATATATTAATAGGCGCCTGCTTTCATTGTTTTTATCCATATGGGCTCGGTTTTGTATTTCTAATCGTTGAGCTCTTTGTTTTTGGAGCCATGACTCCTTTGCTTCTGCTGTTTCAGAGGCGCGTTGTAGGCGCCTTCGTCCATTGTTTTTATCCATACGGGCTCGTTTTTGTATTTCCGTTAGTTGAGCTGTTTCTTTTTGGAGCCGTGACTTCTTTGCTTCTGGTGTTTCTGAAGCGCGTTGTAGGAGCCTCCGTTTATTGTTTTTATCCATGCGGTCTTGTTTTTGTTTCTCTGTGGCTGTGTCGTTAGGTACAACTCTTACTTTTAATACTGAATTACCGTTATGTGATTCAAATATGCCACACTGACTGCTGGCACAGTGGATTGGAGCAAGTTTAGTTTCCAGGTTGTGTTGTTTGGGCGCATCTATGCGGTCTCATACAGGTTGTGTTGTTTGGGTGCCACCTACCCATTCTGGGAAGCCACTGGGTTTGACTCTGGGGCGCTCTGGCGCATGCGCCTCGGTGCGTCCTGCGTCCATGCATATATTAAACTGTCGTTTAGTAATAGATTATTTTGCATGGAATTTCTACATAATATTTACACATTTTGAAGATGCTATAGATATTGCTTATAAAATGTTCTTATCTAAACATTAGATTAGGCATTTGTGATGGGCTTTATTATTTTAAACAATCCTATAAAACTGTACATATTTTAATAAAACCATGACCTGTATTCAATTATGAGACATAAATTTTAAATTATGAGACATAAATTTTAAATGCCTTGGGCAGTTTTAGTTTTTAGTAATTGAATGGATGTTTGCTTAATTGCAACTTAAAAAGAACTTTGATTAAAATAACTTGTTCTTAGAAAACGCATAGCAAAGGGTGAGAATCTCTAATCCGAAATGCCTCAGTCCAGAATTATTTCAGATCCTCTCTTTTAGATATTTTCTGATTTTGAAATATTTGCATATGTGTAATGAGGTAACTTGGGGGACACCCTTGATCAAATAGGAAAATGCAGTCAGCCAGCTAAATAACAATTCACACATGTAATAATTCATATCACTCAGCCATTGTATATATGCTTTATCACAATAAACATTAAACCTCAAAAATGATGAATATAATGTACAGACTGTATTTTACTTCCCTTTCAAGAGGGGCCAGATCTATGCATTTTCACTATTTGGTTTTTACATACGTTTATACATGCTACCTGTTGTCATTTCTCAGGGGAACTGCAGGGCAGTTCAAGAATATTTCAACTAGCCTTCACTCCGTCATGCCCACTGTGCCAGAAGCCATTAACAGACCAATGAGACATTACATTCAATTTTTGTATGGTTTCGGTGCATATACATAAATGTTTTTGCCAACATGAGTCATCAATTTGCAGCAGCATCCAGTTTTCCTAATGTAATAGTATTTTATTGAACTTGTATTGCAATAAGGACACCTAGCAAAAATGAAGCAGCTTTTGTGAACAATAAGAATTAATGTTAGAACAATCTAGATGAGAATAGGCCATTCAGCCCAACAAAGCTTGCTAGTCCTATTCATTTAATTCTAAAGTAACATGGGGACTCTCACTTGATAGTTGATTAAGTTGCTTTTTTTGGCATTTTCTGGTTCATGGGAGATGCCAACCTCAGTCGTCAATCGTATGTCCTAGCTTCATGGTGCTTTGTGGAGGGCAACCCACAACTCTTTGCTCAGAATGAGCAAGTCTGTTTAGAATCGGCACATGTATTGATTGCATTCACTCAGTGGTAAAAAAAAAAAAAGTAGAGTGAACATTGATGGTATGTCTGAGCTCAGAAAGTTTCAGAGTTGGGAATTTCGAATTAGGGGATACTCAACCTGTATTAAATGCTAAGAACTAAAGCATGAATTGTATGTATACCTAGAAACCTAAATGGAAAATAACTAAGAAGAAGCAGCTTAATACTAGACAAAAGGCTGCTAGGCTAATTGTGAAAGAGGATAAATGGCTTCTATTTATATACTGTTACTTCATCCTGGGAATGAAAAGAACTCCTTTTCTCACCTTTTAGAAAGACTTATTTTTCTACCATTTGTTAACCCAAAAATGTTCAAGCAGTAAGATTTAATTCTGTGCCAATAGGAGAAATTTGCTTTGTATTTATAATTATATACTAAGTGGACTCCATGTTTTTTGTCTCTGCCATTTAATAGTATTTTAGCTTGTTCAGGATTTTATATTGTGTCTTTATTTGGAGTGTCGACTGCAAACTTTACGTAGTAGTTGAAATCTCGAGCTTTAGGAGCACACATTCAGTGCATCACGCTGTACTAAATACAATTTTAATATTTTCCCCTCCAATAACAGACAGAAAATGTGGACTTAGTTTAGACTAGAAAGACGATGCATGCTAGATATTTGTCAGTGCTCACTTTGTTTTTACATTATTGGTGGATGAGAAACTGAGGTTTGTCGTTATAGTACTGGCAACTTGAGTTTGTTGACCCAATGAAGTTGCCAAGTTGCATTAACAACATTCTATTTGAAATACCTCATTTGTATAAATGCTACGCTAAGAAAATAAGTTTGAAACAGTTGCTTTCTTGGAAAGTAGAACTTTGAACTTTATAATATATTCAAATTGTGTGAGATTTTGTTTTTAAACTAAACAAATGTTGATAGTGAGCTTTACGACCAACTAAAGCAAAACCAGACTAATGGCACTTATCTGAGTTCATCTACTTCAGCTAGGTGGTCCCAAAATTTCTCCCTGCTTTCCCTTGTGTTTTAGACCCTCTCTTTCATGTCCTTTGACACTCCATCCTGTTTCTATCTGTTAACGTTCCACTTGGCTATATCCTGTACATCTTTCTCACGGATCACTCCACATCTTCATTCGGTCACTCTTCTGACTTACAGCCCACTCACCCGTCTTACTTTTGATCTCCCTTAACAACACAGCTAATCACCTTCACACCAGTCCACTCCCCTTAATCCTCTCGGTGGAACTCTGCACCTTGCTTAGAATTGGCAGCAGAGCTCATCGAATTTTTTTTTTCTCATTTTTTGCTATGATTACCATGGCCTGACCCATTCCCCTATCCACATTTGGCTTCCTACGCAAATTGCAGTACTTCTAAGCACAAATGTATTTCTAAAAATGTCAGCATTCCATATTCCACTCTCCTTAGATCAAAGATTTTGCTTGACTGCAGATACCCCATTCACATCTTTATTAGCATTTATATCAACACTTTTGCTATCTTCTTTCATGTGTTCTGTCCCTTTACCCATTCTTTCCCAGCATTCATCTTGCTGTTTTATAGTTCTTTTATTGCATGATTTTCTGTTCAGGCTCATTTAATTGTGAAGTTTCATGTACCTCTCTAAACACCTTTATCGCTCATTTTCACAAAAGTTGTGCCACACTTTTACCTAAACTGTAACAATTCCTGACCACCATTCATGCTACTTCATCCCCCTACACTTGGAGACACTCGTCTGGCTGGTTTATTAACCTCCCTAGCATTAAAACTTTTCTCAAAAAAGTAAAAAGTGTTGCATTTGTTGGCTTTAGTGAGAAGTCAAGTAATCAATCAAGTTTACATCTTGCCTGAAGAAGGGGCCTGAGTTGCCTCGAAAGCTTGCATATTGGAATCTTTTAGTCGGACAGTAAAAGGTGTCATTTTGCTTGACTTATCACTATATCCATAAATGGTTAACACGGTACAAACACCCTAGTATTTTTTGGCTTGAAAACTTACATTTTTATTAAATCTAATATTTCTACTGTAAAATGTGCAAAACACTAAAAGTGCAAATTCAGAAGTGTAGAAAGTATGATATAAAAATAATAATGTGAACAGCACACTGCTCATGTGCATGTTCACCGACCGTTTGTTTCACTGCCTGAAGACAGATTCACCTCGACTTCACTACAATGATGAGACGTGTTTCTGACAAGACGTCTTTATGAGGCTACGAGAAGACATGTCTACATCTTTGCATGAGTAATGCTTGACACTTTTACAGCCTGAGCAAAGCCCGGGTCTTGCATAAGGCACATCTATACTGTTGGATGAGTGAAACTAACACATTTAGCTCTGTTTTTACAGCCCACGTCTAACGCTATTTGATATATTTTGTTCTGTCTGGTGGTTGGTCTTCGTTTGCCTTCCAGCACAGTTTGCATCTATTTTTCATTTATCATGAACACCGTACTGAATTTTGCCAACTCATCCACTGCTTTTAACTTCCTTACCATTATGTTTACTCCTGGAAAAATGAGCCAGAAAGGAGAAATGTTTTCAATATAAAAAATATTTTTATTATGTGTAACAGAAACATGTAAACAACACATAAGAAATGTATGTCTAGTGTTCACCGCTGTACTGCTGCAGATTTGGAACACGTCTTTCTTGTGATATACTATGAAACCAACAATAATACACTGCCAGATGTCACAACAGGGCCAGTATAAATGTGCTCTTTGTGACCTTTTATCTTATTTGTGAATGAGAGGGTAGACGGTCAGTTCCCGGTCTACAAGATGGAAATGCCCCCATAGTCTTATTGTAGGCTACCACAGCGCAAGGCTTGTAGAATTCCACATTTCTCATGAGACTAATAACAGTTGCTGCATTTTGAACGATGCCTAAGGGGCTAAAGTCTTTCTTGTATTTCCACTTTATTGCAATCATTGTGCCTTTTTGCCATTTAGATTCTGCATCCCACTGCAGCATTGTGCGACAACTGATGTCGCATGGCGGTTTGGTCATTCAGTGCCTTATGTGTCACAATCTGTGTCAACGTCTGATGACCGATTCACTTTGTCATCATTATCACTTGATTCAACCAATGGTTCAGTTTCAGTTTGCTCTTAGACTGGCTTTACTGCTTTTCATTTACATGCCATTATATATTTTGGACTATTGCTCCACCCCACTCATAAATATTAATGAGTTAACCAAATATTCATGGTTTGTTTTTTTTGCTGCCCTGAGAGTTACTCGGGCTTAACACTTTACATCAGATCATAACAGCCTAATGCGAGAGACGCATGGGTGATTAACACTATCTTGCGCTCAATTCAGACACCGATCCTTTGGGAGCTGCCACTCCTGTAGGCCTTGCTGTTTTACTTCCATTTGTGTTTAGTGCATTTGTGACAACTTTTTAGCAGAGACCAGCAGTTCAGGTCATTCTGTTTACTTCAAGCATTGTCAGAGCTGTTGGCTCGAATTTAATTTATGATAGTGTTGAGTATGGAGCGCTCTGGGACTGCAAGTTTATCTCTAAATTTAGATTCAGAAGAACTGGAAATATAACTGGAGAAGAGGTAGAGTTATGGATCAAGGGGTTAGTAGAAGAGGGAATGAAAATGAAAAACTGGGTATGTGAGAGCAAAACACACCCATGGTTCTGGTAGAACAGTGAAGGCAAAGCTCTGGTTGCTGTGTTAGGGGCTACAGAGTGGTCAGTATGAAGGTAGGCGTCACAGTGAAATTTGTTCAAGGATGACTGGCGAATGTTGTCTTGGCATACGATGCCCAGGTTAGTGAACTACAAGACGAGGTAACCCACCCATGAGTCTGAACTGGTGTAAGTGGGTTTTTGAGAACACTGTGTTGTTACACGCAGATGATGGCTGGACATGAGGAGCGATGGTGGGCCTTAGCTTAGGTATGATGAATGGTGACTGGGAGAGAGCCAGCATCATGATGCAGTTTTGAAGCTGTCTTATCCATTGAGTGATAGTTGCATCTCTCTTTAGCTTTTTGAGATGCTTTCTTTGCTAGCAGCAGGCCTGAGCTAAATGATGGGACACCACAGAGTGAATTCATCAGCAGAAACAAAATGGTTTCCTCACCAGAATTTGCACAGTGTGAAGGGTGAATGTAAACGGTGGTGAAGCTTGGAGATGTGCAAGAAAGCTGCTGATGGGGCTGACTAATTCCTGAGCAGCCATTGTGGCAGAGAGGACCCTGGGATCTATTGAGGCAATGGAAAGTGTCGAAGAAAGAAAGGAAATTGTGTTGGCTGGTGTTAGCAGCATGTTTGATCACTTGTTCAAGAACGTAGAGGTGCTCTCTGGAAAACTGCGTGTCTCACAAAATCTGATAGTGGCACAGAGATCAACTTTGGTCAGAGACTTAAGGAATACTAAGATGAAGCGTATGTCAACAATTTTGGCAGCATAGCGTGAGTGAATGTAGGAACATCAGGTGTGAAATGAAAAGTGGTAGGTGCAGAAGAATGTCTGGTGAAGATCAAAAGGTTCATATGATTGGATGAAAGGAACTAACACGACACAAGATGAGGAGCAGCAGGCAAATAGTGACGGTGAGGAGTGAAGGCTGCAAAGAAGCAAACTGAAATTACTAGAAAAGCAGCACTAAAAGCTAAATGGTGGGTTGATTCAAGAAAAGGTACAGAAAGAGGACAGGAGGTGGAATGAGTTTAGGGTTTATAACAGAAAAGGGAGAGCAGTCATCGGATCACTAAGAACAGAAATATGGCTGAAGGAGGAACTTGAATGGGGCACAGATGTTAATAGAAAACAGCTAAGAGTTTCAGTTTTGTGTAGTCCAGCATCAGACTTGTGACATGTGAAATGTTAAGGGATGCGGCCTTCTCCTCAGAATTCAGGAAGCCATGAAGTTCAGTTAGGGTTCCATATGTTTAATAGGCTCTGAACCGGGCTGTTTGTGGGCATAGGCTGTTCAGGCAAGGGCCTGCTAGTGGTCAGGGCACATTACTGCAGCCCTCTGTAGAGATTCCTATCCGTATTTTGTTTAGAAAAATTTGTCCAGACCGGATTACATTCTGCCTGAAGAAGGGGCCCGAGTTGCCTCAAAAGTTTGCATATTGTAATCTTTTTTTAGGTAGCCGATAAAAGGTGTCATTTTGCTTGACTTCTCATTGCATCCATAATGGTTAACACGGTACAACACCCGGTTACTTTATGAGAGAAATTAATGGCAGTTTAGGTCCTGCTTACCTCAAGAAGAATGGCAAACGTTTCGATTTTGACTGTTTTGTATGTTGGCACTGTGAGGACTGCTATATTTAAAAAAAAAAAAAAAAAATGTCCTCCTAAACTCACTCCCTCACTCCAAATTCCATTGTCGCTGATCTTGAGCTGAAGCCACATGTGGACGATTATTGCTATTTAATTCTTTAAATAAATGCTTTTGCAGTCCGCTGCATGGGATTTGTGGTATGTCTGCTGGCAGCTTGGTGGCCATGACTTAGACATGTATGTTTACAGCAAAGTCATTGAAAAAGCAAGGGATAACCACCATAATGGCAGAAAAAACAGAAGGGCAGCAATATCTGCTAAGAACCAAGCACAGAACAAAAGGTGATTAAGCATAAGACGACAAGATGCTAGAAAACTTAGATAAGCAAGAATGTAATTCTGAGTGTAAAATTTTGGGAAGCGGAAACCTGGTGGCCATAAACAAAGGCAAAGTGAGTATGAAACCAAGTGATGACCACTATAACAGCTGAAAGGAAAAGAACAGCTGAATCTGTTAAACACATCACAGGTGATTAAGTGACGAGAAAAGTGAGTGACAGTTTTGTGTTTATTGTGTGGCGCCTGGCCCGGGATCCCCCTGTGATAGAAGGACCGGGGGAGAGGGCATATTCAGGGCAATACCTCCCCAGGAACACGACAGAGCAATTCCACTCCCCCCCCACCCACCCACCCTTAAAAGCTCAACCCTGCTGGGGGCTGTGGCCACTGCCACCTGGACAGTTTCTGAGCCTTGGGTTGCAACCCTTGTGCCACAACCAGAAGTGCTGCCGGAAGAGGATCTGGGAGGACCTGGAGCACTTCTGGGTACCCTATAAACGGGGCCACCTCACTCTATTCAAGGAGCCAGAGTCGGGACGAGTGGAGGCAGCAGAGAAAGAGAGAAGGAAGAAAGGACTGTGTTTTGGTTTTGGTGCTTTGTGTACTGTGCTCTGTAGTGGGAAGCAAAGAAATAGTGCTGCCCCACTTGAAATAAACATGTGCTGGACAGAACCAGTTCTCTCCCATTTGTCTGTGTTGTGTAGGGTGACTGGTACACCCCCTAGTGGTCCACAAATGATCATCAAGCTTTATTAAATGTAAATAAAGGACAGCGAAGTGACTGCAAAACCAACATAAGTACAATAATGACAGAAAGAAGAGTGGCAGCATCTGCTGAGAGTCTAGCAAATTGCAGAAGGTGATTAATTGACAAAAAACAAGAACAAAAACAAGCAACTGAACCACACTGACAAGCAAGAAGTAATCCTGAATATAGAGGAATTGAGGAACAAACGTGAGGGTTCATAGGCATGCAAGACAAAGTCCAGGATACAGAATGGAAGAATGTCCCCAGAAATAGAAAAGCACGACAACTGAGAAGATCGTCACAGAGTTGAAACTTCCAACAAAATGAAAGCATTGCTTTTACATCCTTACATCAATTGTTTAGCAAAGTTACATTGTATGAGGAAGTCAGGAGTGGCAGAAGTACGTAAGAGTTATACAGGATATGCACGAGGGCAGTGCGACAGTGGTGAGGTCTGCGGTAGGAGTGACGGATAAATTCAAGTTGGAGGTGGGATTACATCAGGGATCGGCTCTGAGCCCTTTCTTATTTGCAATGGTGATGGACAGGTTGACAGACGATATTAGACAGGAGTCCCTGTGGACTATGATGTTTGCTGATGACATTGTGATCTGTAGCGATAGTAGGGAGCAGGTTGAGGAGACCCTGGAGAGGTGGAGATATGCTCTAGAGAGGAGAGGAATGAAGGTCCGTAGGAACAAGACAGAATACACGTGTGTAAATGAGGGGGAGGTCAGTGGAATGATGAGGATGCAAGGAGTAGAGTTGGCGAAGGTGGATAAGTTTAAATACTTGGGATCAACAGTACAGAGTAATGGGGAGTGTGGAAGAGAGGTGAAAAAGAGAGTGCAGGCAGGGTGGAATGGGTGAAGAAGAGTGTCAGGAGTGATTTGTGACAGACGGATATCAGCAAGAGTGAAAGGGAAGGTCTACAGGATGGTAGTGAGACCAGCTATGTTATATGGGTTGGAGACGGTGGCAATGACCAGAAAGCAGGAGACAGAGCTGGAGTTAGCAGAGTTAAAGATGCTAAGATTTGCACTGGGTGTGACAAGGATGGATAGGATTAGAAATGAGTACATTAGAGGATCAGCTCAAGTTGGATGGTTCGGAGACAAAGTCAGAGAGGCGAGATTGTGTTGGTTTGGACGTGTGCAGAGGAGAGATGCTGAGTATATTGGGAAAAGGATGTTAAAGATAGAGGTGCCTGGCAAGAGGAAAAGAGGAAGGCCTAAGTGAAGGTTTATGGATGTGGTGAGAGGACATGCAGGTGATGGGTGTAACAGAACAAGATGTAGAGGACAGAAAGATATGGAAGAAGATGATCTGCTGTGGCGACCCCTAATGGGAGCAGCTGAAAGAAGAAGAAGGCATTAATGATGGGACCAATGTCAAGCTGTATTTTTAGTGTTGAAAGCAAGAGAACGTGTTGCCAAAAATGGAAAAATTCTACTTGCTGTAGGTGAGCCACCAGATGTAATAAATACATTATGACTTTTAGAAGAACTGAAAGAAGTAACTATCAAGTGACAAAGACTTTACTATTGTTTATACGGTATATAACCTTTTATAGCATTTACTTTAGGACTACAGGTCCACGTGCTTCACTAGTTCATTTGAAGAAGAACAGAGGGATGCACATGGCTAGAAACAATGATCGGGGACACAGTAAGATGAACTTCAGATGATATTAAAAGGTTTAAAGCACTGATTCCCAAAGTGGTCTATATGGACCCCCAGGGGTCGATTTTGACTTGCAGGGGGTCTATGTCAGCGAGAAAAATAATTGGGGGTGCACAAGATGTAAATGGTGGTCCACGTGAGCGGACACAACATGTAAGAATTTTACTAGGTTCTGATTTGTTTCGTTCCAAATCCAAATATTTACTTGCATTTTGTGTCTTTTCAATAAAGGTATGAATAAAAATTGCACATGTTTTTCTTTTTTTACAATTGTCCACTCTACAAAAAACCCTATGAAAGTAAGCAGCACTGTGTCAGTTGCCAAAAACACATTTGAAGTTAATAAGTTTAGGAAAATTCAATATTAGTCAGGTCTATGAAAAACAAAAAAATTGTTAAGTGGTGTACGGGGCAAAAAAGTTTGGAAACCTCTGGTTTAAAGTATGCCAAGAAAACAATCCCAAAGCCACTGCACTACCACCACCAGCCTTTTCTGTTGTTTAGGCCGTTTATTCTGCAGTGCCGCTATAGCCCGCTCACTTCAAGGTCCAAAATGTACGTTCATAGATGCGCTTCTGCACACCAGTACTGTAAAGAGCAATTCATGGAGTACATGTAGGTTTCTGTTAGATTGAACAAGCTTAGTCATTCTTGTCTGACGTCTCTCACACACAGAACTGCTGCTTATCAAACACATTTTGTTTAGCACACACAATTCTCTGTAAACTATTTTTTATTGTGATGTGCACAAGTCTGGAATCTCCACATCTGTTACCAATAATCAGAGCTGCTAAGGTAATACGTCCTTTCAGTCCACTGTAAGTTTTGAACTAAGAATGACAGCCTAGCCTTTTTGTTTTTCTGCCCGATTATCCGATGAGGAAGACTCAGTTCACAGTAACAAGCGGGCGTACCTAATATAGTGGCCTAATGCTTTAATATGCTGCTCTTTTTTTGGCTTTTCTCTTTATGTGGTTCATGTTATGCACTGTTTAAATTCTTTACCCATTATAATATTGACTTCCATTTATTACTCATTTAAACAACAAAAAAGAAGGAAATTGAGTATTTTACTTACATACAGTGCTCTTCTTGTAGCCATGTTCTCCAGCTGCCCCTTTGCAAGCTAACAGACTGCACATTGCAATGTCAGGAATTCTTCTCAATGTTTCCCCACCTTCAGTTTGTTCAGTGATAACAAGACAAGTAAAACCTGGGGGTCTGAACGTCAAAGAACTTGTCATAAATGGTAAAAGAGAATCAAAAGCTTTGTACTGTAAAACAACTTTCTTTTTATTGAGGTACAATTATCAAAAAAGAAAAAAAAAATGAGGTAACAATTTGCATAGTATTTTCAGAAATTTACATTGGACAAAAAAAATATTCAAGACAAAACAGGCTACAGAACACTGAATCATAATTATTTTTGTTTTAAATCAAGCATGTCACAAGTCAAGTCTGCTGCTTCGACTTCAGTGTTCTGAACTAACAGATTGACTTCCTTTGTAGTCTGACTGCGAGTTTGTACAATACAGCAATTTTGGAAGAACAAAAGCAAATCGTAAAGGTCAAATACATCCAGCAAATCAATTAACCTGCCTCGACTTTTTAATTTTTTTTTTACTTTTTAAAACATTTTATAAAAACTGAACATATTTTACCAAGAGTTGCTGCTTACAAAAATATTTTCCAAAATCCTTTAATTTCTGTTAAACAAAAGCTAAAAACTGTTCATCTCTATGAAACCAAAAATAAAAAATGTTCATCAAAAAAAAGAAAAGTGTATTGCACAAGCAGACAATGAAGATACGTACCAGGTTTTCAACATTCAGTCCTTTTAACAGAGAAGAGAAAATCCCTGCAGTGTTTCTTGTAACTTGGATTATGGCGTCGTCCAAGTGCTAAACATGGGCTTCCTCCTTCCAGATCAAATGAAAAAGAACGACAACACTTCAGCGGTTTACCAACATAGGCAAACACACCAACGGCCAGGTGGGGACTCGCCAAACATTCGCAAATGCAATATGCATTCACAACAAATCAAATGACACAACATGTAAAATTTCCTATAACTTTGTTGGGACCCCAACCAGCGTTGTGTCCTGCCTGGTGCCCAAGCCATTACATGGGTGGCGTGGCGGATGGATGGATGGATGAACGTTAATCTTCAATCCCCTGTCACCCTGAATTGGACTAAGTGGTTTCGATAATGTCTTAAAGTTTAGGTGTCTCACTTTATTTGTGTCGGGGAACAACAACAAAATCAACATTAACATAAGAACAAGCGCCATGAGTAATTTAACAGTGGGCTCTGAAATGGAGATGAGAACCGAACTGGCGTAAACCGAACAGCCAACCAACATTTAAACTCCACGAGCAGATTTCACTAATTGTATGTAAGCAGTTTAAAGCATAAAGACGCGCATTACTTATGCTGTTTGCAGTTTAGCAAATTGATGCAGCAATCTTTAATTAATGCTGTATTTGTAATAGATAGATCACACCTTATCATATGTCCTTTAGTCTTTTCAGAGATTAAGGGGTTGAGTTTTAATATAGATATTTTTTTAATCTGCCCAGTTTGTTGGCACCATTATTATGCTTTGTGCATTTCCTACTCTGCTGTAAACCTTGAACACATCTAAACCTACTTTACAAAGTATGGCATTCGGTTGATAAGAGTGATGGATTCAGCACGTCACATTTCATGGATGGAACAGACCTGATAATAAAGGGTTCATAGTTATCACGTTTAACTAAAACACATCTTCAGTTACTTAGGAAATGTGGACAGTACCCTGACAGAGAGATTCATGCTGCTGCCTCACAGATCCAGAATCCTGGGTTTACTTCTCAGACTTATTGCTATCTGTGTGGAGTTTGCATGGGCTTCCTGTGGTTATGTGGCTCATTGTCTATGCAGTTTTTCTTACATCTTAGGCTATTGGAGAATTCTAAACTGACCAAGTCCGAGTGTGTGAGTGCAGACACAGGCCTGTCATTTGGTTCCTGCTTTGTGTCTGATGCTGTCTGTCTGGCTTCACACTAGCTTAAACAGAAAAATGAACACAAGACAGACAGAGAAAGAGAGAGAAGAGATGTATGGTGTAACGTTTAAATAAAAATACATAAACAAAGAGCTCAAAATGGTTTAAAGCATAGGTGTCCAACTCTGGTCCTGGTGGGCTGCAGTGGCTGCTGGTTTTCATTGTAACCATCTTCTTAATTAGTGAGCCATTTTTGCTGCCAATT
This sequence comes from Erpetoichthys calabaricus, assembly GCF_900747795.2. Taxonomy (NCBI): domain Eukaryota; kingdom Metazoa; phylum Chordata; class Cladistia; order Polypteriformes; family Polypteridae; genus Erpetoichthys; species Erpetoichthys calabaricus. The sequence goes on from NC_041394.2 coordinate 244,796,598, forward strand.
AACTTGTTTTGCTTAGTTTTAATTGACGTGACTCAGACCCCTTAGTTGTTTCTTTTTTTTTAATGAGCAGCCAAACAATAATGAGACACAAAACAAGATGCCACATGACAAGTTAACATGAAAATAAAGAAAGGTGAAGGTATCAGTCATGTTGGTCACCAAAACATCTTGATGGTGGTCTTAGAAAAAACAGAAAATCAGCAGTCTACTGTGGCAGAATGAGAGCAGCAACAAGTCATGATATTCAATAACGGTTTTAATTAACAGCAGCAATTGGCTTCTCATTAAGAAACTGGTTGGAGTGAAACTGGCTGGGGTTTGACGTTCCAATTAGTTGGTCATCTGTTGGCTCGTTTCACATCTCATTTCTGTTTGGCTGCCATCTAATGAAGAATCCTTAAAAAGAGGGCTATGAAAATGAAGGGAAAAGATGTTAATTAGCAATGAAAACTGCTCACTGATCAGAAAAGGGGTTAGAATGAAAACCTGCAGCCACTGCGGCCCACCAGGACCGGAGTTGGACACCCCCGGAACTTTAAAGGGATAGTTTTTGCACTTGTGTAAATGCACACTGTAAACTTTAAGGAAGCCGGAATACCCATCAGTCACTTCAATACAAAGGGTTCCCCCCAGTAACAGAGGCAGAGTTAGCACTGTGTGGGACAGCGACATTTGTGAAGTGTATGGCACCCAGCATTGAGCTGGAAGCTCGTCTGATTAAAGTTCCAACAAAAACACACGAGGATCGTCTTTATAACGTGTAAATCTGCATGTCTTGTAAAAGCAGAAAGTCAATAAAAGGGTATAAACATATAGCTACTTGCACCAAAACTGTTTCAGCAACACGTTCAAGTGTAAAAATAAAAGACGTGTTGTGAACACGTTTGTGAACCCTTTAGAATGTCAGGTATTCTGGTGACTGACTGAACGTGACCCTTCCTATCAAAAGAGGACAATAATCAATCGGACTAAACCAACAATGCCCAAAAAGCAGATATTGTCATATTTATATTGAACACATCCAGCCGACTTTCACTGTGTCTGCTGGAAAGAGGATGTGCGCAGTACCACTATACAATGGTCATCTCAGCAATCAGAGACACAAGCTCAAATCAATGAGAATAAAGTACAAGTCCGCAGGGGTAAATGGGGAAAAGAAAAAAATCCCAAATATTTTTTGAGGAAGGGGCAAAAAAAAAAAACCAGACACACACACACACACACACAACAACCCAGAACTATTAATATAAAAGGCTATTTTACTGATCTCTAGTGCAATCCATCATACCCCATCTCACACTAGCTATGTCAGCGGGTCCAAGGATGTGCAGACCTCCCATGCATTGGGTTAATGCCAGAGCTCATGTCTTCCTTGTAAGGAAAACACTGAAATACTAAATTTAATTAGTGATTTGACGGATATGGGGAATTTAACATATTGAGTTTTAAACTGATTAGTTTGTTATGTGAAGGAGCATCATGTGGCAGAAAATATTACTGTTATGTCCGTTTGTGGGGGTCTGATCTAACTAAGTACAGGTAGTCGTCGACTTCTGACCACATTTAGGTTCTGAAAGACCTGCTTGTAAGTCCATCTGGACACAAGACACACCGGTTTATGTGTTCAAACCTGACCATATGTGTAGTACTGTCCCTTAAGTTATATTGTTTGTTTTATATCTTTTTTATCATCATTCTTAGCATATTGTACAGATTTTCTATTCCTTTTTGTAAATTATTTCTTTGTTTTATCATTTTGTTTCATTATTACTGTTGCCTGGTTGGGTGCTGAACTTTTAACAGCTTCACTGCTTCTTTTTGTCTGCGTTATGTTATGTCATCAGTGTAAGCTTCTCCCAGGGTTCACTGTGTTAACTCTGAGAGGAGGAATTGTACCGGAAGAGTTTGAGCACTCAAATGTTTTCTGTTTTAACATTTTGGCCTCTTAATAATAAACGTTAACAGATAAAGGAGTTCAGCGAGGTTTCATTGCCCCTTCGTGGCAGTTTGTTTGAATCGGCACATTGTAAGTAAAATGCAGAAGCTTTGGAGGTTAACTGGATTCAAACCCAAAGTGCAGCAGTACAGCGTGTGCAGTAAACACCGGTTACGATGGAATAACTTAAAGTCACATGCGATTGCATTCGCTTTCTTTCCTCTCTCAAACTGCTTGATCACCTTCATTTTTGGGTCACGATCAATTGCCTTTTCTCCTGTAATTGTAAGACAAATGTAACTGAAAGTAGTTAAGACCACTGTAGGTGATAAACTGAGATCGAGATGAACGAGTCACAGCATACAAAGCTGGCGGGCGAATACTGTTGTTTGCCCGTGAGACACGGTAGCAGTTTTAAGACACATAGGTCATAAAGTCGATGACTACCCGTCGTCATCCCACTCACTAGACATTGATCTATAAATGGCCCGAGGATAAATTTGCAACCTCAATACCCAAGTGGTTAGTAATCACTGTGGATTCTGTTACCCATGTCTATAGGGGAGTACCTGTCTGTGATCTGAGGCTTAACAGAATGTGCGATTTACACCGCAATAATGATCCTCAACATACAGTGGAACCTCGGGTCACGACCGTAATTCGTTCCAAAACTCTGGTTGCAACCCGATTTGGTCGTGACCCGAAGTAATTTCCCCCATAGGATTGTATGTAAATACAATTAATCCGTTCCGGACCGTACGAGCTGTATGTAAATATATATTTTTTAAAAGATTTTTAAGCACAAAAATAGTTAATCATACCATAGAATGCACAGTGTAATAGTAAACTAAATGTTTACTTACTTCTTCTGCTTGGGCTGTCTCGCTCGCTCTCTCTCTCTCACTCGCTCGCTGCACAGGGAAAGACTGAACACATGCGGAAATCATCGGCGCATACGAACCAGAAGGGAAACTGGCTTGTTCATCACCCGAGTGTGTGGTCGTGAACAGATGCAAAAGTTTGGCAAACTTTTTGGTTGTAACCCGATCTGTACGTGGTCCGAGACGTTCGTGACCTAAGGTTCCACGGTATAAGAAATTTGATACAAATTAATGACCATACACCAGCTAACACATTATGGCATAAGGTGATTTGTGCAGTTCGATTTAAAACAAATGGGTCAAAATAGCTGTTTAGCTGCCAAGAGAAATTATCAACAGGTTCACGAAACGTGTGGTTGGTGTTATTACTACTAAAGATGGTGTCAAACATTTAGTGAACCTAAGGGTCCAAAAATGGGACGTTAATGTATCAATGCATAAATTATTTTTCTTGTGTGTGTTTTTTATCAGATTCACTTTCTAACTTATTAGGACACAGATGAAGATCAGATCATAGTTTAGTTTAAATTAATGCATGAAGGAAGGATTCACGTATTCTCTCTCCACCGGACTATTCTGCTAGGATTTTTGCATACATGTAAAACGATTAATATGGATGAACTAAAAACTTTATTAGGAGTATTAAACAATTTGGATTAATGGCAAGTACTTTTTTGCTTTGATGAAGTAACAAGCACAAATAAAATGCAGAGGCCCCGGGTGAAGGATAAAAGGCCAAGAAAGGATTCACCCAGAAAAAAAATGTAGAAAAAAAGTGAAATCGATACATATCTGATTAAAACACCTTTGGGTGCTGTAAAGCAGTTGCACAGAAGTTAGCAACTGAATGCTGTTATCTCAAAATCCACAAAGTGCCCTGCAGCCTGTCCTCACGTGGGGAACCAGCTCAAGACATGTGATGTATGCTGGCTTGACAGCTAAATACGAAAGCAGAACTTATCATATCACATCGGAGCTCTGCAAAGCCCCAAGGCTATCATTTGTAAGACAGACAGCGATCACTATGACACCACATCTGACACATTTGATTTTACAGTTATATTCTGTACTACCAAAGCAGACTACATCTTTGGTCTGCAGAATGCCCCTGAACCTACACATTCAGATGGTGGTCCTACTACCTCTACCATGCGTGTTAAACTGTTGGATTATGAGCTATTTTGTGGCTAACTGAAAAAAGTAAGGCTGAACTAGAAAACAAAATGAATAACTGTAATTAAAGCACAATGGGGTGGGTCTCTTGCAAGACAGCTATGTAACTGACCTTTAAAAGCAGTTTCACATAATCAGAAAGTTTATATCTTGGTTGCTCTTTCCCCTTAAATGGTTCTTTAGTTACATCAGTACAAAGTTGTTGGTCTTGTATCAACATTTTCCTAAGCTTGTCAAAAGTCATTTGATGGACTGTAAAACATTTTAAACATATAAAAATGGTGTTGCTCTTTGTTAAAATACATCACAGTAAATGTCACCCATTTTCATCTTAAATCTCGGCAGTGCAGCCAAACTGTAAGATCATTATTCTAAGTACATTCTAAAAGGGGCTATTAAAACATAACCTACATTCCTAAGCTCCTCTGAATACAGAAGTGCACAGTCACTGAAACTGATCTGAAAGGTAAGTTGCTGGAGACATTACAAATCTCTTAATGAGAGTGGTACTGTAAAAGGAAGTTTGCAACAGAAACTTAACACTTCAAAAAAGAAAACACTTTTGGACAACATTGTCTAAAAGATGCAATATACAAAAAAGTGAGGTCTTTATCTGTGATTCCATTAAAATCAATTAACATTTTTATACACACTATTACTTTTCCAACAAAATTTAAAAACATTTTATTACAAAAACATTCTGTACACTAATTCACATAGGAAGGAAACGTAAAAACATTTCAATTGTACATAAAAAAGGTTCCTATTCACAAACTTTTAAAAAAGACAAGAAAGAGAGGCAAAGACGAAAATGCCTTTGGCTGTGCTGATGTTTTAAAGGGAAGGGTTACCCTTTCCAATGCAATGCTGGTGTTACGCTGCTGGATAATTTCCCCAGTGATTAACGAGACTGTGCTTTCTCCTGAGAAAAGCGCTGCGTGTAAAAAAGGATGTAGGCCTGCGCCTTGCACACTTCATCCACAGTGCAGATATTTAATTTTGAGTCATTGCAATGTACCCAGAATCCTGTAGATGAAAATACAAAAAAGGCAATAAGCACTTTAATATCCTACCCACCCTATCTGAAGCACCAGAACATGAGGTAAAGGCAATTTACACAATATTGCTCTGCTATGGGTCAAACGTTAATGAGTACAAATCTTCAGTATATGTCTTTTGAACAGTGCTCAATCTTTTTGCTTTAAAAATATCATCATGGCCAATGTAACAGCCACTCAGACCTTCAAACTTACCAGCCTCTCTTCCAGGGAAACCACGCACAATAAGAAGAAAGAATGTAAATGCAGTGTCTGCATGTGACAGAAATGAGCCATACTGAAGATTATTTTAATAGATGTTTAAATTTACAATACTAAACTATGAATTAAACAATATATAAAATAAGAACTTTAACAGAGGAACCCGAACTGCAAATATTGAAAACAATCCAAACCTAAACTGCGACTTTTAAATCTTAGATGGAAACCCATAAGAAGTAAGACCGATTAGCCTGCCAGCAATCACCATAGCCTGGGCCATTAAATGCTTAAATAAACAGGAATATAACATCTTTATCTAATACTTTTAATTTCTCAACCAATTGTACTGGAGATTGGTAGGTATTGATTTAAATTCTATTAATCCCACTTAATCTCTATTGTTATTAATCTGAACTTTCTATCTTTTACATCTTTTTTTTTTTTTTTTTTTTAAGAGAGGTCTTAAAAACACATTGCTCAACATATTTGGAATGCAAAACAACCTTATTTTTTAGCCTGGTGCATTAAAGTGTAGCATGGGCATCAGCCTGAGAAAAGAACACAATTTTGTAATGTTAACTTGACAATGTTTTTAAGATCATCAGTCATTTGTGTACAAGGTTAACTCCACATGGAGGGAGACCTTTAAATTTGGGGTGCATGCCGCACCATCACCTAGCCAAGATGCCTGCATTCCCAGGGAAACTGTCAAGATACAAGACCTCTGTGCACTGAAGAAGCTTCTACAGCAGATATGGACCCAAGTTTCATCATCATCATCTGGATCCATACAGTACTTTTGATACTACAGGTTGAGTATCCCTAACCCGAAATTCTAAAATCTGAACCTTTTAGACCATCGACATGACGCTACAAGTTGAAAATTTCACACCTGACCTCATTTGTCCATGCGGGGCTCTGACCAATGTTCACTTTAACTTTTTTCACTAATGAGTGGATGTGAATAGCACAAGTGCTGGCACTTAACAGTTCATGACTGATTTCTTCAATCACCCTTGGAATTTCAAGCAATGCACCAACACAGGAAAAATGAGCATAGGGGTGGGTTTGGCTTGGAAGAAAGTGGGCCTTTCTATAAAATTTATTTTTCATTTTAATCCACTGCTGTTTTGCTCTGGCAGAATGCTAAGTTTTATTATTGCAATGAAAGAAACAGTTCCTAACTTAATTCATCTAAAAGAGGGGGGCAGGTATATATCCATTATTTTTCCTTAATTTGTCACAACAACGTGACTGTATTGGTATGCAGAATTTATTTCGGAACAAACATAACAGGGTGATTTGTTGAGATAATAGATTTAATTTAAAAACTTTGAACCAAAAAATGAGGAGGACTACTGTTTTTGGAGCTGTTTGAAAGTTTTTATGCTGAACGCTTTTTCAGGTAACTGCCTATTTGTCAGCTTACATCAACAAAATATAATCTGATGGTACATTTTATTAGAAGCGTCAAGCAGTAATAAATGGGGTAGAATACAGAGCTCTTCTGAAATCTGTCGGCTCCTTCTCAGGCAAAAAAAATGTTTGATTTACAAAGTGTAACAGTATATGTTTTGTTATAAATATAATTACCATATTTTTCACTGGGGCAACTTGAAAATGCAATAATTAGGGTTTCTGTTTCACTGTGCCAGGGACCAGAGTTTAATTTCTTTTTTCCTCAGTCCCAAAGACAAGCATGTTAAGTCTGATGTTTACACTAAACTGGGCTACTCAGTGCATTAACATGCTCTTCAATAACCTGATTATTCATAGAAACTTGTGGTCTATAATGCCATGTAAACCCATATTTCAGTTAGAGTAATTGGGTTATTGGCCTCTGAGAAACCTGGTTAACAGAAGTGGATGTCTCCGCAAATAAGCCGATTAGGTGGTCATGTAAACCCTTAACTGGTTTCTTTTAAAGAGTTTACAGTCTTTGTACATCCACGGCACTCTGTAAGCCTGTGTATGTGCTTTATTTGCTTTGTACATGCTTTTAGCAACCATTATTGTAAGCGCCCAGAAAAAAAAAAAATTCTAAAGGCAAATGTTCAGGAGATTGGATTATTACTTCTCCTGGGTAAAATGATCTGTGTCAATATGTCAGAAATCACTAAATTTATATTAAACATACAGTGCTAAACTCAGCAACACAATCTCTAGAGCAATAAGGTAACACGTTATAAGTAATGCACGTTACACAGTCTTATTACTTTTTTAAGTAATGAGTGACCTAACAAAATACAGTACTTATCTTACTGAAGTAAAAACATCTAAAATATTATTGTTATTATTATTACAGCAACCCTGGGTGTAATGCAAGAAGCACACATACTGGGCTCTTGCAGAGCTCACTCGCACAGCTGAGCAGAGAAGAGTATACTGCATGTAATACTGAGAAAAGCGCTATATAAATGTAATTAATTATTATTATTATTATTAATACAGTAAATAAAGTGTCAGTTTGACATATTTATACAGCACATGAAAATTACCACAGGCATTATGCTCATTTTTGGATTCATGGTGGCAGAGAATGACATTTAAATCGTTTTTGGGAAGTTTAATGATGTCAGAATGTTTTGACAAAGTGTGTTTCTGCCTTAACCAGGTCATTCACCTTAATCTGGTTATGTATGTGCACGTAAACACACTCTGTGTGTGTGTGTGTGTGTGTGTGTGTATCCTGAACGTTGTATGGTGTACGGTAGTTAAAATGATGTACAATACCCCCAGATGGCCTTAAAACGGAGAAGGACCAACAAACTGTAACTTCCTTTGCTACACTACTAGCACTTATCTTGCTCAACTGGAAGAATCCCATCCACCACTCTTAAGTCAGTGGGTAAGTGTTGTTCCATACCATTTGAAATTGGATCACTTAGAGGATCTGTTCAAAACTTTTTAAAAATATGTAAGGATCTAATAAGTAACATTTTAGAATAAGCTTACATTTTGGGGGAAGGGATACCCTTGTTTTCTTGCTCCTTTTATACAGTAGCTGTGGTTGCTGGCTCTCTCTCTTCCTCTTGGGTGGGGGTTGAATTTTGCTTTGATTTGTTAAATTTGTCTTGACTGTATGGAATGCTATCTGTTTCTAATTAAAATCATAAAAAACAGAAAAAAGAGCCTAATGCTTATAATGTAGAGTGATTGATTTTCACTTGGATTTAATATTTCACTTTCACCTCTACAGTCAAATGTGTAAATGTGGTGGATTAAACAAAAAGATACCCAAAATAGACAATACTGATACAGTTCACATATCTTTTAACATTTGTAATTTTAAAGATAGCAATTCACAAAACTTCACAAAAAAGGTTGACAAACTAATTTGTGAATCCTATCCCTTTCCACGTTGTACACTACTTTGGATTATTTGAAAAAACCTATTGCACAATTATCGATTCTTGACTAAAATGTACCTGTGGTGGGTTGGCGCCCTGCCTGGGATTGGTTCCTGCCTTGCGCCCTGTGTTGCCTGGGATTGGATCCAGCAGACCCCCGTGACCCTATGTTCGAATTCAGTGGAAAATGGATGGATGGATAGATGGACTAAAATGTACACTAGATATTTAACTTCACAAGACTGGATACACTTTCAGTGATTTGCAACACTAACATTTAAGTTTAAAAGACGCTGTTATACTGGAGAAGATAAAGATCAATTTCAAGACATGTAATTTCAACAATAAATACTTTTTGTTTCTACAGTAAGACCTAATCTTTCACTGTGCCAAATATACACAATTACAAATATGTACACAAAGATAAAATTATCATTTACCTTTAATTGATACAATGAGCCTCTACTAGGATTGTGCACTTGATGCACATAGTGTGTCTTCCCTGTTTGCCTCCCCGCTCACCCATTGGATCTTCTCAGTGGGGCTGAGACACTGGTAGGGGCAGTCATGCATTAATTGACTTTTGTTTCCGTCACCTTTGTTGGTGCCTTCTGGGACACCCAAAGCCAGACTTCATCATCCTACCATCATCCCTGGCATCCATAGGATGAACCACAAAGCCAATCATCTGCTCCTGTTTCTGCCAATGCTCAACAGAACTGTCTCACTGCTGGAGCGCTGTTCCTCTCGCTTCCCCATTGGGCTTCTAGATCACCATGCCTCTTGTCCACAACACTGAGCTCACACTCTTGAACTACTTCTTTATTCTCTCTAACTCGTTTCTCTTTTGATTTTTATCCCTGATGTCTTTCTCTTACTTCCTTCTTTATTCACTGATCTTACTCAGACTCTTTATATATATATTCTATTGGTGCAGGTGCTTTTCTTAACAATTTGCAGAAAGTCAATGAGAAAACTGGATGAGCTGGTCACATTTGCACTTGAATGCACAACTGGGCAATTTCCCCAATGCCTTCCCCATGGCCGCACAGCTTCCCAGTGCCACAAACCTGCACTATAACTAAAACCATGCACCAACACAGACCCTTAACTCGTTGTACCACAGCTGGATAGTGCACAAAAGGATGAGACTGCAAATATAGTTGGCTGAAATGAGGTTGTAGCTCTGGGCTAATGGGTTCACTCTCAGTGATAGGACAATGAACACAGCAACACTGGAGAGCAGTGGGGCAGAATCACTGCTCCTCCAGCTCAAGAGGTGACAGCTAAGGTGATTCTACTAACATGCAGTTAGAATCCCATCTTGGAGCTTCAATGGGAAGTGAATAACTGGAAATTCCCTCCAGGAGGTACTGGAGAAGCCATTGAGGATATGTGGATTTGGTCAGCTAAGTGCCAAATTTAGAGCCACCACAACCTTCATCAGAATATGTGGAGTGAAAGTGACAAAGTGACTTGTAAAAAGAGCTGTGCAGTTCACAACTTTATATAAATGACTCTTTAGACCAGGGGTGTCAAACTCAAATACACAGTGGGCCAAAATTAAAAACGTGGACAAAGTCACAGGCCAACCTTGATATTTATTGAAAAAATGTCTACTATTAAGGATGTTTTTCCTTCTCATCAGATATAACGATGAACCTTTTCATATGGAAACAAACTTAAGTTTTGCTTAAACATTGAATCTGGAACAAGCAAAGCTTAATACTATAAACACACGTGAAGTCAAATATCAAATAAAAGACACATCTGTGGCATTCATTTCTTAAATAAAATTTTAAAAAAATTATGCCTCTTTCTCTATTTGCCTTCTGAGTTAAATTTCAATGGTAACCTTTTTTCACAGGCTAACAATAATAGTAATAATAATTTCCTTCAATGAAAATCCAAACATTCAAGTTCATGCCTTGGAGTAGCAAGGAAAAGTGCATAAAGAAAACATTCATTCAAGCTCAGTGTGCTACACTCTGATCTACTCTGATGCACACTGGTCCAAGCCAGATACCTGGCATCTCTTCTTGGATGCTAGTTCATTAATGTTTGGGGTCTGGCTCTGATCTGAGGAAATCCTCAGGATTGAGTGAAGGTGTTAGTCAGTGAGACAGCTACTGTGTGATGTTTTGTTCATCTTCATCAAGGAGAATAGTTGCTCATACAGTTTATGTGCTGCTGAACATAGAGAGCATTTGAGCAGCTTGGGTATGGAGCTGGGGCATTGTGTCAGGGATGTAACGTTGAAACTGTGCAGCACCCACAGCGTCATACTTTGGCTTCACTGGAGTTCAATCAGCTCTATTTGGAAGTAAGTTGGGCGCTTTCCATGTCAACTGCAAATTGATTACTAAGCAGTTCAAACCTACATTTCTGGGCATCAAAGTTGGCAAATCGGCGGGTAAACTCGCCACTGAGTAAACCGAGTTTGCCAGCAAATTGTGCACTTGGGAACATGGTAGTAGAAATTTGCGTTTTTATGGTTTGGCAATATGGAAAATGGCCCAGGTTTCCTTGCAGCATTTGAGTCTCCTACAGGCACAATTTTGTTTTAAAAGCCCTCAATGCAGCGTACACATCTGTGATGACACGGCCCCGCCCCAGAAGCTGCAGGTTCAGCACATCGAGATGGCTCATGATGTCACAGAGAACTGCCAGCTCAGACAGAAACTCTTTATCCCAGAGCTCTGCTGTATCTTTCCCTTTGGTTTCTAGAAACTGGCAAATTTCCTCACGCAGCTCAAAACATCTGTTCAGTATTTTTCCTCTGCTTAACCATCTCACCTCTGTGTGATACAGTACGTCTGCATATTCCAAACAACACTCCTCCAGAAAAGACTTGAACTGGCGGTGATTCAAACCTTTAGCTCTTATAAAGTTAACTACTCGTGTTATGGTGCTCATAACATGTTTCATCTTCAGGGCTTTGCCACACAACGATTCCTGATGTATGATTCAGTAATAAACAGTTAGCTCACCTGCATCTTCTCCCGAATCCTGGCCACTAATCCACTCTTTTGACTGCACATCCTGGGCGCACCATCTGTCGTTAGTCCCACAAGTTTATCCCAAGGTAGCCTCATTTGAGTTACACATTTGGAAACCTCTTTCTTTTGCTGTGGTTGTGCCATGCATTGATTTTAATCCCAAAAGTTCTTCCATAAGGCACAGATCTGAGTCCACTCCACGGATGAAGACTGACAGCTGGGCAGTATCAGATATGTCGCTGCTCTCATCCACAGCAAGGGAGAATGCAATGAAATCTTTTCCCTTTTCTATCAGCTGTTCATGTAGATTTGTGGCAAGATCACATGCACGATCAGCTACTGTGTTTCTGCTAAGGCTCACATTTAAAAATGCTTGCGTTTTATCTGGGCACATGACGTCGCAAACTTTGATCATGCACTTTTTGACAAACTCTCCCTCATTAAAGGGCCGGGCTGATTTTGCAATCTCTGCTGCCACAATAAAACTAGCCTTTACAGCAGCCTCACTTTGGGATATGGCTTTTGTGACCAGTCTGTCGTGAAACCAAACTTCTTTTCATCTCCTCTACTTTCTGGGGCTTTTGCACTATGTCCATTTCCTTGTACTTGTCATGGCGTTTCATTTCATAGTGTCTTCTTATGTTATATTCTTTGGTTACAGCTACGTTGGCTCCACACACAAGACAAACAGGTCTGTCCTTCACATTTGTGAATAGATATTCTGCTTCCCACTTTTCTAGAAAGATTCTGTTTGCCATCTTTTGTTTGGGAGGGGTGGCCCGATGTGACTGGTAGCATGAGGTCGCTAATGAATGTCAACAGAGGAGGGGTCCTGATTGACGCGCCAACACACCAGCAGAGCATTCTGGGATTTGTAGTATTAGCGGTGCATGCGCTGTCTACCGGCAGGCCAGCTCTAGTAGACATTTGGTATTTTCTCGCGGGGAAAATATAATTACACTGGCTCGCAGGCCTGAGTTTGACATCTATGCTTTACACTAAGGAATATTAGTCAACCAAGCTTTAAGATTGCAACCTTTCAAGTGTAAGATATGCGTATTTATGTTGCCATAGATATATTTGTACACATAGTGACATAAGGAATTAATATATTCTATAACACAAGCAGGTTTGAAAATGACTGACCGACTGTTATATATATACAGCAAGTAATGATACAGTCATGCAGTCTAATATTACATACTGTGCCTGACTAACTTAGAGAAGCAAAAGTTTTAACCAGAGGCTTTGGTGCATTCAGAGGCTGAAAAGCAAAACTCACCTCCTTCTGTATTATAGCAGTATGATGTGTAGTGCCCCGAGCCAAATCCTTTCCCATGATGCATCACAACAGCTGATAAATCATATATAAAAGAGTCTGGCCTGAGGGTTCCAGATGAATCTCTACAAGAGTAGGGTTCCACGTTTAATATCTGGTCAAAGTCAACATGAACTCCAATTTTCTCTCTGTGATTACGTCCTGACCACCTGAAAAAGCATAAAAATTGAAAATGTCAGAAATGACCAGTACAGAACTATAGATGTTACTCCCTAATTACTAAATGCATATCCAAAACTGCTTCTAAAATCTGAAAAACAAAAACACATTACTATCATCATTTCCAGTAGGTCAAATGAGTTAAACCAAACACTTTTTTTTTTCCAAACCTTTATCTATTCTTCATGTAACTTAGAATATCAATTTATTTTGCAGGATTTTTTAAAAATATTTTCTTCTTTACTTACTAGCAACCAACAGAAAACTAGCCAAAAAAATTACAAGGTACTGAATATCTCCCTTGGAGTTTACAGATCATGAATAAACAAAAATTTTCACTTAATTCAAAAGATTGTTCATTGATAAAAGCAATGATATCAGGTTTGTTAATTCCAGAAGACAGACATTCAAAAGGAAAAGCATGACTATTACCTGAAGCGTTTAAGATGCAGCCGTAAAACCTGAGGCAACCTGTGCACCATTAGCTGCTTCTGTGCTTCAGTCAAAATGACTGGTTTTGAAGAAAATTTTCTCCGTTTACCTTTAAAAGAGAAAAGGGTCAAATTATTACCTTGCTAAATTCTATCAGCAATATCTCCCTGAATAAAGTGAGATATAGAAAAGCAGGAAAATCAGATGAAAGACCAGATCCTGACAGTTTCCAGCACATACCAGAGTCTCACAACACCAAACTGAATATACAGATTTGGACGTTTCATGATACTGAATCTAAGGAAAGGGTTCACAGTTTGTTTTTACAATACTGAAAATATTTAGTAGGAAAATAATAAAGCCAGAATAAAGTGAACATTCATTTGAAAGACATTACATATAAAATACTAATTCTCAGGGCTTTCTTAAAAAGAACCAGTTTACAAGACTAGACATTAAAGCAGTTAATCTACCAGAGGAAAACATTTTAAATAAGTAACCTAAACCCAAAAGTTTTACTACATGTACTGTAGAATCCTACATTTGTGAATCTAAATGTCACACAAATATGGGGATGGAAGTGTTGAATAAGTGTACCACATTATACTGTACAGTATGTCTGTCCACATTTGTACAGCTTACTACTCTAGGATTTTATTGGATCAGTTTAAATATTTAGATTTGAGTCTTGTAAGTTACTGAGCATGGGGTTATATACACACAATCTTTTGCTACCCAAGATTTTATTCTACCTATAAAAGTAGCTTTACAATTTTTATTAAAACCTGCTAGTTATGTTTTCACAAACTTGGCTCTGGGACCCTCTTTCTATCTAATTTCATAATTAGTGATTGATTCCTACTTTAAAATAAACTACCTTTTTGTTTGCAGAACTTTTATTGTACAGTTAGAAAACACACTGCAGTATGGGCAAAGAATTTTTAAAGGGTGTTTCTAACTCTAGAGTGCCTGATTGAGCATGGAATCATGAGGTGAGTTGGGATATAGGCTCATCTGCTTGAATTATTTGGTAATGTGAATATGCCTGGTGGTTATATAGGCCAACCACTGCAGTTGTTACACAGGGACTTGCACCTCTGTTATGAGTAACAGTGGTACTGTCATGGGTTGTTTTGTTTTCTATTTCATAATTTCATGTTCACACTTTGATAATCTCTCCTTTGTGTGTCTCGTTTATAAATAAACCAGTATTTATAAAAAAAAACTTTGGATTATTAGTTCTGGCTTGGAAGTACCCCCTCTGGTCAATGCCGGAAATAATGTGTAAATGTTATATGCACAAATGTACAACAATCAAAGTGGCAATTTTCACTCCTCTGGGTAGAAAACGTCTTGTGCTACTTAGTGATATGAGCTTGTTTACTTTTGCCTAACCCTTAATATTTTCCATTTTACTAACATGTAAGAAGCTACAAAGTGTGTAGTACATGCTTGTGTTCGGGAGGAAATATGTTCACTTATTTAAGAATCTGTCTCATTTCCAAATAGATAACCTTAAAAAACACACTGCTGTGAATAGGTTAAGACACTGCCCTAAGTTCACTGGTTCAATGTTAATGTATCCTATGAGAGGGCCTCAAGATATTTAGTGCGCTTGTCCCCACAATTGTAAAGATTTTTTTTTCCCCACATGTAAGAATAAACACTTCCAGGGAATTATACAGCTTAATCAGAGAAGTTAGAAGATCAAGTTTCCCAGGATCAGAGTGTATAGGAAAAATGTGCCTTTCAGGTTTAAAATACAATCAACTACAATTTCTATAAAAACAATGGACACTCTTTTGAATGATATACATAAGTATTACTTTTTTGTAGTTGTTCACAATTCAAATAAAACATTTTGTAAAGGCATTGGTAAAATAAAACTTTGTGAAGTATTTAAAACATTTACAGACTGGGGGCTATTTCTGTTTGTTTAAGAGGATAAGATCTCTGTGATTTTTGATGGTTAATCTCAATTATAATACTAATTATATAATTTGTATTATAGCTGTAATAAAAAAATCAGCATGTAACAGTGTTCTGAGCCTACACACAGTGAAAATGCTTCACAAAAATAAAATTATTTGACCGTAACCAACTTAATGAATTCACCCAGGTTGATGTGGGCATTAGTTAAAGGTGGACACTAACATACACTTACCATATTTTCCAAATTTAACCCATGGGTATACATTTTTTTTTTTGCAGTAAACAAGAGGGTGTGTGTTATATATAAGGATGCGGGCATTCTAAGGATTTGTAAACACAATCCTTTCTCTCTTCTGTAATATAGTAAAATATTACCAGATGTTGTATACAAGACTTTATTTTATGTACCGGTCCACAATTTTGTTACCTGTGACTCAGTATCAGAAAATCCTTGAATACCAAAAGTTGTTGTTGATTTTTTTTCCCCTCCCCTCTGGGCTTGCTATCAACGCTGTTTCCATGCATTGACAATCAGGAAATGTTTATGATAATTATTTTTGTCAGCAGTTTTCAAATGAATAGACTTGCTGTATCCTTGTCTAAAACCTGACGGGTAGCTTACAATATTCTAATAAATAATTACAATAAAAATCATAATACTGGTAACTCTGCATAAATCTTGACTGAAAATGAAATGCTTTATTGAATAAAATGGAAAAGACATCAAAACATTCATTTTAATATCTGCTAACAGCTTGTGGTGATACCCCAAAAAACATATTTTTAAAATTAAAAAAGTGATTTAGGATGGAATCATATAGGGTGGGCGGCACGGTGGCGCAGTGGGTAGCGCTGCTGCCTCGCAGTTGGGAGACCTGGGGACCTGGGTTCGCTTCCCGGGTCCTCCCTGCGTGGAGTTTGCATGTTCTCCCCGTGTCTGCGTGGGTTTCCTCCGGGCGCTCCGGTTTCCTCCCACAGTCCAAAGACATGCTGGTTAGGTGGATTGGCGATTCTAAATTGGCCCTAGTGTGTGCTTGGTGTGTGGGTGTGTTTGTGTGTGTGTCCTGCGGTGGGTTGGCACCCTGCCCGGGATTGGTTCCCTGCCTTGTGCCCTGTGTTGGCTGGGATTGGCTCCAGCAGACCCCCGTGACCCTGTGTTTGGATTCAGCGGGTTGGATAATGGATGGATGGATGGATCATATAGGGTAAACAGTACTTTGTTTCTCTTCACATCAAAAAAAAACAGTGTTAACACTTATGACATGAAAACAAAAAAAAGTCCTTTAAACAATCTACTAAGAGCTAATTTTAAACTACAACAGTGAATTTAACACTGCCGATTTTCCCACGTGGCAGATGAATCCTGATAGTTTCTTTGTGATTAAATCCTGTCCACAAAAGCCATTAAAAAAATTAATGAAAAGCATTTTACTTTTCATTTAGGTGTAATGTCATTTTGCAGCTTGTACACTTTTTATCAATTAGACCTTATTTTCTTTGCAAAAACATTTCTCAGATTGTTGAACAGAGATGGTATAGCTTGAAGTTTCAGCTGCTTAAAGATTTTAAAGGAATACGCCACACAAAAATGATATTTATTTTTTTTTATATGTTGCTTACCCCATGTAGTTTGTAGTGGCAGTCAAGAAAAAAAAAGTAATCTCATGTTTTTGTGAAGAATGGACGTTAAAAGACATGATGCTGACAAAAAAAAAAAAAAATCTCATGCAACAAAGCTTTCTGAATAAAAATGACGTTATGGAAAGCAATCTGTGTTTTTGCATTATTGTATATAAGAATGTGTAGTATATTTGCATTGCATTAATATAGCATTTTGTAAGAGATGAAATGTGCAGGTTGTACAAAGAAGTGGGTTTCTATACATACATACATATATACGCACACACACACACACATACATACATATATATATATATATATATATATATATATATATATATATATATATATATATATATATATATATATATATACATATATATATACATATACATACAGTGCATCCATAAAGTATTCACAGTGCATCACTTTTTCCACATTTTGTTATGTTACAGCCTTATTCCAAAATGGATTAATTTCATTTTTTTCCTCAGAATTCTATACACAACACCCCATAATGAAAACGTGAAAAAATTTTACTTGAGGTTTTTGCAAATTTATTAAAAATAAAAAAAACTGAGAAATCACATGTACATAAGTATTCACAGCCTTTGCTCAATACTTTGTTGATGCACCTTTGGCAGCAATTACAGCCTCAAGTCTTTTTGAATATGATGCCACAAGCTTGGCACACCTATCCTTGGCCAGTTTCGCCCATTCCTCTTTGCTGCACCTCTCAAGCTCCATCAGGCTGGATGGGAATCATCGGTGCACAGCCATTTTAAGATCTCTCCAGAGATGTTCAATCGGATTCAAGTCTGGACTCTGGCTGGGCCACTCAAGGACATTCACAGAGTTGTCCTGAAGCCACTCCTTTGATATCCTGGCTGTGTGCTTAGGGTCGTTGTCCTGCTGAAAGATGAACCGTCACCCCAGTCTGAGGTCAAGAGCGCTCTGGAGCAGGTTTTCATCCAGGATGTCTCTGTATATTGCTGCAGTCATCTTTCCCTTTATCTGGACTAGTCTCCCAGTCCCTGCCGCTGAAAAACATCCCCACAGTATGATGCTGCCACCACCACGCTTCACTGTAGAGATGATATTGGCCTGGTGATGAGCGGTGCCTGGTTTCCTCCAAACGTGACGCCTGGCATTCACACCAAAGAGTTCAAATATTTGTCTCATCAGACCAGAGAATTTTCTTTCTCATGGTCTGAGAGTCCTGCAGGTGCCTTTTGGCAAACTCCAGGCGGGCTGCCATGTGCCTTTTACTAAGGAGTGGCTTCCGTCTGGCCACTCTACCATACAGGCCTGATTGGTGGATTGCTGCAGAGATGGTTGTCCTTCTGGAAGGTTCTCCTCTCTCCACAGAGGACCTCTGGAGCTCTGACAGAGTGACCATCGGGTTCTTGGTCACCTCCCTGACTAAGGCCCTTCTCCTCCGATCGCACAGTTTAGATGGCCGGCCAGCTCTAGGAAGAGTCCTGGTGGTTTCGAACTTCTTCCACTTACGGATGATGGAGGCCACTGTGCTCATTGGGACCTTCAAAGCAGCAGAAATTTTTCTGTAACCTTCCCCAGATTTGTGCCTCGAGACAATCCTGTCTCGGAGGTCTACAGACAATTCCTTTGACTTCATGCTTGGTTTGTGCTCTGACATGAACTGTCAACTGTGGGACCTTATATAGACAGATATGTGCCTTTCCAAATCATGTCCAATCAACTGAATTTACCACAGGTGGACTCCAATTAAGCTGTAGAAACATCTCAAGGATGATCAGGGGAAACAGGATGCACCTGAGCTCAATTTCGAGCTTCACGGCAAAGGCTGTGAATACTTATGTACATGTGCTTTCTCAGTTTTTTATTTTTTCACGTTGTCATTATGGGGTGTTGTGTGTAGAATTCTGAGGAAAAAAATGAATTTAATCCATTTTGGAATAAGGCTGTAACATAACAAAATGTGGAAAAAGTGATGCTCTGTGAATATATATATACTCCCACAGGACTCCTTGGGAGTTGGAGTTTGGAGTAACCCTGCTGGTTTCTGTGGGTGCTGCCAGGGGGCGCTGCAGGTACTGTTGAGCCCTGGGTTGCAATACTTCTGGGTGCCCTATAAAAGGAGCCAGAGTAGGGAGAAAGAGGATGACGGTGATCTCGCCCTGTTGTCCGCTCAGGAAAGCTGCAGGACCTACTCCGAGGATCAGGGAGAGGTCCAAAATAGAAGACAGCCTGCGAGTCACCTGCTGCCATCTCTAGAGGATGTACCATTGCAAAAGAGGGAGGGGGCAGTGAGCAGCAGAGCTGTACTCCCCGAAGAAGGTAAGGAGTCCAGGTATATGTGCCGAAGCTGCTCTGCAAAAGTGGGAAAGATTGAGCTGGCAGGCCTATTGGGAGGCTACCCCGACACTCCTGGTGGCCCAATTGAGCATGCAAGGGAGAGGCCCATGTCATCTGACTTCCGGCTGGCGGGGAAGGAAGAGCAAAGGGCGAGTCCTCTGCTGCCCGACATGCATATTAATAGATTTAATATACGGGAGCTGGACAGTATCTTCCAACCCGTAAATCCTCTGTTGCAGATGCTGACCGATTTGAGAAGCCTTAATGAGGGGCTGGATACGAAGGCTGCAGGGCTGATGAAGAAAGTCGCCACTAGTCTGGGAACCAGGTTAGGGAAGAGGTGGACTAAGTTTGCTGGAAGATGAGTGGAGGCGAGAGGGAGAGAGAGAGAAAGAGAAAGAAAGAAGAAGAAAAGAAAGTGTTTCGTGTGGTACTGTGAACTGTACTTGTGTGTGCTGAACTTGTGTCCTGTGTCGGGTTTGGGCAGCAGGCACAAGATATATATTTATATATTTATTTTTAAAAACAAAATGTGCAGGCTACACACAAGTACGGTTATGCAAGTGAAAATACTATACTTGAAGAGCCCTGCTAAAATGTAGTGCCTGAGCTACAATGCAATTCATCTTGAAATACAGGTAAAATTCGTTACAACAATTATCGTTACAATGAAATTTTAATTACAACGAAGTATTTTTATGGTCCCGACAGTTTCCCCATATGACACGAGTCTGTAGAAATCTTGTTACTACGAAATACATTCATCAGATACTTTCATTACAACGAAGTGCCTTAAAGACCTTGAAATGCCTGAATGAATCATCCACAGAGCAGTTAGTTCTGTGGTCGCAGCTCAGTTGTGCACAATGATCCCCAAACTGAAACATTGTGCTTTTTTTTTTTCTTTCTTCGAACTTTTCTCGTACTGTTTTTTTTTTTTGCTGTGTTTGTTTTCTGTGGTTTTCAGTGATACCTTTTGCTTATTGCTTGTCAACATTTGAAAAACATCCATTGGAATTTAACTCATTGTCACCCTCCTATAGAAATGGCAGACATGAAAAAACGGTAACAGTTCATATTGATTGCGGCAAAAAGAAAAAAAGACGTTGCCAGTGAATTCGGAATTTCGCCATCAACACTGTCAACTTTCTTGAAAGACTGGGCAAAAAAAAGAAGAAAAATCTTGGGTTGCAAACATATGCAAACTGCTGCAATTGAAGACGTCAAAAAAGCCATTTTTATGTGGTTTAGTGATGCTCATTCAAGAAACGTTCCTATTATTGCGGCACACATTCAAGAAAATGAGAGGTTTCTAAAGTCTCTTTGGACTCCCCCCAACTGGACAACACGCCGAAGAGCGTCCCAAAGTGAGATCACCACGTTTGTGGAAGACTCTTTATCCATTGCTGGGGCAACAGCATGCTCACAGCTCTGCTGTGGCTCGCCACCAAAGCAAACAGAAAAGATCTTGATGGGTGATGCAAGGAACATTGTAAATGCAGGGAACCTTATTACTTGGTCACGACCCTACCTGAGTGCTGTGTCTGTGCATAGGAGGCAGATCACGCTACAATAAATAACTGTACTGTTCCTGTTTCAAGCTGAATAAAGCTGATTTTGCTAAAGTACTGAGAATCAGCCTCGTGTTTTTGGGTGCAAGACAGGGACTTATAGCGCAACAATGATCTTTTAGGATTTGCTACTGTGGTGCTTCACTGCAGCGCGGTGAGCCTGCTGCTGCCCTGCCCCAGCAACAGACAAAGAATCTTCCACAGACGTGGCAATCGGGCTTTGGGATGCACTTCAGCGTGTCATTCCCGTTGGGTGGGGGGGATCCCAAAACAGTTCAGCAACCTCACAATATGAAGAAGAAGAAAAGGATGATTTGGCTTCTGATTGATAACTTTGCTGCCCACAACATGCTTCCACATTTAGATAATGTTCGCGTTGAATTCCTCCCTACCAAATGCACGGCAGTGCTTCAGGCATTGGATTTGGGCATCACTCGCACCCTGAAAGTGTATTATCGCAAGGAAATGCCAAGAAACATTCTCATCAGCATAACTTGTAGATAGGAGGAGATTAAAATGAATGCAAAAGAAGGTATTGCAATGATTGCAAACGCCTGGACACAAGTTAAACAAAGCACTAAAGTGACAAATGCAGAATCTCATTACTACAAAATTTTTATTATAACAAAATATTTTTTAGGTCCCTGGCAGTTCGTTGTAATGGAATTTCACCTGTATTCTAGAGGAGAAGATCAAGACCTGGATAGGCTGCAAAAAATGAATGGATAGAAGATAATTTAAATATATTTGGTTTTCACATATTGTGAACTGTTAAATATATTTTGTCTAAAATTCAAATGTCCAACTAAAAAAACAGAATGCTTGTTTTCTACCAGATAATATTATGCATTGTTGTAATGGCAAGAGATGTTCAACTAAAATCAATTGCTTTAAATGAGTCACTTTTCTGTCCAATGCCAACTAATAGTCAATTTTAGATTGCAGTATTAAGGCAGATTGCTATTACTTTTGAAGGATATGATGAGTGCTTTGAGGGATGTCATTTACAATAAAAAGGCAGATTCATAGAAGCCCTGGAATATACACAAAAGCTGGGAAAACTTGCATATACGTACTCACTATATACATCACTTTTGCTATTCACTTAATCTAGCCAGTCATATAAACAAATGTACAACGTTGGGTTTAACAGAAATGCAGCTTAATGATCTTATTAATTAATGAAACCTCCTGTAATCTAGAAGACCGCTGATACCAGATATGCTAAATGTGTTCATATTCACAGTATCTGCAAGGGTAATGCAGATATATTTTACTATTAACAGCAAAGGAATTCAAGACAAAAGATCTACATTTAAATCCAGTGGTCAGAGCTAATAGCATACATACTGCCTTTACTCACTGTTGCACTGATCACATGCATAAATCTTTCCTTCCAATGCTTCAGTTTCTGTAAATTTTGCTAACATTTCTGTCAGTAGGCAGGGACGTTGTGAAGCTGTTTCTTTCCCATTGAAGTGATACCGCTCTGGAAATTCCAGTGACAAGTCCCAGAATGGCTCTATTGTGTTGGATTTATTGTCACAGGACAGACAGGTAACCTGTCAAAATATAAAATATATGTTAGTCTGATAATATGTGGTACATTGTCATTCTGCAACAGTGTGAAAGCTATTGAGATCAATTATTTGTATAAGTTGCACATCTCTTTTACTGAAAATAATAAGCCACAGAGTTTAAAAGAAAAATAATGTTGAACTTTAGCATAATAAATATTGCTGCATCAAGTTATTTAAAAATTATAAGACTACAATTGTAAATTTATTTTGTCTACATGCTATTCACTTCACTCATTCGGACTCTACTGTACTATTAATGCCTACCGTCAATCAGCTCTATCATTAGAGATTTTTAATTGATTATGGATTTTGTTTCCCCTGTAATTTAATATTCATCCATTTTCTAAACCTGCTTACCCAGAGCAGGTCTATGCAGTAATTAAAGTTGCATACTACTTTATTCTGTTACTTTTAAAAATTGATTTGTACAGTAGATTGCTTTGTTAAGGTGTGTTATGTAAAAGCACTACACCAAAACGACTGCAATACACTGACACTGAATGCTGCTTGGAAAGGCATCAGCTTCCCATAACCTTGAACAAAATAAGCATTTAGAAAATGAATGGATGCATTGATGGGTTATGTAATTATCAAGGAACTGCCAAGAATTTAATAAGTTAGTTGGGGAGAGATTTAATTGTGTAAGGTGCTTGGGGCTTCAAGACCAGTTTCTTTGTGACTTTGGTAAAAAAAATGCAAAATATCACTAACCCGCCAGTTTAATTGCACTGTAACTACTGAAAAACCATTTAACAAAGCAGTCACATACAGTTGAATGCATTTCTAAGATCATTACCTTTATGTCTTTGAGCACCAGATCTTCATTTTTTTAAATAATACATGCTGTCATTTTTATTATATTTTTTGTTCAAACATATTTTTTATTCACATTGTTTACCAATGTCTAGAGTAGGCCCCCATTGGGTCCTATTCAATTTAAATCTTGTTTATGTACGCTATCCACGAAAACATGAGATAAAATATTTTTCTCTGCCACCACTACAAAGTACATGAGGTAAGCAACACATAAAAAAATATCATTTTTGGGCGGAGCACTCCTTTAACACTTTAAGGGAAGTTTTTCACCTTTATTTAACATGTTTTCACTGTACTCCACCTAAAATAACATACCTAGACACAGTCCTGAGATTAAGTCATCCATATACTGGAGTGTTAAACTGTATAGCTATCTGTTAGTTTGGGTGGTCAAAGATTTTAGTGGCACTCGGGGTCATAGATTGCAAAACATCTTGTGAATATGCTACATTTTAAATAGCTGTCTTAATTTTCATTTACATAAAGATAAAATTGACTAGGGGGCTATGCAGCTTAAGTTTGTATTAAAATAAGTTAATTTTAGTACATATATGTAAATTTAGTTGTATTAATACAACATGTTCAAATTCTGTTCATAAAGTTCCAATTTGTGGACAAAAGAGAAATTACTATATGTCTCCAAAAAACTAAATTAACAAAAAAGTTGCAATAATTGACCAAATACTCCTGAAAATTCATGTCAGGGATTGATGTGCTAATTAAAGGATTTTAACAAATAATAATAATACATCCTGTTCATTTCAACTGCTGCATGTGTGAACAGTGTGAAGAATAAGATTTCAAATCCAAATGCTGGGCAAATAAAGATGATATGGAATTCATAACGAGAATACACACAATCATTTACTACTTTTCACAACATTAAGTCCAAGAATTCTAGGCAGCAAGTTTCTCAGGGTATGGTTCATGCGATATCAGTGGGTTGGGCACTTTCAGCAGCTCTATAATCTACTTTCTTGTAGAACAGGGCACTTATCTTAGAAAAACATTTACTGTCAGTTTTACAGGAGCAAAAACAACACAAAGTACAAAGACTGCTCCCTTCAATGCCAACTTCTCTCCACAAAATACATCACGTGTTGTGGCATAAAACAAAGATAAAAAAAATTGGACTTTTGATCAAAATAAAATCAAATCATTTAAATCACATGTTATTTATCTGCCTCATATACCTATTTTAAACTGCAATTAATTGCTGAAAGTTTATCTTTTCCATCAACATGACCCAATCTGCTCATAAGGAGTAGGTGTGGGTGTCTATTTCTGGGGATGTATTCACTTCACTTTGAGGTTTTCACTTTATTGTTAGAGACTCCAGAATTCTGTAATTCACTATTATTTTATATATTACACTTTAGTTAAAGGATCTGCAGAATCTTAATAGATGCTGCTCTTCTGCTCACATTTCTCTTTAGTAGCTTTTCTGCAATTTAGATAGCAAAGCCACTTTTATTTTCATATTAGTATAGTACAATTTTCAATCAATATAAAAATGATACAAACCCATGAGGTGCATGTTTCTAGCATTCTGGTCCTATTACACTAATTGCACCCCCCCCCCCCAACCCCCACTGTACCATATAGGTTGCATACTGCAAAAAGACTGTTCACACTGGGTGAGGTTGTTTTGGGGGTTGGGAGGAGGGGGTTATCTATCTATCTATCTATCTATCTACTCGTGGCAAATATCTCTTCAATGTGGGCTCATGTTTATTTTAATTATTTTACAAAAAAGCTGAAAATCTGTCTAGAAAAAACATGTTTTTTTGTCATTAAATTTAATCCATTTTGCCCTCAGTTAAGACAAGTTCTGTATCCTTTTAACAGACTGTTGAGCCTACCATGCTTTTTTTCTGTTTTTGCAGAACAGAACTTTAATGCATAAGTGTGAACTATCACACCTCAAACCATGAAGAAAAAGAATCTAAACACTGTTATTTATTATAGCACAATCAACACCCTTTTTTGGGCATTTTTTTTTTCTTTGTACCTTCCCATTCAGCACAGAAGCCTTGAGTTAATGAGTTATTAGATGCACAATTGTGAATGCTTATTCCTTCAAGCCACAGATATTACTATATTCTTTTTTGGCCTCTTTGATAAAAATCTTCTTAATCATATTGTATATCTTTTAATTTCTTAAAGCTATCCAACATTCTACATCATGCAAAAGTTATTTTTCATGTATTTTTTTAAATACACTGTTTTGCAAATTGATTATTTTCTTGAGAGAAATGCATCCTCAGAGGTCTCAGCAGGTATACTCTGGAAAACTCTGAAGGCATTTTTAAGAGGGCAGATTATTTAATATCTTCTCACAAAAATAAACTGGAAACCAAGAAGGCATCTGAGTTAATCACCAAAATTACCAGAATAGATCTAGAATACAGCAGGTCTCCAAATGAGGCACTCTATAGGAAGAGAGACAAGTTTTGCAATCATAATTTAACTTCTTGACTACCAGTGATATTTTCATAACAAAAACGAGAACTAGAACTAAAAATATTGTTTTTCATTTTACAAGAACGAGAACTGAAATGAAGGCAGAGAAACTAAAACTAAATAAAAATAAAAATTAGTGATATGTGAACGAACTAAAACGAGAACGAAAATTGAGTAAAACGAAAAAAATAGCAATAGCATTTTCGTTCAATCCGGTCCAGTCGTGCAGAGGAGTTGTTTGTAGGTCGCCCAGAGTGTTCAGTTATGTTGCGCTGTTTACTATGCGGTGATCTTGTACCTTAGGCTTACTATAGTCACGTGGCGCAACTTCCGTAAAAGACCGTTGTTTGTTTGTTGCGCACATTTGGTTCGTCAGCTTGAAGCAGTAAGCATGTGTGGGTGACGTTGGCGAGTTTTGCACAAGTGCTTGTGGGTAGAAAGTGAAAAAGTAACGTGTGGAAATACTCTAATCACAGCGCAGATGATAATAAAAGCAAATGTAGCGTGTGAGAAGAAGAAATAAGTTTCAGTGCAGGGTCAGCTGGATTAGTGCTTAGTGGAACTCTGGCACTTCTCTGGTACCAAGACTGCACTTCATACAGGGACGTGCGGTCACACCTGTCATCATGAAAAGTAAAAATAAATAAATAAATAAAACTAATAATGATAACAAAAAATAAATTTGTCCACTGGGCTGTATGATTCTAATAATTATGATCATTTTTATAGTCAAAATCGCTGAATTTGCGCATTTCCTGATCAAACAGAGAGGAGAAACGCAAGGTACAGCAGCGACGAGACAAGACGAGCCGAGCCTGATCTCAGACAGCGCTATCACTCAACACTGGGTTGATGCATGCAATTGTCACGTGCCTGTTGCTGTCTCTCTGTATGTCGCCAATATAATGTTTGCACGTGCATTTATTATACACCTGACTTTCCACAGTCTAGCGAATATCTTTAATGAATGTGTGTGTGACATATTTAGTCTTGCTGATGGGACATTAAACCGCAGTGAAAAGGCACAAGTTGAGACAGACAAAACTATGCCGCACTGAAGCCCAACAGGTGCTTGTTGCTACTGTTCTACGCAGAGACTCTTGGCACCAATAAGTTAGCGATATCGGAAAGTCAAGTGCACTGCAGCGGTCTGTTTATTATTTATTTTGACTGACTGCCAAAATGGAAGATTAAGACTTTTAAAACTAAAGGAAAATGAGGACGACTTTTACAAAAAAGTGACAGAGATTTTTGTGGAGAAGGATAGGTGCATGGACTTCATTTACAAATAAAGGTGAGACCATAAACAGTTTTCAATTTTATAAAAAATGGGATCAAACTAAGAAAAAAAAAATCCAATATTTAAAAACTAAATTTTGACCTTAAATAAAATATTCTTTTGTTTTTCTTGTTAATATCCACCCATTGCATGGCTGCACTCCGGTCCTAATCTGGATCCTGAGTTGGTTTGTCATGTGGTGGGTGCAACAATGCGCTGTATCAGTGTGTGCTCCTAACCTCCTCCTCCTCGTTTTGTTGAAAAGTTCGTATTAAAATTGATTAAAGCATCAGAATTAAAAGCTTTTAAAAACAACTAAATACTTCAATTAAGGTCAAAATTGAAATCCATTTTTTGTACACCACTCTATACTTTTACTTGTATCGAATGAGTTTGAATTGTGAAATTGCAATGACAACTTTAGAACACATGGAGGGTGCAGAGCAAATGCGCTCTCTCCGCTCTCTCTCATCGCTATAAATGTAACATTCTTTCTTAGCCAAATATATACCTTACTTATGTGTGAGTAAAGAATGCTGATGAGATATGAAACATAACCAGTAGTCAATGTGCATGCTGTCAATTGAATAAGCTACTCTTTTGGGTTCATATATTTGTAAATCTGACACTGAAGGAGTCAGCAGCCATGAATGTCACAGCACGTCAGTGCTTCGGTACTGAAAGCAGAAATCATCAACATACAGTCAGACGCCAGTGGATAGGACCTTGTCTGTGCACCTGCATTACAGACGCTGGTCAAGCAAATATTTTCACTGTGTGACTATCTGCGCAATGGACGTCGTTGCAACATGAAAAAATCTCTCGAAATGCGTGCTTGTTTAAAGCTTAACAGCAATGTTCTTGCTCAGACTGGTTTCTTGGGTTGAAACATTTGATCTTGCTGACTTTACTCATTAGGCCACTTAATTTGTTTGATCATGGATAGTCAAGCTGTGTTTAACCGCATTATGGACTGTGAGTGTATTTTGTTGACTGAAACATAACTTGCATTGAAATATGTGTAGGCCAGCATTTGTGGTCTTGCAACAGAAAAAAAAAACTAAAATTGTACTAATATTGTGTAAAAAAGCCAGAACTAAATAAAATAAAAACTAAAATTTTAAACACAGAACTAAATAAAAATAAAAATTGTTGACTCCACTGAAAACTAGAACGAAATAAAAATAAAAATGTATTTTATAAAATACAATAAAAACTAAAACTACAATTAATATCAGAACTGAAATATCACTGTTGATTACTATAGAAACGGAACAGCTTATCTTTAAATAGCGACATCATTATTATGAACATGGAGAAAAGGCCAATAAGATCATTGACCAACAAATCCACAAGCAGGAAGTCAATAATACAATAACAGCAATTAACCACACAGACGGTGATAAAATTATTGACCATAAAAATATAACTTGCACATTTAGAAAGTACTATAAGTCCTTACATTCTACTCAGTTTAATAAAGAAGATAAGACATAATATAATGAGTTTTTTTATTCATTAGAGATACCACAGCAAGATACTCTTAGTGCTGCAGAACAGGATAAAAATCTGACACTTTCAGAATTAATAGATTCCACAAACTTGCTCCAAAGTAGGAAAGCACCCGATCCTGATGGCTACCCAGTGTAATTTTATAAAAAATTCTTAAATAAGTTAGCTGCACTATTATAAATAGCGTTTCTAGAAGCAAAGACAAACAAATTCTACCTCAAACTTTTCGCCAAAGCATTATCATGTTTCCTAAGAAGAACAAGACCTACTACAATGTGCATCACACAGACCAATTTCTCTTCTGAACAATGAAGTTAAGATATGCTCCAAAGTTCTAGCCAAAAGGACTGAGAAAGTGCTTCCCTCTGTATTATCACAAGACCAAACAGGATTTATTAAAGGCAAACACTTAACTTTTAACCTTCGATGTTTGTTTAATATAATATATTCACCACACCCCAGTGATCCTATTATCTTTAGATACTGATAAAGCATTTGATACGGTTGGGTGGGACTACCTATTCACCACATTGCACAAATTTGGGTTCTGCCCAAACATATGTGCATACATCAAACTTCTTTATACTAGTCCAGAAGCCTCAGTTCGTATTAACAACATAGATACCTTCAAACTAGAACGTGGTATTCGACAGGGATGCCCCTTTATCATCTTTGCTCTTTGCAATCACCATTGAATGGTTGGCGATATACTTATGAAACACATCAAAAATAAAAGGGATTCTCGGAGAAGGACTTGAAAAGAAAATATCACTATATGCAGATAATATAGTACTGTATATATGGACCCACAAAATTCTATGCCAGCAGTTCTAAAAGCATTAGCAGATTTTCAAAAGATATCAATTTAAATAAAAGAGTGCTTTCACCAGTGAATTCTCTAGCACGTAATATCGGACTGGACACCTTCCCATTTATCTTAGCAGATCAGTTCATATATCTAGGGGTAAACACTACAAGTAAATATAAAGTGCTTTTTGAAAAAAAATTTGCTGTCTGCATGGAAAAAATTAAACAAGATTTGACTAGATGTTTTACCCTCCACCTTACATTAGCAGGGAGAATCAGCATTGTTAAGATGACCATCCTTCCCAAGCTGCTTTTCTTATTTCAAAGTATTCCCATATACATTAACAAATCTTTTTTTTTAAGAAATTAGACTCAATCATAACTTCACTTATTTGGAATTAAAAACATCCATGCATCCAAAGGGTGGCTCTGCAATGACCTAAAGCAGAACAGGGCATGGCACTACCGAACTTTCAATTTTGTTACTGGGCGGCAAATATACAAGCTAAAAGAGTATCCTTCAATAAGGGCGCGCACAAAAAGGCGAGCTTCAAAAGGGCGACCTCAATTGGGCGCGGCGAATAAAGGCACGCGTAAATAAAGGCAAGCTTCAAAAGGGCGACCTCAATTGGGCACGGCGAATAAAGGCACGCGTAAATAAAGGCGAGCTTCAAAAGGGCGACCTCAATTGATTGCGGCGAATAAAGGCGTTCGTAGATAATTTAGATAATAATAGATAGATAATAATAAAATATCTACGTGGCATTGCACATAATCTACAGCTTCAAGTGTAACACAACAATGAGTAAGAGCAGAAAACAACGAAATATAGAGAGCTTTAGAAATAGTTTGTTAGAAGTTCATGCATTAATTAATTGGATGTTTTAATATTCTTGCTTTCGCCTTTTTATACGTTCAATCATTGCCTTTATCTAATAAATTTTCTGTAATAATTTTGTTGCGTTGCCTTTATTCGCTAACGCCCAATTGAGGTCGCCCTTTTGAAGCTCGCCTTTTTGTGCGTGCCCTTATTGAATAGAACCGCTAAAAAGACCTGGACATCAACACAAATTGATGAACATCCATAAGCCTGGTCTGCAATAGAAATAAAATCTTGCAGTACTCCTTTATATTCCCTGCACTGTACCCCAGTTAATACAAACTACCCTTATTACACTAAAAATCCAATTACCCTTCATTCTCTCAGAATATGGAACCAATGTAGGAAGCACTTTAAGACAGAAAAGCTTTTATCTGTTGCACCTATACATAACAACCGCCTTTTTCCACTATCTCAAACATATACACTATTCATTGTCTGGGATTAAAACACTTAAGAGACTTGTACATAGATAATGTCTTTGCATCCTACAAACAATTATGCTTCAAATACAACTTCTCATCAACATAATTCCTCCACTAATGTCAAGCTAGATACTGTACTTTGCTAAAGAGAACCTGTCCAATATTCCTCACCTTCCACCTCGTTCTAATGTTCTTCAAGATTCAGATAGCATCGCTACAATTTATAAAAATATTTTAAAGTCTCTTTCTTTCATAGACCCTAGAGTACATTGGGGAAAGGATCTGTTACTTAATATGTCTGAAAAGAGTGGAAGGCAGCCATGCACAGAATACACTTAAGCTCCATATGTGCAAAGCATTTAGTTATTCAACTTAAAATCTTTTATTGAGTGCATTTATCTTGTTTAAAATTGTCTAAAATGTTTCCAGGACAAGATTCAACCTGTGAATGTTGCAATCTAGCTACAATCTCACTGGGTCACATGTTCTGGGCAGGCACCATATAAACAACATTTTGGACAAAAATCTTTACATGCCTATTAGACAGCCTTGGTGTCACAATCACTCCAAATCCATTAATAGCTCTATTTGGTGTACACCCAGACAGCCTTATAGTGGAGAAGGATAAGCAAATTTTAATTTCCTTTACTACACTGCTAGCACATAGACTTGCTGAACTGGAAGAATTCCACCCCACTACTCTTAAGTCAGTGGGTAATTATATACTACTTGAAATTGGAAAAGATCAAATTCTCACTTAGAGGATCTGTTCAAAACAGTTTTAAAATATGGCAGGATCTAATCAATAACATTTTAGGATAGGCTTCCATTTCAGAGAAAAGAATTCCTTTCTTTTCTTGCTCCTTTTATAGAGTGGCATTGGTTGCTGGCTCCTCTCTCTCTCTATATTGGGTGGGAGTTGAATTTTGATTTGATTTGTTAAATTTGACTTGACTGTATGTAATGTTATCTATTTCTAATTAAAATGAATACAGGTATAAAAGATAACAAAAGGTTTTTTATTTCTTTTTTAAAGAATTGTATTGTGTTTATTATTTAAGTGTATATACATTTTGAATATTATATTTAAGCAGTGTTTAATTGCCAAAACCAATGAATTGATCATCTGAGAATATAAATATCATTTTTTTTTGTTGTTAAAAAAAATGGTGAAAATTACTTTTTTACTTAAACGTTTTTAGATAAGTACATTACAAAAAAACATGATAGCTTGTAATTATAAAAAGTTTTTTTTTTATTTTCTTTCATGCTATATTTATTATAGATAAATATTTTGTATATATTTTATTATGTATTGCAAGAAAATTTTATATTTTATTATTTTTATAGTCTCTAAACAATACGCATACAGATTTAATTTTGTCCATAAAAAAATAACATTTAACACCTGTGGTCTATTGGTTAATTATGAAAATACCAAGTTAACACTTTAATACAGAACATTAGGATTCTATGCGATCGGGTTATTCAGATTTTTGTGTTATTATTAGTGTAAAAAGTTTTTAAAAGGGATAAAGGAGGAAAAAAAAATCAGAATCAGTATCAAAATCGGAATCACGTAATATGAAATCAGTGATTGGCATCGGCCTTAAAAAACCTGATCAGAGCATCCCTAATCAAGAACTAACTAATTTATCTCAGCATGTGTGCATTCTAAATTTATTCTGACATTTTCCTTCCAGTAACTGAAAAATACAAAATTATCTGGTTAAAAGTATTACTTAAGTGTATTATTTATAGGATAAGTCAAATTAATTCAAATTTCACCTGCCACAGAAATTCATGGTGCTTTAATTTTCCAAACATGCCCTTTCTTTTTCTTTTTTTAAACGTTTGCCCAAACTTTAAAGCTTCTTGTGCGAAATCAAACTTGTCCATTTTTCATTAAAACATTTTCTTAGAACTTGTGTCAAACTGCCTTTGTTTTGATGTTTTCAAGGTTTCTTACGTGCTTGATCAGGCTGTGTCATTTCGTATGTCATTTATGTACGTACAAATTCAGAATTTGAAAATTACTTGGCCTGTCATTACCTGTACTCAATAATTTGTCACTGTGACACAGCATTACATTCTACAACACACCATTCAAATATATGATGTGTGCTTTCATTTAGGGGTTATACTAATAAACGGTAGTTTGCCTTCAAAAGCTAAACGAATGACATTAATTCGTATTAATAGGAAGATGTACCTTATCCTTTGAAGCACTGAAACACTAAATAAATTTTATTTTGGTATTAAAGTATAATAAAGATTATACTTTATTATAAAGATTAATAAAGTATCTATCTATCTATCTATCTATCTATCTATCTATCTATCTATCTATCTATCTATCTATCTATCTATCTATCTATCTAACAAATTGAGCAACTTGTGCCATCACTAGTGTAGACAAGCCAAACGGGCACTTCATTTGAGTCTTCCCTTGATGTTTTCTTGCTGCAACTGTTGTTAGCACTGCCAGTCCTCTCACATCCCACACTGCTATATGCGTAACTGTGGATGTGTATGAGGTTCCTCTCCTCAATCCACTACATTGAACTGCATCCGAATTGAACAGATGCTTTGATGGACATTTGTAGAAGTATTCATTAAAATCACACATCTTACAAATGCATGACACTACAAATTAAACAATTACACCTTATTTGATCAGTAATATTAATTCACTCAAAACACACACAAATCTGTTTCAGAACTAATTATATAATGGGGTAAAAGTAGCAATAACACAAGCCTATGTGTGTTTTGCTTTTTTATTTTATTAAATAACAAGTATGATTTATGCACTCATGCACTGAAATTCAGAATAAATAAATAAATAGCATTTCCACACATGTCTTCTTCTGCTTATCTTTTAGACATCCCTTGATGTGGTGCTGTACATCACCATTGTGATCCATCTTTATATGTAGTTTTCATTTGCGTTTCTCTGATGTATTATTGTGCCTTCCGAAGCATATGTCTATTTGCAGTCATGCATGAGCTCAGTACTGACTTTTTCTGTACTACCAATAGTGTAAAAAAGCTGGAACCTCTATTTTTTTGGAAGTTTGGTATTGAATTAGTACCGAAGTATCAGTTTATGTGATATCTCTAGGGTACAGGATGGGTTTTATGAATGATCGATGATCATTATCGACCACTTTACTTATGTAAACATAAGTGTTAATCAGTGAAATTAACAGCAAATTTCCAAGTTTCTCCAGAGACCTTGTTTGACAAATTTTTCCCTGAAAATTTGCCATACAGCTGGCTTACACTTTTTCTCAGTGACTGATGATGCTTTGCAAGGCCAGTTAGACATCACAGAGTTGTAGCAACCAATGTTGGATGGGAAAGTTCCTCGAGAATATAAGGCAGATTCAAGTAGTGGGTGGTATGCTGGATCAACCAAATTAAATTCTTCTTCTGGTATGGGTTTAATAACAACTGTTTTACTGGTATACTAAAAACATATTGTTAAACTTGCATATAGATTTAAACTCAAAACACGTAAATGGAAGGAAATGTGTTGGTATATTCAAGTCTTAAAGGAAATGTCTTTTTGCATGAACTTGTATGTGAACTGTGTGTGAGCCTTCCCCATTAATAGTATTACCCAGAGTGCCGTGCAGATGACACAAACAGGAAGGATTGAAGAATCCATGCAATTTAGTGTTGTACATATTTGGTAGCAGTGGCAGTGAGTGAGCAAAAGCTTGAGAGAGATGAGTACCTGCTATCAAATCTATGAAGCCTTAGTGAATTGATGCTTTCTGCTTCTGTTGTCACTACCTGCAAAAAACATGTTCTGTTATGATATTTAATTCTATTGATTGTATTGCAGTGGTTAGTACTGCTGTCCTACAAATCAGGTCACATTTTTGGCCACAATAATCGGCCCAGCATAGTTGGCAGACATTTCCCTAGTTTCAGGGACACTTAAAAGACCACTGCACCATTGTAACTCATTCAGAATCAGTTTAATTTCTCCTTCCTCGAGTTACAATTTCACTAAACTTGAGGTGATGTGACTTCAGCAGGTTTCGCTCATCACTAGTCAACATGTGCACATATTATTCACTGACTTTTTGCTGTAACTAAAAAATAATAAATGCTTAACTGATACCAGCGAAATCAAAATTCAAATAATAATGTCAATGCCAATTGAAGTAGTAAACACTGAAACCATTCAAGCTACTTGTATTATTAACTCCTTATTTATGAAAACTCTTAGGGCTCGTTTATACTTAACATTAAGAATGCGTACGCGCATGCATCATGGCTGTGATGCGTTCCCAGCATTCATTTGACGTGTCCTCTGAGCCGGTCCTCAGAAATAAATATGACGCGTGCGCGAGTTGCAATACCAGCAGGGCGGATGGGGGATTATGGGGTGGGGGCTGCGCAGTGTGCTAAAAGTTGGAATGTGACGTCAGAGTCTCTGGTTACTATCAACATGTGACAGAAAGCCGCTTTGCAGATCCTACGAGATCAATATGTGCGCTTCAATGTTTGATGAATGGTTCGATGTGGTGAAGCAAAATGCCGACATACAGATGCATTCGTGGTGATTTTATATTCAAGTGTTGCATATTCAAAATCGTAATGACACGATACATTTTAAAAGTCTCATACACCGTCTTCTGTGCCGTCTTTTTTCCAGGGCTTCCTCCGGACCTGACAGCAGCGGCAAACAGCAATAGATCGCCACATAGAACACATTAAATGTATGATATTCCAACTCTCTGCACATTTAGAATCCTAAGATTTATACTTGATATCACTTTCATGATGAAATGCATTAACGTATATGTATTACATTTTACAGATAAATCATTAATTTCATTTAAATAATGAATACTGTTACTAATTACACACATGGGGGTGACAAGGTGGCAGAGCGGCAGCACTGCTGTCTCGCAGGGAATCACGTCGCTGGTATTCCCTGCATGGAGTTTGCATGTTCTCCTTCTGGGTTTCCACAGTGTGCTCCGGTTTCCTTCCAAAGATATGCAGACTTGGTTACACAAAAATGATGCTAGTCTATGTGAGTGCTTGTATTCACCTTGCGATGAGCTGATGCCCATCCAGGGATTGTTTCAGCCTCGTGCCCAATGCTTGCTGGAATGGACACATCCCTGAATTGATGGATTTAATCATTAAACATCCTTTTCAGAGATATCGCGGTAAGGTGTCATCGGAATTTAATGGGTGTTCCAGGCAATTCATAACACAGCAAAGCCGAACCAGTTCTCACCACGATAATATCTCGCACTGCCACCTGGTGGATTCCTCCAGATTTCCGTATAGTACGCGCGCAAGTATAAACAGTACAACGCTTGCATAGCAGGAGGGTCCGCTGGAGCATGCGTCGCGTGAAGTATAAACCCGGCCTTAGTCTGCTTAAGAAACAAAACTTTTAAAGCTTGTCAGGACATCGCTTCATAAGGTAATAGAGATTTATGTTTGCATGTGCACATTCTGGAAATAGTTGTTAATTAAATACACTTAATGAAAAATGGTATTTGTCTTCCCACTCATAATAATTTTAGAAATACTGTTAAAAAATGTCTTTGTTTAACTTACTTGGTTGTGCTTTCAATAATTTCATTATTCACTAATATACTCACTATTACAGACTGCCTCTCAGTTGCCCCATAATAATTACATACTGTATGGGCCACATGGGTTTTCACCGCTTTAATAACATTTTAGCTGTTGTACTGATGGACCCTTCATTGGCCTCAAAAACTCAAATTTGTGGAGCTAATTATTGTTTGCTAATTCGTGTTCAGGAATGAAGTAAGGTGTTTTAAACAGACCTATAACGTAACCTATCCTTATGAGACTGGTGTGCTCTTGATGCATTAGATATTGGATTAACAGAGTAGTATGCCATGTGTTACCTACCATCTGACAGCTGCATCACCAGCTGAGCCATTTCACTGTCAGTACAGGAGTTGTCACTTGGTTTCAAATTCTTTCTGATTTTTTTTACCACAGTTGTAGATCATTACAATGAGTGAATAAAAGCAAAAAAACTTATTTGCTTACTGGGTCTCATTGCAGCATATTGTTCTTTTTTGTTTTTTGTTAGTCAGTGAGTTACGTCACTGAAAAGATGTGTTGCATCCCTGATGAAAGACTTCTCTAAACACAACATCTGTAATTGGACAATAATAAAATCAAATGTGAGGTACTTTTAATGTCCTTTAATGTGTTTTTTGTCTGTCAACTGCAAGTGGCTTGGGGCATACTCTATGGCATGTTACAATGCCGCCCCTACACTAAAGACCATCTATAATGGGACATTTATAGCAGGGATAGAGATTTTGTGTCCAGTTTACTGAACTTTAGGAAGTTTGCTTCATGGGGCTTCCACCTTTGAAATGGATTGGCATCTGGGACTGGGAAGATGATGCCGTTATTGTTACCTGCTTTTTAGCAGCTGTTTCAGGGTTGCTGCTAGCTTGTGCATCTTGCAGAGATACGCACTTCCGCCCCACTGGATGCATGCCTATGACAGAGATTCTGGAATACGTTTGTTGTGCTGCTACCTGTAGTTGTTACAGACTGTAAACAGACCTTACAAACAGACAGTGGTTTGTTTGATGTCAGACTTTGCATAACTGAACCACTTCCAAATGACTAAGGAGATGTTGCCAGATTTAGACACGTGTTTACATGTGTGCTGCTGCCTTACTACTGTGTTTGCGTGCAAAGTTAAAAACACATAATTCATACAACAGATAGAGAGGAGAACAAATAAGATGTTACCATGTTAAATGCAAAAAAACCAGAAGATTATAGAAAACCATTCTCATGTGGGATAAAAGAATTAGTGAAAAAGAGATAACATGTTCAATTAATACTAGAAAAGATTATACTGTTTTGAATCAATAAACAAGGAGCTCAAATAAGTACCTCTCTTAATAAAATACTAAAATTTTAGATATCATGAACGAATAAGGCTGGCGCCCTGCCCGGGGTTTGTTTCCTGCCTTGCGCCCTGTGTTGGCTGGGATTAGCTCCAGCAGACTCCCGTGACCCTGTAGTTAGGATATAGCGGGTTGGATAATGGATGGATGGATGAATGAATAAGCTGCAATAACAACCAACTCAAATGTAAAGAAAAAGACTCCTCTATTCTTCTAATTGAAATACTATATAAAACACTTTGTTGGGTTTTTAAACCAGTATATTTAAAGAAAAAGCTTCCACACTAGTTTCCCAATTTATATATTGATGTTAAAATATTTGCTATCAAATTTGTTATCTTTCTTAAGTAAAATCCTACAAAAGGCAGTCCGTGTGCAGCTAAATGATCACTCGAATAAACATGCTGTTCTTGACAAGTTTCAGTCAGGTTTTAGAACAAATCACAGTACAGAAACTGCACTCGTTAAAGTAGTAAATGGCTTGTTGGTAAATGCAGACAGAGGCCATTTATCTGTTCTCATCCTCTTAGATTTGAGTGCCGCATTTGATACCATTGATCACAATATTCTTAGAAATCACCTTAGTCAGTGTGTTGGCCTCTCTGGCAGTGTCTTAAATTGGTCTGAGTCTTACTTGACAGGTAGAAAATTCTTTGTTAGTTGTGGTAATTACACTTCAAAGAAACATGATATTCTATATGGTGTTATACAAGGATCTATCCTGGGTCCACTGCTGTTTTCGATCTATATACTTCCATTAGGTCAGATTATCTGGATTTTTTTTTCTGTACTCCCTGATCTTTGAACCTTACTTTATTCTTTGTTAATTAGTATTGCCTAATTTTTATATTTTTTCTCTTTTCTTTCTTCATCTTGTAAAGCACTTTGAGCTACATCATTTTTATGAAAACGTGCTATACAAATAA
The DNA here is from genome assembly GCF_900747795.2 of Erpetoichthys calabaricus. Classification (NCBI taxonomy): domain Eukaryota; kingdom Metazoa; phylum Chordata; class Cladistia; order Polypteriformes; family Polypteridae; genus Erpetoichthys; species Erpetoichthys calabaricus. The sequence goes on from NC_041394.2 coordinate 244,835,221, forward strand.
ATGTTGTTGTTATCAAAGGCAAACAGTCATTCTAACACATTATTATTAATTGAATATGCACTTTATCCAAATCTAATTTCTCTAAGGTCAGAGCTTAAATATAGGAAGCATTTTTTAATTTTACTTTTATTTTGATTTGATATCCTTTATTAAACCCCCAGGGGAAACTGACTTTTTGTATGACTTTTGGCATGTTACATAAATTTAGGTTTGAACCTAACATACTCACAAGGAGCAAACTATTATACTGAAACTCTAAACATTCACTTTGTGTAAACAATAAAAACATCAGGATGTGGAACTTAACAAGGATGCCATCTGTCCTCAGTTCTTTAGGCAACTGCAATTTAGGATTTGCTGTTTACCTGAGATTGAGTAGAGAATACAGTAACTTTAAAGGAAAGACATTAAAAAAATATCCTGTACGACATTAATATATGGGTTTATATAAATAACTCAGACTCATCACTGCCAAATTTGTTAAAAGTAATGGTTGAACAAGACAACACAGAGATGGTCAAGACAGCCAAGTGTTACAGTAGTAAATGCTTACTGTCCCACAGCCCCAGGGTCCTGCTTTCAAGTCCCTGTCCAGGCACTGCACATTCTCTCTATATTTGCTTGAGTTTTCAGAATCAGAATTTACTTTTTGGCCAGGTATACTACTGTGTACTAGGAATTTGTCTTGATAGTATTGTGCAACATACAAGGACAACACAGAATACAAAAGATAAATATAAGAAAATAAAGTATAAAATATGATGCAACATAGAAGAGGAATACATAAAATAAAGATAGTAGGTTAAAAATGTCCAGGCAGTCTAGTATGAGGGTATTCATAGATACGGAGTAGAATCTCGGACCTGGTTAGTAAAAATAACTGCATGTGGGGAAAAAACTTTTAGGTGACATGTTGTTTAAAGCTTTCACTGCATGAAGATATGTGCTGGAGGGATGTCTTTGGAATAGGTAATGCTCTGGGCGTGTCGGATCAGCATTGATCTTTGAGGCCCGCCTTTTTACCCTGGACTCTTATAGGAACTTCAATGTGCGGTAAGTTACAGCCAATGCTCCTTTTACAGGGCTCTGATGATGTGTTGCAGATTGGCTTTAGCCTGAACAGATGCAGCACCAAGCCAGCCAGCTATAGATGATGTCATAATCGACTGGGTGATGGCTGTGTAGAACTGGACCAATATTGCTTCAAGAAGACTGAATTTCCTCATCCGATGCAAAACAAAAAAAACATTCTCTGATAGGCTTCCTTAATAATACATATGGCTTCAATAGGATGTCTCAGTATGAATAGATGTAGCACTACGGTGTTGTAGCGTGTCAGAAGTTACGGATGCAAAGATGAGTCAAGCAAAATGACACCTTCTACAAGGTAATTAAAAAGATTACAATATTCAAGCTTTCGAGTCAGCTCAGGCCCCTTCTTTAGGCAAGATGTAATCTTGTTAGTTAGCCAGTAAAAGGTGTCATTTTGCATGACATCTCATTGTAGTATGAAGAGATGAAATGCTAAATGTCTACAGATCACATATTAAACAAAGTAGAGCTACTGGGCTTGATGTTTCTCCTCTCTTGAATCTCATTCACCAGTCATATGTGCAAAGGAAAAGCCAGGTGCTAAATGGGTATAGCAACATCAAAACACTACTAACAGAATCTGCATGTGACCTGTAACCCATCTTAAGTCACATGTTTATAAATACAGCAGTTGCCTGAATTTGTACACAGTAGAGTTGTATTTTAATGGAAAGCAGAATACATGTTACCAAAGCTAAACTGAGATATGGAAATATATCTTATGCACACAAAATAAATTTCACCGCTACAGGAAAATGACAGGTACTTCAAACTAAGGAGTGTTTCAAGAAAATGTTTATGTCATAACATCCGTCTAGCTATACACATAACTTATAGTTAGAATCTGTCTACTGAATCATTTATCATTTCCTGAATTCTTCTTGAATTCGTTTTGATATTCTACTCAGGATTTAAGTGGAACTAAAGCCTATCCTTGTGTAGGCTGCAGTGAAGATCAATCAATATGCAATGTGTCACTGTGGTGAATGTATTTAAAAAGCTTTTAAACTCATACAAAATAACCTTCTTATTAAATATTATTATGTCCCACACAGTACATTCTATTTGTTCTTCTAATGTTACATTTTTTATTTTTCCTTTTTATTATGTATTCTTGTATTGATATTCATTCTGTCAGAATTTTACTTCTTGTGATCTGTCTGTAGAAATGCTGAGAAAGTCCTTTATTTGTAGGGAGATGCAAAACTCCTTGTAAGACACTAATTTGGATTATTGTGCCAAAATTAATTATCTTAAAGGTACAAAAAAGTGTTACCACACCATTATGTTACCAAACATATTGGAGTACCACATCTGGTGACCTGCTCAACCCTGGAACTCTTACTTTGTGGACCTTTGTAATCTTCCACTCTCCAAAATTCTCTGACAGAACGTAGACAAAGTAAAACCTAGTATATAAGGGGGGGTTTAAGGATTTCAGTTAGACTTAACTAGATTGTTTTACTTTAGGATTATGTAGATTAGATGTAGTTTTCAAGTGAAAGAACTGTGTGACCAAGACTACAAATATATCATAAAGCTCACAAAGGAAGAACTACTATTACTTGTGATTGTGTGTATTTAAATAAGAGTTTAGCAAAAGGGTTTGGGGAAAAAAGCTAATACAGGTACATGAAAATTATCTGACAGGTAGGCAGTGACATCATACTGTCAGCCATGGGGGGGGGTTTGAAGATGGAGGAGCCAAACCTTGAATGAAGACAAGTATTTAAAGGGCTAGCGAGAGAAGTAAGAGAAGAGAAGTAGGGAGCCAGACTCAGCCATTGCAATTTGTAACAAGTGAATGTTAAACAGGCAAGTTTTGCAGGGTGTACATTAGTGCTGGGCGGTATACCGGTTCATACTGAAAACCGTTTTTTACTTTTTTTATGATATGGATTTTTCTTATACCGCAACACCGGTTTAAATTGTCTAAACGACGTTCGGAACATGGCGCAGCAGAAAACTGTTCAAGTGGGGACCTTTTTCACTGCTACACCGCTAAACACAGATTTGTTGCACTAGGGCTCTTTTTCACTGCTACACCACCAAATAGTGGGCGGTAGCATAGGTATGCCGCGCGGTGAAAATGGACAGAGAGCATTCCGAAACTGAACTAAAAGTTGAACATGATGAACAGAAGAACTTTTGCCGAAAAAAAGGAGTCACGTCCGTCGCCTGGAGATACTTTAGTTTTAAAAGGTCAGATGTGTAAATACTGTTTCTATACTACTGGATAATACTGCAAGCCAAGTTGTACTTGTTTTTGTACTTGCTAGTGTATGTTTTGCTTGTATCCATCCTGTGCTGGCGACTCGTTCAGAGATGGGCGCAACTCTGAATGGATGGCATAATTAAACATGTATAACGAAGATATTTTTAAAGTTCTGAACACTCCGTCGGCTAAGTTAATAACAAGTTTTAATTTCACAAAGACATTTATCGTGTGGTGATTGGTAATGTGGAGAAAGAAAAAGGAAAGATAGGAACTGGGGTTTTGGTAGAGAGCAGGAATATCATGAAGTGAATGGATTCTGTGCGGTGATTGCTGCAGGCGCCTCCTCTTAGTGCGGAGGAAGTCAGTTTAAGAAGTGTAGTGATTAACGACTGGGTCGGGGAACACTTAACACAAAGTATTTGATGTGCTGCATTAACTTGTGACGGTTTTTGAGAAAATCTAGTAAATTAAACATTGATTTTAGGATGAAGTTTAGTTTACAACATTCTACTTTAATTATAAAATAAACTATGAGAATAAAGTGGAAATGTCGACTTTAATCTTGACATAGTCAACATGTCGAATTTATTCTCGACATATAGTTTGTTTTTTTCTTCCGTGTCCATATTTTTTTTTCTTCACAGTGGCCCATATGCGCTTCCATAGGGCTATACCACAAACAGCATTATAAATGCAAGTTGCAGTTTTTATTATTTATGTATATCGCTTAGCTTGAAGCAAGGTCCATATTAATGCAGTTTCCCTAAATGATGATACAGTTGGTAAGATGTCATCACCAAGTTGCACTTTTTTTATTTTATTTTAATTTGGTGAATACTGTGTAATGCACCTGGGCTTGAAGCTTTGAAGTAATGGTGCAACTATCAGTAATACTATTATGTATTTTATTGTTATTATTTATTAGTTTAAATATTATGCAGTTTAATGATGATAAAGTTGTTTAAAAAGTCACTTTAACGTGTCAGTGGACAGAGATTGTTAACATTAACAGAAAGTGTAGTTGGTTTACAAAAAATATTTACTATTTATTCCTTTTCTAAGACGTGTTCAGTGCAATCCAACTTTTGACAAACACCTCTGAATATTTTACTAAGTCTAAATACCTCTTTGGATGGTTGAAAATATGTTGTCAACATCATAGTTTAAGCTTTTGCAAAATTTGTTCAATTAAAGGTTCTATATTTTGACTGCATCTGTCATGCAATGTGCTTCCTTCTCTTTAGTGCCACCCCCTTGAAAACTATCACTTTATGGGGCCATGTAAACCTGGATTAATACTTGTGTGCACATTAAAATGTCTTTTTGTACGATGTACAATTCTCATAACAGTCTAATAGGTTATTCTTAGCCAGTCTACTGCAGTAATTGCAGTGGAAAATGTGGTTAACATCCACTCATGCATGGGGAAAAAAATACCATCTAATACCGTGAAACTGGCAGAATTTAGAAAAATACCGTGATATAGAATTTTGGTCATACCGCCCACCTCTAGTGTACATGTAAATCAAGATCAGCAGTGTAGGCATTTCCAGTATCATCTTGTCCACCGATATAAAAAGAACCTTAGAGGTTAACATGTGAACACTTTTGCACTATAAAACACAGTTCACAGTAAGCAGAGCTGATAGAGAGACTGATTAGACTGCTAACAGCTAATGAGAGGGCAAAGGTAAATTTGCATTACAGGGAATTATGATGGGGAACAAGACATGCATAACAAGCATAAATCATTACAACAATCCTCTTTTGCAAATAAACTCAAATTTTCCTTTTCTTAAAGACATAAATTATCACATTTCAAAGCTGTATTCTCAAACATAGAGAAAAAACAAAAAAGGTGGTTGAGTATTTTATCAAGAGCAATTCTATACAACTTTATTTTTCATAATCCACAATCTTAAAACACATCATGTAAGAAAAGAAATGTGAATCATCTCAGCTAAGAACACTGAAAAATACATGTAAAGATAGAGCAACTGTTCAGCAGGTGAAGAATAGTCAGGGATGTAACCTGCGATTATGTGAGAAGGTGAATAAAAAACAACTTAAGCATATGCTGCTTTACTTTTACTGAAACTGGTTTTGATAATTGCTCAAAAAAAGAGAAGGAGATTCGGAGATTAAAAAAAATACAAAACGAAGCTCAATAAGGTCAGAATCACTGTGTGTGCAGATACATACTTTTAATAAAACTTTTCCAAAGTGTGCAACAAATTTTATAAGTTTAATATTTTATCTGAAATTAACATATTCAAATATAACCTTTTATATAAATATAACTGGTTTTTGTTTGAACACTTGAGTTTCATAGCACATTCACACCAGGAAAACAGATTGATTATCTCCGCTATGTATTAGGAATTCCAAGGAATAGAAGCTGTATATATTGTGAAGCACTAAATATAATTAACATATATTAAATATAAAACTGGGTGAAATCAGCACGGGTAAGCCATTTGATTCAACATCAGCACAACATCTTGAATATAGTATAAACATTTTATAAAGTGCAATACAAAAAATTAATCTCAAAAGGTATCACCCACCTGACTAAGTAGCTGTCCATGAAAGATGGTGTTGACAACATTAAGGACTTGCTTGATTAATTCCCTTTGAGTTGCTGGGACACTGCTGGGCTGTAGTGCTCCAGTAGTCTCAAGTTCTTGCTGTACCTTGTCTAGAAACTCACAGAGAAATTCTTGTGCATCTTGCTGGGAATAGCCTCTAAAGGCAGGAATAAGTTTCCAAACAGAGTGAAGCATAGCAAAAGGAGACACCAAGGCCCATTTCCCTGACCACATTACCTGGAAAAGTGTGTGAAGCTCATGGCACAGTGAGATATGTTTGGAGCTAGGCTCCTTGGGCTGAATTAATTCCATGTTTCTGCTCCGTAATGCACCACCACTAAGGCCCACTGAAGAGGTTTTCTTTGAATTAACTGAGGAAACAAGCCCACGTTTGCCATGGCGCTGAATCAGACTACAGAGAGCCTGGGCATTTCCATTTGCAGTGTTAGATAGGTGCTCTAAGGCTTGATTGAGGTCAAGCTGCAGGAAGCACTTGCGGAAGATGTGCAGGTGACTTAGCACCTGTAAAATGGAGTTCATATAGCAGGTATTCCCCAAGTTTCGCAGTCCTGTCACCCCAGGGGTTACTGTAGGCCTCCGTTTGATTGGAGAGTCTCCTTGCTTAATTGTACTTGCTTTGGGTGAGGTAGGCATTGTGACTGTGTTCAGTTTAAGTTTTGATTTTGCCGTGCTCTTTCTTACTACCTTGCAAGTTTTATTTGTCCTAGTCCTTAAAGGTATTCGTTGCTGTGCTGGCACCCGGGATGTCCTTTTGCGCACAGGTGCTTGAACATTCTTTGTGGGGGTGCACTTTTGGTTTTGCTCCATGAGACGGTGGCTTTTCCGTGGTGGAGCACCTTCCAGTATTTCCTTCATTTGTCTTTTCAAGTTCTGCCTTCTCTCCTTAGCCTCTTTTCTTTTCATCTCTGCCTCCTCCCTGAGCCTTTCTTCCTCTGCTCGTCGCCTACCTCCTGCAGTTAGTTCAAACCATGAACGAAAGACACGGCCCAACTGGGAGTGGCGTCGATGCCAAAGTGCCGTAAACATGCGGTCCTCATCACGAAGCAGCTCTTGTACACTGCCAGCCGAGATGTCATCGCTAGCAGCCATAGAGCGTAGTGTACGGCCACTCCGGGTGGTGCACTCATAATTCTGACTCTTAATGGCACTCAAAGTACTGCGCAAAAGTTTTAAGTCACCTGTGGCATTGTCATTAAGCACATAGTCATCACAAAGGTAGCAAAACACATAAAGCTCATTCACCTCAAGTGCTACCGGGTGCTTTTGTTCCTGGAAGTGCTTAAGAGCATGTTCTTCAATGTAGCGCCCACAGGCAACATGTGAGCAGCTCAAGCAGGCCCAAACCGACTCTGTTGTGTTACAATCTACGCAGTGCCATTTCTGTGGGTTTAGGCTCGAGTGGTCTTGGGAAAGGCGCAGCCGGCCAACGTGCTTACATTTATCCATCTTTATTTCACATTGCAGTTCTTAGCAAGGCGAGCTGTGTGACATGCCTGGCCCACAACTTCTACCATGTCCTGTAAAAACAATTGGCAAAATTACTGTCAGGCACCTGTTCAAACCTCAAACACAACATATAGTTTACCTGAAAAAGTGATTTCATTAACAATACCTCTCTGACTTAAAACTAGGCTATACTTCTATAATATACAAGGTACACATAGCTTGACACTTTTTTTGTTATTGTCTGCATATGGTGAGCAGTTATTATTTTTCACATTTTCTGCTTTTACACAAAACATTATGTAAAAGGACATCACATTTTAAGTCTTGTCTGAGATTTGTTTTACATATCTTTCAATAGACACTCAAAAGTCATTCACTCAAGCTAGCCCAACAAAATTTTCTTTTGCACAACAGAAAGTTCAAATGTTGTACTGGGGTTGAGATAGATGCATGACAGAGGTATTTAAAGGGTGTATAGTAGGATCAAATTTAGTAAATAATTTACACCTTCATGACAAAGTGGCAAATGTAAAAACTTGATGGATATTAGAAACTTATGTCTATCTATCATCTATTTTATAGTATACAGCAAACTTATACATGGCTTTTGCCTACATGTATTTAAGGAGATCTGGCCTACTGCCTCTAAAGTGCTTCTGATACTGGGGGTGAAACGCCCTTCCATGATGTCAGTCAGAATCTCCAGTACACTTTATTTAGCTACAGGTTTCCCTATGACCCATTATTATCTGTCATTCATAAAGCGCCTAATACAATTGTTAAATTCACAGACACACTCAAAATGCATTTGATCTCTGTGGTGGAGTGATTTCTAGCATATATGTTGACAAATATTTAGTACACCTTCATTCAAAAACTAGACAAAGCAAATGTAATATTATATAGTGTTTTAGTAGACATGTTTTACTTCATTGATGACGACAGCTGTGCTTTGATGTTTAACTAACCAACCCTCCTCCCAGACTTTAGGATGGACTCAGGATGAAATATTTATGGTGAAGGGGATGGAGCATCAGACCAGCTTGGCAATGGTGACTGTATTTGGACTTAGAGCTACAATCCATCCAATGTAGGAAGGCCATAAACTGACCAAACAAAGCAAATGGAGGATTAGTTGTACCTGAGTGCCTTCATTTGTAACTGGTCGGGAAGGGACTGGAAAATTATTCTGTTGGTCTGTATGGATGTTTATGATTGGTTCTGAATCGGAGGCTATTCTGTACCTCGACGCCCTACTGATTTGTGTTTTGTGGTAAGAATGGTATGAAGTCTGTCACCTTGCCTCTACCACTCTCACCATCTGTCCATGAAGAGAAGACCATAATGAAGATAACTCTATCTCGGTAGCCATTTTGAAGTAGGCATGTGGAAGGTTTCAATACTCTATTCAAAGACTATGTGGTAGCAAAGCAAGCTAGACTGGAGATAAGCCGACAGCTGCCTATGGACGCAAGATGCTACTTAGGCTGTAAGGGTATTGTTTGCCAATATCCACATAGAATTCTGCTTCCTTGATATTTTTGTGCATTTTATCAATAATAGATAATTAAATGTGTAACTTAACTCCTGCCTGTTTCTTTACTCTTTTTAAATGCCTGAGGTTAACAGATGTAGAAGGGAAGGGGGAGGAAGTGCTAAAGTACCTGATCGCAGAGTGGTAAGCGTGTGGGATTTTAGACATTTTATTAAGGTCGAAACAATTAAGAGTATAAAAGGGGAAAATATGGTCGCCATTGGACCTAATAAAATAAAACAATTTCTGTTATCAAAGGCAGTTAAGTCCCAACAATAGATGCTGAAATAAGGTGAAATCCACCTTTACAAGATTAACATTTAGTCTATAATTTGGTGCAGATGAAAAATGAAATGTTTTTTGCATTAAATTTTGATCAATAACCCTCTCACATAAATAAATGAACACATATTTTTAATACAAATTCAGCCCACAAACACAGTTCAGTTTCTGTTCACTCTCCATTATTAAGGCATTTCCTTTCCTGCTGGACTTAGAAGTTTCTGCCGGGCTCAAGCAGTGATCTAACCATGACCCTACATCATAAATTAACTTTTGCAATCCTCCATTCCCTCCCACTTCCTTCGTGCCACTAAATAATGAAAGAACATCAACTTTGGTCCCACATAGCAAAATCCTCAAGATTTTGTCACCTGTCAAGTTCTTATCTTCAGGTTCTTAAAAAGTGTACAAAAATCAAAAGACTGAGAACTTGCTTCTCTTCAAAGTATTTAGAATAACCCACATTCATTTTCCCTGCACATCAGAAATAAATTACTGAATTTCTTTCATCAGCTGCCACAATAATGCTAAACAACAGGCATTTTCAGGACTTGTGTAATAGAGGTACTGGTTCTCATTGCTATGCTCATTTTGCCATTATGTTCTATTATTCTTAAATAGTTGTTAAACTCTGTTATAACTTAATAACAGAAATATGAAATATTATGGGAAAATAAACCACGTGTTTAGCCATTGATTATATTACAATAATGCCAGAAGAGCAGTGGGTTAATCCAACAGCACCAAAAACAGGGAAATGTAAAATAACAAACACAGAAATGCAAAATACAGAGAAATTAAATTTTTATTTGCAGTATGTGGGTACTGTGTGATTATGAAGCAATGCACTATATGGTACTGGATTTCTTTTAAATACATTGTACATTAGGTACATTGGCAAGTATTGTGGGAAATTATTAGAATTGGTAAATCTACATTGATGCATCCCAAGTAAAATGTGATAGGAGTGAACAAATGGCCTGGTGTGATAATGGAGCATATTAGAGCTAGCAAGGAGGTCAAGTTTTGTTTTGTGACACCGCAGGGACTGCACCTAATTTCGTTGTATTTGTTACAATGTCAATAAAGATATTCTGATTCTGATCTTATTGAACTTTGTTGCAAAAGGTATATATTGGATATCAGTTGCTTAATAAAAGATAGAATTATGTGACTGCAGTTAATTAATACAGAAGAATACCTATCTTGTATGTACTCAAAAACATAATTCATCCCCTTAAATGACAAGCACCATGAGACTTCAGGAATAACATATTTTTTGCATACAATTCTCCACAGTTACAAATCTATTAATTTTACCAACAAACTCACCGTTTCCATCTTGTTGTTAATATAAATGGTACAATGACACAGGCAGCATGATGTACAACTTGAAGCTATGATACTTCAGAAAGAGAAAAAAAATAGAGAAAAACAAAAAATTAAGAATTGTTCAGATGATTCTCATTTACACAAATGGACATGCATTGTGCACATGCACAAATCTTGTAATTGTATACCACTTAAAAGAGGAAAAGTATAGGTACTCTCTCTACTATAATTTATGCATGTTTGTAAGCACAAATTATCTAGAGTACGGGAGCTCCGATTGATCGGTCAATTTTCACTTAAAACAAAAAGACTCTATTGATGATCTATAAAACTAAATCAGAAAAATTACACCTTCAGGCGCTGCTTTTCTAATCTTTATGGTTACTTGGTTGCAGTGCTCCTTTAAGCAAGGTATTATGGTAGTTGAGCCAGTTTGTGTCTGTTTTTTTCCTTTGCAGCAAACTTCCTGAAGTGTAAACAAAGAGAAGGGAATGGAAGCTTGTTTTATTAGTGAATGACAGGTGATTGGAATATTAGCCTTTACAGTAAAGAAAATAATCAACTGAAAAAAACAGTAATCTGAGAAGTTGTCCCGTGCAACTAGACAAACTTTAAGGAATTCTTTATTTTGTCCTTTAAATTAAAACAGACACTGCTTGAGTTTGAACAGCGGGCTTATTTAAAATGCAACAACTTACAATTTTAATTTTATATATATATATATATATATATATATATATATATATATATATATATATATATATATATATATATATATATATAGAATTGGGAGGGAGAGGATAATGCTTGCTGGAAAGAGTGGATTCAGAACATAGAAAGAGAAGAAGAAGAAGAAGAAGAAGAAGGAAAGAAAGGGCACATGTGCTTTATTCTCTTGTGCTTATACTGTGACTGTGCTTACTGTATGGGAAACTATTGGGAAGACTTTCCCACAGAATAAAGCCTGTGTTATGCTTGTGGAACTTGTGTATGAGCATGTCTATGCTGGTTTGGGGAGCTGACAAGCTCCCTGCTGGCCACAATAAATATATTTGTTGTTAGAGAAATAGTGAAAACTACTTTTTTTTTTAATTAAGAATTGTTTCATACAGGTAAATTACGGAAAAAACTAAACAAATGACAGCTTGTAATTATTATAAGAAGCATTTTATTTTCTTTTATGTCATATGTTTTATGGATAAATATATTTTTGTACATATTTTATTCGTTAAAGTATGTATTTTAAGGAAATTTTATTTATTTTAGTATTTTATGGCCACTGAACAATAAGCCTACAGAATTTCATTTTGTTCATAAAATATACTTAACACCTGTTGTCTATAGTTTAACTATAAAAATACACTTTAATATAGCACATAAGAGTTCTATTTGTCTGGTTATGCACGAGATTGGTGTAAAAAAGTTTTTTAAATGGATAAAGAAAAAAGAAAAAAAATTGGCAGATCAAGTAACAAGAAATCGGTGAGCAGTATCGGCCTTAAAAAAACCTGATAGGAGCATCCCTAATCTAGAGAGATAGAGACAGAGAGACAGGAATTCATATTTTTTTTTTTTTTATTTTACAAAATAACAATTTCATATACTAAGCACATTTGCAGGGGCCAGAATATGTAGTTTAATAGGAATCTCAGTTTCTCTTTATAAAACACATTGCAATATGTACTTATAAACAATTAAAAATTAAAGCATCTGTTTTGAGTAAGACTCTTAGATTTTCTCTTTAAAAGGAACCCACCAGTGTCAAATAAGGAATTCATGCAAGCAGGTACAATTTAAAAAAATATTTGAGTTTACAAATACTGGGAAACTATGTAAAAAAAAAAAAACAAAAAAAAAACCTACAATTCACTATTAAATGAAAAAGTCATCAGCCTCTGTTCAAGCAGTTTAGAAATTTCCCTTTTTAATACTTCTAAAAGCTCCAAGATGTATTTTTCATGCAGTATTTACAACAGGATGTTCTTCAAATTTTAAAGAATTTCATCAGCCATCTTGAATTGTGATTACTGAGGTTAACAATATTCCATTCAACATATAAAATAACAAAAAAGCGAGAGAAGTCTGGACAGTGCATGCATATGCATGTTTGCCCAAGCTAATTAAGGTTAAGTCATACTTTATAAGAATAATACAAAAGAAGCTTTTTAAAAAAAAAACAAAAAAACAAAAAAAAAACTTTTGCATATTTACACACAAAATGATATTAGATAAAGTGAACCACAGTAAACATATGACAAAGTTTCTTAATTGTTATCTAATGGAAGTTAAGCAAAATGACACGTTTTATAGGCTAACTTGAAAGATTACAATATGTACGTTTTCAAGGCAACTCAGGCCCCTTCTTCAGGCAAGATGTAATCAATGTAGTCATTACATCTTGCCTGAAGAAGGGGCCCGAGTTGCCTCGAAAACTTGCATATTGTAATCTTTCAAGTTAGCCAATAAAAGGTGTCATTTTGCTTAACTTCTCACTATATCCATAATGGCTAACATGGTACAACACCCTAGTACTAATGTATTTAAGTTATAACATTATCTAACACCAGTATTGCTTGTTTTAAAAAGTAATTGCCTCCATAGTTACTAAAATAGTCAGCCAATAGTAAGGAACTGTCAGCTGACTGGACACAGCCAGATCTGACTGCAGCCAGCCCTCCTGAATCTAAACCTCACCCATATGTTCACCCCTATGGTGAAAGTAAAGTAGTCACAACAAGGTTTCAAGAAGAACATTATGTTTCAATCAAAAGATATTCCAGAAGAGATGAGGAAAAAAATGTTGAGACTTACCAGTAAGTAAAAGGTAAAAAGCCATTACACTAAGGATCTAGGACTCTACTGCATCACAATAATTTTCTCCAAATGATAAGTATGAATCTACCCAGAAAAGGCTGCCGAGCTAATCATACTAAAGGGGAATGGTAAGAATTAATTTAAGAAGTCACAAACAATCTCAGTAAAACATTCAATGAGCTGGATACCTCTCTAGTCTCAGCTAAGGCAAGTGATGAGAAAGAGACTGATTGAAAAAGGAATTCATGGGAGGGAGAAATGCTGAAACCTCTGTAATCCAAGAGTAGAATCAGTGCTAGTTTTGCATTTGCAAAGAAACACATGGATGAAGCCTTCTCCGAGCCTTCTGGAATAATGTTCGATGGACTGACAAGTCAAAGATAGAAGTGTTTGCATGACACTGGTCTCACTGTGTCTGGTAAAATGTTAATATTCATTCAACAGAAGGAACATCATATCTAAAATAAAAAGTGTGCAGTAATGAAGTGGTGTAGGAATTCTTTGCTGCCTTAGGACCTGGAAGACTTGCTACTACTAAAGGAACCATGAAATCTGAACTTATTAAAATAAAAAGGATGTCCAGTCATCTGTTTGTGACCTCAAGCGAAGTTTAACTGGATTATGTGGCAAGACAATGACCCAAAACACAAAGGAAAGTCCACAACTGAATTATTAAGAAGAAACAAAATTGAAGGTTTTATAGTGGTCTAGTTGAAGACCTGACTTGACCCCAATAAAGATGCTGTGGTAGGACCTGAAATGAGTTCATGATCGTAAACCTATCCTTGTTTCTGAATTAAAGCAATTCTGCAAAGAATACTGGGCAAACATTCCTGAACAGTGATATGAAAGACTGATCTCAAATTGCAGGAAATTTTTAGTTGCTGCTAAATGTACTGCAAACAAGTACTGAAACAATGTGGACAATTACTTTTTCAAAAGAGTGATATGGATGTTAGATAACTTTGTTCCTTGAAATAAGGAAAGTATTTATTTAAAAGCCATATTGTGTATTCATTCAGGTTTCCTAATATTGCATTTTGTCTAATCATCCAAAGCCATTCAATTAATAAATAAGCAAAAACAAGATACAGTGGAACCTCGGGTCACGACCGTAATTCGCTCCAAAACTCGGGTCGCAACCTGATTTGGTCGTGACACGAAGTAATTTCCCCCATAGGATTCCGGACCATACGAGCTGTATGTAAATATATATACGCTCGCTCGCGCTCTCTCTCTCTCTAGCACTCTCTGCACAGGGAGAGACTGAACACATGCGGAAATCATCGGCACGTACGAACCGGAAGGGAAACTGGCTTGTTCGTCACCCGAGTGTGTGATCGTGAACAGATGCAAAAGTTTAGCAAACTTTTTGGTCGTATCCCGATTTGTACGTGGTCCGAGACATTTGTGACCCGAGGTTCCACTGTATTAGGAAGATGGCAAATATTTATTTCACAGCACTTCACCTGACATATGTTTATATGGTTATTTTTATATTGTCATGCTTGGGTCACAGATTTGCACAGAATCACAGGAGGTTGTAGAGAGACAGGAACTTTATTGAAACACTGCAAACAAACATTTGTCTCTTTATCAAACGTTTAAACTGTGCTCCATGACAAGACAGAGATGACAGTTCCGTCTCACAATTAAAAGAATGCAAACATATCTTCCTTTTCAAAGGAGTGCGCGTCAGGAGCAGAGAATGTCAGAGAGAGAAAAAAGCAAACAAAAATCAATAGGGCTGTTTGGATTTTAAGTATGCGAAGCACCGCCGTACAAAGCAGCTGCAAGGATGTACAATGTAAAGGTAGTCTTTCAGCATTTTTTAGAGGAGCGTCCGTATCCTCTAGGCCAGTGTGCGAACAGCCCCTCTGCTCACACCCCGGGAGCAGAGAATGTCAGAGAGAGAGAGAGAGAGAGAGAGAGAGAGAGAGAGACAGAAAAAAAAAAACAATCAAAAATCAATACGTGCCCTTTGAGCTTTTAAGTATGCGAAGCACCGTGCGGAAGCATGCCGCTTGGCAAAGCAGCTGTACAGAAGGGAGCAACGTGAAGGTAATCTTTCAGCATTTTAAGACAAGCGTCCGTATCGTCTAGGGGTGCGAACAGCCCCCCTGCTCACACCCCTTCCATCAGGAGCAGAGAATGTCAGAGCAAGAGAGAGAGAGAAAGAAAAGCAAACAATCAAAAATCAATACGTGCTGTTTAATCTTTTAAGTATGCGAAGCACAGTGCGGGAAGCATATCACTTGACAAAGCAGCCATATGTATGCCCAGCAAGGAAGAGAGCAATGTGAAGGTAATCTTTCAGTATTTTTTGAGGAGCGGACGTATCCTCTAGGGGTGCGAACAGCCCCCGTGCTCACAATATATTTGAGGAGTTTTATTTAATACGTAATACGCGCTCTGGTTGGGTAGCTTCTCAGCCATCTGCCAATAGCGTCCCTTGTATGAAATCAACTGGGCAAACCAACTGAGGAAGCATGTACCAGAAATTAAAAGACCCATTGTCTGCAGAAATCCGCGAACCAGCAAAAAATCTGCGATATATATTTAAATATGCTTACATATAAAAGATAGAGTGAAGCCACGAAAGTCGAAGTGCGATATAGCGAGAGATTACTGTATAACCAAGGAGTAGAATTTCAGAGAACATTTCATAAAAAAAATCCTATTGCAGAGGAAGTAATCCCTTTAATCCATAGAAATGGTTAACCATTTGAGAACTTTACTGGCATTCACTTGTTTTTTCCAGTTTTTAAAAACTGAAGTCTTATCAGAGGTACACAAAAGGTCTGCAACCACTGACTTAATATTTTCTTAATAAAGGCTAATGTGTTTGTTATTAGAATTACCACCTTCAAATATAAGATTCTGGTCCCCTCTTAGAAAATAGCAGCTTGTTCTTCTTGAGTAAGGGCTGAACAGCTGCCTCAAGTAAAAGAGCTCAGTTACTCTGGGGTCTTGTTCACAGGCGGAGGAGTAGAGATGATTGTGCGACAGATCAAGTAACTGGCACAGCGGTGACTCTTGTGCTCTGAGTAGTAACTGACCCACTGGGAGAAGACCCAGGGCAAGCCACAAACAGCCCATAAAGATCACATTTCCCAACTTGCCTGGGAGTAGCACTGCAATTAATCAGGGGCAAAAACGTGCTCTGCTTATGTTTGGTTGATTGCCCCCTATCTTCCTCTTGTCCGATATTTCTTCAAACTCAGTCTCTCTCTAGTTTAACCTTTACTGGTGACTATACAGGTCTCTCATCTTTAGTAAAATAAATGTGGCAATTATAAAATGGAATTATGCTAACAAGTGATTGTGGACTGTAAGTGGATGACTGTATCTTATGCAAATCTGTCACTGCTCTGAAACACTTCAAGTACAACTCACTTATATAAGCATGTTTTCTTATATTGGTTATTGCTTATGTTTTGACAATTTTTCTTAAAAAAGAAGAGAAATTAAATGCATATATTGCTAAATTTGTAATTTTGTCTGCTATTGATGAAAATAAATAGTTTTTATTATTATTTTAAATTAGTATTTTGATAAGCTATTATTGTATGCATTTTTGCAAATTGCTCCTCATTGTTTATAAAATACTAGAGGGCTTCGCTCGCCAACCCCTGGTGTTGGGAAATTACAAAGAGCGTGATGTATGAATGAGATATAGCATAGTGTGAAGGTGTAGATGACGCAGATAGGAAGCAAACAATAAAGTGTTTGGCACAGTGTAAAGGTTTATTGGAAAATCTCTTTGTAAACAACATTAGTAGTAAAGATGGTGTCTTGTCCTTGAATGAGTTTTCCTTGGCATGGAGCATTTATGACCTTAACTTTAACGTCAGATGAACGTCAAAGTTGTGAGAAGGCCACATAAAGTTGTCCACGTCCAAAAACGGGCTCAGATAGGTAGATGCCAACCTTGTGCATGGTTTGTCCTTGTGATTTGTTGATGGTCATGGCAAAGGCAGGTTTAATGGGGAATTGTTTCTGTTTAAGTGTAAAAGGTAATTCCAGGTCAGAACTTGTAAGGTCAATTTTAGGAATTAGAACAGTATTGTTAGCATGTGATCCTGTAAGAACTGTTGCTTGAATAACATTGTGTGTTATGGTGTTGACGACTAAACGTGTACCATTGCATAAACCCTGTTTAGTGTTAAGGTTTCTTAATAGCATGAGTATTGTTCCGTTTTTAAGGCTAAGACTGTGTTGTGGTAATCCGGCTGGGTTAATAGTGTTCAAATATGCTAAGGGGAAATTAAGATGGTCATTGTCGTCATCAGAGTCAACTTTGTCAGAGCTTAGAAAGAGGTGTGACTCTTCAGGAAGTAATGAAATGACCTGGTTATTAATGTGATTAACAGTAATATTTTTTGAACATAATATACTTCGTTGTGTTAAAAGGGTCATTTGGTCTAATGAGACCGCTGTTCCAAATATCTCCGTCGTCGCAGATGAAGGGTTGAGGAATTGTAATAATATCTGGGTGAAGTCCATCTGTATTGGTGAGTGTACAATGTTCTAGTTGTAATAACCAATTGTTATATTCAGGATCTGGAAATCGCATGTTTTGTACCAAGTGTATCTTTAGAAAGCAATGCCAATTGTGCGCGTAACATTTTTTGATCCGCGGTTTTAGAAGCGCGCCGAGGTGAATTTTTTTTTTTGATGCGGGTTCGTGTTTGCGGTCCCGTTACTCGAGCCGTGTAGTTTTGTATCCGTGATCGTGAATTGATGACTTGTTTGATCTTTATCGTTAGGAATATGGATAAGTAATAAGTAGGATCGAACTCACTGTTAATATGCGGACTGTTCGTTTCTTCGTATTATCACCAATCAGGTCTCGCGCCTGTATATGTATTGTAGTTTGGTCGCGTATTTTAAGGTGGACTGAATAATAGCTGAGCGCATGGCATGTGGAGCAATAGGTAAGCACTGTCTAAAATCTACTCCTAATAAAAGTACCTTTCCTCCAAAGGGAATATTATTATTCATCAACGCAATGCCAATTGTCCGCGTATTTTAAGGTGGACTGAACAATAGCTGAGCGCATTGTAAGTGGAGTAATAGTTAAGCACTGTCTAAAATCTCATCCTAATAAAAGTACCTTTCCCGCAAAGGGAATATTAATATTCATCAATGTTGGTAGAAGTTTATCAATGGTGTTGAGTAAGTGACTGGATGCCATTGTACATTCATCTATAATTAATAGTGTGGCAAGACGGATGTCACGTGTATTGTTACTGTGCATTGTCATAGTGGATACCGATGTTTCTGTGATTGGGACCGGTATTTGGAATAAGGAGTGACATGTGTTTTTGGAGCCGAGACATTTTTTCTTCCGCGGTTTCAGAAGCGCTTTGTAGGTGCCGACGTGATTTGTGCATATTTGCGTTCTTGATTTGTTTCAGGGTGCACTGTTCCAATGCGATGTAATATTTGTCCACATACGCGAAAGCAGTATGGGTCATTGCCTTTTGGTGACCTGATATTTACTCCGGTAGATGCAAAATCAAATGAACTATTGTAGGATGTAATGCAGTTCATAAAGTTTTTACTTTCAGGTACTTCGTTAGTTAGAAGCTTCTGTAGATATGCAGGATATGAATGTAAAGGAGGCAATGTAATTTGACTTTTTTGACAACAACGTGTAAATTCATTACTTGTATTGCCATTTGTTTCTTCAGGGAAGTTAAGTGAATGACAATGATTGCAAATGACATTCATTAATCCCAATGAATTTTCATGAAAAGTGGACTTATTATTGAACGCGCTGTCAGCTAACTGGCGCAATCGTTAGTTTGGTCGTGGGTCTGAATCGTCCTTTTTGTGTACGTTTCGCGTGCTATGTCCGTAGTCTGTCCCGTTTCGTGTCCAATGGGCTTTGTGTGGCGCTCGCGGCTTGTTTTTTTTTTGTGTGCTGGGGGCTTGTTGCCTGAGTTTTTATTTCTGTTAGTGGAGGGGGTGTTTGTGTGTCGTGGGGCTGAATCGTCCTTTTTGTGTGCGAACCGTTTCGTGTGCTATGTGTGCCTGCGTGTGACTCCTTTGTTTTTGGTGTCCTAGGGGCGCGTGGCCTCATTTCTTATTTCAGTTACTGGAGGGGGGCTTTGGGTGTCGTGGGTCTCAATCCTCTTCTTTGTGTGTGTCCCATTTCGTGTGCAATGGCTTCGTGCGTTTACGTTGCATTCCATCCGGCCGGTTTCCGTTGCTTGGGGGGGGGGGGGTTGGGGGGGGTTGTGGGGCGCCTGCGCAGTACGTCTTTTTGCGGCCACGGCCCATGGCCGGATGTCCCTGCGTCCATCCGGTTTAGCATTCTCGGTTAGTAATGTGGATCCCTCGGTTTCAGTCAGTGGGGGAAAAAATTGTTCGTTAAAACTGATTTTCTACCTTGTCTTGGAGCATCTATAAATAAATAAGGGAGAACTGGAAAGAAACTACTCAGGACAGGGTGTCCCGTTATGCTAAGCTAAGCAAGTTCCCACTGCAACCTTAAGAATAAGTGGAGATGAAAATGAACATAATACTTTAGTAAATAGCAGTATTTTTGTCTAGTATTAATTCTATGAATTTGTTTATTTTCCATTATGCACAAGAATCACAAAAGATGATTATGAAGCAAAAACAACACCATGGGTGAGAAAAACCAAAGCCTGTAGAGCTAAATGCAAAGCAGCAAAATTCTAAACAAATATGCTATAACATATTTGCTGTTCCCAAAAAAGCTTTATGAAGCTAAGTTTCTACTCAATATGTGCCAGACAACCTGTTCCCCCAGCTTTACAGATGTACAGAGCATGCTGCACCCTTCACTGGTGGATACCTGCATCTGTGAAGTAGTTGCCACATGGTCATACTGGCTAGAAACCAGAGTCAACAATCTCCCTTTTGGCTTGCAGGATAAGTGAGAATAGCTCCTTTTTCTAAAATTTCTCCTATTCTTCAGACACTTTGCAAATAACTAATCTTAAAAATAAACTGTTTCCAATCACGCTGGAATTTCATTCTAATATGATTGGTTCTCTCGCATGGACATTACCTACTTGGAAACTTGCTGGCTTTGTTCACACAGTAATCCAACCTGGGAAATACTAAGGAATTATCTACAGTATATAACTATCAAAGGACTGACAGCTGGTATTTACTGTTTTATTAAATTATAATTGGAAAACAATTCAACAGATAGATGGTTAATTATTTTAGTTTAATCCATGTTTTTTACTGCTAAACTTTTTCTTTATTACCACAAAATATTTGCACTGATAAGCTTTGCGCAGTCTGAGCTTTAGTGTCACACAAGGCCTGTTAAGACAGCAGATTTACCAGTGATGCAGACATCCAGTTTCAACAAACCCCCATTTACAATGCAAACGAAGTGGCAGAACAGTAGTTCAGCACTCTCTAAAATTATCTCTTAAACTCTCTGAAACCTAAAAGCTGATGAGACTGTTTCTGTTTGGGCAGCTGAAAGCTGAGATGCACTCACCCAAGCCAAGTTATGTACCAGTAACTGAGCCCATTCTGAGACAACAGCGAAATACACATTAATTCAATGACGGGAACTTCGGCATCTAATCTCTTAAACCAGAAAGAGTAATGCATTTCCCTTTAAAGTTGCAGATGACACAGCAAAGAGCCTTACTGAGAGCACACCATAAATAAACAACCATGTCACATAGCGAAAGACAGCACACCAATGCAAGAATAATCCTCCTCTTGAACCCAGAGCAACAACTCCACAAAGCATCGGACATCAATCTTGAAGACTGTGAAAGAATAATATCATTATGTAAGGGGTCACATAGTTACTTAGGGGAAATGAAATTATTATCCATATTAATATCTAGCATTTATCTTAAAAGTGGCACGAAGGGTAAAGCAAGCCAGGGTGTGTGAGCAAAAAAGTGACAGAATATCCCAGCAGATGATTTAAGAAATTGGCTGATGTAATGTTCTTTCAGGTACCCAGTAAGGCCGGGTTTATACTTCACGCAACTTGACGCATGCTGCAGTGAACGCTCCTGCTATGCAAGCGTTTTACTGTTTATACTTGCACGTGTACTTTACAGAAATCTGGAGGAAGCCACCAGGTGGCAGTGTGAGATATCATCACGGTGAGAACAGGTTTGGTTTTGCTGTGTTGTGAATTGCCTGGAACACACATTAAATTCCGATGACACCTTACCGCAATATCTCTGAAAAGGATGTTTAATGATTAAATCCATCAATCCAGGGATTTGTCCATTCCAGCAAGCATTGGGCACGAGGCTGAAACAATCCCTGGATGGGCATCAGCTCATCGCAAGGTGAATACAATCACTCACATAGACTAGCATCATTTTAGTGTAACCAAATCTGCATATCTTTGGAAGGAAACTGGAGCACACTGTGGAAACCCAGAAGGAAAACATGTAAACTCCAGGCAGGGAATACCAGCGACGTGACTCCGCGAGAGACAGCAGTGCTACCGCTCTGCCATTGTGTCACCCCCATGTGTGTAATTATTAACAGTATTCATTATTTAAAAGAAATTAATGATTTATCTGTAAAATGTAACATACATACTTTAATGCATTTCATCATGAAAGTGATATCAAGTATAAATCTTAGGATTCTAAATGTGCAGAGAGTTGGAATATCATACATTTAATGTATTCTGTGCTGTTTGCCGCTACTGTCAGGACTGGAGGAAGCCCTAAAAAAAAAGACGGCACAGAAGACGGTATGTGAGACTTTTAAAATGTATCGTGTCATTATGATCAGGAATATGTGACGAATATAAAAGCACCACGAATGCATTTTTAGGTCGGCATTTTGCTTCACCACACCGAACCATTCATCAAACATCGAAGCGCCCACATCGATCTCATAGGATCCGTAAAGCGGCTTTCTGTCACATATGGATAGTAACCAGAGACTCTGACGTCACATTCCAACTTTTATCACACTGCACCCACCCCCGACTTTTTGCTAGTACTGCAACTCGCGCACACGTCGTGTTAATTTCTGAGGACCTGCTCAGAGGACGCTGGGAACGCGTGGCAGCCATGATGTGGGCGCGTACGCGTTCTGAGCATGAAGTATAAATGAGCCCTAAGACTTGACAGTTGTCAGGTACACACACAAAAAAAAAAAAAAAAAAAAAGGGTGCTGAACTTGAGAAATATGGAGAAGAACAAGTATATAGTAGAATGAGACTTATTTTGGGGTATATTAGCTGGTTCTATTCTCTACTGAAAACATCTTATGTCTTTTAGCCAATCAGAGTAAATGTCAGGATTAATCCATCCATCCATTTTCCAACCCGCTGAATCCGAACACAGGGTCACGGGGGTCTACTGGAGCCAATCCCAGCCAACACAGGGCACAAGGCAGGAAACAATCCTGGGCAGGGTGCCAACCCACCGCAGGACACACACAAACACACCCACACACCAAGCACACACTACGGCCAATGTAGAATCACCAATCCACCTAACCTGCATGTCTTTGGAATGTGGGAGGAAACCGGAGCGCCCGGAGGAAACCCACGCAGACACGGGGAGAACATGCAAACTCCACGCAGGGAGGACCCGGGAATCGAACCCAGGTCCCCAGATCTCCCAACTGCGAGGCAGCAGCGCTACCCACTGCGCCACCGTGCCGCCCTGTCAGGATTAATTCAGCACTGTAATGCAAATACAGTTGTCAATAATTATAAGCTTCTGTCTTTGTTCTGGGTCCATTCCTTCACAAGCTGCTGTGATGGAGTGCATCCCTCTTCATGAACAGGTAATTAAACATGCATAAACAAGCTTCCTCCTGCCTGGTTCTTGACTCAAAGTGTTCCTAGTGGAGGACAAGATTTTTTTCTTTAATATATTCTCCAATTTATTTCTTCCACAAGACATGGTATCGTAAAACTGTTTATCTGTGCCAAATTAATTAGAACTCTATATAGAAAGTAAGTAGCCAGCCTCTTCTGTGTTACATGTTAGTTTGTCATGTGTCCTGTTTTATATGACAATATATATATGCAGTTATCATATTTCTATAATCCCTTAGTTTATTGAAAATCGCCTGAAAACATAATAGTCACTCCACCCATTAAATTTTCATGGTCTCGGATGTCCTTAAGCATTCTGTTCAGAGCTTGTATTCCCTCTTCGCGGGAGATAGTACAGTTCTCCCATATAATAACCACACAATCTTTTAAAAGTTGAGCTAGAGGAGTCCCTTTCTTGACATTACACACAGCAGCTTCACTGTAAGTTAGGTTTAATGCCAACTTTAAAGCTGAATGAGCGGTCCCCCCCCCCAATATATTGGCAACAATGCCAGAAGACGCTACAGCTATTTCAATTTTATAATCTGATTTAATTTTAGCCAATATTAAATTAATTAAAAAGGTTTAAAAAAAAGGTTAAAAAAGGTGCACCTAGAAAGAATATTTTCCCTGATTCTTGTAGACACTTTCCAGAATTCCATCGTAAACTTTTTTCTGATTGTTCACTAAACTAATGTGAAAAATGCAATTCGTAATCTCTGTCTGAGCATCCAAGCATACGAAGAGCACAAGATTGAATGAGCCACACAACAAATAGAGTGCCCTTATATAGCTTGGGTGTTGTGAGGGAGTAGGTCGCATGACAACACACGGAGTGTATTCCAGCTTGATGATGCTGTTGGCCTCAGGTATAGACTAGCAGCCACGATGTACGGAGATGCGGCCACAGTGTATGGAGATGCGGCCACAGTGTATGGAGATGCAGCCACAGTGTACAGAAATGTGGATACCACCATATCTGTTACACACGGTGCTGTAGATTGGGCATGTACAGCTGCCACAGGTACTGGCACACTTCATTGATGATGTAACCGCTGATGGCAGTTGCACAATGAATTCTGAGGTGTCCAGGATCATCAGTAAATACTTCCAAACTCACTGGACAGTGCTTCATCCTACAAAAAGATAATGATCCCAAGCATGCTTCGAAGACAACAAAGAGGGTTTTTTCAAAGTTAAAAACTACAAACTTCTTGAATGGCCAGGCCAGTCACCCGTTTTAAATCCAGCTGAGCATGCCTTCCATATGCCGAAGAGAAAACGTAAGGGAATAAATGCCCAAAACAAGCAAGAGCTGAAGATGGCTGCATTATATGCTTGGCAGAGTATCATCAGGAAAGATACTTAACACCTGGTGATGGCTCTGAATCGCAGAGTTCAAGCAGTCATTGCATTCAAGGGATATTCAACAAAGCACTATATATGACAGTTTTATATTTTTACCATTACTATGTCACAATCATTATGGTGCCCTGAAATGGGGGACCATGTAGAAAAAGTGTAATTTCTTCATGGTGTGACTGAAATGTATGAAAAAACCTTTAAATTCAATTCTGCAATGTGCACTTTAATCACATCTGAATTGTTGTCTAAATCAAAATGTGGAGCAGAAGGGTGAATCTTTGTTCCAGACATTATGGAGGGCACTATAAGTATTAATAGTATGTCATGACAATTTATGCTTTAAATGATTATGTAGACATATTTGTGATTTCTTGTTATATTTACATATTAAAACAAAAACATCAAAGTATTTTAGGTTGCATTACGAATATGAGACACTATCTGAGCTGCAGAGCAAGGCCTTTTGAAAATGTAAACATTAAGGGAGAAAGCGGAAAGCAATGCTGCTGGCCTAGAAGCAGCACACAGTTTCTGATTAAAATGAAAAGGAGGGACATATATTGAAATTACATTGTTTATTGGACAAATATCGTAAACCAGCGGTTCTCAAACTGTGGGGTGCACCCGAAGTAACAAAAAAGGGGGGGCGAATGTTGCCATATGTGACGTAATTTCACTATTCGTAGGGAAATTTTCAGCAGCAAAAAATATAGGAATACATTTTATTAGGGTTTCAAAAAAACGTTAGCGGGGGCGCGATTAAAACTGTTATGAAAACTCGGGTCGCAAATACTTAAAGGTTGAGAAACGCTGTCGTAAACAGTGTTTGACTAAGATGATAAAAGACTTATCTAAGACACATGCCAGGGCTGTGTATTGTTTCTTTAATATCGGACTATTGTCTTAAAGAGTGTCATCAAGCCACGCTACCTTTAGACTTTCTTCACACCAAGCAAATTTGCCAAAACTGGAGTGACAAATGTGCACTTAAGACAGTTATATTGGTGACTGTTGTTTGATGATGCTGATGTTGTCCCTTCATGGTTATATGTTCTAAGTTAAACAAGCATGAACACTAAGTGTTTTTGTCCCTAACATCCATCCATCCATCCATTATCCAACCCGCTATATCCTAACTACAGGGTCACGGGGGTCTGCTGGAGCCAATCCCAGCCAACACAGGTCGCAAGGCATGAAACAAACCCTGGGCAGGGCGCCAGCCCACTGCAGGGCGTACACACACACACAGACACACACAGACACGGACACACACACACACACGCACACACTAGGGACAATTTAGGATTGCCAATCCACCTAACCTGCATGTATTTGGACTGTGGGAGGAAACCCACGCAGACACGGGGAGAACATGCAAACTCTACGCAGGGAGGACCTGGGAAGCAAACCCGGGTCCCCTAACTGCGAGGCAGCAGCGCTACCAACTGTGTCACTGTGCTGCCTCCCTAACATTTGCATGTTTTTAACTAAGTGTGAGTGTTGATTTAGGCTAGTTTTAGGCTTGTAATATAATAGTCTATTTTTCAAGAAACATGTGCTCCATGTAAAATATACCCTCCTCATTCTAATAAAGTTGAATAATGTAAAATCAAGGCTTTATAATCAAAAATACTTAAATAATTTAAAATTCAAACCTATCATGTAAGAACATGAATTCAGCTTTTTATATTTATTAAGTCTCTGATGCTGAAAACAGATATGAACTTCAAATATCTGCACAAACTTAGCACAAGTATTTCTGGGATATCATAAATACACTCATTTGAGAAAGTTACAGCCAGTCATAGACCACAACTGGAATAAGACAGTCAATATAAAACAAATAGATGGTTTGATTTTGAATAAGAACAAAGGAACGAATATATCTTTTATGGTGTTAAAAACCCCCAACATTCTCTGCGACAGCCTTCACTCCTTCCTGCATCTTTCCTATATTTTACTAGTAATTAGGACTAGGCGATATGGCCAAAAATGCTATCATGATATATTTTTCCATATCATTCAATATCAATAATCATTAATAATTATTATATTCATTAACTTGATGCACTATTTTAAGCATGAATAGAATATTGTACCCAGAAGAAACCAACATGCTTACCGGTATTTATCATGGTGTCATATAAAGTACCAAAGAACTTGTCAAAAGTTAACGTTTGAGAATATAAATAAGTATATACAAATTTAGATGTTGAAGATCTTTTGGCAAGTGCTATAACAACCAACAGCTGCATAAATATAAACATCTTACAAGACATGTGTTAGATCTTAAAGCAATACCTTTGTTTTAGTCAACTAAAACATGAATAGAAGAGAATACTGCAATTTAAATTAAGTGTAAACAATGAAAAATGTGCAACATACCAACTTCCATCTTGAACAACAAGGTTATTTTTTCATTTGCAAGTTTCTTGAGAGAAATCCTACTCTATCCAATATCTTTGGCTTTAAGATTCTCTGTACAAGGATAAAAAAGTTACCATCTGTACTAAACACATAATCTGAGGGAATGTGGTGGCAGGGATGCACAGGAACCATTTGGACAGAAAAACTACTCAGTAAAGGATGAATCATTGATATTCCACTGTGCTGGATGATATAGCAATAAATAATTAACATGAGTTAACACAAGGCTTGTATTTATGTAGACAAATTCATGAAAAGTAATACACATAGAAAAACAAAAATAATGATATTCATATACTTATATACTTTATGCACTACTGGTCAAAGGCATTTTTTTTTATTTAAGCTCTTCATATTCAGTGAATAACCTTAAAAGGTATAAAGGTAAGCAGTAAACCGCCTTACCTTTAAAGAAACTACAAGAAAACCAAGGTGTCAGTCAGTATAGTTTCCTACACCATGAAAAAGAAATTGGAAACTGGGAGAAACTTCCAGTGATAGGCGTCTCACACAACAAGGACTTCAAGCAGAGCTTAATAGTGGTCAAGCTTAGCAAGTCTCACTTCAGTGCTGCAAGTTTGACAGGTCGAGTGGCAGTAAGAAAGCTGTACTAAAATGGTCAAACGTTTTAAAACACGCCCAGTTTTCCAGTTTTAAATTATACTTATGCAGTTTAATGTCTCAATGTACTCTGAAATTAAAACATAAAAAGTGAAACTTACTTTGACAAATTTAAAACTGTTGTCCTTTGCTTCCTATTAGTTGCTAGCCAACATGGCCACGTACAGTTATCAAGCCCTTCACTTATTTAGCTTTGTGTGTGTGTTTCATTAGATTTTCTCTTAGCCAACTCTTGCTGAATGCACATGTAGATTGAAGAAGAGATCTGCCTTCTCATAGAACTAGGGGACTGAGAAAAAAAAAAGTTGGATTAAATAATGGGAGCCTTCACTCCAAACCCACTTGATGCACAATTCTTAAACTTTGTTTTAAACAGCCTACTGTTTTATGTGGATTCTGCCAAACCGTCAGCCAGTGAGAAAGATGATAAGCTATACAGTAACTGGATAAAGGAGAAGTGTGTGCTGCTAGAGGCAACTAAAAAAAGTGCCCACAATGTTGAAAGGACTCTTAAAATTGAGATTTTGAACTCATTAAAATAAAAACTAAAATGAGTCATATGGCAGTAATTGTCAACACTTGTTGATAAGTGAAGAAATCAGCTGCTGTTTATTTCCTGTCATATGTTTGAGTTTTAGCATGCAATAACCTGTAAGTAAGCAACCTCTCTTGTGTGTTACTGTAAAAGAGTAAATTAAACATTTACATTATATAAAAAATTATGTCAATTTAACATAATAAAAAATAAATATCTGGATTTTATTTATCAGGACCTTGGATAGGTCTCATGCAGCCCTATATCTTTAAAAAAAAAAAATTAAAAGTCAGTTTACATTAAAGGGCTTATACCTCCTAGCTTTCCTAGAAGTGTATGAAAATGTAATCTCCTTTTCTCTATAGAGAAACATTAACTAGGAAGAGTAATTGGAAAACAAATTAAAGAGTTTAACGATGCATTAAATAACTACAGATCTACATTATTTTTCTATTCAAATGTGACTGGCATATGACTCATAAATAGCCAAATCCAAGCCTCCAACATGCCTAGGAACCCACTGTTTGGAATTGGTGGTCTGCACATCTAAGTGTGTTGCCTTGTGGGAAGCAGTAGAATTTCAGCTTTAATCTTATAGCTGACCTGAATAATGAATTTAACTTTAGGCCTGTGTAGACAAGAGGTCTGCCTTCCTTTAGATCTCATCTTATTAAGTGGAAGCAACCATTTATAAAAGGGGATTATGTAAACGATATCTAAGATACATCACAGTATTTATTTAATAAGTTGAGAAATCAGATTCAATAAATTGCTGCAGGAATTTAAGTAAAATGGACAGCTCATAGAGTGGTGAATTTAGGGCCATTACTCAACTTTCATTTAAGCAGTTTGTTGATTTTATTTGAATAATTACATCATCAAAAAAGGCAACATGATTAACACATTTTCAAGCTGGTCTCCATTTCTTTATAACAGTGGTTCCCGACCTATTCTATGCCCTGTACCCCTAGAAAATGCTTGATTTATGTTCACACTGCCTGCAAAAGTAATATCACATTTGAAGATGAAGTGAAATTTCTACTTTATGAACCACAAATTGAACCAAAAACAGAAGAGCTTACAGTGCTGCTAAGCAATGAAACACAGTCGACAAGCTTTGTCCCCCGATAACACTTGTGATGTAATTCAAAAACAGACACACAGCACAGTTAAAATTGCTGTGCTTCTGCCAGGACTGCCAGCAGGAGATAGGCTGAGTGTAAGCAGCAGGTGCTGCCTCCAGTTCAGTCCCAGTTGTCCTCCCTGGCAAAAATGTCAATCAAACCTTGAAATCAGTGATGTTTCACAATCAGGGCTTACAAAGATATCAATAATAAATTTTTTTTATAATAATAAATTTTATTTATATTGCACTTTATATTTTAGCAATCCCAAAGTGCTACAGAGTAAAAATAGAATAATAAAATAAAAAAGAACAGAAGAGTCTATAAAATACTTTAACAAAATGACTTTCTAAAAAGATGAGTTTTTAGGTTTCGCTTAAAGGCCTCAGTCGACTGTGGGGCTCTCAGGTAATCAGGGAGGGCATTCCACAGCCTCGGCGCCACCGATGAAAACGCCCTGTCACCCATGCTGCTGAGCTTAGTTCTGGGGACTTGAAGAGTGTTAGTGAGTACAGAGCGGAGGGAACGTAAGGAGTTATGGGGGGTAAGGAGTTCCTGTAGCTAAAGAGGGGCATGTCCATAAATGCACTGATGGGTAAGAAGGGAGACCTTGTACTCTATTCTGAATGAAACAGGGAGCCAGTGAAGGGTTTTCAGGATTGGGGTGATGTGATCATACTTTCGCACCCTCATCAGGATCCTGGAATATACTGAAGTCTCTGGATACTCTTGCCAGGAATCCCAATGAGGAGTGCATTACAGTAATCCAGCCTGGAAGAGACAAAGGCATGGACGAGCTTCTCTGCATCTGCCAGGGTGAGTAATGGGCGGAGTTTGGCGATGTTCTTGAGATGGTAAAAAGATGACTTACAGAGATATTTGATGTGGGTGTCAAAAGTAAGTTGGGAGTCCATTCTAACACCCAAATTATTAACAGATGTGGAAAGAGGAATATTTTGGCCAGAGAAAGTAATACTGGTGATGGTAGAAGAGCGAAGATGATGTGATGTACCAACTAAGATGGCTTCTGTTTTGGATCTGTTCAACTGAAGAAAATTGAGCCTCATCCATGCCTCTATCTCCTCCAGGCAGGTAGACAATGTAGATGTTGGCAGAGGAGCAGTAGAGGAGGTGGGAGTAGTCCTGAGGTAAAGCTGAGTGTCATCGGCATAGCAATGGAACGATAAACCATGTCTGCCAATGACAGTTCCAAGGGGGAGCATGTAGATAGTAAAAAGGATAGGGCCCAGCACAGAGCCCTGTGGAACACCACAGGCGACGTTGTGGGTGTGGGACTTTGCGCTGCCAAGGGCGACATGCTCAGTTCTGCCAGTCAGGTATGATGTAAACCAATTTAGAACAATTCCTGAGAGTCCAATAGTGTATTGCAGGCGGTGAAGAAGGATGTTATGGTCTATTGTGTCAAAAGCAGCTGTCAGGTCAAGGAGGATAAGTAGTGAAGGTGAACCAGTATCTGCCGTCATCAGAAGATCATTGGTGACCCTGACCAGGGCTGTTTCGGTGCTATGGCCAGGGCGAAAACCAGACTGAAATTTTCAAACAGATTGTTCAGTTTGAGATGATCGTGAAGTTGTGCTGCAACTATTTTTTCCAGAACTTTGGAGAGAAATGGAAGATTGGAGATGGGCCTATAATTGGAGAGAACTTCAGGATCCAAGGTGGATTTTTTCAGTAGAGGTCTGATGACAGCAGTTTTTAGTGCAGAAGGAATATGGCCAGCCAGGAGGGACTGATTTATTATCCTGGTGATAAGTGGAGAGATGGCAGAAATGTTGGCCCTCAGCAAGGGTGAGGGGAAAGGGTCCAGGGAACTAGTAGACGGTTTCATTTTCCTGATGACATCCTCCACCTCTTCCCGTGTGGCAACAGAGAAAGAGCAAAGAGGATGGACGGTCTCAGACAATGAGTCAACAGTTGGGAAGGGCAAGATATCCTTGGTAGAGAGGTGTAAACGGATATTATCAACTTTTTGTTTAAAAAAGTTGATATACATGTTGCATCTGTCATCAGTGGTCTCAGAATGGGCAGGTAAAGGAGGTTTGACAAGATGATTTATGGTTGAAAAAAGTTTTTTAGGGTTGCTGGAGCCATTTCTGATGATGGTGGAATAAAACTTGGACCGTGCAACCTTCAGAGCTTCTGCATACGCTCTCATGTGTTCTCTGTAAGCCTGTTTATGGACAGTCAGCCCAGAGGCCTTGAGCCGCCGCTCAAGGACACGCCCAGCCGCCTTCATTTTTCGCAGCTCGCAGGTATACCAAGGTGCTGAGCACGAGAATGACACGGACCTAGATGTTAAAGGGGCGTGGAAGTCCAGGAGACTGCTCAGGGACTGGTTGTAAAAATCCACAAGGTCAGCAACAGAGAGGGAGCTGATAAAGTCAGAGGAGAGAAATGTAAGGTCCAAGGCCAAGGCATCCACATTGATATTCTTCAGATTTCTGAAGTAGATCTGTCGTTTTGGTTTGATACGGGAGGAGAAAAAGGGCAGCTCCAATGACACAACTTTGTGGTCTGAAATACCAAGATCAAATACCTGTAGATTCCTGATTGGGGCACAGTTTGAAATGACCAAGTCAAGAGTGTGACCCCTAGAATGTGTGGGAACATCAACATGTTGTTGTAGGTTGAGAGAATCTAGCAGCTCAAGGAAATCAGCAGTGAGATAACCTGTGGGATTGTCAACATGAATATTTATATCTCCTAAGATTATGATGTTGGCAGAAGTAGCACAGAGTGTTGTGAGAAGATCAGTAATTTCCGGAATAAAGGCAGAATTGGGTTTTGGAGGTCAATAGATAAGGAGAACAGTCAGGGGAAACGGGGGCTTACATTTAAATGCAAGGCACTCACAGGAAGATATTGCAGGTATCGAGATAGGGGACAACCCCAGGTCCTGACGGTGGATAACAGCTATTCCACCACCACGCCCAGTGCTGCGAGCTGCCTCCAAGTAACTGTAGCCAAGTGGACAGGCTTCATTTAAGGCAGAGTAAACCTCTGACTGGTGCCAGGTTTCTGTCAGACACATGAAGTCAAGTCCTTTTTCCCTGATGTGTTCTTCAATCAGTATGGATTTATTGCTGATAGATTGAGAGTTAAATAGTTCAAATTTAACCAATGACTGTGAAGTAAATCTCTGTACAGGACGCAGAACATTAAAATCCACTCCACGCAGCTTAGAATTCATTCCACAAAATAAATCCAGCCGGGGATGTGAAGACCTCGCGATATTTCTGTCAGTGGCTCGGGTGTATCCCATGCTAGAGTCCAGAGATCTCACGATACTTCCAGAGTTGATAGTAATTGGAGCGACTGTGCTCTGATGACGCGTCAAACGTGCGACAGATGACCAGAAAGAAGGAATGTTGGTAGTAGAACACTTTGGGTGGTTATAGAAGACGAACTTTCGGCTGGATCCTCTGTGAATGTAAAAAGGACGGCGAAGAAGTCCCAGTTCTTTGATGATGGAGATGTTCATTTCAGGAGTGGTTGCAGGATTAAGTCGGCGGAGTTGTGAGTTAGAATATCTGAACGCCATTCAGACTGAAGAGGTAGGGAGGAATGATGTCCAGACATCCATCCATCCATCCATCCATTTTCCAACCCGCTGAATCCAAACACAGGGTCACGGGGGTCTGCTGGAGCCAATCCCAGCCAACACAGGGCACAAGGCAGGAACCAATCCTGGGCAGGGTGCCAACCTACCGCAGGATACACACAAACACACCCACACACCAAGCACACACTAGGGCCAATTTAGAATCGCCAATCCACCTAACCTGCATGTCTTTGGACTGTGGGAGGAAACCGGAGCACCCGGAGGAAAGCCACGCAGACACGGGGAGAACATGCAAACTCCACGCAGGGAGGACCCGGGAAGTGAACCCAGGTCCCCAGGTCTTCCACCTGCGAGGCAGCAGCGCTACCCACTGCGCCACCGTGCCGCCGATGTCCAGACAGCGCCCGAAAATCTAAAGCAGTATATCCGGGCAACAGGTGAGTAGACAACAAAAAGCTTACCTTAACATAACTTAATAAAATCCATAAAGTCCACAGCAAACGGTAGAACAGTATATCCAGGCAGCAAGTGAGTAGGCAACAAAACCTTGATAAAATCCGTAAAATCCACGGCAAATGATTAAAACAGTACAAGAAAGCTTTCAGAAAAAAAATAAATACGAAACTTACTAATGAACACTAAAAGAAAAATAGTAAATTAATAAAGTTAGTAAAATATACATAATAGCAAAAACATTAAACATAAAAACATTAAACAAAGAGTCAGAGGGAGAAGCGGCGAACAATCAACGCCAGCGTCCTCTCACCTTCAAACATCTTGCATTTCTCTACAGATCATTACAAGGTCCAAGTTCCATTCTCTAAAAAAAAGTTATTCGCTTTTACGAAGGTTCTGCATGCAGAAAGGAATCCGCAAGAACATGCTATTCTGCAGCTCATTCACAAATAACAATTGCGTGCGCAATGCTTGATTCTTTTTATATCATACAACATAAGCACTAATACATGACCTACAAATGACGGCACACTTCAAGAAACCAACTGAACCATGATAAAGTTGGACAAGACACCTCACTCAATTTTGATAAATCGCAACAAAGCCTTCATCTTTGTCGCACACCCTAGAGGTGTGGGCAGCCAGGTTGGAATCCTGATTTATAAGTTATATTGTAGTTCTATAGAAAAATAATATGTATTATGCAGTTGGATTTTACACCTTGTTTATTATGTCATTATTTCAAAATCAGATCTATTTAACTTTCAAGCTCAGTCTATTTAAGCAGACACACCAATAGTTTTTTTTTTTTTTTTTTTAAGATAGCCACATGCACTAATGGTATGAGTCATCATACTTGTAAGAAGTGAGGACACAATGGCATATGGACAAAATGGTGAAAAATGACCAGGCACCAGACCTGAAGTGAAGAATGTTGTTTTTTTATCAGCTTATGTATTTATTTAAGACACTGCTAATAATACCAAATGTATATACCATTTTTACCTTGATTAAAATATTATTGTATGTATTAATGGCACATAATGGATATACTTCCATGTTTATTCATTGCTTGTCATTCTTATTTTAATCTTTCATACTTTACCCCCTTAAAAATGACTTTAATAAAAAAAAAATCTATAAGCAACCGATAAAGTAGAAAAAGCTTCACAGATGTACAAACAGTGATGCTTCGATCAATCAACTACTGATCAAGACTGACCGATTTTCACCATAAATGACATGATTGGTGATAGATATGTTACCCAATTTAAAAAATTAAAAAAGATTTAAAATTCTTTTAAAAGATTTTTTCAGTATATGCTTTTTTAAGAATTAGAGTAATTTAATTGTAGTGCTCCTTTATGCGAAGTGTTACGGTGTTTGAAGAATCGCATGTGCCGTTTTACTGCAGAACTTCCTGTACACAGGGAGCCAACAGTCAGACTAGGAAAGAGTGAAGGCAGGAATATTAGTTTTTACATTAAAGAAAGCGGAGTAATTAATTGAGATAAAGGAATCTGAGGAGTGGTCCTACGCATGAAGAGGAATGACAAAGTGTAAGAAAATAGGATGCATCCTGGGCAGAGAATGAGCTTTTAATTTTGTCCCGTGTTTAAAATGGATGTTCTTTGCCTGAGTGTGGATAGCGAGCGAACTTGCCTTTAGTACAGCACCTCAAATTTTTAATTAGAAAATGAATAGGTGAAGAAGAATTTTCCCCTGCTTCTTAGTAAACAATAGGCTTGTTAGCCAAATGTGTTGATTATACATGGAAACAGGTTAAGCATGTTAGCCTTGTATCTTCTTGATAAACTTGAACATTTTATTAGAACTATTTCTATTTTAGTATTTTACTATTTTAGCTCACTGAAAAATAACCTGCAAAATTTCCTTTTGTTAGTTAAAACAAAAATTAACAGGTAAAACCTATAGTCTGCAGAGACACACAAGCACTCATCCAAGTTTTGTAATACCCCATCAGGGTGAAAGGGGGCACTACTGATAATGGGCTTGTCTCTTTTCTCTTCCTCATCATGAAGATGCCCCCTGAGGGCAACTGACCATGGCCCTGAGACTGCTATAAAAGACAGACTTCCCCAAATGTTGGACCTGAATGCCATAGAGGAAGGAGCTCCCTGATTCTCACTTGCGCATAAGAGCAATATTGAATTCACCAGCCATTGAGGAGATTTATGCTTATTATTGCACCACTGAGCACCAAGTGTTCCTTCCACCTGTCTACACAGCCCTACTGAGCACCCCTATTAATAATACTTTATGACACAAAGCAGCATTCTTCATTACAATTTTATGCAGATGTTTCACTTTTTTAAACAGGTATTAAGTTAATAATTACTGAATTTTTGGGAAAGAAACACAAATATGAATGTGAAAACTATACATGAGGACAGTGCATCTTCACCTACCAACAACCAACATTTCTGATCTAAATGTAATTTAATTCTAAGTGATGTTAATTTGAAATTAGTGGGACAAGTGTGCTGTATTCAGTATCATATCTTAAATACAATGTACCACTTAATAAAGCAGGAAAATCACTATGCTCTTTTAAAACTAAAAAGAAATAAGGAGTTTTCATTATTGCCAATATTATCCCATTACAGTGTGGGTTCAGATATAAAAAATCATTTCATGCATTTTTTGAGAGCACAATGATGGGACCAATCAGCTGTGACCTCAACCATTTTAACTTGTAATGTCTTACAGCTGAATTTGAGAATTAGATAATCATAGCAAAAAGGACTTAAGAAAACATCATGCACAGGTCTGGGAAGGGAGCAGTCTTTTCACTTATCCTTGAAATGCAATTGACATGTCTACATCCATTCAACCATTCATTTTATCACCTCTGTATTTCGTATTGTGTCACAGGTAGCACCTGAACAAATAGCATTACAGAGACTTGGATTAAAAAAAATCTCAGACTTACCTTTTGACTAATCAAAGGGAGTTGACTATCAGTTATGAAAAGTGATTACATCTTGAATTCCTACTTATTTATTGTTGCTATAGAGCCTGCAGTTAACTTGAAAAGGCAGAATAAATTTGTGAGCTTTCATGCTTTCCTGGTTCTGCATACACTAAGCTGTAATTATGAAATTTACTTTAACTGATTTTCTCAATCTGAATTGGAAATAAATATTTGTGGAACCCATCCAGTCACATGAAAAGCATTATTATCTTTTGTTGCCTTAGGCAGAAACTTACAAAAGTGGTGATTGTCAAGATTTTGAGTATGAATGACCTGTGAATGAACCAATAAAAGTTAGCCTTATGGTAAGGTGACGAAGAACGCAGTGTGCAAGAGACAGTGTAGCAGTGACGCCGCCAAAGTAAGAATTTTTGAATACTGACGTTTTCACTGAGTGTGCTAACCTGAATAAATATTATAAAATAAATGTGAATTCATCTGCCTGCACTTTACATATAACCATAGCACATGATAAAGGCCTTGTCCCAACATTTTATTCTGAAATAAAGCATTCCTTTGTTTAGAAGAGCACATTTTCTTCAACAATGGCACTGGTTTGTATAAACTTGCTATTTTTCACTTTTAACATTTTAGATAAATCACCTGAAAAACAACTAGAATTTTTTCAAATTAGCTAATAAATTAACCAAAGGAAAATCAGCAGAAAGGGGATCAAAAAAACTTTATGTATTGTAACTCTGCATGTTTTTCAAAATTACTTATGGATGAAATGCTGCTCAATGTTTACAGGACAAGCAGCATGCTCTATATTTATCTCACAGATCAGTATTGGGGATGAGACTGAATTAGAAAATCAGTTTGACTGTGTCTGCCTTAAATTCCAAATAACAAAATGAAAAATTTGCTGCAGCTACTACCTTTTTGAAATGTTCTTGGCATTCGTTGTCTTTTAAAAGATGTTGTTAATGTGATAATCCACCAACATATCCATATTTTTTACAAAATGTTCCTTCTACACAAGGAACTGTCATTTGATTTGTTGACTGTCTGCCTGTCATAAGTATTACTAAGACAAATTATAAAAACCAAGACCTAGACTTGATGCTCTTATAAACAAAATCAGTTATGAACACAACCAAGGTATACCAAGCTGAATGGCACTTTCATTGCTGACAGACAATGGGAGCCACGCTTTTAAAATTATGGGTTTTAGGATAGTTTCCATGTGAAAATAGATGTTTGCCAAGTCAAATTTAAATATGCTACATTAATGACATTGATTCTGATATAGTTAACAAACCTGTCAT
Organism: Erpetoichthys calabaricus; assembly: GCF_900747795.2. Taxonomy (NCBI): domain Eukaryota; kingdom Metazoa; phylum Chordata; class Cladistia; order Polypteriformes; family Polypteridae; genus Erpetoichthys; species Erpetoichthys calabaricus. The sequence continues at coordinate 244,872,733 of NC_041394.2, forward strand.
TTTCACAGAAAATAAAACTGGAAAAAAACAGTAGAAAGTACTGTAAGAAGGCACCAAACACCATGACAAAAGGCCTACAGACACTGACTGCCTGGATCTTGCAGGAGAAGCGGCACATTTGCTTGGCTACATACTGTATAATGCAGCAAACGTGGTGAACGCCAGTCCCATAAATTAATGGAATTTGTTCATTCCAGTTGGTTAGTATACTATAATATTTATGCTAAAACTAAACATGGTGCCTACTAAGGTGGCTATATTGTTGAAATATTTGCATATCTTGTGTAGGCAACATTTCTTTGAAAAGTATTTATTCAGTAATGTTTTTTTGATTTGATGGTGCTATTTTAGTGTATTACATAAATGACTCTATGACAGCAGCATATAACAATGTGCTACCACTAAATATTCTCAATGTACATTAACATTGTTGTATCTAATGTTATTACATACCTATACAACAAAACTATCAGGTTGTGTTCATATTAACTTCTTAATCTTATGATTAATTACTACCATTTAAGAATTTATTATGCTCTTTGATTTTACATAAACATGCAGTATGTTTGCTGGTATTGTCTCCCCTTTACCTTGGCTATAACTGACTGCAGATTATCCAGTGTATTGTTGTTTCAGATGATTTGTGTACATATGTAAGTCATCTTTCCTTAATATAGCAGAACTCCAAATTTAACATTCTCACGTCTAACATTTTTGGATGGTTATGGGTCCCAATAACTCTTTTTTCAGAAGTTTTTGTTTTTAAAGTAAAAGTAAAAACATATTTATGTAATACTTAAATTTCTTTCATAATTATTTGAACATCAGTAATTTATTTTATTTACTGTAATACAAAACGAGTGACACAAATATTTATTCTGGTTATGTGTACTGAATCTTTATTGTAACAAAACGAGACAGTATTATTTTAAAAACTAAATTTTAAATTTATCAACTGATCCCACATTATGACACTTTTATATTAACATCTTTAGTGGTTCTCTAGGAAACTGCTAAATGGAGGTTCTACTGTATAATATAGGCAAATTCCCATTGCAGGAACATTTTTGAGTAATCAGGGACTTTTTAGAAACTCGGCAGCTTTTGAAGTATTCCCACCACATGTCCGCAGACCATTTGTAGTTCTTGACAGGTAGCTCCTAGTACTTTTTTTAGCTCCTACTGCAGGGTATGTGCTTTTTGTTCAACCAGAAACTATCATGGGTTGGACTCCAGTGATGAATTGTGCTGATTGGTTGACCAGAGGCACTGCTACTATCTATTTTTAAATCTGCATTTCATTACAGTATTAATGACTATAAATTTAATGAATAATGTCAACATTTTTGTCCTTGCATGTTATTTCTACATTGGAATCTTGAATCCCTGCAATCTGACATAAAAGTTGTCTCTTCTTTTACACTCTAACTTTCCTTTGCTTTTTTAAACCCTGTTGATTAATTCTTTAAACTGATTCTCTGAAATAGCAATCAATGCATTTGCAGTAATATACAACACAAGAACTAACAAAACCTCACTCTCCAATTTTTTGGTGGTACTGCTTTATATTAAAATGATTGTCTAGTGCCTTCAACACCATCCAACCTCTGCTCCTTAGTGTCAAGCTGACAGAGATGGGAGTAGATTCATACCTGGTGGCATGGATTGTGGACTGTCTTACAGACAGACCTCAGCATGTGCGTCTCGGGAACTGCGGGTCTGACATTGTGGTCAGCAGCACAGGAGCGCCGCAGGGGACTGTGCTTTCTCCGGTCCTGGTCAGCCTATATACATCGGACTTCCAATACAACTCGGAGTCCTGCCATGTGCAAAAGTTTGCTGATGACACTGCTATCGTGAGCTGCGTCAGGAGTGGGCAGGAGGAGGAGTATAGGAACCTAATCAAGGACTTTTTTTAAATGGTGCGACTCAAACCACCTACAAATGAACACCAGCAAAACCAAGGAGCTGGTGATGGATTTCATGGACCCCGTGATCATCAGAGGTGGCTGTGTGCAGAGGGTACAGACCTATAAATACCTGGAAGTGCAGCTGGATGATAAATTGGACTGGACTGCCAATACTGATGCTCTGTGCAAGAGAGGACAGAGCCGACTATACTTCCTTAGAAGGTTGGCGTCCTTCAACATCTGCAATAAGATACTGCAGATGTTCTATCAGACTGTTGTGGCGAGCGCCCTCTTCTATACGGTGGTGTGCTGGGGAGGCAGCATAAAGCACTGCTCGTCTCGAACCACCCTTACTTAAAAGAAGAGGACGACATGCATCAAGACTCTTTGCAGTGTTGGCTCCTCAGTGGTGGAACGAACTTCCTCTTGCTGTACGAACAGCGGAGACCCTCACTATCTTCAAACGTCGTCTGAAGACACACTTCTTTCAACAGCACTTGGACTAAAGTCCCCATACTTTTTTTTTTCTACCCTTTTTCTCAAAAAAAAAAAAAAAAAAAAAATTTTGTACTAACAACTTACTATTTTCTTCTAGCATGGTTTTGTGTACAACTTGGTCAGCGGTAACTTGTTTAATGACAGTAGATTTAATCCTAGCCTTAAAGACTGAAGAACAGTCGTAGACTACTAAGCACTGTTGTAAGTCGCTCTGGATAAGAGCGTCTGCTAAATTATGTAAATGTAAATAAAGAAGAGGGACTCATGCCTGGACAAACTGGTGAGGAAGGCAGGCTCTATTGTAGGCATGGAGCTGGACAGTTTGACATCCGTGGCGGAACGACGGGTGCTGAGCAGGCTCCTGTCAACCATGGAGAATCCACTGCATCCACTGAACAGTATCATCTCCAGACAGAGGAGCAGCTTCAGCGACAGACTGCTGTCACTTTCCTGCTCCACTGACAGACTGAGGAGATCGTTCCTACCCAACACTATGCGACTCTTCATTTCCACCCGGGAGGGTAAACGTTAACATTATACAAAGTTATTGTCTGTTATACCTGCATTTTTATCACTCTTTAATTTAATATTGTTTTTCATCAGTAAGCTGCTGCTGGAGTATGTGAATTTCTCCTTGGGATTAATAAAGTATCTATCTATCTAACTAACTATCTAACCTACAACATTTGCATGTCACATATTTTATGTGAAGGTTACAGTTTTGTGTGGTGGGAATGCAACACACGAAAGTGACCAGGAACTACAAGTGGCCCAGTACCCCCAACAAAGTTCCTGTGGTGGGAAAGCACCTTATGTATACAGACTATGCAGTTTGCAACAAAAAATATGCGTGTCAAAATGTTATTGAAATATACACAGTATTTCATTGTAATTCTATTAATGAAAAGTAAATAGTCACAATTAGAATATCAATGGCAAAAATGCCAATTATGAATTTCAAATTCCCAAAGCTATCGATACAGTGAATCATTCACCTGAGGGAACTGGTGGAAACTGAGGGTAAGTGTATTTAGTCAGATAGCACTTTTTAACATAGAACCTTGAGAACATGGAAAAAAATATTTTGTCATTTAGTGGAAGTGAACATTAAAACAACTTAGCTATTAGCTATCCATATATACCTAATGATCTTCTCTCATTTGTAAACGTTTTAAATATCTGTCCTATTGATTTAGTAATACTGAATACAAAAAGGTACATATAACAGAAATTTGCCTTTTTGAAGACATGCAAATGCCTACAAGAAGCATGTAAAAGAAAACAATAAGAAACTTAGAAAATGCACATTTGTAAGTTTCAAGTGATGGTGTTATAATAGAGACAGAACTAAGCTTTTATTTACAGAATTAATTAGCACTTTTCATCGCTTTGTAAAGCATGCATGAAAACAAATAAGATCAGTAATATAATACAACTTTAGAACATTAGCTGTTTGTACTGGACTTAAATGGAGAAAAGGAAATAGCACACAAAAAAGTACAATAACTAGATAAATAAATGAGTGAGCTTGCCAAAACCAGTCAAAGTGCTTGCCAACCAGTGAGGCTTTTCGTTTTGTAGGCAGAGGCATTTACCATACCATGAAACACCCTCTGTGCAAAGTTTGTATGGAAGCTGATAAGTACATGGGTGCATGGGAATGAATAAAGAACAATGCAGGAAGTTTTACAGTTCACTACTACTTAAAAGTTGTGCACGGTATAATTTACGTTCTCTGCCAGTTTGCCATGACTTAATACAATTATGTATTTATCCAACCCCACTCATCTGAACCTCATCTCACAGTAATACAATTGGCAGCTGACATCAGACATTACAGCAGTACAGCTTTAAACTGAACAATGCAGGTGTGATGTAGGTAAGTGAAGAAAATATGAGACTGCAGACACTACAGCACATTTAAATCTCACCTGCTCTGTTAAGACGCTGTACCAACCAGCAAGCATAAGAACACTACTACCAGAGTTAAAAACAGAATGGCTCCTTTTACTACCTATACTATGTGTGCACAATGTCACACTGCCATGTATGCCAAAACACTCTTCTGTAACAGTTTAGCAATCATTAGGGTCAGCAGAAAATGATACTTGCCCCCTTGGTGGCTTCCAAAAGATCTACAGAAGTTTCAGATGAAAAAACTTTGCGTTTTTATATTTAAATAACCCAACTTTGAACACATTTTAAAAATGTGAACTTACTTAACAAGCTTATTAGGTTTTATTTAAATAGTCTTTTTAAGATTAATATAACAAGTCTCCTCCATCCATCATAAAATCCACTTAATGGCTGTAAGACTAGAGAGTGTCCTGTATGCACAGGACACAAGACTGGAATTAACTCTGGAGCAGTTGGTTGCCAGTCCAGATAAACAGATCACTCAAGTATACACTCAGTCTCACTTACTCCAGGGTCAATTTTGAGTTGACAGTTAACCAAAGCTGCCTGTCTTTCAGGTGTGCAGAGAAAATATGTTCACCTGTAGACATGGGAAGTATGTGCAAGCTCCACTCTAAGATTGCCCAGGACATAAGTCAAACTCAGGACTTTGAGGCACCTTTACTAAATGCTACACCACTGTGATGATTAAAATATGAATCTAAAGAATTAACATTTACATTGTTAAACCATACTTATAAGAACTTACTTTAAAATTGTCAAAGGCAAAAGACCACACCCAAAACATAAGTCACAATATCCTTCAGTCTTAAACATACAGGTGTGGTGTTGTAATCATATGGGATATAAAAATAAAACAACAAAAAATATATTGTTTTGGCAAAGCAACAAAACAAAATTAAGTACTTGGAAATACACCCTGTAAAACACAAGACACAAACAAATGGTTTTACCACAGAAACACAGCAGTTGGCTGGTAAATATATTGATATGTGAGGCATTGTTTATTTTGTTTTTTTCCCCCCAACATCTTCCCTTATATTTTATATATACTGATGCAATGCAGAGATACTAAGAAAAAAATGCATAACCAGTCAGACAATTACTATAATTTATGCAAGATACGTAATTAATGTTCTGCAGATAATCTGACGAGCAGACAAAGGGTTTTACTTTTAATGTTGAAATGTGTGCTTTGTGTTCCATGTAATTAAGCATAGGAAATGACTTCATTACACGGGTTAAAAAAAAGGAAAGCAAACATGGTTTCTGATATTTCACAATTAACTCAAACTAAATATAAAAAAAAACTAAAAGAACCTTTGATAAGGGTTTTTAATTTGCAGCTACTGTAGGTATTACTGATTCTGGCACACCAATGAAACCACTTAAATTTGACAAAGCAGAAATAATCAGGGGAAAGAAAAGCAGCAGTAAGAGTGTGTATCACTCAAACACTGACCAAGTATCATTAGCAACCAGTTATCAGTGTCAGCATTAGCAGCACTTCTGGCGTACTGCTTTTATGCTAATATGTCATATAAAGCACATTGTAAAAAGACAGAATATAAGTAAAATCACTTTATTACAGAAGCACATTTAGAAAGGGGCCACTTTGCATCGAAAATGAAGATACTTATAAAAAGATTGCAACACTTTTCATTGCCATGCAACATGCTATTTTTATATCTAGCACATAATCAGATGTTTGCGATACCATATATGTGGTTAATTTTAATTTAAATTATTAAACATATTATGTCAATTAAATGTATATTAAACTTACCAGAACAAAATATATTGACATATAAAAAAAACTATATCTACTTGTATACAGTACTGCTATATTTAGCTAACAATTGGACCCCTACACAAGTTGTTAGACGCTATAAGAAATAAGCATCAACCAAGAACGCTTTAATGCCTTTCTAAACTTCTGGCAAATATTACCAACCTGGCTGCAAGCAATAAACATATTAAGGCAAATGTATCTGAACAACCACTTTGAAAATGCAAGGGTATCTTTTATATCAGTTATGTAAAAATAATCACAGTTCCAAATGCCAGAGGTAACAGGTTTTTCTTTTGGGTACAAAATGACTCACCAACACATACTCCTCTGACTCTGGCAGACCATTTAACATCCACTACAAAATATATAAATATACAAACAGTATTACAAGAAAAAAGAAGACTTCAATAAATCATATGACCATTAAATGACTGACAGTGATTATTCATAATACACCTGTTCATATCATTTTCTGCCTGGTGACTACAGAGTTATAAAATAAATCACAAATTGCTTTAATGACTGGATGCAAGACCGGAATCAGCACAGGATGGGGCACAAGTTCATCACAGGGCTTAGTCATTCATATGGGACCAGTTTAGAAATGCACATTATTCTAACAGGTATCTAAGTGATGTGGGTAAAAATGATCCATCCTGACAACTAATAGCCATACCTTTGTATACAAACATAATCTGGCAAAACTACTTAAATGAATAAGCAATCTAACCATCCAACATAAAAGTAAATGAGCTAAAAACCAACACTGACAATAGGTCTGTATATGTACAGGTTGTGTATCCCTAATCCAAAATTCCAAAATCTGAAATACTCTAAAATTGTAAATTTTCTGAGTGCCAACATGGTGCCACAAGTGGAAAATTCCATACCAGGAGTCTCTCTTATAAAACTCTACTTGGAATCAAGCATTAAAATATGCATATGCCAAAAGGTGGACGTGAATAAAATATATGCAGATTCAAAACAGATTTATTATTTCAGAGAGAAAGGGGGGTCCTGTGAAATTTAGTGTGCTATGAAGAAATGACACATGACTGACGATACCAATGGTTTTGGTTGTGGTCAATTGTAGGCAAAAAAATGACATATGATCGGGTTAGGGGGTGCAATGAAACACAGTTGACAAGCTTAGTCACCCATGGATCAACACAATAAAACCTACACAGGTTCAAAAGTGTTGTGCAGCACCATTAAAACTGCAGATAACATTAATGGGATATCACTGCTTACAATTAGCAAAAGCAGTGTCATTCTCGCTAGGTGCCCTTATTGCAATACGAGTTTAGTAAATTGATCTGATTATGTTAGGAAAATTGGTTATTGTCTTCCAGCACAGTGGGCATGATGGAGTGAAGGTTAGCTGAGGTATTCCTGACCTGTTGGCCAGTTCAGTGAGAAATGACTAGTAGCTGATAAAAACTGATCAAAAACCAAAAAATGTTCTTCAGTGCAAATACACAGCTATGGCCCTCTTAAAAGGGAACTAAAATAGAGTCTATACATCATATTAATCACTTTTCAGATTTAATATGTTTGTCAAGTCAACACACATTATAATAAGGGCTCAGTGACATGATTTTTTTTTAGCTGGTTTGGCTGCATTTCCCTACATGATCACATATGTCTCCAAGATATCTCATTATGAATATGCAAATATTCCAAAAATATTCAAAATCCAAAATACATCTGGTCCCAGGCATTCCAAATTAGGGATACTTAACCTGTATAACAATCAAATGCTTTATAAACAATTTATCTTTGAAAACTACAGTATAAGGCTGTGGTTGTTCATACAGGAATCAAAGTGAATCACCCATTTATTATAACTTTTACTAAACGTCTGCCAGACCACCATCTCAGATCCTATTTCATCATAATTCTCCTTACATATAGCTTGCCTAATCTCATTATGATATTATAGTTGTGACATCCCAGATACAGTTAGGGACATTCTATAAATGAACAAAAGTGAATAATATTACCTATTCTGGATTTCATACAACAACAGTAGCAAAATGTTGATAGTATGTTGACCATGTTATTTCTGAGAAGGTTAGGATACAGTATGTTTTTGTCTACTTAACTATTCACTTGACAGGACTCTTCTGGCTTATAAAAAGCAATCTAGAATACCACTTTATGCTGTTTGTCTTGTAATTTTATTAAACTTTCATTGCAGCATTCTATGATGCCTAAACCTGGCTTGAAAAACACACACCTGAGTCATCACATATTCAACTTTGAAGCCTTTCATCCTTCTGTGCATAAATCTCTCCAGTACGCAGTATAAAATATATAAATTAAAACAATTCCCACAATTGCTGTACACTTAGAAGCAACTTCTGACCACTAATTGCAAAAAAAAAACAAAACACCCTTATAAACACCCATGTCTAACTGTTAACGTTTACTTCTACTTATTCTGTTTCTCTTATTATTAAGAGGTCCTAATTTAATCCATATGGCATCCATTTGAACTTGCTTACAAATTTCTATTTGAACATAATGAATCTGCAAGAACCTATGAGCTATATTGGAATATGTACTAAGATAAAAAGTGAACAAACACCAATACAGTTTATTGGTATAACAGGATAAAGTAGGCATTTTCTAAATAGAGTCACTGGGCATTAACCTAATGCACCAGCCCATTCTGGCTTAAACCCTATACTATGAATTCTATGCTAGAGAGTCAAAAGGGGCAGTAAAGGGGTCTAAGCAGACTACAGTGCAGAATAAATCTGCATAGACTGAAGGCAGAAAGAAGAAAAAAAAAGTTATTTTCCTAGAAATAAAGCCTTTTTGTCATAACAGCCTTAAATGAGCAGCAGCAGGGGTAAACAATTTTAATTAGGTTTTCAAAAATGGTCACTACTAGGCTGCTCTGATCATTATTTTGGATGCTAGTGAGTGCAAAATTACCTTTTAATCTGTTTTGTGAAATAACTTTTTTCAATTACTGGTTTGCTGGTGGACCATCACTAACCTGGTAGCACTGGGTGAAACACAAGGGCTAAGAATCAAAATGGGATGTCACACTCACTCACAAAACACCAGCCTATTGTTATCAATCAGCCTGGTAGATACATTTTTGAAACATGGGATAAAGCCAACACAGAGTGTGAAAAGAATGTTCAAACTCAAAGGTGACTGTTTTAGGATCTGAAATCATGTTCCTGTCATTGTGTCTCCTGGTATATCTATACTACTGTACTTTGCTCTGACCACTGACTTTCTTTTGCTACAAACAACCTGTTCAACCTCCTTCTTTCTATTACTGTCCCTCATCACTCCAAATGAGCTAGAAATGTACAGTTTTTCAGTATTGGAACATCATTCAAACTTTCCATAGTGTACCAATAGGCAGGAAACATTTGCAGGCTCACTTGCCCACAGAGGGCACTGGGCCAGCTTACTTTCTATTATAATGCTCCCTTTCTTAATCTTGACCGTTTTACTTATTTTTATAACACCTTTCCTTTGGTTGCATCATTCCACTGTGTATAGTAATCTTACCAGAAATATATGTATATAAGCAGCTCAATTTCTAAGTGTTTTTTCTAGACTTTCTTTGCAAGCTCTATAATCACTTAAAGAATGGTACAATTGTGATTCACTGCTTTTGAATTTGTTTCTTTATAAACTGCCCTGTGACACTAGATACTGGAAAAGGCGCTTTAAAAAAACTAAAATAAGAATGAAGGTAACATGTTGAACACCAGGTGTTAAATCGCCCCAAATCCTGGCCAGGAGCTGCCGCTCTCTAAAATTACTCTTGTCACGTCCAGCGCATGCGACTAATCACTGTCTCGCACTCTAGCCGTGAAGTGGCAGGTGGATTGCTGGCTCCGCGCGCCACGAAAGCTGATGAGTAAACTTGCAAAACATGTTTTATTTTAGTAAACATAAAGGCTATTGCTCTGTCTCCAAAGAAACAACACAAAAGCTGAGAGAATACATACAGAATGTAAGATATGAAAACGAGCACTACCAGCGACACGGGCGCACGGTTTCCTCGCTGGAAATAAAAGAACAAATGCGAGCAGCCCCCCGTTCTTAGAAATGGAGACTGAACCCCTCATAAAACAACTCCACCCCCTAACCAAGCTCGACAATCAGAGCGATTATAGTCCAGTGATACAGCCACTCGGCGGCAGTTCTCAGAGGGCAGAATGTGCTTCAGACACCCTTCTGAACTATGGCACCCCGACCTGCCCGCCGTGATGCTGTGGCAGAGATTCATGACACGCACCTCGGACCGATCTACCCAAATCGCTGCTGCCCCTTCCAAAAAATAAAAAAAAAAACTTCGGCGATCAGGGAAGAATACTCGTCATCTTTTACATACACCAGAAATGGGGTGAAATGTGAACTGTGTGTCCCGCTTAATGAAAGGAACAAAGCTAACGTACCTACGATACGGCACATATCCCAGTGACACTCACACCATCGCCATCTTGTCTGCTCACATTGACGGGCGCGTGGAGCCTACAGTCTTTGCGTCTTCCCGTGACGTCACGCAAGGGCTGCCTATCTGACGTCATTTTCCCGGGCAGAGGTGATTGGCATGTGTGACAGGCGACTGTTAAGATGGCACTTCGTTAAGGAATCTGATTTCGGAAAAAAAAATCGAGTACTTCTTTACCAATTTAAAGTATAACTTAATTATTTTACTCCTCTTTGTGTTTTTTTGTACATGGCTGCACTTTATAAATGATCCATGTCTCCAAAGGAAGCCAGGGCAAAGTGATCAATTATTAACGAAACTAATCAGAATATTCAAATTAAGTCGTTTTTTGTGTCCTTTTTTCTCGCAATACTGACAGTTCATATATTCTGTGATGTCTCGTGCAGATTCATATGGAACATGAGGGAGTCTGAGTTAGGCTTTCTGAGTGACAGAGCCGATGATTCCATAAGGGTGCACTAGAGTCAGACGCTGTGCAGTTGGCAGATAAGATAAACTCGTTGATTTCTTTTAAATGTTCCTATATTGTGTGCAACTTTGAGAAAACGACTAAACCTACAAGCGTTCAAATGTGTTAAGTTGCATAGTTTGTCTACGAAAAAGTTGTACATCAATTGTTCAATACATTAAGATATTTAGCCTTTACGTCTCCTGAAGTTCAATAATAAAAGATTTCACGCAGGTACCATGCTAATATTTTCTTTTACGACAATTGGTACAAAAGTATTCTCTGTCCAGTACCAGACGGCTAATAAGCTGTGGTGGATGTACGGCAATAAATATAAAAGGTGCAGTATAAAATTATTTTTATATATGGTTTGATACAATAGATGTACACGCGATTTCAAGTTATACATGTCAATTTCAAACTATTATTTTATATATTACTAGTCATAGCTAGTTCCTTTTCGTCGCACAATACTAAATAATCAATGCTTTTGAAATGCAACGTAGAATATGCAGACAAAATACCATGCGTTGTAAATATGCTAGGAAATAATGACTCGACATCAATGAGTCAAGAATAGAAGACTGTCCAACCTTCGAGGTATTTTGCTTCAGGGCTGGACTCCAGCATGATTTATTTGCAGAGCCGCAGCGCCATGGTGTCAAGTTTAAGCTTGGGGTTTAGTGTGCGGACAGTATCCACTTTGTTCATGACATAAACTTTACACCTAACTAGGAATTTAACCATTGCAATTTTTTAACTGTACATACTTTAGCTTTCTGTAATAGCGGTTCGATGTACTTTCCTAGCCATATGTATAAAAGTTCGGTCGTGCGTATATAAATTTCTGTCTTTGAGCTGCGTGCGATGACATCGAGGCGCTGCAGCTCTTCAACCAGATGCTTCTCTCTGGGCTGAGAAATGTCCCTTTGCTTTATCAGCAATACCTCTCTTGGCCGATAGAAGGCAGCAGTGTTGCATTAGCTAATAGCGTTGCTTGTCTACAATAGTTAGGTTTCAAACTGGGGATTCTGGGAAATGTAGTGTTGCAGGAGTCTCCATGGGAACAAGGGTTACCCAGAAAAGCTCTCTGGATGGCTGGAAAAGCACCAGAAGTGAATAGCCTAATAAGGGCTTCCATCTCCTCATCAGTGGTATTTTTGGCATGCAAATTCTGGTGGGACTATACCCACTATGTCCTATATGTGTGCAGACTTCTGTAATATAAAAATTAACTTGCTAATAATCTATTCATCTTTTGCTAATGACTAGTGATAGTCTTGCAACCACCCACTGTTAAGGATATGTTGGCTATGACCTGCCTAAATTGAAAGAGTTTAGAATCAAATAGATTTTTAGGTGTAAAGGGCAAGTCACACTAACATAGAACAAATATGCAGACTACTCCTATGGCACAACTCAAGAGCAAGGGGAGCAAACAATTAGAACCATTGTTTTCTGTGTATCTACCTGTTCTTTCTGCAGCAAAATTTTAAGCTTCTTTGAAGCATAAGCATCACACTTCTGGCTTTTTTTTTCTACAAAGAGTAAGTGGCACACATACAGGTAGGCTTCCTTAGTGGCTTTTTTCAAATTAACATTTGTCCTCCTCAGCAGTGGTGGAAAATCAATGTATTGTGAATAATGAATTCTTATATTTATTTCTGTTATTTGTTCTTTCTAATTACTGTGACTACCTTTAAGGAAGCAAATGGTACTTGACTTTTCATACTTCTTTGCTAGCATGTGCTGCTTAGGGTCGTGCAAACGTATGATTGAAAAAAAAAAAAACTACAGCAGTGTAAATTCAGGTTGCACAATGCGCGCACACACCTAAGGGTGTAGAGAACACTGCAGGGCCAATTGGCACAGTCAATCAGCCAGAAACTGGATTGCAGAACCCAGCAGAAAGACATGCCATTTTGCTTTATATTTGAAATGCAATTCATTTATACTGTAATTAGTATATGGCTTATAATTGGAATTGCAATTTTTAAGAATGCAGTAATATTAATTTGGTTGAATAGAAAAAAAAATAACTATCACATCATATGCTGCAGTAGTGCAATAATCCCCACTACAGCTTCCAAAAACTTCCAAAAACAAAGTTCCAATCCTGGCTTGCATTTAGTCTCTATGGGGTTTACAATTTATCCTCAATCTTGAGTAGTTTGTCTCTGGGGAGTGTTTTCATCCCATTTGGCCCCATATGATTGAACGTTTTGCAGAATGACTGGCACCTAGAGGGTTTGTTCTTACAGTACTTTCTGTCAGAAAAGTGGCATACCCTCTAAATTGGATTTGAAAATGGAATGAATATAAAATTACACATAATGGCTTCTCTTGATCCTGTAATGGAAAATGGGTAATATTTGATTTGACCAATTGATAATACTTGGTTTGTCCATATGTCAAAACACATTTAAAAAGTAATAGCAAATGTTTAAAAAATATCTTCCGATAGTGTGGTCAAAATTTAACATCTTATTATAAAGAAAGAAACATCCTCTAACAGGACAATTCAGTAATCAGGCAGGAGAAAAGCGGTTCATTGTATCTTTTAATTACTCCTCAGCAAAATGCCTTGGCGGGAGCATTCTTCAAAAGCAGTCTGTTACAGTATGATCAGAATAGTCACAGAAACAAAGGATAGAGGTTCATTTTATAAACTGTTCAATTTACATACAGTATCAATCAATGCATACATTTTACTCTGGTTGGCTCATTGGTTTACACCCAAATGATTTATATAAAATAAAAGCCTATTATATTATATTCTGGTTCTTCTTATACCTTTAGAGATGAGCTGCCACCCTTGAAATTTCTGTGCACATAACACTTGTCCATTCTTGTTGCTTATAGTACATCTGCTGATTTCTTATTTATCCTTCAGTACATTTTGTATATTACATTAACCTTTCTTCTGGTACATTCTTTATTTACTGACCATCTCAGTATTTTTCCTAAACCAATTCTTATATTTCAGTGTACATTTTGTTATTTTGTTATTCACTTGACCTTTATTTGCTTTCCCACATTTATTAACCCTTTATGCTATTTCTTTAAGATGAATGCTATGTTACCCTAAAATTATTCTTCCAGAATAGATATTGAGCAATATTTGTTTCCAAAGTATACCTTTTATTATATTCAGTGAGACCTTTGCCTCCTACACCCGAACAGCTAACTCATACTTTACTAATTTAAGTGTTACATGGATTATCATGATTTATTAGTTGTCATACAGCCAAAACTGGAATATATTACTGGTAGAAACCTCTTATAGCCTGCCTTTACTCTGAAGCACATATAGCATTTGTTTGCAGTGTAAATTTGCACCACTTTATTCAAAGGTGAATATGAATTAATAGTACATTACGGTTGTCTGTAAGTCTAATTGCTTTATACATATACAGTATACTTCAGTTGAGCACGCACTGATCAAACAGGACATTCTAACAAAAAGCATACTAACTCATTGAATAGATTTTCCATCTCTAGAAGCTAGATATGCCTATAATAATAATAATAATAATAATAATAATTCTTTACATTTATATAGCACTTTTCTCCCTTCTCAAAGCTCTCTCCACACAGGGAGGACTGGGAAGCAAACCCACAATCTCCTTACTGCAAAGCAGCAGCGCAAGCACTGCACCACATAATACAAAGTTGTAACAAATGAGAATTGCTTTTCTGCTAGGAATTAAAGAGTGTGCTACAGGTGCAGAAAATCACACCACATTCCACTCATGTAACCTTACAATAGGAAGCTGAGGCAGCAGTTGCTATGTAATCACCAAAACTGAATAAATTAACATTAGAAAAATGTATACTGGTCTGCAAATTCTTCATCAGCATTAATCCAGGCTGTTGGCTGTAGTGTAATGGCATCTTATGCCAATTTTGTGTCATTTGAATGTAAAGCATATCTAGGTATTGTTGAATATCTTGCTGCATAATGAATATTTCTTTGTAGCTGAAGCCTAAACCTTTTGAAATAAATACTTCCAGGTGGATGATGTGCCATGTCATGAAGCATGCATCATGTAAAATTAGTTCATGGCTTGCAGAATCTCAAGATTTGTATCCAAAAGGTGGAATGAAAGATTTGCAGGAGAAAAGTATGGCAGAAAAAACTTATAGAAATTGTGTAATGCTGTTGAGTCAGCATGGAACACTAGTAATATTTAGAGCACTTTGTTCAATCCATGACTCAAAGAATTCAAGCTGTTTTGAGGGTGGCGGGGGTAGCCTTATCCAGCGCAAGATAGGTGTACATAATAAGACAGCTTGTAAATTCCCCTCGTGTTTACATAGATTTTCCTCCCACATCCCTTAAAGATATGTTGATTAAGTTAACCGGCAAATGAGTGTAGGTATGCATAGTACATAAATGCGCCCTGTGATGGACTGGTACTCTGTCCAGTGCTGCTGGCATACGTTCCAGCCTACTGCTTTCCTAAACTAGATAAAATAGGCTTGAATATGGTGTGGAATGATGCATTTCTACAGTATATATGGTATTTACACCCATGGATTCATTATAGAACCTATATACTCTAATTCAGGGGCACATGAAGGCAGACTCTTTACTAGCATCACCAAGACATTAATAAATCATTGTTTTTCAGTTTATTTTGTACTTTGTGTTTTCCTTGTGATGATTTTTCCATGTACAGCAGTTTACTTTATTTTGAGAAAGGCACTCTTTGCCTGGGCATGCATGGCCTCTATCAGGGCTTCCTTCTATCACTAAATAATAAGCTTGTTATATAATTAAAGTCATATTGATTAAAGACAGACTGCATACATAATACACATATAATGAAATGAAACTGTAAGCAAAAAGAAGTAGGTAATGTTATGGTTCAGCTCAGGTTTTTACTCTTTTAATTGTAGCCAATTAAAACCGTAGCCGAGTTTGGCGTGGCATGTAATTGTAAAATGCAATCAGGGTAACTGAAATCAGTCATGATAAAAAAGGTTCTTGGTAAAATTCATACTATTAATAACAGTATTGTAAAAATATAATAAAGCGTGTGTAATAATGGGCAAATCCTTTAAATCATTGCACTAGCTTGATAGAAGTAGGTGTCACTTGGACTTTTGCAGGCCTACTTAATCCTTGATCAAATACTTGATATCCTAAAAATAACATTATATTGATGGAATTCACATTTTTCTAATTTCAAACCTTATTGTTTCTTCTGAAATGTAAATTTATTTATTAGAAAAGAAAATGACATTGTTACAAGAACAAATTGGTGAACCATTTTAAATTACCTGGATTTCTGCTTTAAGCACTCATGACAATGTTGTCTGATATTCAAGTAAGTCATAATAATAGACAAACACAATCTGCATAACACTCATTTTGTTAAAACTGAATCTAGGTTGGATTTAGGTTTTGCAGTTAAACATATAAGTATGTTAACTGACAGAGTCTGTTCTCCAAAAAATATTTATTTGAACCATACCTTACTAAAAGAAATATTAGAGAACCTTATATCAAGAATTGTAAACTGTAGATGCATAAAACTGGAAAATGCTATAAAAACACTTCTAGAGCTATGGTGTTCAACAGTACATGGTAAAATAAAGAGTCTTCAAATGGAAGAAACTCAGTAGTGTTTTGATTCTCTACTTAATAGAGTATGTCCTGCAAAAATTATGGCCAAGTGCAGTGTGCAGTGTTGAAAGAGGTTAAGAAGAACCCCAGGGTAACAACAAATAAGGAAACTTTGCTGCCTTGAGGGCTTGTATAGCTTGCTGCCATAGAGGAAACAATGCATGCAAAATTATATTAAGAGATTTTACAAGATTATGTCAGATTAGGGCGGCACGGTGGCTCAGTGGGTAGCGCTGCTGCCTTGCAGTTGGGGGACCTGGGTTCGCTTCCCGGGTCCTCCCTGCGTGGAGTTTGCATGTTCTCCCCGTGTCTGCGTGGGTTTCCTCTGGGAGCTCCGGTTTCCTCCCACAGTCCAAAGACGTGCAGGTTAGGTGGATTGGCAATTCTAAATTGGCCCTAGTGTGTGTTTGTGTATGTGTGTGTGTGTGTGTGTGTGTGTGTGCGCCCTGTGGTGGGCTGGCGTCCTGCCCGGGGTTTGTTCCCTGCCTTGTGCCCTGTGTTGGCTGGGATTGGCTCCAACAGACTCCCGTGACCCTGTGTTCGGATTCAGTGGGTTGGAAAATGGATGGATGGATGGATGGATGTCAGACTAGTGGTCTGTCACTTGATACTTACTAAAAGCTTGATGATGCAAAGCAAGAAATAAGAATGAATGAACAGAATGTCTTAAACAGTAGAACATTCATGTTCATGTATGACCTAAGCAAAGTCCAGACCTCAGCTTAATTTCAAAATTGTGGCATAAACTAAAAAGAGCTGTCAATTCATAATAAATGAGAGGATGCATCTCTGTTTTATGCCAGATTATATGTTATATGGTTTCATGAGCTAGTTATTGTGGATGACTCTGGATTCAGAATTTGTATAAAGTGAATTAATAACATAAAACATCTTCCTTGGTATGCCATAGTGCCGGGGGTTTTTCAAAGTGAGACCTTGTGCATGCTGTCAAAAGCTTCCTCAAAATCTGAAAACACCACATATAGCAATCTGTTCTATTAATGGATCTGTTCCAGAATCTGGGTCATGACAAAGGTCAATGCATGATCTTCCTTTTCTAAAGGTTGCTTAATCTTGTCTGTGAGTATTTTCCACAGCTGTTGTGATCCTAACATGTACAGTATTATATGGCTGAAGATCTTACAAGTAAATGACAGTAATGATGCCTCTCCATGAATTTTTCTATTTTGGAGATCACCTTTCTATGGAAATGTTACTTTTATTTCAGTTTGCCAGTCCATTGGCATCTTTTTACTTTTCCATATCTCTTTTAGAATTTGTCACAGAATGTGTGGTGTTTCCTGGCACTCTACTGTCAGCATCACTGCCCACACACTCTTTCCATTAGTGCTTCTTCACTGTTTAGTGTACAAAAAAGACTTTCTTTACTTCTTCAATTGTACTTTCTTCTTTAATTGTGAGTTCACCAAGGTTGATGTCTAAGTCTAACTTAGTTTAGAGGATGTCAGCAAGTATTTAGAGGCTGGACTGATTGAGGAGTTTTTAAAAATATTGTTTCCATCAACCCTTTTTGTTCTTGGGTTTATAGATTAGATTACATTAGATATATTTTATTAATCCTAAAGGGAAATTCAAATACATACTGTAGCAAAAACATAAAATACAAAGATACCAACTAAAGTATGTACAACATAAGACAATAAATTAAAACAATAAATACAATCAATATTATGCCGAAAATGTATGCAGTATATTGATGTCTGTATCCTATTCCTACGGTCTCTGGCTGGAGTAAAGCAAGAGGTGTCATGAGGAAACACTGAAGTCACTAATGGCAGCAGGTAGAAGAGATGCCCGAAGAAGCTTCTTACTGCACTGTGGCGGAATGAGCCTGTGGTTGAAATACTAACTTTTAATATTCTGGTACACTGCTACACAGTTTTCAGCTGTTTCTGCTCTGTTTTATTTCTGCCTCTTCTGCAAGTCTTTTCTATTGTAAGGGAAAACAGAGGCAAAAGAGTCTTAAAGAAAAGTTGAGGTGCCTACTGGACCACCCTGTTTACTGCAATAGTCCAAAAAACAGAACAGAAATAGGTGTACGGTGGCACAAGAGGGAAAAGATGTACTAAGTGCCTTCTGTCTATTTGGCTTATCAAAAAAATTTGTCTCTCTCAAGTAGGTCTGTGTCAGGGAGATCCTCTCTACAGGATTGCTTTTCTGAGAATGACTACCATTATCCAGGAGCTCTTGGTTTTATGTGGTACCAACCGGAAGAGGTGGGACTTTGGCTGCAGTGGGTGGGGTTTAGTTGCCATTAGTAAGCGTCTTCTCAGTGCTGCAGAGGAAAAGAGAGATGGTACAGTTAATGGTGATTTTCCCTCTCGTATTGACAGGGTAATACATACCTTATTCAAGCCCAGAAGGTGATCCTTAGATCAAGGTTATTATACTTAACGAAAAACTAAAATCAAAACTGAAACTATTAATAAAGAAACATTTTCGTAAACTGAAATAAAATATTAAGAAAACCGAAATTGAAAAACTAAAGAGAGAAGTATTAGATGCAGATAATCCCTTATAGAATTTCAGTCTGTTCATAAATGACGGCATGTTAGCTGTAACTCTGGCTGATCCCAAGATTCAGTATGGACACAGAAAATATTACAGCAGCACACACTAAGCCAAATTTGAAACTGCATATGAGAGTGATGTCCGTTATGATGAGCTGCCTGTTTCTTGGCGCTTTTTGTACTGTATATCAAGATGTAATTCAGGTGAAGTTGGAATGTGCTGATAAACAAAATCTTTACTGTATGGATAAAAAAGTCATGAGTGAGTAATGTTTCAATTTATTTCTTGGATATCTGTGTTTTGTTGACAATAATTCACCTGCTATTTTCCACAGGAGAAATCCTTTTTGATAATAAAATGGCACTGATCGAGAGACTGACGATCAACATGCAAGATCAGTATCTTGATGCTAACCAATCACTTCTGCTTTTTGTTTAACAACAAAGTGATACAAACCTTGTAAAATTCCTGAGTTGGCAATGTCTCCACTGAACTACAGGTAGGTACATGAAGAGAGTCTGCCAACTGATGAAAATATTTATTTATATATTTATTTATATATATTTATTCTGCATTTATTATTATTTTCTTTTTTACGTTTACATCCACAGCTCATAATATCTGATATTGTAAAAGTAGCCTGGTGGCAGAAATATGCTTTAAAATATTTGTCTCCCTCTTTTCAATCTTTCTTTATCTCTCAAAACAGATAGTTGAAATATCATACTTTTTTTGTTCTTAACATCAGCCATGTCATTCATATTGCATATATATAGTATTGTTGCAATAGGCTGGCACCCTGTCCAGGGATTTTTCCTGCCTTGCATCGAAAGCTGCTGGGATAGGCTCCAGGTGTCCTGTGATCCTGCTCTGGATAAGCAGGTTTAGAAGATGTATATATTCCTCCTAATCTCAGATGCTGCTTCTGTCATGTTGTGGCTGTCTATACTTCTATTACCTGCTCTTACTCTGCACATTAAGAGTTTAATGTTCTTATGCACGGGCTATTCATGTCTCACTACCCCTAACCTTGACATTACATGCTTGTTTTTTTTTGTTTCCCTCAATACAGCTAGGTGGGGTCTGCACAATGATTCAACCTATGAGTCCTGTTCTTCCTAAGCCCCCATGATTTTCATGATCACACCTGTCAGAACACAGCAGAAACTATTCTCTGATTTTTAAAATCTTTTCAGGCCTGCAGGTGGCAAAATTCTGTCTACAAACTGTATGTGCTTGAGATGGAACCAGAGATCAATATGGCTGGCAGAAAATAAAGCAGAGTATGGGGGATTTTTGAATGCAATTTTGAAAGCATTAATTGTAAGTACTTTGTCTTGGAGCAGGATATGTTGTGTGCTGAAGACCTTTAGAGTCAGTGTACATTTGTTCTGCACGAATGATGTATAAAATATTTAAAAATTATTAAATTGTGTAACATTGTTCATATTCAGTATCTGGTTTTGATTATGCTTAATTTTTATCAGACAAAAACAAAACCAGATAGTAAATCATGTAGTGTAGTAGGCTTCCACTAATATTAAACTCATATCCTGTTAAGTGTATAATTCTGTCTGATTGTGACACAAAATTAAACTCCATAGTAGCTCTTTAACCATACCATAACAACTAAAACTAAAACTGAAACTAATATATATCAAAATAAAATAGAAATGTCTTTGTGAAATAAAATCTAAATTAAACCTAAAAATACACGATGAAGGAAAACTAAAACTAAACTGAATTTCCAAGTAAGAACAGAATTAATATAGAAATAAAAATTTATATAAAAAGGTAAAACTATAATAATCTTGCCTCAGATGCCCACATGTGACACTATATAATGGCCTTTAATCCCAATTTAATGATGGCTTTTTTTCTTTACCCTGTTGCCAGGATTCTTGAATGACTTGCTCCTTCATTTTTTTACAGCCTTGAGGATCGTTGGGGATGCGGCTAGGAACCCCATCCTTTAAAAATGTTCAGCTTGCTACAGAGACAATTTCAAAGGATGTTTTGTAAGTTGCTGAATATATGTTTAAAAAATGTGTTCAATTTTGACAAGAAGAAAGGCAATTTTGGGTGTTGTTAGGTTAAACAGCTCATGTTTGTCTGTTATTGTGACTTGATGTTTGATATTATAACCACATTTTTATGAGTAATTAATGTGGAAATCCATATAATTCCAAAGGATTCACAAACTCTTTATGGCAACTGTATATACAGTATATGAAGACAAAACTCCCAAAACATCTTGGAAAATTCAAATTCAAAAAGAAGATTCCAAAAATGTTGCTGCATTTGCCACCTCATATTGTGTTACCAAATATTCATAATGCGCAGATGATCTTATTTCACACTCTTTTCTATTTGTTGCCCTTTCTGATTCTAATTATGCTGTACACATTTCTTAGATCTATTTTATTTACTTAGAAGTGATTAGATCAAAGAAATTAGTTTAAATTGTTTTAAAGGTAATCTAGTTTAAGTCTCTGTGATCAATACAAGATCTTTGAATTCCATCTTTTTTCAATAAAGACAGCTTAGAAATGCAAGTAAAATCAAGAGAAAGTAAAAACCAGGAAGTCAAAAGGTGTGATTATCAAAAACAAAATGTAAGACTGAAACTGGGGTCAAAATACAGAGGATTCAATAATTAAAGAAGTCTTTTAGAAAGTTATTTGTAATCTTTGACATTGCATAGACAGTGTTGCCTGCCATTAATGCGTCATGTACTTGAGGTTATGCAGTACGAGTTCTGAGAGAAAAGCCCCCAACAGCAGATCAGTGCATCCCAACAACAGACCCATAAAAATGGTAGCACCCAACTCAAAACAAAATGATGTTGCCGAAAGTGCAAACCATAATGTTAATCAATATTAACTTTGTTCGAGGCAAACAATACTATGTCAATACCAGATTCAAAACTTAATTAATATTGCTCAAGTACTAAGTCTCTTGCACAGCCTCCATTTTATTTACACAATATTTGGACACTACTTTAACTGTATGGCCATCTGATAAAACATGACCACCATTTTGTCATGGTTCAAATAAGTAGCTTCGTAGCAGACGATACTCAAAATGGCAACAATCACGAAAACTGGAAACACAAAATGAGGGCTCTTATATAATTGAATACCCAAATTAAGAGTAAAGTTATAAGTAAAATGGTGTGCAACTTGTGCAGCATCTGTCTTGAATGCAGTGTTCTGATATTTACATTCTGTTACTCTTTATACACTTCCTCGAGTATAAAGAAATATTTAGGAATTTAAAGTCATCGCAAGCCCCAACTTTCTTATGTGTACAAAAGTACATTTTCTAGACTTTGTTTAAAATGTATATCTTTTAAATGAAGTATTACCGTTAATGTATTGTCATGTTTCAGCCATCATTTCTCTCCTGGCTGGGGTTCAAAGTTGTGTTTTTGTTTGTTTTCTTCAATATTATGCCATTTAATTATATTTCTTTTGTTTATTATATACATTATTCTTTGTGTCTATGTATAATTGGAAAATGCCTTGATTATGTCCCATGTGTTTTGTGGGTGGTCCCCCAAGAGACAGGGCTACCTGCCAATCACTGCCAGAAACTGCCCTTCACCCTGTATATTAGAGGGTCTTCCATAGCTCCTGGCGGTTCATTTCAAATGTTCTAGAGAGTGGAGTGTTAGTTGTGTTTTGCTGTGCCCTTTGCTTTTGCAAAGGATCTTTTGCTGGTTCTTTTTTAACCTATGCTCTGTTTTTGTCTCACGATTCTGTTTTGGCACTTTGTTTGTTGTGGATTGCCCGGACTAATTGGGTAATTCAATTTGTGCTCTTAGGAGCTTCTTGGATTGCAGAGTCTTTATTAAAATAAAAATTATTTTATAAAGATTACTCTAGGTCCATTTTATATTCTTTCGGGGTTTGGGTGGTAATTCCCAAAACTTGTATGTTTATGGGACTCTTGAGTCAGGACATGCATGAAATTATTTCTTAAATAATTTCTGAACTACCAAGGACTAATTGCAGAACTTCAGGCAACACCTGGTCTCACAGTTGTTTTGTTTTTAGTATCACCTTTACATACAGACAGACAGGCACAGATAGATAGAAGCCGCGAAAGTTGAAGCGCGATATAGCGAGGGATTACTGTATTGTCATGAAAAAAAAATGAAGATTTTTTATATACATTAACGAACACCACTGATATTAGAAATAAAACTGAGATAGATAGATAGATAGATAGATAGATAGATAGATAGATAGATAGATAGATAGATAGATAGATAGATAGATAGATAGATAGATAGATAGATAGATAGATAGATAGATAGATAGATAGATAGATATGCATGGTGAATACAGACTGCTATATATTTAGACTGTTTTGTTTTAAAAGCACTACTTATATATGCAAAAAACATAGTTAGGGCATAATAGGAAGTGAAAACTGATTCAGAATAGATTTGTGGACATGTAAAACCTTAAAACCACGAGAGAGAAGTACACAATTTTAGATATTGAGGCACCACCTTTAAACCCACCACTGATTGCACAGAGGCTGCATAAATCATTTAAAATAAAACTAGTAGACTAATCTCCATAGTAGTGTGCCTTTCAGAAGTGATACAAACTTGTTCTGAAGCTACTGAAACTCTGGTTATACAGTGTTGAACACCATAAAATAAAAGTATATAGGTTCCTCTTCTGCACAAAATGTTGCAAACTTTAAAAATACTTATTCTTAGATAATAAATAATACAAAATGTTTATTATCTGCACAGTTCATGTCTGCCTGTTGTCATTATGCAATGTTGTGTGTTTACACTGCAAAACATTTAGGATATTGTAGTCACCTTAAAAATATAGTAAAAACAAGTGATGTGTTGGTTAATATTGTACTATCTGTGTAAACATTGCATAATGCACTTTCATTTAATCATTGCAAAATGCGATGACTGGGGTAAATATAAAATGAATTGAAGATGGACACTCCACTGGACATGGACCTTGCAACGTGACAATAGCCAAATAGAACAGTAAATCCACCAAAGAATAGCGGCAGCCGTGGTCTGTATTAAGTGGGTTATAAAATGAAATGACTTGACATGTTTACTGAAAGTGTAGTGTTTTTGATAACAGGCACTTGGAATGTTGAAAGAGAATTAAATAATCAGTTAGAGTCAACCACATCCATCCTCCTTTGTTGTTTATTGAGATGGCTAATGGTGCTTGAATTTCTCACTCAGTGAAAATTGTTCCTTCAGGTAAAACCCGTCCTGATTTCTTTGAAGGTGTTTTTTGAAGATATCATCCAATAAAAACATTTTAATATAATGTAATGATAAGTGCAGGACTGAAGAGTTGATTGAATCTCAATAACCAGGAGCAGGTGCAAATAAAAAAACACAACCCTGAATAGTACGCCAGTCCACCGCACAAACTAACAATGCATTATTGCTTATACAGGTAAGAATTAATTAAACATAGACAAATAGAGACAAACATCATATTCAAGTGATGTTTCATACCCTGCCTACAGTTGATTGGTGTTAAACATCAAAATTTATTTAATCATTGAATTTTCACATTAAGATCTGCTCTCTCTACCATAGAAAAATAGCAAAATTAAGATGCTCTTTTCACCCACATAAAAAAACAGTAATTTATGCTTTAAAAATCATTGCCCAGATTCTGTAGGAAGGACTGTAAATAAAATTCAAAAATCATAACTCATAACAAAAATGATATGGTTCCAGTTCTAAAGTGGTTCCTTGTAGTTTAGAGATGGATTTGAAAATCCTAATTTAATGCTTGCTAAGATTGGCTCCAGTACTCAGGATAAAGCGACTTGGAATAAAGATGGTCAACAGCTGGCCAATGAGGATCTGCAGCTGACTAATAGTGATCTTCAGCTGTCCAATGAAGACCTGCCTCTAACCCATTGATATCTGCAGCTCACTAATAAAATTCTGCATCTATTCTTTGAAGAAATGCAGCTGGCCAAACAGGATTTTCAGCTGACAAATAATGGACAGCAACTAGCCAAATGAGGTCAGCAGCTGGACGATGGAGGTCTTAAAGCTGGCCAATGGACCCCTGCAGCTGGCTAATGGAGATCTGCAGCTGGTGGCTGGAGGCCTGCATTTAGCTAATGGAGATCTGCAGCTGACTAATAAAGGTCTGCAACTGGCCAATGGAGATCTATAGCTGACCAAAGAAGATCTGCAGCTGGCCAAAGAAGATCTGCAGCTGGCCAAAGAAGATCTGCAGCTGGCCATGGGAAATCTTTGTTTGCCAATGGAGGTCTACAGCTAGTCTTTGGAGAACTACATCTGGCTAACGATGGTCTGCTGGTAGCCAATGGAGATTTGCTGGAGGCCAATGCACATCTGCAGCTGGGCAATACACATCTGACACTGACTAATACAGTTCAGCAAATGATCAATGGAGGTCTGCAGATGACAATAGATATCTGCAGATGACTAATAAAGGTCTGCAACTATCCAATGGAGCTGACCACACTATATCAGCTTTCCATTGAAGATCTATAGCAGGCCAAGGGAGATCTATGCTTGTCAATGGAGGTCTACAGTTAGACACTGAAGAACTGCAATAGGCTATAATGGTGGTCTTCAGGTAGCAAATGGATATCTGCAGCTGACTAATAAAAGTTTAAACTGTCCAATGAAGATCTGTCACCATCCCAGTTAGATCTGAAGCTGGCCAGTGGAGGTCAGCAACTGGATAATTAAGGTTTGTAGGTAGCCAATGGAGACCTGCAGCTGGCTAAGGGATGTCTGCAGCTGGCCGATGAAGATCTGCAGCTGACTAAAACAGATCTGCAACTGGCCAATTGAGATCTGAAACTGGCCAATGGATAAGGCAGCTGACCAGTGGAGTTCTGCAGCTTGCTAATAAAGGTCTACAAGCATCCAATGGAGATCTGCAGCTGGCAAATGAAGAACTGCAGCTGACCAAAAGAGGTCTGCGTGTAGTCGATGGAGATCTGCACCTGGCTAAGGGACATCTGCAGCTAGACAATGCAAATCTGCAGCTGACTAACAGTGGTTTCCAATGTCCAATAAATATCTGCCACTGGCCCCCAGCCCCCCCAAACAACGAATGCATTGCCATAATAAAGTCAGAAATCATCAGATTAGGGTGCATTATATAATTATTGACCTGTTTCACCAAAAATAACACCATTTGCTTTTACTGTCCTTAATGTTCAATAACAGGGAAATGAAAGCAGAAACCACAACGGAATACCCAGCCAGTCGGCACAAATAATATCAATGTTCTGTCTTACCGGAAAGCTAGTTGGGTGATGCAGAAAAAATACAAACGGAAAGGTTCATCTTCTGAGATTCTCCTTGCTAGTAACTTTGGGCAAAACAACCCAACTTCCACTAGGTGGCTCCAGTTGCAAATTTCCTTTGCAAGTGAACTGTTGCTCCTTGTTTCATCTTCAGATGTATCTCTCTCTCTCACTCTCTCTCCTTATATCTTGCCAAGTTAAATCCCCTTAAGGCAACTTTCCCGTCCTCCTCACTTAAAGGTGTAGATCTCCATTAAGAGGCAAACCCACATTAACACATTTTCCCAGGTATACATTTAAGTAGAGGGCAAGCTAACAAAAGGCCAATACTACATGTGGCACTTGCTACCAGTAGACTAATTAAAATACTGAAGCTTCTATCACCAGCAAAAGGAAGAGAGGGCATCCCTTGAAATCAGCATTTTTAAAATATTTTTTCATTGTAGTGGCAGAATTATAAATGGACAAAGGAACACCATTTGTCAAACTGTTCACAGAATTGCTGTAGCGATTGGATCCCTAAATCACCATGATAAATGAAGAAGAGCAATGGGATATCTGCACAGATTTTCCCACTATAGTGAGAATCTCAGGAGCTGTTGGTACTATTGATTATACATATGTCTTCATTTGCTTCCACAAGCAAAGGACAGATCCTGTTTACAACAACACACATGGGCATACCTCTAATAATTGTCAGCTGGGTGTGAAACCCTAACCTGAGATTCCTCAGTGTAGTAGCTAGGTTGGTTTGAATTTTTGACAGCAGTCACCTGAAGTCAGATTATGAGGAAGGATTATTTGGTTTGCGTACCAGTCTATCAAGATCCAGAACCACCATTGCTGAATGTGCTACATAGTCTTGCAGTTGATTGTAATGGCCCACCTTTTCCATACACTCCAAGATACTCTGGCAGTTCTGCCTATTTAAGTACAGTTATTACTGGACCACAGCCATGGGACAGAGAAGGGACAGTGTTCCAAAATATGTTAATAAATAACTGATTCTAAGATGGTGAGTTTTTCCCACATATATTTATTCTTTTTACCCCCATTTCCTCAATAACTCCAATTTGGCCTATCACCAATAAATATGGAGACCCATCCTAATAAATAGATTAATTGACACTCAGATGATACAGAACATATTAAAAGCATGCAGTACATTCACATTGTGTTTCCCTTTAGTTCTGTTCTCTTCCCTGCCAAGGCTATTTTAAAATTCAGAGCTAATAAATATTTACAAGAAATCTCATTAAAAAAGACACGTCTCTTAAAAACTTGGTTATTATTAAATGTAAGACTAATTTACGCAATTTTAGTTAATATTATAATTTTTCAAGTGTCGGATGCATGAAGTATATAGTGTTGATATAGTTTTAAATATATATTCAGGAGCCTTCTAAAAGTGTTTCAGAGTTACCTGAAGTGCAGTACTATGCTGCTTAAACCATTGGAAGAGCAGATTTAAATTGATTTCTTGATCTTCTCTAGAGGGGAGCAGCTATGGCTTGGGGTTTATTGCAATTATGAGCAGGTTCAGTTGAACGATGGACTGAGATTAGTGGCAAAGTTCACTGCATTTTGGCTTAAAATGGAGCACAAGTTTAGCCCACAGCTGATAACTAACCATGAATCAAACTCATATCAATATGCTACTTTCAGTTTGTTGCAATTTATTCATTGCAACTAAATGAAATATTACACACGTAAACATTCATAATTCACATACTGACACTGAAAAAATTGAGATTGCAGGCAGTGATTTGTCATGTTTGTTGTAAATGGGCATCATTGGTGCTTGCAAGAGCTCCATGCTCGACGCAAAACAAAGCAAGCCAACACAGGAATATGTATTTATGTAAATGCTGTATTTTAAGTAATATCTATACCATAGACAAAGAAAGCTACTGTTGCCAGCCAACACAGGGCACAAGGCAGGAACCAATCCTAGGCAGGGTGCCAACCCACCGCAGGACACACATAAACACACCCACATACCAAGCACACACTAGGGCCAATTTAGAATCGCCAATCCACCTAACCTGCATGTCTTTGGACTGTGGGAGGAAAGCGGAGCGCATGGAGGAAACCCACGCAGACACGGGGAGAACATGCAAACTCCACGCAGGGAGGACCCGGGAAGCGAACCCGGGTCTCCTAACTGCAAGGCAGCAGCGCTACCACTGCGCCACCCTGGATTATGTATTTATTTGAATTTTAATCTCCACTATGAAAACAGTTTTTTTGGATCACTTATTGGCTTGCCTAAGTGTGAAAATTTTGCACTGCACTTTGATTCGATTTGATTCGATTATTTATTTATAAAAGCACGGTTAAAACAACAGAGGTTGAACCAAAGTTATGTACAAAGAAGAAATAAGATAAACACAATGCAAGCAATCATGCAAATGCAGATTAATAAAACAATCAATTATAACCTCGACCACAATCCCATTATACACAGTGAAAGGTGGAAGAAAACAAGTAGGTCTTAAGCCGACTTTTGAAAACTTCGATAGAGGAGGAAGACCTAATGTGGAAAGACAAGTCATTCCAAAGCCTAGGAGAAATAACTGAGAAAGTTATGTCTCCCCTCGACTTCAGCCGAGATCTTGGAACTACAAGGAGTAGTCGTCCAGATGACCTCCATGCTCTTGGTGCCACATAGGGGTGAAGGAGGTCACAGATGTATTTTGGGGCAAGACCGTGCCAGGCTTAAAAACAAACAACAAGATTTTAAAATCAATGCAATACCTCACTGGCAGCAAGTGGAAAGAGGCTAAAATGGGAGAGATGTGATCCTTTTTTCTCAACCCAATTGAGAATCTAGCTGCAGCTTTTTGGACCAGCTGAAGACGCAACAGAGCAGGTTTGGGATGTCCCACATATAAGGAATTACAATAATAAATATAATAAAGGCATGAACGACTGTTTCCAAGTCCTTCTGTGAAAGAAAGGATTTTAGTTTAGAAATTTGCCTCATTTGGTAAAAACTGAACTTTACTACCGTGGAGATTTGTTTTTCAAAGCTTAGTGATGACTCGAAGATGATACCTAGGATTCTGACATCATTATGGATCTTTGCTGCCAAGGAGCCTAACTGAGTGCCGATTTAAACTGCAGACGTGGTAGGACCAAAAATAATTACCTCTGTTTTATTTACATTTAATTGTGAGAAATTTTGTGTCATCCAATATTTAATATTCTCAAAGAATTTCAACAGCTTTTTTATAGATGAAGCGATGTCAGGACTAACTTTGAGGTACAGATAGATAGATAGATAGATAGATAGATAGATAGATAGATAGATAGATAGATAGATAGATAGATAGATAGATAGATAGATAGATAGATAGATAGATAGATAGATAGATAGATAGATAGATAGATAGATAGATACTTTATTAATCCCAAGGGGAAATTCACAAAACTGCATATCTATACAAAACAGCTGCATATCTTCAGCATAACAATGATGCATGACACCTTGTTAGTAAAAGATGGCCCTCAAGGGAAGCAGCTAAAAGGAAAATAGTAGAGGAGCCAGGATAGGACCTTGTGGGATGCCTTGTGTGAGAGGAGCTGACTGAGAGAAGTTCCCATCTATGTTAACAGACATAGATCTGCCTTTAAGGTAGGACTCAAACCATTTCAATGCACAGCCTTGAATGCCGAGCTGAACACTCGATTGTTTGAATTGAAAGCACAAAGCACTTTTTGCACCTATCTGTTTTATTTTTGTTCTGTGTCCATATTGCCCGGCTCATCCTTGAACATGACTATCAATGACCTGGGTTCAAGGAAGTATGCCAACTGTGGGCACTTGGGCCATCACAAATTTGTACATTTTCTTTTCTGAATTGAAAGTGCTCTCTAATATGCAAAAGATATTCTTTAAAATTTTATGCTGGTGTTCAAATGGCCCCTACAACAATGAAGTATATTTCAATATACCCAAAACATATGTGGACATATTTTGCAACATAATGAAAAATATATGTAGTTCAAATATATATATTTTAAGATTATATGTGAAATGCAATCAAGAATACATTTCCTTTAATGTATTGTAACAAACATATTTTTAAATGCATTGTGCATAAGACATGCAATATATTGTTTGTTTGGTTCTGTGTTTCTGAAAGATCTTGCTATTACGTGGAAGAAAAAATAAACACAGGCTTTGCAATAAATCCAATTTATTGGTGTCAGCACCTGAAGTATATAATGTATCCCATTCTGTAACAGATGTACTGTAAGCTTGATATTCTTTGTCATTTCAAGAAAAATTATTAAAAAAAAGTTAGTAGTTTGTTAAATGTATATCGCCTCATATTAATTTCTAGAGATGAATAAATCTACTGACAGTCAAATGGTTACTGTAGGAAACAAGGGAAATTCAGACTTTCTTGACATTTTCAAAACGGGCCAGACAAATAAAACATTTCACACAATGAGCATGTATTCACCAGTGAGTTTTGTCACTTGTTGCCTTGCAAGCATATTCTCATTCTCCCCTTACAAAAATGAAATACATTTAAAAGCATATTTTTAAATAATATTTTACACTACTCAAAAATTAAGGGAACACTTAATCATCACAGTCTAACACCACTTCGATTAAACTTATTATATCAGTCTGTCCAGTTAGGAAGTACAAGTGATTGTGAATCAACTTCACCTACTTTGGTGCAAATGAAAGTGACAACAGGTGCACTGGAGAGGCAACAGTAAGACAACCCCCAAAAAGGGGAATGGTTTTGCAGGTGGTGGCTCACTACTTATCCTTCCTGAATGATTCTTCTCTAATTTTGTGTTTTGCTGATGTCCTTGTCACTACTGGTAGTATGAGGTGGTAACTGTAGCCGTTTCAGAATGCACAGGTAGTCCCACTCCTCCAGTGTGGCACATCCATATGTGCCATCGCAAAAAGGTTTGCTTTATCTACCAGTACAGTCTCGGGGGAATGGGGAAGATACCAGGAGACGGGTTGTTAGACAAGAACAGCTGGAGAGGGCCATAGAAGGGCATCAACCCAGCAACAGGACCAATATCTGTTCCTTTTTGTGAGAAGGATTGCCAGAGCCCCACAAAATAACCTCCAGCTGGCTACTGATGTGCATCTTTCTGACCAAACTGGCAGAAACAGATTCCATGAGGGTGGCATGATGGCCCAAAGTACTCTAGCGGGATCTGTGCTCATAGCCGATCACTGTGCAGCTCGATTGGCATTCACTAGAGAATGCGACAATTGGCAGCTCTGCCATTGGTGCCCCATTATCTTCTGTTGTCCCTCCAGTGCACCTGTTGTCACTTTCATTTGCACCAAAGCAGGTGAAGTTGATTCATAATCGCTTATGCTTCTTAACTGGACAGATTGATATCCCTGAAGCTTAAATTCACTTGGTAATAGACTGTGATGATTAAGTGAATTTTTGAGTAGTGTAAAATATTATTTAAAAATATGCCTTTAAATGTATATCATTTTTGTAAGTGGAGAATGAGAATATGTTTGCAAGGCAACAAGCAACAAAACTCACTGGTGAATACATGCTCATTGTGTGAAATGTTTTATTTGTCTGGCCCGTTTTGAAAATGTCAAGTAAGTCTGAATTTCCCTTGTTTCCTACAGTAAACATTTGACTGTCAAATTATGGTATGCCAAAGTGAAAGACTTTAGACAGGAATATGATTTCTTGAAAGCCATCCAGTTCATGTTGCTGTAACAATTCAAATACTACTAGATCACAGTCCAGCAACTGCATCTGTTACCTAGATATCTATATAGTGGAGATTTTTATGTCTCAGTTATTATGTTTATTCCATCAGAGCACACAAATGACTACTTGCACAAAAAAGAACAATTTTTGTAGGGTACTGTAAACACAAACTAAATGTTCATCATACAGGATACAGGAAGAATGATTTATTACCCAGATGGGAGGCCAGAGAGGAACTCTGTGCCCAGCTGGTATAAAATGATAGATGGACAAACGGAAGTCAGAATTTGGGAGCAGTTCCATACCTCAAATGGCAGGTGGCAGGTGGCCCAGTCGAGACTCCCCCAGGGGTGCTTGGGAGTTAGAGTCTGGAAATGCAGCCCTGTCGGGGTCCCTGGTTAGAGGGCTCTCTCTCAGGGGAGGAACTCCCTACTTTCTTTTCTGCCCTGAAGTGCTTCCAGGGAGACAGCATAACACCAGAATTATAAGGCAGGGAACCCGCTGCCTTACATCGGGGAGTCAAAGTCAGGAGGCAGCAGGCAACACTCAGCAGAGGCAGAGATAGGAGGAATAATTGTTGGATATTGTATTATTGTAGCTGATTATTAGAAAGGTGATTATTGGAAAGGTGTTTTGTATACATAATTGTACTTTATTTTATCACTGTGTGTTAGGTTTGGGGCTCTCTGGCACCCCTTTGTGGTCACAAAGGGTACATTTTATAAATCTGAGTAGTTTAAATAAAAGTGGCCACAGATGTACTCTCGTTAAGTATATTAATAAATAAAATGTAAAAAAAAAAACCTGAAATGTTTCTGTTCTTCTTCTAAATGTAAAGATTTAATGTAAATACAGGCAAGGAAATAATGAGATAAGCTTGCATTTGGGGCAGGTGGCCATTTTTCCTTCAGAACTGCTTGCCAGAGTTCAAAAAATATCTCCTGTGCTAAGGAAAGAGTTTTGAATTACATAAATCAGCACCATACAGAAAAAAAAGACTTTCAGAGGATGTGGAATGTAAAAGCTCCTGTTTCGAGATAGTTCTGTGGGAATGCAAACTTTTCAGGGTGGTGGTAAATCTTCCCTAAATATCAATACTATTATTATGCCCATCAAAACATCAGTGATGATGTCTGTCAAGGCTATCTGTGTGACCTTGATGGCTGAACAATCCAATATTGAAGGCAGATCTAGTGACAGTGAGGGCAGTGGATTCAGGTTACAAGCAGTCTCTGAAAAATCAGCACTCTCCTCCTTATTCCTCTGCAATAGTCTCTTGCCTGACTCATCAAAGAGACAACTAATTTCAGAATAAAATACTGCTCTACAAATTATTTGAAACCACAGTTGATTCTGTCTGCGGTCTCCCAGCTAGTGATGTTTACTCAGCCTTTTTCAATGTAGGTCTTTCTGGAGCTGTGTCATTTGGCCATCCTGGGTTCTGTGGCCTCAGCTTCATGATGGTGGGTGTGCACACTAAGGAACAATTACTATTTTTTGTTTTTTTGATTTTAGTTTTTATGTATTTATAAAATCTGTGCTATGTAGCCAGTGCTGCCCACTAGCCCTGCATCTTAAATTAAGTTCAAAATTGTAGATTATTGTCATTCACTTATTGGGAAGTGCATGTTTAATGTAACAGTGTGACTTCTTAGTACAGTACATGTATATAAAATTTGTCACTTGTGTGAAATTGAAAGGGCATCTTCAAATCATAACAACAACAACATTTATTTATATAGCACATTTTCATAAAAATAATGAAGCTCAAAGAGCTTTACAAGATGAAGAAAGAAGTTTATAAAAAATAAAAACATAAAAATAAGATTAGACAATACTAATTAACAAAGAATAAAGTAAGGTCAGATGGCCAGAGAGGACAGAAAAAACAAACAAAAAAAAAAACTCCAGAAGGCAGAAGAAAAAAAGTAAAATCTGCAGGGGTTTCCGAGGCCATGAGACCGCCCAGCCCCTACTGGGCACAACCATTCTGTCAAGGAAGTGCTAGCTACTATAGCAGCCTACCCACCACTGGTAGCTGACTAATAAGATAACACAAAGGGTCTTATTACCAACTGCGTAGCTTGAGGTGTACTGATTTACAAAACACATTGGAAGAGGACTGACAGAAAAATAAACTGCAGTCAGTGAACCCAATGCTAGCACAACCTAAGGCTACAAATCCATATTACTAACCGAGGATGGTAAACCGGATGGCATGGATGCAGGTACACGGCGATGGGACCACGAGACGTACTGCGCAGGCGCGTACAGCTCAACTAACGGAAATTGCAAATAAAACAACCGCCATACTGTGAGTGGCACTACTGCGGAGTGAAGTTAGGAATAATGTGCTGCTTGGGATTGTACAAACCACTGAACGCTTTACACCAAATTCAAACACAATACAGCTCAACGATACACACACGAGTCCACCTGGATAAGATCAATGAACGCAGGCGCCTACAATGCGCATCTCAAACTGGGGAAGCAGAGCAGGCACGGGTTAAGACACTGCGGGGTCCGCAAAGGTCCACAAAGATAGTACGGAATATATAAGAGTACACCGATCAAAAAAAATCAATCGTGTAAAAGCACATAGTACACACAAATCATGTGCTCTCAGCGCATAGAAAGCGTATAAGGACAATACGGAGAATAGAGACCCAAAGACATTGGAGAGAAAAAAAGGCAGATAAGAGATTATGAAAGCAGTGGAATTCGAAAGGCTCAAACAAACGATGGCGCGATACACATGCAGACAAAGGTACAGAATATGAAAGCAGTAAAATTCGAAAGTATTCTAGCGTCCCACCCAGGTTGAGGGCTTTTTGGTTTTAAGTGACAGTTAGGTCCGATTGAGGGAAGGTGGAGTACAGCACGGAGGACTGATAGCGGGGTATTGATTTCATGCGGTAAGGGGGAGCGTTGGAGAGGGTGCTAGAAAGTTGTGTTTGGGGTTAGGAAGTCAGCAATTGTTCAGGTAAAACTTTTGTGACACTTTATCATGTCAGTCACTACAGTATCAAAGAAAAGATAGAAACGATTGCATTACCGCAAACAAAACGTGATTAATCATCAGAACCAGGTGTAACTGAAAAAATACCAGGCCAAATTGAGGTCTGAAAAAAAGAGTAGACAACAAAGTCTTTTCGCATTCGCATCATTCAATGGACAAAACGTGGATTTACACAATAATGGACCATATGCTATGAGAATTTGTGGTCCCACAACAGTTAAAGGAACGACAAGTTAAATTTCAAAGAGTACACAATTCGGTCGGGTGTATATTGATGATCTCGGAGAAGCGATGCAAATTTTAACAGGCAAAAAGAAAGGTGATGTATATATTCCGCGAGTAACCTTGCACAACAAAGGAGATCGTGATATGCCATTAGTAATAAAACGTTTACAGTTTACTGTGAGAATAACTTTTGCTATGACAATCAATAAATCACAGGGACAAACAGAAAAACTCGGATTATTTATTACAGAAACAGAAACAATATTCACTCACGGGCACTTATACGTTGCGTTGTCACAATGTGTTTCCAAAAAATATTGTTTTAATGAAACTTTAGAGTAAAAGTCAAAATAATGAAATTGAAACAATTCCAAAAAAAAACATGTAAAATTGTATATCCAATTAACCAAACACGGGGGTTGGCGAGCGAAGCGAGCAGGGGGCGAAGCCCCCTAGTATGACAGGTTATACATTTTCAAATGTAAGTATGAAGTGCTGTGAATCTCCTGCAGTTTCAATGTAGCATTTAATGGCAACATCTATAACAAACAAGGCAACATGACCACACACTAAACATGCCAGCATAGGACAGAAAACAATGGAATGGAGGTGAAAAGCTGTAGGTACTTCCAGGTGTCAATCTTAAGTAAACCATACCTAGAAACACCCTTTTATTTCTTTTCCTTTAGCATTTATAACAAGGTAGCACCAGACCACACCTAGTTTCTATTTCTTTTTCACTTTCCTTTTCAGAAGATTCCTGAAACTATCCTTGAAATTTCTTGGCTCATTTAGAGTACCTTTAATGAGGCTTATCACTCATTACTTTCCACCTGAGCCACCATACCAGCAATAAGACTGTAACTGATATATTCCTTTGGTTGCCATTTAAAAAAAAATTTGCTTTCATGATTTTGCTTTATGGCGGCACGGTGGCGCAGTGGGTAGCGCTGCTGCCTCGCAGTTGGGAGACCTGGGGACCTGGGTTCGCTTCCCGGGTCCTCCCTGCGTGGAGTTTGCATGTTCTCCCCGTGTCTGTGTGGGTTTCCTCCGGGCGCTCCGGTTTCCTCCCACAGTCCAAAGACATGCAGGTTAGGTGGATTGGCAATTCTAAATTGGCCCTAGTATGTGCTTGGTGTGTGGGTGTGTTTGTGTGTGTCCTGCGGTGGGTTGGCACCCTGCCCAGGATTGGTTCCTGCCTTGTGCCCTGTGTTGGCTGGGATTGGCTCCAGCAGACCCCCGTGACCCTGTGTTCGGATTCAGCGGGTTGGGAAATGGATGGATGGATGGATTTTGCTTTATGCGGTGTTCACATTTGGTTTGCTGGATTGGATACAACATACAAGCAGTTATTGCAGTGTTTAATATGACTTAATCTTTGAATAGTAAAAAAGTGTTGCTCAATATTAACATTGAAGCTGGAAGAAAGCAATGTCCTGTGCTTTGTAAAAAAATGTCAAGAAAAAATACCAATTAGAATGAGCATATACAAGCAGCAAAAAGAACAAGTGCCACAGGTGTTCCTGCTTGTGATGACAAAAATAATCTTGAGTCTGGCATAGAATGGCGTAGAATTCAGAGGTGCAGAGACACCAGTCACCACAAGGGGGAGCTCTAGTTTCATGTCTCTGTAACTGCTGCTGTAAGTGACCCTGGCAGTGTTTTCAGATGCTTAACACAAAAGGGCTCATAGAGTTTATGGGAAAGACTTACTGAAGCAAGGAAAAGTGAGAATGAGAGTGAAGGACAAAGAGGGGCAGAGAGGGCGAGTGTTTAGGTTGTGCTGGATAGGTAAGAAAGTGGGCAAGTCATGCAGTCTAACAATAGCTGTTAAACCCTGTGTGTCCAGTAGGAAGCATTGCAACCTCAGACACAACCATCCTGATACAAATCCTGGTACAATAAAAAGTTTATTTGTGCAAATACCTTACAAAAAGGGCCTTGAAAATCACAAATAACACAAATCCTCTCTTTCTCCTTCCTTCCACCCCTCCAGGTAAGCTTTGTCCTTCTTCCACCTGACTCCAGCGTGCCTGGATGAGATCGAGTGTCTCATTTTATGTTGTTCCTTCCAGTGCTAGGGCATAGCCCGATAGAAGTACTTCCGGGTCAAACAGAAGTCCCCTTATAGTAGGAATGATGAATCTCTGGAGCATCCCCTGGTGGCACCCACAGATCCCAACAAGGGACTACAGTTCCCAGTATGCCTTGTGGGTGTCCATCTCCCAGGGAGGTTACCACCTTGCATGTTGGGGGACAATGTAGTCCTGCCAGGTTGTCTCCCCTTCTCCTTCCACTACACTGGTCTTTTGGCTGGGAATTGTTCCTCAATCCAATCCTGCCAGGATGCCAGTGTACCCACAGCCACACTGGCATCTTCTGCTTGTCTCCTGTGTGAGGCAGGACAATCTTCATCTTGTTTCTTGTACCTTTGAAAGACTGGCCTCCCATCTAGGTAAGGAATCTTGCCCCATCGCGGCCTGGGACGCCCGCCCATGTGCGCCGTC
This sequence comes from Erpetoichthys calabaricus, assembly GCF_900747795.2. Classification (NCBI taxonomy): domain Eukaryota; kingdom Metazoa; phylum Chordata; class Cladistia; order Polypteriformes; family Polypteridae; genus Erpetoichthys; species Erpetoichthys calabaricus. Next base: position 244,910,733 of record NC_041394.2, read on the forward strand.
CATGACACCGGCAATTTTTTTTAATCTTTTCATTTCTACCTTAACTGTGGTGGGTTGGCACCCTGCTCAGGATTGGTTCCTGCCTTGTGCCCTGTGTTGGCTGGGATTGGCTCCAGCAGACCCCCGTGACCCTGTGTTTGGATTCAGCGGGTTGGAAAATGGATGGATGGATGGATTTCTACCTTAAGTTGTTGCTTTGTTATTCAGTCTCTTTTGTGCTTTGAAATAAAATATAATTTTTTAAATGATAATCTTGGTATGGAGAGAGGCCATGAAGCCATTCTCTTCTGTTACACCACTAATCATTGAAACTAGGTCAATAAATAGATTAACCAAGCACAAGCTGATGGACAAACTGACATGATGTTAAAAATAATCTTTTAATCCCTCTGCCCAGGATAAGCCATGACATTATGCTACAGTTGCTGAAAGATATAATTTCAAGAAGAGTGCATACTGCTCACAAATTCAGCCCTGAGAAATTTAGTTACTCAAATAAAAATCAATTTTTTCAAGTATTAGATCACCCACTCACAAGCCTGAGCTGTTACATTTGTTGACACCATTGCATTTTATCTCTGGTGTGGGTTCATCATCCATTGTACTGTACATTAAATCCATGTTTCCTGAGAAATTCATTTTTTAAATTCTTGTGTTCCAAAAATTCGAAACGTTCAGTTCTTTTACATTTTTATTTATTCATCAGCGGTTGCAAAGCTGGACTACTTGAACTGAAGTTAAACACCATATGAATCACTCGTTCTAATTAAAATGTTGTGCATCTGGGGTTTTGCACAAGAATTTGCTGTTGTGTGCAATATGAATATTTGCCATCAGAGGGTACTGTTGCTTAATGATCTGCCTCAGCAATCTTTACTAGTCCATAGATATCTCTCCTGGAGGGATGGAATAGCTGCTACTCTGAAAATAAGTAAATAAACTCGAAAGTTGTAAGCAATTTTCACTAGCCAGCCATCCCCAACCACTGAATTGGACTGAAAGTGGATGAATGGATGAACAGATTACTTCCAATTGTCATTTTTGTTATTTAATTTTGGAATAATCATATCTGACATTATCCCACCTGTTTAATCATACAAAGGTCTGGAAAAAATCCAGTCAGCATGGGCATGAGGCAGGAGCTAATCCTAGATGGGGAGCCAATCCACCATATGACATACACTCATAAAACCACACTTGTTCAGTGTTGCTGATCAGTGCAGTAACAAGATTTTTCACAATTAAATTCTCATGTAGGTAGGATGGTGAAGTTGCAAGAAGTGTTTTCAATTTAAAAAATATTTGCATTCCTTAATTTAATTATAGTGAATTCTTTCAAATTAGCAGCATTTCATTGCAGAATTTGTTTTTGTCTTAAGATATGACAATGTCTTGTTAATGGTTTGTTGATTAGTTGCAGATCCACACAGACCTCATTTGAAAAATCAAAGTAACATATTCAAAATGACTTAATCATATTTAAGCACACATCTTGGGTTGTCAGATCCTATACCAAAAGCTCTAGACATGGTGTCAGTCAATTGCAGAGACCACTCATGCATACACCCATGTGGCTAAATTAGAAATGGCAATAACCTAACTCACAACTCTGGTGCATAGATGGAAAATTGAATAGCATCATTATACCAAAAGTTGTAATGGACACTAACTTCTAATACCATTAGACTTTCCTCCACTTAAATTTGATGTGCTAAGAAAAAGGCCACCATTTTTGGTATGAAAATTCTGTTGAGGCCACATGGACATAGGAGAAAGATGTTAGAAAGGATGGAGCCATAATAAAGTGCAAAGGTGTGTGTGTGTGTGTTTGTGTGACTGAGTGAGCGAGAACAAATCAGACCCACTCCTCTGCTTAAATACATTGGTCTTGGTATGTGGCTGCCAGCAATGTTGGGAAGCATCCTCATGGAGTTTGGGGCAAGTGTACAGTGTCCATTTTGAACGAGTTGTGTGAGGTAAAGCTGACAGTGTGAATGTGCATGCAGTGGTTAAGGCTCATAAGACAAGGCAGAGTCGCATGGATGGTGCAGTGGATTATCAGTCAACATGAGGGAGCAAACGAGACATGCTGGGTTTCACAACACATTAGGCTACCACTACTATTGTTGATAAAATATAAGCCAAATAATGCCATTAAAATCATACAGAATGAAGATGCATCAATATTTTATTTTGTCATTCAGTGCAACCAACAAATACAGTAGTAAAAGATATTTCAACATCAAATTAAAGTAACTGATGTGATTCATGATAATGATAATGACAAATACTACAGAACAATGAGATGTACAGTATAAGTTTACAACCAATGGGATATTCACAAGAGAAAGTGAATATGTCAAGATATGTCAAGAACACTGCAGCATTGAATGGCTTTCCCAAGCAACCCAGAAACTGGGCAGTAGTGACAGGAATAAAGAAAATTTTAAGAAATTGTATTGCACATATTATGGAAAAATTGGATTATGATGACTAAGTTTAGTTTGCCATTAATATTTGTAACTACAAGGGAGCGCTACTGAGCCCCAACCCACAGACACAATGTCACCCAGCACAACTCCAGATTCAAATTAAGGGTTTTTATTTGTTACCAACACATTCCAAATAAGCAGCAGCCAAAATCAGCACAAGAATGTGACAATTTTTTCTCTCCTTCCTTTCTCCAAGTGAGCGTCAACTGCTGCCTCTCAACATCGACTCCCCAAGGTGAGGCTGTGGGCTTCTTTTAAACTGGACCTGGGACTTCTTTGGGTGTCATGACATAGGTCATCTGAAGCACTAATGGACTGTGCTCTCCTAGTCCTCCCCCGGCAGCACCCCCTGGCAGCACTCAAGGACCCATCAGGGTGCAGGTGTCCTAACTGGGTTTGGCTCAGAGGAACACTTCCACTTGCTGTGTGTGGAAATGAACTGCTCCTACCATCCACTTCGCCTAGTGCATCCATTATTATTCTGTCCCAATTAGGATGAAGATGTCAGGTGTTCCGGCCAGGTTAAGTCTCCACTTTCACTGTCCTTCCATTAGGGCCTCCTGGGTGGGTAAGAAATCATCCTACATCCTGGCCAGGATACCTGTCCTTTCTACATGAAATTTATATACTGTATTTTAACAATAAATTGAAATGTTAAGCAGAGTTTGCTAGTTATTTTATTTTTGCATTACAGCACCATCTGCTGGGAGATGGGAACAGTGCCCTACTTAACCTAATACATGGGGCACCTGTCCATATGCCACATTAAGGTGTCATTCTAACTTTGTGGCTGCCTCTCTGGAGTTTGCAACTTTTCCCAATACATTTAAGTTAAAATGATGTGTTTGTAAATGCCACTAAGTGAGTGTAGGTATTTGCATAAATGTGCCCTCAGATACACAAACACTCCATCCAATATTGGTTCCTGCCTTGCATCGAGTGATACTGGTTTAGCCTCTAATCTCTTCTACCTTATAGCTGGAAAATAAGTATTAAAATGGATAGAGAGATAAACTTGCCAAGTATGAGTAATGTTTGGTTTGTTAGTAATTGTATCTTGTCATGGACTGGCACTCTGCCTAATGTTAGTTCTGCCTTGTTTCTGGCGTAAGATCGGGCTCCCTGCAGCAATAGGATAGGTGGGTATGGAAGATTAGTTTCTGATGACTGGGAACAATAAACAAAATATTTCTTTATTTTCTTGTCAGAAATCTTACTAGTGATTAATTACTGTACTTACTGTGACTGTGACTGCCAAGTGATAAATTTTCTTTTCTTCCCTTTTAAAATTTTCTTTGTTTTTAGTTTTTATTGTGGTGTGTGTTCAGACCATAGTGTGTGTGTATATACACATTTTTTAAACTATTTATATATGTATTTATTTATTTAAAGAACTTCTGGGGACAAATAAAGTCCTATCTATCTATCTATCTATCTATCTATCTATCTATCTATCTATCTATCTATCTATCTATCTATCTATCTATCTATCTATCTATCTATCTATCTATCTATCCGGAAGGGATTGGGAGTGTGAAATCAGTAATACACATTTGTGGCAATATCAACAGTGTAATGTAAAAAGAATTTTTGAAACATGGTCAAATAAAAAAAAAAAAACAAATAAAACATGTCTGCATAACAATGGTAGAAATGTGAGGTCACCAAGAATACCATTTCTTTCCACTGTCTCTGCATTGTCTTGTCTCATTCAATTAACAAGTGGAAACTGAATGTAAACAAGGAAAATAAAATTATTGTCTTCTATTACAGCCCAGCAGTGACTACTTAACTGGTGAATTTGAAAGATACAGGTTCAAACACTTTAATGATGTTAATATTAAAAGCATTTGGAAAGGAACAGCTCAAAGTATAACAGCACCTGAAAGGGTTCCTGCAGCTTTGATACGTGGCTTCTAATAAATGAGATGATCTCAAGGTCATTATACACAGCTTTCAAACAATGCTCAGATTAGATATGAAAAATAATAAACGTTATGGTCATATATCTGGTCCAGCATAAGTGCTATTGATAGTCATCACATACAAGAGGTTTGCTGAAAGGAAGATGCAACCTCACAGCCACAAACTTTGGAAGATAATGCATATTTCAGAATTAAAAATAGCCTAAAGAAAAAGTAAATGCTAACCAAGCAAACTCCCTAGTTTTACTTTTTAAGCAGGCATATGATTCATTGCAGAAACTATCATAAGAGGTATCATCACTTAAACTGGAATTCAGGACACAAAGGGAGGTTATAAATATTCAGGAATTCAAGGCTATGCTTCTACCCTTCAAGCTACCGAATCTCAAATGTCTGTTTACTAAGTAGAAAAACTAATGTATCAGCTGATATATTAGCCGTACTGTCTGCCTCACAGCTCCAGGAAAATATGTTTTAAACCCTGACCTGGGCATTGTTTATGCTCAAATTCCAAGTTCTTACTGTGTCTGGGGGACTCTGGCCTATCTCCCACATTTCAAAGATGCACATTATGCTAATTATCCTGTATAAATAAATGTGAGATAAGTCCAAATGAACCATGAGATAGACTGATGCTGGGACTGGCTCTGTGCAGCTGAATTTGGATTTAGAGGATAGATGGTTGAGTATAGATCTGGTTCTCACCATCCAAAGTAATGACTCTAATGGGCCAGCATGAGTTTCGGTATGCAGGACTGTCCTGTACTGATCCCATTTAGGGCAACTTCCCGTCTTTCCTTAACTGGCTCCAGCTCCCTTTGGCCATATCCAGGAAGAAGCAGGTTTAGAAATTAGATATAAAACAAGAAGAAAACAATACAACTGGAAGTCAAGGTGCCAGGATTACTACACAGGTTAAAGTCAATATATCTCTTGGAATTTGCAGGTATAAATGAATCCAAGAGGACATTTAATAAGTACTGGAATGAGCACAATTGAAGAATCCAGTGTGCAATTTTCACTGTTAATATTTTGTAGGAATTACGTAGGCCCTTTCCCGGCTGGGACACCTCCATAATAGAAGGACCAGGGGAGTGGACGTGCACAGGGCACTAGAAATCCCCCGGAGTTCTAGATGGCAGCTCCCCTGGGTTGCAGTGGGCCTTGGATTCCCACAGGGCTATACAGTAGTTGGAGTTTGGCACAGCCCTGTTGGGTTCCATAGGTGCCACCAGAGGGTGCTTCAGGAGTGATGGAGCACTACTACATCAGGCTTTCACCACACCCTGGAGTACTTCCAGATCATGCTGATGGGCCTCCTGAAGTGCTCCTAGGTGCAGCATAACAGGAACTGCCTCACTTCATTCAGAGACCCAGAGTCGGGAGGAAGATGACAGAAAGAAGAGAAGTGCTGTGTGCTGCTTTATTTGTGACTGGTACTTGTTGCACAGAGCATTGGTGGGAAACTGTTGGAAAGCGTTTCCCAAAGCTGAATATAAACCCATGTGTGTCACTAAACTTGTGCCTTGTGTCTGTCTGTGTCAGGTTTGGAGAGCTGGTGCACCCCCTGCAGGCCACAGTATATTTTCACTATTGACTTAAAGGGATTACACTTTAATAATTTCTGCGGTTGTTGTTTCATTTATTAAAGAGCTACGCTTGTTAACAGATTCTAACTGAAATACAAAGTTAGGAGAAAGTTAGCAAACACTTAATTTGCTGATTGATCTTCTAGCTCTTGTCAGTCTAAGAAGTGATACAATTTCTTTTTAAATGTTCTGTTTCTGTTACAGCACACTTTTTCCATTATCAATAAAAGCTGCAATCTTCCTGAATGAAAAGTGAGAAGAGACCTGTGTCTGAGACTTTAACCTGGATGTGAACTACGTTGGTACTATTGTATATGTTGATGTCCTATTTACTGATTCAGATTGGGTGACTGCTAATCCCTCATTTAACATCCAGTGCTGCCAGAATCGACTCTAGTCTTTTATAAGCTTATTAGAATAAGTATGTTAGTAAAATGAATATATGAAAAAAAGGTTACAAAACGAACTATTCTTTGTGCTGTTTTCTTTTTTGCCCACCCTCCCAAAAATTCTTTTATCCTCCTTGCTGTAATTTGCTGCAAGCCTTGTGGTTCAGAACACAATGGTCTCTTATTTTACTTTGCTGAATCTTGGACTCTTTGAAGACTGCTTTGTTGCAGAAACATGCTAATTTCTCCCTTTCTAAGTTTATTGAATTTTAGATTTGTCTACTGTTTTGCCTTAGTGCACTAGAGGAAACAGATGTGATTCACATGAGGACTTATGCTGCAACACAAATAAAAAGGTCAGAGAAAATTGTCTAACTAAAAGAAGAAATTGGCATTTTCATGGTGACCCTTAACATCCAGAATATAGTAATGCCAAAGAGAAGAAAGGTATCAAACATATTGCATTTTCTTAAAAGTACAAGAGATGGATACACAAATATATTGTAACATTAGAAATATTTAGATGACAGGCCATTCAATCTAGAAAAGCTTGCCAGTCCTATCCACTTAATTCCTCCCAAATAAGATTGAGTCTTGTTTTGAAGGTTTCTAAAGTCCTACTGTCTATCACCCTACTTGTTCTATGTGTTTAGAATTTTCTGTGTGAAGAAAAACTGTGTGTGAAATTTACCCGTAACAAGTTTCTAAATGTTTCCCTGAGTTCTTATTGAACTTATTTTAAATTAACAGTCTCAACCCACTGTGCTAATTTGGAACAAATGAATACAAAACCCTACTGCCATTTCCTGCTTGCTTATTGTGACCAATAGGGGACACCACAGACCCCCAAACACCCCATACAAAACCACACAAGACAGTTCCATGTAAAAAACAAACACTGTTTATTAACAAAATACCTCCAATAACTCCTACTTTCCATAGAGCTCAATATGACACTGCAAATACACAAAAAACATTCTACCAACTCCTTGCAGATGAGTGTTGTCCTTCTTCTCTCCCAAGTCTGACTCTGCCAGGCTGAGAATGGAGCTTCCTCTTTTATCTAGGACCTGGGAGTACTTGTGCCAGGGCACAACCTGAAGGAAGTCATTCTGGGTCAATCTGAAGTCCTGAAATGTATGTCCTCAGCTCCCCCTGGAGGCTCCCATGGAACCTGACAGGGCTGCGCCACAGGACTACAATATCCAGCATGCCCTGCGGGTGTCCAAGTGAGAAATTAAAACCAGGGAGATTGCCCTCTAATATTTTTGGAAAGAAACTGCTCCGCATAGAATATCTTCCCAAGTCCTTCCATGTTATGGGCATCCATGCCAGGTAAGGATCCAAGTTCTGATCCATCCGGGATGCCGATTCCCACATGGTATCTATTACACAATATACTGTAGGTCTCAAATTTTCATGTACCTGGTGTGGCTTGTTTACTTCTCCAACTCAAAAGTTTACACTGCCTCTCCCTTCTTCACCTTCTCTTTGTTGCACTCTTCCTTGATCTTAACCCTGACCTCATTTCCTGCCATGTGAACCTCTGTCCCAAATCTCCCGACTCTAAATTCAAAGACCTTTCACCAGTGACGCAGCTTTAAATCTACTGTGGGCATTACTCCTGGTCAACCTCTAAAACTACTTCTAGGACATTACTTGGTGTTCCTATACTTTTGTATCCCTAGTTGCTGTTAAGCAACCAGATCTCCAAAGCTCTTCATTCCTTTAAAGGGAAAATTATTTGCTGGTCTGAAGCAGATGTTCATGAAAGTACTGGACTCTTACTTTTCCCCTGTATACTAATCCAAAAATGGGCTGTTTCATCCTAACTTTCTCATCTGGTACACATGTGCCACACTTTATTGTCCAAGAGGTCCCGCAAACTGTTTTCAGCTACTCACCCATTTATATCACACACAAGTTTTCATTGTTTTTTATTTAGTGTTATATTTTAATTATAAAATTTTGTGAATGTATGCAGTGATCAATTCTGTTAGTGGAAGTATGCTATTTGAGAAACTGTAGCAGTTGGGTACATTTTGTGGAGGCTAATTTTGTCTTTATTTCTGAATCCTAATAAATACTTGGAGCCCTGTCTACTTTTCAGGAAGTAAGATATTGTAAATGATTTTAATTTTGCCAAAAACAATGTGTTTTTCAAGTAGGCATTTTCCATGTCTTCCCGAGCCACAGGCACACCCACAACAGATGAAACTGCATACTTTGGTTGTCTAAATGTTTAACAGCTCCAGCAGATTTACCATTTGTAATACCAGCATGTGGCTGAAGCTCACAGCAGACGAAAACCAACATGTCCTTACTTGACTTGCTGATTGGAGTGAGGAGTGGTGGTGGAGGCTGTAGCAAAACAAATTGTTTCTTTGAAAGAAAGATTGCAACTGATTTACAAAATCAGCATCTGGAAAACAACAGTAGAAACAAGAGGTATAGCTTTAGAAACCACTCTGAAAAATCCACAAATATTTTTAAAGGTTATAGAAGAGACAATCTTGAATTTTTTATGTGCTTAGCTCACACAAAAAAAAGTTCAAGAAGTAACATAAACAGCTTTGTTCTATATCAAATCTTTCAGAAACACATTTGCCAGTTTGATCCTCACTACTGTCTTTGTGGCTGTAGATATTAAAATCTGCAACAATTACTTTCAATCTCATTGATATATCAAGACAAAAAGACACTTGCAATGGTCCATTTGTTGGGTGTTCTATTATGCTAATCCTAGAACGTGTGTCATGTGCAAAGCAGAAGCTGCCTGAGGATGACACCAAATTTTGCTTTACCTTCAAGGAGAAACTGCCAACAAGGAGAAGATCAGATCTTTGGCCTGCTGTCCATGTGAGATAGCATGAAGGTCTTCTAGTTGAAATGGGCTTCAGAATTTGAACTAGCAAGATTTATACTTACTGTACATATATACTTACACACTGATTAGAATGTGGAAGCTTTTTTTTATCACTTATGATGTAAGCCTACTGGGCACAGAGGAATAGACTGACTCAAATACACTACATATCATGGAGCAAAGCTTATGAGGCTCGCTGTCTAAATAAAATATATGGCATGAACTGGAATATTGATTAAATGCATTAAAATTTCTTTTTTCCTAAATAAAATGCTCAGGAACTGTTTCTATTTTGCACACCACATTACAAATTAAGAAAACTATTTTAAAAATGAAAAAGTTTCTTGCATGGCATGATGGTACATTGGTTGGTACTGCTCTCTCACAGATCCAGCATCATAGGGTTTATAAAGAAAAGAGTTCCCCATTATGAGAGGTGATGGCAGGAAGTTCCTGTGTGTTTTGTTTCTCTCGACGATAACCCAGTTTACTTTATAGGCAGTCTAGGGGGCTGCAGGCACTTAAAAAATATACCAGAGCTCATGAGTGCAAAGACACCTCAGGATGTTAGGTGTGTCCTGGTTTCTCAGTCCTGCTGGAAATCCTGATCATGAAACTGTCTGGGGGAACCTGGGTCTTAAAAGCACCTTGTAATCAGAGACTTGCTAAACTTTGATTCAGGTAGTGAAAAAGACAATAGTTTAGCTAGTAAGAGGGCACTTAAAAGAGGATTCAAGGTTATTAACTGGTGAGAGGGTATGTAGTGCACCCTGCCATTTAGGCATCTAAATGCATCCTACATTAAAAGATGATTCTAGATTGGCCCTGTGTGGGTTTGCTTCTGCCTGCTGGAATTGACTCTGACCTCATTTTAGCGTTGAACTGAATTAAACAAAGTTTAAGAACATTATTTTATGATTTGCAATGTCATTATGTCTTCCGGGCGGCACGGTGGCACAGTGGGTAGCACTGCTGCCTCGCAGTTGGGAGATCTGGGGACCTGGGTTCGCTTCCCGGGTCCTCCCTGCGTGGAGTTTGCATGTTCTCCCCGTGTCTGCGTGGGTTTCCTCCGGGCACTCCGGTTTCCTCCCACAGTCCAAAGACATGCAGGTTAGGTGGATTGGCGATTCTACATTGGCCCTAGTGTGTGCTTGGTGTGTGGGTGTGTTTGTGTGTGTCCTGCGGTGGGTTGGCACCCTGCCCGGGATTGGTTCCCTGCCTTGTGCCCTGTGTTGGCTGGGATTGGCTCCAGCAGACCCCTGTGACCCTGTGTTCGGATTCAGCGGGTTGGAAAATGGATGGATGGATGGATTATATCTTCCTTATCCTCTATAGCATGGAAATACATATTAAATAACATTGAAATGTTGGGTTTAATAGCCATTCCTAGCCATGGCCATGAGGAGTCTAGGCCTCGGAGGTATGTTGCATAATGTTTAACTGGCAGAAAGAAGAAACTGTGTGCTAAGACAAAAAGAAAAGCTGCAAGTGAAAGAGCGAGAAAGTGTGTTTTGTGGGTAGTAGATACATGGGAAAGAAGTCAGGCTCCCCTACCAGACAAACAGAGACAAAGACCAGGAAAGCAGGTTCAGAAGAATAGGTTGGGCTTTGGTTATCTTTGCATTTTTTCCATTTAACATTTTGTGTTCTTATTTTATCCCTCTCTCCTTCTTGTGTGTTTCATTGAAAATAAACACATACTTTTCACATGTCTTTGAATTCTTTTGTGCAAAAGGATACCAGGGGTATTCTTCCGTGATATGGTTTAAAATGCCAATGGGAAAATCCTGCTTAGTTAAGGACCACAGGCAATGGTTTGGTAATGCAAGCACTACAACTGAAAGGTCTAACAAGTACAACTCCAATTCAGAAAAAGTTGGGATGGTGTGGAAAATTCAAACACAAAGAGAAAGCAGTGATTTTAAAAATCACTTTGACTTTTAATTCATCACAAACAGTATAAAGACAAGGTACTTAATGTTCTGGTCAATTTAATTTTTTTTGTAAATAAACATCAATTCTTGCTTTTAAGGACCTGCAACACATTCTAAAAAAAAGTTGGAATGGAGCCATTTAGGGTCATCAATGAATTACAAAAGCAAAGTGGGAATAGATGATGTTCAACAGGTAATTACTTTGGTATAAAAGTTGCATCCAGGAAAGGCCTAGTCCTTTAGGAGCAAAGATGGGCCGAGGATCACTGATTTTCCCACAAATGTGTAAGGAAATCATTCAAAAGGCTTAAAAGCAATGTTTCTCAAAGACAAATCAGAGGGGAATTGGGTATTTCACCCTCAACAGTCAGTCTGTCATTCTCTAAACCGCTTAGTCCTAAACAGGGTTGTGGTGGGTGCTGGAGCCTATCCCAGTTAACATAGGGCACAAGGCAGGAACAAACCCTGGTCGGGGTACCAGTCCTTTGCAGGGCGAACACTCTCTCACACGCACACACACACACACACACACCAGACACACACCAGACACACACTAGGGCCTATTTAGTATTGCCAATTCACCTAACTTGCATGTCTTTGGATTGTGAGAGGAAACCAGAGTAAATGGAGGAAACCCACACAGACATGGGGAGAACATGTAAACTTTGCACAGGGAGGACTCAGGATGCAAACCAATGTCTCCTTACTACGAGGCAGCAGTGCTTACATAACACCACCGTGATACCCACTCTCAACAGTGCACAATATAATTGAAATATTCAAGGAATCTGGAGATATTTTACTGTATGAAGGGCAAGTTCTAAAGCTTAAGCTGACTGCTCTTTATCTCTGAACATTCAGATGGCACTGAACCGACATTCATCAATAAATGATGTAACCTCAAGGGCTCTTGAGTACCATGGCAAACCTTTATCAGGCTATTTAGTTACATCCACAAATGCCAGTTACAACTGTACTATGCAAAAAACTGTACCATTTTAACATTAATTTATGGGCTGTTATATTGTTTTAAGGTTTACTATCTTTTACTGATCATATGAACCCCAGACTGATTCTGGTTGGAGAATGGCTTCTGTGTGGAGCTGATATGCTATCTCTGTAGTCATATTAGTTTAGCTTGGGTATACTAGTTTCCTTCCCCAGTGTAAACACATGTCTTCAAGATAAGCGATGAGTGCAATATTGTTTAAGTGTAGTATACTCAGTGCCTCTCTATGTTCTTTTCTGAGCATTATCCTTCATTTTGACAATTGCTACAGGGCTATACATGCCCTATATGTGGCTATAAAAGATTGATGAATGTACACTATCATTATACAACAGGATATGTACACCACAAAATATTTTACTGTAATCTTCTGACCACAACAGAGTGACTAGAACCAAGAAACAAAACAAGGAAGACGGCCTGGCAAGTACCAAAAGCAGAAATGTCAGGAAAGGCAGAGCAGGTATTCAGTAATCTGACCGAACAAGTCAGAACGGTGCCAGGCCACATTCCTTGATGACATGTCTTGAGCTAGGAAAATGTGATCCCTGATCTTTAGCCTAAATATACCTCCATTTTAGGAAGGAAAGACCTATAATACGTAGCTGCATTCTCAGTAGACCTGAGGTTTATTGGCATTCAGGGGGCCCTGTGGTTAGCAAAGCTTGTTTGCATATCAGGCTGGACTGTACTTGTGGGTATGCCTCCAGAGATCATGACGTCCTCGAGGGTCCCCATATCCCAAGTAAGGGCAAGTTCATCTTCTTTCTGCTTGGCAGTAGCAGAAATGTGTCAAGACATTACAATATGTAACTTAGGGATCATAGGAATTTGAAAGGTGAGCCCTGACCTTGCAAATGAGCTTAATGTTTAAATTTTAACTATAGCAGTCTAGAACTGAGAAGCAGTTGTCAGCAAGAAGAGGATAACACATTTTGAGAGTGAGAGAGAGAAAAGAATAAGAGGAGGTATGTGAAACCAGAGAATGTACTGTAAGCAAGGTTTACCATACACACAACAATGCCAATGTGATATTTATGATGGCCCTAGTGGTTGAACAGAGTACATATTGAACCTTAGATGACATCCTGGCCAGATTTAAAATGAGTCAACCATAAAGTGTTTAATCCATTATCTGCAGGAGAGAGGTGGAATTACTTCTGTAGCTGGAATGGCATCCCTCAAAATGAAAAACGTTTAACTTTTCACTTTAAATGGACTGGAATGAAATAATACACAATATAATTTTGAAATATTTAAAACAACAAGTGTCACAATGTATAAACTCTGTGAGGATATAGGAAAGTACAAGAAAGTACTAATATATAAGTTAAAAATGTTAATAATTAGATTAAATGTTTATTAGATAAGTAATACATTTGATTTAGATAAAGGTCACTCCAGGTTCAGGCACTGGTTATAAAGGCAAAGCATAGATTCACTTTGATGAGCACCGATACAGATCTGTGCTGAAATCCCAAATCAGTTTTAAAGTGGAAATGCTACCATTCAGCATTGACTATTTAATATTAAAAAAAAAAAAAAACAGTCATTAGTACAAAACAACCTTTTTTTGTTTTATGACTTCCTTGTTGTTTATTGTATTTGGGCATGCTGATCTTGTTAAAACAAGACTGGAATGAATAAACAACCTGATAATTAGAATTTTGACCTTGATTAAAAGACTAATCTAACTGAAATGGCCACTAAAGGTTGTGCTAGTTTCGAGTATGAGATTCCATCTGCCTCTGTCACATGGCTTCTAGCCATACAATATTATTTTTTAAACATAAATACATACTAGAGTAAAATTGTAAGAATCCTGTAGCTTGTTCAACATTTAAGAAGTGATAAGAATCTGAACTTGAAGAAAACTACTTTCATTATCACCACTGAATGTATTTTGTCTCTAGTCCTCATTGAAGTGTTATGTTTCCCCATTTTAGAAAACAAAATCCTGGCCACTGCCCATAAATATGGAGGAAAAATGGTTATTTATTAGCCTAATGGACAGCATTCTAAAGCTTAATAAATTATGCTCACTTAAACTTAATTCATCCACTGCAGTGCTTGAAGTGGTCGAGTACTCACTTTCCCATTATGTCATTAGCAGTACTAGCGGTTAAAGTATGCATACCAGCACTTCTCACTATACATGCATCCATATTTCAGAAGATGCACAGTATCAGATTTCCCTTTCTATTCCTGTATGTATAATTGGATCACCAGACCACAGTATTGTATGGGGTGATCTTGTTTTATAATGGAATAATTGTCTTCATTGTGTCAGTACACTGGCTAAAAGGTTACAAGTTCATCCAGGATACTGAATCCTACTTAGGGAGACCCAGAATAAGGAGAATGAGTGAAAGAAAATGGAGGGAAACAGAAATGTTTAGCTGTTGATAGAAGGCAATGAAGATGTTGATTAGGATGAAGAGTGTTAAAGTTGTAGGATCAAATGGAATAGTGTCATAAGTATCCAAAATGGCCAAAGATATTTAGGAGCTTATAGGCCTATAAAACCCCATTGTGAAATAAGTGGAGGCAAAATTAGGTTAACCCCCACCTCCCTCCCACAAACTTGAATTGAATTAAGCAGGCTTGAAAAGAAATATGGATGGGTGGATAATTTGTGTGGTTAATTCCAGTGACAGTGTAGGTTTATCAAGCAGTGAAGCTCATTGAATAAAGAGCTTAGGTGAAAGTTAGTTTCCACCCAGGAGGGGAAAAGACCTAATTTTGTTGTGAAAAAAAAAGAAAAAGAAAACTATGGTGTGTGCCGTCAGAATTAATGAGGTAGTGTTTGAGAAAGTTAGATAGAGATGAATGGTGAGCGTCTGCAGGGAGTTCAATGCAAACTGAAGAATGATGGCTATCAGCTTTGAGGTGAAGATACAGACTCATTAGGGTACTCTTCTTAGTCTGTGATAATGATGGAGGTGATGACCCATGAGAGGCCCATGGGAGCTCTTCTGTTCTTCCTATGAGGGTGAAAAAAAAAGAAAGTGAAAGTTATTATAGAAGTGAAAGGAGTGAGGTGAATGCAGGGTAGACCTAAGAGGTTTCTGAAAGTGAAAAAGGCATGACACATAGAAGAGGTGAGCGCAGGCTGCGAAGACCTTGTGACAGAGGTTTTAAGAAGAACACCATTTAGTCTATCAGGGTATTTGAAGTGAATTCATTAGAAGATGTAGAAGGGTGATTGGTGGTCTGCGGGACCTGAGCAGGATGCTGGGTGCTACAAATGAAAGTACAGGAAGCAATATACTTATTTGGAGAAAACTGTGAAGTTCTTTAGCTTAGATTACATTCTTAACATGGGTCGTTGTTCATAGAAAACTTTATGCAAGTTGACCCTATTCAGAAATCTTAAGTGGCTTTTTTGGCATTGAAAGGAATTTTCTGTGAGGTCTTGTGGGATATGCAGGATAGGAGCGAGATTAACTTAAAAAGGGGAGCATGTTGTTAATTTGGAAAGAAATGAGATACAAATCATCAAGTGGATATGTGGAAGAAACTGTAATAACACTGCTGAACTTGACTCCATCAATGGCCACTTTCACACCGATTCTTTTCCCTTTGGTTATACAACTAGTAAGACTCAAGTACAAAGTAACAAGGAGCATATACATAATGACTTTCATTCATTAATTTTTCCAGTAAGAGGTTGAATGAGGCCTGTGCCACTCCCATCAACCCTGAGCACAAGGTAGAAACCCTGGATGGTGAGTGGGACCTTGAGAGAACACACTGTTTCAAACAATATTACCTTCTGTTGTGACCTGCTATTTGAAGAGACTAAACAGGACACAAACTTATTGAGGACAAGCTGAAACTTGGTTAGAAATGGCAAAGGTTAGAGTAAAAATTAAAATGGCAAAGAATGTCTGAAAAACAAGTATGGAGTCTAAACATGAATGAGCTTAAAACAAGTTCAAAGGACAAGGAAAAAGCAGACAAGGTATAAAAAGACAAAGTGTTGAAAATGCTACAGAAAACAAAAAATTCCATGATTAACTACAAACTAGAGACAAGAAAAGTGAAACCTAACTTGATGTGACAAGAGGTTACTTTGAACGTTGACTTTAAGTATGCTCTGTAATATTTGAGGAGTGTACTAAATATATCATTCCTTAATTGTCTGGAAAGCTGGCATCATAAAAGGGTGTGTCATGTGGTAAGGTGCAAAGTATGAGGAGCAAAAGATGGAAAATGACAAGCCGTAGCTGGAATGAGATTAAGAAGGAACTCAAAGGAGGTACGGGTGGAAGGGAAGGTAGATAACAAGACAAAAATATGTTTTTAAAGTTAAGGATGCCAGGAACAACATGTGTAAGCTAAGATAATGTCCATTAATCCAACTATTGTTGAATCCAAATCCAGACTGCCTGGGATCAAAGCCTAACGTAGAAGCATAGCCTGAAATATGGGGACCAGTTCTGGGTAGGATGTCAGCCCATCCTAAGCTTCTGCATTTTAAGATATAGACTATATATGAAGAGAAACTAAAGATACCATTCCATAAGGAAATACTGGAAATGCAACCTTGATGAGATGAGCACATAAACAAGTGCAATGACACCTGGGGTCTACATATAAAATAAGGGAAGGTTTGTTGAATTAATAATAAAAACATTTTTATGGCATGATGATCAAGAGGGTTTGAATATGTGCAAAGCATGCTGGAGTGGGGTGGAGGGTTCAAAATGTCGCTAGGGTTCAAAAAATTGATTTGTGCTTGATAGTTATTTAGAGCTTCAGCCTTAACTACTTTAGTTATCAAGTAATGTGGTAGACAGTAGGACTTTAGGGACTTTCAAAACTAGACTTGGTGTTATTTTGGAATAATTAAATGGATAGGACTGGAAGCTATGTTGGACTCAATGGCCTCTTCTTGTCTAGAGCATTCTAATGTTCTGATAACTATGAATTTGAATCTATTTTGTTGAAGTGTAGCCTCATGTACAACTCATGCTATAAATATGGCTTATGGCAAGTATCTTCCATATAGTAAAAGTCTTATTTTGCTCAGGATGGAACAAGGTTTTAGGCAGGCAGCTCTCCCACTTCTGCTTATTTTGCTTTGCCTACTTACTGTAGTTTGTGCTTTAGGTGTATCAAGACGGCAGGTGGCGAAGGGTCAAGGTCAAAACCACTGCAAAGGAGCTAGGAGGGGGAATGTTCTCTAATTGTTAAAACCTCACAGAAATGCTGTGTCTGAGCATGTTCCATTGCCTGCAGCCAGTTAGCTATAAAGACATTAACCAAGAGAAAGACTTTTAAAAAGGCAGCATTGCATTTTTGTCTTGGCAGTTGACCTCAGAAATATGCACAGGTTACCAACTGCTAGAAGATGCCAGAAAATGTGTGTTAAATGGGTTTGAGTCACTCCTGCACGTAGAAAACACTACTTTACATTTACAATTGAGACTATAAATATCTGGGATGGGAAAATGAGTGAAGGAACTAATTATATGCCAATGCCTGCCTGGCATTTCTACACTGATAAAAACAGACTATATGAGCTAGTTGTGAAACAACTGAGCAGAGTCTGTTTGTTTATTTTTAACAAGTAGGCAAATATTGCTAAATTTAATTTAGGGTTACAGGCAGGCTGAGCATATCAAGGCAGCGGCTGCAGCAAGGCAGGAACCAACACTGGATGGTGCACCAGTCTATAGAAGGTCTCACTGGGGACCGATTTATAGAAATGGCTACTAATATGCACAGGATGGACATGAGGGAGGAATCCCAACTGGACATACAAACTCCACACATACTAGGTTAGATGTCAAAGTTATACATACTACACCAACTTGTCCCTGATTATGCTTTATTTTTCTCCTAATTATATATCAGAAGCTGTTATAGCGAAATCTTTATTTAGTTATGACTCTCTTAAGGTATACAACTACTTCTTTACTAAAGCAGCAAAGTGCATAAGTTGCTGAACAAAATTCCTACTTTCCTTGCCTACTAACTAATGACACTGCAGCCAAGGTATCAGTGGTTTCCACTCCTAGTTTATGTCAACCTCTTTCACAATCAGTGAGTCACAGTTTACATAAGTGGTCTTTTGTGATTTTCCTATTAATTCATCTTTTTCTGTATTTGCTTACTTCGGTTCATCTTGATAATGACAATTAACAACGAGCAGAGTATTTTTTTAAGAAGTGTAAACTATATTTTAAATCTGAACATTTTGGATATAGTATGTATATCCATCCATCCATCCATTATCTATCAATCTATCCATTATCCAACCCGCTATATCCTAACTACAGGGTCACGGGGGTCTGCTGGAGCCAATCCCAGCCAACACAGGGCACAAGGCAGGGCACAACCCCGTGCAGGGTGCCAGCCCACCACACAGTATGTATATTTTACAATTAAATATGACATTTATACATACTAGGGGTGAAAAAATGCAGAAACAGAATGAGAATATGAACCAGGAGATTATTACGTTCTGGTCTACTTTTTGTTTTTGCAGCTATGTCTTGATCTCCAGTATATCTGAAGGGTTTTGGCAGCCATTAAATGCAGTGGTAAAGGTTATTTTTTGTTTCATTGTGCTTGCATCTATAGCACTCTCTTGTTTTTCTTATGCATACCACCATTTTGGGACCTTTCTGTTGATGGCTGCAATAAAATTGCTAGATAAGATCAATTGAAAATGTGATGTGTGTGACATTACCAGGTCATAGCTATAAAGGTCAGCAGCATGCACTTTCTAGTTGTCCAAGTTTGTAGATATGACCAAAGAACCTAACACTATTTATGAGTGTTATTATTAGATCTCTGGTTTTGACTTAATTTCTGTTCTTTCACTACTACTTTTGTCCTTTATTTTGGCTCTGATTACATATATGACTTATTTTGATTAAAGGCTCCCTTGCAATGTTCTTGAGCTATGCATTTTGTATCATGTTCTAATCATTGTTAACTATATGTTTGTGTTTCTGGTATTGACTCTTGCCTGTTACATTGACAATACTTTGTTTTCTGATTCTCTTTATAATTAAAAATCTGCTGAAATGTTGCTCTTTTGATTTGTGATTTTTCATTAATTTGTTGTGGATTCCCTTGAACGTATATAGACAAAGTATATATTTATCGGGTAGGGAAGGTACAATTTTGAGTTAAGGATTCCTAAAATAATATTTTTTTCCCATTTTACCTTCTTTTCTGCAATGCCATTTTGTTTGTCTCATGTGCCACCATTTTGTGTATCAGTTGTTGCCACTCCCACTTTGCTATGGAAGTGACCCAGTACTGAGCAGAGGGTACATCATGGAGTCATGGGTATAAAAGGTCAAGACAAGCACTTCATCAGTATCCGAGACTGAGAGATTAAAAAAATCTATACTTATTGTCTTCCTGGTGTTCAGATTCTAGCTTTTATTTTTGGTCTTCAAGTCTTGGTTTGCGATGTCAGTTTTAAAATTTTTTATAGATTTCACTTTTGGCTTTGACCTTGGCTTTTTCTAATTACATGTGTCTCCTGGTCCTTTTCATTAAAACTATACCATCTCAACCTATGACAGAAAACCTACCAAGGCAGGATGGAGATCAACAATCCAGAAATCAAAGGTTAAAAACTCAAGTCAAAAGTATCAAAAGAAAACAAACCCAAAATACTAAGTGAAACAAACATGCCATAATCTTAAACCCCAATGACAACACACATTACTAACTCCACAAAAACTCCAAAAAAATCTTTTTATTTGATATACTTACTCTTGGACAACCAGGAATTGTGTGGCCTTGGCCTTTATACCATCATGAAGGTGACGTTATGTGACATGACCTTCTACTCTCTCCTGACTACAACTATGTTAGCAACTGTATACAAGCAGTACAAAAATTGCTGGTGACCATAAGAAAAAGAAAACTTTTAGGTCCTTTAAAACAATTCCAGAAAGAGAATGTCATTATTCACCTAACAAAGTGTCCAAAATCATGACAGAGTTCAACCCCTTAAATGATAATGAAAGTGAGCATGAAAGTAACAAGTTATGTGTTTCTTTAGAAACAGTTTTATAATGTCATACTTGACTATGGTGGTAAACTGAAAATGAAGCCCTTGAACAAAGAGTTTGGGTTACAGCCATTCTACACAGCCATCCTTATTTATAGTAAAGATCTCTATGTAGTAACAAAAAGAACGACATTTCAAGCATAAGTTCTTGAAATGTGGTAACTGAGCAGGATTAGTGAGGACTCTCCACATGACAGAGTGGGGTGCTCAGTGATAAGGAAAGAACGTTGAACATAACCTTAGCTTCTGAGGAAGATTTGGGCATGTACTGAGGATAGTATACTTGGCTTGGTCCACTAGGCCTGAGGTCAGACCCAGACCAACTCAGGGGATTATATATCTGAAAACGGCTACATATATTCTTAAAGAGTCTTGAAAAGAATAGCTGGTCTGGTTTACTCTCCAGGCATCATTAGGGAAAGTAACTGGTGAGTGAAGTAAAGATTATATTTTTGATATTAGAGCTAGTAATTGTAAATACGCATGGAAAATGCTTGAGAAGAATTCTTGCTACAGATTTAGAAAAATATTAGGTGCTGTTTAGCTGTGACCTTATCAATAGAGATGTTACATTACTCTATACCACGTATCACAGGTCACAAGATCACATGGCTTGTCAATAAAGAATACGATTATTATATCTAAAGTTATGAAGAACATCCGATTTGGGTGCAGCTTATTTTTACCTTGAACAAAAGCAACAAAAGGAAAAATAACGCCATTTTATTTATTTTATTTTTTTATTGGCTGGTGGTATCTCCTTCTTTTCAGATAAAGACTTCTTACTAAACTCTCATGTTGTGCACAAATAAGAGCCTTTTCTGGTTTTTAATACCTTTTGTCTATTTTTCCATATTTCCTGTCTCAAACAAACATTCATTCATAATTGTCTTTTTATTCTATTCATAAAGGTCTCTTTTGATTATATGGTAACTGATTTCATGTTCAGGTTATTTCCAAAGTACAAATAACTGTATAAACATTATATCATTATGGAGATTAATAAAGGTTTTCAATTAATCTGAATTTTTTCTTAAATTCATCTACTTATAAACACAATGAAACACAAGTACATAGAGGTATCTCTGTTCTCTCTCTGAATACTAAAAGATTTTGTCTTAAAACCTTCAGGGAACAGTTTGTGACTTGTAAAAGCAAAAACATAAGTAGCAGCCATTTGTAAGTGTAATCCCTCAGGAAAAGTCAGTTCAAAATATTTGAATGTATCTATGTTTAAACTATATCACAGACTTTAACAAAAGGTGTTACTTGGTGTTAGTGTCTTTTCCAAAGTTCATTTCTACCATATGGTTGTTGCTGCGAGGAAAATTTTCATCCATCCATCCATTTTCCAACCCGCTGAATCCGAACACAGGGTCATGGGGGTCTGCTGGAGCCAATCCCAGCCAACACAGGGCACAAGGCAGGAACCAATCCCGGGCAGGGCGCCAACCCACTGTAGGACATACCCACACACTAGGGCCAATTTAGAATTGCCAATGCACCTAACCTGCATGTCTTTGGACTGTGGGAGGAAACCGGAGCACCTGGAGGAAACCCACGCAGACATGGGGAGAACATGCAAACTCCACGCAGGGAGGACCCGGGAAGCGAACCTGGGTCTCCTAACTGCGAGGCAGCAACACTACCACTGTGCCACCCAACTTTTCACTAATCAGTAAATATATACTATATAATAAAACACTAAAGTCTGTGTGTCCAGCCCCTCTGAGCAATCTGATTGGTCAGTTTGCCTTTGGTTTGATTGGTCAGTTTGGCTTTGATGTGATGGATCAGTTTGGCTTTGGTGACTTGAGGAAGTGTGAGTGTGAGACACATGAGGAGGAGAAATGGCATGAGAGACATGTGGAGTGTCACCTTCGAAGATAAAAGCGGACAGAATGTGAGAAAGCTGCTGCAAAAATAATGACAAAGTCTGGGTATGCACTCAAGAAAGGGAGTGCTGGTAAAGAAAAATTCATATGCACATGAATATAGAGCAGTGTTTCTCAACCTTGGTCCTAGGGACCCACTGTGGCTGCAGGTTTTTATTCCAACCAGCTTCTGTTTTTAATTGGACTCCTGGGCTAATTAAGTGAACTGTTATTTCCCAAGTTCTGTGTTTTGGGAACAATATAGAAATTAGAAAACCTAAGTTTGGTTAAAAAGGAAAAAAATATATATATATATTAAAATGTACCAAGAAGTTATATGGGAATAATGTATTTTTTTCTTTTTAACAATATTTTCATCTTGATTTTCATTCTACTTTTCTAGGTCTTCTAATTGTTTAATTAATCCATTATTTACTAATTAGTGGATCTGATGCTAAAGTAGTTGCAGCCTTTGCTTATTCAGTGTTGTTTGCCTGCGTGTCTGCTCTGCTCATTTTTAATTCTCATTAATAAGATACAGCAAAGGGGAAAAACTGCACAGAGAAAGGGCAAAATATGATGAAATCAACAAAAGAGAATTAAGCATTTAAATCTATAGCAAAAGCAGAAATATTTCTAAATATCTTATAAATGTAAAAATCATGCTGCTGTGCTTTTCTGAATGTAGGATAAAAGAAAACTAATACCAGCTAATTAAATGAGCTCAGTGTTATCAGGTGTTGTCACTGATTAGGAATCTGGTTGGAACAAAAACCTGCAGCCACAGTGGGTCCCCAGGACCGAGGTTGTTGAAACACTGATATAGAGGAAAGTAGCTGAAAGTGCATGTAGGGCAAGAGAGCAAATATTTTAAATTACACTGCACAACAATTTCTTTGAAAAGTCTTGCTTCCTGAAAAGTTTTTGCTGATTGTGACAGGTACCTACTGGGTATGTACAAATATAGTTTTGGCTTTAATGCATCACGTAGGAACTCTGAAAAATAGACATTTATATGTTTACTGACAATAACATATTTAGTCATGAATTAAAAATGTTTTGCTCCTGATTTTCTTTTGCATTCAATGTCTGGTGCATCACATTGCAGTGTCCAACAGTAGTCAGCAAGCATTGACGGATTCCAGTTGCCCTGGTATCGTTTCTCCATCGTAGCAATGTCCTGGTGAAACCTTTCACTGTGTTCGTCACTGACAGCACCAAGATTTGCAGGGAAGAAGTCCAAGTTTGAGTGGAGGAAATGAATCTTGAGTGACATGTTGCACTTCATTGTCTTGTATGCTTTGAGAAGTTTGTCTACCAGCTGAATGTAGTTTAGGGCTCTGTAATTGCCCAGAAAATTGTCAACAACGTCTTTGAAGGCTTTCCAGGCAATTTTTTCCGGCCCAACTAACAGATATTCAAACCGCTTGTCACTCATAACATGTCTGATCTGGGGGACAACAAAAATGCCCTCTTTGATCTTGGCGTCAGTTATTCTTGGGAACATCTGTCTTAAATAACGAAAATCTTCGCCTTTCTTGTTCAGTGCTTTCACAAAATTCTTCATGAGTCCCAGTTTTATGCGAAGAGGAGGCAAAAATATCTTAGCCGGGTTCACAATCGATTCATGTGCCACATTATTCTGTCCTGGAACTAACTTTTTATGGAGTGGCCAGTTCTGTTGAGAATAGTGTGACTCTTTGGCACAGCTGTGCCATTCACAGATGAAACAACAGTACTTTGCATAGCCAAGCTGCAGTCCTAGTAACATAGCAACGACTTTAAGATTTCCACAGATATTCCAGTTGTACCTGCTATACTGGACGTGCTTCAGCAACAGTTCCATATTCTCATACGTTACTATAGATTCCTGGGTCCTCCCTGCATGGAGTTTGCATGTTCTCCCCGTGTCTGTGTGGGTTTCCTCCGTGTGCTCCGGTTTCCTCCCACAGTCCAAAGACATTCAGGTTAGGTGGATTGGTGATCCTAAATTGGCCCTAGAGTGTGCTTGGTGTGTGTGTGCATGTGCCCTGTGGTGGGCTGGCGCCCTGCCCGGGGTTTGTTTCCTGCCTTGTGCCCTGTGTTGGCTGGGATTGGCTCCAGCAGACCCCCGTGACCCTGTAGTAAGGATATAGCGGGTTGGATAATGGATGGATTCCTGGAGTTTTTTTTCTTGATTTAAGAGTATATTTCCTTTTGGCTTGTCTGCTCACAATTTATAAAATTGTGACAACCAGACATGCCCCCAGCATCAACATATATTCTGCTTATGATGCTGCTTTTGCCTCAGCATTTCTATTTTTTAATAGTTAAATGGCCATATGGCTTGTGATAACAGACAAATGTGCCCTCATAGCATGATTAATTTTTCCTAAATGCCGATTACTTTTTTGGCCATTACATTCCGTGTTGTTATTTTAAATACCCTATGTAATGAGATTCACACTAAGTGGCATCATAGTGAAAAGGGCACATAAGAGTATCATTGTACTTTGTACAAATAACAATCAATCCATAACAAATGGGGAGAACAGGCAAAACTCGCACAGACCCTGGCACCATGAGGAATGACAGTTCTATCCTTCCAGCAGAAGCCAGCATAAAAGGAGTTCCACAAGCAACACAGCAGAAGCGCCAAGGACTATGGGGTGAGGGTACAGACCACAGATACAGCACTTGCTGAGCCTGTAAACTGTCACCTTGTTTGGAGGCTCTTCCAGCCAAACTTTGAAAGACAGATTACTAATACAGTTTGCATGGAAAATGCCAACTGAGATTGCACTCCTAATGTGTAGCCACTGGCAAGTAGCCGGGGAAAGTTGCCTCAGATCCTGGCATCAATATTCAGTGTCAATAGCAGCACTTGGTGATGACTTCCCAAGGTGAATCCATGCCCCTGGCCTTGAAAGATTCTGCAGAAGAAGATGTGTGGCAGAGTAAAGTCTCTTTTTAAAAAGCTGAATGTTTTGCTTTGTACTTTCTTTCCTTCTTAAAATGAGATGGACAAGCTGTTTTGCAATATATGTATAATCTTAAGATCCAGATCAATACTCAAAAACATGTTTGGCTTGAAAAATGGCTGCATTTGGTAGGTTTTAAAGCTTTTTCATTTCCCAACGGATATGTGTATCCATTAGTGTCATTGTAAGTTGCAAAAACAGACAAGGACTTTTTTAAATTTATAACAAAACAATTTGCAGTTAATGGGGAAACAGGTAAATATACAGTCAGTAGAGTCAATAGGACAGTAAAGGAAAACACCAAACATGGATATATGCAATATTCAGGAAAACAATATGAGAATTTTAACTGCACAGTCATTACCACTATCACATGTCACAGGCCTAGGGAAAGGGGTTTATTTACCAGTCTGGTCACTTTCTGAATGGAAAGTCCTCTTAGCACGAGTTTGCATTCGGTACTGCAGTGCCTGCAGAGGCGTCTCTACTCAGCTGGCTACAAAAAAATTCTGTGCAGATCAAAACTTGACTCCATTTCTTCTTGTCTACTCTACTGGTGTAATGGACACTTTTCATCTTGTAAGGAAAATTAAGAAATGAAAGCAGACCAATTATACATAAAATTTTGCAGCCGTTTGCCTCTGTGCTTCTTCTGCATCTGAGCTTTTTGAACTCCCACAACAGATTTACAGCAAAAATGACAAACAGAAAGACAGAAGTTTGCCCTTTATAGTACAGATGAAAACCACCACAAGGCTTGTGCTGAGCAATCTCAACTGAATGGTAGGAGCTAAGGGCAAAAGGAGGAGACAACTGTGAGCTACAAACAGAAAGATCAATGGGCTGGCATGACTTTAAGCAAATAATTTAGAGAGTGTTTTGATCCTTACATGTGGGATTTTAATTTCCTTACCTACTGTAGAAGAGAAAGTGTTAAACAATTTTTGAGAAAATGGCTACAACAGTTTACCGAAAGGCAACGAAGCACTCATTCGAAACCGACTTAAGTTTACTTTAGATTTACCTGGCAAAAATGGCTCAGCATACTGCATGTATACTCACTGGTTTATATTGTAGCACTAAAGTTTCACAAACACACTCTGTTTTAGCCAAACGTAATGCAAGTATGAAAGATTAGTCAAAAAAATTTTACTGCTAAATTCTCCTTGTAGGCAAATACTCTTGAGGTGTAATGTGCTGAATGGGAAAACCTTTGTGGGAAAGGACTTGAAATCCGACTGACTGTTACTTCTTGTCTTCTTGTGAAGTGCAATATTTTAGGATAATAAAAACACAAACTGCCAAAAAACATGGATATTGCAGTAGCAAGTAGAAGATGTGCACTTAACACCAGGAAAAAAAACACTATTGGAAATAAAAATTGAGGCACAATTAAAGGCCCATGTTAATATGGGAAGGTGATATGTAATCCCATAACTGTAAATGAACATGAATAACATGTATATTGTACATTTGTACAGTCACAGGTCTGTGCTGTACTCACAGCAGAGACTTGAAACTACAACATTGGATTGGATAGGAATATAAGTAACAAGCTGGTTAAGTTTGCAGATGATACCAAGATAGGTGGACTGGCAGATAATCTGGAATCCATTATATCATTACAGAAGGACTTGGATAGCAAACAGGCTTTGGTGGATTTGTGGCAGATGAAATTTAATGTAAGTAAATGTAGGAAGTAAAAATGTTAGGTTTGAATACACAATCGGAGGTCTGAAAATGGAGTGTACGCCTTATGAGAAGGATTTCGGAGTCATAGTGGACTCTAAGCTATTGATTTCTCGACAGCGTTCAGAAGCCATTAAGAAGGCTAACAGAATGTTAGGTTATATAGCACGATGTGTGGAGTACAAGTCCAAGGAGGTTATGCTCAACCTTTATAATGCACTGGTGAGGCCTCAGCTGGAGTACTTTGTGCAGTTCTGGTCTCCAGGCTACAAAAAAGACATAGCAGCGCTAGAAAAGGTCCAGAGAAGAGCGACTAGACTGATTCCAGGGCTACAGGGGTTGAATTATGAGGAAAGATTAAAAGAGCTGAGCCTATACAGTTTAAGCAAAACAAGATTAAGAGGTGACATGATTGAAGTGTTTAAAATTATAAAGGGAATTAGTACAGTGGATTGAGACTGTTATTTTAAAATGAGTTCAACAAGAACACGGGGACACAGTTGGAAACTTGTTAAGGGTAAATTCTGCACAAACATTAGGAAGTCTTTCTTCACACAGAGAACCACAGACATATGGAATACGTTAACAGGTAGTGTGGTAGACAAAACAAGACTTGATGTTGTTTTGGCTGAATTTAGTGGATAGAAATGGCGAGCTTTGGGCTGAATGACCTGTTCTCGTGTAGATTGTTCTAATGTTCTAATGTACTTCCTGATCTCATGTTCTAATATACTTCCTGAGGCTAAGGATCTGTGCTGGTATCCCGAAGGTTGATGGTTCGAATCCCCGTCACTGACAAAAGAGATCCTACTCTGCTGGGCCCTTGAGCAAGACCCTTAACCTGTAATTGCTCCAGGGGCGCTGTACAATGGCTGACCCTGCGCTCTGACCCCAAGGGGTATGCAAAAACTAACAAATTCCTAATACAAGAAATTGTATAAGGCGAAATAAAGAACAAAATATATATATATATATATAGAGCAGTAAAAGCACAGACTTCAGTGTCTGCGCTGGAGTTGTGGTTTAGCAGTTATATACTACTTGTGAATGAATTGTCTGTCTTTTTGACACAAACTCACAACAAAAAACAGCATGGTCATCTTTTAAAAATCTTTCTTTACATATTAGACATTACAAGTTCACAATTTCCCAAGCCCCCACTATTTTACTTGAGAAGAAAAGCTTCCACATTCTAACAAACTTTCAAAATATAGGCAGATCAGATCATTTGTCCTTAGATTTGTGATGTTACATATAAAAATGTCCAAAATCTGTAAAGCCAGTGTTCATGATAAAAATGTGTATCCTTGAATATTCACCTGTTGTCTATCATGGCAGATGCTTTTCAGGGTTACTACATCTTCATCAGATCCAGACAAACTGATACCTAAACATATAAGTGGACTACTTACATCTTATTAAAGCTTGTATGTCCAGGGTGGGATACTCATGATGAAATATATAGGATGTAACACTATTCTGAAACACTACTGAAGCAGTCTTCACGTTTATTTACAAGGATGCCTGCCGTTTAATTAGAAATACTAGACTATGTGGTATTAAGAGGCTCCAAATCATTTAATTAATGTCTTTTGGTTACTGGCACACTAGAACAGGACTTTAATGTAGTGTTTTTAATAGAGGTTCAAAATGGCCAATTATGAAATCAGTAGTTAACCAAACCTGCACATCTTTGGAGATGATGATGGGAAACGAAAGTAGGCAAGGGGAGAGCATGTTGCAGGCTCTAAATGGGCAATACCCACATGATCATGGCATTCATCTCCATGATGCTGGATCTTTTAGGCAACAGTGCAGAACATTGCAGTACAGTACTGTCCATAATTAAGTAAATGAAATATGTAGTCTTTAGTAATATGACATCTGTAGATTTATGTGAAATACAAATGTACTGCTTTAGTGCACTCTACATTATACATTGTGTGACAGATAGGGGGTGCTGTCGTCCCCTTGAACCCTCAGATCAGATGCCAGACACCAGATAAAAGTCCAAATGTTGACTTTATTAATAATAATAATGTGCATAAGCACCTGCACCTCCACCTCCACTATACTATAATAAACAATTATCACAATACACAATCAGTAATCCTCCACACCTCCCAGCGGCTCAGTCACCCTTCATCCCAACTCGGCTCAATCTGCTGGGGTTTCCCAGAGTCCTTTTAAAGTCTCTGACCTGGAAGTATTTCTCCTCCGAGTCACCAACACAATCTTCTTTTATCAGTCGTCCCAGAAGTACTGCAGGCTTCCATCCTCGTGACCCCGAAATACTTCCGGGTTGACATCGTCATTATATCCCCCTGGATCTTGGTGAGCTCCCCCTGGTGGCACCCACTGTACCCAACAGGGCTGAGGATACAGACTCCATGTCCCATGCTGCACTGCAGGAATCCAAGGAGCCATTTCCATCCAGGGGAGCTGCCATCTAGCGTTCCGGGGGATGTAGTGTCTTGAAATGGCTGTTTCTTTCAGTTGAGGGACGTCCTGGCCGGACGGATAACTCATTGTGACTTAGAAACCTTTTCCCATGGTTTTCCTAATAGTTTTTCATATTCCTTTGTGTAGTCTTATCTAATGTTTTCCCTTCCTACCACACACGTAAGAGCTTCCTTTACCTGTCCAATTATCACATGCATCATCAAAAATACAGTTTTCTTTTTACAGTCTCATAGCTGTTGCTAGACTCAATCAGATTAAATAATGATATGATGAATTCATGTTAGTCAAAGTTATTATTGTATTTGCTAATTCTAGCTAATTTCCTTGTTGTGCATATATTCACTTGCTGGCTTTGAATGTATTATACTACAGTCCTCATGTTCTCTGGCACACACTGTTATAACTGTTTCTTTAACACTAACTCCTTATTTTGACCCGGTTTTCCCAAACTGACATCCTTTATTTCTAGTGTTTTAAGCACAGAGGCGTGACCACGGGGGGAGGGGGGGGGGGGTTTGGGGTGGGCACTGCCCCCCCCAGAGACAAGCCGTGCCCCCCCTGTGAAATACTCTGTCTGTCCAATGAAAACTCTGGAGAAGAATAACATTTGATTTTCAAAACTGAGTTGCTTTCCAATCGGCCCGTTTGAATTTGGGGCATATCCGTCATTGTCCTCCTCTGCTAGACAGGCACCGTGCTTCTCACAGTTCACTTCGCCGCACATTTTTCAGCATGTTTTGAACCTGCTGACCACATTCTTTAATTAAAACAGCGTATACGTTAAATTCTTCTTTTATTTTCTGGTTGGTAACACCAAAGGCTATGCAGAGGTGGCTTATTAAAAAACAGACATCTTCAACCTCTATTCCTCCGCAAGCTGCTGGCTCCATGGTTGAGCCCAGCACCGCTGCTACCAACACGGAGCACAGCGTACCCACGTCGGGAACTGAAACTCCAAAAGATGTAGATAAGCCTACACAATCTTCCAGCTCTGTGCCCGTGTCGGGTACTCCAAACCTCTGCCTTCAACAAAATCTACAGTCCGGTCTGCTTGACTTAAATATGGATAGCCCATCCCAGCCCATTTTAATTAATTATCCCAAGCGCGCATTCGGAAAGACACTCAGATGTTTTAGTGCAAGCTGGTATCAGTCTTGACCATGGCTTGAATATTCTGTTGTCCGTGATGGCAGCTTTTGCTTTGCCTGCCACAAATTTAGTTTTTCCAATTCGGACCGCGAGGACATATTCACCAAACACGGCTACACTAATTGGAAAAAAGCTCTAGAAAAAGACGGTGGCGGCTTCCACAAACACGCGTCTAGTATCCCGCACGTCAGAGCCATGTCTGCATCACAACACTCATCAATGGTGTGTCTTAAGCAGCATGCAAAAGCTCTTTCTCTACTTTGAACCGCATTCTCATTCCACTCCGCCGAACAATGCTGCATTCAAGGAAGAGAAATTTAGTCATTCTGGCACATGAGAAAAACATCACAGAAAATCTAGACATGAATGAAGTTATTTCAGAATTTGCCAAGAGTAACCACAGGCTGGTCCTGTAGATAATATCCAGGTTAAACACTGGAAACTGATGTCCTATAGCCTCCCATGACTACAATAAGCCACGTTTCTGTTCTTGCTCTCATATGTTGTATACATTTGACTTTATTGATATTTACCTTGTAGATGTAGTTCTATATTTGTTCACAAAAAATAATAATACAAGTTCCATTGCCTCTGTTAATTTCATTGAACAATAGGTTATGATTTATGCCACAATTTTTGCTTTTATATGTTATATAAAACTATGTTGTTATTATTATTTGACCCCCCTACAAAAATGGGGATGGACGGATGGATATTCCCCCCCCCCCAGACAAGCCAAATGCCCACCCACACATGATGTTCTGGTCACACCTCTGTTTAAGCACCTATTGAGTGAAAGTATGTTATGAAAGCAAAAGCTAGAAGTAATTATATGTTTCTAATGCCAGAAAACAGACAGACATAACCATTTTAAATATATATTCTAGTGTGGTATTCTCCATCTGTTGCATGATTAATGATGTAAATATTGCTCCATTCTATTTAGATTTTTATCTTGCCATACACTTAATTCCAACATATACTTTAAAGTAATGATATTATTAACTGTTATGATGTTTGCATACATACAGTATTACACCAATTGATGACTGAGACACACTTATGTAGCAACTTAAATCATAATGAATGCTGTACCAAGGGAAGAAAATAATAAAAAAATAACACAGAAAAGATAACCCTTCATTATTTGGGAGTTTTTTTTTCTAGATTTAGATCATGCTACCTTTATAGAAATAAATGAAGGCATTCACAATTACAAATAAATTGATCAAGGTACTCACTTTGCAAAAAGATCTGCACACATACAGTACCTTACATATGATCTCATATTGTTTAAAAGGGAATTTGATTTTATTGCATGACATTTTTTATAGATAACTGCCAGTCATAAAGAAACAGTGTAATAAAGTTTAACAATGAAAATAAATTAATGTATTTTAATAGGACATGGCTTTGGAGAAATCACACAAAAATCTACCAAGATAAATAGCTCTTGCCTTGAGTTTGTCCTGGGATATCTAAATGCATATGGAATGTGCTGTTCAAGCTTGCTCAGTCCAAGGCTCTCTATTTTATGATACATTTGGTAAAACAAGAAATACCACGAAGCTGATTACACTAACTGCTCTCGACTACTGGGGGAAACTGTCCTGTAAACAAGAAAATTCTTTAACAAGAATTACAAAAAACAATATTATGCTTAGAGTGAGTGCCGGTTAGTGCAGCTGCAATACAGATCCAGCATTCTTTTCTCTTCGTGGCCTTTGCACGTTCTTCCTTTACCTTTTGTGGGTTTTCCTCTCACATCCCAAAAGACATGGCAGTCAGGTTAGATATGGATTTTAAATTGGCCACAGCATGAGGGGGTGTGGACAGACACATATCTAAAGACACTCTCGTTTGATGTATGCCTGTCTAACTGATATTAACTGTTAGGTTTTCATAACCTAGAAATTATGATTCACTTGTATTTTGTTGTGATCAATTTTGTAACCTTGCCTTGAAACACTTGCTACCCAAACAGTCCCCCAGAGTGATGTTTACTTGATTATGTTCACCTGTTTTGTAAGTTGCTTTGGATAAAAGTGTCGGCTAAGCAAATAAATGTATATGTAAATGTAGTATGGGCTGTAATCAACTGGCACCTGCCCGGTATTGTTTCCTGTCTTGTGCGCAGTAGTGAGGTACAGACAACACACCTTTGAATTAGGTTTATGAATGTATGTATGTCTATGTTTAGTATTTGATTATTTTCATCAGATATGTCTGTGGCTAAAAAAAAAAGGACTCACAAAATTTATGGGTGGGACAAGGTGGCTGCAGTGATCTAGATTAGTTTTTCAACTTTGTCACAGTTTGTGTGGAGTTTTCAGGCTTTTGCTGTGTCTTGGTGAGTTTTTAGATTAGACTGAAACTCTTTTATGTTTCTTTGGTCAACTTTCCAAAACAGTTTGTAACAGCGACTGTATAAGAGCGTACTCCTGGGAGCATTTGGTGCCCTTTCAGCCTACCAGAAAGTACCTCTAGATCCTCTTGGTTCCCATAGAGAACACTCACAAAACTATAGCTCCTATGTGCTTCTGTTGTTATTGCATTGAGCAAAGAAAACCATTGGTGATGCCTGAGTTTTTACTACCACCATGAAGCATTCCCCCAGATGAGAATGACTTAACCTAATGTATCGATGCATGCTCAATAATCCAGGTAAGGAAATTCTAGAAAGTTGATTCTGTTCATCTGGACATAGTTTTTTTCCGAGGGAGATATGTTACATCACTCATCCAAGTGAATTCCTCAGTCTCAGTTGACTGCAGGTTTCATTACGTGAAAAAGGAACGACCATCTCTGAACTGAGGAGGGGGCCAAAGGGTACATCTTTCACCATCTTACAATGCTGTGATTGCACCCATTCCCCAACTCTCTGTGAATGGTACTCATGGCCATTGATCAATGGACAATTTTCATATCATTGATCACACGGCCCATTGTTAGTCAATGGTGCTAGTTTTGGACATTATACAAAGGTACTGTTTATAAGGTTGGAGAAACCTGCGGTCAACTGAGACTGAGGAAGTCACTTGGATGAGTGATGTAATGTATCTCCCTCAGAAAAAAAACTACGTCCAGATGTCACAGCCTTCATTTGCATACCCCCACTACCATTATATATTTTTTACTGTATATAGAAGATTTGACAGGCCAATGCAAATGAATTGGGAAGTTCAGTTGAGCTGCATCCCATTAGCTGTTTCTAAACCAAGTGAAGCAACAAGCAGGAGAAAAGACTTTTTCACTACACATTAGTCATGTTTTATTTTTATGAACTTAACAGGTTAGCCTTGCTTTGTAGATATGTGTTACTGAAGATGACAGCTTGACTATTTTTAATGCCTCCCCAACACCTTAACAGATAAGCAGTCTACACTGCTTTAAAAAATCTGTTTTTGTAGGTTATTTCATAACTCCTTTATTTCACATTGCAGGAACTGCATGATTGATTGTGCATGTACTCTATGTGTGTCAGTTTTGATTGCTATAAATTTGTCCAGTCAGCCAAACTCTCTTTACAGGTCTTTTTTAAAAAAAATATGATTTATGCTTGTTGACTGAAGACCTAAATAGTGAAATCACCAGAATCTGCCTGCTTGCTCAATTGAGAAGAAGCTTTAACACAAATGTGCAGATGCTCTATAGCACTACTGCTCCATGACTCCAGCTACATACCTTACTATTTGAAATTTTCAAACTACCTTTAAAACTCTGCATTAATTATATATTCAAGCTTGTTTATCTTACAATAGATTTCAAGAACATTTAATTATCATTTTTATTTTGAACTATAGCAATATAAAATGAAAAACAACGTTTCACAGAAGTAGGACAACAACATTTGACATTCCCAAGTCCACAGGACTTCTAAGTGCATATGAATACAAATACATAAAATTCAATGAATTTTAAATGTTTTGGTAACACTGTTATCATCTTATAATAATATGTGTAATTCAGGAGATGGATGATTTATAGAAAATGTTTACAGTGATGTTTAATATGGCTTTATGATATGAATGTACACACAATTAATATCCGCACTCTCTCCAAAAGTTGTGTGAGACGGCTAAAAAGCACATAGTACATACAATAACAAATATTACTTTGGCTTCTAGTAAGCTTTCCTGAAAAATAAGTGACTCTATACTTCAGAAAAAAAAATGTTCTTGGATTAATGAAAGAAAAATCAATGGCCAATGAGTTTTTCAAAAACAAAAACACACTCTTTTTAACACTTCATCGATCACTTTCTACATAACATTGTGACATGACCTGAAGATCTGATTGACGTATTAGACATTGATCCACTCCGTGAAAAATATCAGCTGTCGATAATGCCAATAGACTGTAAAGTGCATAAGAGAATGAAAATAGGCAAGACAGGAACAGGGCCAGCTTTGGCTTGAGGTTAAACACAAGTTCTTTCATACCTCTGTACCATTCTTGGCATTCATTTCCAGTTCTGCTTCTTAGTAGTTTGCAAACTTATTGCAGCCCCTTCAGTGCACAAAAATATTTTAAGTCTCAGCTCACGTTCCCAAAATGTTTACCATCTGCAGTCTGTTTTCAAAAACTGAACTACTTTTCTCCCAAGGTCTCGTTTCCATGGCTTGACAAAACTTTTCATATTTACGATAAGTCTTTTCTTCTTTGAATCTTCATGACCTGCCACTAGGTACTCCATTCCTGAAAAAGCAATAATGCATCAATCATTTTTCATTTTTGTTACACTTCAAATGTATATTGTTGAAAAATATTAGTAGTAATGTGTTAGCTGCAACGATAAGAAGTGCTTACAAAGGAAAAACAATTGTGCTTACTGTATGTGGCTGCACCAGCGATGATTTAGTTAGTTTAATGTCACATTAAAGACTGTGAATACATATGTGATCGATTATTTTGTGTTTTATCTTTGTAATCAATTTAGACCACTTTGCAGCGGTCTGTTTTCACTTTGATATTAAGGAGTCTTTTTCTATTAATCAGCGTCAAAAAATCCACTATGATTCAAAGTTGAGTAACAATAAAAAGTGAAAACCTCCAAAGGGTGAATACTTAAATAGACACCATATCTTATAATAAGTTCCAGTTCAGTGCTGAAGAACTGCAGAATAATGTGCATTTTATTCATTACTGTATGTTTATTTTATATTACTACTGTATTGTGATGTAAATGTTTATAAGCTACTATAAAGTACCTATTAGTCAGAATTATTCTGTCCTTGAGAATACAGCAAGTAAAGTAACCAATTAAATAATAACTAACAAAGCAGGGACACCTTGTCCCACCCATAAATGTTTAATTAGGCCACAGAAGTATTGTTTAATATAGCCATTTTTATTTAGAAATTCCATACCCTTAACAGTAATTGTGATTACAAGAAGTTTGGTTGAACAGAAAGCAAATATGGTATGTGTGGAGCTTCTATTGCAGTTTTCTTTCTTTCTTTTGATTTATGTATATTTAAGGTTAATGAACAACACAAAATTATCTTGATTTGGATTTTACAGCTTTGACAGTGATATGCTGGTTGCTAGTAAGTATTACTGTGCCCTACAGCAGACATTCAAGGTTGGACTCTGCCTTGTACCTGATTCTGCTGGTACAGGTTCTGGCTGGCCCTGACCATGTAATGGGAGAAAAAGGAATAAAAGAGAGATGGGTGGTATTTATTTGAGAATGTGAAACAAAGTGTAAAATGCTGAAGAATAAGCAGGTTTTGTATTGGTAACCCTTAACTGATTTTATTTAGTATGGAGCGCTTTTTGAAACACTATGTTGCAGAAAAATACACATTTTTCTACAAAATAATCTTTTATTCTAATTTATACAGTATGTTAGCAGACGTACAGCTGCATTATGCTACACACATGACAGAATGTACAAATCTAATACTAAAACTAAACCGTATAAAATAATAGAGTGGTATTTTGCACTTTGGTATTTTCTACCAGTTAACCATATTCAAAAGTCAAACAAAGTAGCAAGCTAGTACTTTAGCATCAGAACTTTGTCCTCCCATGTTTTAAATACAATAATTATACAGTAGAATAGAACTGTATGAATGAAGAAAACCCATCTAACGAAGAAGAAAAAAATATGCAGACTAATTCTGATGCTTATAGATCTAATTGTCAGGTCAGATGGTATTATGTATAGTTATTCCTCTGTCCCATCACGGCTATTTCACGCCAAATCATTAAAAGGTTTTGTTCAGAATGTTGTCTCAGATTATCTAAATCTGGACACTTAATTTCTACAGATTAAACAAGTCTTTACTTTTTTAAGCAAAAAGATTAAGATTAACAAATATGTTAGTTTTATTCCTGTTTTATTATTATTTGTATTATTGTAACCTCAATAAATACACTTTCCTTTATACTAAACTAGTTGTCACCCGCAGCTCCACCTGCATAGTAGTGAAACAGTACAAACTTTAAAAATCAATAAACAGGTATCGCTAGCTAAGTGGAAGCAAGGTACACTCCAAAATGTGGTGAGAGGTAGACCAACTCAAACGGAGGCTGGCGCGTTAATGAGGAGGGCCCAGCCTGGCTCCCCACTCCTGATGTCACGCTTCCCTCCCCTCGGCCTGCAGCCCCTGTTTGCACGAATAAATCGGGTGCCACAACCAATCTATAATTCTTAGCACGATGAAAGAAGTCACAAAATCAACTAGAATGTTCAAGCAAAAAAAAAAAACGATATGGATCGGTTAAGTAGTTCTCTCGTGAAAAGCAGACAGACAGATATTGGATTTTATATATATAGAGATGTAAGGCATCATAAGGTAAATTTCCACACAGTCATTTAACATAATGAATTTAATTTAAAATGATTAAAATAATAACATCTTGAAGCAAATTGTAAGCAGCTGTTGATGAATCAAATTCATATTTTTGTGTTTTACAAACAGAATTAATCTGAAAATCTTGTCATTTTAAAGTCTGTCTAGTACAGTGTGAAAAGAGTAGCAGCATACCTGGGTTTAATATTGGACATGTGCATCCTCTGGTGGTCCAGGATTCTGGATAAAGTGTTATTTTTTCATGAGCTATTTTCATCTTGGTAGGCAATAATACTTTTTTGACCTTTACATTAACTTCAGCATGAGAGCCTTTGTCATGAGCTGACAGGATCTTTACTTTGAGGACTGACAGAATTAAAAAAGGGAGCTTGTTAGTCATTATAAAATACTAAGGCAACAGGGAATCCTAAAAAGAACCTTGGAAAAATATTTAAATTGTTACCATTATAATAAATAACCCAAAACATTGTAATTTAACATGATACTTCTAAGGCATCCACACCCTCCTCTGTACAAACAATTTTTGTGGCAACTTAATTGTTGTAATATACAGTATGCCAAGCATTAATCACAATGGATCAGC
The DNA here is from genome assembly GCF_900747795.2 of Erpetoichthys calabaricus. Lineage (NCBI taxonomy): Eukaryota > Metazoa > Chordata > Cladistia > Polypteriformes > Polypteridae > Erpetoichthys > Erpetoichthys calabaricus. The sequence goes on from NC_041394.2 coordinate 244,948,520, forward strand.
TTAGTATGCTCTCCCTGGAGGCATTTACAGGTATGTTCTTATCTGCAGAAGATACAATGTAAAACTAAGCTTATTAGATAAGCAAATGAACTTCATGGCGGAGTGGTTACCTCACAGCTCCAAGAGCCTAGGTGCAAATCCTGACCTGATGGCTGCCTGTATGGAATATGCATTTTAATTTTCTCGCTCTGTGGTGTTTTCATGTGGTCAGCTATGAATGGTCATGTATCTATGAGTTTGTTACGTGTGCACCCAGTGATGGACTTGTGTCCCATTTAAGAATGACTCCTGCCTTGCTGCTGGTGACACTGGGATAGGCTACAGGCACCTATGACTCCATGAGGTAATGATTAGATGAGAGTTTTCTATGTATACATAAACATTTCTGTCCTGTTTTTGTAATTTATGATTACATAAAGAAAAAATAACTTTTACTCATAACAGTCATCATTGTTGCCTATCGTTGTACACCCAGAAGAAACTTACATGGAAATATAGGAAATATACAATATATATTTAATAACTTGTTAAAGTTAACAAAATCACTTAGAAACGGTCTTTAAAATGATATAATTGATCTCATGGATCCGTGAATTAGATCAATATCACATAATATCTTCAAACCTACTTAATCCTATTCAGGGTTGTAGGTTGGGTTTAAAAATGTTAGGCTATAAAATTATAACTTAACATTCTCAAATCTCCTATAAAATTATTTGAATGCTATTCATGCAAATAATACATTTGAAAATTCTTACTGTATATTAAGGGTTGACCAATTAGGGGTAGAAAATATGATATTGCTTTTTTTCTTGCACATCTTACATTAATAAACATTTGCTCAATTATGAAACCATTATTAAATGGTAGGGTCCAAGTAACTTGATCAATTTAATAATTAGGAATGAGACATTGCTGTTTAGAAGTATTTTTCAATTATCTCCTACCAAAACTGGTAGCAAAGTATTGCCAGCTGCAGACTTTTGGGTTTGAATCCTAGTGTGGAATCTGTAAGGGTTTCCTTTGGATAATCTGGCTATCCTCCCACATCCCAAAAATGTGCATATTAGGGTAATTTTCAACTCTATTTTGACTCCATATTAATGAATGTGTGTACGTGACTGTATCCTGTGATAGATTACTGCACTTCCTGTTCAAGTTGATCTTCTCCCATTTCTATGTGGGGTTGATGTGCTTGATCAACCTTCTCTAAACAGCTCGGCTCTGCACTTCCTTGCCAGTCAAGCCCTTTTCCTTCAGATCTTCTTTTGTTTTATCCATCCACCTCCTCTTTGGCCTCTCTAGCTTTCTCTTCAACTGCACTTACATTCCCATCACTATTTTGCCCACAAATTCATTGTCTCTTCTCATCATAAGCCCATAACACTTCAGCCTACTTTTCCTGTACTGTCTTATATATATCTCCCAATTTTGTTGTGCCTCTTATTGTCTCATTTTTTTGTAACTCTACACCTCCAACTCACCATTCTCATTTCTGCCACATCTAAGTTCTTCTCCTGTGCTTGCTTTACTGGGATTTACTGAGCATGTCTCAACTCCATACATCATTGCTGGTCTTACGACTGTCTTAGAAACTTTACCTTTAATTGATAGCTTCTTGCAATTGTTACATCCACACTGCACTCAGTGAGTTATCTCCACATCTATCTTGGGCTACTATTGATCCTAGATATTTAATTTTATCCTCTCTTTTCAGTAGCTCTCCCTGCAGGCTAACTTCTGAATCCTGATGATCATTATCCTCATATATTTTACCTTCTTCCTGTTTATCTTCAGCCCTCTGTCTTTCAAAGCCCTTCTCCATTCTTCCAACTTCCACTACACTTCCTCTTTTCTGGTGCTACACAACAAACTTTCATCAGCAATGTTGGTTCCTGTCTTGATCCTGCTGCTGTTGGGATAGGCTGTGTCCACTGCAACTCTTAAATGGATAAGCAAGAGCAGAAATTGGATTATTGAATCAACCTGAATTCACCTCCGCTAATCAGTTCTCTGTGAGGATGAAACCTAATTGTTTGCATACTATGTGTATGTAGATCCACACCCTGTTAAAAAAGCAAGACAACTACTGGGAAAGCTTCACTTAACGTTAAAACTTTATTGTATATCTTTGACAATATTTTTTTTTGCCAGGCAGTGATTTCTATGGTATTGATATTCAATAATTTAAAATCCTACCTGAAAGACTTTGAATCAGCTATATTTTTATTTAGTTGAGTTGGCACATGGCAGCAACTCATGGCAGGTATGTAGACATTGTCAAGACAACCCGTTGAAGCTCAAACTAGGCATCAGAATGGGGAAGCAGGGTGATTTAAGTGACTTTGAACGTGGCATGGATATTGGTGCCAGACAGGCTAGTCTGAGTATTTCAGAAACTGCTAATCTACTGTGAATTTCACTCACAACTATCTTTAGGGTTTACAGAGAATGGTCTGAGAAAGAGAAAATATCCAGTGACCAGCAGGTATCTGGGCGAAAATGCCTTGTTGATGCCAGTGGTCAGAGGAGAATGACCAGACTGGTTCAAACTGATTGGTTCGAAGTAATTCAAATAATCACTTGTTACAATGAGTTATGCAGAACAGCATCTCTGAACCTTGAAATAGCATAGCTATAGCAGCACACCGGGTGCCACTCTTGTCAGCTAAGAACAGGCAATGGAGGCTACAATTTGCACAGACTCACCAAAATTGGACAACAAAAGATTGGAAAAATGGTGCCTGGTCTGATGACTCTCAATTTCTGCTGTGACATTCAGATGGTAGGGTCAGAATTTAGTGTCAACAACATGAAAGCAAAGATCCATCCTGCCTTACAGTATATCAACAATCCAGACTGCTGGTGGTGGTGTAATGGTGTGAGGGATATTTTCTTGGCACACTTTGGGCCCCTTAGTAGCAGCTGAGCATTGTTTAAAAGCCACAGCCTACCTGAGTACTGTTGCTGACCATGTCTATCTCTTTATGACCGCAATGCACCCATCTTCTGATGGCTACTTCCAACACAATAATATACATAAAGGCACAAAGTTCAGATCATCTAAAAATGGTTTCTTGAACATGAAAATAAGTTCACTGTACTCAAATGACCTCCACAGTCACCAGACCTCTATCCAGTGGAGGACCTATGGGATGTGGTGGAAAGGGAGATTCGCAACATGGACATGCAGCTCACAAATCTACATCAATTGCATGATGCTATCATGTCAATATATACCAAATTTCCTGAGGAATGTTCCCAGCACCTTGTTCAATCCATGCCATGAAGAATTATGGCAGTTCTGAAGGCAAAGGGTGTCCAACCTGGTAGTAACAAGTTGTACCTAATAAAGTAGCCAGTGAGTGTATGTCTCAAACGTCAAGTCAAACAGGAATCACCACCCTAAGATGCTGATTGAAATCTACCTTGCCACTGGGCAAGTTTATCTGTATTGGACTAGCATCTTACCATCCCTGGCATCCTCTCACTCTAACCTTTACTCAGGATTTGAAAATGGATATATGGAATATTGATCTTGTTTTTCAATTTAAGTGGTTATGCCACTACATTCTGCTTTTGGTGCCACAGTAGTTTTCTAGTCATTCATTACCGTAAGATTAAAGTAGTACAATGAACTGGTGGATTGAAGATCGACAGTTGATTTGATGTATTGAACTAGTTGTAACAAATATTTGTGTGCATCAATTCATGAGTAATTGGAATTTTCTCAATTACAAATTAAGTTTTCTCAATTTAGAATTCAAAACCTTTCAAAGGTTTACTTAGGATGACCCCCTTATGCACCAAGTTCATAATTTCCACATGCCACAAAGCATGAACTTTTGGTGCAATACACTAGAAATGTATTTAATAAAACATTGTGCAATTCACTTTAAATAAAAAAAAACAGTTTTGAAAACTCACCATATGCATATTTCATTGCACAGAATAATTTGGGATTTCCTAGAATCTGTTCCTTACATTCACATTTACCTGCAAATAAAGGTAACTGTTAAAAATAAAACTAAGATCTACACATGAAACAAAATACTATGTTTAGTTATTAGACATTTTCTTCTTTCTGCTCTATCACAATACTCTATATTCTGTATTTTGATTATATACTTTTTATCCATAGCCCTTGTAACTGTCACCTGGAAATTCAGTTTTATAGTTTGATCAGTTCCAATTTGTTCTAATTCCTGTTAAAACTTGACTCTTCTAGGCTTATTGTTCTGTTTGAATACTATACAGTACATTATCCATATATCTTTTTTTATTAGCCTCTGATGGTTTATGTGTCTTCCAGTAAAATTATGATTTAATTCTTAAAGAACTTTGAAGTTAATGCTATTTTTATACTGTTACTTGCCCCAGGTCATTTGCTTTATTTTGACAAGTTATTTTTATTCACCTTATTTTAAGCAAACCTCTCCAAACAGACTGAAATTGCACCCAATAGAGGTCTATTAATTTAAAAATAACCAATGATAGTGTACATTATTTGCAGTATTTCTACCATCTTCTTTTACTGTTTTATATATTCACCTCTGTTATATATAGTCCCTTTAGTATGAGCCTAATCATACAGTATGGTGGAGAAGTCTTTTTTGAACCTGTTGGTTGCAATCCATTTGAGCGCTGTCACAAAGCATCTTGAAAATGTATGGGGTCATAGATTAAGAAATGCACCTACCTTGTTTCTAAAAATCCTTCTCTAATAGAAAATCTTTGTTTTAATTTGTCTTTGAGGAGTATTGCTGGTTGAGAGAGTTGCAATAACAAAAGTCAGCAAGATGTTTCCTTCCTTATCCAGCTGGAAAGAAGATGTCATCTTGCTAGGGGTACCTATTAGTTCATGTCAAAGCTGTATAATCCCATTCCAGGAGAAGAGAATGTGTGCAGTACTTTCAAAGTGTGAATGCTGAAACTCCAAGAGAGCAGATGTTGCAAGTGCAACTGATCATGTCATTAACACAACATGGTACGTAGGCAAGGAGCAGGTGAAAATCAGGCTAAAGTACCTAAATAGTGCAGAAATGAGCAATGACTACTGCCCAGATTTTCAAATGTAGATCAGGGAGTACAATGCTTGAATTATTACTTTCACATTAGTTGCAAAATTCTTGCAGGGCATTCATGACTGTATGTGCAATACAACACAGTTAGTCGAACCTGTTATAACACATTATTTTTCATAGTTTTTATTGTGTGGAAATTGTTTGAATTTATTTTATCTTTTCCATTTATTATTTACCTGATGCAAATTACAGATAATCTGATCGCAATCATTGGGATTGTGAAGTTCTGGTATAAATACGGCTGCAAAGTGAGTCAAGATTATCCTTCAGTTAGATGAAGTAAAAAAAAAAAACAACAATCTTTAGTGTTAGTGAGTTTCAGTTCGAAGATGGCCAAGTACTAGGTTTCAGTTTCAAGCTTTTCTTTGCTTTGGACTATGATTATGTGTTTGCACCACTGGCTTGTTTGTGGGATATTAGTTGGTCTCCTGGTTTTGACCTTTTGCCTGGCTCTGTCTATGATTCTAGCATATGTTATTATCTCCTGGGGTTTCTTTAATAAAATGTGGATTCGAGCATGAAAGTATGTGCATATCAAAAAACTGGAAAATGTGTACATCAAAACAAAAAATCAGATTTATAAAACTTTGCATAAGCACATTTGTTCCCAATTAACCCTTTATAAATCACAATTACTTTGTAAATATGCGTATGTGAATGCGCCCAATATGCTGCCCTGAAACATCCATATACGAAGCAAGCTAATCAACCGCATACATTCTGTATACAATCACGATGCTGCCAGCCTTCATTTATTGGTAGGCCTGTCTTCCTCCTGATGCTGTCAGTAGTGCGAGATAGAAGTTTTTGTCTCTAAATTACTGGCACGCAAATAAGTTTTATTTGATTGCCTAGCGTGGGTGTCACCAAAAAGTGGAAATATACTGAATGGCAACATATTACTGCTGCTGTGAATGCTCTAAGCTCCTGCTGCATTAAACCTGAAATACTGTATAATACAAAGCTGATCACAGGTCACCAGCAGTGTGTGTGTGTAACATGAGGAGGAGAAAGCACTTATATGCTCTCTGATTTTGACCTGTGAATGGCATCTGTATTTGGAGATGCCTTTTTATGCTGCATTATGCCAGAGCAGTCCTGACGTTTGTCATTGTCATACTGCCATCACAGATGACTTGCATGTTAATGGAATGAAGCTGCTTATGGTTAACAAAAGCAGTGTTATTCTTGCTAGGTGCCCTAATTGCAATATGAGTGCAGTATAGTGCTCCAATAACATTAGGAAAACCAGACACTGCTGCTGATTGCCTTTTTATATTAGCAAAAACATGTTTTGTTTTATGTACACTACTGGTCAAAAGTTTAAAAACACCTCAGTTTTTTCAGTGTACATGGAAATGCACACAGTTTAATGTCTTAATGTTTCATGAAATTAAAGCATAGAACAAATATACAATGGCAAATAAAATATAAGACAAGGAATCATTAAGTGTACAAAACTGATTCATCAAAGTAGCCACCTTTTGATAATATAACAGCGAAACTGTGGTAACACTTTTCATTCAGAATTTCAGTCACTCTGTGCAAGTCACCAATTATGCCTCCAGCAACAGAACCCCAGACCATCACACTTCATCCTCCATGTCTGACAGTTGGTGTCACACACTGAGGAACCATCCTTTCACGAACTCGACTGCATACAAACCCTGCATGATGAACTAAATTTTGATTCATTGGTCCATACAACTTTTTTTTAGTTTGAAGAAGTCCACAGCTGGTATTTCAAGGCCCTATTTTGTCCTTTAAGGAATGACTTTCTTACTGCCACTCACCCTGTCAAACCTGCAGCACAAAGTCTCCTCTTCACAGTAGAAACTTAGACTTACTTTTGTCGACCACTCTTAAGCTATGCTTGAAGCTGTTGTGCTGTGAGGCACCTATCACGCAAGCTGATGACCCTCAAAAACTTGTCTTCTAATTGGATGATTGGATTGTGACTTTGTGTGGTGGGTTGGCACACTGCCTGGGATTGGTTCCTGCCTTGTGCCCTGTGTTGGCTGGGATTGGCTCCCGCAGACCCCCGTGACCCTGTGTTCAGATTCAGCGGGTTGGATAATGGATGGATGGATGGATTGTGACTTTGGGTCTGCCAGATCTCTTCCTATTAGAGTTTATTCCTGTTTCCAATTGCCTTTGGATTGTGTAGGACACCTTACTCACTAACACTTTCATTTTTTTTGGCAATTTCTCTAAATGAAAGGCCAACACTTCTAAGGGTAATAATACTGTCTCATTTCATTTGTTAGTTGCCATTTTCTTGCCATTATAACTGGAATACTGTCCAGGCAATACTTTAGAGGGACCCTAATTGCTGCAGAACATCTGTAGGTTATAACCTATTAGTTGTTCCCTGAGGAAGGCCCATTTGTAATATTCTGAAATGTTCTCTTTTTTTCAGTTTTTGCTAACCTAAACTTTAAATTTAATCCTCTGGCAGTTTATTGTTTACCTTTTCACCATTTTAGGTCTTTCACTGCATTTCAACTGATTAGATTTGTAGAAAAACTGGAAAAACTGATGTGTTCTAAAACTTTTGACCGATAGTGTATGTACACCCACACCTTACGAAAACTGAATGTAGTGCCAGTTAATAGCTTCCAGCACAGCGGGCATGATAGATTGAAACTCTGCAGAACTCTGTTGGCCAGCTCTTTGAGAAGTGACAACAACAAGGCGATATAAATTGATGAAAACCCTAAAAAAGGTCTTCAGTGCAAATACACAGCATTGGCCCTCTTAAAAGGCAATTACAATACAATGTATTCATCACTTTGAGGTAATATTGTCACATCAAAGCAAATTGTAATAACGGTTTGGTGATATGAATTATTATACATGTGAGTGGTCAGTTAGTTGGTTTGGCTGCATTTCCCTGCTTGATCAAGGGTGTTGTCATTTCCCAGTTTCTCAAAGATGGTATGAATTCATCAGTTGTAAATATATGCACATTCTTCTATCAAGTTTTCTTTTATAAATCTAAATGTTTGTGTTGAAATCTGCATACACACATTTTAACTCTTTTTTTATGTGCACACACGTTTTAAAAAGCAGACCCCCAAATCTTTTGTCTCACAGTAATTCTAGATACTCTGTCTCATCACAGAACCACTGTCACAATTAAAAATAACATAAGTATATAAATATAATAAACAAAGTAAGAAGGCCATGCATAAAGTAGCTTTTGTTGCAGTACACTGTATAATTTGTGCTTACAATATCTTGATGCAGAAGAAGCCATGTTCATAATATTCTATAGGTAAATGTTGAGGGCTACTTTTAAGTGTGCCACCCTGTATATAAAACCATACAATATGAATGGTAGGTGGTGTGGGACTCCAATAAAAAGAACTGTTAATCATTCCAAATGAATAGAGTTTGTACAATGCAACTATACAGAATTATATTCCTTTGCATTTTTAAGTATGTTGAATGCATACAGAGAGCATACTGAAAATATCGGAAACAATGTGAAAAAATATACTCTTCCTTACCAGAATGACGAAGAGCTGAAAAACCCTGTTCATCTTCCCAGTCCCAGACAGGTTCAGTTTCATTAAGTGAGGAGATAAAGTCAGGTTTGTAGTACCAGTCAAGAGCTGTAGCACTGGAAACATGTACAGTATTTTTAATGAAAATAAGATTAGCAGCATATAAAACATTACCATATAGTGCCTTTTTCTAATCCAGAGAAAATTGACCAGTTTTGGTTAATAAGAAATTTGGGTCAAACTGTAATAGTCTTTTAAACTATAAATAGTTTAATTTTTTTTAATAAAATATACTTTTATAATCCTATGTGTTTTCATTAGAATGAGACAAAAATGCATGACTGCTCTGGGTGAGTAACTTTGAATAGTTCTGCAAAGTATAAAAGCTATCAACTCTTACGACATGCATTTTAATAAGACTTCTTCAAGGTCTCCTCAATTATTGCTAGTGTTAATTCTTACAAAGCATGATATAAAAAGGCAGATATGTAAAACTGCATCAGTACAAAGCAGTCAGGGAAAATAGCAAGTTATACAAATTTAAAATATTTTGCAATTAAAGCTACTCAATTTTTAATCTCATAGGGTAATCATTGCACGTTTCCTGCAATTTTATGAAATGTTCCAGCAGACTGTGTTCAAAGCTGAGTTATGTCACTGTTTCTGTGGAGTTTGCATGTTCTCCCTGTGTCTATTTAGGTTTTCCTCTGGGTATTCCAGTTTTTCTGCCATGTCCTCAAAGGACCATGTGTTAGTTTAACTGACCATTCCAAACAGGCTGAAATGTGGGTGTGTGCATGAGTGAGCCTTGAAACAGACAGGTGCTCTGTCTTAGGCTGTTTTCTTCTTTGCGCCCAGTGCTGCTGGAACAGACTCCTGCCTCCCATGACCCTAAATTGGACTGGGTGGGTCTGAGAATGTCTGCTATAGACCAGCAAGTTTAGACTGCACTAAAAACTGTTTCCAAAAAATCATAACAAGTGTGACATTTTTAAAGGCTTTGTAAGGATAATTGCATTATTGCTAAATCTAGTTATATGTTATATGCCTTGAACTATACATACCTGCTAATGCAGTCTCCTGTATAGGGATCACAGCTTCCAGCACAGTCACATGGCCGGCAGCCATAGTCACTGAAACCCCAGTATCCCACCATACACCTGTCACAGTGTGGGCCACCAATTCCTGGCTTACAAATGCAGTCTCCATTGTTTGGATCACAGAAGGACACAATACTATCATTGAAGGGTAGGGAGCCAATAGGATGGCAGCCGCAGGCTAAAACATAAAGGACATGTCAATGTTACCAAATCAATTAATTGGAAAGTATGCAAGTCTGGTATAAAAAAGAAATGTAGAAGAATTAGTTAAGATACAGTTATATTTTGTGCTATGAATACAGTAAAAAAAGTGTAGAAAAAAACAAAATAGAAAAACACACACAAACCAACTGTTTTTTCAACTCCATGAAGTGAAATTTTACTCCAGTTTAGGATTTCCTAAAATTAACTTACAGATAATAAGCAGTTTTTAAATTAATTTGCCTTCGATTATGAAATCAAGGTTTTTGATTTTCTTTTAATCTATTTTTTAATTAAATGCACTTTGTGATGTGATCAGTTTCTCAAACTTCTTTTTGTTTGAAAGTGTGAGTTTTGTTTGAGTTGTTTAAACTCACAAACACACATGAAAAAAAATTTCCAGGTAGAAGAGTAAAAAAGAAAACTGAAACTGTAAACTGAATAAACTGTACCATTTTATACAATTACAGTGTTAATTACAAAATAATCCTGCTTAAAGAAATGTCACTACCGTGTGTTAATTCAACAATGGTGCAATCCCGCAGCAGAGCTCGGCAGAGCACTGTGCTGTGTTGTGCATGTTTTAAGTAACCATAAGCTATCATGAATGTATTGTATTATGTCAGTTTCTATCCACTGCGGTTACCACTTAATTTTCAAATTGCTTTTACTTTTTGATTTACCCTCCTATTAAAGATTTTTCTTTTGTCCACATATTAGGAACCTTTTTAATTCTCAATACTTCTCAGAGTTAAATGGCCTTTACAGGACAATTATTTTTAAGAGTGTACTTCCAGGACGTGCTTCTTCAACGAATCTAATTTAAAACTCAACAGATTGGTAATATGGTGCTGTTTCCACATTATTAATTTATATCTATTCTGAAGTAACACACTTCAAGATACTGTACATGTACTAACCCTTACAAAGACTCTTAGTTAGGAAATTGCTGTCATTCTCATGGCATTAGTACTTGCTGGTTGAATTAGTGTAAATTGTTCTAATCTCAGCATTTTTAAAACTTTACTTTGCAATTTCTAGTGGCATTTTGCTAATTGTACAGTATATCAATCATAGAGATCTGACAGGCTGATTCAAACTTGAGTTTTACTTTTGAGTTTCATATACCTTAACAAAGTTTTAAAATGATATATACTTTTTGTGATACCATTTAATCTTTCTCTCAGGCTCTGCCATTTGGTATCCTCCTGTTGCTGAGGGTGTGTTCTAAGAGATCATGACCCTAACCTCATTATGTCAAAAGTTTAAAGGTCAGCTCAAGCAGCCTTGTTTTATGGCAGATAAACCATTTAATTCCTTTCCAAATATTTCCTTTCTGATTATTTCCTGCTGATGACATTGATCACATTTTGATGAAACATCCCTTTTGATTCTTTTTTGTTTTACATTTGCCTTTTTCTGTTTGACTTTGATTTCTGGGTTTACTTTTGATTCTGGCTATAAAATTGCTTCAATTTCCCATTAATAAAATTGTCAAAAATGCTACCTCTGGTCCTCTCTCATATTAAAATACTATCTTTGAGATACTGTAGATGTGGAAATCACTAACTAAATGTTTAATTAATTATAGAATTTTAAATAAATGTAGAATTTATTGTTAGCTTCCTACACATGAGACAAGCGTGTAAATTATGACTTATTTAGTGAATTTGGAGTTAAATAATATAAAATGATGGCTTATTTAAAAAGTTAAATAATAATGTATAGTTTAACAAAAGCTTGTTTTGAGCTTTCATAAATGTCAAAATCAGTTGTGGGTTCTGCAGCTGAAACAAGCGTTCAAGTAAAAATAAATACATAAAAGCTGCTTGTCCAAAAAGTTACTGAGACCAGTTGAAATTTAGATTAATATTTAATATTTTAATAATTGCTTATAAATTGTAATTTAAGATTTTTCATTCCATCAGACTGATTTATAGACACCAGGTAGTCTAACATGCATGTCTTTGGCATGGAGTAGAAAAACCACAGTACCTAGAGAAATCTCATATATTCATAGCGGGGGAATTCCACACTGACTGTGACTGAGCTTGAAACTAAAACCCAATATTCTGGAGCAATGAGACAACAGTACAATACTTCTGCTAAAAAGACAGGAATTAATGAAAGGTAACTGGTTCTGGATTCAAATCCCAGAAGCCCCCATTTGGAATTTATAAAGAACATTCTCCCCATGTATGTGTGCGATTTCTTTGGGTACTCAGGTTTTCACTTACATCCTAAAATTGTATAACTTTAATTGAAAGGCAACTTTTAAATATCTGAATGAGTGTGTGTGAGTCTATGTGTTCTATGATGAAGTTCCATTAGGCCAGACTATTTAGTCAAATTTTTATTTTAACTGAAGTAAGAAATATTTCAGTTACAAAAACTTGAATAAATGCAAAAAAACATACTCATATCCTTTCAAACATACTTATGTACTAAAAGTAAAAGTACATGTTATAATAATGAGAAGGTACAAGGTTTTGTCTAGAGAACACAATTTATTATTCATGCAGAATTTTTGCTACAGAAATGCACTGCATAATCATGAATAATGCAAATGCAATCCTGCCTTTGATTAGTATATAATAGCAGTCAGTGTCATGGTGAGGACCTGAAGTGTGGCACTAGTGAGTGTGTATAGGACTTACACTGTACCTCCCCTATTAGGAAACCCGGCAGAAATACTTGAAAACCAACATAGATTTTGTTTATTATACATAAGTAAAGTAAAGGTCAATTTTAGAAGGGTAATTACCACATTAAACAGTAACATAACTGTTATTTATCTTAAACAAGAATTCTCCAAAGAAAGCTATGGTTTTCTTTGCTCAATTTAGTATGTAATTTTATTTTTAAATTACTCGAGCACTTATGTAAACTAAAGAATTAACTAGAATTAAACTGAAGGCATATTATTAACTTTCCAGCATAACCAAATGTATGGTATGCCAGTTGGTTGTGTCATAATATATACTGTATTGTAATGGGCAGCTGGGTCCCATGCCCGGCCGGGACACCACTGCTGTATATGGTCTGGGGGAGCAGCCATGGGCTCCTCACTACCTCCTCCGGGACGCTTGGTGGCAGCCTCCCTGGGTGACGATGGTGCCTCAGTTTCCCGCAGGGCTCCATGGGAGATGGAGTTCTCCACAACCCTGTGGGGATTTGGGGTGGCCACCAGGGGGTGCTACATGGATCCCGGAGCCAGCCTGGACACCTCTACAGCCCCGCCCGGAAGTGCAATTAGCAACAGGTGATCAAGCACCTAGAGCACTTCTGGGTGGGCTATAAAAGGGGTCAGCTTCCACCACTCAACAGCCAGAATCGGGAGGAAGAGGACGAGGTTGCCTGAGAGGAGTAGTGGTGCCAGAGGAAGGATTGTTTGTGCTCTGTTTAAAGTGTTTTGGGACTGTGTTGGGCCTGTGGGACACGGGGAAGACGTGCCCCACGGCTGAAGAGAAAATAAAAAACTCTTTGATTTTAGCACGTGCCTCTGCGTCAGTCTGTGCCGGGTCGAGTGCTATATAGCGCCGTATCACAATATATTCATATTTTTAATGCATAATCAAAATTTTACAGATTAACATTTTCTCACACTTATATGCATTAAACCAACTTGCATTAATATTCTATTACAATAATTAAACTTCAGTACAACATAATAAAATGGCAATTACAAAGCTGAGAATCACTATTCAACTGAAGAATGCACTATAAATGTGTCAGTTCTGTTAAACTGAAATACTTTCTCCTGAATCATGTAAAGGACTAATAAAAAGGATAGCTCTGAAAAAATAAAAGTCACACACTTTGCAATTCAGTTGAAGACTGAATAATAGATGTACAGTAATTATCCAACAATTCACAAAGACAAAACATATTACCACTCAAAGGTCAGCCTTGCAGACGAAACTAGAATATTCACTTAATAAGCCACCTATATGTCCTTAGTTATTGCCAAGATGAATACCCTTCCTAAGCTTCTTTTTCTATTTCAAAACATTTCAATATACATCGATAAATTATTTTTTAAGAAATTAGATTCAACTATAACCTCATTAATTTGAAATTCAAAACATCCAAGTATCCAAACGGTGACCCTACAAAGACCTAAGGCGGAAGGTAACATGGCTCTACTTAACTTTCAGTTTTATTACTGGGTAGCAAATATACAAGCTAGAAAAACCTGGACACAAATAGATGAACACACACAGGTTTGGTCCGCAATAGAAATAAAATCCTGCAGTATTTCTTTATATTCCTTGCTTTGTACCCCAATAAGTACATGTCATCACCAATATACTAACAACCAATTGTGCTTCACTCATTCACAATATGGAACCAATGTAGGAAATATTTAAAGATAGAGAAGTATTTATCTGTGGCTCCTCTGCACGAGAACCACCTTTTTCCACTCTCTCAAACGTACACAGTTTTTAATGTCTGCAAAACATTCGGGATTAGATCACTTAAAGATCTGTACATAGACAACATCTTTGCATCCTATGAACAATTACATTCCAAATTTAACTTTCCAGCAACACATTTCTTTCACTACCTTTTTTAAACTAATCCTGCCCAATTTTCCTCACCTCCCACCAACCCCTATGGCACAAAAAATATTGTTCAGTCTTGAGGACTCGGACAGCATCTCCGTAATATACAAAAACATTTTACAGTCCCTACCTTTCAAAGATCCAAGAGTACAGTGGGAAAAGGATCTCTCACTCAACATCTCAGAAAAGGAGTGGAAGGTAGAAATGCACAGAATTCACTCGAGCGCCATATGCGCAAAGCATACAATTATTTAACTTAAAATTATATGTCACGCTCATCTGTCTTGTTTAAAATTGTCCAAAATGTTTCCTCGGCAAGATCCAACCTGCGAACGTTGCAATCAAGTCCCAGCCTCATTGGGCCATATGTTTTGGACATGTGCCAAATTAACATCATTCTGGACCAATATCTTTAAATGCCTCTCAGACAGCCTCGGTGTCACAATCCCTCCTAATCCACTAACAGCTGTGTTTGGTGTACTTCCAGATGGGCTTAAAGTGGAGAAGGACAAACAAACTGTAATTGCCTTTACTACACTATTGGCACGTAGACTTATCTTGCTCAATGATGTTATATATACTATTTGAAATTGGAAAAAATCAACTTCTCACTTAGAGGATCTAATCAATAACATTTTAGAATAAGCATTTAAAAGCATATTTTCTCCCCTCTTTCTGATTCTATTTATTTTTATTCATTTATTAAATTATCTATTTACTTATTTTTACTAGTTTTACTCTGTTGGCCTTTCTCTCTTTCTCATGGATGGGGGTTGATTTATTATTGTTAAACTTGACTTGCTTGTCTGCGGTGGGCTGGCGCTCTGCCCAGGGTTTGTTTCCTGCCTTGTGCCCTGTGTTGGCTGGGATTAGTTCCAGCAGACCCCCGTAACCCTGTAGTTAGGATATAGCAGGTTGGATAATGGATGGATAGATGGACTTGCTTGTATGGAATGTTATTCGATTTTAATAAAATCAATAAAATGCAAAAAAAAAAAACTTAGTATCATGGCTTACCATCCTAGGAAAATTCTCTGCAATCTTCATTACTTTGAGATACAAAACATTATGGACTTTCATTATTTACAGTATTTATATTATCATAAAAGTTATCTAAAAAACAGAGCTAAACTAAACTACTTTATTTACATGCTTGACTTTCTTTATTTTCAAATGACTCACAAGTACTAAGATATCTAATCACACTAAAATTTAAAAGGAGAGAAAAAGTCTAGTGTGAGTTGAAAGATACAGGCTAATGTTTATAGATTAGGATTAATTAATTCAAACAAACAAGTTTGCACAAAGCTCCAAAGAATCTGCTTTCATCTAAACAGTGTAACCTTTATTTCCCTCTCTGCACTAACTTGCTAAGTTAAATTCCTGCTGGACAGGACAATGCACAGTTCTGTTGCATCACATTCATTGAGAACTTTGTGTTATTTTATGTTGACAAAAAGAGTAATAGGCATGATATTCTTGAATAAAACCTGTATTAGCAGTTTTTGCTTCACCTCATAATGCACATAATTACTTTTTTATACTTCTGTATAACACACTGATGGACTATTGATGTATGATGTGTGACATCATATTTCATGGCCACTTGCTAAGTGATGCTATTCAGTATAACAGCCTCTACTACAAACCTCCTTGGGACTAGCCATTAAATGATGTTTGCAAAATTAACAATTCACAATAAAAGTTTGCTCTACCATATTAAAAAACACAAATGTTCCATATGATACATTTTTTACACTGCATGTTTTTTTCATTAAAATAAAGAGGAGATAGAACCATACTTCCATCCATCCATCCATTCTCTTCCGCTTATCCGAGGTCGGGTCGCGGGGGCAGCAGCTTGAGCAGAGATGCCCAGACTTCCCTCTCCCCGGCCACTTCTTCTAGCTCTTCCGGGAGAATCCCGAGGCGTTCCCAGGCCAGCCGGGAGACATAGTCCCTCCAGCGTGTCCTGGGTCTTCCCCGGGGCCTCCTCCCGGTTGGACGTGCCCGGAACACCTCCCCAGGGAGGCGTCCAGGAGGCATCCTGATCAGATGCCCGAGCCACCTCATCTGACTCCTCTCGATGTGGAGGAGCAGCGGCTCTACTCTGAGCCCCTCCCGGATGACTGAGCTTCTCACCCTATCTTTAAGGGAGAGCCCAGACACCCTGCGGAGCAAACTCATTTCAGCCGCTTGTATTCGCGATCTTGTTCTTTCGGTCACTACCCATAGCTCATGACCATAGGTGAGGGTAGGAACATAGATTGACCGGTAAATTGAGAGCTTTGCCTTATGGCTCAGCTCCATTTTCACCACGACAGACCGATGCAGAGCCCGCATCACTGCGGACGCTGCACCGATCCGCCTGTCGATCTCACGCTCCATTCTTCCCTCACTCGTGAACAAGACCCCGAGATACTTGAACTCCTCCACTTGAGGCAGGATCTCGCTCCCAACCCTGAGAGGGCACTCCACCCTTCTCCGGCTGAGGACCATGGTCTCGGATTTGGAGGTGCTGATTCCCATCCCAGCCGCTTCACACTCAGCTGCAAACCGATCCAGAGAGAGCTGAAGATCACGGCCTGATGAAGCAAACAGGACAACATCATCTGCAAAAAGCAGTGACCCAATCCTGAGCCCACCAAACCGGACCCCCTCAACGCCCTGGCTGCGCCTAGAAATTCTATCCATAAAAGTTATGAACAGAATCGGTGACAAAGGGCAGCCCTGGCGGAGTCCAACTCTCACTGGAAACGGGTTCGACTTACTGCCGGCAATGCGGACCAAGCTCTGACACCGGTTGTACAGGGACCGAACAGCCCTTATCAGGGGGTCCGGTACTCCATACTCCCGGAGCACCCCCCACAGGATCCCCCGAGGAACACGGTCGAACGCCTTTTCCAAGTCCACAAAACACATGTAGACTGGTTGGGCGAACTCCCATGCACCCTCCAGGACTCTAAAAAAAGATGTGTGCATGATTTTGGGAGAGAGAGAGAGAGAGAGAGAAAGACAGAGATGGATGATAAAGCACTTAAAGCAGCACTTACTGTATGAGAGCTGCTTCTCTGCTTAAATCCATTGGCCTTGGTACACTGTCACTAGTGAGTCTTGAAAAGGATTCTGGCTTTGACCGCTCAAAGAGTTGGGAAAAGTGAGTACAGGTGGTGTTCCCTCTGAGACAGAGGTATGTATGTGCACACAGTGGACATCTCTGTGAAGCTGCATAAAAAGCTGTGGATGATCAGAGAAGTGGCATGGTCGCTGGATGGCAGCCAAGGAGGGGTTGAGGGAGAGACACTGCATTTCAAAATGTATTAGACTACCAGCATCAGTGATGATAAAATGTCATATAAGTAATCAACCTGATTATCATATTGATGTTGATGATTCTAAAAGAGTGAGATGTGCAATGTCACATATCCTTTAAAAAGGTTGCTTAAAATTCATCTAGCCTTCAAGCCCCAAGGCGGAACAAAAATTTCAGGCTGTACATGCACACACATGAGCAAACATGCCAAGAAAATTGCAGGGTCAAAGGACACCTGCCTAAGTAACCCAGCATTAGGCTAGCAGTGCCAGGCACAAAGACAATTTCACATACCTCAAAAAGACACCTGTTTCTAGACAAGAAATGATATTGAGAATATCATGGAAAACTGAATAGAATTGATTTGTGATTTGTGATGTCCAGTAGATTTTGGTGAGCAGAGACATGTTCTGTTAGCTTTCCCTGAGCTCAAATTCCAAAAGGTAGACTTATCTTTACTTGAAAGAAAGCTGACATTCTTTTTATTAGCTCTCACATAATAAGAGACAGCAAGACCCCTTGCAGGTCACAAGATCTCACTGGAACTGTCTTCTTTAGTTAACCACTGACTTTTATGGCTGGGCTCACTGTAGTATTTCAGTAATTTTGCTTGTAAAGTATGGAGCAATATCTTGTGCATACAACATACAGATATTGTTCACACAATACTGTATATAACTTGTGGTCTCAAGATATTACTTGTGCCCATAAAATTGTGTTTTCACAAGGTTAAAAAGACACTGGTTTTAGGGACTTCAGGGGCTCCATATAAGCAGAAAAACAGAAAAAAATACTTATTTCAACACACTTTTTTAAATTTGAAAACAAATTCTTAAAACAGAGTTTTTTAGGTGTTGTTTTCAAATATGACCTTGAGGAAAGTTTACATTCAGTTTCCATGTCTCAACACTGAGTGGGAAGAAAGAGAATGATCTACCAAACGAGCAGTGGAAGGCATGCTGCTGTGCTTTTATTTTCAAATTATTGGCTGCGTCTGAGCAACGCTGATCTATGATCTAAGTTGACCACATACCCGGTAAGTCTCTTTCATGAATTTATAATAGTTTGGTCTGTGTAATGCGTAATGAAGACTTGCCGTAAGCTCTGTTTAAGGGTGTAAAAAGCAGCACATTTAGCAGCTGTTGAGGGTGAGAAATCAGGGAAAATGCGAATGTGGTTATTTTCAAATATAATCTCTTGTTTCTGTCTGAGAAGTGACATTACATTAAATTTAGATTATGATTTTTCTAAATGCACGACAAAAGTCCTAGGTTTAGAGGTATTTAATCCCTGTATGCGGTAAGCTGCTGCTATCTCGGTGTCTGATTTAAAGTCCTCTCCAATTAATTTTTAGAATAGTTCTTCAACGAATTTCACTGGGTTTGGACTTTAACGATTCTCAGGTAGACCTTCGATTCTAATATTATTCCTTGTGCATCCATCTTCCAGAGCAGCAAGTCTGTCTCCGTGTTTTTTGCATTCAGAATTCGCAGCTGTTGCTTTTCCATTGGAGGTAGATGTCAGATGTTCGAGTCATAAATGTTTGTTTAACATCTTTCAACTGATCAGCAAGTGCTCTCAGCTTATTCTCAAACTTAGACGCATTTTCGTGAATGTGTTCCTCAATTTTTTCCAGCATACCTTTAAAGGCTACCTCAAAGCGATTATACACATGTTTCTCCAAGTCTTTATTATCCTGCCGCAGCTCCTGCAGCTCCAGCCACAGCTTCTCATTTGTTTTGGGCATACCATTTATTTCTCCTTTATATCTTTCTTGAGCTCAGTGATCATTACCTTCACTTCGGACAGATCGTTTAGGCCTTCACGCTCTGCAGGTGAAGCTGCAAGTCCCTTTACAGCCGATGTTCGCGAGAAGTAGATGATAACGCGGACGGCAAGGCCATTTCCAGTTTCAAGTGATCTTCTGGAATTGACGGGCTATCATGACCTGCATCACTTGCACATTCGCTCCCAATTTCGCTCTCAACTGGAGACGATGCAGCATACCGGGGTCCCGGGAGATCCGTGCTTTCGCCCGTCTGCTCCAGGTCAGTCTCTGTAAGGCCTTACCTTGAGGTTGAACTTGGACTTGATGCCTGTCTAGGCTTGGGTGTATCTTTGGGTTTCTTTTCCGTTTATTTCTGAGCCCCTTTCTTACCGCTCATGTTTATATATGCTTGAATATACTGTAATAGAACCTCCTCGAGTTGGGTAAATACAGGATACCTCGGGATAATAAAAAAATAAAAGAAAAATAAAAGAAAAATGAAAGCCGCTGCTAACGGAGTTCTGCTTCAGACGTCCATCTCATGCAACGGACAAGACCAACCCTAACAATCACATCTTTACTTTATTCTAATCAAAACATTCAAAACATCAGTTACTGCAAAGGAACGTTACTTCCTTTCCTTCCAATTATCCAGGTACTAGCCATTTACCTAGAACCTGATAAGCAATGTGTTAAAACACAAGTTTCATACTAAACACAAAACAATGTCCTCCAGTTGTAAAAACAACATTAATAGTTGTAACTGTAGTAGTAGTAGTATTTTGGCATGCACACAGAGTGGACAACTTTTCTCAAAGTTTTCTATCATAAACCGCAGCAGTTGTACACACAATGAACCACCAAACTGGTGTCAACCCCAAGACATTGGCAAGATTATAAAGGCACACATATCCTAATATTTTAAATCAGAGGGGAGCTGAGCACCAAATGTCAAAACGCAGCAGAGCTACAAAGTGCCTGATGCACAATAACCTGTATAATGAACATGCTAGATTAACTAAAACCGTGCAGTTTAAGTATAAAGCAGTATTTTATTTTTGCAAAGGTGAAATCTCCATTGCCCAGCAGACAGCATGTTAAGGAGTATCTTCATTGTTTTGTTTATGATAACAGAAAGAAATCAAAGACATTATGACTAACTTATTGGTAAAATATCTGCACCTTGGTACCTGGGTGTGCCAATAAAGAAATACTGAACATACAGTAAAAATCTCCCATTGATCACCACTGAACTAATTTAATCATTATTCATTTGTGAACTGTAGAGGTACTGTACTTTGTATTAGGTAAGTTAAGGTTTATATCTAAAACTTTAAAAAAGATAATGTATAAATTCCAACTGATTTCAAAAGTACACATCCTCAGGTGTCTACTAATGTATAATATGCTCATATTTCTTTTTGTGTTCATAAATCTTTTAAACAAAGTGCAAATCCATAACTGACAAGAACACAGAATGCCTGGTTTGTGCCTGGATTAACTGATCGTAATAGAATTAATATTATATAAACTACAGACCTTTCAGAAGGGAATGCTTTTCTGCTCTGGCAGACAGCAAAATAAGTAGTGAATAATGAAACAAGACACAAGCCATTGTAAAAGCAATAATTAACGAGAACTTGCAGGGCATGGTCTCTAAAAAAATTAAGAAACATTGCTTGCTTGATTTAATTACTATTAATATTTGATGTCATTTCTTTTTCCCTAGCTTCATTGCTGGTTGTATGCTTATAGTACAAGTAATCTCTTAACATCAGAGGGCATTGATTCTGGTTACATATAAGACACCATCCATTATATGAAAAACTACAGCAGCTCTTCTTATTTGTTCATTCAAAATAATGCAGTTGAGCAGGAGTCCAATGGATGTCCTTTAAATATTTTAAACTCCCAATATAGAAAATCACTACAGGTGTCACTGCGCAACTGGAAGATTTGAGATGGTTGTTGCCAAACAAGATCATAGCAGGGGTAGACTCATGGTTGTGTGAGGTATGATGACAGTATTGGGGAAGCGACACACAAGCACAGTCGGCTTTACAGAGATAGGAATAGAAATGAGACCAATTGCTGCCAGCACTTACTTATATAAAACCAACAGGAGGGCCTGGCACTGTCCAGGATGGAATAAAATACAATGTGGATGCCAGACAAATTCTTCAGGGGTAAAAATATTAACCCCAAAACAAAAGTTCACTGAATAAACCTCACGTTGGGAGAAACTTTGCTGGCCTGTGCCAAGTCTCTAAAATGCCTCATGAAGGGCAATAGTGGTCACTGAATAAAGTTCAACAAGGATTACACTTTTAGAAACAAAAAACATAGTTAATGGTAGAAATAGGGAATCTGTGTACAATTTGGTGGAGATAGCTTAAAAGGTGTAAATGTGCAGGCCGGACAAACACACAAAGAACTTAGATGGATAGTGCCTTCACTTAAACAACACAAGTATTTCTGGAAAGTATATCAAAATGGTTAAATAAAGGTGTAAGACTGGAAATAATTAAATGAGAAGGTATCTCACACAGTATATCTGAGTTTGACTTTTTTATCATTAGAACTATGGCAGCTATTATTAATACTATATGGTTTGTAATCATACGTTTTGTATTTTGTTGCATTCTAGATTTTTAGTAAAGCACATTTTGATGATGCTTGTTGTGAAGGACACTATACAAAATAAGAAGAGTTTAAGTCCAATCATTCTTTTTTAATCCAGTTATCCAGTTTATGATTACTTTTCCCAGTGTTATGCACAATGCATAAACCAGCCCTATCCAGTCCAAACGAGAGAGAGCAGGTTAGGGTTGCCATACCCACTATATGACAAACCACCTCAGGATCCCAATAGGACCTAAATGCAGCCATGCAATGTGTGACACCTCAGCACCAAACTAGTTCAGATGGAAGTGTGAGGTTTTTTATTGTGGCTGGAGTGCCAATCCTGTCACCAACCCCCAAGTTTCCTTGCAGGTTGGAGGGCCTACTTGCAGGGCTGGATTTAGGTTAACGTCATACACAGGACGGAGCAATTGCAGGTTAAGGCCCGTGCTCAAGGGCCCAACAGAGTGGAATCACTTGTGGGATTTACGGGATTTGAAAAAGCAACCTTCCAATTGCCAGTGCAGATCCCTAGCCTCAGAGCCACCACTCCACCCAAACTCATAAAGGGTTGATCAAAAATATACAGTATATGTTTGGGATATGGCAGGAAAATTATAATAACCAGAGCAAACCAATATTGTAAAACAAGTAAAACTTGCAAACAGCACACACTCGACGCCTAGGTCAGGATTTGGACTGAATATTCTGCCAGTATACTCTGGCAGAGTTTTGGTTGCTTGACATTCCACTCCATCTCGTTTTGTAGTTTGTTTTTGGATGTTTACTCTTCTCTCACAGCTCATATACTGTGTAATATATCTACTACAAACCTAAACATGTTTAAATATGCGTACACATGCAAGTTGCTGCTGATACCAGCATAGGAGAGACATCCCCACCCATAACTACAACAGCGCAATTGAGCAGAGAGCTGAGGAGACTTTGTGCCAGCAAAGCAGCGGGTCCAGATGGAGTATCGCCACGACTGCTGAAGGTCTGTGCATCGGAGCTGGGGGTCCTCTACAGTGCATCTTCAACCTGAGCCTGGAACAAGGGAGAGTCCCGAGGCTTTGTAAAACATCTTGCATCACCCCAGTCCCAAAGGTATCACATCCTAGCGAGCTGAATTACTTCCGGCCTGTTGCTCTGACATCACATGTGATGAAGACCATGGAGAGGCTGCTGCTCCACCACCTGAGGCCACAGGTTCAACACACCCTTGACCCTCTGCAGTTTGCATATCAGGAGAAGGTGGGAGCAGAGGATGCCATCATCTATATGCTACATCGATCCCTCTCTCACTTGGACAGAGGCAGTGGTGCTGTAAGAATTATGTTTCTAGACTTCTCTAGCGCCTTCAACACCATCCAACCTCTGCTCCTTAGGGACAAGCTGACAGAGATGGGAGTAGATTCATACCTGGTGGCATGGATCGTGGACTATCTTAAAGACAGACCTCAGTATGTGCGTCTTGGGAACTGCACGTCTGACATTGTGGTCAGCAACACAGGAGCGCCACAAGGGACTGTACTTTCTCTGATCCTGTTCAGCCTATATACATCGGACTTCCAACACAACTCGGAGTCCTGCCACATGCAAAAGTTCGCTGATGACACTGCTATCGTGGGCTGCATCAGGAGTGGGCAGGAGGAGGAGTATCGGAACCTAATCAATGACTTTATTAAATGGTGCGACTCAAACCACCTACACCTGAACACCAGCAAAACCAAGGAGCTGGTGGTGGATTTTAGGAGGCCCAGACCCCTCATGGACCCCGTGATCATCAGAGGTGACTGTGTGCAGATGGTGCAGACCTACAGTATAAATACCTGGGAGTGCAGCTTGATGATAAATTAGACTGGACTGCCAATACTGATGCTCTGTGTAAGAAAGGACAGAGCCGGTTATACTTCCTTAGAAGGCTGGCGTCCTTCAACATCTGCAATAAGATGCTGCAGATGTTCTATCAGATGGTTGTGGCGAGCGCCCTCTTCTACGTGGTGTGCTGGGGAGGCAGCATTAAGAAGAAAGACGCCTCACGCCTGGACAAACTGGTGAGGAAAGCAGGGTCTATTGTTGGCATGGAGCTAGACAGTTTGACATCTGTGGCAGAGCGACGGGTGCTCAGCAGGCTCCTATCAATTATGGAAAATCCACTGCATCCACTAAACAGTGTCATCTCCAGACAGAAGAGCAGCTTCAGCAACAGACTGCTGTCACTGTCCTGCTCCACTGACAGACTGAGGAGATCGTTCCTCTCCCAAACTATGTGACTCTTCAATTCCACCCGGGGGGGTAAACGTTAACATTTAACATTATACAAAGTTATTGTCTGTTTTTACCTGGATTATTATCAATCTTTAATTTAATATTGTTTTTTTTTGTATCAGTAAGGTGCTGCTGGAGTAAGTGAATTTCCCCTTGGGATTAATAAAGTATCTATCTATCTATCTATCTATCTATCTATCTATCTATCTATCTATCTATCTATCTATCTATCTATCTATCTATCTATCTATCTATCTATCTATCTATCTATCTATCTATCTATCTATCTATCTATCTATCTATCTATCTATCTATCTATCAAGTTAAAATTATGCATAAATATGTAAATATAGAAAAAACATTTTACATATCCTTACATACCATCCATCCATCCATCCATCCATCCATTGTCTCCCGCTTATCCGAGGTCGGGTCGCGGGGGCAGCAGCTTGAGCAGAGATGCCCAGACTTCCCTCTCCCCGGCCACTTCTTCTAGCTCTTCCGGGAGAATCCCAAGGCGTTCCCAGGCCAGTCGAGAGACATAGTCCCTCCAGCGTGTCCTGGGTCTTCCCCGGGGCCTCCTCCCGGTTGGACGTGCCTGGAACACCTCACCAGGGAGGCGTCCAGGAGGCATCCTGATCAGATGCCAGAGCCACCTCATCTGACTCCTCTCGATGCGGAGGAGCAGCGGCTCTACTCTGAGCCCCTCCCGGATGACTGAGCTTCTCACCCTATCTTTAAGGGAAAGCCCAGACACCCTGCGGAGGAAACTCATTTCAGCCGCTTGTATTCGCGATCTCGTTCTTTCGGTCACTACCCATAGCTCATGACCATAGGTGAGGGTAGGAACATAGATCGACTGGTAAATTGAGAGCTTCGCCTTGCGGCTCAGCTCCTTTTTCACCACGACAGACCGATGCAACGCCCGCATTACTGCGGATGCCGCACCGATCCGCCTGTCGATCTCACGCTCCATTCTTCCCTCACTCGTGAACAAGACCCCGAGATACTTGAACTCCTCCACTTGGGGCAGGATCTCGCTACCAACCCTGAGAGGGCACTCCACCCTTTTCCGGAGGTGCTGATTCTCATCCCAGCCGCTTCACACTCGGCTGCGAACCGATCCAGAGAGAGCTGAAGATCACGGCCTGATGAAGCAAACAGGACAACATCATCTGCAAAAAGCAGTGACCCAATCCTGAGCCCACCAAACCGGACCCCCTCAACACCCTGGCTGCGCCTAGAAATTCTGTCCATAAAAGTTATGAACAGAATCGGTGACAAAGGGCAGCCCTGGCGGAGTCCAACTCTCACTGGAAACGGGTTCGACTTACTGCCGGCAATGCGGACCAAGCTCTGGCACTGATCGTACAGGGACTGAACAGCCCTTATCAGGGGGGCCAGTACCCCATACTCTCGGAGTACCCCCCACAGGATTCCCCGAGGGACACGGTCGAATGCCTTTTCTAAGTCCACAAAACACATGTAGACTGGTTGGGCAAACTCCCTCCAGGACCCTGCTAAGGGTATAGAGCTGGTCCACTGTTCCGCGACCAGGACGAAAACCACACTGCTCCTCCTGAATCCGAGGCTCGACTATCCGACGGACCCTCCTCTCCAGGACCCCTGAATAGACTTTTCCAGGGAGGCTGAGGAGTGTGATCCCTCTGTAGTTGGAACACACCCTCCGATCCCCCTTCTTAAAGAGGGGGACCACCACCTCGGTCTGCCAATCCAGAGGCACTGTCCCTGATGTCCATGCGATGTTGCAGAGGCGTGTCAGCCAAGACAGTCCTACAACATCCAGAGCCTTGAGGAACTCCGGACGTATCTCATCCACCCCCGGGGCCCTGCCACCAAGGAGTTTTTTGACCACCTCGGTGACCTCAGTCCCAGAGATGGGGGAGCCCACCTCTGAGTCCCCAGGCTCTGCTTCCTCATTGGAAGGCATGTTAATGGGATTGAGGAGGTCTTCAAAGTATTCCCCCCACCGACCCACAACGTCCCGAGTCGAGGTCAGCAGCGCACCATCCCCACCATATACAGTGTTGACACTGCACTGCTTCCCCTTCCTGAGACGCCGGATGGTGGACCAGAATCTCCTCGAAGCCGTCCGAAAGTCATTCTCCATGGCCTCCCCAAACTCCTCCCACGCCCGAGTTTTTGCCTCAGCAACCACCAAAGCCGCATTCCGCTTGGCCTGCCGGTACCTATCAGCTGCCTCCGGGGTCCCACAGGACAAAAGGGTCCTGTAGGACTCCGTCTTCAGCTTGACGGCATCCTTCACCGCCGGTGTCCACCAGCGGGTTCGGGGATTGCCGCCACGACAGGCACCGACCACCTTACGGCCACAGCTCCGGTCAGCTGCCTCAACAATAGAGGCACGGAACATGGCCCATTCGGACTCAATGTCCCCCACCTCCCTCAGGATGTGGTCGAAGTTCTGCCGGAGGTGGGAGTTGAAGCTACTTCTGACAGGGGGCTCTGCCAGACGTTCCCAGCAGACCCTCACAACACGTTTGGGCCTACCACGCCTGACCGGCATCCTCCCCCACCATCGAAGCCAACTCACCACCAGGTGGTGATCAGTTGACAGCTCCGCCCCTCTCTTCACCCGAGTGTCCAAGACATGTGGCCGCAAGTCCGACGACACAACCACAAAGTTGATCATCGAACTGAGGCCTAGGGTGTCCTGGTGCCAAGTGCACATATGAACACCCCTATGCTTGAACATGGTGTTCGTTATGGACAATCCGTGACGAGCACAGAAGTCCAATAACAAAACACCGCTCGGGTTCAGATCAGGGGGGCCATTCCTCCCAATCACGCCCTTCCAGGTCTCACTGTCATTGCCCACGTGAGCATTGAAGTCTCCCAGCAGAACGAGGGAGTCCCCAGAAGGTATGCCCTCTAGCACCCCTCCAGGGACTCCAAAAAGGGTGGGTACTCCGAACTGCTGTTCGGTGCATACGCACAAACAACAGTTAGGACCCGTCCCCCCACCCGAAGGCGAAGGGAGGCTACCCTCTTGTCCACCGGGGTAAACCCCAATGTACAGGCTCCAAGTTGGGGGGCAATAAGTATACCCACACCTGCTCGGCGCCTCTCACCGGGGGCAACTCCAGAGTGGTAGAGAGTCCAGCCCCTCTCAAGGAGATTGGTTCCAGAGTCCAAGCTGTGCGTCGAGGTGAGCCCGACTATATCTAGCCGGAACCTCTCAACTTCGCGCACTAGCTCAGGCTCCTTCCCCTTCAGAGAGGTGACATTCCACGTCCCAAGAGCCAGTTTCTGTAGCCGAGGATCGGACCGCCAAGGTCCCCGCCTTTGGCCACCACCCAACTCACACTGCACCCGACCTCCTTGGCCCCTCCCATAGGTGGTGAGCCCATGGGAAGTCCTTACATACCCATGGCATAAATTATAGTGGCACACTGGTTATGGATTATAACTGAAGCACACTTCACTTGGTCCATACCTTTATACTAGAAAATGGCAATTAAGAAAATATTTGAACTGTTAGTATGGTAATGCTGTGCATTTTTTGAATTAGTCTAGGGGCTCAGATTTAATCACATAAAAGGAGACACTTGAACGTCTGGTTCTCAAAGAAAGGTGGTTCATACTCCTCTTTTTTTAGCTTAGCGTCATGGAGTTCTTCTGAAAGGTGCTCTTTAAATTCATGCCATGCACTCTGTACCATGGAGGCTTTCTGGCAAGGTGATGGGCCACAGTGTTAGCGAGCTGCTCAATGGCTCATAATCAAGCTGACATCTCGCTTTGGTTTGTGCTGCAACATCCTGCCATCTCATTGTTTCTCATTTGTTGTCAGCCAAATGGCTCCCGCTTTTGGTTTAATGCTGAGCTGAGGTTGTAGATCTTCTTGTTTTTCTTGGCATAATGGTGTGAATAACTTTGTGTTATGATCAGAGAGTATGAGTTTCGGTTGTAATGAAAAACATTCTGTCTGTTGTACGGACCCGAGCAAATGTCAGTTGGTGCAGGCAGCTAGTAGTGTCACTCATAACTGCATTGTGCAAAGTGCTTCATTCTCAGCAGATGTTGATGCAGTTCTTTTCCTGTCAGCCATGGCGCTTACCTGTAAAGCTGTTCTTGTCAGCCGTGGCTGCATGCCTGTGTCACTGTTTGCAGTAAGAAGGACCTGAGGCCCAATTACATTACTAGAGTAGCCAGCATCATGGGTTGTGTTAGGCATATCATGTCATATACTCTGGATTAAGGCCAAGGTCAAGGACCATTGGTTTGTGAGTTTTTACATGACAGACGGACAACCCTTAGCATTTTTTATATATAGATTGTAAAGTCAACTTTTCACTGCTAATTTACATGGTGCTGATAGATTGCTCAGGTTTCTATAAGAGTAGGTGTCTTGTGATTCATTAATTTGTTGCATTTTCTGCTTCTAAACACAATGCAAACCTTATGACACCAAATAGGATAAGACGCACTTAAACAGATGAATCTTCTATAAATGGTAAGGAAATATAAAACAAAATACAAAAACAATAACCACAAAAATGGCCTGTCAAAAATAAATAAGTGATCTGCAGGAAATGAATAAACAAGAAATTTATACTAACCAGAGATTCGCTGAATCGCTTTTAACTCCATTGTTAAGACAGTACAAGGTGCCTGTTATAACTCTGATCCTTATTTAGATTGAACGGAGGAAATTAGCAGGGATTGGGAGTTTGAAAAATTAAAAGGAAAGTTAGATGTTCAAACTACATGCAAATCCTACAGAAGAGTTAAAACTGAAGACAGAATTGTGCTTTGAGCGGCACAATGGGCCTAAACATAAAATGAAAGAGTTACCTTCTTTTTGTTCAGTCAGCCAAAACAAAATTGCACAATTCTTACCTTGAGAATTGTCTACGAATGACAGGAATCTGCAATTTTCACATGTTAATGTTTTCCTTATTTTATAAGCAGACATCAACCCTTAGCCAATGCCGTGCTACAGTCAGTAAAACTGCACTCTTAATAGAATGAAAATCTCCAGCCAGTACTTCAAATATGAATTATTTAACAATGTAGGCATACACAGAGCGAATTACCATGCTTACAAAGTAGGTGGTATTTTGACTATTTTTTTTACAGAATTTTGAATCATCAGTTGGTGTAGTAATGATTCTGGAGTGATTGGCAATTGTCTGTAAAATGTCAAACACTCAAAAAAGCATCTGAATTCGTCACTGAATTCAGAGCGTTAATAATAATTTATGTAAACAAGATGAGTTGTGACATTAGCCATGATACACTACAGTACTGAGAAGCAAATCAGCTTTATGTGGGTAAACATATTGGAATAAAATGAATTGAATATTTGTTCGTAATCCACCATATAAGTCCAAGAAATGTACTGTTAACAGGATTACATAGATTAAAACTAACAGCAAAGAACAAAAAGAACAGACCAATGATTCAGAGGAGTTAGCAAGTGAGGGGATAGGAAGATTCATTTATTTGACAGCACTGGATGAAAGTAATTAGCTGACTACACAGTACAAATGCCATTTCTATAAAAGTAGTGCATGCTCAAGATGTAAAGATGCTGGGAAAAATTCTGTTTTAGAAAGTGGAATAACATGGAAGCCTCTTAACACTCCTATTATGTTTAAACAGAGACAGTTTACTTTTTGATAAAGTGCAAAATTTAGGAGCCTTCAGTAAAGTTAATCAAACATTGACAGTAGTAGAGATGCAGTGTAAAAGTGAGAGAAAAACATTGTGAGGATTTTTCAAAGTGGGGATGATACATTACGTCTTTGTGACGCTACATCTTTGTGATCAAAATTAACTGCAACTTTCTAGTTCAGACTGCCATTCATTGGAAGCATGCTTAAAGAAAGAGCAATCTTTGTTCATCTTATGTGTGATGTTCAGACATCCTGTTTTTATACCTAAGCCACTTGTTATCACATGTTGGGTATGAATGTTGCCATATCCCCAACATCACATCATCTGCTATGCTCAGACTTGTTCTGTGTCTGCAATGTTTAGAATTTGATTTATGTTTGTCTACTGCATGTATCCTAACATGTCTACATTGTTACTAACTGGACCTTGAGCATTTCTGCTTTTGCCTAACTTTGCACAGCGGCACTTTCTTAAAGGGTGTATCAGATTATGTTTATTGGTGATATACAATCTATGAAACTGAGGTACTTTATAACTGATAATCAGCATTACTTGTTGACAGATGTCAATTCAAAATATAAAAATTCTCTGTTTTAAATTCTTTAGTACAATGTATTCATTGTAGAAATAAACCCACTGTTGAAATAAATTCAGTACAAAATTCTTTATACTGAAGTCTTCCATTCGTGCTCTTAGGAGATGTGATCTTCAAGGTTTCCAATGGAATGTGTTCACAAAGGGACAGTACGGAGGCAGCATGCTTAGCTCTCTGGCATAACAGCTACAGGGACGGTTCATCATCTGTGAGTAGTTTATAAATTCTTTGTATTCAAATAGGATTTATTTTCTATATTCTGTTCTTCTCTTACCCCACAACATTGTACATACAGTATCTGTGTAAATGGTAACACTAAATTGATTAGTTTAAGTGTTAGCATCAGAAAAAGTCTATCCATCAACAGACAGGCATTCTGTTGCCTGTTGATCTTGCAATGGGAAAAATAAATGAACTGATTTTTCATAATCTTTATATATAATACGCTATCGTGGCTGTCCGTTTGTCTGTCCAGGATTTTAAATCACCTGTAGCTCGCAAATTGTTTGACCTATTGACCTGAAATTTGGTACACATATACTATGTGACATCTACTATCCACTTTCGGGGTGATGATTGACCTCCAAGGTTATTCCTCTTTTTACTTTTATTTTATTTTATTGTAGAATCAACTCTCAGCAGCAGCCAGCAGGCTTGTGCGTATGGGCGCCGTTTTCATCCCTACCACCTTACTCTACCTCTTCATATCTTAAATCATTCTTGAGGCAGATTGAAGACTTAAGTGCCAGCTTAAATGAAAATTTAAAGAAAACGTACTAAGTAATTGCAACACAAACACTGACTTAATCAGTTTTAATGTGAAAAGATGCCGACGAAAGAAGAGAAGAAGTGGGCCGCTAGAGTGCAGAAAAGAAGAGCTGCTGAGGAAGCAGCAAGCACATCAACCTCTGAGCAAACTAATGTTAAACGTACAGAGAAAGAGTATGAAAACTAAGAATGCTCAAGTCAAGTGTATTCACTGCACGTTATCGTGCAGTATGCCATTACAGGTCCTAATATAAAGTAAGACTAACAAAG
Source organism: Erpetoichthys calabaricus (assembly GCF_900747795.2). Lineage (NCBI taxonomy): Eukaryota > Metazoa > Chordata > Cladistia > Polypteriformes > Polypteridae > Erpetoichthys > Erpetoichthys calabaricus. Next base: position 244,980,244 of record NC_041394.2, read on the forward strand.
CACAGCAGGTGTGCGTGCCGAACTAGAACAGTGCCTCCATTTACCTAGAGCAAAAAATTCTACAATTTATTTAATTATGCTTCATTATCAACTCCATATTTATGCTCTCTCAGTAGACCAGTAATGCCCTGGTCTACACTTTTTTGGAGCAATGTTTTATGAAATGATTGAGTTACTTGAATGGGATCAATAGCTGTTTAGATTATGAAGGAGGAAATCCCACAAGTGCAATTTCCTAATGTCTACAGGAAGAAACAAAACAACCCAACAAATCTTAGTAAAAAGTCCCTTTTTTCAGGTTTCTTTACAGTAGTCAGACGTTCACCATTCATTCTAGACAAGCACAAATCAGTACATGTTTTCCTTGAAGCAAGAATTACATGTCCAGGAACTTTTGTGTAAAATCTAAATATGTAACATGAAATTAATATAGAAATTATAAAATGTGTCTTTTTCTACAATAGCAATTTTCTGAATTATCAGTAAAATAATATTTTCTATAATTATATCAATTATATATCCACCTTAATAAATGGATTTAAGTGTCTGTGTGCCCATTCATTTGCTATGTCTCTGTCATTCCAAAAGATGGCACATTACAAACATTTTTATAAAATGCATTGCATTTGTCGTTCCCATAGATGGTACATCACAAACATTAACACTTCTTTTTCGAATAATATACCAAATGGCATATAAGAGACACACATGCATTGCATGGTGCACTGCATATATTAACACTGACGTCTACGCTGATAAATTAGATTTCAGCCTGTCTTAGATGGGTAGCACAGCTAGATATTCTATATTGCAATAACAAGCAGAAGTTGTACAAGCTTATGGCTAACAAATGTGAAATTAACATGAAAAGCACAACAATAGACATTCATGGTCATGACATTTAACTATTTTGTACAAGGCACGTCCATTCATTATTTTTCAGGGACATAATCCTTGAAAGGACTACATTTCATTGGCTTCCTCTTAGTTTTGTTTTAATTATCAAGGCACTGCTGTTCTCCTATCGTACAATGCCTAACACATCTTCCTTATCTCTCTTACTCAATATAATCCTTGGTTTACAGTTAGAATTCACATTCTTATTCATTAATTTTTGCGAGACTCATTCTTCAGAACTCTCTTTCTGTATGTGTTCATGCACCGTACCTTCACATTCATATCTAAATAGTGGAACTATGTGTTCTCTGCTGCATTTACAAACTGTAATTTTTGGTCTAATCTATGATATTTAATAGATTCACCCTATGCCCCAAACTCTTTTTAGATATTCTTTTATTAAACTTCAGTACCAATACTGTCCCTAATGCAATGTAATATTACTTTTATGTACTTTGTAAAGACCATTGTAAGTGGTGTTCTCACTATGGTAAGCACTTTAAAAAATAAAACTGGAGATATAGGTTCAAATAACACATTTAAGATACCCGGGTACCAATATAACTTTGAGTAGACATTAGTTCAAGTGGATAAATACCTAAAAGACTTAAATTGTGCTTTTACGTTTTGCAGTTTGTTTACATAGTTATTTAAATATTATTCATCAGTAACTACCGAAGAAATATTGAACATCAACACCACATATCCAAATATGTGAAATGTATTGAAAAACTGTAGAATTTAGATACTATTTGAAAACTCAAGAGTAATTACAAAAATGTCACTATCTGTTTCTGAAAGCAATTGAACTAGTATTGGAGATATCTCTGGAGTTTGTAACTACTGTATTTCTTGCTTGAATGTCCAGTTTTTCAAGTTAAATTACTTTAATGCCAAATGTAAAAAATATAATGACTTTTCAATTCATATTCACATCTGCCCACTATGTTAAAAAATCAGAATCATTCAATAACAATGGTTCAATAACAATAAAATGGCATTCTGAACACAATATGACACTCCTTACATAGTGTTATATATTCAATGTGATGCCTGGGAGATGCAGTTTAACGTCATACCCAGGACACCTTTGCCAATGATGCTGTGATCTTCATGGAGTCAATGGAGGCTCTGATCAGGACTTTTGAGATACTGAGTGAGGAGTCTTGAGTGTTTTGGCTTGCAAGTGTCCTGGATAAAAACCAAGATCCAGGCCTTTAATGACCTCTTGGGCACATCCATCAGCATTATGTCTGTCTGCAAAGGGAATGTCGACCTTATCGAGAGGTTTACTTACCTTGGCAGTGACATTCTCTGGTGACTCTTCACATGAAGTCAGTAGACAGATTGGGAGAGCATGGGGGGTCATGAGGTTTCTGAAAAGGGGTATGTGGTGCTCCCACAATCTTTGCAAAAGGAGAAAGGACCAAGTCTTTAGAGTCCTGGTGCTTCCTGTTTTTCTATATGGTTGCGAGACATTGACGCTATCCAGTGACCTGAGACTAAGACTGGATTCCTTCAGTACTGTGTCTCTTTGGAAAGTCCTTGGGAATCGCTGGTTTGACATTGTATCGAATGAGCGGTTGTTCACAGAGTCTTAATTGTGGCACATTACCTGCATTGTGAGGGAGCGTGAGTTATGGCACTATGGCCATGTGGTGTGATTCCCCAAGTGTGATCCAGCTCACAGGATCCTCATTGTAGAGGACCTGAGTGACTGGACCAGGCCAAGGGGACGCCCACGTAATACCAGACTAGATGGTCATTTTTGGAGTGTGGGACTAGATCGCATGTCTGCCTGGAGGGTTGCCAACCAGGATCCCAAACTTTTTCATCTTGCTGTACCAGTGTAACCCTAACCTGACCTGCCAAGAGTTAGAAAAGAGAAACACTTTTTCTACTCATGTAACAGATGAAAGTAAGGCAGATTTCAGATTGCTTGGAGTAAACCACATATTTATGAATTGAAAATTGCCACAATTAAACTAATTTAAAATAGAGGTATTCTTTATGAATAAATTGAACTGTTTAAAACTAGACTTAAGACTCGCTTCTATTCTCTAGCTTTCCATGACCTATGTACATGATACTGATGGTTCCCTCTTTCAAGTCATTTTTTTGTTTTCAATTTACTGCTGGTTGTGTTGTGTTTTATTGTGTTTATTTTATTTATGTTTGTTGTGTGTTTTAATGTAAAGCACTTTGACTACAGCATTACTGATGTTTTATTAAATGTGCTCTATAAATAAACTGACATTTACATCGATATTGACAACAATGCTGTACTGCTGGAACATACAGTGACATACAAATACTAGATATTAAAAACAGGCCCACCATTTATAATGCTGAATGTCTGTATCGTTTCTGCAGTTCTGACATGAAAAGCCCTTTTGAAGCTAGTTGGGTCACCTTGTACATTTTGAAACAAACTGGCACCATGCGTAACTCTCCAGAATCTACCCCACTGCTAATTGTATGACACTGAAAGTTCCACCAAGTTATTCCAATAGTTGTGCCACTCTACTCTGTTTGTTTTTGTAGACAAGCTTATATGATCCTAAAAGATAACAATAAGTCACTGATCATTGTCAATCATGCATCTACTCAAAGAACAGCATGACAAAAATCCCCCATATGATAAAATTGTTTTGTTGTGTTTCTTGATGCTCCAGGCAAGTGGCTAGCAATTTCTAATCTCAGCCAAAAGGGCCTCCAACATGCATCATGACAACAATGGCTCTATGAATCTATAAACCTCTCTTCTGAGGATGGGTCAATTAATTCTCCATCAAATTATTGACACTAGAATTTGCTGAGTTTTGAAATATGTCAAAAATTTATTTCTTACTGAAAATATTGTCATGAAAAAAAAATGAAGATTTTTATATACATTAATGAACACCACTGATATTAGAAATTAAACTGAGATAGATAGATAGATAGATAGATAGATAGATAGATAGATAGATAGATAGATAGATAGATAGATAGATAGATAGATAGAATAAGAAATGTGCTATATTAAATAGATAAATAAAACAAATAAGAAAGGTACTATATTAGATAGATAGATAGATAGATAGATAGATAGATAGATAGATAGATAGATAGATAGATAGATAGATAGATAGATAGATAGATAGATAGATAGATAGATAGATAGATAGATAGATGGAAAAATTGCATTTCTTACGCTTGCAGGAATCTGGTGCAGAAAATGGTTTGTGGAGGTCTCTGTAAAAGCCCATCCTACACTTTTGGCAGTGCACTCCCTCAGTGTTGTGTTGGCAGTTATCACACACTCCACCACTGTGATTTCCTGATGTCAGCCACAGTGTCATATCAAAATGACAGCTCTCTGCATGTCCATTGCATTTGCACTCTGAATTTCAAGCAGAAAACACAATTCACTACATAATAGATATTAAGTTATGTAAAACTAATAGAATGTATGACTGATTGAGCAAATTCGGCTATAATTTTGACAACTAAAATGCATTTCATGTTTTATTACATCTATTTCAAAAATGTATTCAAATCATATGTTTCTTATATAAATGATTACTTATAATATGGAGCATTGTAAAACAATTTTTAAACATTTTGTATACTGATATGATTCTTTTATAATGTGGGTAAAAGGAAAATATGTTCTTTTTATTGTTCAGTGAATAGTTGCATACCATTTTATGTGCTAAATATATTAAATTCAGATTTTTCAGAAAAAGGTATAATATAATATGTAGAGTTGAAATTATTCTTTTTTACTAATATACACCAGACCTGAATACAGTTTGCAGCTTCTTGATTTCATATCAGATACATTTGGTGCACTTGGATGTAGCCCTAAATGTCAGTACGAATTCACTGAAACAATAAAAATCTGCCCTAACAAGTTTCACTATTTCTACAGAATCGAAATCCACTAGTGAGTCATATGTATGCAAATTATCCTTAACATATTTAAAAAAAATGTAGGGCTATGCATAGCGTACATGAAAAGAGAAAGTAAACTATCACTGTAATGTCTGCAGTCATTTTACTTACTTTTACATTCATTAGGAGCTCCAGTAATGCCATTTGCAGGCTGCCAGGGCTGATCATTGTAAAGAGGTGCACAGAGCTGGCAATGGTCACCTGCCGTATTGTGCTTACAAATGCACTTCCCATGAATCTGCAGGGCAGAGATCAGTGATTGTTGATGAGGTTTTTATTTTTTCTTTAGGCTGTATTAAACATAACTATGGATTAAAATATGCACTTCAAAGGCTTTAAGTATTATAATTACTCAAAGATGAGATACAAAGACTGTCATACAAAAAGGTTTCTTTATAATACATTTACAGGCAGATCCCAGGGATACATTTTATAAGAAAACAGGAAAAGAATATTAGGAAAACATAAAACTAAATAAAAGTGGATGTATGGAATAGTGTACTAAGTCAGACATCAAGTTCAGTGGCTTGCCTAGGACCCAATTGTACACATGCAGGCACTTAGATTTAGACAAGAGAGTTTTATAGCTGGCATGCAGCCTAAAGAACCAAGGCACATCTTTTCTAGCTATGTTATATGTTATAAATGACTAGACAGTGACTTTAAATCATTCTAAATATTCTATTAAACATTGAATAGAACAAAACTCGATGTGCTTAGTTTCTTCTAAACAGGTATGAGAATGTTATGTTTATTATATCAGAATTTGTTCTGATTGGCATTTTTTGACAAAAAAATTAACCTGACTCCTTAATTCAAAATATTTAACAATTGCCCCACTGTCTAGACATCCTACTGTTCAGGATCTGCCTATCCAAGACCATACCATAAGTAGCATAGCACTCTAAATTTCAACTGTAAAATCTTTTGAGGACTTGCACTTGCTGAGAATTGAACAATAACTCAAGCTAGTATACAGTATATGTTTGTAATGGCCACATTATTTGACAAAAACAAAGATGGAGGTCATCATTTCTAGTACTTTTGAATGGTCTGCTCTAATATATATTTGAATAAAGCCAAATAACAAAAACAAAACAAGGAGAGCAAAAATGTAGGTATAGCAACAAATTATTCTCTAGTCTTCTTTAATTAAGGTCTAATGTATGGAATGAATAGCAGAACATTTTGAAGAAGTATCTACAGATGATAGTTTTGGCATACATTTTGACACCATTAACTATACACTTTACTGCATAGACTAGTTCAACTGCCAATGTCATGATCTGGTATGGCAAATAAAAAAGAAACAGGAAGAAAGTGTGCTGAAATGTTAATGTGGCAAGGATTACACACTTAATCACTTCTCAGAACTGTAATCAGAAAAAAATAAAAATTAATAATGTGCTACAATAAGGAAGAACCAAAACATAATATCAGAGGATAGCACATTAGAGCATCTTTAAAAAAGACAGAAACTATCATTTTTTTCATTTGCCAGGATTTGATCCAGAGGAATTAGAATTATTTTCCACATGGCTGCTTACATAGTACTGGAGTTGGCAAGGCTGAAAATCTCTCAGCTTTGGAAAGCTGCAGTTATGCAGTTAGTCCTATGTGGTATGGGCCACCACTGCAGACACACAACAGGCCAACCATCGACTAGGCTCGGCAAACTGCACAGACAAAACACGACCAAAGACTGTAGCGGCAAAGAATGGAGATGAACAGCTGAGTAGCTACTGGTGAACCGAAGGCCAGCATGCTATGCAAGAAACATTAAAAGGAGATAAGCAAAGTAAAGAGATGTGATCTTCTGCTCCTCAGACAGACATGAAACAAAGACTGCAGCAGTTTAGCTGGTGGTGATCCAAGCAAAAAACAGGGAAGCTCTTTGGACAGATCAAATGAACTATATTGCTGCCATAGCCACAGACAGTACAACAAAAAAGAGCTAAAGAGGCACCACATAACACTCCCATCAAAAACCAAGTTTGCCAACTAATGCACAATCTTATCTTAAAAAATTGTCCCAGTAGTACTTCTTTCTTGTAGGAGGTCTAACTCCATTCAGCTTTTTAATGTCCCTGAACTAAGGAATATGTCAATCATTTTTTATTTTTGTTTTGTTATTAGTTTATGATTTTACCATTACGGTATTGATGTCCTTGTTGGCACCAGTGATGGTAAGGTGCCATCATTTTGTGTTTTTGTTTGTATGGACAACACTATTTTCTGTGTCTGGTTGCTATTATGAATCATGATTGCTAGGCCATGCAGTTTATTATTTTAGTGTTATGATGGTGATTAAATCATCAGTGAAATTTGGTAAGATAATTTTTTTCTTGAGCACCATAATTTTGTAATATTTTTGCTTATACTGTAGCACACCACCATTTTGCAAATCTGATTTCTATTATGTATATTACATGATTGTTAGGCAATATGATGCAAGTGCCACGTTATAAAGATAGCTGTACGTTTAAAGTAGTACTCAAACTTTATTCTAAAATATTGGAAAGACTGTGTTTTGACTAGTCTTCAGGTTAACATTTTTTTGGTTTGGAATCTAGTTTTGCTTACAACTTATGTGTTATATCATATACGTTTATGATGACTTTGGCTCCTCTTCTATGTCATGCCTATAATGTCTACCACTCAAATTTTAAATACAGTATACTTTTACTTTAGCCCTTGATGGTCATGGCATTTGGCTATTCTAAAAGCCTTTTACCCTGACCCACCATCCAAATTGTTTTTTGTGAAATCATATGTTTAAGTGTACTTGCACATAGGTTGTTTCTAGTATATGACACTTACTGTAACTCTGTGGTGCCTGCTGATGACTAGTGTTGATCACCAGATTTTGCCAAAGTGTTATTCACAGTGAATTTACTGAGTTTGTGTTCACCCTCGTTCATCGAATTATTTACTGATAATTTGACCGGTTTAGGGAAACTTTTTTCTCCAATGCCCCATAATTTTTTGCAAGGCCAGTGCGACATCCTCCAGAGCTGTAACAGCCAACATTGGATGGAACTGCCCCCTGGTATATAATGCTGATCATTTGCATTACAGACTCTGTTGTACTTAGTTAGTGGTAGAACAGATAATTACATAAAGCAGGTTCTCAAAATTTTATTTCTATGAAACATATACAGCATAAATAATGAGTTATCTCTGCTTGTAGCCAAATGTGCATGTTGATCATTGACTTCCATGTCAGTATAAGAGACTAAGACACTTGCCCTATGCATGAATAATTAGCCACGTGGTGATAAAAAACAAATCTTGAAGGAGCCTGACGCCCCCCCCAAACACAGGAGACTCTATAAATAAATAATAACAAAAGATTTATTACAATTTACAAGTAGTTTCTATCGTTTTGAATGAGGAAAAAGTGCAAAAGTATCAGCACAGACAGTTTAGAGAGACCTTCAGCGCAACTTCAAAAAAACAGAACGAGCCAGCAATTTCAATCATGACACGCCAATTTGAAATTTCTGCCTTTAAAAGACCTATGTATTTTTTTTACTTTTGACTCCGATTTTGGCATTTCCACTTTGTTTTGTTGAAATATATGATTGCACATCTCTGCTTCTTTGATCTCACGGAGGCACAGTGGTTCAGTGGTTGTCACTGCTGCCATACAGCGCAGGTCATTTTTTTGGCCACAATAATCTCTCCACTATAGCTGGTAGATGTTTCCCTAGCCCTCAGGGACATTTTAAAGATGATTGAACCATTATAATCTAGTCTAATCTAGTTCAGTTAGTCCTTCCCCATTGACTTCAATGCATTTTGCCAATTTTAACTCTTTCGTGATTTCTCCGAATTTGAGCCGAAGTGAACACTGGACATCTTGAACAAGCGATGCAAGTCTGAAATACAAATGAAGGCAGAAAATAACCAATTTCCATCCACCCTGAAAAAATGACATACCAAAATTTTGGGAATGGTATGAAAATATGGTCTGCATCCCTAAAATAATAACACTCATTCTCAACACATAAAGATACTTAAAATCAGCAATCCCTCATTCCTATATGCAGTCAGGTAATAGGTTACTCATGCAATGTTGTGTTTGGGAGGAATTCCCTTTCAACTTAAGATACTGCCACTAGAAGATTTAATTCAGAAACATAATTTTAAGCTTGCTTTTAACACTGATTAGCATTTATCCATCCATCCATTTTCCAACCCGCTGAATCCGAACACAGGGTCACGGGGGTCTGCTGGAGCCAATCAGAGCCAACACAGGGCACAAGGCGGGAACCAATCCTGGGCAGGGTGCCAACCCACCGCAGGATTAGCATTTAGCTGTATGATTATTTCTTTAGTTGTGACAGTAATTAAGTGGTTAGCAAGGTGAAACATTGGATTAGTGAAAATTACTTTTACTTAAAATTAAGAAAACTGAGAATTCAGTAGATGACAATTCTGTAAATTGTAAGAAAATACTGATAAGTTTCATTACAAAGAGTTAGTATTTTACTAAAATTATTTTTGTGTGAACAAATATTTCAATTGAACAAAAAACAATTATGTAACAGTAAGAAATACCAAACCCAAACACAAGCAATACCAGATCGGTTGAGCCCCGGGTTAACAACGACCACCACCAGTACTGTTAACCAACAGCGTGCTGGCGGAAATTGGGCTACTATTGGCCGAAGAAGAAGAATAAAGAGAAGAAGAGGGGGGGACACAGGAGGAGAGGAGGAAGGTAAAGAGAGTGGAACTGAGGGTAGGAACTTTGAATGTTGGCAGTATGACTGATAAGGGGAGGGAGTTAGCCGATATGATGGAGAGAAGGAAGGTTGATATATTGTACGTATTCTAAAGGAACAGTATGTCAAGAGTGTTCTGGAGGTGAAAAGAGTGTCAGACAGAGTAATGATTATGAAGCTGGGAATTGGAGGTGTGATGATGAATGTTGTTAGTGCATATGCCCAGCAAGTTGGGTGTGCAATGGATGAGAAAGAAGATTTTTGGATTGAGTTGGATGAAGTGATGAACCCAAGGGATAGAAAGTGGTGATTGGAGCAGATTTCAATGAGGAGATGAGGAGGTGATGGGTAGGTATGGTGTCAAGGAGAGGAATAAAGAAGGTCAGAGGATAGTGGATTTTGCCAAAAGGATAGACATGGCTGTGGTGAATACATATTTTAAGAAGAAGGTGGAACATAGGGTGACGTACAAGAGTGGAGGAAGACGCACACAGGTAGATTACATCCTATGCAGAAGAGTCAATCTGAAGGAGATTGAAGACTGCAAAGTAGTGGCAGAGGAAAGTGTAGTTAAGCAGCATAGGATGGTGGTCTGTAGGATGATGTTGGGGATCCAGAAGAGGAAGAGAGTGAGAGCAGAGCCAAGGATCAAATGGTGGAAGTTGAAAAAGGAAGACTGCAAGGCTGAGATTAGGGAGAAGGTGAGACAGGCACTGGGTGGAAGTGAAGAATTACCAGCAGATGTAGTAAGGGTGACAGCAAGAAGGGTGCTTGGCATGACATCTGGACAGAGGAAGGAGGAAAAGGAAACCTGGTGGTGGAATGGGGAAGTACAGGAGAGTATACAGAGGAAGAGGATGGCAAAGAAGAAGTGGGATTGTCAGAGAGATGCAGAAAGTAGACAAGAGTACAAGGAGATAAGGGTCAAGGTGAAGAGAGAGGTGGTGAAGGCTAAAGAAAAAGCATATGATGAGTTGTATGAGAGGTTGGACACTAAGGAGGGAGAAAAGGACCTGTACCTACTGGCTAGACAGAGGGACCGAGCTGGGAAAGATGTGCAGCAGGTTAGGGTGATAAAGGATAAAGATGGAAACGTACTCACAAGCGAGGAGAGTGTGTTGAGCAGATGGAAAGAGTACTTTGAGAGGCTTCAGAATGAAGAGAACAAGAGAGAGAAGAGGTTGGATGATGTGGAGATAGTGAATCAGGAAATGCAACGGATTAGCAAGGAGGAAGTAAGGACAGCTATGAAGAGGATGAAGAATGGAAAAGCCGTTGGTCCAGATGACATACCTGTGGAAGCATGGAAGTGTTTAGGAGAGATGGCAGTGGAGTTTTTAACCGGATTGTTTAATGGAATTTTGGAAAGTGAGAGGATGCCTGAGGAGTGGAGAAGAAGTGTACTGGTGCCGATATTTAAGAATAAGGGGGATGTGCAGGAGTGTAGTAATGACAGGAGGATAAAATTGATGAGCCACAGCATGAAGTTATGGGAAGGAGTAGCGGAAGCTAGGTTAAGAAGTGAGGTGATGATTAATGAATAGCAGTATAGTTTCATGCCAAGAAAGAGCACCACAGATGTGATGTTTGCTCTGAGGGTGTTGATGGAGAAGTACAGAGAAGGCCAGAAGGAGTTGCATTGCATTTTTGTGGACCTGGAGAAAGCATATGACAGGGTGCCTTGAAAGGAGTTGTGGTATTGTACGAGGAAGTCGGAAGTAGCAGAGAAGTATGTAAGAGATGTACAGGATATGCACGAGGGAAGTGTGACTGTGGTGAGGTCTGCGGTAGGAGTGACGGATACTTTCAAGGTGGCAGTGGGATTATATCAGGGATCGGCTCTGAGCCCTTTCTTATTTGCAATGGTGATGGACAAGTTGACAGACGAGATTAGACAGGAATCCCCATGGACTAAGATATTTGCTGATGACATTGTGATCTGTAGCGATAGTATGGAGCAGGTTGAGGAGACCCTGGAGAGGTGGAGATATGCTCTAAAGAGGAGAGGAATGAAGGTCAGTAGGAACAAGACAGAGTCCATGTGTGTAAATGAGAGGGAGGTCAGTGGAATGGTGAGGATGAAAGGAGTAGAGTTGGCGAAGGTGGATGAGTTTAAATACTTGGGATCAGCAGTACGGAGTAACGGGGATTGTGGAAGAGAGGTGAAAAAGAGAGTGCAGGCTGGGTGGAATGGATGGAGAAGAGTGTCAGGAGTGATTTGTGACAAACGGATATCAGCAAGAGTGAAAGGGAAGGTCTACAGGACGGTAGTGAGACCTGCTGTGTTATATGGGTTGGAAATGGTGGCACTGACCAGAAAGCAGGAGACAGAGCTGGAGGTAGCAGAGTTAAAGATGCTAAGATTTGCATTGGGTGTGACGAGGATGGACAGGATTAGAAATGAGTACATCAGAGGGTCAGCTCCAGTTGGACGGTTGGGAGACAAAGTCAGAGAGGCGAAATTGCGTTGGTTTGGACGTGTGCAGAGGAGAGATGCTGGGTATATTGGGAGAAGGATGCTAAGGATAGAGCTGCCAGGCAAGAGAAAAAGAGGAAGGACTAAGAGAAGGTTTATGGATGTGGTGAGAGAAGACATGCAGGTGATGGGTATAACAGAACAAGATGCAGAGGACAGAAAGATATGGAAGAAGATGATCTGCTGTGGCAACCCCTAACAGGAGTGGCCGAAAGAAGAAGAAGATCTTTGAAAAGGAGGGAATTTAAAATGATTTTATATATTACAGAAATGCTGTCTAAGTCCTCAAGACTGATCAATATTTATAATAGGTGGGAGGTGAGTAAAATTAGGCATTTCTGTTTAGCAAAGTTTCTAATTTGGAGGTAGTGAAAGAATAGTATTGATGGAAAGTTAAGTTTGGAGTGTAATTATCTATGTACATATCTCTAAGTGATTTAATCCTGGATGTTTTCCAGACATTAAAAACTGCGTACGTTTGAGAGGGTGGAAAAAGGTGGTTATCATGTAGAGGTTTTACAGAGGTTTTACAGATAAAAGCTTCTCCATCCTGAAGTACTTCCTAAATTGGTTCCATATTCTGAGTAAGTGATTGGGTTGTTAGTATATTGGCGATAACTTGTATATACTGGGGTACAATGCAAGGAATATAAAGAAGTACAGCAGGATTTTATTTCTAGCCCGTGTGTGTTCATCTGTTTGTGTCAATGCCCAGGTTTTTATAGCTTGTATATTTGCTGCCCAGTAATACTGTAAAACTGAAAGTTAGGTAGAGCCATGCCACCTTTTGCTGTAGGTCTTTGTAGGGTCGTGGATGTTACTGTATTTTAAATCACAGAACAAATAATTTAAACAAACATTTGAAACACAAATGTGTACAGTATGCTGACCTCACCATTATGCTTAAAAATTCAACAGTTTTTGCTAATGATACCATAACTCAAGGAATTACAAATGGCTTAATGCTGACACAAAAATCCACGGACAAATGCAGAGTATGTATGGATGAATGCTTATTTATCAAATTAAATTGCCAAAATACATTTTTTGTGACATTCATAAACATTTATTGATTTGTTTGGTTTGACCTGTATACATTTTTATATCACACTCAGGAGTACCCTTAAGTATAACTAACTGCCTTTGACAAAAGCATTGATTCCTCAAAAGTTCTCTCACTGCATTAAAAGCTTAGTATTACATTTTTAAAGCATCAGCACTCCAAGTACTTTATGGTGGGCTGTTATAAGTGTGTAAAGCATATGATAATTTAAAATATTTTAGTTCTCTACTCATTTTATGATCTATTGAATTTCTTGTGGTTTTGCATTGCTAAACGACATAGCTCTGAAGGCAGTGTATGGAAATATTTTACTATTCACATCTGACACACACGTGCAATTAGGAGACAACTTCTGGGCTTGGCTGACTGCAATTGCACTCCAAACCAGGGGTTGGTGCTGTCACTTAATGTACTTTTTCTCTTTCCTCCTCTACAGAAAAGATGATCGACAGACCTTTCATCAATAAAGTCTCTTCCAGTTCCCAGCCACCTGAACCTGCCTCATCTGCTTCCCAGCTCTTAAAACTGACTACTCTGTCATCTTTGAAGCAGTCCAACTTTGACACGGATTGAAGATGCCTTCTTGCAATTATTTTTTTCTGTTTTGATTTGTTTTAATATCTTGCAATTATACGGGGATCACTTCAGTGCCCCAACCCTTCATGAGATCTCTTGTTTTGTTTTTACACAGAGTATAACTATTCACCACTGACGTTCCTTAGAAATCCTTTTGAGTCTCATTTGCTAAATAATAGAAAATTACATACTGTAACTGGACTAAAAGTGTATATTTTTGTCACCCACAAACATTTATAAGGAAAGAAAATACAAATGAAAGCATGAAATGTAATAATCTATTCCTTTAATGATAGATAAAAACTACAATCCTTTCAACTCTGTAATGCTATTTTAATTAATATATTTACCATTTAATAGCAGCAAAAACGCTGATAGCGTATTAGTAATCAAATCCTAAGCATATTGGTTTCACCTGAACAAAGGCAATGTTAACTCATTGTTTTAAAGTTTTAGTTGTCATAGTACCTGTAATTTTTCATAGGTTTTATTGTGTTAATTTAGAAAGATTTTAATTTAATTTTACTCATTTATTATTTATACAACTCAGCTATAGTAGTTTAATTTCAATAGTTCAATTTATTTTTGACTTTGATTTTTTAGTCTGCCTCTATGCTTCGGTTTTGACTTTCTTGGTTAGACCTTTGCCTGGCTATAATTTAGGTTCTGGTTCTGGTTCACTCACAATAATCCCTAAGAAACTGCATCCTGACAATGATGTCATAAATATGGCTCATAATGCTACCTGAACAGGTAAGGATTTTAACAAGACAGATGAAGGGATTATTTCACAGGAAGGATGATGTTTTTGTCTTCTCTCTCCATAGCAACGACACGCTAACCCCATAAATGGAAGAACTGAAACATAAACAGTAATTGTTGACCCTGAACATCATTTACACGTCTGATTTCCCAAGAAGGAGTATGGACAGACTGTTTGTGTGTCTGAGGCTGAAAAAAGAGGGAAAAACAGAAATATCTAAACATGATCACCCTGATGAGAAGAGATGCTGGCGTCTACTGGGAGATCACTTAAGTGCTCTAATCTGAGCACTCACTCAACAAATATACCTGGTTAGTACCTCAAAAGCCTTTTTTTATTTGTGCCTGCATGCTCTTTCTACACGCTGCAAAATATCAGAAGCATACTAATGCACTCATGAAACAGACTCAAGCCTGTACTATTTTATGTAATAGCTTTTATTATGTGTAAACATGTTTTGCTATTAACCCAACAGTCCCAAGCCTATGGTTGGAGTGGACCAGAACCTACCTTAGCAGTACTGGGCTCAAGTAAGGACCAGTGTTGAGCAGAGTACCAACCAATCACAGGGTCCATTAATACAGTGCAGATTTACTGTATCACTGGAAAATAACCTAACCCCCACATGTTTTGGTTAAGTAGGAAGAAAATAGCCAGAGGAAAAAACACGGAGACACCAGGAGATTATGTAAACTATACAAGAACAATGATTGGATAGAAAAGCCAAAAGTCTTACTAAAGTCCTCAGCCAACTAGTACAACCACTTTTCTCACTCCTTTGTTTTTGCAAACAATGTAAGAGCATTAACACTCAAACCATTACATATGGTGGCAGTCTGTACCCACAGGTAATAAGACTATTTAACAGAAGGTACATAAATGTTTCTTACTATATAAACAACATTGTCTTTTTTGTGCATCTAGTTTGAATGTCTCTCTATTGTAATAAAAAAATCCTGGGACGAGACGTTTTTCAGAGAGTACGTTTACGTCCCGCGAGATGAGACATTGTGCCAAGAGATTTAACCACGTCCGGGGCCAGAAAAAAAGACAAAGAGAAGATGACAAAGTAGAACGTCACAAAGAATTCAAAAATGTTGGTGCGATACACATGCAGAGCAGGTTAGAGATAATGAAAGTACTAAAATTCGAAAGTCTCAAAAAAATGATAGTAAAGGTCGCATTAGCGTGAACAAACGGAAATTATTACTCGGTGAATTCGGATTTAAACTTTAAGTCGGAGACTTGTAGATCGTCTAATTTGTGTTGCTATCAGGGAAAAGTAGTGTTTCTTCTCAATAAAGAGGCATATCCGCAAGAATTAAAAGATTTGTTATTTGGTGAAAGTGAAATCCATAAAACGCGAGCGGCAGAGATGCGAAGTAGCTGGCGCGTAGAGCAGGATGGGGGGATTGGTGAGTGAAGCGAGTTCATTTTTCCTAATATTAATTTAAATCCACTTACAAATGGTGAACATAAACTGAATGTCTATCTTTTGCTCATACATAAGACATACCAACCCCATCACAAGACACAAATGGTCAAATAATATCCATTATAATTTTGATCAGTGTAGCATTATATAACAGCAAGCAGTCTGATTACAGTTTTGCCATTTCTTGCAATTTGCATATGCATATCTGATGCATGTGTTTCCAGTCTCTGAATACACAAGTGAATATGTCCTTAACTGGATAATTAGAAAAATGCCACCATTGCATCTTCCAATATCCTCTCTTCCAGCCATGCACTGTTATCTGTTGTATCAATGAGCCAAAAAGCTGCTTGCGTATCTAGCTATAACAGAAACTTTAATACTGGTTAAATTGGTGGCTTGTGGATATCAGACAAATCCGTGAACTGGTTGATCATTGTTCATTTGGCCGCTGGGTGGTTGTAATTTGTCTAGTACACAGTAATTGTGTTGGTGGCATACCCATCGTTAAAGTGAACACATGGAGCTAGCGGCAGGGTTTTCGGTAGTCACTGTGGCATCACCAAGGTTTTTGTTGTACTTCTGTTTGTTTCCTATCAAAAATAAAACCTAAAACATCTGTTTGTTAAGACATTGTTCACGTTTTCTGCCAACAAATAGTAGCCCAACAGTAAGTGTTCAGCAATTCATGAACAATCCGTCCTTTTTGAAGGACTCTTTTCAGTAAATCATATGAATTGATTCACTGGAGCTCAACAGGCGTGCTAAATAACTTCAGTAAGTTACTAGTTGATAACCTCCTGTTACCATCACTTGCTTTGAGTAGCTGTGACTGGCAAACTTTTAAGTCAATTTACTTTTAAACCTTGTTATGCAGACATACACTATATAATGGACATCCATATATGTGCTTTTCAAATACTTTTTAGAGTTAAATGAACCTTTCTACTGATGAAGTTAACACTGGTGATTTTGCTGTGAAAGTTTATAACCAACTGATATTTTAATCAATGGAGATGTGTATTAAAATGCATGAATTATGGAGAATCCACTGCATCCACTAAATAGTATCATCTCCAGACAGAAGAGCAGCTTCAGCGACAGACTGCTGTCACTGTCCTGCTCCACTGACAGACTGAGAAGATCATTCCTCCCCCAAACTATGCGACTCTTCAATTCCACCCGGGGGGGGGGGGGGGGGGGGGATTTGGTAAACGTTAACATTTAACATTATACAAAGTTATTGTCTTTTTTTCACCTGCATTATTATCATTCTTTAATTTAATATTATTTATTGTATCAGTATGCTGCTGCTGAAAAATGTGAATTTCCCATTGGGATTAATAAAGTATCTATCTATCTATCTATCTATCTATCTATCTATCTATCTATCTATCTATCTATCTATCTATCTATCTATCTATAAATACAGTACAGGCTAATATTAATTTCATGAAAAAAAATGTTAAAAACCCAATCAAAAGGGTGGGCCAATGAGGAAAGTTGGTGGCTCTAGGCCCACTCAGGCCAAATACTTCCTTCGGCCATTAATATATATATATATATATATGTATATAATGTGAGGATGCATTTAACCTGTGGTGTTATTCTAATATTTATTATCTTTTATTTGTTTTCTACCATTCTTACTGACACGTGGAAGACATGCATTTAAGAATTTCTTTGTATTGTGTACATTGTACATGACAATAAATTTGAGCTTGAATTTGAACTGGTAAAACAAATGCAGTGTGTGTGGATGGCGGCTTCCTTAACTGGCTGGGATGCCCTTAGGATGGAAGGACAGGAGAGACAGCTTACACAGGGTTTTATCTCACCCAGAACTCTAAATGGCAGACAGCCCAGTGTCAGATTCCCACATGGGTGGCTGCAGGGTATGCTAGATATTGTAGTCCTGGGGGTCAGCCCTGCTGGGTGCAGTGGGGGTATGGGGAGTCACTATGTTATAGGGTTTCAGCCTCACCAAAAAGTGCTGGCAGACCATGTGTACAGAAGATCAGGAGCACTGCCGGAGTGGCTAGAATAAAAGGAACTGACTACTTCGCATCAGAGAGCCAGAATCGGGTGGAAGGTGGATGAAGCTTGTGAGGAGGAGTACAGGAGGCAGTAAGAGACCAAGAGAAGAAAGACAAAGTATGTTTATTGTGCTGTACGGTGCATATGCAACATACTTGTGGCTAGGGTGGCTTGTGTAGAAGAGTTTTCCCCAATTAAAGACTCTTTGGGCTTTTACCTTGTGTCCATGGATGTTTGTGTTGGGTGGTAGGGGAAAGAGAGCGCCCCCTGGTGACCACAGCAGATTCAAAGTCTTACTTGAAATTAAATAGGAAAGGGCTAATAACACAAACACTCTGCAAGAGGTTAAAATCCAAGCCAACAGGATACAACTACAGCCAACATTCTTCATAAAAGTGAAAAAAAATACATTTAAAAGAAGACATATAAGCAGGTCTATTAATTTTTGCTGATGAAGATTCATTTTATAAGTTTCCTTCTACTGATTAGGGCAAAAAGAACCTGGAACAGTGCAACTTAAAGCCATTATTCTGAATTTATCCTGCTTTTTAACATACAATTTGTTCTGACATTTTCTTTCTCTTCTTGACCCCTGTGGCCATACTTACGCTGGAGATTATGTGCCATTACAAATAACAGAGTTATTTTCAAACCGTCTTCATCTGCCTATGGAGTGATCCATTTCAGAATGTGTCTGACCTAAGGTTAACAATCTGAAGTGGGAAGGGAGGGGGGTCCTGTATTATATAGATATTTCTTTATAAGTATTGTATAATATTGTTATGTGTAAGTTTTTGTCTTTAAGTTATTTTCATTATTATTGTGTAGGGCTCTGGACTTCTAACTGGAAGTGTACTTATTAAGAAATTCTCAATGTATATATATTTTTGCAACTTGTATTGATAGTGACAGAAAACCAAAGAAAGCTTTTGTTGTCATACAACCATCACAGTTTGGAGAGGTAACTATTTTAAGCTCCCTGTACTTACTGTGTGTTAAAAGGACAGAAGGGTTAAGTGGTCCTTATCCTTTTTTAAATAAAGGGAGACAGAATGAGTGCATCTATTCAAAGTATTACAATTGATGGAGAAAACACCTACTAGTGACTGATAGAACAACTCCAAAAAAGGGATTAGACTGTCACTCAGCCTTGGATTTCCATGTCCCAGTTTTGCTGAACTTACTCAGTTGAGAAGGTAACTTGTCAATACTGTCTAGACAGCTATAAACGTTTTTTGTTTCTCTTGGGAAATGTGTGGGAGAAAAGGTCAAACTACGTCGACAACTTCAGTCAAACAAAGGCTGTGCAAAGGTGGATGGCTGAAAATTGAACTACAATTAACAATTCCTTCATTTAAATCTTTCTCCAGGAAAGTGTCAAGTAGGCACTCTCAAAGACGTGTATGTGTGTAAGCTTTATTTATTGCATTGAATTGCTGCAGCATATTAAGGCAGTGAATTTGCATTACAGTTTTGTTATTTGAGCTGTATGATGAATTTAATACCTACATAAAGTGTCATTCAATTTTTGTCAACAACAGTAAGAGCTTCACTAGAATAGAATGTTAGTCATATGAATGGGAAATACAAATATCTTTGACAATCCAAGTTTCAGTCTAAAAAGGGCAATAGGGGTTCAAAACATTACACAATGGTGACTATTAAAAGTAAATTACCACTTTTTTCTAGTAAAAATGTAAATGTTTAGGAAAGGCTCCCAATAAAATTCAGACACACTTTATTCAACTGAGCCAGGGCTGTTCTTAGCAGTTTGGGGGCCCTACGTGGTTCAGAAATGTGCAGGCCCCGGATGTTCAGGCCCCGGATGGGGCATGACAGGGGCCCCAGGCCCACAGCCCGACAAAAAAAATAAAAAATAAAAAAATTGTAAGTCGGGGCCGGGCCAGGGGCAGGGGGGCCCTACAATCAGGCGTAGTTTGCGTATGCCTAAGAACGTCCCTGACTGAGCTACATTGTCACACATTCTGTTCTAATAAGCAATGACAATTTTTGCATCTATACTTTCTTCGGAGTCCACACCATTTTCCATTATACAGACACAACTACTTTGTTTATCATGAAAGTCCAATACTTTTCTTTGCTTGTATCTGACAAACAGGTTACGTAGTTTCAATCACTATTACTTTGTCATTTTTGATATCATGTACACTTAACTGCACCTACAGGATGTAAAGCTCTGTAATGACAATATATTATTTATTGCAAGTAACAGGTAAAACCTGTATAGAAGCCAAGGTTGCCAGGTCCTTAAAAAAGCTGTAGCCCAAGAACAGCTTAAAAATAGCAAATTTGCACAAAAAAATATTCCAATTCCTTAGGTCGATAAAATGACACACTGCAGCGACAGGATTAGGTACAGTACATACCTTCAACTGAGGTTTTCCAACAGCAGATGAAGGAGTGCCCAATGGGTGAAAAACATGGTACACATTGTGGACCTGGCAATACTGATGAAAGCCAACTCTATAAAAGTGTGAACAATACCTGCATACATCAAGTAGGTTACATTTACAACACTAAAACGTTCATTCAATTAGATAACATAATTACATGAACATGTTAACATATTAATTTATCTGCCAAAATGCTCTGATAGTTTTAGGCACAGCAGAAAGTAAAATATTACAAAACATTAACAAGGAGTCTGTCATTTGACTGGTAATGACAGAATGCTAATAAAATTGCATGACAGACTATGAAGACTACTAAAAACTATAACAGCACCAGAGTAGTTTCGATTTACGTACCACGTGTTGACTCTTTTCTTTGATCGGATGGTATCCGTTTGCAGATATGCACTGCTCAGCATGCCCATTACAGAAGCAGCTGCCCTTCACAACAAAATCATAGACAGCGTAATGTGCCAAGTGTTGGGGTTTGATGTCTACTTCTTTGCTCTGGCAGGGACACTGCTGTCGCTTCAACAGCTGCACACGTAGGTTTGTTACCATTAGCTTCTCCTGAGCTACAGGACTGTAGGGATCAACCTCAGAATGTAGTGGTGGCAGTGCTCTGTATATCACCTAGACAGACAATTGAAACCATAAGAGCTTTACTAATAAACTTTTTATTATTTTTTCTAGTATACAGTTGTTTATTAAAAAAGAAGCACATAATCTATTTCAATGTATTTTTGAGACAATGCAATTTATCAAAGCATTATAGGCTGAAGATTCCATTTTAATTATGCACAGCAGTTACAGATGGTGGAGACACAATCTCCATTAAAGACCTACATGCTGCCTTCTTTAACAGAAAAAAAATCCTTTTACTATTAAACCTTCATGTCTTCTCTGAGAGCATGGCTCAGAAATGGAAAAACTTCTTGAGTAGGTTGTAAAATATATTTGTCTTTGCAAACACTAGAGGAACTGTGGCACAAAAGAAAGAAGAAAAAAAAAGCAAATAATAGTAATCCACAAAAAAAAATCATCACAAACAAGTACTTCTTTCAGTAGACAAGGGAACAAAATAATAAAGTTACATTTTTTAGGTTGTATTCTTTAATTAGGAGCTCATAGCAATTGGCTTACCATTCAAGAGTAGCTGGGAAATCAATTCACAAAAGCTACTAACATCCTTGGGACATGTTAACAAAGGCTTTTGGACATAGTCCCGACTTATAAAATGAATCTGTTTTATAACCGTTTCAAATTCACTTGGTAAAAAAAATCAAATTGTTGTTCCTATGCCACAGCCCCCATCCCGGCAACGCTCTTGACATTTTCTTTCCTTTGACCAAATAAGATATACCGCTGTGCAACATACATGTTTCTGTAAAGGTTTTCACTAAGAAACCTATCTGCAAAATAGGAAACAAGAGTCATCTGCTTTGCATATTGTGTTCAGAACAGCAACCGTCTAAATTATTGGCCTTGCTTTTTTACCATTTACAAAGAACATGTTTATAGGTACAAAGCCAGCAAGATAATAATAGAAACAAAGCTCTATTTGGCTGCCCTTGAGAAAATGTATGATATATAAGCAATTCACATACTGTATGTATAAGATGAAACATCATGACTGTTTCAAAGGTCAAAGACTTTATATTTATTGAAAAAGTAAAACAAAGTTTGCAAACATGTAGGGACCATTAAGTCTATTTAACTCTTCAGGATAGTTTATACTGAGTTGATTCAGTTATCTCATTAAATTTATTCCAGACTACTGCAGTCTTCTAAGTCTAGAAAAAAGTTCATTAGCAGCAAATGTTGAAAAGAAAAACCAGACAAGGGGATGGGCAATGCATCGTTCATTTCATAGAAAAGGTTATTATAAATTGCATTAACTATTTCTAAAATATTGTGTCCAGACTTTGCAAAAAAGTTTAATAAAGCACACATGCCATTATAGCCCTATTGCAGAACAGGACAATGTAAAAAAAATGTTGGATTAAACTGGTCACAGGTGTTTTAAATGAGTTCCATATAAAATAAATTTAGTTAAAATTGTTAAGCCAGGATTGATAAACATTCCTAACTGATAAACAGTGTTCACAAAATCTCATCTAAAATTGTTTGGTTATGGAGAACTAAAGGATAAAAATATTGGATCCCAGTACATTAAGTCACTGAATTGTTATTTAATATACCTATAGTGTGTCTTTCCTAGAATTGTCACTCATTTCAAATTGACAGTTTGCTTTCTGGAGGGCACCTGAAATTGCAGATTTTTGTTCCCATCCTGCTGCTTAATTAGTCAGTCAGTCCTTACCAATAATGCAACTTCTTATTTAACTTTATAGGTTGAGCTTTCATTTTGGCATGTCAGGCCACTCTTACATTGTAGATTTTTCTTTTCTGAGACTATCATCTGAAGGATTTGTGGTTCAGAGCAGATGGGGACTAACAAAGTACAGTATATCAAATCAAAATCAAATCAAAATGAGCAAATCTCAGTCTTTCAATTTTTTCTCTTCCAATTCTTTTCAAGTACAGGTCAAATTCTTTTAGAACAATGTGCACAGGACCTACAAATAAATCTGTTATAACGGGGATTTTGTTAAAATGGAATTGGAACATAGTGTGGCCTTTTAGCACATATAGTTAACAAATTTAACTGTGGAATACTGAACTCAAAGGCAATGTCTATTTTCTTCTTGCTTGCACCAATGGTGCTAAGGAGTTCCAACTTTTTTATGTAAAGTAATTGGTTTTGTTACATAAACACCGCTCCTTGGTGTCCAAAGTGTACAGTCAGTATTATTAGACTAAGTCATCCGGGTGGTAGGAGGTTAGGGTCCCGCTCAGTTTCTGGAGCAGGCGCCATTTGAGTTACATAAACAGCACCAATCGATGTCCATAACACACACCCCTTTTTACCAGCTCTCTATGGTTGCTGTCTGCTTTATGACCCTTTTTTTTAACCTGGAAAAGTTTGACATGCAAAGATCATGATAAAAGGTTTGAAGAAACGAAGGTCACATTTGTAAATAAGAATTGTCGGATGTGTGCATTTGCAAGCACAACATTCAAAAACATTTAAAAGCAAAAAAACATTATTTTTTAAAAAGATTATGGTGTGCAGGTATTCATAGGGTAAAATCTCAGTGAAATCAAAATTGCTTAAGTAGCATAAACACAAGGGAAGCTCAGCAGTCAGCACTTTTGCTGAAGTGCAAGCCAAAAATGAATCCTTGATTTGATCAATGTGCTCAGTGAAGTCAAGCCATACCTTGAGAAATCTGGAAATAAGCAACATATTCTTGCTGTGGTGAACCTCAAATACAGCTGAAGTCAAATTTGATTGACAGTTATCCCACTACTTGATACGCCCACAATGCCTCCAGTCTGCAGTACCCCTTGTCGAGCTCCACTGCACTGTGGGAGTATGACGTCTATTGAGCAAACTGAATGGCAATCTGTCTGGCTGTTCACGGGAGCTCCTAAATTGTGACTTTTGGGCCAAGAACAGCAGAAATACATATGTTTTGCTGCTTTTTATGAAAAATTACTTTGTTGTGATGAATTTTGCAGAAAAAACGTATTTCACTGTCATGAGGTTTTTTTTAAAATTAGTTCAATAGGAAATTGGCCAGGACCAAAAAAAAAAGATTTGTTAAAGTTGAGTTCATATTTTAGTAAAAGTTATAGGTAATAACGAGTATACACAGGTGTAAATGGGACAAAGTTAAATGCTGTGCTGTTGATTCCTTTTTCATCTGCATCTCATTGTTAACACAGTTCTTTCAACCAACGAATTATTCAGCAGAAGTGCGTCAAGAAACACTTTGGGGGGGCTCCTTTATACCAACAGCAATATGTCTGCATAATGCCTCAATGTGAGTGTGACAGCCATGTCAGAAGTTTTTAGTCATTCTGTGTTCAGACCAAAGTGTGTGTGTGTATATTTATTCATTTATATATTTATGTATGCATTTATTTATTTAAAGAGCCTGTTCCTGAGGATAAATAAAGTTCTATCTTTATATCTATCCACCTATCTATTGTTAATTGGCAGCTGTCAAACGAAACAAGAAACTATTGAAATGGTGAAGGCAGCTTTTTACAACTACAGAAGCAAATAACGTTTGGGAATCTTAAGTAAAATGAACCAGAAAAATATTGCTTGAGCAATACTTCCTTCAGAAACAATAACTGCCTCCTAATTAAGTGATTGGATAAGAACAAAAACCTTCAATCACTGCATCGCTCTAGACCTCCAGAACCAAACCCCAGCACCCCTGATTTAAGAGAAGAGACCAGACAAAGAGCAATGTAAAAATACATCTCACCGGTTGGTTACGGGTAAATATAATAAAGCATCATACGGAAATGGATACAGTGACTCACAATGAGTCAAGTTCTGGGGTTGTGTTGCCCAGGAAATACTCTGTGATTGGATGATCCACAAAGCTCAGTCAGGTTCAGCCGTAAAAGATCCATATGGAGCCACTATATGGACTTGCCACCCAAAAGTGGATGCATGGTGGTTAGTGGAGATAGTGATTGGGTGATAGGCAGTAGTAGGCCAAGTCCAGGCATACCAGATCTTGGCAACAGACACTGTCTCTTGGGATGTGGAACATAATTTCTCTGTGCTGACTGCAGGATTGGCAAAACCCCCAAAAATAGACAAAAAGAATTTGATGAAAAGGCAGTCCAGGGCGAACAAGTCCAAATATGAAATTCCAAGCTTAAACTACAAAACAAAAGCAAAAAAAAAGCTCAGAATTCAAAAAGAAAAAATACTCATAATGATGTATTCTCCTCAAACATCACTCAATGAACCACTAAAGGATCCACTCCCAGCTTCATAATAAATATAGGGCAGTTCTTCAGCTTTGACAACTGTTCCACACACAAAATACAAGGGACAAGGGAAACACTTAATACATGGAAGTAAATAATAAATGAAAAGAACAATGGTAAAAAAATACATAATTATAATAAACACATGAAAAATATTACTTCAGAATGAACAAAGAAACCACAGAATTATATATATATTCTGCCTATTACTTCCTTTGGGAGAAACACTTTTTGCAAATGTGAATCTGTTCTACAAGAAGAGTAACCTAATCAGTCAGAATGAGACAGAATAAGCATTACATCTATTCTGTGAAGAAAAAGGGAAAATATAATCAAAAATAAATTATGTGACTCTGATAAACTAAATTATATCTAGAATGGGTTTATTAGAGGAGGCTCTTACCGAACTAATCTGTTTGACTTTTGTGAAAGGGCAATTGGAGTTGTAGATAAAAGCAAACCAAATGCAATATGTTACTTAGACTTTCAAAATACCTTTGTTACAGTACAGCAATGAACATTAATTTTGAAACCAGAAGCTATTGCCATCAGAGATAACTGGGCTTTAAGCTGGTTAATCAAATACAGATAATCAATACAAATAAGAGGAGAATTCTCTGCATGGGCCCAGAATATAAATGGTGTCCCTCAGGGGTCTGTCCTTGGAACATTACTGTTTGTTATTTATTACAATGACCTATTGTAATTTAGTTAGTTGCATTTTTGCTCTCTGAAAAACTTGCCAAAAGAGTTTAATTTTTTTCAACAACAAGAAAAAAAAATATGTAACAGTAACATGTAAATACTAATACATCGAAATAATCACAGTGATAAAGTTAGGTCTAGTGTCCACTGCTATGCTGATGCAGATTTAGTATACATACTTCTTGTAATATGTTTTGAAACATTCACCAACACATAGCTGCTGTTCTAGCAGATGATGAAAGATTACTTTGTAATATTTTTCTATTACTTGCACATGAAAGAGTAAAATGTCAGTGCCTGACCTGCATACTTGATGCCACCCATTGTGTTATTGTATCCTATCACTGTGCAAGGCATAGTGACTTCCACATTTCCCTGGACATGAACTCTGACAGTTGCTGCATTATGAACAGTGCTCAGGAGGCAGATGTCTTTCTTGTCATTGTATTTGATCGCAATCATTTTGCCTTTTTGCCACTCAGCTACTGCACCACTCTGCAGCTTAACATTGGTGTCACTAGGCATATCATGGTGGTTCTGGCATACAATGCCATATGTATCAGTTTTTCTTTGAAGTAAAATCTCAGGCAGTTCAGGTGTGGTATAGAAACTGTCCATTGTTATATAGTGACCTTGGTCAAGCAACAGGTCCACCAGTGAAAGCAAAGATGATGAAGAAATGCCATATTGACTGTACTTACCATCTCACTTTGTCTCTCTACCAGTGTAAAGTATCGAGTTCCAGATGCACCCAGAGCTTGCTTTGCACAGCATGTAGAATTTGATACCAAATTCTGATCATTTGGATGTGATGTAGAGTATCCACGACAGCCTGTAACCCATGAGACTTTCATCACAGTCAGGAATATGCAACTTTTGCATATTTTTGATGATTGCTGGATATAAATCCCTCAGTTTGTACTAGGGAATCCATCCAATCCCGTGAATGAAACTGCTGAAATTCCCAGCTGAACGTGAATGGCCAAGCTCGCATATATAACGTGTAAAAGTGTAAAAATCGATCAAGAAATAACAGAGTTATAGCTGAAGATAATTAAAGTGGTGCCATTGCTGCAGCTTGCACTTCATTAGACAACAACTTTGAACAGCAGCTTGAAATTGCAATGCGTCAGTCTTTTGCATTCGCATTATCTGTGCCAAGAAACTTGCCATCACAGAATGATGACAAGAAACTGGATGCATCAGTAAAAGCTGAAACGGCGGTGTTTCAGAGCAACGGCAAGTGCGGGTATTGTTTAGAACAAGTGTATCAGTATCTGATGACTGTGCCGCCTACTTCAGTGGAGGCAGAGCGTACTTTCTCAGCGGCTGGTGTACTCTGCACAAAGGTGCGCTCTCGCCTGGACGACCGCACGCTCGACACGTTGTGCTTTCTACGCTCTTATTACCTCAACTAACTAGATACATGTACTTATATGACAGCATGAACTGCTTGTAGTTAAGGTTAGTCTTTTATTGGTGTCAACATATTGCAGTAGTTTTATTAAAAATAAGTGTTGCTCGCTCTAAAACTGTTCACATGTGAGATGCCCGTGCACTTCGTCATTCCCGGGAGCCCAAGATTCACGAATTCCCGGGAATGGATAAACCCGTCTGTGAATGGATTCCCTAGTTTGTACAGTTTTGGTTCTGGGTGATTGGCTTCATCATAGTGATCATAGTCATTAATGAGTTGTAGAGGTATTTCATAATGAGGGAAAAACTCATTCATAACTTTGCCGAAAATGGGTATCTGAAACAACCGATTTGTATACCAGTATAATCTCCGGACTGCTGTAGCCACTATCCACTGCATTATGAGGAGACTGAAAAACATTCACATGTCATCTGGAGCAGCAGGCTGCCATCAATTGCAACAAGCAAATGGTTCACTGACTTTTATGACACTTCTTAGCATAGTGGTTCATTTCACCAACTATTTTCTTCACCAGACTATCATCAACAAATTATAAATAGTCCATATTGCACTGATCAATAGGCATCTTTAGGTTGGAGTTACCCGTAAATGGGCAATGAGGAGGTTCAGGATTGTCAGCAGTAGTATGAAGTTGACCATAAAGTGGTACAATGCATTGACATATTCATGATTGTTTGCAGCATGTTTCTACTTCATCCACTAGATGGCAGCAGCATATTGTCCCAATTTGGGTTTAACACTGTAAACTGGATCATTATATGTCAATCCGAGTCTTGCTTACTTGCATTTACATAGATTGGCAATGAATTTTCAGATCATACTAAAATTGCAGAGTTGCAAGTACTAAGGAAGTAGCAAACACAATTGAAAATTAACTAAACAATCTTCAAAACTATGTGAACATTTGAAAACAGTTTAATGTAGAGAAGTGTATAGAGCTACATGCAAGTAAAAGGAACAAACATTAATTGTAACTACAAGATGGTAGACAGTGTCAGTGGCATAGTTCGAGTTCGTGCCTCTCGGGGCGGGGCTTCAATTTACTGCCCTCCAACGTATCTAAATATGTTAACTTATTTAAATAGAAAATTAAAATGACGTATTGAGAAAAATTAAGATACATTTTGCATAGATTTATTTATACAGTATATAGAGAAACAGCAATATTGTTTTCACATATAATTATTTATAAGCATCAACTAGACAAGAATATAGTAAAGACGCAATGATAAGCCGTGTTCTGATTATCTATACTAATAAAAGGCAAAGCCCTCACTGACTGACTGACTGACTGACTCACTCATCACTAATTCTCCAACTTCCCGTGTAGGTGGAAGGCTGAAATTTGGCAGGCTCATTCCTTACAGCTTACTTACAAAAGTTAGGCAGGTTTCATTTCGAAATTCTACGCGTAATGGTCATAACTGGAACCTCTTTTTTGTCCATATACTCTAATGGAGGAGGCGGAGTCACGTATCGCGTCATCACGCCTCCTACGTAATCACGTGAACTGAAAACAAGGAAGAGATTTACAGCACGACTCAAACGCGGGAACGAAGGTAAATGATGTTAATTGTTGAGTGTCTTTTAATACTGTGTAAGCATACATATTAACACATGTGCAATTAAACGTGTCCATTTACGGGGTGATTTCTCAGGCTTAAAAGCTCGCCTTTTATCAAACGCGGGAACGAAGGTAAATGACGTTAATTGTTGAGTGTCTTTTAATACTGTGTAAGCATACATATTAACACATGTGCAATTAAACGTGTGCATTTACGGAGTGATTTCTCAGGCTTAAAAGCTCGCCTTTTATTAAAAAGGTAAATGAAAACTGTTTTCATTCTGAAGGGCACAAACCACGTTAGATTTCAGCCGTTAAACGCGTAAAAATGTCGGTACACCAGATAAATAAGCGCAACATATTATCAGTTGTATTGTATGCTTACAATACATATAGAAATGTGTTAATCGTTAACTAATAGTATGGGATGGTGTTTTTCGACTCACGCCTTGATTTAAACAATTGCATGTCTTGGTGGGTTTGCGTAGCTTATTGTCAATATCTTTACACCTCTTTTTAAGACTTATTGACTGAAACGGGCTTTCACGAAAAAAGTTAGGGCTTTGCTACAGATTACACCCTCCACAAGTTAAGGAAGTAAAAATAAAGGTATATATTTCTGTTTTATTTAAACCTTTTAAGTTCGTATGCATAGCCCCATTTAGCTGTTTTAGTTTTTTTTTTTTCTTTCTTCAGTAATATTTAATCTCCTTAAAGAAAAACAACATATGCAATTTACTTTTTTTGTATCTCTTTAGTAATATTTTAGTGTAAAAGGATAACCAGTATTTAAGCCTTTTATGTTACTTTATAAAGTTATTTTACACAATGTTGAAAAATTAATAAGAAAGCTACATATTTTGGCAGCTGCTGCTTTAATTTTCAATGAAATGAAAAAAGCTCTCCAAGAGAAAACCTCAATGAAGAAGAAACAGTTTGCACTATCTAAAAAGGAGAAACCCTCATTTATAAAGGTTTGCTGCAGATGACTTAACTGAAAATAAATGAATAGTTCCTATGTGTATAATATATATTTATCTATTTGACTTATGCCTTTATTCCAGCAATTTGCAATTATTTGTACAATTTGTTACATTACTTTTGTTTTTTGCAGCACAGGCAGGTGAAGTGACTTCCTCAGGGTCACACAGTGGTATCAGTACTAGGATTTGAACTGACAAGCTCCGGGTTTGCTGAAATATTACTGAAGAAAGAAAAAAAACGAAAATGGGCAAATGGGGCTATGCATACAAATGTCCATCCATCCATTATCCAACCCGCTATATCCTAAATACAGGAGCCAATCCCTGCCAACACAGGGCACAAGGCAGGAAACAAACCCCGGGCAAGGTGCCAGCCCACCGCAGGGCGCACACACCCACACACACACCCACACACCACAGACAATTTAGAATCGCCAATGCACCTAACCTGCATGTCTTTGGACTGTGGGAGGAAACCGGAGTACCCGGAGGAAACCCAGACAGACACGGGGAGAACATTCAAACTCCACGCAGGGAAGAGAACCCGGGTCTCCTAACTGGCACCTTTCACTGCGCCACCATACCGCCCACATACAAACTTAAAAGGTTTAAATAAAACAGAAATATATACCTTTATTTTTACTTCCTTAACTTGTGGAGGGTGTATCCTGTAGCAAAGCCCTAACTTTTTTCATGAAAGCCCCTTTCAGTCAATAAGCCTTAAAAACAGGTGTAAAGCTAAACTTGCAGCACCGCTATTCAATTACACTTGCCTAACGCCTCTCCTAAGGGGAGATACTGTGGGATCTGGGCATCAGTCAAAGCACCAATCACAGGCCTGATTAGAAAGCGGGAAGCTGTGATTTGTCATCTCCCTCCCATGTAACAATCACAGCCCGTGTTACAATGCACTATGTATGTATGTATATATGTATATATATGTATATGTAGATATGTGTATATGTAGATATGTACATATATGTATATATGTATATGTATACATATGTTTACATAACCTCTTTAACACACTACTTCTCCGCTGCAAAGCGCGGGTATTTTGCTAGTCTATACTAATAAAAGGCAAAGCCCTCACTGACTCACTGACTCACTCATCACTAACTCTCCAACTTCCCGTGTAGGTAGAAGGCTGAAATGTGGCAGGCTCATTCCTTACAGCTTACTTACAAAAGTTTAGCAGGTTTCATTTCGAAATTCTACGCGTAACGGTCATAATGGTCGACAACGTCCGCCATGTTAAACTTTCTTATTTATGGCCCCATCTTCACAAAATTTGGTAGGCGGCTTCCCTGTGCTAACCAAAACCGATGTACGTACTTATTTCGGTGGTATGATGCCACTGTCGGCCGTCATATTGAACTTTCCAACGGTCTTTGTTAGTTATGGGCCCATCTTCAAGAAATTTGGTACGCAGGTTCCTAACGCTAACTGAATCCTACTTACATACTGTGACAGATAAGGGCGCTCTCGCTCCCTTGAACCCTCAGACAATACGTCAGACACCAGATAAAAGTCCAAAATGACTTTATTATTAATAATAAATGTGCACAAAGCACCACCACTCCACAAATCTCCAATAAACAATACACAATCAATAATCCTCCACTCCCAGATGCTTAGCCACACTGCCTCCCAACTCAGCTCAAAGTCTGGGATTTCCCACCGTCATTTTTATAGTCCTTGACCTGGAAGTGCTCCTGAGCCCTCAGTCCATGTGATTATCCAGCACTTCCGGGTCAGGTAAACACTTCTCTTTTTCTTCAGCCCAGAAGTATATCATTTCTTTCATTCCCATGACTTGGAAATACTTCCGGGCTATACGGAAAATATAAATCCCTGGGCCTCCCTGCAGCGACTCTTGGCAGCCCCCATGGTATCCAGCAGGGCTGTGCATTATAACTCCCCTGTTCATGATTCCCTGCTGGCATTTGGGGCACCTCCATGCTGCAAGGAGGGCTCCATCTGGTGGCCTGGGGGTATTGGCCGGAATGAATGGCCGGCCATATCTGACAGTTCCTCCCCCTCAGCGAAGCCCATTGAGGTGAAGCGTCCAGTCCCACGAGGGTCGTCTTCCTCCCGGAGGAGCCTCTGGCTGTGACCGGTCTTCAGCTTTGTCCCGGAAAATACTCCTGGGAGAACCTAGAGGGAATATTATAAACAAATGACATCTTTTCCCAAGTTCTTCGTGGAGAATTCTGCCATACGTGGCCCGGCTGATGGCATTCATAACAGAGCCGTCTTCCTTCGAGTTGTCTCCCCCTGCGAAACTGAAAACAGCGTGGATATTCTTGCTCCGCCCCTTTTTCCGCTGAGGAGGGTTCCATGGCTGCCCCTGAGCTCTCAGCTTGCTTTATTATTTTGTCAGGAGCTCCCCACTTTATTTTTGGGATGTCCTGTTTAATCTGGGGCTTGTCCACAGTTTGGGTCTCTCGGTTGTTGCTTTCAAGTGTACCGAAATGGCCAAATATTTTACACCTTTGGACAACTGCCAATGCCTCTTAAACATCTTAGATTCACAAGTGACGATTTGAGTAGTGGACACTTTGATGTTTATGAATATTTAAACTCTCAAAAGCTGGATGCAAAGTTATCGATGAAACCCATTTCAATTCAAATGCGGACCACCTCCTCCGCCTGCCCCTAGCTACGCCACTGGACACTTTGATGCAGGAAGTTTTCTTTGAAAAGGATTTACGGACTTATGTTGGGGCAACATCCTAATCATACTGTCGCTACTGTGATCTAATTTTTTTGTAGCATGCGGTGTCGCCATTTTGTGTTATTGTTATAGATGGTTGTTTACCACTCTTGACCGCATCTCACAGTGTCATCATCCTAGTCTTGCAGGACCAAAGTAGTTTCCCATATAGAAGGACATTGAACAGGATGACTGAATGTGACAGACTGGGTCACATCTTTAACCAGCCAGCAATCTATAATGAGCGTAAAACCATTATAAACTGATCTTTATAATAGTACAATTGTTATAATGGTTATCCAGTATTGTAAATTCATTTTTAACTTAAGAAATCTCTCTGTAAATAATTTGGTTGTTATTTTTATTAAACAGGTTTTCAGATATTATATTTTAGAAACATTATTTGACTGAGCCAACCCAGTCAGGAATTTACTTTCATAGGATTTTCTGTTAACAAGCATGAAGCACTTTCAAATATGTCATTGGGCTATAGTCCAAAGTCAAAAACGTTCTGTTCTATAGTATCTTTGGATCAAGCTCTGTTACTCCAGCTATCAATGACTTATTAAAGATTATAGGAACATTTTTCATTAAGCTGCATTTTTTTGCACTTGTGAAGCTTGTTGAAAAAACCTGTTAGAGGAGAAACTTGAATTTGCAGACATTAGGCTGTCTATGCTTCTGGTTGACAGAAATGTAAATTTTTTTATTATGTGGACGCAATCTTCTGTATCAACGTCCTTTACAACCACTTTACAACTCACTCTTTGACACAATATGAGTGGTAAATATCATGAAAAAAGTCAAGTGCTTGAATAAAACTTCACATCACACCATTCTGTAAGAAATAAGCAAATGAATATAAAAACGTATTTTGGATAGTAATATTTATTTGCATGACCATTCCAAGCATTGCCCATTTTTGTGCAAAAAAACTACAATGTTCTCAAATTTATCAAATATTTTAAGTGCAGTTTATAACACGGTTCTTGCTTTGTGTAGTGTGATGCTGGAAGTTATTAACATATGAGCAACTTTGGCAAGAATAAGCCATTGAACCCAACATAGCTCATCAACCTCTATTCACCTAACCTTTTCAAAATCATCATTCAATCGACTTTTGAAATTCTCCATGGTATCTAATATCCACCACTTTACTTGATAATTTATTTTACACATGGTTCTGTTAATGTGACTTACCCTTTACAGGATTCCATTTGTGCCACAATGTTTTTTTGTTTAACTAATTTAAAAATAACAAATAGAATCCACTGTACTAATTCCTTTCATAAAGCACTTTTATGACATCTCTTCTTAACTTCTGCCTATTTATACAGTAATGAAAAGATCCAACTATTCAAATCTTTCGCCACAGCTCACACCTTGAAGTCTTAGAATAACTCTGTAAAACTGCTTTCTCCTAGCTTTGAAATTGGCCAATTAATGAATGAAAATATGAAAAAGATGTACTTATCCTTGTTTAATTACCCATAAACAGGAATAATGTAATCAGTATAATTCTGGGAATGGTAAACAATTAAAATGTACTATGTGATACTGGGCTATAGAATGGTGAGTTTGAGGATGACTTATCACATTGTTTGAAATTCCAGTCTGATATAAGTTTAGACCAAGACTCCGCCTAATCCGGAGGAGGCAACATACAGTAGCAATACAAAAATGTAGCCAATGCAATCAGCAAAAATGTAATATTTTTCACATGGTAAAAGAGATCTGATTAACTACAACAACTCTCCAAATATGAATTACCTCCTTGAACAGTAACGGCGCACTGTGCGATAATGTGCAGTAAATACACTTGACTCGAGCATTCCTAGTTTTCATACTCTTTCTCTACGTTTAGCATTCGTTTGCTCAGAGGTTGATGCGCTTACTGCTTCCTGAGAAGCTTTTCTTTTCTCCACCCTAGCGGCCCGCTTCTTCTCTTCTTTCGTCGGCATCTTTTTTGTGTTAAAATTGATTAAGTCAGTGTTTGTGTTGCATGTAGTGTGTTTTCTTTCATTTTTCATTTAAGCTGGCATTTAAGTCTTCAACCTGCCTCAAGAATGATTTAAGATATGAAGTGTAAGAGCAAGTGGCGGTGAAGGTGGTAGGGATGAGAACGGCGCCCGTATGCATGCGCTGCACGACCATCCTGCTGGCCACTCTTGAGAGTTGATTCTACAATAAAATAAAATAAAAATAAAAAGAGGAATAACCTTGGAAGTCAATCATCACCCCAAAAGCAGATAGTAGACGTTACGTAGTATATGTGTACCAAATTTCAAGTCAATAGTTCAAACGGTTTGCGAGCTACAGTTGATTTACAATCCTGTAAACAGACAAATGGACAGCCACGGTAGCATATTATATAAGAAGATATAGGACATACAGTAGGTAAATGACAAATTGCATGGCACATCAATCTTTTGATTGATCTGTTACAGAAATACTTGTTCCGCTTCCTATTTTGTGCAATTTCCCATCATTCCATATCTCTCTGGTGAAACCTATGCTGTCATGCATGCATTAACCCCACTCTGAAACACCTACTTCCCTCTACACGCATGACTGTTAAAAATATGAAACTCAAAAGTATCCTAAATTTACACCTAGCACTTGAAGGGCTATGGAGTTTTGTTATTGGATTCAAGGATCCTATTTATATATTCCTTTCCACTTTGATTCCTTCACTATTCAATTATGGGGGAACACAATGGATGCCTCAAGAGACCACACTATGTGTTGTGTTTGTATAGCGTGTGGGAACTGCATGTGATGTTGAATGTTATCAGTTGGGTTTCTGTACATCTCCTTTATTATCATTACTACAAGCCTGCAAGACACTGCAGACTCTTAATCTTTGAATCTTTTATTTTATACAAAACTAAAGAAGAAGACAACTTAAAAGGGGGAAAATATTAAAAATGTGTGTTCTATGACATTTAGGAATTAATAATTTAGTGTCTTTGTTGCCTGCTTTAACCTTAAATCTTGTCTTATATTTGTATCTCCATTTTGATTGACTGTAGCTAAATGTTATGTGTTGGAATGACATGTCTTTTCCAGCGGTTTTCTGCTATAGCCTTCATTTACATAATCTTAGTGAATTGTGGATAATCACAGTGTAGTCCAACAACCTCAGTGGCCCAGCCATAGTGTTCTGTGATTAGCTGCAGCAAAACCACATGGTTTTTCTTTTTGCACACATGGCTAAGAAAGATCTAAGTGTAATGTCCCAAGCACCACACCATAACATGTTTATAAGACTGGAATAAAAAGCCCTAATGCTGTCAACAACAGTCAAGTTGCCTGTCAGTGATTTTTGAAATTCAAGTAAACTCAGCCTCTCATAACATTATAGCATTTTTGGGCAGAATGCTCACTAGTTATGAGTCAGTTTATAGAAATGAAACAATTGCATCTTTGGGAAGTGAAAGGCAATCTCTGTTCTCAAGGGAAAATCCAAAGACATGGGAAGAATGTGCAAACTCCACACATACAGTAGCCATACTGAGATACGTTTGCCTTGTGCAATATAGTATATAAAACTTTGTCTCTTGATTATATAGCATCACATCCAACATTCTCTCAACTAAAACCACACCGTGTCGCATAAAAAAAACCTGAAATGACAGAACGTTTTTGTCATGTCTAGAGGGCCTGTTGGTTCAAGGACTGGGCCAGGCTCCAGCTCCCAGTGACCTTGTACTCAAATGATTAACAATATGCATGGGTTTCTTGATTATCAAAAATATTTACCCATTACGCCAGCTGCGTTATATTGAAACTTGTGTGCTTTCTCACCATTCTAGGAGCTGCAATTCAAATACTATGTATAATCTGCTGATATGTAGTTTATTACTTACAAGTATCATGTCATTTATTGTCTCTTGGTATGTATATACTCGTATATTGATGCCATTCAGGCAAGTAAACTTACATATTTAATTTTACTGCTTTATGCTGTCAAATTTGATTTGTTTAGCCGTTAATTTAAATCAAATGCAAGCAATGGCTTTAAACATACTAACTCACATTAAG
Source organism: Erpetoichthys calabaricus (assembly GCF_900747795.2). Lineage (NCBI taxonomy): Eukaryota > Metazoa > Chordata > Cladistia > Polypteriformes > Polypteridae > Erpetoichthys > Erpetoichthys calabaricus. Next base: position 245,016,881 of record NC_041394.2, read on the forward strand.
ATTGGTAGGAAATAACTGGTGGCACAAATTACACTTACACTTACAATTACATTTCACTTGTTATTTTTTGCCATCATTTTTTACTATGCAGTTTCCAACAGCCTCTTTGAGATTTGTCTGTATTTAGTACTTCTGTGATGGACTGAAGTTTCAGAGTTATAAAGAGACAATATCAACAAGAGCTTAACCTTTCAAATACATGTTACTTCTCTTTACATAAAAAACAGCTAATGTACTAGAAAAAAGAATTACAAAACATTAAAACAAGTGTTAAAAAAACTTCATGCAGACAGATAACATAAGGTGGTGATGAGGTTACCAGGGCCTCATTAAAGCAGTACCTGATGTGAGGAACAGCCCGGACACAGACAGGCAGACACGTTCATGTCACACAACACACGTTTATTTACAACTATTGCTATTTACAATTGTGTCACACAAGCCCACAGACTTCCCCAAAGTCCAGGCCAAACAACAATGTCTCACTCTTCAGGCCGCCTCCTGTCTCTCCTTCCAAGACCTCTTCCTCTTCCACCCGACTCCAGCCTCGAATGAAGGGAGGCGGCCCCTTTTATTCATACCCGGATGTGCTCCAGATGTGCACCGGCAATCTTCCACCCGACACGCCCCAGTGTGGCGGAAGTGCTGGCTGTCTCCCCGGAAGCACTCCGGGTGTTCCCTCTCTTCTTCTCCCCAGCACTTCCTGGTGTGTCGGAAGTACTGGGGTCCAGGGTCCTTCAGGCAGGGGGACGCCCCCTGGCGGTGACCATGGGCCCCTACAGGGTTGGGCTTCCAAACCCCGTACCCGTGGCCCCCAATACAACCAGGGCGGACGCCCCCTCACGGTCTGGAGGAGGAATGAGCCCTCCTCCTGTCTTCCTGGGCGTCCCGGATGGGGTGCCACACTGGTTATACATACATTACTAAACAGGAAACTAACAATTGGTTCCATGAACCTTCAGAAAAAAACAGGTTAGGTTAATTCAGGTTGGGCAGCATGCACTGGTACAGCACATTTCTGCATACACCAAACGATGAAACAGCTCGAGATCTTAATTAAATTAAATTAAATTAACACTGTTTTGGACAAAGATCTCTGAATGCCCATCAGACAGCCTAGGTGTCACAGACATTCCTAATCCAATAATAGCTGTGTTCTGTGTACTCCCAGATGGGCGCAAAATGGAGAAGGACAAGCAAATCATAATTGGCTTTACCTCACTACTAGTACATAGGCTTATCTTGCTCAACTGGAAGAATCCCAACCCACCACCTTTAAGTCAGTGGGTAACTGATATTCTATACCACTTGAAATTGGAAAAAATCAAATTCTCATTTAGAGGATCTGTTCCAAACTTTTTAAAAATATGGCAGGATGTAATCAGTAACATTTTAGAATAAGCTTCTATATCAGGGAAAAGGATACTCTTCCTCCTTCCTTGCTGCTTCAAAGATTTGCTTTGTTGCTTGGCTCTCCTTTCTTTCCTTCTTTTGGGTAGGAGTTGAATTTTGGTTTTGTTAAGTTTTATTTGATTATATGGATTATTATTTGCTTTCATTAAAATTAATAAAAAAAATGAAACAGCTTGGGATGCCAATTGACAACCCCCCAGGCAAATACGTGGTCAGGTCTCACCCTCTGGAAATTACCGAAAATCTGCCACAGCCAGGTGTTACGCAGGTGTCCCCTTGGCCTGGTCCAGCCGCTTGGGATTTTGCGAGCTGGCATGTGAAAGTAAAATTCAGGGCTAGTGCTAAGTGTGCCAGAGAGCTAGCTGAATTGTGGCACTCTAATGAAAACACCATTAACAGACACTTAAACTTGAATGCAGCATATGCAGGCATAAAAAGAAGAACATCGAAATAATAAAAAAGACTTTATGACCAACATCTTCTGAACCCCACCTTATTACCTCCCCCCCTTACAACCTCCCATTCCACACACACTCTTCACCTGCTATATATTGCCTTTGATTCCTGTATGTCTAATCATTTTTCCTCTGATGATGACACCTGGTAGGTTCTTGAAAACTTAGGAATAAAAAACAATTTTAATATACGTAACTCATTTTCTCCCTTTGTATATCTCTAGCTACAAATATGCAAACTGTATCACAGGCTTTCACTTCCATATATATATAAAATATATATACAGTTATAATTGTCTGTTAGGGGACAGATGGTCATTAGGACATGTACTAGGAAAAGTCTGCAATTCAGTAGAAGTGTTCATAAAAATGGATATGTTGGTAGGCAGTCCCTAGAGGGTTGCCTATATCACACAGTACGTTTTGAATAGTAAGGTCCATATTAAAAACAACTCAGTTCAGCTGACACTAAAGAGCTACATGTCTCCTAATGTGGTTGTTGGAGGACCCTATTTCAGTGGCAAAGTAGATAAGCAGCCACTATGGAATGCTCTGTGCCTCATGAGCTGGTAAAGTACAATGGAGAGAATTTCTCTGTATGCACAACACTACCTTAAAGGAGACAGAAGAGTTTTCTCAAACTTATAACTGGAAGCACTGAGCATCCATGAGTTGTAAGTCGAGTTGTGTGCCCCTCTGTAGCAAACATGAAACGTGTGATACCTAAGGAAGGCTGGCTCTGTAAACATACGGAAATGGCCCAGGTGTGCATGGAGAACACAGGCCACCAGAGGGAGTTCTTTCCAGAGGTTGAAGCAGTTTCTGAGTGTGCTCCTGACTGTGGAAGTGGCCTTGATGTGGTTAAAACCACTAAAACATCAAGACCAAAGGTACAAAGGCCTGTCCATCACTGAGATTTTAGTAGGGACAAAACTGGCAGAGTTTCCAAGCTTGTGGAAATGTTCTTTTGATTGGATTAATGGAAGGGTAAAATGGATATTTAGCTTCTCCCCGAGATACACCCTTTGGAAGAGGGTGTCTAGTGTTGGGCTGAACAGACCACAGGACAGAGAACCATCCTCAATTAGAAGTCCCACAGAAGAACAGCTATCTTTTGCCTACTCAGGATATTTTCTATTCGTTTGAACCTTATTGACGAGATCATGCTATTGTGTGCTGTTTTTGTTTTCGTTTAGTGGAATTAAATGGGACAACCCAGCTGGTGTCCCAACTTTTTGCACCTCTGGGCCGTTTCATTCCAGCACTTGACAATAATACATAGATGTTGCATTCGATGCACATTGTCTTTTTTTTGTCTGCTGCTTAATATTGTACGCCTGTCACTTGTCTTTGGGAAACATGTACAAAACACAATAAAATGGAACATAAACAATAATTATTTGTATAATGCCTTAATTGATATTTAAGAAATAAACAGGTTTCAACGCCCTTTATTTCTGGATTAAGTTTACTAAATAGTTTATTGCATAAAAAAGCACATTAATGATCTAATGTCATGTACCACAAATAAGAATTGTGACCAGTAGGGGTCATATTAGAGCCCCAAACACCAGACACAAGTTTCAGGTTCAAACAAACATTTTCATTTAAAGAAATACCTTTAAACAGGTACACCACAATACAATTCTTTCTCTTCTCTCCCTCTTTTGTCATCCACTCCTCCCAGAGGAGCTTTGTCTTTGTTCCATAACTGATTCACACCTGCCTGGGTGAGGCAGAGCAACCTCTTTTATCCTGGACCTGAGAGTGCCACCATATAGCACGCAGGAAGCACTTCGGGGTTGGGGAGAAACTCCTTAAAATAACAAATGCTTCACTTGCAACTTCCCCTTGCAGCTCCCACATAACCCAGCAGGGCTACCCATCAGAACTACAACTCCCACGCAGCCCTCATCGTGTGCATAAGGAATGTCCACCAGAAGGATGCTGCCACCTGTCATGCTATGGGAACATGTGGCCTTGGGAGGCAGTCTCCTTCCACCTTTTCCATTATAAAGGATTCTGAGCCAGGTGAATGAGCTGTCCACTCCAGCCAAGATGCCACAAAACCTGTGTCCTCTATGACACAATATACATGTATATAACTCAATGAATGTTAATGCATATTCTTTAATATTTAAATGTGAAATATTGTGCTATATAAGTAGCATTTAGCAACATACAGATTTAAAGTCATTTGGTTGCTAGATATTACAACTGAATTTTATCTTTTCTCTAGCATTGCTCTGAGATTCGCAGTGGGAAGCAATTGACCTAATGCCCTGTAGATGGTACCTATGAATGTTACATTTACATGTATTTATTTGGCTGACACTCTTATCCAACTCGACTGACAACATCTGAGATACAACTGGTTACATTTCTTTTGTTTTTCTAATTGGAGCACAGGTGGGTGAAGTAACTTGCTCAGGGTCACACACTACCAATAGTGGGATTTGAACCCACAACCTCATGGTTTGAGGTCCAAAGTCTTAGCCACTGTGCCACACTGTCTGTGAACATACTGCAAGTTAGTTCAGTATTTGGGGTGTTGTAATGGTCTGTGAGATTACTGTGATAGGCGAAGTTTGTGTGGAAGAACGCTAGAAATGCTAGAAACCGTACAAAATTACAGTATACCTCTAAGAAAAAGAGAGTTCTGCCATAGTTTGATAGAAAATAGTACCTGAATAAAGAAGATGGCATTTCACAATGGGACATTTGTTTTGCTTTTACTCATTCCATTCAATATTGGTCTTTGCTTATAGTGCCTGCTTCAGCATAATCCAGCAGAAGAAAAAATGGAATTTCAAAAGAAATTTTCTTTTATTTTTCTGAGGGGTTTAGTGCCTACTACTGGATGTAAATATATTCTCATTTATTGGCTGATAGCCCTACTCCAAACATATTTCCTAATGGGACAAGGAATTCTTGACACTGCTTGGTCTGATTAGACAGACAGCCAAAAAGTAAGCACTTGGAGACTGACAGATTTTCAAGCAAAATTTGAAGAAAGGCTAGGGTCAAATACCAGGTAGTCAAAATGAAAAGGCATGTAAACCAATTCATAAACCAAAATCAAAATCAAAAATAATGTGCTAGAATATGATGCCAAATAATCCAAAGATTACTCCCAGAACCACTTGAAAAGCTACTACTAACTGATAATCTAGAACAACAAGAGATACACGATGCAGACTTTTTATACAGTCCCACTAGAGACATTACTTAGTAGCAACTGGCACAGCAACCACAAGCAGAACAGGTAATCCACTTCAAGCTAAGCATGTTTGGGCCTGGCCAGTGCATGGATGGGATACCATCAAGGAAAAGCTTGGGTTGCTGCTGGAAGAGATGTTGGTGTGGCCATTATGGGTCGCTTAACCTGTTGTCTGAATGTGTATGTCAATGCCCCAACACTGATGGGGACACTGTGCTGCAAAAACAGTGATGTCCTTCGGATGAAACATAAAACTCTAACTCTGTGAGGTTATTAATGATCCCTGGTCATTTATCGTAAAGAGCAGGGTGTCCTCCTGGCTAAATTGTCTATCATGGTCTGGTCATTCTGGCCTCCTAATAATCCCTAACTGTCTCTATCACCTAATAACTAATGTGTGGTAGGCATACTTTCACAAAATAGTAGCCGTTGCATCATCCAGAAAATGGTAACTTCCAAAATGGAAGGCGGAGTGGTGGCTCTGAGGCTAAGGATCTGCGCTGGTATCCCGAAGGTTGCCGGTTCGAATCCCCGTCAATGCCAAAAGAGATCCTACTCTGCTGGGCCCTTGAGCAAGGCCCTTAACCTGTAATTGCTCCAGAGGGCACTGTACAATGGCTGACCCTGCGCTCTGACCCCAAGGGGTATGCGAAAAAAAAAAACCTAACAAACACTGTTGTAAGTCGCTCTGGATAAGAGCGTCTGCTAAATGATGTAAAAAAATAAATAAATAAATAAATAAATATTTTAAACCAACTGAAAACGAACCCAGGTAAGAAAACTAATTACAAGCATTTAATTCCATGTGTTCCATAAACTGCTAAAAATAAGAAAACAGCATAGAGGAATATGAGATATAAGCATACACCACAATTCATTAAAAACAACTCATATTCATGACACAAATTTAAGATTACATGATGTACCAATGGTGATGTGTGCATGTATATGTATAGTGGGGTATTTCCAGTCTTGCTTTTGAGACTATGTTGAGATATTTGAATCAATTTTTAAACTTAATCAAAAATTAAGGAGATGAACAATGTTAAGGGTAAGTGTAAAAATGGATTTATATTTGTCTATAGGAATAGAATATCCAACATCAACTTCAGCCAAAAAAAAGAAATAAATTATACTACAATTGTATAATTGCACATTATCATATCAGGGACTAAGGGTTAAGAACGACCTAAGTCTGTTGTAGGGTAATATTAGCTGTGCATCTGTCACTTTCTTTAGACATAAAAGGAGCCTTTTTCTAGAATTCGCTTTTGTAGCGTTAGATCAAATCTATGCATGTATATTTGCCTGGTTTGGGGTTTTTATACTTGGAGATTTAATTACTGACCTTAGTTTTCAGTTAGGTTTTTGTTCTAAAGCTGATCCTTGTTACCGTCTTTATTTTTTCTCATTTACTCATCACCATTTTGACTGCTTGTCATCACATTCCCGTTCTCATTTTCGCAGGAGATGGCTCAGTGACGTCATGGATACTTCCAGTATAAATACAGTGGCACCTGGTGTGTTAAGTATTCCTTGTTGGATAGTACAATCTTCTAATCCTTAGCAATGGTTAACTGCTAAGCCAAGTAGGCCCTCATGTAATGTTCCTTTTCGCTCTTAATACGGTCCTGTCTTTTGACCTTTATTTTTGTTTGCTTGATTGTTTGATTTTCTGGCCTTCAACTTTGGCTTGTTCCTGACCATATTTTTTTTTTTGATTCACATATCATCCTCTGGTTATTTTTGGCTCCCAATAGTCCTGGGGCACCATCTTAGTGTTCTCAACACCTTTGATGTTATAATTTATTTTATTGTTTAGTGTACTTTTCTGAGATTTTTGTTGGATTTTGAGTTTTGCTTAGCAAAACCTACTTTTGGCATTTTGCCCTTTGAAATTAACTATTTATTTCAATTTGGACACTTGCTTAATTGTTTTTCTTTTTAAATATGTCCTACAGCCTGCATTTCTAGATTCTGCTTCTGGATTATTAACTACATTAAATAAATACATTACTTTTTTCCCCAGTGTGTCCACTTCCTCACATGCTCGCCCTGATCTGCATTATGTTTTGGGTAAGGGAGGTCAGCTCCTTTATACGGAGTGTTGTCCCAGGCACAGAGGAGATTGAACCTGCTGGGCCAAACTGTGCACACTCCTTCTTCTGTGAAGGTGCTGACCCCTCATGTCCCTGACACCAAGTATTATAATAGCATTCTATCATGGAGTCCTGGCCATTATCTCCTAGTTTTGTGCTGATAACTCATTATGTTTAATAACCGATTTGTGGCAGGTAATGTTAAAGGACTTTCATGGGTACCTTTGTCACTATGTTTATTACACTTACACACATTCTCTCACATACAAACTCATGTACTTGTGTTATTATGTTTTATTTTTTGTGGAACAATACTCTATGTGCTCTTGCATTTAATATTACAGAATCTTTCACCAATTCTTTACCATTTCTATGTGTTTAAATACGCAAAAAATCTTATATTGATTGATTCAGTTATCTAAATGTAACAAAAACGTTTTGTTATGGATTGGTATGTATTTGACTTGAAAAGAGTGATTCATAAATATTATCAGAGGCGACTGTGTGCAGAGGGTGCAGACCTATAAATACCTGGGAGCGCAGCTGGATGACAAATTGGACTGGACTGCCAATACTGATTCTCTGTACAAGAGAGGACAGAGCCGGCTATACTTCCTTAGAAGACAGGCGTCCTTTAACATCTGCAATAAGATGCTGCAGATGTTCTATCAGACGGTTGTGGCGAGCGCCCTCTTCTACGCGGTGGTGTGCTGGGGAGGCAACATTAAGAAGAAATACACCTCATGCCTGGACAAACTGGTGAGGAAAGCAGGCTCTATTGTTGGCATGGAGCTGGACAGTTTGACATCTGTGGCAGAGCGACGGGCGCTGAGCAGGCTACTATCAATTATGGAGAATCCACTGCATCCACTAAACAGTATCATCTCCAGACAGAGGAGCAGCTTCAGCGACAGACTGCTGTCACCATCCTGCTCCACTGACAGACTGAGGAGATCGTTCCTCCCCCACACTATGCGACTCTTCAGTTCTACCAGGGGGGGGTAAACGTTAACATTATATAAAGATATTGTCTGTTTTTACCTGCATTTTTATTACTCTTTAATTTAATATTTTTTTTTGTATCAGTATGCTGCTGCTGGAGTATGTGAATTTCCCCTTGGGATTAATAAAGTATCTATCTATCTATCTATCTATCTATCTATCTATCTATCTATCTATCTATCTATCTATCTATCTATCTATCTATCTATCTATCTATCTATCTATCTATCTATCTATCTATCTATCTATCTATCTATCTATCTATCTATCTATCTATCTATCTATCTATCTATCTATCTAATTATTAAAACAGCAATTTATAAATTTGAAAAAGCCAATAGGCTGAAGTTGTAAGATTTATTCACAGGTATTAATCAAGACTTATTATTTTTCCAACTATGTAAATTGATGTGGAATTTAGGAGAGTCCACGTTTCTAACTCTCTTTTTATTTTAAAACCTTTTAATGTCTACTTTATAGTTAAGTTTTCTCCCTTTCTGTCTATCGCTTGGTGGGTTAGGAAACAGGTATTAGAGGACTGTATTGTTATTTAATGGAATTTAAAAATTTTACAATAGCTTGCTTTCCTAATTTGTAATGAGCAAAGAAATTTTGAAGGTCATACAATGTGAATTAATGTTGATAAAAAGCAAGAGCACATTTCCCTTTTAACCTTGAAAATAACAAAAATAAGGAGTGGAATCAATAAATAAGCAAATAAATAATGCATGTAAAGCAAACTTCAAACTGGAATACAACTGAACAGTAAACATTGAAAGGCCTGTGAATGGAATTTATCAAGACAGGAATGCTGGCAGCACTAGACGACACTTAGAGACAAACACGTGTTGATTTACTGTGGGAAGGGAATTTCAATTTCTATTCCTGGGATGAAATAAACAGTAAAGTAGTTCTGAGCTAGATCCATATTCCTTGTATATTTTACTCATAATATAGCAGCTATTTTTTTTTAAACAGCGCTCAGTTGTTTTTTAGGTTGTGGCAGTTTACATTGATAAGAAACTATTGCTTAAATAGTACATATTTTAAATAGTGATGAATAACATCTGATAAGAATTCTTTTTAATGAACATTCATCTGCATCTGACATTTTTAAATGTGGACATTTTTCCTGGACAGGCATCTGTTTCTTTGTTCTGCTAAAACAATTTTTCCTTGCTGCCCACATCTTGTTTTGAAGAAGTGATAATGTATGTTTACTTTAATAGCACATCTGATAATGGCATCACTTGCATTTGTTATTATTTTAAAAAATGCATGACGTAGCTTGTGGATGTTTGCCTGCATGCATTCAAAAGGCTGGAATGTTTCCGAAGAGGATTTCTCAATAAGGGTTTGCTAGTAGAAAGAGAAGACATTACATTTATATGGTGCTTCTCAAGACACTCAAAGTGTTTTACATTGAGGGGGGGAACCACTTCAACCACTACCAATGTCCAGCATCCATCTGGATGATGCAATGGCTGTCATTTAACGCCAGTACGCTCATCACACATTAGTTATTAGGTGATGAAAAGGTGGTAGAGACAGTCAGTTAGCACGGGGGATGATTAGGAGGCTAGAATGACTAGGCTGTGATGGGCAATTTAGCCAGTACTGTACATTGGGAAACACCCTACCCTTTACAAAGGATGCCAAGTAATATTTAATGAACACAGAGAGTCAGGATCTCAGTTTTACATCTCATCTGAAGGATGACAACTTTTTTGCAGCATAATGTCCCCATTACTGCACTGCGACATTGGAGCTCACACACAGACCACAAAGTAAGCACCCCCTAATGGGGGCATCTCTTCCAATGTCTCTTCGAGCAGTAACCCAAGCTTTTCCTGGATTGTATTCCATCCACATACTTGGTGGGCCCAAACATGCTTAACTTCAAGTGGATTACCTGTTCTGAAGGACATGTAGTACGGCTGTAGGATAATCCCACGTTGCTTCTATACTCATACTATATTATATTATTCTCTACTCATACTACTGCATATACATAGTATAAACAGTAAGGACATGGGAATGATTTTTAACTAGTTTTTTTAAGTAGTTTCTATAATTACAGCAAGTCTAATCATAATGACTAATAAGTAGGTATTTACATTTTAACAATCATATTTTCTCCCAAGAATCAGAATGAAGCAGAATGCAAAACTGCTGGATTTTGCAAATGCTTTCAATATTGTACTGCATGTCATGTATTTCTTGCCTGAAGAAGGTGCCTGAGTTGCCTCGAAAGCTTGCATATTGTAATCTTTTTAGTTAGCCAATAAAAGGTGTCATTTTGCTTGACTTCTCACTACATTCATAATGGCTAACACGGTACAACACCCTAGTACTACATTCATCTTGATAAGAATTAACAATAATTGTGGTTCTGAGGTCAAAGGGAGATAACTGTAAGTCACTAAGTGTCAACAGGTACAAAATGATATAATCTGTAAATCCAACAGTATTTTAGCTATTTTAATAATGCCACAAGTTTCTTGCTTTAATGTTCACATTTTAATGAATATAACACATGCTTAGCTGATGAATGTCAGTCTCAAGGTATGCAGTTATAAGCCTTTTCTAATGTCATATCGTAAGCAGAATTGGAAGCATTTTTAATGATTTCCACCCAACAACAAGAACACACTCATATCTTAACCCTGCTGATGGCTTGGATCCAGGTTTCCCTACAAGCGGGAGCAGTTAAAGACACACTGGTAATATCAAACAAAGGCAACAGGTTGTCTGCATACACAAATGCTGCAGTACTTTTTTCCTTTTGTTACTTTTAATACTACTTTAATAGTTATCTGTCAGACAGCCTTGGTGTCACAATCCCTCATAACCCACTAACAGTTGTGTTTGGTGTACTCCCAGATGGGCTTAAAGTGGAGAAGGACAAACAAACTGTAATCGCCTTTACTTCATTATTAGCATGTATCTTGCTAAACTGGAAAAATTCTAACTCTCCTCTTTTAAGTCAGCGGGTAACTGATGTTTTATACTATTTGAAACTGGAAAAAATCAGATTCTCACCTTAGAGGATCTGTACAAAACATTTTTTAAACCTGGGAGGATCTAATCAATAACATTTTAGAATAAGCATTTAAATTGAGGAAGTGGATTCTCTTCCCTTATTTATTTTAATTTTATTTATGTATGTTTGTATGTGGGCGGCACAGTGGCGCAGTGGGTAGCGCTGCTGCCTCGCAGTTGTGAGACCTGGGGACCTGGGTTCGCTTCCCGGGTCCTCCCTGCGTGGAGTTTGCATGTTCTCCCCGTGTCTGCGTGGGTTTCCTCCGGGCGCTCCGGTTTCCTCCCACAGTCCAAAGACATGCAGGTTAGGTGGATTGGCGTTTCTAAATTGGCCCTAGTGTGTGCTTGGTGTTTGGGGTTGTTTGTGTGTGTCCTGCGGTGGGTTGGCACCCTGCCCAGGATTGTTTCCTGCCTTGTGCCCTGTGTTGGCTGGGATTGGCTCCAGCAGACCCCCGTGACCCTGTGTTTGGATTCAGCGGGTTGGACAATGGATGGATGGATGGATGTTTGTATGTATGTACTTATTTTTCTTACTATTGAAGTTTTACTTAGCTCTCTTTTTCATGGGTGGGGGTTGATTTGAATTGAATTTAGTTCAGGTAGTTTAGGTCCTCCCTGTGTGGAGTTTGCATGTTCTCCCCGTGTCTGCGTGGGTTTCCTCCCACAGTCCAAAGACATGGAGGTTAGGTGCATTGGCTATTCTAAATTGTCCCTGGTGTGTGTGTGTGCCCTGTGGTTTGCTGACGCCCTGCCCGGGGTTTGTTTCCTGCCTTGCACCCTGGGATTGGCTCCAGCATACCCCCGTGACCCTGTAGTTAGGATACAGCGGGATGGATGGATATTTTGACTTGCTTGAATGGAATGTTATTTGCTTTTAATAAATTCAATAAAATGTTTTAAAAGACTACAAAAAATAGTTATCTGTTTTCTTTACATTCTTTTCTTCATCACACACTGCATATTTGACATTATACTCTTCTTAATATGAATACAAATGTGTCCATTGCATTGAACATTGCCATCAGCCCCAGTTGTGCTAATTACCTGCACTTAACATGGCATTTGTAACTGCAAAAACAGCATTGCACAAAGCAACACTGATTCAAACATCTGCTGCTACTGTCTAAGAAATATCAAAGAATACAAGGATGCTGTCTGGATGCTGACACAGGCTGAAACCAGTCAGTGTCCATGATGTCAGAATAGTCACATTAAATGATTTTTAGGGGGTGTGGATTCCATATACAGAGTGGAAACTAAAAGTGCCAACACATTTCTAAAAATCTTTAGAAAACAAAGGCCTCAAAAGATAAGTTTAGTATTATTCATGTCAAAGTGTTCTCTTCACAATCATGCTATATATGCATTTGCCACATGAAATTGTGTTCTAAAATGAATCGATTTCTATAAATTTAAAACAATATCTTGCTTGCACTGGTGCTTTACATTACTGTCTATGGGGCAGGGAGAAAAAGCTTAAAAACTTACCAGATGCATTCATTTTCCAAGCCAAGACTGTTGTCAAGTATTGATCTGCATCTTGTGATTACACACAAATTGTAAAATAATTTCTACATGTCATTTTTAAACCAAAAAAGTCAAAATTATGAGATTCAGCCATTCTAAAAGAAGACCAACTGTGTATGCCATCTCAGTGTCTACTTCTGCAATAATCTAGAGATGGTTTAATCCTGAAACACCAAATCACAGTAACCTTTTCAAGACAAATGGCTGATTTTGTTTTGATTCACGTCTGTATTTACATGAAAATTTGCAAAAGTAAATAACAAACGTATCCTTACCATGAGAAAAATAGTAACAGGAGTATGCGATAAAAAGAGTATTTCCAGATCCCTTCTGTTGTCGCAAACATGGAAGGTGCAGATCAAAACTTGACAGCTCTCTTTGACTTGAGAAATTGACATATTTGATAAGTTTAGACTTTTCCATCTTATCCATACACTCCACTTTGATGTGCCAGAGCAGCCAAGATTTTTTTTAATGTATAGAAAGAACTTAACTTTAGAACACAATTTTGCATGGAAAATACATATACAGTATACCGTGTCTGTGAAAAAATAACTTTGAATTGAAAAATATCGAACTTACCCTTTAATTTAAAATTTGGACCTCTTTCCTTCTGCTTGTAGAAGGATAACATATTTGGTAAAGCAAATAATATTTATATTTTCTAATAGTTCAAAAAATCTTACAAAATTAGTAGTGAGTGTAAAATGTTCAATTACTGTTACACATAAACATTTGAATGTAAAGTAAAATCTCAGATATCTTGCAGACAGTAGTGATTTTTTTGACATGGTGTCAACCCCTTCCCACCATATCAACAGTTGATGTCAAGTCCTTTACTGCTGTTTTTTGTAGTATTTTTGCTGTGCTCATGTAATTCTATGTCATCAAACAGATACAGAAACAGTACTGGCTAATAATAAAACCTTACCTGTAATATTTAATAATGCAACATGCTTAAAATTCTCAAATCTTCCTAATGGAGTTCAGGGTCTCAGAGCTAAGTCTGGATGGTGGTTCCAGTCCAAAGCAAGGCTCACTCACACATAATCCCACACTCAGTCACCCTGGGCCAATTCAGTGCCTCCAATTCACTTAACCAACACATCTTTAGGAAGTGACAGGAAAACTGAAGTGTGCAGATACTGAGGGAATACAGAAGCTCCACACAGACGGGGTCTGAGCTGAGATTTCTACCAAGAACTTGACCTTGACTAACAGGATTATTGCCCGATGAACACTTGTATTTTTCAACTTTTGTTAAAACTATATCACAAAGAGAGGGATTACATTGTGTTCATCACTTACTTTCTAGTAACCAGTTGAACAAACTTAATGAGTTTTACAGCTCCATTTTGGCCAAAACATAAGATTAGAAAAAGTGCTTAACTTCTGGTCAGTGTATGTGGAGATGCCTTCAGGTCAGACTTAGATAATGCAACACTATTGTTTATGGCCATGGACAAGCTTCCTTCAATGGCAATTAAAACAGCACACAGAAAAACAGTGAAGAACGCTATTATATTAATCCTCTTCTAAACTTCAGCTAAGGTCACTATTGACTGTCTGAAACTGCCTTTCACACTAACTTAAATCAGACACTGCTATATATATATATATATATATATATATATATATATATATATATATATATTGAAGATATAAGGTCTATCAAGCCTTATTGAGTTAATTTTGATCTTCTTGACATTTTATGTTATTCTTACTTTATTTAGTACTATTCCCATGCCATAAAATCATGCAGGCAACTCAACATTTTGGAATGCTAAGTTTGTTGATGAGGCATTTATAGGTGTTCAAACCAGGTGAAGAACTGATTCCACAACTGTGGTACATAAAAATCTTTGGATTTATGAGTTTAGCCTTAAGCACTTGGGTTTACAGCAACAAGTCATACTCAGATGAAAAGAAATCTGTAACAGTTTTCGGGGGAAAATAAATTAATCATTTATTAAAGTGGGAGGAGTTGGGAAATCCATTTTCAAATAACATGTATTTCATAATTGAATGGTAAGAAGGGTAACTTACAAACTTACAAAATTCAGGACCACTGCCAATCCATTCAAGAATGACCACTATACTAAAATCACTCCAGAATGCATCCATATGATGTTACAAGAAGTCTTGCAGAATTACATCCTAAGATCTACAGATATCTGTTGCTATTGGAAATGTCACAGAACAAGAGTTTCCCATCAGATAAGGACTGCCTTTCTTTAATGATAGTTAATAGAACAAATTGACAAAATCATGCTTAAATAAAATGCCAGCAATCTGGAATATCCACCATCTCATATCACATATCAAGTATAAGAGTAGAGGTGTGGTGATAATTTGGCCATGATTTACTAACACAAAACTTAAAACCTTTGCTGTTATCGAATCTTATCATTAATTCTAAAAAATATGGCAGCCACAAAGTGAAAAATGAGAGACAATCTCGTCTTAAAACAGTTTAAAGAAACTGTTTTTATGTCAATAGGGCCACATTTTACCCTTTAAAATACTAAATAACGTATATAATGGCTTATTCTAAAGACTAGTAATGATGAGTCTATAAATGCACTTGTGTGTAATGTGAAGCAACAATTGTGGTTTAGAAATTATGTTTATCGATGACATTTAATCAAGCAAATGTCAGTGAATGTGTTACAAAGTGTTTGAACCCCTAGCAGTCACTTAGACTAATGTCCTGATGATCTTTGTTAGCTCAATTGGCTGTCAAGGCTTGTTTTTTGTTAGTTCACAGAAGAAAGCAAAACAACCGCAAAGATCCGAGTTTAGGTCCTGGTGGCTCCATCCGTCCTCCATATCTTTATATTCGGTTCCCCCACGAGCAATTAATGTCAAGTAATAAAAAATGGATGAAGCAAAGGTCAATACAAATGTATTTTGTAAAGAAAAAAATGCTCTCCTGAAAGCACATCCTGTAATTTCCTGTGGATACAGAATTCAAATTAGAAAGTATATCATTTTAATGCCAAACTTTTTTCTATAAAGCTGCTTCAATCAAAGTAATTTGATCACAGAATAAAAAAAGAAAAAATAACCTCACAAAGAGAGAGAGAACAGTTGGGTGTAGCCATGAGATTATGGTTAAACATAAACAATGAGAAATTTCCACACAAATTTCTGACTCACAAAATACTATATCATATCAGTGCTCATCTTTGATATTAGATTGTGTGATTTCATACATAATTTGGCAACTTTCTTCTTTAATTTTTAAAGTAGAAAATACACTTAAAGAGGAGTTCATTTTGAGCTATACAGTATTTACATTTTAATGGTATGACAGATGGACCAGCATCCCTGTCAAAATAGAGTACCTTCCCTTACCTTACATAGGCAGGAGGCCAACATAATGAATTGTAGAGAAGGCAACAGCAACAGCATTGGCATCTCAGCAGCAATGGGTGGGAATCACATGCCCAGCTGGGATACCAAAGGACAAAATAGCTGCAGCATCCCGACTGGGATAAGTAATGAACTCTTTCCCGGTCAGGAGACAACATATTTGGGACAATGGGAGGCTGCTTCTCATAAACAGGTCTTTCCTCCATACATTGGGTGGCAGCATCCCTTATAGCGAACCCTGATGTGGATGCCCACAGGGAAGCATAGGACTTGTGGGCCCTTAGGATTGCCCTGTTGAGTTCCATGGGGGGCTGCCAGGGGGAGATATAAGGAAGTGAAGGCTCAGGTTTCAATTGACCTGGAAGTGCTTCCTGGAGACAAGGAGTTCAGACCAGAACTACTTTGGTCTGAGGCCTAAAAGGAAGCCCTCCACTTCACTCAAAAAGTTGGAGTTGGGACAGAAGAAAGACATCAGTAGTCTGGGAGGAGTGGAAGAGAGAAGAAGGAAAAAGGAGTGTACAGTGTGAAAAGAAGCCCGTTAAAGGTACACTGTTCAATAAATACTTATTTTGAATCTGGGGACTTGGGTCTGTAGAGTTGTGCCTGGGGCCAACTTAGTGGTCACCAGAGTAAAAACAATGAAATTACAAAGTTTTCAAATAAGGGAAGCTAAACTATTTTCATGTGAAATCTGTCCATTTGCATGAGTGACTGGGTTTTTTACAGTTACAAACTAACTGGGAAGACCCTTTACCTAGCACAATGAATAAGTAAAAAGTTTGATTCAAAAAGTGTTGCAGTTAGCCTTTGGAGCTACATACAGGCTTGTGATATAGATGTTTACAGCATTAGCAACCCTATGCCTGAAGCTGTACCATTCTATCACTGGGAACATTCCTGCTGGGAGGTGCTGATTAAAGTAATTCACAAATCTTTGGG
This sequence comes from Erpetoichthys calabaricus, assembly GCF_900747795.2. Lineage (NCBI taxonomy): Eukaryota > Metazoa > Chordata > Cladistia > Polypteriformes > Polypteridae > Erpetoichthys > Erpetoichthys calabaricus. Next base: position 245,033,953 of record NC_041394.2, read on the forward strand.
ATGTCAGAGGATAGCCATAGAACTTGGAGAAAAATCCTTGTGGGCACACTGACAGTTTCTGGGCCAAGATTTGAGCCCAGGACTATGGAACAGTGAAGCAGCAAAACTAAATACTTGTATGTAGCCCTATTTTTATTTTTCTCAAAAGTATTAATAGTAATTAAAAAAAAAAAATTATGAAAAATAATAGAGGTTAAGGCTTTGGACTTCAAACCATGAGGCTGTGAGCTCAAATCTCGCTACTGACACTGAGCAAGTCACTTCACCTGCCAGTGCTCCAACTGGAAAAATAAAAGAAATGAAACAAATTGTGTCACAAATGTTGTATGTAAGTCAACGCGTGTAAAGGAGTCAGTCAAATAATACAGTAATATCAATGATAAAAAATTTTGACAGTTAAAAATTGAAAAAGAACCCCTTGTTCTACAAGTTGATAAAGAGATGGTGACAGAGAGTGACAAAATATTCTTAACTGGACTCTCTTGAGTGCAATGGTTATCTATTACTATGGATTTTAATGGATGTAGACATATTTGGATCATCAATACTAGCAACCTAGAGGTTCAGCCCAGTTATATTTACAGTAAGTCATGGTTTGAAATCTCCTAAGTATAATTATATACAGTGCATATAATGACAGAGGAGATTGCGTTACCTGCAAGAGGCATGGAATCATTGACCATGCTAGTTAAAAGTCATCTGCACATGTCAAGATGAAGATCTCCACTGATATTGTCTACTTTACACGTTTATTCCCACTCAAGGTATTGCTAAAATTATACTTGCCGACCACCAGGCTGCCCATACAGAGATCATCTTTCTGCCCAGAGCCACAGAATGACTCATAATGCACCTGGTTGTGAATGTGTACCAAACACAGGCAGCACTAATTGAGTTCCCTCTGCACTTGAAATTTAAAATAAACAGTGGTCATGTTGATTTAGTGACAGTGCTTTAATCTGACACATTTTCAGTCCTCCACTTCCTATTCTATACATTGCGGCCATATCCAGGACTGTGGAGTTGATACACAAAACCTTCCAACTTTGACTCCAACTCCTCAATTTCTGGTACCACAAACTCCAACTCTGACTTCTCTGTTTGGAATTAGACTAATATATTTACTGTGTTGATTGAAAGCACACGACATAAGAGATACAAGGCACTTCATCACTGCCAGCGTGAATCATCAGGCTACTTTTTAGCACTCTAACTTGTTAAAGTTCAGGTTTAAAGGCTGTAGTTATGTTGTTGTGGCTTACAAGCACTGAGTAACATTAACATAAGACTAAATGCACAAAATTAGAAAAGAGCTATTTTTTTATCAAAAGTCTAGAAGAAATAATAGTTGAATTAGTATATGTGAGATTGGAAATTTTAACACATTATATATATTACAATTTACATTTAGTTGGAGTCAGAGTCGGTACCTTTTTACTAACTCTGGCTCTGATCCAGTAATTGCTTTTGACTCTGACTCCACAGTCCTGTGCACATCTTTGAGGACACATAATGAGAACTCACACACTGTGAGAAACTCTATATGGAGATTGACTTGCAGTAGCATTCAAAGCCAGTAAGTTGTATCTGTGAGTAAAACATGTTTAGGAATTTTCCAAAAAAAAAAAACAGTTCAAAAGTAAATGTCTACTGACTCCTTGAATGTTTTAATTTATCAATTGATACATATGCATTTTAGACCTATACATACAGGTCCAAAGTCCTAGCCTAGAGATGAACATGAATGACTTCTGATGCAGAATTTATATTGATATTTGAGGTTTATTCATGTATGCATATGAAATATTTACTTAGTCATATTTCTTGTTAAACTATTGTATCATCCTAATTAATAAACAATACAATGTTCTAATTTTATTTGTTAGTAATTAAGTATGTAGGAACATGAAGTAATGATTTTTATGATTAACAGTAGGCAAGAATGAAAACAAGTCAGTGCCTATGCCTTTTCCACATCAGAAACTAAGTACTTTTAAGACAAAACAACTAATTAGTTTCAAACAATGCAATAATGTTGGAAAGTCAAAATAAATACAGTATATGCAGTCGTTACTTGTTCTTTCTGAATTTAAAAACAAGCAAGCATGACTAATCAAGCAAGCAGCACTTGTAAAAAAATATCTTCAGCAACCGGAGCCTTACAGGATCGAGTCTGCCTACTTTGCCTAAGGTGCACTGCCAGGAATATGAACTTTTTCACTTAGTAGCCTGCCAGGACCAGGGGCAGAGTTTCCTGCACTAAGTTCATTGCTAGTCTTTTTACAGGGAGCATGAAGTAGTACAACATTTACTTGTATTTTTCTGAACTACCCAAATGTTTGTTACCATTTTGCAGGGTTAACTTACAGTGAGGACTGTGCCTAACAAGTTACCTTGTAAACGTGTCAGTCTTTGTTAGAATTAGGGCAGTGTTTTTCCCTTGGAGACTAAGATTTCCTCCTACTTATAGATTATGTCATTCTCTACTGCTGCGATCATCAAGATTTATTCAGATTAGAAGAAGAGTCACATACTTCAAGCTGGGGACTATCTTCCTGAACATTCATCAAATCAAATTTCCCTTTGGCCATGGAAGTATTTTTTTCACATGTAAATGGCACAAAAACAAGACCCTTTGAAAAGGATCAATGCTCACACTTCACAGAAAATGCAGACAACTGATTCATCAAAGTATTCTGTATGAGATTTTACATATACTGAAGTATATATATACTGCACATATATATATATATATATATATATATATATATATATATATATATATATATATATATATATATATATACAGAAGTAGAAATGCACCATTAGTTACTGTGTGATTTGCTACTTCGCAGTTCACTTTTCGTGGATTCACGACTTCGTGGATTTTATATGTAAGCATATCTAAATTCATAACGCGGATTTTTCGCTGCTTCGCGGGTTTCTGCGGACAATGGGTCTTTTTACTTCTGGTATTTGCTTCCTCAGTTGGTTTGCCCAGTTGATTTCATACAAGAGATGCTATTGGCGGATGGCTGAGAAGCTACCCAATCAGAGCACGCAGTTAAGTTCCTGTGTGCTGCTGATTGGCTCAGCGACGGAGTGTTGCATTAACCAGGAAGTCTCATCTCACTCATTCATCATTAACGTGCTAATGCTTCAGGGGCCGTGTCCAAGCACCAACAGAAGATGCAAATGATTGCAGAAAAGGTAAACGTTTTGGATATGTTGAAGGAAGGGAACAGCTACACCGCTGCAGGACATCAATTCTTTTTATTTAAAAAGGAGGAAAAGCATATAAGATCTACGGCCGCAGTGTCCTTTAACCAGGGTGCAAAACAAGTTGCAAGTGGACGTGATAAGGCAGTAGTCTGGATGGAATCTGATTTAGGAATCTTTGCAACAAGGTCGACGACGTCATGACCGCCTACAAGCTGCTACGTGTACTTCGCTATACAGTAAGTGTAAACTTATCTACCGATTTCATATTGCTTAGCAATTGTCCCTGTTTTTAATAGAGTAAATGGTGGGTTGTAAACAATACAGGGAGGGTTTAAAAACGTCCAAATACACGCTAAATAATTAAATAAATATAGTATCCCTACTTCGCGGAAATTCAGTTATCGTGGTCGGCCTTGGAACCTATCTCCCGCGATAAGTGAGGGATTACTGTATACAATATTAGCTGTCCCCCGTGTGTCCACCCGTGTATTAGTGAAACAGGACAAATTTTAGAAATAATAAAAATTAAAATGTAATAATTTGTATTGAGAAGAATTTATATTGATAGCTTTTGTATCCAAGGGCCTCTAAATATACAATATTTTTGGTTTTGCTATCAGCAGAGAAAATGTAACTGTGATCTCTTTGCAAAAAATGTAAAATGTTGACAAGATATCTCTGTCCAAGCGGAAGGTAGGTAGGAATTTCAAATGTGGCCACTGTATCTGATCGTGTTCAGCTCTGATGGGAGAGCATCCCCTACGTGGGGAGAACAGCACATGGCCGTGATATCTCTGCCAATAAAGCAGGTATCATCTAAAACACACGTACCTCTGATCTCTCTTTCTCAAAAACGTCAAACATTACTCTTTAATAATCAGTAGAAGATAATGTCTGTTGAACAGCCAGCTTTGAAAAAAGCTAAGCGGAGGCAAGGTACACTCCAACACGTGATGAGAGGTACAGCAACTTGAACTGAGGCTGGCACGTGAGTGAGAATGGCCAGCTCCCTACTCCTGAGGTCCTGCCTCACCCTCCTCTCGGCCTGCAGCCTGTCTCTTGGATTCGGGCGAATAAATCGGTGCCACAACTGAACACTAATACTTGGCATGATGAGAGAAATCACAAAATCAACTGGAATGTTCAAGCAAATTATATAAAAAAAAATGATCTAAATCCATTAAGTAGGTCTCTGGTGAAAATGCGGACAGACATACATTCATACAGACAGACAGACAGACAGACAGAGAGACGTTGGATTTTATATAAATAGAGATTATATGTTTAACTTTAAAAAGAGCCTGGCACCCCACTGAGCCAATATCTTTACTTCATGCCATATACCAGCTGTAGTCATCTTCATTATTTCATAAATCAAAGCAATTTTAAAACCAACATATTTTGCTTCTCCTGGTTGCTATGTAATTTCAGCTAAAGCTATACAATGTATTTACCCTAAGACCAAACAAGGAGTGTTTTTTCACATTTTTTTCCCCCAACAACAATATGGTACCTGGCTTTCAGGCAGATTCTCGGCCCAGAGTACACTGAACCTGTCTGTTACTTCTAAAGAGGCTGGAATGCAGCATTTTCAACAAGAAACAACATTACAAATTGTGCCACCTGGTTCTCAGGAATGTTAAAGTGGAGTCGAGTGAAAAGTGCCTGCAAACCTTCGCAATGAGCAGTACTGTACTAGGAGTGAAGAGATTTGTTTATACAGTGGAGTTACAAAACACTACAAAGTCTCCTCTTACCTCTCCCCTTGTGCATGGGAATGCTCCAGAGTACTTCGAAGTGCACATGGCCCGTTCTATTACTGTGTCATCCTCCAAGCCAAAGGTTTCCGAGCAGTTTGTAGAGTAGTATTTACAAGGGGTCCAGCTTCTTCCAAAGTCGTGTGATTTTTCCAAGAGCATTGCAGCAGGCCTGGGTGATTTAAACACCATGATCATATGTGTGAAGTAAAACTTTGTCTCTAGATTGAGCTGGATGGTCTCTCTCTGTACACCTTCAGCAGACTGCCACCAAGTGTGAGGGAATCGAAAGGAGGAATCTGCCATAGCAGCCGAGTGGTGGGCATAGTTGGGATGGGCCGCGTTACACTTGTCGCACTTGTAAGGCCGACAAGAGCCATCTGCATTGTCACTAAATGCACAGAAAAGGTCTGTAGAATTCAATCCACATGTCGATTGGGTGAGCAGCCTTCTGCCAAAGGCCAGATTTCCCATCCTAGGGTTGCATGCATGATTCTCACACCGATGTGCCACTCCTACAGACATACTGCTGAGCCCTAAAGCAGAAATAGAAGAAATAAATATCAGTAACACTGCTTCTTCAGCTCATGTACCAAGTAAACAATGTGATGAATAACACTGATATGTCTGTTCTCTGTTTTCTGGGGTTTCATAAATTACATTACTGTATAGTTGTGCTGCCTCAGGGGTTTAACAGCAACAGCCTAGAGATCTAGTCTCAGTATTCAGGTCGAAGCGCTCAGGGCCGGGACTTATAAACCCAAACAGAAGCATGGCTAAAATATTTGTGACATTATTTCTTTTTGTGTATCTTGTCTCGGCTCAATGACCCCATTCTCAGTAAGTAGAGACCTTCTTTTCTTTTTTCAGTTTCAGATCTGTCACAGTCGTATTTAATTTTAAACCAAACCTACTGTACTTATTAAACTAATGCTGACTTAACTGTACACCCTTATAGTTCATCAAGCACGTTCTGTTTGCTGTATTTTTTTCCAACTTAAAATTGAAAGCCAGGAAATGCTTGGTCTCTTCTCACAGTTTCCTGTGCTAGAATGTGAATTGAATTGAATGTGAATTCATAATTTCCCATCATTTGCATCACTTTGTATGGAATGTGTTTACATTGTACAATATCATTGGAGCGTGCTTGCTGTCAGAAGACATGCACTGATTACTTGATTCCTTGTCTGGAAATCGTGTTAAACTTCCAAAGCTTGACAAAGCTCAACTCGTGCAACAGTACATAGGATCTCGACATTCCCTTTACACTATTATTACTCTTTGTTCTCTGTCATCCGTGGATGGCAAGCACATGCACATGGCATAGGGATTACCATATGACTATACACACACTGTTCTAAAGAACATAGCTCAATTTGGTCTGGGAATTCATTGATCTGTATTCATTACTTATTTTGCTTTCATCTAAACATGTTTTATTGGAGTTGCCTAAGGTTAGAAAATGCATTAAAATGTTTAAAATATAAAACTAGCTGTTTAACCTTGAAGGATTTAAACTACCCACAAAGCTGTCCATGCATCACATAATACACAATTAAAACAGTGAAGCCAGTTGTTATTGAGGGATTACATACTGATTTGCCCCAGGAATTACAAATTAGATTATTTATGGATAAAGGTTGTGTATCTAGTTATGACTTTAAGTTATGTTATGTGACAAAAAATGTAGCAGCACAAGCAAAGACAAAAAATATCACATTCCTATCCCTTTTTAACTTGCAATGTATCAACTGCATTTCTCATTAATACCAACACTGAACTAAAATGCAGCAGTAAAAGCTTACTGTTTGCAGTTCAGAAAAAAACAGTTAACTTGCAGGTTCAAGACAATTTGAATAACAGCATAACACACAACATTCTCCAGCCTGTTGGCGCAGTGCTTAGCGTTTCTGCCTGGTCGTTAGTCCCTGCGGAGTTTGCATTGCATGTCCTCCCTCTGTCAGTGTGCATTGTCCTCATAAAAATTCCAAAGATGAGCATCTTAGTTTATCTGGCGGTTCTTACTGGACCCAGTGCGCCAGTGGGCTCCCGATCCAGGGCTGTTCCCTCGCCTTCAACCCAGTGTTGCCCTAATAGGCTCCGGCAACGCCGCGACCTCTACTTCGATTAAATGGGATTGGATTGAAGGAGTCTACATCGAAGTTCTTACATGGAGAAATAGTTATATCGTCACGTGCAAACTGTTTATATGAAAATAAAACCATTATTTCTAACAAGTTGGATTGCCTAATAAAATAAATTAAATTTCGGCATTTATTTATTTACGTATTAAAAAGTATTGCTGTCAAATATTTAAACATGAAACTACAGTTCCAACTCATTATAACTCAAAGTGTCAAATTCCGCATGAATGAACATGTCAAATATTTAAACAAATTTAAGATCAGTACGGGTCCATAGTAATGTTTCAGATGCTTTATACGATTAATATAAATTGGCAGATCCTAAACAAATTAGTAAACATAGGATGAACAGCGAGGAAGATGCTTATGCGGATTATCAACTTCTGTGTTATAAAGAAACACATAAACACTAACCTGATGAAACAGAAGAAAATCCCAAGAGAGCTGTCAAGGGAATCACAATCTGGCGAAACATCGCATTCCTGTTGAGAGGCATTGAGAGAAGCAGAAGAGCTGAAGATGTCAGCAAAAACCCCAAGTAACCTGTGAGCATCTGCATGCGCACTCCACGAGCGCTGGCGTTTATGATAACATGTGGGGGCAGGTTTGGCCAGATGAAGAAAACGCTCGGCAGCCCAACTCCGCAATATCTACCCCTCGGAGCACAACTTGCAAGATATTCCGAAAGCTCCTGTTTTTTCCCTAATGGCAAAGATCGTTAAAAATTATCAGAACAGGGAAAAGACTTTCGCAGGTTAAGAAAAAAAGGAAGTTCTCTCGCTGACTGTCTCGCCCTGCAGTGTATAAGTTAACAATAATATTCCGAAAGTGACAGTGCGCGCGCCGCTTCGCCCCTCCCATTTGCTATTTTGCTTTGTGTGTTCCATTTTTAAAAGGACATTCCTGTAAATCATTGTTAGTCACTCGGTCTGCGATCGCCTATTGCGCGCTATCAGTTTTTAATAAAGTGAGATTAGTGTTATGGGGGTTATGCACCAGTCTGATATGCTCAAGATAAATCATTTACCGATCGCAGAATGTCCTCCAAACACGCCTGTCGCTATGTCTGAAACGCGCACTTTCTCCGATCCGATTAATACAAATCAACTGCGCAGAGTTTCGGTTTGGCAAAAACAGCAGCGCTTGCCTGTAGTTAAGGAAACTTGAGAGAAGCAGCCTTCATAGCCGCCAGGCCGGGAACGTCTGAAGTAAATATGACTCTCAATGTCAGCACTTGGTTATGTAACCGGCGCTGTTAACAAAATCGACTGAAAAATTACAAGTGCGCAAACAAAATGCCGAGATCTTAAAGGATCAGTACAAGCAAGGGAGTCATTGTTAGAGGAATGCGCCGAGAGGATTACCAATGAATAAACCACCTGAATACCCACACAATAGCAAAATGTAAGCGAAACTTTAGCTGCTGTGAAGTGCACTGTTTTCCTCGCTGTTTACAAGAAAACCGAACATGTTTTGTTTGGTTGGCTCAAGCTAACATCGCGAAACGTGGAAGTTTTGCACTTGATCATGCATTCAACTATAATTTTATTAAAGATCTTTCACTATTTGATTACTCCATACCACCAACATGTGTCGTGACATCACCAAATAATATTTACTATCGCGGATGCATGCATCTGAACCTTAACTTGTATTATATTACTGCTCTAACTGTAGATGGCAATAACCAGGCCAAGTTTTTTATGGCTAATAATAATAATACATCTTTACGTTTAGGCTATATAGCGCCTTTTCTCACTACTCAAAGTGCTTATTTTTTCCGAAATACGCAAAGAACCAATGGTGAAATTTCAAGGCACAGTTGGTTCCTCCTCAATTTATGGGAACACTTTTATGAAACCTTCATAATGATGGCGCAGACAGTCCCCAAGCCACTGGCTTAAATCTGTTCTGTTAATTGGAATCTTCACATTTTTAGGGAATACTAAGTGCACTTATTGAGCATGCCCAGCATGCCATGGAAACCTTGGGCAGGGGAGTGCCAAATAAGTTGTAATAAACGGGCATCTTGAGCGGTGCAAAACGGACCTACATTTTAGGGGCCCTGAAGCTTGAACTGTAGTGGTAGCCCCTTCAAAACTAGCAACGGAGGTCTGGGTAACCACTGTTCATAAAAACAAAAGGCGTAGGCTAATCTAGCACTATTTCACCGTTATTACTTACCTCACGTTTCTAAATGTAACATTTATTTTTGAGTCGGGGTAATTAAAATAGTATATCCTTATGAGCACTTTATTGAAAAAATTCTTGTCTGGATTGTTATCACGAGTGTTACTGTGATGTTTAGGCGATCACGACGCTAACATGATTCACGTTACCCTTTTGATTGCCTTTTCAATAGATACTGTCTGTATCTACCAAAGAAGATACTTTTTATTACGTTTTGATTTTTAGTATATTTTAATTATACTTAGGTAAATTGTTATTATGTAATGTATAATATGTTTAGTATATTTTAACCTTATATAAAATTTTTTGTGTAAATAAAATGCTGTCCTTTACGATGCTTGCAAGCAACGAAATATGCTTTCATTTTTTCAATTACAGCTATTAAGATAAATAATTTTAACAAAAATTTAAATTTCTGTCATTAATGTTAATAATGTTTTAAAGTATTTATATATGTTTTTAGATTAAGTATATTTAGAATGATACATCCTTAATTTGAAAGTTTTTTCAATTACAGCGAGCCTACATTATATTTTAAAATGTTTATTTTAAATATTATCTTGTGTTGAATTACACTATTATTAATATTATTATTATTGCTTAAAAACCCTCCTCATATAGTAGGCACCCAAATTTTTAAGCAATGTGGACTAAAGTAACTTCAGAGGGCCTGAAGCTTAAGCTTCATTAGTTTAATAGTAGATCCGTCCCTAACTGTCGGACTTAAAAAATAGTGCTAAATAAATTGGCAAAAAGAACAGGATCAGCATGAACTGATCCTCTGTAACATCTTCCAAGATAACTACTGTATACATGTATTGTCACAATGCGCATCAGAGGAACATCTTCCAGGCTCATCACAGGTATGCAATACCCCGTTGGGGCGAGAGGGGGCGCTGTCGCTAACAGACTCCTCTTTTTTTCTCCTCCTCTGCAGCAGTGAGAAGATGCCCCTTGCAGGTAAATAAGCCCGCCCTTTGCAGCCACAGAGTTATAAAGGTCCGATGCATATGGATTGCGGTATCTCATTTGGATCCAGACTTGGAGGAAGAACAGAGCTTCCTATGACAGACCTGCTCTCAAGAGCCAAAACCTTCTCTCAAAGGCAGAAAGGCTGCTTATTTTGTTTCCGTTTTGTGCCATTGAGCACTGATTTTGAGTCATTTTATTGGGGAATTAAAAGGGGTGACCCTGTTAGCACCCCAACACTTTTGGGACTTGACCTGCAATTATTTACCTGTCCACAATATCTGTCATTTGCATTTAATGTAATCACAATCTCAGTAAAGACTTTTAGATTTCTTCATTATACCAGCCTCAGTATGGTTTCCATTAAGGAAAAGCTGCATGATGGACTGCTGAAGAGTGGCTAAACATTCACACCCGCATTCACATTACCTGTGAAGCTTATTTCTGTTAGATCTTTCTGAGGACTTCCCTCCTTCTGAAATTTAGTCCACCTCTCTTCCTTTTCCTTTCTTCCTTAAATAAAACACCTTCTTTACTCCCATGTTGTCTTCTATTATCAATATTTTGCTAAAGCACATTATCTTTCATTTTTCACTTATTCTGCACCCCTGCCTACTTTCGTATTTCCTTATTACTCTTCTGTATTCTGATATCTGTAGTTTCACATCTTCTCTCCCAAGCCCTCATTTCCTCTGTGTTGTATGACTGTAATACCGCTAGTGTACGCTTTCAATTTCAACCTCAGTGTCACTCCTGTCATAGATTCCAACTCTCAAACTACCCTTTTGGCCTTGCTACTTTTATTCTTTCTCTGACAGCTTCTTTGCACTCTCCACTTTCATACATTATAGAACTCAAGAACTTAAATTCAGAAAGTTGATTTTCCCTTCTTCTGCTAATCACTACTGTTCACCACCCCATTCATTGCTACAGTTTTCTTAGCACCAAGCAAGTCACGTGAGATGGAGACTTTTACCATGGGATTCTTTCAAGTCACGCCCTACTTACAACTATTTTCAAACAAGATCACGGTCATCAGGTGCATTAAGGAACTTAATCTGGACAGACACCAATCCATTAAAGGGCTTACTTATGAACACATGCTTACGAAGATCCAGTTTAGAATCACCTATTCATCTAAATATGGCAGCGAGAAACGATGAAGTCAAATGAATTAGTGCGAAAATTGTCGATCGGTTACACGACAAATTGATTAAATGCGTATCAAAAGACTATGCTGAAACAGTTGGTGGTGATCATGCGGAAGATGAAAACATCAATTTACAATATCCCATAGAATATTTACAAGCATTGACACCATCCAGTTTTTCCGAATTACTGTTGAAAGAAGGATTTATCGTAATGTTATAGTGTAATTTATGTTTGAGTGATGGGCTATGCAATTGGACAAGATTAGTTGTATTAAAAATTGGTCGAACAGTTCTAACATGTAAAATTTTAACAGGCAACAAGAAAGGTAATGTAGTACATATTCCGCAAATAACATTAGACACAAAAGGAGATCTTGATATGCCATCCGTATTAAAATGTTTACAGTTTCCTGTGAGATTAGCTTTTGCTATGACAATTAACAAATCACAGGGATAAACATTAGAAAAAATCTGTTTATTTATTAGAGAGAAAGAAACGATATTCACTCACGGGCAGTTATATGTTGCATTGTCACAATGTAAATCCAAACACGGAATCAAAATTCAATGCAATCTTGAAGGAAAGTTAATTCAAAATATTGTTTTAACTGAAGTTTTAAAGTAAAAGTGAAAATAATGCATATGTAACAATTCTCATGAAAATAACAACCTCTTTAAATTGTATTTCAGGTTAACCAAACCCAGGGGTGGCGAGCGAAGCGAGCAGGGGGCAGAGCCCCTTAGTCTGAGTAAATAAAATTTACTTTTCGTTAATATTGCTTGTTTTACTGCTGCCGATGGAAATAGATATTTTTATTAGTAACAATAAAAATGTGTCAAAGACAAGGCTGAGGAGTTGTTCAAATGGTGCACTCACCATTTAGGAGGTCTCCCAGAAGCTGGACATGACATGACTCGGAGTTCTCTAGCCTGAGGTAGAAGTATTAGATGGAGGTTGGATATTGTAATACAGATAAGGCAAAAATATTTTAAAAGAGTTGACAGCACTACTACAGAATTAAAGCTAATGGAGATGATGCCATCTGATATAGTTCAAATCTATAGAAATATGATATGAAAGTGTTTATATAATATTTATCATACACATCTTTAGTTTTTTTTAAATGCAATTTGGAGGAATTTTTAGCAAAAAAAAAAAGGTCTAGTTGTGTCTGCCTGTCTAACATTTTCAAAACAACAATGGTAGGAGGTACCAAAATAGGCACATCTACTGTATGTGTTCCATAAGGAATGAGGCATGTGTAATCCTAGTCAACAAATCACAAGGTGTTATACAAAAATAGTAAGATGAAAGACAGATTTATTGAATACATGATGAATCACAAGGCAAAATCTTAAGGAGATGACATAGCTAAACAGTAATTAAGAATTCAAGGGAGTATAATACAAATGTGAGGTTATAAGAGTAATATGATATAACACTTAGCTAATTATTCTATAAATGACCCCATACAATTCAAGAAAGAGTTATTTGAACATAAGCACTAAAAAATATTCATGACTGACCAAAGTAGAGAGTTGTAATAAATAGAAGCTGCAATGCAAAATGCGTGCTAGCAAAGAGTCGTAACAGCAGATCTTTGTAATAGGAACAAGGTTGAAGATCCCTGGTGTTTGGCAGGTTGGAATTAATCAAGCAATGATGAATGCACCCAGGGCAAGTTGTATGGAACTTAACTCTAGTCAAGATGGTTAAGCAGATAAAATATGTCATTAGCATTTTTAATTTGTTCGTTCACAGCTTCACTTCACTTTTTTGGAAATAATGCATTCAATCCTTACCTTGATAGCCACATAATCCCCTCTTAAAGCAGGCAATGTTTTATATGTGACATACACAACATTTGGAAAGTATTCAGAGCCCTTGACTTTCTGCACACTTTATTTTCTTCTAGATTTAATTTTAAATGGATACATTTACAATATTTGCCTATCAACATACATTCAATAAACCAAAATGACATATGTTTTAAGAAAGAGCTATAAATTTATTTAAATCAAAAAATGAAATCTTTCATTTATAGAAGTATTTGGACCCTTAAATTTAGTACTTTGTTGAAGTCCTTTGGCAGTAACTACAGCTTATAGTCTTCATGAGTAAGAATTTTGCGCATTATCTCATTCTTCCTGGTAGATTCTCTCAGGTTTCATTAGACTGGAAGGGAAGCATCTGTAAACTACCATCTTGAGGTCTCTCCACACAAGTTCTATGGAGTTTAAGTCTGGGCTTTAAGTCAGAGTCTTATCCAAAAGGCACTCCAGTGTTGTCTTGGCTGCATGCTTCAGGACATTGTCATGCTGAAAGGTAAACAGTCACCCCAGTCTGAGGTCACATGTACTCTGGGGTGAGTTTTCTTCAAGGATGTCTCTTTATTTGACTGCATTCATTCATCCTTCTATCAAATCTGACTGGGAAGCATCCCCATAGCAGATTGCTGCCACCACTATGCTTCAGTATTAGGCAAATGAAGAGCAGTGCCTGGTGTGACACATGAGACATAGGGCTTTGAGTTCTGAAAGACTTAACTTTTTCACTCATTAGACTAGAGAATCTTGTCCCCCAAGCTCTCAGAGTCATTTAAACTGTCAAATGCCTTTTACTCAAGAGTGGCTTCAGTGTAGCCATTCTACTAAAAACACCTGATTGACAGAGTGCTGCTGAGTTGGTTATCCTTCCAATAGGTTCTTCTCTCTCAGCAGTGGACTTTGGAAGCTCTATTAGAGTGATCATTTGGTGTTTGGTCACTTCCCTGATCAAGGCCCTTCTTGCAAGGTTACTCTCAGTTTGGTTGGACAGCCAACTCTTGAAAGAGTCCCAGTGACTCATCCCTTCTTCCATTTCACAATTATGGAGGCCACTGTGCTCCTGGAAATGCTCAAAGGTTTAGAGATGGTTTTATACCTTTACCCTGATCTGTGGCTTACCCCAATTTGACTGCAGTAGCCTACAGAAAGTTCCTTTTGACTTCATGGTTTGTTTGTTGGTTTTTTTCCTAACATGCAGCATGAATTGTGGGACCTTATATGTACAGGTGTGTGCCTTTCTAGATGATGTCCATTCAATTGATTTTACCACAGATGAACTTCAATCAAGTTCTAGACATGTTCAAACCAACAGTTACTGTCCATTAATTAACTGACGAACAGTGGCTAGTTGACAACAGTGGAGATTAAAATCATAAAAGAAAAGTCAAAAGTAATAGTCACAGTCCTGGAGTCCCCAGCCAAGTGACTGCCTACCCTCTTCTGGGTTTTCTATAGTACAATCTGTGCTGCCTGACTAATCTGATGAGACAATGTTTCCATCTGATGATTCCAATATTTTTTTAACTTTTCCATGGGCAGAAGAGCATTCTGGCAATAGGGCAGTGGCACCAGGTGCCACATGTAGATACAGAAAAGAGAAACAGAGGAGGGATAGTAACAATTTAAAAATATTATGATAGAAAATGTAAAACTAATCAGCAGCTCTAGTCAGGGTAGGCTAGACTAAATTAATATGTTTTCAGGACAGAGGAACTATACAAGAACCCTTTATACTTGAAAGGCTGTGCTCCTTTAATATATGTAGCAACATCCCTTGTTTGTTCTCTAATTCTGTATATTGCCAATGGTATTTACTTTGTTATAGTTTGTTGGGTGGATAACATCAGTTCAAGAGAGAGTCCCATGGAATCAACAAGCTGATAAAGAGGGCAGGCTCTTTTTGGATGTAGTATTGATCGACAGGTGGTAGTGGCAGAAGAGAGGTTAACGAAAAAAACAAATGGTAATTATTAACAAAGCCTCCTGTCCTCACCATAACACACTACAAGTTGAGTATAAGTAATCTGGAATACCTGGAACCTGTCATTGGAGATGGGAAACATGAAAGGACTGTCCTGGCATCAGCAACAGGAGCAGACTCATGCTTCTGTCTTAATGAACTGAATGAAACACTTACATCTTATATTCATTTTAGTAAGAGTGTGTGTGCACCTCACTTTTGAAGGAGAGAAAACTAATATTGAAGTATGTACATAAGAGTTCTGTCACACAGAAAAGAGAACCAAAGTTGAATATGGATATCTATCTTTGCCTACAAATAATCACTGACTACAAAGAAAAACACACCACCCCTGCAATAAACTCTTCATCTACAGCTAAACTAAATAGTCTGCTATACATCTGATGCACAAAACAATGTACAGTAGACTGCAGTCAACCAGTAGGGGGTCTTTAGCTGCCTTTTATCATTCATGCAACTTCTAAGCATATCAAACAACAGGGAAGCATCTGGGACAGACATTATTTCAGAAATGACAATGAAATATTTTGTCATTTTACTTCTTACCAGATATGTTTAACCTATCACTTAAACATGAAATAGTTCCAAACCTCTTGAAGAAGGCTGATATTAAAAGACATCAACCATGTACTGCTTCATTGACTACAGGCTTATCAGCTGGAAATCTGTCATAGTGAAGATATTTGAGTGGCTCAGAGCCAATTTTCACTCTAATGTGCTTTTGAACCAGCACCAATTTGCCTGATGTACAACAAGGACATCATTAAAGTACATCTTTGCAGATCACTGTCTCCCTGGGGCTTCATATTTAGAATTTCCAATTAGAATTAGAATTCTGCATTAAAATTATTGACAACAACTATCTTTTAAACAATTTTCCCTCAAACCTGATAAACTAATAGACATGAGTATCAATTAGTTCTTGTTTTATTGGCTTTTGGAGTTGCTAAACAGCAGGTGGTGAAATAGAAGGACATCATCTCTGAGCCCCTCTCCCTGAGTGCAAGCTTCCCACATAATTCTGTTCAATTAATGTACACACACACCCCACTCACTTGTACTGGGCCAGTCCAGAGTCATCCAGTTAACATAATGTTCAAATCTTAAGAATGAGGGAGGAGAATCTAGGAACAAACATGCAAAGTCCACACTAACTGCACTCAGGCTGACATTTAAAACCAGGACTCTGGAGAGAAGGGATAGCTCTAATCATTGTGCTGTCATGCTGCTCATTGACGTACTGAATATGTTTTAGTCTATTCTGTGTGCATACTTGTAAGGTACTCTCCTTGGAATCACAGCATGTTTTACATGTTAGCACAGTAGACGCTAGTTATTGCTTCAAAATAAATTCTGCAACAAGAACACACAGACACAATTGGAAACTTGTTAAGGACAGATTTTGCACAAATCTTTGAAAGTTTTTCTTCATGCAAGAACCACAGAAACTTAATAAATTACAAAGTAGCGCGGTGGAGACTAGGACTTTATGGATCTTTTTAAATGTCGACCTGATGTTATTTTGGACAATCGAGATGAATAGTATGGACAAGCTCTTTGGGCTGAAGGGTTTGCTCTCATCATTAATTTTCTAATGGTCTAATGCTCTAATATTATTTAGTGTTTTTATTTTAACAATATTTGTAAGCATGTGCAGCCTATGGACTTGTAAATGAAAGAGTGCTATGCTGTATAAGAATAAATTGCATTTAATTAAAAAAAATCATTCAACTTATGCACCAATAGGTTTTAAAGTTCACATTTGAATTTCTTGAACAAAGAATTCTCTATTAATTGTTTTTCATATTCTTTGGTCACATTTACATTTATTTAGTTAGTTAGTTAATGACTTTATTCAAAGTGACTTACAAATCACATGTGTATAGCATGACTTCAGGACTCTGGCAGATGAGATGACTAGCTAAAGATCAGGTGGAGATCACTGACTGAAACTGAACCAATGACTTTACTATTCAACACTAAAACTACTGTATTGCTTTATCATTATTTTGGTTTATTTTCAGTTTAGCTTACTTTTGTAAGAAAAGGAATACGCTTTAACCTAATAATAGATGACAAGTGCATTTTTGTTTTTTCCTTCCCTCTTTGCTTTGTCTGGAATGAAACATTTAAAATTAATGATTATCCTATCCCAGAGTTAATTATTCACTATTTCATCCAGAAGTACTCCTTGAATTGGTGTCATACATTTACATGATGCTCATTTACTATTAATCTTGCATAGCGCTGCTTGTTTGATATCGGTTTATAGGGCTATTATTATTGTAAGTGAATTTAGCTTCATGTGCTAAAGAACATTCAACACATCTTCAAATTACTGTTAGTATATGTCAATGTTATATGTAGAATAAGAGGTTAACTGTTTCAGCAACTTCTTGCCTCCCATTTTAATCAATAACATAGCATGTGAAAACATTGGACTGGGTGAAAGAGGCAGCTACTTGTATTGGTGGGTGTGGATATCTTTCATGATGTAAAGCACTGTTGTTGTTCATATATAATTTGCTTTTTATCTTTATGTGATTGTTACAACACATTGCAAGGAATTTGAAAAAGTCCATTCAAATAAAGCATTGACACAAGCATATCGCATAAGAACTCCTGATTATAAATCATTCCCTAGAGGCCAACAATCAACCAATTTCACAAAAAACACATATTCATTCGAACAATGGTGAAAAAGTACTTTAAAAAAATTAAAAGGCAGTTAGAGGGGAATATCATGGAAAACAAAAAGCTTGAAGAGGTCTCGTCACTATTTTAGTAGTAAAAAAACAGATAAAAAGGAGATGAAGTGTATAACAAAATGTCAGGGTGAATTCAAATACACTGAAACTAAAATAGAAAATACTCTAAATTCATAGTTTATGTGTGGTGAAGCTGAAAACCTCCCAGTAGCTCTAGTGACTATTAAGGAGGTATTCAGTAATTTGGAGAGAGGAAGTTAGTGACTACATATTTAAACATTAAAGCATTTTTTTTTCAGATCAATAGACACAGAGAAACATTCCTAAATATTAAAAGCAAGCAAACGTTGTATTATATAAAAAATATTATGCCCATCCTAGTAATAGTCGGCCAGCAAGCTTAATGTGTATCACAGGCAAATTAATAGAAGCAAATATTGAAGAAAATACTGAGCAGCACACCCCAGCTACAGGTGTCCTAGTGAACAGTCAACATAGTTTTATGCATGGGAAATTGTGTTTCACAAATATGCTTGAGTCCTCTGAGGAAGAAGCCAAAGCAAGAGATAAGAGAGCCGCATATGATATTGTTTATCGTGATGTTCAAAAAGTTTTTGAAAAGTACCATATAAAAGGTTAGTGATCAAACTAAAGCAAATGGAGGTAAATTATGATTAGTAGGCCAACACATTTATCCTAGGAAACTTACAACACTGCAGACATGATTGGTTACACTTCTTTTGTTTTCTCCCATTTGGAACACAGGCAGGTGAAGTGATTTGCACATGGTCATACAGGTATCAGTAGTGGAATTTGAACCCAAAATCTCAGCATTAGAGCTCCTAGAGCTATAGCCTTATCCACTATACTACACTGGCTTAAACCAGGGGTAGGCAACGTCGGTCCTGGTGAGCCGCAGTGGCTACAGGTTTTCATTCCAACCCAATTGCTTAATTAGAAACCAATCATTGCCAATCTCAGACCTTATTTAATTTTGTGGCTTGTTAGTCTGTGAAATGTAAGGCTCTTATATCGTAGATTTTTTTCCTTTCCAAGGATATCCTCCAAATGATATGAAGCCTAAAACAGATCATTTTCAGTCTGTCACATTTTTCTATTAAGTGTTTTATTAAATCAAACAGTGCATGATGAACACACACAGATGTAATTGGAAAAAAGCTAGCTGGAGAACTGCTGGCTGCTTTGTCTTTTACATCTTGTTGCTAATAAGGAGCAATTAAAACACTGAATGCAGCAGTTTAAGATTGAAATAAGCAATTAAGGTTGGAGAACCTTAACAAGCGAGACCACTAAAATGAAGCATCAAAATGTCACTTAAGCAATATGTGCTTCATCAGCAATAATTGAGTTCTCGTTAAGGAACTGGGTTGGAACAAAAACCTGCACATACTGCGGCTCACCAGGACCGAGATTGCCTACCCCTGGCTTAAACCGAAAATGTACCATCTGACAGTGATAAGACCTTTATCTAAATTAAATGAGTCTACTGCTGTTTCTCATTTACAGTATATAAATGACCTAGATGATACTAATGAGCTGTTGAAATTTGCTGATGACACTAAAGTGGAATAGCAGATATTCTAAAGTCCGCTGCATCATAACAGATGGACCTAGACTAATTCAGACTTGGGCATATACAGTTTGTGGAAGATGAAATTTAATGTAAATATATGTAAAGTTTTATAGGCAGGAAGTAAAATGATGGACTTATTATGACAATAAAGCTCACAATGGGCATTAAGCACAAAGACGAATATATAATTCAAAATCTACTGTATAAAGGGAAAACAAATAATTTACTGCTTCGTACTCCTTCCTATGCTGCCTTCATGCCTGATTCAGACATGGGGTGCCTAGCACATTCATCCACCATGTGTTGTACTAAACACTCCTCCAAGCAATTTACAAACTTCTTCACTGCCTCCACCGACTCTTTCTCCTACCAGTTCAGTTCTTCTTATTACCCCTTCATGTTACTCATGCGAATCTATTAACTTAAAGTACAATAGAACTAATTAATATCCATAGTGGCCACTAGAGGGTGCTCCTGCCACCCAAACCCCGACACAGACAGACACGGACACAAGTTCAGTACACACCTTATTTTTCCACGTGGGAAACGCTTTCCCCCATTTCCCACCTTCACAGCACAGTTCTCTGCACAAACACAGTACACAAAGCACACTTCTCTATCTTCTTTTCTTTCTCTCTCTTGTTTGTCTTCTCCTCTGTCCACTTCCACTTCTCCTGGCAAGCGTTTTCCTCCACCTCCCGACTTTGGATCCCAGGGTAGTGGCAGTTGGCTTCCTTTATAGGGCACCAGGAAGTGGTCCAGGTGCTTGATGACCTTCTTCCAGGTGTGATGGAAGTGCTGCAACCAAGGGCTGAGCAATTCTTCAGGTGCCCACTGGTGGTGGCCATGTGCCACAGCAGGGTTGAGCTTCCATGCTCCAAACCTGTGGCACTGCTGCAAGTCAGGGGGGCTTCCCTCTAGCATTCCTGGGAAGGTAATGCTCTGGATATGCTCTCTCCCCTGGTTCTCCAAGTATAGAGGCCCCCAGGCCATCCACCACACCATGTATACCATTTTTATTAACAAAAAGCTGTAAAATCATGTTTATTGATCGATTGATTGATGTTGTGGATAATGTCAAAACTATATCATTTCAGCCACTTAAAATTCAAATCATAAATGATTAAAATAGTTAAATCATATATTACCTAGGCTTTTATGCAACTGTAAGATGGTTTGACAGAATCTTTCCATAAACAATGAACTGAACTTAAAGATAATTATTATTTTCACATTCACCTGTTTGTTGTTCATATCTACTCTACATAACAATTTGATGGGAGAACCACTTTTATAGGTACTTACAGTTCAAGGTTACTTTCTTGTGTACAGTATTCAGTACAGTGAAATTCATAGATGCATTTGTGGTGCAGTAGTAGCACTGCTTCCTCACAGTAAGGAGACCAGAGCTCATGTCCCAGGTCATCCCTGTGTGGAGTTTGCATATTTTCTTTATATCTATGTGGGTTTACTCCATGAACTCCAGTCTAAACCCACTCCACCCCACAGTCCAAAGACATTCAGGCTAGGCGAATTGGTGATGCTAAATTAGCATTGGTGTGTGTGTGTTCACCCTGCAGTGGACTTGCTCCCCGTCCAGGACTTGTTCCTGCTCTGTGCCCTATGCTAGTTGAGATAGTTTCCAGCACTCCCCATGACCCTGGTCTGAAATAAAGCAGATTAGAAAATGACTTGACAATTTCTATGCAACATATCATCAAACTTTGATGTCATATTCAGCAGGTATTATTACTCAGACATAGACCTTACCCTGAAACCAGAGGTGGCAGTAAAGAAGCCATATGTCTGAGAAGTATTAAGTTTGTCTGTGAGAGGGTAGATGTGGAGTCTCCTGATGTATGCTCTTTAGACCTCCTTCATTTTCTTAATTTTAGTTTTTCAGTTAAAACTTCCTTATTTAAGTATTATATTCAATAAGGTCAACAGAATTGAATCCTTGCCCATTATAAAATTTTCTCTGCCTTCTTTTTATTGATTGTTTGACATTATTTGAGGTGACTGATAAAAAAAAGACTTCCTCAACAATGTTGCATTCAAGTATTTGTATGTATAAGCATCATGTATCCACTCATATTCAAACCTGCTTAATTCAATTCAATTTTCCGAGTAACCTGTCCTGACAGTAATGGGTATTGAGCAGAAACCCTCCCCAGTTCAATTTATCAGAATGCCCACCCACTCATACAAGGCTAGTCTAAATTTGGCAGTCTGTCTAACCCAGGGGTCTCCAACTCCAGTCCTGGAGAGCTACTGTGTCTGCAGGTTTTCATTCTAACCCTTTTCTTAATTAGTGAACAGATATTGATTTAATTTTAATTGATGTACAACTTAAGATCCAGGCCCCTTAATTATTTCTTGTTTCCTTAATTAGCAACCAAACAATATTAAGACACAAAATGAATCAACACATACACAACAACCTGTACACCTTTCATTTAAATCAGATGAAGTTTCGATGTTGTCTTTAATTAGTTGTGTTAGCGAATTAAAGGAGTGGATGAATGAGAACTACTTGTCTTTAAATACAGATAAAACAGAGATGTTAATTGTTGGAGGGAATGACGCTGATCATAACAATATTTTGTCATCTTTTAACTCAGTTGGAATCCCAATTAATTTTACTGAATCAGCCCGCAATCTAGGAGTTATCTTTGACTCTAGCATGTCATTTAAAACGCATACTACAAAGTTGTCCAAAACATGTTTCTTCCATCTTAAAAATGTTAGGAAATTAAGGCGCTTTCTAAATAAACAGGATTCTGAGAAATTAATTTATGCATTTATCTCTAGTAGGATTGACTACTGCAATGCAGTGTTCACTGGATGTTCAAACTGCTCTTTATACAGCCTCCAGTTAATACAAAATGCAGCTGCAAGAATTATTACAAGAACAAGCAAATACGAACACATAACTCCAGTTCTTAAATCCTTACACTGGCTCCCAGTTAAGTTTAGGGCAGATTTCAAAATCCTCCTTTTAACATATAAAGTATTAAATGGCCGAGGTCCAGCTTGCTTGTCTGAACTTATCATGACATACAAACCAGAGCGCACATTAAGATCTCAAGATGCTGGTCTGCTTATGGTTCCAAGAATTAATAAAATAACAATGGGAGGTCGAGCTTTTAGTTATAGGGCCCCTAAACTGTGGAATGGTCTGCCTGCTACTATAAGAGATGCCCCTGCGGTCTCAGCTTTTAAATCCCGGCTGAAGACTCACTACTTCAGTTTAGCATATCCTGACTAGAGCTGCTGATTAACTGTACAGACTGCATCTCTGTTGTTAGTCATTAACACTAAAACATAAGTAACATGATAGTTAGAATTGGATACTAACCCTCACCTATTCTGTTTCTCTTCTCGGTACTCAAATGTGGCACTTGGTGCCACGGCCCACCTGCCAAGTTGTTTTGCCTGCCTAAGGTAAAGTCATCCCTGATGGAGGATCACAGGAATTCTGAGAAAGAGGGGTCCTTTCATCGGATTGGCTGGCCCAACACTGTTTCAGCCATGGAATGGTCAAATGGGGGAGGCAGCTTGATGGATGAGGTCTCCAGGAGTCTAAAATGATCTAAATCTTATTATGTGATATCATCTACTGTTAAATTCTGCTCTGTACTTCTAAAAAAATTTTTAATTTTTAATTGAGGATTTGTTCTGTTCTGTGTATTGTATTGTATTGACCCCCTTCTTTTGACACCCGCTGCACGCCCAACCTACCTGGAAAGGGGTCTCTCTTTGAACTACCTTTCCCAAGGTTTCTTCCATTTTTCCCCTACTAGGTTTTTTTTTGGGAGTTTTTCCTTGTCTTCTTAGAGAGTCAAGGCTGGGGGGCTGTCAAAAGGGCCTGTTAAAGCCCACTGCGGCACTTCCTGTGTGATTTTGGGCTATACAAAAATAAACTGTATTGTACTGTATTGTCCATCACACAATAACTGAAAATAAAGAAAGGTGAAAGCCTCAGTAATGTTGATCTGCTCAGGTCCACAAAATATTTTGACAGCACTCTTAAAAAAGAAGATCAACAGTTTTGAAAATGTCTGCCATGGCAGAATGAACACCATGGAATTAAATAATGGGTTTAATTAGCAACGAGAATTGGCTTCAAGTTAAAAAACTGAATGAAGGTTGGAGTCTGAGACCCCAACTTAGTTGGTCATCTGTTGGCTCACTTCACATCACATTTATGTTTAGGTGCCGTTTATGGAACAAAGAATCAATTCAGTTGTCAGAGTCTCAGGAAAAGTCAATTAAAATAAAGGGAAATAGTTAATTAGTAGCAAAAACTGGTCACTAATTAAGAAAAGAGAATGAAAACCTGCAGCCACAGTAGCTCTCCAGGACTGGAGCTGGAGACCCTGGGTCTAACCTGCATCTCTTTTGAGATTTGAGAGAAGAACATAGTATCCATAAATATCTTGGGTGGATATTGGAAGAATATGAAAACTCCACTCTGGCAGTGTCCATGCTAGCATTTGAGCCTGGGGCTATGAAACTGTAAAACAGCAGCACTAACTATTATGCCACCTTCTTCTATACATAGATGTCAGACTAAAAATTGTTAGTCAAGCTTATACTTTTCATCCATCTTTTCAATTTCTGCCTTTTTTGTTACAGAGTAAGGGAAACCAGAACCCAGCAACAGGCACGTTAGGAACCAACTGTGTAGAGGATGTAGTCTGTACTAATGCACGCACCACTGCTTACTTTCATTGGGACGACTCAGCATTGGCTATCTATGTACAGTACAAAATGTTTGAACTGTTACAAGAAACGAGAGTCCTCAGAGGAAACCTACAACAATATGTTAAAGATACAGAGACTCCAAACAGAAGGCTCATCATCCAAGAAATGAGAACAAGGTGAAAGAAATGCAAGGAGAACTGGTACTCGTTGCACCCCCAAAACTAAACAAGCTGGAATTAACCTAAAACTGTCTGCAAGCAGAACAGACAACTGCAAAAAGTTGAATTTAGAGCTGAAATAGTAGCGGCTTTAAAATATATGTTGACTGGGTAAATGTTTAAGTAACACTTAATCTGGTCTTTCAAGAAAATTAATTTAACATTTAATATTTCACTATAATGAAGACAGTATAAAAGAATATTGATGGCTAGTTTAAATTTAATGTACAGAATTTTACAGGTGCTTTTAAATTATTATGAGATGCATAGTATTCAGTGTGTATTCCTTGAATGATGCAAACATTCTGTTTTGTTTACCTTCCTTTAAAGAAAATATTTTAAGTGTTAGTTAACTTTCATTGTGTAAATGATTTTTCAGTATTGGTTGCAAGCAAACAGATCCTTATTACCTGCCCAATGTGTTAATTTCAGTTCAAATAACTGTTATTCAGTGTGTCTGCTGCAAGGAATGATTATAGTCACCTTTAGACATAATAACACGTCTATTTCTCCCCTGAAATGATTGTTTATTTTGTGTTATCAATTCATTTTTTACTGTTAAATTGTTCTATTGTAGTTCTCAGTATGTTTCTTTCATTCACTTTCACATTCTGGGTAAGAAAAGCAAACATCTTTAGTCTGAGCGAGACTTCATCCATCCACCCCTCAATTCATGGACGTGCCTGCATGTCCACATGGGGAACTGTAACCAGTCCCAAAAATCAATGAGCACAAGATGGCAGCTAGCCTTGAGGAAAGAGCTGTCTGCTGCTCAGAGTACCCATAAAAACTAAGGGTTTTTCTGTTCTTCTTTGAAAATAGCAGCATGTCTTTGGACTTTGGGTATGTATGATGGAAACTGAAGCCTATGAGGTGGCACGGTGGTGCAGTGGTAGCACTGCTGCCTCACAGTAAGGAGACCAGGTTTTGCTTCTCTGGTCCTTCCTGTGTGGAGTTTGCATGTTCTTCCCATGTCTGTGTGAATTTCCTCCAGGTGCTCCAGTTTCCTCTCACAGTCCAAAGGCGCGTAGGTTAGGTGAACTGGTGATACTAAATTGGCTCTGGTGTGTGTGTGTGTGTGTGTGTGTGTGTGTGTGTGTGTGTACATGTGTGTTTGCCCTGCAATGGACTGACGCCTTGTCCAGAGTTTGTTCCTGCCTTGCACCCTATGTGAGAGGCTCAAGCAACCCCCTAACCCAGTTCAGGACTAAGTGGGTTAGAAAATGACTGACTAACTGAAGCATATGACATGTTCTAAAATTACATCTGTTTTTAAACTGACAAATATTTACAATATTGCAGATACCATTAAAACTTTCAGAGTTTGTTCTTATGTTATTTGGTCTAGTTATAAAAGGAGCCATTTTTACATTATGGATGTTCTGAGTGGCCGACAATTCATTATAATTGAATTATTTCATCATAATGGTTTCATTAATGTAGTAAAAGTGATAACTGATGTGTCTCTCATACATGTGGCTTATTTTTTAACAAACAATTGTTTTCAAAGGGTCATAACCTTTAACTTTAATGCATAAACTTTAATGTATTTAATGCCTTTCTAAGGAACTATTGTTTTGAGGCAAATTCTAAGAGTAAAGAAATAGAATTTTTGGTATATACGGTACTGATATGTCTCAGTGCAGAAAGGTTTAAGTAACTCACTCAGGTTCAAACAGTAAATCAGTACTGTACTGGGAACTAAATTGGCATCCTTATGCTTTAAAGTTCAGAGTTTAATGATGTCTTAGTCAATACGCTACAGTTCTTAATTAAACTTTGTGAAAGGAGGTCTCAGATAGATATGCTATTGTTACGACCAGTTTTAACATTCATTTCAAGAATTCATTTTCGAATTATAAAATGAGAGTACTGAAAGCAGATCAGTGTTTCCCCTTTGCAGTTCCCTGTTTTAAAGATCTACGTAATTATAAACACATATTTAATATTAAAAGAAAATGATAACTGACCTTTTTACAGTAGGTTTATGTCTTTTGGTAATAAATTCTATAGGTGAAAAAATGCTGTATAAACTTCAAAATATTGTTTGATACATTCTTTCCCCTGAGTTAACTGTTACTGATTAAGATTTTTAACTGTGCCTACTGTGTGACCGCTAGTGTTTCGTGGGAGAAGATCGCATGGGTTGCCAACATACAGTACCTAATTTGAGAAAACATTCATCTCATTTGCTGCAGTGCCCAGGTGACCTGTTCATGGAAGATTCCTACCTTACATCAGGTTAGCTTGGACCTCAACATCCCACAGCTGTATATTGGACTAAGCAAGTACACGAAATGAATGAATGAATGTATGACTGGTACTAGACTTCCAATAATACCATGTAATGTTCAAGAAAACATTCAGAGTTGGGCTGGGCCTAATGACCAAAGCAGGGGAATGTGAAGAAACAATTGCTCATGATGCGATGAAAACCACATCATCTGTGATACATGGTGGAGGCATCATGGATGGCTTCAAATGGAAGTCAGTCACTGGTATTTATTGATGATGTGACTGCTGGCAGAAGTAGCAGGATGAATTCTGAAGTGTATAGGGTATACTGTCTGCTCAGATTCAACAAATTTCTTCAAAACCAATAGGATTTTGTGTCAAAGTACAGACTTACAGACAGAGCTAAAACAATCTGTGAAAGCAAAACAAGTACTTTTCAACAAAGAACAGTGGAACATTCTTCAATGGCCAAGTCAATCAACTGACTTCAACCCAATTAGACATGCATTTCACTTGCTGAAGACTAAACTGACGGCAGAAAGTCCAATGGACAAGCAGCAGCTGAAGATAGCTGTAGTGAAGGCTTGGCAAATTATCACTAGGGTGGAAACCCAGCACTTGGAGATGCCCATGGGTTCCAAACTTCAGGCAGTCATTGACTGTAAAAGATTTTGAACCAAATATTGAAATAATCATTTTATTTATGATTATGTTAGTTTGCCCAAATACTTTTGAGCATGTATGAAAATGGCTGTCATTCCTAATGGCTCATACAATATTTTTGGTATACCCATTAAATTAAAGCTAAAAGTCTACACTTCAATCACATGATTGTTTAATTTCAAATCCATTGTGGTGGCGTGCAGAGCCAAAAAGAAAAATTGTGTCAGTGTCCAAATACTTATCGACCTGACTATATTTACTACTTTACTACCCCACCACCATCACCGGAGACCATTGAGCAAGTCATTAATTATATCTGTGTTTAGATTCAGAAAATATCGATATACAGTAAATGTAAGTGTGTTTATTTTTGGATATCTTTTAATGATTGCAATGGTTTTGCTATTTTCTTCATACTTCATAAGACTGGGCGGCATGGTGGTGCAGTTAGCGCTGCTGCCTCACAGTAAGGAGACTTGAGTTCACTTCCCATGTCTGCGTGGGTTTCCTCCAGATACTCCAGTTTCCTCCCACAATCCAAAGATATGCAGGTTAGGTGCATTGGTGATCCTAAACTGTGCTTGGTGTGTGTGTGTGTGTGCCTGCAGTGGGCTGGTGCCTTGTCCAGGGATTTGTTCGTGCCTTGCACCCTGTGCTGGCTGGGATTGGCTCCAGCAGACCCCCATGACCCTGGGTTAGGATATAGCAGGTTGGAAAATGACTGACTGACTAGTTATTGACATATTCATGTCTGTAAAATGCTGTAAACTAGGTAAAGTTGCAAACAAGTGTAGTCAGTCTTCCAATTTGTGTCTAAGGCATTTTCATTTAATCTACAATTCCATCCACACTTGACCTTTCAGACATGTTTAAGTGATGAAGTCCAAAATGAATGGTATGAATCCAGTCTATCAACTGAAGATGAGAGGCATGGTAGCTGTAAACTGTCAATATTTAGTTATATAAGAGCTCTTTGATGGGGCTGAGTAGGAAATAATTACAGTGGCTGGTTCTGAGCAATAATACAAAGTATGTCTGCATACCTTTTCATTGACCTATTACAAAGAATCCAGTAATAAGTAACAATTGGAACCTGATAAATAAACTTTTTGGAACAAAAATAGCAACCACAAGAGCACTACTGCATTACGTTAGTGTGTCAGTGATTTAAATAGTTAGCAAATTATAAATTATCACAAATAAGATAAAATGTTTAGAATTAGAAATTATCATAAGCAAAGTATGCAGTTTCCAACACACCTAACATCTGAAATACTTCTTGCTTTATCTTTGCAAGTTAATGGGGACATATGGCCTCAGTTGCTCTACCCATTGGTGGCAAGGGTGGGGGGGTGTTGTATGTCATGAATTCATTGTAACCATTGGTCTTTGTTAAAATCCTCACATTTATGTCTTCAAAAACATCAGGTGCATCATTAATCTTGGTCAACTTTTATCTTGGATCTCTGGACAGAGATGATTTGTAGATTTGCATGCTGACAGCTTCTTTAATGTAAGTCAAGTATAAAATTACTATTGGTGTTGTAATCAATTTGTGTTGTTGTGTTTTTTTGTTTTGCTGTTGTGGTGTGACAACACTGTATGCGGTTGATCTTGCCATAGTTTGATTCACAACATTGAACACAGTTCATCTGAGAAGTGCAAACTTCCTTCTGGACACACCCCATGTCTTCGTTTTTTTGGTCTGCTCTACCATTACATTAATGTATCTTTGTATTTTTAATAACTGTTTGTTTTACAATTCCTGTTTTAGATATCTCTGCATGTTTTAGGCTTTCTCCCACAATTGATTCTCTGTCTTTTAAATCTGAACTACATGATCCTTGATAAAGGGACCAGGATGGTTCTGAAATACTGAAATATTTATTCCATTTATAGCAATTTGCATTATACTTGTAGTGAGGGGTGTGTTGGGGCATTTCACCCTGGAGTGTTTGATTCTACTAGATTTATTGACTCTTCCATGTGTACAATGACTAGTGTATTGTGTAATGTGGTATCTTTGGGTATAAACATCATTTAATTGTATACTGGGTTTGGAAACAAGATGAATTATGCCTCTATAAGCATATAAGATTTTTAATATTAACTGGTTGGTGCAGTTCTGAGTCTCTTTTCCCTTTTATTTAATTACTGATTTATTAATTATCCATTTTCCTCTTTGTTTATCTATTCATTCAGTTCTCTGCATCCTGCTAGATTAATCTCTATTTTCATATATTTTATGTATTTGTTGCAACTATGGCATAGCAATGGATTGTGCAGATTGTGCAAAGTATAGTATAAGGGCCTACGAGCTTGGGGGGCCCACTCACGGCCATATAGATTTTTAAAAAAAAATTTAATAAGTTAACTAAAACAATGATTTCACAGTCTCAATGCAGTGGCTTCAACGTTCAATGTCTTTTTACCATCAACTCTGACCTTGATGACTGACAATGAATTGTATACTGCTGTCATTCTCCTTGTTGAACACTATAGCACTGACATTTCACCGGCGTTTTCCACTCAATTGTTATCATTTTGTGCATGTTTTCAATACATCCGGTCAACCAAGTCAACTGTTTTCAAAGTAGCTGAACTGTTGCTGATAGATCACTGTACACTGTCATCTACTTTCAGTGACATTTGCATGGCTTACACGTTACTGTTGCCCATACCAGTGACTGTTGCTGCGTGTGAACGATTGTTCTCCAAGTTAAAACTCATCAAAAATTACCTCAGAAGCACCATGTCGCAAGACAGACTTAGTGGCTTGGCTATACTCTCAATCGAAAATGAGCGTGCTGGACAACTTGACATGTCAAACATTGTTGAGACTTTTGCGCAACAGAAGGCACGCAAGCAAGTATTTTAAGGTACTAGTGATATTATAAGTAATATGATTTGTGACTTGTCAGTCAGTTCCATTTTTGTAAGCTTTAACAGTTTAACCTATCTGTAATCTGTTTTATTGTGTACCGTAGTAAGGCTTAAGTGCATTAGTGTCACTACTGTGAGGATTTGTGAGTGTGAACACATTATGATGTCCATTTTCTCAGAACTTGTGTAAAACAGATTGATTGTGTAATGGTATCCTGTCAGCTGGTGTTGTTATTTTAATTTGTTACAAATTGAAATTGCTTCATTTTATAGCACAGAACAGTTTCTACTTTCTAGCTTATTTTACATTTTAATCATCTTCTTTTGCAAAGTTGTCTTGGAAAAGTAAGCGGGTCCACATTTTACATATATTTATGTACTACTACTACTCCCCACACCTCCCACATTTCATTCCCACAATTTATTTTATTTTTGCTAACTTACAACGGCTATAATAAAGCGATTAAAAAACTTATTACAAATTCCATTTAGAGAGGTTGTTTGTTTGTCACCAGCGTGTGATCTTATAGTGACACAGTCGCAGATGCCGCTGCCCGGCTGGCCCGTAAGATCTAGTTGCAAATAAATTACTAACAGTTATGCTAAACAGGAGGAGCCCACCTCAGGGCCTTCAGCAAGCTAGCTACACCACTGTGGTGCTATAACTTGGAACAACTTATGCTGTAAGTAGACAAGTGTGAGTTTTATATATGATCATGTAACTAGAATGTTCCATTTATTATCTCATATTTATTACCTCCTTTTAAGAGTTGTAACTTTTTTGTTTTATTTAAATTTCCTTGTTTTATCATGTATTTCACCGCACAGAGAGGAGCCAGTTAAGGTGGTTTGGGCATCTGGTCAGGATGCCCCCTGGATGCCTCCATAGGGGGGCGTTCCGGGTATGTCCCACTGGGAGAAGGCTACGGGGCAGCCCCAGGACACACTGGAGTGATTATATCTCCCGCCTGGCCTGGGAACACCTCGGGGTCCCCCCAGAGGAGCTGGAGGAGGTGGCTGGGGAGAGGGAGGTCTGGGCTTCCCTGCTTAGGCTGCTGCCCCCGCGACCCGACTTCAGATAAGTGGTGGACAATGGATGGATGGATGGATCATGTATTTCAATAATTGTGTCCTGCATTTTATTTTCTTTTGATTTGAAATGTGTCTTTCTGTGCATTGTATCTTCTAATGGTGAATTTCATGTTTGTGTTCATTTTATGGTATTAAAGTAACTCGATAGGACCATAGGGTCAAGAGAATGGTTCTGGGATACTAGGAAGGCCCAATGCACTTCTTCATTTTGAATATAGCAAGAGGGTGTTTTTGGCTGTTTCCAGACTTGAAAGATAGCAGGCATGGGATGATTATCTTTTTTGCAGTTTTTTAAAGTTTAGAGCAGGGAGTAAAATTTCATAGTAATAGTGGCCACATCTATGAAGCAGCGGACTGTGAAACTTTCAGAAACATATGCTGTATGGCATGTAACCAGTCACAGGTAGTGTTTATGTGAGCCACTCCCTGCCAATAGAAAGTTAACCCCCAGGTCAATAACACATTTTTTTAGAAGCAATAGCCTTTTGAACTGGATTTATTGTTATCATCTTTTATGGCAATACGCCTGTGTGTGCCAGCCATCCTATACTGCAGCCTGTTTTACACTCCTAAGCACTGCAGGTCTGCTTACTATTAGTGCAGTTCACCTAAAGTGGAGTGAGCCTGCAATGGAAGAGACACCCGCATTATCAGAAGTCTGATTACTCAGTTAAGCTGGCAGGGCTCTCCTTTGGCTCAACTGGTTATGCTGGGTGCTATTCAGATAGAGTGTGGAACCTGTTAAAACAACCTGAATAAATCCCTTTTACATCTGTCTGATTGATTATATTTAGTTACATTCTAATAATATATGCATTTATCCTTTTTTATTACCTCACTGAACTTGTTTTATTTATATTAAAAAAGTGTTTTACTTTTACCTTTAATTCTGTACCATTATTTTCCAAAACAACAATAACTAGATGTTCATGCAGTCATGCTGAATGGATGCAAGGCTGATGAAATTAGATTTTTTTTTTTTATAGATGAACTTACTGTCCCTTTGTTGAAGGTGTGAGATTGGTAACTTAGTGTAAGCCAGTTTGATTTGATTGAACTGATTAACATTTGGATTGCTTCCTTACTTTTCCTTAACTTGGCTCAACTTGCTTTCCAAGACCAAACAACCCTTGCCTCATGTGTACCTGTGAAACATATTTTCAGTGTTGTTGCCAAGATATTTTGATAGGAAATCTAATCTGTATCTTACTGATGTGACATTTAATAACGTAATGATGATTTGATCCAATACAACTATATAACATTTATGAATAAAAGGAAATGAATTTATTCATTTAAAAAGTACTCATTATTTTGCTTTGAGGCATCATATATTAAAGCTTAGCAGCAAGGTTGTGAACATTTCCACTACTTTATAAGGCACCATAGCTAACATTTACAGATGTAAAACATTTTTTTTCAGATATTTAAGTGATCCTTTACTGCTGGTATCAGGTATGTCAGTTCTTCTATTACAGTGTTCACACCTTGTTCCCTGATTGTCAACTTAAAATTCTATTTTTTTTTATTTCACCTTTCCTTAACTTTTTTCATACATAAAATATCACATGAAACTTAACTGTGCAGCATGGTTGTGCAGTGGTAGCATTGCTGCCTCACGGTATCGAGACCCAGGCTCATGTCTTGGGCCCCTTTGTCTGTGTGGCTTTACGCAGGTTTCTTCCCACTGCCCAAAGACATGCAGGTTAGGTGAGTTGGCGGTAATAAATTGGCCTTAAAGTGTATTTGGTATGTTTGGTGTGTGTGTGCTTGCCCTGTGATGGACTGGCACCATTTCCAGAATTTGTTCCTGCCTTGTGCCCTATCCACTCCAGCAACTCTGGTATTGATTAAGCAGGTTAGAAAATGACACGACATGAAAGGTAACTTAACATGTCATGATATTCAGTACTGGAAACATGTATCACTACATGTAATCTCAGAACAGATTTTCATTGAATTAAATTAAACTTTGTGAATTTCTATTTTAGTTCCAATTCCTCACTTAAATAAGCATTGATTAAATTCATCCTGTGAGGATGCCCGGCCATATATTCCTGGCCCACACCTTCAAACCGCCAGGTGGAGCCCTCCCAGCAGTATGGAGGCTCCCCGAATTCCAGCAGGGCCTTATGGACCTTGTAGTTTTTACAAACAGCCCTGCTGGATATCATGGGGAGTGCTACGTGCCCTATAACCCGGAAGCACGTCCTAGTCACATGGATGAAGAAAAGGACTTTTAACCTGACACGGAAGTGATAACGAATCATGGACTGCAGGGTCGGAACCACTTCCGGGTCAGGGGATATAAAAGGACTTTGGGAAAGCCCAGACGCTGAGCTGAGCTGGGAGGAAGGGTGGCTAAGTGTCTGGGAGAGGAGGATTGAGTATTGAGTATTGAATGTGTAGTGTGGAGTGGAGGGTGCTTAGTGCACAATATTATAATAAAAATAATAAGTATTATACTTTTACCTGGTGTTTGGCATGGTACCTGAGGGTTCAAGGGAGCAATAGCGCCCCCTACTGCTACAATCCATAAATTGTCCTCAACCCTGACAAATAAATGGACACACCCAAACACACTGACTGAATTTAATATTAACCAACTATCAAAGTTGCAGCATTTCTTTAGTCAGAATTAGAAAATCGAGATTCTTTAGGAAATATCATATGTACACAAAGAGAACAAGCAAACTTCATACAAATTACATCCCAGTCAAGATTTACATATTAACAGAAAGAACGGACCAGGTAAGAGTTAAATCTGAGAAGTTCAGTTTTAAAACCACCAAAGGTTTAAAATGTGTTATGTCAATTGATTCACCTTTATGATGAAATCATTTTGTTTCCATTTTAAGGTGATCAAACACACCTGCTTATGTACTTTTAACTTTATAACACCATTTTGTTCATTGTTTTATTTTATGTTGTTTCAGTGCTTTCAAAAAAGAGTGCCATCAAAACTAATGGAAATTTAGCTCTCAAAACTTTCAGAACATTAAACCTTTCTAAAGTATCAGAAACATTTTTATTATGTCTTCATACCACTCACTTTTTCAGTTTTTCACGTTACTTTAATTAACCATAATGATAATAATTCTATACATTTAGATAGTGCTTTTCTCACTACTCAAAACGTTTATTTTTTTTTTTACAGTGAGTAGGGAGCCACTTCAACCACCACCAATGTGTAACACCCACATTGATGATGCAACAGCAGCCATTTTTGTGCCAGTGGACTCAACACACATTAAGTGTTAGGTGGTGAAGTGGTGAGAGAGAGCACCAACTAGAGACGGGGGATGATTAGTGGGCCAGAATGACTAGGCTATAGCCCGGACTACCTGCTCTTTTATGACCACAGAGAGTCAGGACCTCAGTTTTATGTCTCACCTGAAGGACGGGGCCATTTTTACAGTACAGTGTTCCCGTCACTGCACTGGAGCAGTGGGATCCAGCAAGAACCGAAGCTTTCCCTAGATGGTCTTCCATCCAAGTACTGGCCGGGCTTGAACGTGCTTAACTTCAAACAGATTCATAATTCAACAATTCATAATTTCACTCTTTCAATGTATTTTGGATCATTAGTACCTACATTACTGAAAAGACTTGCCAGCTTTGCCAGATCTATTGCAGATCAATGCAGGGCAAGACGTGTGATGTGGACTGAATTAAACTATAAGTTCCAGGTTAAGTGCTCATGAAATGTATTCCTGTTTAGGGTCACTGTCTCCTTAAAAGACTATCTCTGTACCAGCTCTGTTTTAAAGATACAACAGGGATTAAATGGAAAATTCATTTCAAATATTGGTGTAATTTTACTGGATATATTCAACACATCTTCATTCAGTAATCACTTATTGCTACATTCTGGAGATGAAGGTGAGGCTCATGGTGGGGCTTATTCCCTCTCCTTGGAGTGACACTCTTGGTAAGGTAATGTGTTTAGTGCTTAAGGGGAATTAATTTGACTGTTTGCCACTAAAGATAGTAAAGTATAATGGTCAGTGCAATGTATCTGTAAATTAGTAGGATTTTCAAATATTTGATGGATAAAAAATGTTTCATAAAAATACTGTGTGCATGTCAGTAACTTTAGTGTGTAAACAGATGTCCTCCCAATAACATGATCTGAAATGAAACTCTGCTGTGCTTAAAGCTGCATTTAATATATCAGTAGAAGGGAAAAGATTGCAAATTTACCAGCAGTCCATGCTTAAATCAACATGAGTACATTGGTTGTGAATATATTTTATGTATTTGTATATAATTATATCACTTCATCTCTCAGAGTTAAGAACTGCTGAAGTGGCACAATATCTGTATGCAGGTTTTAAAATTATAGTGCTCACATTGTAATTTAGGTGCACTGCGATAATAACTGTGATTTGTATTATTTTTACTTTATTATGAAATGATACTGTGCCTTGCCTGTTGTCTATCACAAATTAAATGAAGACACCAAATGTACCAAAAACTTCATTATTATCTTTCTTTTGTACTGTATATGATGATAAAGCATTTATGCAATTAAAATACATAAAGTAAAGACACTTGTGCATATGCTTTAACCATCCTACTCCAATTCTGGAACTCGGTGAAGTACAGCCTATCATTGTGGTTAAGGTTTAGGTAATTAAATCAAATATACAGTAGTCTCCTTCTTAGGGCAGTTCATTCGTTGTTTGAAAAAACATCACAATTAAATGCGTAAAGGGAAGAGATCCCTCAGGAAGCCCCATTTAATGTCCAAGATTTGTTGAAAAGAAGAGGAAACAAAATAAAACAGATAGGCATCAAACACAGTTATAAACAGTGTGGACAATTGGAAAGTCATGCATCACGTCTAGAAAGTGTTGGGGTGCCAGCTGGGTCACTCCTTTTAATCCAGGACAATAACGAAAAACAGAAAGCATGCTCAATGGCATATAAACAGTAAGAAATCATAGCATCCTAAAAAGAGATCTTGGTCTTCTTGTAATAGAAGTCAATCGGGTAGTCTTTGGGAGCTCCATTCTAATCACTGATCTGAGGCAGCTTTCCCCTGAGTGTTTGCTCTTTTATAGTCCTCTGACGATTAGGGGCAGAGACAACTGTCCTCAGTAGGTGCCTTGTCTCATCTGTGGCTGACAGAAGAGACAAGAATGTTAGCAACTGCTCCCCCTCTCACTTACCTCTGATAAACCTGGGATGTGATCTTCCGATGCACATGCGTGACAACACTTATGGAAAGTTTTTCTGGCTGGGAACTTCATCCTGGTCAGAAGGTGGTCCAAGAGTGAATGCTGATTTCTGGTGAGCTCTCAGTATAAATAATGGCAATACTGAGAAGAATGGGATTTGCTGCATAGATGTGGAAGTGATGTCAACTTTTTTTTCTGTTCTAGGAACAAAAATGAACATACGGTTAGAGACTCTGCATCACCTGAAATCTTCTCCCATTGTTTCCTATTAACAAAGCCTGTGTAACTCTTACAGTGTTTGCATGGCTGACATCACATATTCATTCAGAAAATGTTTACAGGGAGCATTTATGCTGATTTTTAAAATATTTTATTGCTGAATTCATTCCTAATCAATTTTATTTCTTTTGTTTTGATAATTTGATTGACTCACCACAATTAAAATGTTAGCATAATTATAAATTTCCAGAAAATGTGTAGATAGCATTGCTTTGAATCCCACATTCAGTGCAGCATATTCTCCCTGTATCTATGCATTTTTTTACCATGTCCATTATTTTTTTATCCAATTCTCAAAAGATGGGCATAATTAGATTAACTGGTGATTTTAAATTGTCTTCATGCTGATGTGTCCATGACCAAGTAACACTTACAAAGCAAAAGAAGTGAAAAGTTAGTACATATGAATAACACAGCACTGTATATTCTTCTTGTGAAAGTCCCAAGTGCTGTCCCATATTATACCATTCCGAAACCTGTATTTCAGGGTTTTGAGAGGCCAACACCTATCCTGGCAGGAAACATCTTTTATATTGCAAAAGACCATTGCAGGGCTCACTCGTACATATACCTATTGAGACTAACTTGAAATTTCCAATTACTAAGCACTATAATTAAGCAAAATATAGTAACAAAGCAGTTGTTATTTTTTTTTATTCAGACACGTCATTAAATACATTATTATATTTATAAGGGAAAAAAGCCACTTCTAGCATTTCACAAGAAGCTAAAAATTCCATTCAGTTGCTAAAGTATTAATTGCTGATACCATATATTTGAGAAATAATTTCTGTCAAGGCAAAAAACAATCCTTGATGGGATAACAGTTCACTACTGGGTACTCTCACTCACACCAAGCTAATTTGTTGTCATCAACTGACTTAATGTGAACATTTTTTGCATGTGGAAGGTAAATACGTAGCCTAAGGAAAACCCTCACACACATGGGAGGAATGACCCCATATGAACAATTATCAGACTAAGAAGCAGCTGTTCTAAACTTTGTGCCACTGTGCTGCCTTTCTTGTCACTAATACTTGATTTAAGGCAGTTGTTCATTGTGACGAGAAAAGGCCTTTCAGTCCAACAGACTCATCTATCTGTTGTCCAAAATATCATCAAGTCGAGATTTAAATGTCATTGTTCCTACACTCTACCACATTATCTGGTCATTTATTCCTTCTGTCTATGATTCTTTGTGTGAAAGAAAGCTTTCTAACATTTGTGCAAAACGTGCCCATTTTTACTATTACTAAATTTTTACTCTGCTGACCTAGCTCACTTTCTCATGGATGGGGGTTAATTTGTTTTGAACCTTGTTTTGTTAAACTTGACTTGCATGTATGGAAAGTTATCTAATTTTAATAAAATTAATAAAATGTTATAAAAAAAATCTGTCCTTAACAAGTTTCTAGCCATGCACCCATGTTCTTGTTGAATAATTTATTTTAGAAGCAACTGCTTAGATTCACTGTACTTATTCCTCTCATAATTTTAAAGACTTTGTTCATGTCATCTGTTAATTTTTGTTTAGTTTGAGCTAAAAAGGTCTAACTCCTTCAACCTCTCCTAATAGCTCAGACCTCTCTGACCAGAAAACAGCCTAGTCTCTCTTCTCCGAACCTTTTCTAGAAATGCTATGTCTTTTTTGTAATATAAAGACCAAAACTGTACACAGTACTCCAGGTGAGACCCCACTAGTACTAACTTGTAATGCACATATTGCGTTATATAGCTTGACAAAAGTGAGTGGTATGAAGACATAATAAAAATGTTTCTGATACTTTAGAAAGGTTTAATGTTCTGAAAGTTTTGAGAGCTAAATTTCCATTAGTTTTGCTCTGTAACAATTTTGCTGATTCTCCATTATCTGCCATTTCATCTAGTTCAGTATTGTGGACACTTTTGTGACTGAAGACAGAGAAGAAAATTAAAATTAGTCAAAACCTTTTATTGATACATACCAAACAAGGGTAAAATGTCAGAGAAACACAGTCCTAGGACACCGCGCTTCATCTGCCTCGAGCGCAGATGTCCTTGCTCTTTTATACCTTTCTAATCTCCTGATCGTTGACCACGTAAGAAATAAAAATAGCGTCCTGACTCATTGTACTTTTCCAATTTTGTAAAGTCATTACCCTAAAGATATATTTTCTTGTCACACACATCATCAAAAGAAAACTTCCAGAAAGTATACATACTTCTTGTCACGTACGCAAACCACAAACAAGTTTCATCATTCTGTCCTATTTTCTGTACACACATACATTTTGTTCAATTACATTATTTTATGTTTTTACACTCCTCCCTTTTTGAACAAAATGATGTGGGCAATATAATTCTATCTTGAAATGGTTGATGAAGGGGAAGGGGGGGAAAAAATGGAAGAAGCTATACGAGACATGCGCTCCTCATGTAGCATATATGCCCTTTCCA
Organism: Erpetoichthys calabaricus; assembly: GCF_900747795.2. Taxonomy (NCBI): domain Eukaryota; kingdom Metazoa; phylum Chordata; class Cladistia; order Polypteriformes; family Polypteridae; genus Erpetoichthys; species Erpetoichthys calabaricus. The sequence continues at coordinate 245,073,192 of NC_041394.2, forward strand.
TAGAGGCGGTAAAGTACTTAGATATTATATAGCGAAACAAAGGGATAATACAACAACCAACCAGGAGGAGGAGGCAAAATGTCACAACCAAAGAAATGAAAACAGATCTTATCCATTTTTCCCAGGATCCGAAGGAGGATGCAAACCACTGATCCCAGGGATTTGTAATGCCAGAATTAGTGGAAAGTTCTTTAGAGAGAGCAGTGAGGCCTGCCAATGCACGAGTTATTGATCCATCTGGCGCGGTATTATTTGGAATATATGTACAACAAGCATCACCAAACATAGCACAGACACCTCCCTTTTCCGCAAGTAACATGTCCAAGGCTAGACGATTTTGCCAAGTCATCAGAGAAGTACGATCAAGCTGTTAATAGAGCAGAAATCAAACTGCACTGATGTGGTAATTCCTAACGGGAAAGTCAAGGTGACCAGGGCAGTAGACAAGGGAAAAGAAAAGCATAGTAGCACAGCAATCAAGGGTGCCATCTCTTGCAATGTGAGGCGTGAATCCAGGCAGGCAGTCCTTCAACTTTCACGGCGTGTGGTGTGGATAGAAGAATTTGGAATGGTCCTCTCCACCTAGGCTGATGCCAGTGTTTCCTCCGAGTATCTCGAACCAGGATCCAGGTGCCCAAAGGAATTGGTAAATCCTTGGAAAGGGGGCTGGTCCTCCAGGCTTGATTAACCTGCTGGTGGATTTCCTTCAACGAGGTTCGCAAACCTGCAAGACTAGAGAGAAGATCATTGTCCACAGTATGCAAATTCACATTTCCTACAACCATGCCAACGGGCATGGGACGTCCGGTCAGAATCTCAAACGGCGATAGTCCCAGTTGTCGGTGTGTCCGTCCCCTTAGTCCCATTAAAGCTAAGGGTAGTGCATCCGGCCATGATAAATTAGTTTGTTCACAAATTTTTGCAAGTTTAGCTTTTAAAGTGCCATTGCATCGTTCTACGATGCCTCCGCTTTGGGGATGGTATTTACAATAATGGTGCACATTAATTTGGAGCCAGGTGGTTAATTCATTTATAACGGAGTTCACAAAATGAGTGCCATTATCTGTTTGTAACTTTTGAGGGATACCCCATCTTGGAATAATCTCTTTAATTAGTGCTTTAGCTATTGTTTTGGCATCGTTGTGTTTTGAAGGGAAAACCTCTACCCATCGGGAGAACACATCGACAATCACAAGACAATATCGGTACCCTTTAGACGGGGTTAGTTCAATGAAATCCATTTGGAGGTGTTCAAACGGACCCATTGGATTAGGGGTAACGGCGGGACTTACCTGGGTACCTTTTCCCACATTAAACTTTTGACATATTGCACAGCATCTGCAAAATTGCTCTGCATATGTAGAGAAACCTACAGCTTCCCAATGTTTTTCAACATCTCGAACCATGGCATCTCTTCCTGCGTGATCGAGGCCATGGGCGATTTTTGCCATTCCTGGGAAAGAGGCTTTTTGGGAGAAAAGGTTTGTTAGTGTGTTTATGAGTCCAGACTCCATCAGAGAGGGACCCTTCTTTGGACCATTTTCTCCTTTCGATATCCGTGGCTGCACTCTGTAAAGAAATAATTTGATTATCAGGGTCCTGGTCATTTCTCTGTTGGAATAAAGAAATTGGTGTGTTATTATATGCAGCCTCTTTAGCAAAGTGGTCAGCTAATTCATTTCCTTTGCTAACAGGATCCTGTTTTCCTGTGAGAGCTTGACATTTAACAATCGCTAGCTTCGATGGTTTGGTTATAACTTCTAAAAGGGATTCGATCAATTTCTGATGTTGGATGGGTTTGCCAGTACTGGTCTTAAATCCCCTTAGTTTCCATAGTGCTCCATTATCATGGCAGACTCCAAAAGCATACCTGGAATCCGTATAAATTGTTACGATCTTCCCTTCGGACAGCTGACATGCTCGAGTGAGTGCTACGAGTTCAGCTGCTTGTGCACTTAAGCTTGATGAAATTCGATTTGCTTCCAGCAGGCGGTCCCCTTGGACCACTGCGTAACTAGTTGAGATGTGAAGTTTTGGCTTGTACTAGGATAGAATGTACAGCGTAAGGCACTTTAACTGTTAGGGGGCTCATGAGAACTACATCCGTGCTTGCTAATACAGCTTCTGTTGTTGCAGCCACAGCACGAAGACACGGAGGAAGTGCTGCGGCCACTGGATCCAGTTTTTTTTTTTAGAAAAATAAGCCACCAGTCTTTGTTTATCTCCATGTTGTTGCGTCAGTACTGTATTCATAAATCCCTGCTTTTCGTCCACGAACAAAGTGAATGGACGAGAATGATCAGGCAAACCTAGCACGGGCGCAGATAGAAAAGCAGCTTTGAGGTCACAGAGAGCCTTCTCAGCCAGTTGTTGCAACGGCTGTGCTCTTTCAGTAAAATTTAGAACCCACTGTCTGCAGTAGCCCAGAATACCTAAAACAGACATAACCTGTTGTTTTGTGACCGGTCTAGGAAGATTTTGGATGGCTGTAATGCAATCGCTAGAGAGAACCTGTTGTTTTGATTAGCTGCAGCTTAACTTTAGAAACTTTATGGCCATTGTCCCCCAAAAACAGCAACAATTTCTGGGTATCTATTGTACAATTTTCTTCCGTAGCGCTACATATCATTTCCATCTACATACTGTATCAATGTACTACTTCCGGCCAAACGCCGTCTAAATTTACTACTTCCGGCCAAACGCCGTCTAAATTTTGGGCAAGAGCTTGTCCATATACACAAGGGGCTTCTCTGTATCCCTGAGGCATGACGGTCTATGTCTAACGGCGGTACCGCGTTTGACGAGATCGGGATGTACGGCGGAGATGCCAGCCTCTGCTTCGGGAGACAGAGGATATTGGGCACGGTGCGGGCGGAAGGAGGATTTCGGGTGGATCACCAGAGGCTCACAATGGGCTATCCTTAAACGGTCAGGAGTATCAAAAATACCTGGAGTAACTTGTAACCAGTCTGTTCTTTCAAGGCATTTTTCCACCCATGGTCCTATTTTCTCCCATTTAACAGTGCGTGATTTTGCTAAGGAAATATGAGGCACTGTGCCGCCAAGATAATATATGTGCTGTGAGCATGTAAGATGAACAGAAGCAGCTGCCTTTGTGGATGAAATAAAAACACAGGAGATGTGAAGGGTTTCGGGGCAAATACCAGAAGTAAGGAAAGATTCTAGCCAGGTGGTGTCTACTTCTATAGGGAAGTATTGGGCAGTACAGTGTAAAATGTCAGGGGCCTGTAAATTGGGAAAAAGACAAGGGGAAAAAGAGTGTAGGGCTTTGAGGAGAATGGTGTGTGGGGAAAGTATCTAAAGTCCATGCTGCAAAAGAGGGTTTGGGGTAAGGGGTAATTTGACACAACAACTTTTGGGGTTGAACAAAGTATGTCCGCCAGGACGTAACTGGACTTGAAGAGGTTTTGATACTTGAAGAAGGTGAGGTTGTCCAGAAGCAGTAAGCACAGTAACAGTTTCGTTCGAGGCAGGGACCTTTGCCAGCGAGCGAGTGGCACCAGTGTCGATTAAGAAAACAGTCTCAGTGCCATCAACGAACAATGTCAGTAAAGGATCAGTCTCAGAATTATGGGTGAGCAAAGGTAGTTGAAAAGAGTGGCTGGAGGTCCCAGCGTTTTCCTATGGCCAGTATGGTTGGTCAGGGGTGTCAGAGAAAACAGGTGGAATAAGGGGAGGTGGGGGCTGTTGCTGTCTGTGAGGGCACTCCCGACGAAAATGTCCAGTTTCACCACAGGCGTAGCAAGAGAAGGAATTAGCATTGGAATTTAAGGGAGAGGGAATAAAAGGATTCTTAGTGTGGTCAACAGGAGGAGCTCTAAAACCACCTCGTCCTCGTCCTCGTCCTCGTCCCCTTCCTCTAAAGCCATATCCTCGACCTTGGTCAGGAGCATTCCTGGTATAATAGTTCATCTGTGCTGCCAATAATTTGGCATGAGAGTCCGATTCCTTCTGCTTAGTTTGTTTTTCGGCATGTTCAGCATGTCGTTTGACTTCATCAAACGTGGCACTTTCCCACTCAATACAGGAAGTGCGGACTTTGTTTTGTATATCAAGGCGCAAACCGGAAACAAAAGGTGAAAGTGCAGCTCGGGTGCGGTCATCAGCATTTCCCAAGCCCGAGTGATTAGCCATAAGGTCTTGAATCCTATGTGCCCATTCATCAACCGTTTCGTCTCTCTTTTGTTTTGCAGCAGAAATAAGGGACCAGTCCGTTCCTTTTTTATATTTTTCTGCAATATTTTGTCTCAACGCCTCCCATTGTGGGTTAAATTCGCCTTCTCCACCTATCCCCTGTCCTCGAGTTAAAGCTGGGTTCCATACCCATGGAACGTCATTGCGGACACCCCTGCTAACAGTGGCCCATGTGGTCCCAAGCTTTCGACGAAGTACCTGGGTCCATTCAGCAGCATTAGGCTTATACATGCTATCTAACTGATCAAGTTGTTCAACAAATTTTAGTCCTCCTACTTCCTTTGGATCTGGAAGTGCATTCACGACATCTTTTAGTTCTTGGATGTCCCAATTCCGATTTATCATAACTGTTGTGGGATTTTGGGGTCCAGCTGGATGGGCAGGGTTATAATGGGGATTGGGAACTTCTATTAAAGGGCAAGTAAGTGAAGGTGAAGGATCAGAAGAGAAAAAAGTTGGAGCTGGTTTGTGAGTGGAGGTAGTGCATTTGGAGACGGGGGTTTGTCTAGTACAGGGTGGGTCATCACGATGGGTTGAGGGGTCATAGTGATCTGTGCCTGGGGAATCATCAGGGGAAACTTCTGCTAGTTGTAGTGCAGGGGGGGGCAGTCGGAATGGGGGATAGAGGAGGGGATAATAGAGGTGCCTGAGGTTGGTTCTGAGGAGGGGAAAAAAATAATAGGATAAAGGGGGTACTGCTTCTAAATTTCTATCGATCATATCCATTCGATACGGTCCACTATTATAACAACCCTGCTTATTCCTACACAGGATCTTCCTAGTTTCCTGTATTTCACTTACATCTCCTGTCCCCTCTATCGGCCAACGCCCACCACTCTGTCTATTCCATTTCTTACATGCCTTCTTGAAATCTAAACCTGTCTTCTTTTCTATAAATTTTCTAGGAGACCCATTTTTACGGGGCGTCTGTTGATCCTCCGAAAATAATTCTTCCAGCGTTAATGATTTTGATCCCCCTGTGCGGCGATTAACAGGCTTACTGTTATAAGTTCCCATTATGTCCCCTTGCTCTCCCGGGTTCTGTATTTAATTTTCCAACTATATACTGATTCGCCTAATCCCTTGTACGTATGAATCAGCGAGGTATTAAGTGTGCCACTCACTATTCCCTTACTGTTCCCTTCTTTAGTCCCAAGGGGAGACACCTAACTATCGGTCCTGTCCCAGTTCCCAGTAGAACACGGTATTGTTGCTTATTCCGTATGTAGATTTATTTATTCCGTCCTAACAGCAATCCTGCAATCTGTGCTCTTTTCGGTTTATATTTCCATACCACCCCGTTACTCGTCCCGTTAGCCTGTCCGCTCACATCCCCGGATTCCAGCTCAGGTGACTTCGTGTCCGATTCGGTTCAGCAGAATACTACATCAATACGTCCAGCCGAGTCTAGGATATGGGTGAGGCCAGTATCCTTTCGTCAGACCTTTCGTATGCGTCAAACTGCTTGGGTCAAGTCTCCATCACCTTAAGCAACCCGTTGAGATATGAGTATGACTAGACGGTCAACAGGAAACTCGCCCTCCCGTTATTTAGAAAATAAAAAAATGTTCGGAAATCCCCCGGTGCTTACCCCAGCCTGGAAGTGTGCAAGCTCTGTCTGGAAATCCGTTCAGTCACCGTGGATGTAGCAAAGAGGAGACCAGGGACTCCTCACGCAAGAACTGTTTCAGGACAGGGCAGTCCTAACTTTTGCCGGAGCTGCATGCTCTGCTGCCGGAGCGCTCAAGTTGACGGCAGTCCGCTGGTAAGACGGATCACTGAAATGGTCTCGCTGGAGGAGTCGACCGGCCGTCTCTTGCCCCACGTCCGGGCGCCAAAAACTGTGGACACTTTTGTGACTGAAGACAGAGAAGAAAATTAAAATTAGTCAAAACCTTTTATTGATACATACCAAACAAGGGTAAAATGTCAGAGAAACACAGTCCTAGGACACCGCGCTTCATCTGCCTCGAGCGCAGATGTCCTTGCTCTTTTATACCTTTCTAATCTCCTGATCGTTGACCACGTAAGAAATAAAAATAGCGTCCTGACTCATTGTACTTTTCCAATTTTGTAAAGTCATTACCCTAAAGGTATATTTTCTTGTCACACACATCATCAAAAGAAAACTTCCAGAAAGTATACATACTTCTTGTCACGTACGCAAACCACAAACAAGTTTCATCATTCTGTCCTATTTTCTGTACACACATACATTTTGTTCAATTACATTATTTTATGTTTTTACAGTATCATCTGCGAACTTTAGCTTATTGATTATATTCTTGTCCAGATCATTTACAGTATACATTAAAAAGAGCAGTAGCCACAACACTGATCCCTGAGGGACACCAATTGTATCACCATTCATGATTTTTCAGTTCAATTATATATCGCAGTCTGAACTGAAAGCAGGTTCCAAGTGTTTAAACAAATACAAATTATAAATAATTATCCATAATGTACTTAATCGTGTACTTAACCATACACATATTAGGGACATGCGGTCAGGGGAGGCAGAGCCTTAAATGTCATCATAAAAAGTAAAAAAAAAAACTAATAATGATAACATAAATTAAATTTGTCCACTGGTCTGTGCTATAAATTTGTTTTCTGTATGATTCCAATAATTTGATCATTTTTATAGTTAAAATCACTGAATTGGCGCATTTCCTGTTCAAATATGGGGGAGAAACACAAGGTGCGGCAGCAACGTGCCGAGCCTCACTCTGGACTGCGCTCTCCCTTACACACGGGGTTGATGCATGAAATTGGCGCATGCCTGTTGCTGTCTCTCTGTGTGTTACCAATATAATGTTTGCAGACACATTTATTATACACCCTGACTTTCCACAGTCTGGCTTATATCTTTAATGAATGTGTGTGACATGTTTAGTCTTGCTGATCGGACACAAAACCGCAGTGAAAAGGCACAAGGTGAGGCAGACAGTACCGTGCCGCCCTGATGTGAGCCCAACTGGTGCTTGTTGCTGCTGTTCTTCTACGCAGAGGCTCTGGGTGCCAATAAGTTAGTGATATCAGAAAGTCAAGTGTACTGCAGTGGTTTGTTTATTTTTATTTTTTGTTCCGACTGACTGCCAAAATAGAAGCTTAAGAATTTTAAAACTAAAGGAAAATAAAGAGGATTTTTACAAGAAAGTGACAGAGATTTTCGTGGAGAAGGATAGGCGTATGGACTTAATTTATAAATACTCTAAAGGTAAGACCATAAACGGTTTTAAATTTTATAAAAAATGGGATCTTGTTATCCTTTTGTTAAACAGTCTGTATTAAAATTGATTAAAGAATCAGAATTAAAAGCTTTTAAAAACAACTAAATATTTCAACAATTTCAATTGAAATCTGTTTTTTGTACACCCCTCTATACTTTCATTTGTATTGAATGAGTATGAACTGTGGAATTTCAACAGCAAAATTCATTCTCTCTCACCACTATAAATGTAACGTTCTTAACCAAATATGTACATTACCTATGTGTGTGTAAAGAATACGGATGAGATATGAAACATAATCAGTAGTCAATGTGTTGCCAATTGAATAGTGAATAAGATATGGGTTCATATATTTGTTAATCTCACTCTGAAGGAGTCAGTGCCTCACCAGCCATGAGCCTCACTTCACGTCACTGACACATATACTGTAAGCATGCATATCTTTAAATAGTAAAAAAGAGAGATCCATAACTGTGACTAAAATGTACCTACATTATGTTCAAATATGACCAGATGACAACAGAAAAGAAAAGCTAAAACTGTTGTGTTCTTCAGGGAAAAACCTCAGAGGGAGTTCTAGATCATTTGGAATAAGCAGAGTTAGAGTTTGACATCCTGCACTGACTTGCCATCCTCCTATTACTTTATATTTTACAACAACGTACAACATATGCCAGGGTTGATAACTAAAATATGATTATGCTATGGCCAGAGTCTGACATCCACACTCTAATATAATTGTGCCTTGATTAATTGCAACATTTAAGAAAAGTAACCAAGAATTTTTTGCAGTATGGGCAGTCAAAACAATAGCTCTGTAAAGGATATGCTATGTTGAAGTAAAAATAATTGGTTCTCAATATAAACCTAATTGTGCTTTCTTATATTACCAAGCAGGGCATTCCAACATATAGGGTCATATACTGTAACTAAAGAGAGTACATTTCACCCTAATCTTGTTTGTCTGTACAATTTCAAGGCTTCCATCTTATAGGTACAGAACACGATATCATATTAATTAATGGGCACCATTGCAATTTAAAGTTGTATACATTGGAGAAAAGATTTTGAAATTAATTTAGAGTTTTAAGAACACATGGTTGTACCTTTCAGCTCCATTAATGATCTTTGTGATAATATTTTGAATTAAGTACAGGCAGAAAATAAAGCATGACATGGAACAAATCTCTATGAAAGAAATATTTAGATTAATTTTCCACTGTTCTGTATAGTGAAATGTCTATATTTTTAGCTGGTAATAGCAGGTCTTGGATAATGCAGTAATATGAATACTAAAGGGCACACAAGTATCTAAGATAACACCTAAATTGTGCTTAGATTGTGTAATGCAAATATTTAGGGACACTAATTTAATAGTTCACACTATCTTGATATTGTTATTAAATTTCCATATACTATGATAATTAATTTTTGTTCCTTGTTTAAACATAAGTTTAAAATAACCTAAATGGTTCAGATAAAAATGGAGAAGCATAATTAAGTCTGTTTCTCAGCAAAGTATTATTCACAAATATGGTAAAATCAGTGTTACATTTTCAAATAAATCAACTAAAGGTACAGTGAAAACAGTAATGCTCCCAGCACAGAGCTCCAAGAAATGCAATATGTAACTTTAGACAGTAATAATACTGTTTTCATGACATTTAAAAAAAATTGACATATTGAAAATGATTTGATAAGTAAAATTATGTGTTAACTGGTGTCAAAAGTTGCATTTAAATCTACCATCATAATAATTGCAATGTTTTCTCTGTTGGATGATATTCCAACATCACAGGCAATACAAGTTAAGGCTGGTTCCATGCTAGGACAAATAAGAAAGTCAAACTGAATTTTTTGCATACAGTATGTTATTGTGTTTATGGTGAGTTTTAGCATGTGAAGCTATTTTAAGACATTTGAATTCTTCAGTAAAGGCCTCACTTATAATGGCTACCTTTAAAATAACAAGGGCAGTAATGTTTTATTACTACAAACAATTGGAGTTATAAAAAAGTGATAATTTTTCATTCATTTGGTTGGAACTTTGTTCATTGGACAGATCATCAGCTTCATTTTATACATCAGTACTAGAATTTCAGGTCTTGATAACATGTTGGTGGAAGTTGTGTACTTTGTGAAGAAGCATTGTATAAAATATAAATCAACTTAGATAACGAATGCATCTCAAACCAACTATGATCTGAGAGACATAATGTGACTGCAGATACTCTAAAGTTAATTGGTAAAACAAACACATTTATTGGGTACAGAGATGTGTAGGTCTACTATGTGGTATGACTCCAAGACCGGGCAAAGAGGGCAAAAACAGTAGTTAGCATTATCTAAGATTCAACAGCTGTTATCAACGCACTGTGGCTGGCTGGAGCTGCCAACATGCTATCTGTGTTAATCCCTCTTGATCTCTCCTTCATCATCAAAACAGTCATTCATCAGATCCTCTTCTTGCCACCCTCTCCAAGTTTAGCATTACTGGAAATGGTCTCAGATGGTTTGAATATTACATCTCGGATAGATCTGACCATGAGTTCTAGTAAGGAAAAATGTCAAGCACAAGAATTATCCATTGACTGATGCTGGGTCCTCTCCTCTTCTCTCTGTATACTATTTCACTGGGTCGAGTCATCCAGTCCCATGTTTTCTCATATTAGTGCTAGGTTGATGATATGCAGCTGTAACTGTTGTCTCCTGTTGAGGACAACATGGAATCAGCTGGGATCTCAGCATCTCTCATGGCTATCTCAACCTGAATGAAGGAGCAACATCTCCAACTCAGCCAGACAAAGATGGACCTACTTGTTATCTCAGCCAGTTGATCTATTAAACACTCCATCACTCTTTAGCCCAACTTTAACCATTGTCTGTCCAGAACTGTTAGAATATTGTCTTGAGCAGGATGTATAATTTATATTAAGTTTAAATATTGTAACACTTGGACAATGAGACCATTGCTGTATATGACAGAATCAGGGAGGCTAAACAGAAATGTGACCTTCCAAGAGAATGACTCAATCTGTAAGAAAACAAAAGGTTCTTTAAAATAAAGAAGAGAATTTCAAGCAGGGGTTGGAGGCAACCTGTCAATTGTATTATCATGGGAAATACCATAGCTAAGATAGGCATAACACATAGTTAACATGTTACAGGGTCACACACTGTTATTTTTTTGAGGCTAATTTAAAACCTCATAATTTGTGGCAATCACACGTTGGTTTTACCAGTTCTAGGCAAACAAAAAGGCTTCATTTGATGGACATCCTAACCTATAGGCAAAGAAAGTTCAAGTGTTCAGAAAGTTCAAGTGTTCATTACATTTTTATATATATTTGGGTTTTTTTTGCTGTACATCTCATTTTTTAAAATTTTTTGGAAAATGTTGGACTCAGGACCAACAAGCAGTTCAAAAATTGTAATTTTTATACTTTATGTTACAAGGCTTTGTCATTTTTATTTTGAACACAGAACCACTTAAGATAAAAAATAAATAGTTTACATTTTTACTTATCACCGTCAAGTCTGACAACATGTGCTGTGACCACTTGCAATCTTGAATGGTTGGGCGTAATGTTAATTCCCAGGTGAACAGGTTTTGTTGTTCTGTAAGTCTAGTTTTGATGCCAGAATCACATAACTTTTTCCTTATCAGTTATGTGACTGTGTGAAGAGTTCAAAAATTTGAAGGTTCAACCTTGAAAAAAAATAGTATTTGAAGATGGATAGAAGGATAGAAGGATTTGAATGTGGTCAAATAATGTTTCATATTTGATTGAACACATAAACGTTTCACTATCATTATCATCAACAGTTATTTTTGTTCAAGCCACTTCCTTTTGATCCTTTTTATATTGCTTTGTATCCAAAGATAAATAACTATACGATTGAACAGCAATCACAAAAAATATTGGAAATAATGGAAATGTTTGTTTGGTTTTTCTCTGTAATATTAAACTGACAGAATTAATATGGTTTATGCAAACTGAAGCTTCTGGACTAGAATAGACTAGTTTAATCTATGCACATACTGTATATTGGAGCTAACCTCATTTTTGTAATACAGTAAACTATAATCCCCATTCAGATCTATGAACAACTGTTTCTGTATCAAGAGATAACAGATATCATAGATTAATATAGTCAATCCCTACATTTCGTGGAGGTTATGTTCCTAGGAAATGATGCAAAAGTCAAAAACGCGAATATTAACACATTAAGCCTATGGGAAACAGGGGATTAGGTTCATATGACCACCAAAAACTAATCTTTCACAATAGATTGCTCAAAATACAATATTTTGCATGGAATTCTTTATAACAAAGCACTGCTATTATTAATATGTACTTTCATAACACAGTAACCATTTAATAACCCATAAAATGCAATACACAAAATATAATCGGTAACAAGCAAAAAACATTTTTTCTTGCTAGTCATTCACTAGAATTCTGTGACATTTTGTGCTAACATCTCAATTAAAAAAAATAAAAAACTTTAGTTACTAAAATCAGAAGACACTGAGACTGGCGAGGTCTCATTATTACCTCCTACACTCTCCCCTTCCCAGATTACATTGGAGATCATGAAGGATACACGTATTGACATAATTTATTATCTATGTCTGCTTCGAGCACAGCTTGAGATCCTTAAAGATCTCAGCCTATGTGAGCATAGCATGTTTAACTTTGAGGCTATGATCTAGCTAGCTGATTGATTCATAACAGTCAAACTTGAAGTTGATATTCCAGAATGAAGTTTATCTAACACATTTATTTTCTAACTAAGCTACATTACTGACTTTGCACGCTTGGACAAAGCACCCAACTGACTAGCACTACAATTTGGGAACATTCACAAAACTTTGATATTTTAAGCAAAACTAAAGAAAACATGCAATGACTACATGGGGAGCTCTTTACTCAACAACGGTAGGGACAACAAGACTGGAGAAGCATCTAGTAGGTTATTAGCTGCTCCTCAAACTTGCATGCATTGCGCCTCTCATTTTTCTCTTCTATCCATAGTCATGAACCCAGCAAATTTGCAAGGCTGCTAACGTGAAAGCAAAAAAAAAAAGGTTACAAAAAGATTGTGCAAATACATAGCAAAAGTTAAATGCACGAATGTTGAGAATTGACTGTATATTACATTAAACAGCTATCAAACAACTGTAACTAAATAGTCACCTTGAATAAATCTGGTTTGATCTTAATATTATCTAAACAGGAGCACTTTTTTCTGTTATTTTAGTTAACATTAGGATCCTAATATCATTATTGAAAAGAGAGATTGGTCGCTTTATTTTTCTTTGGAAAGACAACAATTGATACCTGACATAATTAATCTGGTAGAATGTTACGTTGCTTAGCTTCTACAGACATTAACGGTATTAACAGTGCTAATTTAGTAGAAGATGTTTTGCAAAATTCCACTGGATACACATTTTCCAATTGGTTTTCCATCTCTTTAGTATGTATATCGTGTCCAGGCATGGTGTTTGTTTTATCAAAAAAAAATATTAAATTGTGATTTTCCCTTTTTACATTCTGATATATTTCTTAAAAATGTAAGTTATTTTTTTGTATTTCATGATTTTAACTGCATTGTTAATCTCTACTTTTGAATTCCGGTCATCCTTTTTATGCATTTGTTGCAGAAAAATCTTATTGGTCATAAATTGTTCATTATAAAGTACTGAATAATTTTTCAAATGCTTTTGAACGTTGAAGTAGCAGTATGTATAAGTTTAAACTTTAAATAAAATCTGTTTATTTAAGATCTTCAGTGAGACATATTTAAGAACAAAAATTTTACAAACAAAAGGCATCCATTTAGTACATCAGGCTCATTTAGTTTGATTGTTAAGTCGTCCAAAACATTTTTAAAAGCTTTAATCTTCCAAGCACAATCAAGCTTAACTAAACGTTTTACCTAAATTCATGACCATGTACACAACGATGCCATGTTCTGTAATATCAAAGGCTGTCATTAAGTAAAAAGTACTTCCCATCTAAGGAGATTGGGGTATCATTTGCAACATTAATTAAATCTTTTTTTGTGCTATAATTTGGGTGACTTATTTTTATATACTATTCATGTTGTAAGATTGGACTTTTTTCTAAACCTTTTAATCGAAGAGGTAAGTCTGATGCTGGTCTATAATTCTCAGTAATATACAAATCTTAAACTGATTTCAGTAACAGAGGTCTAACTTTGAGAGAATCAGGGCTAAAGCCACATAACAATTCATTAATAATGTCCAATATTGATTTTGCAACTACAAAATACAACAGATTGTTTAAGATAAGTTAAATTACTGTTTTTAAAAATCCCCTTTTAAAAGCAATAGATATCAATTTAAGATAATATCTGAAGTACAAGAAATGCATTCTTTCATTTGCTGCAAAAAAAATACTAACAAATATCATTATGTTAGAATGATTATTCAATAGTGAAGCAAAGCTAAGAGTAGCAAAAATATGAGTTATGAACAATGGCAACAATCCAAGACAAACCCTGAGGTATAATTACCACAATACTTTCCCTGTCTCCTGCAGGTTTCTCATCCCCATTTCTGTAACATTTAGATTAAAAAATGGAAAGGCAGAGCTCCAAACATAATAACACTAAACTATGTACTCTACATGAATTACCATTGCAATAAAAAAAAAATCAAGAAAATTAAGGAAGCCATTTCAGCTGATGGATTTTTACAAATATTTTTTATCAGATATTGTTGATTCGTAAAGCTTCTCAGTGCTACATGAGTATATGAAAAGAAGAATTTAACAAACAGTAAAGTACAATTACACAGATAAGATGAAACTGACTTTATTTTCCAACACACAAATATGAATGGCATGTCATAGCTTGATTATATATTTATATATAATTTCCTTATTTTTCATATCAATGTGTTGCAGCAACTGATTTAGCAGCTCAATAAACCTCAGTAATAATTCTATTACATTCTGTAAAATAACTGACAAAAGTCCTTTTTTAGAGCTGTTGAGTGTGATCCTGATGACTTAGTATATTTTAAATGGGGCACTGACAAACAACTGAAAACTCGATTATTTTTCTGTGTTCTTGTGATGGTAGGCATTAAGATGATTTATTCAATAAAATGTGATTCTGTAAATTCAGTAAGAGGACTCATTGTATTTACATGCTCAGAATGCTTTAAAATAAAGTTCTTCACCAAAAAAGATAACATTGCATGGCTTTGATGCAGAGACTCCAGTTTTGTCTCACAGTAGATGGATATGAAATAAGGCTGATTTGCTGAATGCTGTATGATGGAGTGTCTGACTAGCATTCTGTTTGGTTTGGTTTCATATTTGTGCACAATACTTCCTGGATAAGCTGTGGTGTCTTATGACTCTGTACAAGATGAAGTAGGGTAATGGGAAATTAAAGTGACAAAAAAGACGAGAGGCGCTTTCCCACCGCAGGAATGTTTTACATGAATCAGGGACTTTTTGGAAACTCAGGAACTTTTGTAGCATTCCCACCAGAGGAACTGGAGCCATTTGTAGCTTCTGGTACTTTTTTTTAGCTCCTACTTCCTTGTATGTACTTTTCATTCAACTAGAAAATATTGTGGGTGATGCACAGGTGATGAATTGTGCTGATTGGTTGACTACAAACTATCTTACAAATCTGGTAGTAGTTTGGAATGTTATTGGTGAAGTTGGAGCACTGCACTTCCCACTTCATCTTCTTCATAGCTGCCTCCCTGGTGCACCGCATAGAAGCAACACACATTGCACCACATCACTGTTCATAGGTGCCTCCTTGGTGTATCGCGCCATACACCACTTTGAAGCAATAAGTGGGGCAGCTCCCAATTAAACTCCCAAATGTGCCACTCTTTGCACTTCATTAATGATGAACAGATGTCAAACTGTCCAGCTCCATGCCTACAATAGAGCCTGCCTTCCTCACCAGTTTGTCCAGGCATGATGTGTCCCTCTTCTTTATGTTGCCTCCCCAGCACACCACCATGTAGAAGAGGGCACTTGCCACAACTGTCTGGTAGAACATCTGCAGCATCTTATTGCAGATGTTGAAGGATGCCAGCCTTCTAAGGAAGTATAGCCGGCTCTGTTCTTTCTTACACAGAGCATCAGTATTGGCAGTCCAGTCCAATTTATCATCTAGCTGCACTCCCAGGTATTTATAGGTCTGCACCATCTGCACACAGTCACCGCTGATAATCATGGGGTCCATGAGGGGCCTGGGCCTCCTAAAATCCACCACCAGCTCCTTGGTTTTGCTGGTGTTCAGGTGTAGATGGTTCGAGTCGCACCATTTAACAAAGTCCTTGATTAGGTCCCTATACTCCTCCTCCTGCCCATTCCTGATGCGGCCCACGATAGCAGTGTCATCAGCGAACATTTGCACGTGGCAGGACTCCAAGTTGTATTGGAAGTCCGATGTATATAGGCTGAACAGGACCGGAGAAAGTACAGTCCCCCATGGCACTCCTGTGCTGCTGACCACAATGTCAGACCTGCAGTTCCCGAGACGCACATACTGAGGTCTGACGGTAAGATAGTCCACAATCCATACCACCAGGTATGAATCGACTCCTATCTCTGTGAGCTTGTCACTAAGGACCCGAGGTTGGATTGTGTTGAAGGCGCTAGAGAAGTCCAGAAACATAATTCTTACTGCACCACTGCCTCTGTCCAAGTGGGAGAGGGATCAGTGTAGCATGTAGATGATGGCATCCTCCGCTCCCAAATGGTCCAGGGCCTAAATTTAATAAGAGCTCATTAGTTCCTGGAAAAACCTCCTACAGGGGGAAAATGCCTATACTGTACTACCACCCAAAGCCATCCAAACATTTTTAAAATGTGACAAAACACATTAGACATCTGCTGAAAGTATGATTCTACCTCAGATGACTCATAGGCAAATATTTTAATGGGTGTACTCTGCTAGGAAGGGTGTAGTGTCCTAAAAGGCAACAAAAAGATACTATGGTAGAAGAATGAGAAAATGACCAGGAGTGAATAAAAACTTGGTCTGAGGATATTCCTCCAGGTAAACCAATAGGAGAGATGTATATTTTTTACACTGTAGTATAGTATTGTTTCTTAATAAAAATATAGCTTCTTGTTACTTATTGTAACTTCTTGTTTCTTCCAGTTTACACTTAGCACAAGTGATTGGTCAGCATTACAAAGACACATTATTGTCAAGTGGGAACACTGGCAGACATAAAGCAGTCTATTAGAGGTCACTTTGCCAGGGAACATGGCAAAAAATATAGAATTGTTAATGTTAAGAAGAAATTTCAAAAATCACTGCTCTTTACAATCTCTATAATCCTTATGTAATCTCCAAACTATTTAATACAAAATCATAGCCTGTAGTTACAGGTAAATTAAAATATGTGCAATGTAATTGTATAGCTACTACTCTCAGAGTGGGTGATTCAGGAATTTTTCTTCTTTGTTCATCCATTTTCCAACCCGCTGAATCCGAACACAGGGTCACGGGGGTCTGCTGGAGCCAATCCCAGCCAACACAGGGCACAAGGCAGGAACCTTTCATAGAAAGCTCTAGTAAGTCAAAACACACCACCCTGTGGTGAGAGGGGGCGATGACACTAATAGTATCTTTTGCTTTCTCTGCAGCTTGTAGCTGTGGTGAGGTGGGGAGGTTTAGCTCCGCCCCCAAAGGGCCACATTGGTCCCGCCTTTCCAGGGCTAGGGCCCATAAAGATAGCAGAATGAAACCAAGAGAGTATGTTTTTGACCCAGAGAAGGCAGAAAGACGCAGTTCTTGACAGTGAAATTCAGTGTTAAGATTGTGTAGCCGCCATGACGCAAGCCAGTTTGTGGTTTTTTTTTTCAATTTTTTCTTTTCTAAGTTACCAGTCAAAAGGGGTATGCTGGCTTGGTGCCCCAACCATTGTATCCATGTCTGACAAGTCTATCACAACATGCAGTATGATATTTATCAGAGGGCCTCATTTTAGTCTCTTTAACTTCTTTATATCTGGAAGACTCTCCATGTGATAAATATAACATTAACAGTAACGTAAATAAGTAGAATAATTTAAACGTATGCCATATAAAATTGACTTGGCAGATTTAAAAAAGTAGATTTTCTTCAAAATTTCAATGGGGAATGAGACACAGATATTTGCTGTCCACCTATTTCTTTTGCATAGGTGCTACAGTATATTCCATTTTATGCACTTTAATTATCTTTTTAAACTAGTCTGTACTTTATTGCATTAAATTAGGAGGAACATCATTTTGATTTATCACACTTTGAAAATTAAAGAATGAAAGAAACTTGCTCTTATACCATTTGTCTGGTTAGATTTGACATTAATTTGTTCATTTATTTCTCCTACCTATTTTTATCGATACATGACTGTGTATCTCAGTTCAGCAATAAGAACAAGACTGTGATTACACCAATCAATTTGATTAACGAATAAAGGAAAATTAAAAATAAAGCCTGTTGCTGAATTGTATCAAACAGAAAAAAAATGTGAAATCTGAGTGGGGCGTGAATGGGGAGTTTTTTAGATTTTAGAAACATATCATTATTCTTGCTGTGTTATTCTCATTTGTCTGATTGAGTTTTATTCTATTATAATGTTTCATTTCCAAATAAAATGATTTGTATAAAAAAACAACAATTGTTAAACTAGGACATACTTTCCTACATAAGACCAAACTCTCTCTGTAAATATCTCAGAAAAATGTAATCACACAGGGTCTGTTGTGAAAGCTGTCTGAAGTTGTTTATGATCTTCTGTGTTATGGTCTTACATGAAATAAGACTAGTAGAGCACACGTGGATAATAATAATTATTATTATTAATATTATTATAAGGAAGAAAACAATATGCAGTACTGTGGTGGAGGATTTGCCATGTAAACTACAACAAGAGCTGGTGGGTAGGGTTGATCTGCACTGTCTAAGCATGCTTTGAGCCTGAAAGCAAAGAAACATTTTTTTGGTTGAGGAAGAGGTTTCTTCACTCTGGGTAATTCCAGTTATTTCTTCCATTTTCTGGAAAATGTGAAGCAGACACATTAGGGGTGGAGTAATTAAATGCAGAAATCAAATGATTTGGTTAATGGGTAAGACTGCTAGGGGGAGGAGTGGATTAGACAATAGGAAATCTGAAAGGAAAGAGTAATTTCCTTTCAAATGCCCTGTGTGACCCAGAGGGAGGTATTTGGAGGTGAGGGTTTTGTTTGCAAGGAAAAAGGAAAATTGTCTAGAGACTACTAGCCCCCTGAAAAGGAAAGGAGAATTGATTATAAATGTGAGTGTTGCATGCATTGTAGGTCATTATTCAGAAGCAAACAAGCCATTATTAGCGATACACTGACAAGTGAACAGCAAACAGGAGAACACTGCTTTTGTAGTTCTTGTCACTATGGAAAGTATTCTTCTTTTTACCAAAAACACAAGCAGTTAAAGTTTTGTAAGCCTTGACTAAGAAAATATTGCGTCATTGGCATCTTTAATTACCAAGTTAGACTTAAATCATTAATTAGAAAAAGCTATGAGTGTCATAGATGTGAAGGATATGACTGTCATAAAGTGGAGCATTAATTTTAGGAAAAAGCAATGATGCACACTGCAAGCTCTTTTCATAATCTGCATAAGTCATATATAATAACTCCTGTCATGGATGTAACTGGGTATTTGTAATTTGCAGTGGGGCTGAGAACCCCTATTGTTATCAACTGCAGACAACTAAAATGAGTTTTATGTCATTGGCACAATTAAACAAAATATGAAAAAATAATATCAATAAATGAATACCTATCCTACCACACTACAGAAAAAATCTGAAATCACATTAAAATAATGCTAATCAAACAGTATACTGAATTTGTGGTAGAAACTGTTTGTAGATGTTTAAACTCATAAACCTCTAAATGATTTCTTAATTTTATATTTTAAAACAATAATTAAAGTAAACCAAATAGAATAAATGTGAATAGAATAAACACAGAAGGAGGAATTTAAACAAAAGAGCAAAATTAGAGAAAAATTAAATGAACAGCACAATCCAACAACAACTTTTAAGAGAGGAAAGAAAAGAAAGAATCCAAAAAAGTGCAAAATAAAAGAGTAAACAATGAGCCAAAACAGGGAGTCTAAAATACATATACCTTAAATTAAGAAAGAGGCCAAAAGCCAGACAATTCTTGATTATAATCCATTTTAATAAACTAATGTAAATAAAGAGCCAGATGAGAAACCATAATATTAACTATAAGCTGAACCAAAGTCAAGACCAAAACTAGTTGAGTCAGAAAGTGTCTCTTGCTCTGACAATTAGCCATTAAAGTTGATCCATTACGGATGTGCTAGAGGAGTTTACCATTAGGACGCTGCCATAGTAGGTGCTGAACATGGAGATTTGCTGTCAAAGGTGAATAATAAATTATAAATCAATCATTTCAAGCACTAGTAGACATTTGCAACATTAGTAATGTCTTGGCTTTATTTTTATTTCAGTTTAGTGGCACCTTGATAAATATATATCAGTTTCTATCAAGAACATGAATATTTCTGGGTGAAGTATAAATATGTAACTGTAGAAAGAAATTGTATATATTTGCATAACCATCCATTCATTTTCTAACCCATTTATACAGGGCAGGGTTACAGGGCAGCTAGAGCCTATCCTAGCAAACATCAGACCTTAGGCAGGAACATTCCCTGGATAGAGTGCCAGTCCATCACACACACAAAGACATGCACACACACACACGCACACGCACACTCACTCACACACACACACACAATCATTAGGATGTATTTAGTGACTGTGGGAGGAAACCGGAGCACCTGGTAGAAACCCATGTGAACGTATGGAGAGCATGCAAACTCCACGCAGACCCTGGTGTTTTTTTTGTGAGACAGCAGCATTGCCACTGCACCACTCTTTGAATAACCAAAGTATATACACTGTCACATCTGTGCACTCAGGAGGCAGCCAAAGGGTCTAAATGAGCGTGAAAGAACAAGAGGTAGGGGATTGAAACAGAGTACTAATGTATTTTCTCTTCTCCTAACAGACCAACAGAAGATTAATAAAACATTCTCACCTCAGTCCCATGCAATAGAACCAGTTCCTGCTCCCTGTGATGACATCCCTTCCGGTTACTTTTTCCAAGGACGTCACCTCTGGGCCTGTACTGATGACTTCACTTCCAGCCCAGTACTGACAACTTCACTTCCGATTCCCCCTGATGACTTCACTTCCTGCAAGATCATTTCCGCTTCCTCTCAGTATCTCATTTCCAGCCACCATTCCATAAAAGACCCATGAAGAGATTGCCTGTTATTAAATGAGTTTTTTTACAAGTTTTGACCATTGATTCAGTCTTTTACGATTACTCAGTCCACCAACATTATATGGGGAATTCCCCAAACTCTTTATTTTTGCGTTTCTTTGTCTTATTTCTTCACAACAGTAATTACTGAGTATATTTGCTACATAGTGCAGCAGTCATGTTGGATCTCTGGAAGAATGTAAGAGTGTCTGTAAGTAATACAGTAAGGCAAGGTTGGGAAGCATGCATTGATACAGTGTGTTGCTGCACCCACCACATGACAAAGCACTTTGGGATCCCAGTTGGCTCACCCCGGAAATGACTACCTACCTGCCACAGCCTGGTGTTACGTGGGCATCCATTTGGCCGGGTGCAGCCTCTCGGGTCGACAACAATGAAGATCCTGTGAACCGGATCACCCTCGCAGAATGGCGCCACATGGCGATAGTGCTGTGACGCTCCCTCACAATGCAGGTAATGTGCCTCATTCGGGACTCTGTCAGCAACCGCTTGTTTGACACAACGTCAAATGACCCAATGTACCCAATGATTCTCCGTTGAGCCATAGTATCAAAGGAGCCCAGAGTCCAGTCTTCGTCTCAGGTCACTGGATAGAGTCCATGTCTCAAAACCATATAGCAAAACAGTAAGCACCAGGACTCTAAAGACTTAGACCTTCGTCATTCTGCAAAGATTTCGGGAGTGCCATACACCCCATTTCAGGGACCTCATGACCCTCCCCATGCTCTCCCAATGCATCTACTGAATTCATTTGAAGAGTCACCAGAGACATGAATGTCACTGCCGAGGTAAGTCAACACGGTCAAAGCAAGAAAAGAAAAAAAAAAACAAGTAGAAAATGAATTCAGCTGTTTACTATTATAGGAGATTAATCCTGTACCTGGTCATTGTTTGTAAGGACTCTGCACATTCACCATATGTTCATGCAGGATTTCTTCACTTTTCTTCCACATTGTCAAGCTAATTATTAGAAGAAGTGAGTGTGGCCATGTTCATAAATGTGTCCTCCTTCCAGGACTGGTTTTTACCTTTTGTTCAAAAAACACTGGGATAGACTCCAGTCCCCCTCTATATGTTGCTTACCTCTCATTCAATGACTTAAGCAAAAATATTGTTACATCAGATTTCCTACTAAATCCAAAAACAATAAGGCATGCTGAAACTGAAAATCCCAGGCTAATATGTGAATAGAAGGTGACCCAGCTGCCAATGCCATTGTGTAAGTCAGTGCCTAGAACACTGGAGGGAGAAATGGTGCTCAGCAACTGTAATATCAAGTCTACGTGTGACTTTTTTTTCTGAAGTAGTTATTTCATTTTTTGTCTAGCTTTTTTCCTTCCTGTTTTGTTCTCATTACCCATTCATCCATCCATCCTCTGTATCTGCCTTGTCTACTACAGAGCTGCCTATTGTAGCTTAAAGTAGTGATCTTTAAAAAAAAAACACAAGCAATTTGGGAAAATTACAGTATGATATGATATAGGAACAAAGCAAACACAGACACTGTTTCTAAAACGCGGGATTTTTTGTAGACCTTAGTAATTATTACCATTTTGCTGTAAGTGTATTTCCAGGCGTGTAGAAATAGATTTTGAATCCACCTTAAATGTAATAATATATCCATCTTTACGTTTATTTTAAAGGATCAGTTATGACTTGACAAGGTTGATGGAAGCCAGTGTCATCAGGTGCAAGGCAGGAATCAACCTTGCAAACTCCATGCAAACCCTGGTCTCTTTTCTGTGTGCAAGGAGCTGTTCACACTCACTAACACACCCTGCACTTGACTGTTTCTGTCAGTATAAGCTCTGGCTAATAAAGGCATGAACTGGAAGTACTGAGCTCAGAAAATAGAAGGAAGGATAGTATGGTGCTCCATTAGAGAATCCCCCTTATCTGAGTGGTTGCTGTGAAAACAATGCTAGATAAAAGCAGCTGCCAATGTCATTGTGTAAGTCAGTGCCTGGAACACTGGAGGGAGAACTGGTGTTCAGCAACTGTGATTAACCATTACCTAGTGGATGATCCCACACTCAAACTGCTAGACTTCAAACTCCCATCTGGCCAGTGAACTTTACTTAACTGTTTTTTTTTACTAGGCAAGGCCTGTGTAATGCAAACTGCTTTTGCTGGTGTCTCAGTACTACAGATAAAAGCATGTGTGTGGAGATTCGAACAATGACCCACATTGTAGTATTCCTGCTCTGTGTCGAAGTTGATGGGGGCATGCAAGCTGTACACAAAGCCTATGATGAAGCGCAAGAGAGTTTAAAAATGGTAACAAATACTCACGTAAAATTGTAATCCATCTCTGGGATTGTTTCCCTTTCCAGTAGTGAAATGCCATAAGTTCTGTGCTATAAACACAGCTGCTCGAAAGAGAGATAACCTAGTACTTTGTGCGCTTCACTGCAGTCCTAAAGTGCAGTACAAGATGTGAAGGGACAAAAACAACAAAAATCTTTGTCCTTCATGTATTATTATCATTTTCCAGATGATATCCTTGGCCTCTTCATGCATTAAATACACAGTATTATGGCTAAGAAGAAAAAAATGTATTTTAAAGTAGAAATAGAGATTGTGCAATAATGTTGCTGAGTCAGCTACTCCAAGCATGGTTTAATTTTCTCAAAATTACTCTCTGAACTGTTACTCGGTTAAGACAGCATGTCCATTTAAAAATGATATATAATTGTAGGAAAACAACTGTAGGGCTCTGCTGTGCATTTTCAGGTATTTTAATAAGTAGTGTGCTTTATTCTATGTCTGCCCATCCCAAAAATATCATTTGCTGGAATGTGAAATAATGACCTGCAGAAAATAACTCTAAGATATGGAAAGTGATGTTTGGGCTAAGTGTAAAAAGTGATTTCAAACTAAGAAGTAAAACAAGTATTGTAAAACAAGACTTAGATACTGCAACGTGCCATGTTGTTTTCCAAATAATTTATTCCTGCATTTTCTAACCTCAATTCCTCCAATATGAAGTCATTTTAAAATCTTCTTGGAAGCATACCATTCTCCTTTTAGAATGAAATCAGTCAGAAGAAAAAGATGTGCTTACCAAACTTTCTCACAGGAAAACACAACTTTACCAAGCCACCACAGTGAAGCAGTGTTTTAGCTAGGAGGGCCCCTTGGGAAGCAGGCTTCCATACAGTATGCATACATATGGTGGGTTGTTTCCAGAGTTCTGAAACACT
This sequence comes from Erpetoichthys calabaricus, assembly GCF_900747795.2. NCBI lineage: Eukaryota > Metazoa > Chordata > Cladistia > Polypteriformes > Polypteridae > Erpetoichthys > Erpetoichthys calabaricus. Next base: position 245,097,210 of record NC_041394.2, read on the forward strand.
TTTGCCACTGACCCCCACATTCTGTGTCATCTTTTCACAAACCGAGACACTTGCCTAAAGCCTGTAAATGATTACTTTAGTAATTCATCAATGGATAGACAGAGGCACCCATGATGGATGGGTCTGTTTTGTCTTGAGGGTGGGATGTCAAACACAAGAGTAGCCCTTCTCACTGCTTTATTTGGAAACTGTGCCAAGTTTCAAATATCCCACCATGTTATTAAAAGGTAAATGTCAAGCAGGTCATGCCTTAAAAATGTGTCAGTACACTGGGAGAGATGACTATGCACTTTCCATCTCTGCATCTGAATGCGCCTTGAAAGCTTCAAAAAACAAGGCTGGCCAAAATAAGCCTACATTCTCTTTTTAATAGCACCCCAATGCAAAGAGATAACACAAGAGACTTTTTAATCTGATACTGATTGTGCATTGAATGTATAATTTTTAAAACATGCTTTCAATATAATTAACATTTTTAGTTTTGCTTTCTTGTTGTCATCCATTTTCCAAAATGGATCACAAAAGTTTTCTTGTGGCGACCAATGTAACATATATACATGTAAACAGAAAAAATATGTAAGGATTCATGCGAATGCATATTAATTTATGCAATTGTGGTTACTTGTCAGAGAACACTGCCTCTAGAATAAAAGTTAACATGTACTGGACATGTTGAATAACAACTACTGTATATCTAACCATACCAAATATACCAACTATATCTAAATGATATTTACCTAAAGATAAGTTTGGAAGGATCAAATGGAGTAACTCATGTTTAATTCACTATTTAATTCAGTCATTCTTAAGACCCATTCAGTCCAATTTAGGGTCATTTAGAGTTGCAGCCTAACCCAGTAACACTGGACTCCAGGAGAAACCAACTGTGAAGAGGCCACAGGTCTTCTGCAGGACACTTTCAGTTTACTTTCCACATTGCCACAGTCATCGTAACCTACTCATTCATCTATAGCAGATTCACTCTTAAAAACAAAGGTGCCAGAGTGGTTCTTCAGAGTGATGCCATAGAGGAACTATTTTTGGTTCCCAAAAGTCCCATCCATATAAAGGTTCCAGAAAAAAAAACTTTATTTATTTATATCTGTAATAGGCTTCATACAGTAAATAACTGTGGAGAGATGGTAACAGATTTATGAAGTTCCAGTGGCTCATGATTTTAAATGGATACTTGTTGCATATGTATAGTAGCACAGTCCAGATTTTCTTAATCTCTTATTGTCCTGGTTTTTACCATACATTAAATAATTCAGCATTTTTCCACATATTATGAAGTTTTTCAAAGCACTAAGAACCAAATTCATATGCAAAGACCTCTTCTGTAAGGAAACATATATTGCCATTAAAAAAACATTATTTTTAGGAGTGTACTCTTCTATATCAGGCACACTCATAAAAAGGTGCCACAGAGTTTCGTTAGAGCGATGCCATAAATAGACCCATCCATGTAAAGAGTCCAGAAAGAACTTTTATTTATTTAGATCCATAACCTGCACCATACAGGAAATAACCATGAATAGATGGTAAAAGATTTGTGAAACGCCAATGGGTCATGATTTTAAAATGACTCTTGCTATATACAATTAAACAGGCTCAGTTCAGGTTTTCTTAATGTGTTAATGACCTGCGATACTTTTCATACATTGAAGATTTAAGCCTTTTTCTGCATATTAGAAAGTTTTTTAAAGCACAAAGAACCAAGTTCATATGCAAAAACACTTCCCAGAATGATATGGTGCATGGCCAAGCAGGGGTTCTAAGAGGAACTGCACAACTCAGTAAAGAACCACAAAGTGCCAATAAAGAACCAGGATTTTTAGGAGCATAGCAGGAAATCAGAAAAACCATGCAGGCTAAGGGAAATGTGCTCACTCCAGAAAGACATTGTCTGGGTTGGGTTTTGATTTGAACCCAGGTCTCTGGAGCCAGAATACAGCAGCATAAACAACCACTACACAATTTGGAGCTCTAGGCGGGGTGGACCGATGTCACCCTGGTTGTCCATAGGGCCATAGTGGATAATCAGTATTAATAGATTTCGATGACCTAGAGTGTCCCCCTCTGTGTCCAGAGCACGCACCTCTTCAGCCACACAAATGGTGCACCTTTGTGTATACACTACTGAGTGTAAGCCCCTTAGATGAAGGATGCATATTTTTTACTTTCATAAACGGCACCCAGCCAGTAACAGCACTCATTCAGTATCATCAGAGTTTGTCAGTGACCCTTCACCCTCAGTGTCCAGTCAGTGTCCTGAGAGTGCAACCCTTAACTTTTATAAATGGCGCCCCTCAGATGACATCCCCCCACGGCAACCACCTATGTTGTCTAATGGATTGATCGGCTCAGCCTTTCACTGTTAATGATTTTAACACACAGGAAAATAAATAAATCCTGCAAAGCTTAAATGAAAGGTCAATCACTAAGTGCATGTGGAATTAATTTTATACACCAAAACACCCAGTAATATATCTGAACTGGATTCCCTGTTTCATGTCCTGTAGTATCTTCCTACCAAGCTGTCCTGGCCCTAGTTAAACTGTGTGCTGCACATTTAATGTAAACTAGTCAATGAAATGCCTTTAAATCCCATTCTGGGGTTGAATCCCTAGGTGGGACCCAGAGTGATTATTTAAAGTTTGTGGCCTGGTAAGCCTCTATACCCTTCTGCATCACCGAGCCTTATATTTGTAGGTAGAAGTGCTTGTATCTAGAGGACTGTTTACTTTCTTACAAAGAGATTTTCTTTCATCATCATTCTTACTGTGTATGTGTGACAGTATGCAGCAATTAGCACTACCACATCACAGCTCTAAAGACGCAGCTTTGATCCATGGCTCAGTCACTCTTTGAGTCTGGTCTGTACATTACTTTTGCATTTTAAATGAGTACACGTTTCCTTCAACAACTGTAAGAAGCACATGAAGTTAACTGGGGATTCTAATCTGACAGGCCAGTTTGTGTGTGAGTAAGAGCTGTTCTGGGCAGGCAGCTCGGCCTTGATTGATTCTTGTTGTATGCCCAATACAACTGGGTGTAGGGTGGGCACCAAATTAAGTAATCTTCTGGAGCTTCTGAAAATCATCGCAGAATTGCTGAAAAACTATCAGGTGTGATGGACGACCGGCTATGGACTCCGGGCGCCACCCCCAGGCCGCTAGGAGGAGCCCTCCGGACAGCAGGATGGTGCCCCGACTTCCAGCAGGGCCTCATGGACTCTGTAGTTTATACACACAGCCCTGCTGGATACCTTGGGGGCCACCGGGAGTCGCTGTAGGGGGGCTAGTGGGCTCTTGCGTACCCTATAACCCGGGAGTGCGTCACGGTCACGTGACCGGAGGAAGCAACGTGCTCCCGGGATGAAGAAGAGGACTGTTTGCCCTGACCCGGAAGGAAAACGGACTTGTGGGTTTGGCCAGGAACCACTTCCGGGTCAGGGCTATAAAAGGATTGTGGGAAGCCCAGAACACTGAGCTGAGCTGGGAGGTAGGGTGGCGAAGTGTCTGGGCGAGGAGGTATTGGTTTTGAGAGGGTGATTAGTGTTTATGAATAGTGTGGTGGAAAGGGTGCTTGGTGCACTGTTAAATAATAAAATAAAGAATATTTATATATTCATCGGGTGTTCAGAGTGGTACCTGAGGGTTCAAGAGGTGGACAAAAGCCTTATCTGCTACACAGGTATGGCTGTTAGTACAATGTAGACTAGAGTACAATCTTTTATTTTTATGTCAGACGTTTTAGTTCATTTTCTTCACATATTTTTGTAGCTACAGGCTTATGATGTAGCCCTTCACTCACTGTAATGTCCACAGAAATCTTTAAGTACTCTTTCAGACAAAATGTTTCAGTATGATCATGCAATCTGGATTCTAATACCAAATCTCTCCTCTAATACCTAAAATTCTTCTGGGACTACTTCTATGAAACAAATGATAAAGGGTGTAACCATTTGAAGCACGAAATTTGCCCAAAAAAGAGCAGAATCTGATTACATTTTCAGCTGTCTTTTATAATATCTGTACCAATAGCTTATAAAAATATTTCCATAAGCCAATGAACAAATGATGACCACCAGATTTGTATGTTTGATAAGTGAAGTAAACACTCAATCCACACATGCGTGTAAAAGAAAGATAACACTTTCACTTATGCCATGCTGAAGGTATGCAAGTCCTGGGTATCAGTTTGATGATAATAAACACAAGTAAACTTGTATTCTTCATAATTTGGATGAACTGCTTAGCAAATAAGATGTACACAGAAACCTTGACTAGCTGGTATCTACTTTTTTGTGTAAAGACTTCATTAAATAGACCCAATTACTTATTTGCAGTGCCTGTTGCTCAAGTATAGTAACATATAAAATACAGCCACAAGTATGCGTTCATAACTGAAAACAGACTGTTTAATCTATTATATGCCATATTTAGTAGAAATTTAAAAAAGAGATTCAATAATTTCCATACAAATGTAGTAAGTGTGTCCCATGTATCCTTGCAAGGAATAAAATCCTTAAAATTATTTTCAAAAGATGCCCAGTAACACGAAGCACTTGTCTTTAAGTGTCCCTGTACAACAGAATGTTTTTATTTGAAAATATTGTTTGACTTTTATGACCCTACAAGGGGGCTCCGCCCCCTGCTCGCTTCGCTCGCCTACCCCCGGCGTTTTCAACCCGTGCCCGCCGGGCAGCCACGTGTGAGGATGACGCACGTTTAATACGGAGCGTTCGCCCGTGTCACTCTGGGGCCCCCCACTGTTAATACGGAGCTCAGTCCGTACCATTATGCAGTGCATTGTGGACTACTGCGGACCCCGTAGTGTTTCCCGTTTCAGTTTGTATCTCGGTCAGTCGAGATTTTGTTTTTGATGCTTTTGAACTCCGGTCTTCATTATCTGTAACCTGCTGTCCATGTGTTTGGCCCCCTCGTTTAACCTGTTTATGACGTTTTACTTTGCTTTCTACTCTGTCTTTCATTTCTGATCTCGCTTTATTCTGCTTTTGTTTTAATGACACCTGGTCCGTGGTGAATATATGTTCCCTTTTTCGAGTAATAATTTTCATTTGTTTGTGATATTGTGATGTTTATCGCACTGTTAATAATGCATCACTGTAATGTGATTCACCTATGCGGTATAGTTTGGACGTGTGAGGATGACGTATGTTTAATATGGAGCGTTCGCCCGTGTCACTGTGGGTCTCCGCACTGTTACTACGAAGCTCTTTCCGAACTATTATGCGGTGCATTGTGGAGCACTGCGAATTCTGTAGTGTTTCCCGTTTCTCTTCGTATCTCGTTTAGTCGAGCTCTTTCTTTTTGGAGCAGTGCCTGCCTGGTCTGCGTCATTTCAGACGCATGTTGTAGGCGCCTGCGTTCATTAATTATATCCAGGCAGGCGCGTGTTTGTATCTCGGTCACTCGAGCTGTGTGGTATTGAATCCGTGCCTGCTTTGCCTACGCAGTTTGAGACGCGCGTTATAGGCGTCCACGTTCATTAGATCTGTCCATGTGGGCTCGGTGTCGAAGCTGTGTGGTGTGGACGTGTAAATGTCGTTGTTTCTGCCTTTATATTCTGTATCTCGGTGTGCATGTGTTTCGTGCCTAGGTTTTTTTGAAGCTGTTGCATTCCAGTTTTCATCATCTGTAACCCGCTCTCAATGTGTTCGTCCCCGTTCTTTAATCCCTTTATAAAGTTTTACTTTGTTTCCTACTCTGTGTTTTATTTCTGACCTCGCTTTATCCTGCTTGCGGCATGTCAGATGGTTCGTAGTCTCTCTCGTTTTACCCTGGGGAGGGGGGCTTTGTTCTGTAACCTGCTCTCCATGTGTTTGTCCCTGTTCTTTAACCTCTTTATGACGTTTTACTTTGTTTCCTACTCTGACGGTTCGTAGTCTCTCCCGTTTTGCTCTGGGGGGGGGGCTTTCTGTGGCACTTGCGCACTATGTCTTTTGCGTCCACGGGCAGGTCCCTGAGTCCATATCCGGTTTGCCATTCTCGTTTAGTAATTTAGTAATATGGATTACAGGGTTGCATTCTAGTGTAATACATCTTTGTCCTGCACATGTCACAATCTAATGAAGCATTAAGTAACATATTTCATGAGGTCATAATCTTAAATTCATATTTTATGTATTGTGATGAAAACAACATAAGGAGAACAATTATATGTTCCATAGAAAATCAATGAAACTCAGCATTTAATTTGGACTGAGAGAGCTATATAATAAAAGAGCCCCACCTAAAATAATTCTGACCCAAAATGGTTTAAGCGTAGGGCACTTAACTGTATCACTCATAAGTTTGATCTTGCCCTGGTTGGAAATTTTAAATGAAATATGTGAATGATGAACTAGTTTAGTTGAATCATGGCATGCCTGGTGCATATTGGACTAGAAAGCATTTTATGAATGGCTGTATCCTATTGTCTAAAATTTTATATTTAAGACACCTTTCAAATCATTCCCTGAGATCATGAATGGGAGGATTCCTTGATTTTTTTTGATAAACTTTGGAGATGGTGTTATTCTTTCTCTTTATTTTTTATCATCCCGTGGTATCCTGTATTTACTCAGCCCGAGGAGGTTCAATCATAGTATATTCAAGCATATATAAACATGAGCGGCAGGAAAGGACACAGAAAGAAACAGAAAAGAAAGGTTAAGCTTCATCCAAGCCTAGATAGGCATCAAGTCCAAGTTCAAGGTACGGCCTTTCAAAGACTTACTGGAACAGATAGGCAAAAGCACAGATTTCCCGGGACCTGACGCTGCTGCATCGTCTCCAGCCGAGAGCGAAAATGGGAGTGAATGTGCAAGTGAGTCAGGTCAGGATAGCTTGTCAATTCCAGAAGATTCATTGAAAGAGAAAATGGCCTTACCTTCAATTACTGTCAATTATTCCTCACAAGCCGGGAACATCGACTTGAACTGGGCTTGCCACTTCACCCACAGAGTGAACCAAAGTTATTATAGTTAACGAAAACTAAAATCAAAACTGAAACTGTTATTAAAAAAACATTTTCGTAAACTGAAATAAAATAATTAACAAAACCGAAATGAAAAACTAAAATGAAATGAAACTATTAAAGTACCTGGAAAGACTAACTGAAAAAAAAAAAATTTATTAAAAATAATATTAGTTTTCATTTTTGAATAAATATTCTTGCTGTTAGTTTTTAACACTTTTAACTTTTAACTCTAAAACTGAAAGTCATCGACCACGAGCCACCCACAAATATTTATCCAGTGAACAGCAGCTGGTGAAGGAGGGCGGCTGTTCACACAGCATTTGCAGTGACAGAGCAAGCAGAATACGTGCGTAAAGTGTGTGGAATAGAAAGCGATTTACGCGCCGCCTTTCTGTGCACTTGTTGTATATCAAGATGTAATTCAAACGCCTGAAATCGGAATGTGCTGGTCAACAAAAACTTTACCGTATGGACAGAAAAATAACGAGTGATTAACGTTTCAGTTTATTTCTCAGGCACCTGCTTTTTGTTGCCAGCAATTCACCTGCCACTTCACACACGAAGTATAGAGAAAGTATAGTAATCATTAAAAAACTCAACCTCGAGATTTTGATGAATCTTGACATTTTAGACCTTCCAGAGTCCAAAAATACAGTAATCCCTCGCTACTTCGCGGTTCACTTTTCGCCGGATTCACGACTTTGCGGGTTTTTAAATACAAGTGATTGCCCGCCTATCGCGGAAGTTATGTTCCAGACCCATCAGCAACAGGAGAAAATCCGCGATATAGAAAGACCATATAAATAAACATTTTTATAGTTTAAGCCTTAAAATACCCATCCCACATGCTTTAAACACATGTAAACTTATAAAACACACTTTGTTAACACATATGATATGTGGATGTCGGGCTAAGGATATGAGTAACATCTCACTATTATAAAACATTTTAACTTCACGCAAGACAAGACAGTGAGACAGGAAAATACAAGGCTTTAAAATTATTGACACGCAGAGCGACAAGCAGCACAAAGCCAGCACAAAGTCCACTTCTCCTTAGCGTTCATTCAGCTCCCTACCCCCTTGACAATGCGAAGTAGCAGGAGCGTACTGCGCCTCCGGGGTGGGGGGGTTTGAGCGAACGTGCGTTCAGCCCTCACACCCCCACACACACACTCCTCCTCCTCCTTCTGAACGCGCAGAGCGACAAGCAGGCATTTTGGCAGAAGCAGCACACAGTCCATTTCTGCTCAGCGTGAGTTCAGTTGCCCCCCTTCACAAAGCGAGTGCAGACACATCGACGTCTGATCGCTGCGTGCAGTGTGCAGTGTTGGTCTGCGGTGTTTAAGAATGTAGAAAGTGTTTAAGAGCATAGGAAGTGTTTATAAGAGTGTGGTAAAGGTTAACAAGAGAGTGAGAAAGGTTTATAAGAGTGTGGGAAGGGTTTATAAAGCCTTAAAATATGTATAAATAATAAAATAAATATAGGTCGCTACTTCGCGGATTTTCACCTATCGTGGGGGGCTCTGGAACGTAACCCCCGCGATAGGTGAGGGATGACTGTACTGTTTTTTGGAATTATGTCTGTGTGTGTGTAAACACAATAACTCAAAAACACAACTAGATAGATAGATAAAATTTGGCATTTGGTTGTTACACCAAGATTATAAGTCTGTATTAACTTTTGGGCCAAATCTATCAACCGGAAGTGGTACTTTACTGAACACATACTCCATTTTTTTTTCATTCATGCAGCTGCAGAGTCTGATTTATTCAACTTTACTTTTATAATAATTGTTCAATATATTATTAATTTAATTTGTTGTTGATGGTTCTTTAATGTACATAATATAATCATTGTCATGCAGTTTACTCCTCAAATATCCATCCCCATATCCGAGTACACGAGAAAGTCTAGGGGAGACTACTCCCGATTTTTGAAAATAAAACGACACTGATTGAGAGACTGACAAAGTTATCATACAAGATCAGCATATTGTTGCTGACGAACCACTTTTGTTTTAAAAACGTCGTTTAAGAACGAAGCGATATAAACCTTGTAAAACTCCTGAGTTGGCAATGTCTCTACTGAACTACAGGTAATGGTACAAGTGATGAAAAGCTAAACATACTAATATGTTTTTGTATTTATGCTACATTTATTAATTTATTCTTTCTTAGTTAATATTCACAGCTCAAAATACCTGATATTGTGAAAATAATCCAGTAGCAGAATTATGTTTTAAAATATCTGTCCCCATTTTTTCAATGTTTCTGTCTCTCTCAAAATGGATAGTTGAAATATCATATTCTTTTTGTTTTCAACATTAGCCATATCATACATATTGCATACCAGGGATTGTTCCTGCCTTGCATCCAAACCTGCTTGGGTGGGCTCCAGGTTTCCTGTGATTTGGATAAAAAGGTTTAGATAATTATATATATATATATATATATATATATATATATATACAGTATATATATATATATAGTTCTTAATCACAGATGCTGTCTGTGTCATTTTGTGCCTGTCCATACTCTTATTACCTGCTTTTGCTCTGCTCATTATGGGTTTACTGTTCTTATGGTGGGCTATTCAAGTCACACTGCCTCTATCCTTGACACCACATGCTTGTTTTTCTTTGTTTCCCTCAATACAGCTAGCTGGGGTCTGAACACGGATTCATGCATAAGATAAGCCCCTGTGATTTTCATGGTCACACTTGTCAGAACACAGTAGAATCTGTTTTCTAATTTTTGATATCTTTTCAGGCCTGCAGGCGGCAAAATTCTGTCTATAAACTGCTTGTGCCTGAGATGGAATCAGACATCAATATGGCTGGTAGAATATAAAGCCCAGTATTTGAGATTTTTGACTGAAATATTCAAGGCATTCATTATAAGCACATTGTCATTGGAGCAGCAGATGTTGCGTGCTATAGACATTTACAGTAAAAAACCCTCACACCTTAAAATTCACCTAAATTTCATTACAAATTGGCCCCTTCTGGATAAAAAAGGAATATAAGAAAGTGCCAACAGGCAGCACAGATTTTTTCAGCACAAATGATATAGAAAATATTTGTAAAATTATAAAATTGTGTAAAACTGTTCATATTCAGTACCTGGTTTTGATTATGCTTGTTTTTATCATACAGAAACAAAACCAAATAGTAAACTGTGTCGTGTAGTGTAGTAAGCTTCCACTAACATTAAACTCATATTCAAATCCATTAAGTGTACAGTTCTGTCTCACTGTGACACTAAACTCCATAGTAGCGCTTTAACCATACCATAATTACTAAAACTAAAACTGAAACTAATATATATAAATATAAAATAGAAATGTCTTTGTAAAATAAAAACTAAACTAAAACTAAAAATACATGATGAAGGAACACTAAAACTAAAACTGAATTTCCAAGTAAGGTCAGAAAAAATATAGAAATAAAAACTAATATAAAAAGGAAAAACTATAATAACCTTGGTCCGGACTGAAGGTAAGACCATGGAAAAACATATAAATAATCGCTTTGAGGCAACGTTTAAAGGTATGCTAGAAAAAATTGAGGAAAAAATACAGGAAAATGTGTCTACGTTTGACAGTAAACTGAGAGCTCTTGGCGCTCAGTTGGAAGACTTTAAGCAAATGTTCACAACTCCAATTGAAATAGCTGAACAACTGGCATCTACTGCTGACGGAAAAGTAACAGCTGCAAATTCTGAATGCAAAGTACTCGGAGACAGACTTGCTGAAGTCTCCCTGAGAATTGTGAAAGTCCAAACGCAGTGAAATTCGTAGCTGAACTATTCTCTAAAATAATTGGAGAGGACTTCAAATCAGACACTGAGATAGCAGCAGCTTACCGCATATGGGGATCAAATACCTCTAAACATAGGACTCTTATTGTGCGTTTTAAAAAATTACAATTTAAATTACATATAATGTTACTTCTCAGACAGAAACAAGAAATTATATTTGAAAATAACCACATTCATATTTTCCCTGATTTCTCACTCTCAACAGCAGCTAAACGTGCTGCATTTTACAACATTAAACAGTGCCTACGGAAAACCGAGATCAGATACAGCCTCTTGTATCCTGCCAAACTGAAAGTGGAAATTCAAGGCAAGCTCTACATTTTTTCTTATACGGAGGAAGCATAAAAAGAGCTAAGAAAACTGATTCCGCCACTCTTTGAAATACGGTCGTGAGTTACATCCTGACCTGGCTTGGCAAAGAAGATCTTGCCAGCTGTTTGATCCGCTTGCAGTGATACTGGTACTGTAATTATACATCATATTTCCTTCTCGGTCACTTTTTGTTTATGCTTTAAATTACAATTATATGCACCTTTAGGCTCTTTGACTGCCGCCTAATCGCACATGTATGACATGACCCCCCCCCCCCCCCTCAGCCCAGACCCATCGGGTTGGGCGACCTGCACCGAGAGGTCGTGGACACAGGAGAGAGCATCCATGTTGGCCTGCAAGGAACCTTTACGATAAATAACACTAAAACGATAAGGTTGAAGGTCCAAAAACCACCTAGTGATGCAGGGATTTGACTCCCAATGAAGGGACATCCACTGTAAAGCAGCATGATCCATCACCAGAGTAAATTCACGCCCCAATAGGTAGTACCTTAATAACGTGATAGCCTACTTAATTGCCAAGGCTTCCCGCTCCACCGCGGCATACTTGGTCTCCCAGTCCAGCAGTTTCCCGCTGAAGTACATAACGGGGTATTCAGCACTGTCGACGCACTAGCTCAGCACGGCACCCAATCCTGTGGCCGATGTGTCAGTCTGGAGGATGAAAGGAATAAAAAAATCAGGAGATTTCAATACAGGTGCTGAAGTAAGGGCCAACTTTAAGTCACAGAATGCTTTATCAGCCGAATCATCCCATACCACTTTCAAAGGTGCACGTTTCCTTGTTAAATTAGATAAGGGCATAGTAATTTGGGAGAAATGCGGTACAAAACGGTGATAGTAACCCGCCAAACCCAGAAATGCTTGAACCTGCTTCTTATTCATCGGACGGGCCAATTAATGATGGCATCAATTTTACTACATTGTGGTTTAACAATACCCCCACCCTAAAGGTAGCCTAAATATTTGGCTTCTCTTAATGCAAAAAAAACATTTCTTCAGATTAATACGAAGACCCACTGACGCTAGCGTGGAGAGTACGTTTTAACCTGCAATACATGTTCCTTCCACATGGCGGAATAAATGACAACATCATCCAGGTAGGTGGCACTATATGAATTGTAGGGCCGTAGCAATGTGTCTACCAGATGTTGAAAGGTAGCTGGTGCCCCATGCAAGCCAAAAGGAAGGATCCTGTATTGCCAATGTCCACTTGGTGTACTAAAAGCATTTTTTTCTTTAGCGGAGGCCGTTAAGGGAATTTGCCAATACCCTTTTGAATTGTGTGTTCCCCAGCCGATCGAGTAAATCATCCAGTCACGGCATGTGATACACATCAAATTTAGAGACCTGATTAAGTCGACGGAAGTCATTGCAAAACCTCCATGACCCATCAGGTTTAGAAACTAAGACAATTGGACTAGACCAAGGGTTATAGCTTTCTTCAATAACCCCTAATTCTAGCATTCGTCTAACTTCCAACTCTACTTCCGCTATCTTTGCCTCCGGGAGCCTATAGGGTTTCTCTCTGACAATCACCCCAGGGTCAGTAATGATGTCATGAACAATCAACGCAGTATGTCCAGGTATTTCGTTCACAACTTCAGGTACAGACAAGATAGCCATTTCGAGATCTTGTTGTTGTTCTGGTGTCAAATCGAGACCAAAATTAAGGTGGGATTGTGACATAAAAAAAGAACAAGGCTGGCCGGAGGAGGGATCATGTTCCCTGTCCTTCCACGGTTTCAGCAAATTAATATGATACACACGTTCACTCGGTGGACAATTGGGTTGTTTAACCAAATAATCAACGAGTCCTTTCCTTTCCTTAATTTCATAAGGGCCTTGCCAATGTGCTAATAATTTAGAATGTGAAGTTGGGACGAGTACCATTACACGATCACCCAGGAAAAATTCCCAGATGGTGGTGTTTCTGTTATAATAACGCGACTGCGCTGCTTGTGCTTTTTCCAAATTCTCTTTTAGAATAGGTCTAATTTTCTCCAATCTATCGCGTAACTGCACGATATATTCAAGAATATTTGAAGTAGGAAAGACCTCCTCTTCCCAACCTTCTTTTAACATATCCAATAAACCTTTGGGTTGTCTTCCATATAATAATTCAAAAGGAGAGAAACCAGTAGAGGCCTGTGGGACTTCCCGATATGCAAACAAAACAAGAGGAAGCAACTGATCCCAGTTTCTCCCATCCTCGTTAACTACTTTATGTAACATCTGTTTTAAAGTTTGATTAAAACGTTCTACCAAACCATCAGTTTGGGGATGATAGACCGCCGTTTTCAGACGTTTTATTCGGAGTAATTTAGCCACATCCCTGAACGTCTCAGAAGTGAAGGGAGTGCCTTGGTCCATTAGAACCTCTTTGGGGATCCCAACACGAGCGAATATCCCTACTAGTTCCCGTGCGATAATCTTTGTATTAGCCGAGCGCAATGGAACAGCTTCTGGGAATCGAGTGGCATAATCTACTAGGACTAAAATATATTTAAAGCCCTTTTTAGGGTTCTAAGGGTCCTACGAGATCAATTCCAACTCGTTCAAAAGGAATATCAATAAGTGGAAGGGGAACGAGAGGAGCTCGGGTCCGTCTTGGAATCTGGCGAAGTTGACACTCCGGACATGAAGTACAAAATCGTTGGACCTCCTCATTAATTCCCAGCCAATAAAATCGAAGTTTTATTCTCTCCAATGTTTTTTCAGAGCCTAAATGGGCTCCTAGAAGGTGAGCATGTGCTAACTCACACACTTGTCACCGAAAAGTTCTGCCAACCTATATAATAATTCGTTTTTAATTACAAAGAACAGTATCGGTGGAATGGGATTTAGGGTCATATAACCCTTGGTAGATACTATTGCATTCCTTGCAAATATTAAGGAATCATCATTCCATTGTTCTCTTTTAAATGAAGAAGGTGTTAATAAGAATTGAGTAGATAAATTTTGTATCAGGTCTTTTTCAACCTTAATGGGAGGGGCTTCTGTCTCCATGTCCTCTACGTTAACTGTACTAGCTCCCGCAGAGGACGATGGGACATCGATTTCTTTGCAATGGGTACCTGTATGGGTCCATGCTACTGGTGAACACGGCGTGGATGCAGTCGGAGTAGCATTCTCCATGACTAAGCCCAAATTCTTTTTAGGTACAGTTACGTTATTACTGCTGTTAATTTTATTCCAATCTCTTCCTAATATGACTGGAAAAGGGGGATCCGGTAATACAGCCATGGCCATTCCTGTTATGTTGTGGTTTACTGATACCACATATCTAGCTGTTTTATAATACCGGATGTCCCCATGAATACATTTCAGACTAGTTTTTATTTTTGTCCACTGTTACGGTAAAACAAATCGAGCAGCAACAATAGAAATGTTACTCCCAGAATCAAACATTGCCCTTACTTTCCTGCCATTTATAATAACTGCACCTGTATATGGAAGAGATAAAGGGTTAGTCACAGTGGCACAATACCTTTCCCCCTTCACCAATGAACAATCCATGGGCTCGAAAGTAGAGTTAAGGGACAGATGTCCAATCTCCCCACACTTGAAACAGCGAGGGAGGTTGACCTGTCTGTCCCTTTTACAGACGTCAGGCTCGGGAGCTTGTTGGGTGGGCTCAGGAGCTGCCCCACGTGCCTGTTGGGTACGTCGAAAAAACTGTTCTGATCGCCCTGATTTACAAGTTGCCCAGTGACGCTCAGTGATCTTGATTAGGGTGTCCATGTCCTCAAAGTTATGTTTCAGGACCTGCTGGGCGATATGGTCAGGGAGGGCATGAACGAACATTCACATGCCAGTAGCTCGGCCATCTTATGAGAATTATTAATGTCTGGTCATAGCCAGTGACAAACTTTTCCCCAAGCCTCAAAGGCCTGGGTTCTCAATGGCCTCTCGGGATCGAACTGCCACTCCCTTCATTCTCTCACCTGCTGTTCCGATGATATACCGTAGTGTTTGACACCTCTAGTTTCAGAGTGTCATAATCGGCAGCCTGCTCCTCGGTTAAATCATAATAGGCTCTCTGCGCCGTCCCCTTCAGGTAGGGAGCCATTAAGTACGCCCATTCCAACCTCGGCCATGAGTTCTGCTTAGTGGCACGCTCAAAAATCAAAACATAGGTCTGAATGTCATCATCCTCTGTAAGAGTGGGTAGTTGGGTTGGTATTGACCGTGCGGCCATCCATTCATACTGTGGCAGTGGCACGAGCCTCGGATTCTGCTATTTGTGTCCGGGTCTCGACCATCTGTACTTTCAAAGTACGTAGATCGCCCATGATGGAATTGAGCATGGTGTTCAGGTCCTGTTCTTCTGACATTTTGAAAAAAAAAAGAAAAACAATCCTGCCGACTACGCCAATTGTGGGAGATTATCCTGTGAAAAAACAAATCTTCAAACAAGATAAATGTTTGGGAACCATCCCCATATATTGTCATAAAGACAATGTGAAAAATAAATGGATCAAAAGTCTTTCTCAAGTACATTTGACAATTTTACTCAAGAAACATGCCATTTTTATATACAATGGATTGTGGGAACAGGAAATGGTTGGCATGAAGTGACGTTGGAGACAGGATCCGGAACCAATGTCATCACAGTGAGACGGAAGTGAAGTGATCTGAAAGGGCTGGAAGTGGCATCATCAATGGTCACCGGAAGTGACGTCGTCGCAACCATTTTGGTACCCGGAAGTGGAGGCGATTATTTTTCTTCTGGTTTTCTGTTGAAAGAAGAGATTCAGGTAAGTACCACGTGATGACCCTTTATCTCGCGATAGTTCACTCACCTTTAGGCTCTTTGACTGCCTCCTAATCGCACATGTGTTAAAATATATACATTATGAGGTGCCAAACAGGCAAATATGATTTTCTGAATATATAAAGTTAGTGTTCTGAATATATAAAGTCATTCCTGAATATAAAGTCAGCGTCGGAATATATAAAGTCAGGGTCGGAATATATAAAGTCATATTTGAATATATAAAGTCAGCGTTGGAATATATAAAATCATTCCTAAATATATAAAATTAGGACAATTCACAAATAAAATGGTCTAGTTCCATCAAATATTCTCTAATTTCCGTGCTTGTCATTTCACTTGTACTAGTGAAAGGTAAACTTCGACAGAAGCCACTCGATCGGGCTTGTGAGGTTTGTCCAAAAATGCACCCATACAAAAAGAATAAATAAATATAGTGTTCAAAATGCCAGGCACATACATCATTTTGAATGCATTAACTAAACAGTGTTTGTTATATACAGTATATATATATTTTTTTTTTTCTAAAGAAGTTTTTGTTAACTTATTTCATTACATTGTATTAGGAACTCATTGAGTTTACTAAAAATATGCCTGAGTTGTTTCAATCAATATCAATATAATCTGACTTTAAATTTATATATTCAGGAATGAGTTTATATATTCTGACACTGAGTTTATATAATCAGGAATGACTTTATACATTCCGACGCTGAGTTTATATAATCAGGAATGGCTTTATATATTCCAACACTGACTTTATATATTCAGGAATGACTTTATATATTCTGATGCTGACTTTATATATTCAAGTTTTGACTTTATATATTCAGGAATTACTTTATATATTCCTATGCTGACTTTATATATTCATGATTTGACTTTATATATTCTGACACTGACTTTATATACTCAAAAAATCATTGTATTTGCCTTTTTGGCACCCCATAATATATATATATATATATATATATATATATATATATATATATATATATATATATATATATATATATATATATATATATATATATATGTGTGTGTGCACATTTATTTATTAATGTATTTAACATCATACCCTTGGTTTATTGTATTAGGGCTTACTATGCTTATCCAGGGCTACTGTTTAAAATCATTCCCTGGGTTTATTCTCTCAAGACTGTTCAAGATTATATTTTATGGTTATAGTATTTGGACTGTATGGTCAATAGAAATCTCTGTTTTAATCCTTATATGCCACTGATGCGGGGCTTGTTTTTGTTTTGGATGTGCTCTGTCTCTAGGTATGTCAGAGGACTGGGACTTTCTGAAGTGTGGTCTAGCCTCATGTGGGGAGGCAAAATAGAGGGGGGGACTAGGGGTGGAGAGAAAGAGAGCAAGTTATCTCTAATCTGTCCCTTTAATCCTTATAATTATAAGTGCCAACATAACAATGGGCTTCATGGCAATAAATCCTGGGAAAATTGGAAATTAAGATCAAAGTTGTCTTGTCTTAAGTTAAGACTACAAAATGACAACAAAAGTTCAAAGCAATGTCTCCAGAACTGAACAGTTAACTTTGTGAGGTGGAATGTTAAAGGTCTGAATCACGAACTAAAGAGAAAGAAAGATAGTATTCTCTCACATTACAGGTCTAAATGCTAAAATAGTATTTTTACAGAAGACCCACTTATTAACCAAGGATCAGTTTCAGCTGCACAAAGACTGAACAGGCCAAATATTAAATTCCAGCTTTACAAAGAAAACTAGAGGTGTGGGAATTCTTATACATAGAACAATCTCACTTGTAGTATCAGATGTAGTAGTATCTGATCCTGAAGGGAGATATGTGATTGTCATTGGTAATTTATTTAACTATAAAGTGATGTTGATAAATATCTATGCACCCAATGTAGATGATAGGAACTTCAGCCAAAACGTATTTGCATCCATTCCCAATGTGAACACTCATAAAATTATTGTGGCTGGGGACTTTAATTGTGTTTTAAATCCAGACCTAGATAGGTCTCCTGCCACAGGGGCGATGACATCTAACACTGTAAAAAGACAATTACATAGTTTGTAACTGATCACTCAACTTATCAGACCCCTGGAAATTTCTAAACACAAACTCAAGAGTATATTCCTTCTACCTACCAGTGCATCACTGCTAATCAAGAATTGATTATTTCTTTATAGATAACAATTTCTTGCCTAGATTAAATCTTGTAAGTACGACGCTATTGTTATCTCTGACCACGCCCCTTTGATCTTGGAGCAAAAATCATTATGCCCCACATACTCATCTCGCAGCTGACGTCTTAACCCACTTTTATTAGTAGACGAGAACTGTACAGAATTTATATCCAAGCAAATCGATTTTTTTAGAGACAAATACATCCTCAGAGGTTTCTACAAGAATACTCTGGGAAACTCTGAAGACTTTCTTAAGAGGACAGATTTATCTCATATCTTTCCCAAAGAAGTAAATTGGAAACCAAGAAGGTATCACAGCTGATCAGTGAAATTACCAGATAAGATGAAGAACATGCCAGGTGTCCAAATGAGGCATTTCATAGGAAAAGACAGCCTCTGCATTCAGAACTCAACCTCTTGACAACTAAAGAAACAGAACAACTAATTTTTAAATGAAAATATCATTACTATGAACATGGAGAGAAAGCTAATAAGAGCTTAGTTCAACAAATCCACAAGCAGGAAATTCGCAATACAATCCCAGCATTCACCAACACAGACGGAGACAAAATCATTGACCATAAAAATATAATGCTACCATTTAGAGACTACTATAAGTCCTTATATTCTACTGAGTTTAAAGAAGACAAAACACAACCTAATGCATTTCTGGATGCATTCCAGATACCACAACTAGATACTCTCAGTGCAGAGGAATTGGATAAACATCTGGCATTATCAGAATTACTAGATGCTATAAACTCACTTCAGAGTGGGAAAGCAGCAGATCCAGATGGCTACCCTGCCAAATTTTATAAAAAAAAATCTTAATTAAGCAAGCTCCCTTTTTATTAGCAACATTTACAGAAGCTAGAAACAATAAAATTCTACTTCAAATGTTTCACCAAGCATTAATTACCGTCTTTCCTAAGCAAAATAAGGATTTAATACAGTGTGCATCATACAGACCAATTGCACTTCCTAATAATGATATTAAGATACTCTCCAAAGTTCTAGCTAGATTGAGAAAGTGCTGCCTTCGGTAATATCACAAGACCAAACTGGGTTTATTAAAGGCAAACACTTAGCTTCCAATCCTGTTTAATATAATATATTCACCCACAAAATCTAACACCCCAGAGATATTATTATCGTTGGATGCAGAAAAAGCATTTTTATATGGTTGAATGGAACTACCTTTTCACTACATTGGAGAAATTTGGGTTTGGCCTGAACATTTGTGCATGGATCAAACTACTGTATACCAGACCAGAAGCTTCAGTTTGTATTAACAACATTAATTCAGACTACTTCAAACTAGAATGTGGTATTAGACAAAGATGCCCCTTGTCACCACTGCTTTTTGCAATCACCATTGAGCCACTTGCAGTACACTTTCGAAATGCTTATTAGATAAAGGGAATCATTAGAGAAGGACTTGAACAGAAAATTTCTCTATATGCAGATGATATGGTATTGCATATATCAGATCCACAAAATACTATACCTGCAGTCCTAACAGCACTAACAGAATTTCAAAAGATTTCTGATCTCAGAATTAATTTAAATAAAAGTGTGCTCTTTCCAGTGAATTCTCAAGCACACCATATTAGATTGGACACCTTTCCTTTTATCCTTTTATCCTTTAAGACCTAGGGATAAAAACACAAGTAAACAAAAAGATCTTTATCCACAAAATTTTGTTATCTGTATGGAAAAAATTAAGCAAAACTTGCATAGATGGTCTACCTTTCATCTCACTTTAACTGGAAGAATTAACATTGTTAAGATAAATATCCTTTCTAAGCTTCTTTTTCTATTTCAAAACATTCCAATATACATCAATAAATAATTTTTAAGAAATTAGATTGAACCATAACCTTATTTATTTGGAATTCAAAACATCCACATATCCAAAGGGTGACCCTATAAAGATCTAAGGTAGAAGGTGGCATGGCTCTACCTAACTTTCAAAAGTTGGAAAGCAGCAGGCCCTGATGGCTACCCAGTGGAATTTTATAAAAAATATTTCAATTAAGTTAGCTCCACTATTATTAGCAACATTTATAGAAGCTAGAGTCAAGAAAATTCTACCTCAAGGCTTTTGCCACACATTAATTGCTGCCTTGCCTAAGAAAAAAAGGACTTACTACAACGTACATCGTAACAGACCAATCTCACTTCTGAATAATGACATTAACATACTCTCCAAAGTTCTAGCTAGAAGGACTGAGAAAGTATTTCCTTCGGTAATATCACAAGACCAAACCAGATTTATTAAAGGCATACACTTATCTTCTGATCATCGATGCTTGTTTAATGTAATATATTTACCCATTAAATCAAACACCCCATAGATCTTATTATCTTTTGATGTAGAAAAGGCATTTGATATGGATGAATAGGACTATTCATTCACCACATTTTACAAATTTGGGTTTTGTCCAAACATATGTGCATGGAGCCAATTACTTTATAACAGTCCAGAAGCCTCAGTTTGTATTAAAATCATTATTTCAAACTGTTTACTTTCAAAATGCATCAGAGATGAAGGGGATTACTAGAGAAGAACTTGAACAGAAAATATGACTATAGGCAGATGATATGGTACTGTATATATGAGACCCACAAAATTCCATGCCAACAGTCCTAAAAGCAGTAGGAAATTTTCAAAAGATATCTGGATTCAAAATCAATTTGAATAAAAGTGTGCTTTTTCCCGTGAACTCTCTAGCATACAATATTAGACTGGACATCTTCCCATTTATCTTAGCAGATCATTTTAAATACCTAGGGGTAAATATCACACATGAATATAATGCTCTTTTTCAGAAAAAATGTTTCTGTCTGCATGAAAAAAGTAAACAAGATGTGAATAGATGGTTTACCCTCCATCTCACATAAGCAGGGAAATCAATACTGTCAAAACAAATATCTTTCTCAAGCTTCTTTTTCTATTTCAAAGCATCTCCGTATACATCAACAAATCATTTTTTAAGAAATTAGATTCAATTTTAACCCCATTTATTTGGAATTCAAAACATCCACACATACAAAGGGCAACTCTACAGTGAACTAAAATAGAAAGGGATATGGCACTTCCTTTCACTTTTATTACTGAGCGGCAAATATACAAGCCATAAAGATCTAGACATTGACACAACTGATGAATATGCACAGGCCTAGTCTGCAAAAGAATTAAAATCTTGCAGTACTTCTTTATATTCTCTGCTTTGTCCTCCAGTAAATACAAATTATCATTAACTAGACAAAGAGCCTGTTTTGACAACATAAGATGAAACGGGCACGAGTGGAATAGTAAGTAATAAGTATAAGCACCACAAACCTGATATAGGTGTATTGAATGAATGCATAATTAGGCCTGGAGCTGTAGTCGAAATTGCCTTTCAGGCCTCTAGAGCTTTAATCGAAGTCGCCTTTCTCTTTGAATTTTTGCGGCCGTAAATCCGCCGCCTGCCGCGATGTTGGTCAAAGTCGCCTTTCTCTTTGCATTTTCGCGGCCATAAATCCGCTGCCTGCCGCGATGATGGTCGAAGTCGCCTTTCTCTTTGAATTTTTGCGGCCGTAAATCCACTGCCTGCCGCGATGTTGGTCGAAGTCGCCTTTCTTTTTGAATTTTCGCAGCAGTAAATCTGCCACCTGCCGTGATGTCGGTCTCGTAAGGTTTTTCGGGCAGCTGCGCAGAAGACGACTGCGCATTCGGCTTCGGACATGCACAGAAGGCGACTGCGCATTCAGCTTTGGACTGACCCTGCCGCGATGTTGGTCGAAGTCGCCTTTCTCTTTGAATTTTCGCGGCCGTAAATCCGCCGCCTGCCGCGATGTTGGTCGAAGTCGCCTTTCTCTTTGAATTTTCGCGGCCGTAAATCCGCCGCCTGTCGCGATGTTGGTCGAAGTCGCCTTTCTTTTTGAATTTTCGCAGCAGTAAATCCGCCACCTGCCGTGATGTCGGTCTCGTAAGGTTTTTCGGGCAGCTACGCAGAAGGCGATTGCGCATTCGGCTTCGGACATGCACAGAAGGCGACGTGTGCAGAAGGCTACTGCGCATTCGGCTTCGGATGGATGTGAGTGAGTGAGTGAGTGAGTGAGGAGACTGGCAAATTATATATAAGATACACTAATAATCCAATTGCCCTTTATTCACTCAGAATATTGAACCAATGTAGGAAACTTTATATGTGGCACTTCTACAACCACCTTTTTCTACCCTCTCAAACATAAACAGTATTTAATGTTTAGAAAATGTCTGCAATTAAAGCACTTAGGGAATTATACATCCTATGAACAAATATATTTCAAATTTAACTTTTCATCTACATCATTTTTCCACTTCTTTCAAATTAGAAACTTTGCTAAACAGAGCCTGCCCAATTTCTACACATCCCACCTATTTCTGTTCTGGAAGAAGTATTAATCAGTTGTAAAGAGAAGACAAACCGATAAAGGTTTGGGGGTTCTGTCCCTGTATACTGTCAGGCAAAAAAAATGGGTCAGACAGGTTGTGATACCATACATCAGACATATGAGGGTTGGCAGGCGAACAGTTTATGAGGTGGGAATGGAAATGAAATGATGCGTTGCTGGGAAGAAATTGTGGTAGTAGATGGGAAAATGACGTCATCAAGAGGGGACCAGGGGGTAGAAAGGAACCTGGAAGTGGCTGGTTTCTTTAGGCATCCGGGTAAAGTCACGGCGACAGTGCTTCATTTTTTCTGAGAAAGCAAAGAAAGAGAAGTTAGTACCCCGCCATTGTCCCCTGGCACAACTTGTCGCGGTGCGTGTCAGGTCCTTAAGCTGCCCTCTATGCGCTCGTGCATGACACAGTCTTGAAGACTCAGATAGCATCTCTAATATATAACAACATTTTAAAGCCCCTTCCTTTCAGAGGGAAAAGACATTTAATATTACACTTAATATTTCAGAGAAGGAGTGGAAGGCAGCCATGCATAGAATGCACTCTAGCTCCATATGCGCAATTGATTCAATCATTCAACTTAATATCTTTTATAAAGCGCATTTATCCCGTTAAAATTTCCCAAAATTTGTCTAGGACAAGATTCAATCTGTGAACATTGCAATCAAGTTCCAGCCTCACAGAGCCACATGTTTTGGATGTGCATCTAATTAGCATCATTCTGGAGAAATATCTTTGAATGACTCTCAGACACTCTTGGTGTCACAATCCCTCCTAATCCATTAACAGCCGTGTTTGGTGTACTCGCAGATGGGCTTAAAGTGAAGAAGGAAAAACAAACTGTAATTGTCTTTACCTCACTACTAGCATGTAGACTTATCTTGCTCAGATGGAAGAGTTCCACACCACTTGTTTTAAGTCAGTAGGTAACTGATGTTCTATACTATTTTAAATTGAAACAAATTAAATGCACACTTTGAGGATCTGTTCAAAGTATTTCAGAATAAGCATCTATATTAAGTAAAGTTATACTCTTCCATCCTTGCTGCTTTTAAAGTTTTGCATTGGTCATTGTCTCTCCTCTTTCTTGGGTGGGGGTTGAATTTTGGTTTGTTAAGTCTGATTTTATTGTATGGAATGTTATTTGCTTCAAATAAAAGCAATAAAAATATTTTAAAAAGTTGTGATTTTTGGTTTATGGGGCATAATGATTTGAGCTTTCTGATAATGTTTCCATTCTGTTAAAACAACAGGGACTGTTAAACAAATTAATACAAATAATATATCTTCTGCCTATGCTAACTAGAAAAATAATTCTGTACTGTTATGTGCATTTCTCATTTAAGGCTCAGTTGAAGGCAGCATACGGTTTTAACACAGAGTAAGACATTTCACATACTGTATACAACTAAATTTGTGAACTCCCATCAATCACTGCCTTTGAGCTATGTGCGATCTTTTTGACAATTCATGCCTTATACATTATACACCATTTACGTGGCTGAGAATGTCTCAGCCTTTTGTAGACAGCACATGCATAAGAGGAGGCAACTTTACTTGAACTATGCAGTGGGTCAGCAACAGGTTATAGGTTACTGTTAGGTTAAGGGTATTACATGACTGAAGCACATCCCCTACGCATATTCAGACACTGTAAGTGAAAGTGTTATCTTTCTCTCAAATGCCTGGGTGTTTATTTCACTAATTAACCATAGATGATTTCTGTTTCCGGCTAATAAATGTTAATGTTATAATATAAATATAAATATTATACTCTCTGTTGAAGGAGGTAACAACTGACAGAAATAGAACCCTGAGTTATAGAAAGGATTTTAATTACCGCATCAAAAGCAGAGATTGCTTTAAATCTGTATTCTGTATGCTTGGCTGAAATTCAACTGATTCTGATATGAACACATATCTGGGACACTAATAACTCCTTATTAGATTGCATATTATTTTAAAGCAAAACTGTAGGATTCCTAAGTGAATGTATTGTTGTTATTATTATTATTATTTAGCAGATATCTGTAATCATAGTGCACTTATAAAATACAACCTTCAACACATTTGAATACTTGGCGTAAGTGCACAATGTTAAGAGGCGATTGGGAATGACTGGTAGAGTACAAGGAATTCGGTACTGCAGACATACTTGCATTAATTGAAACAATTTGAAGCATTTCCATCTTTGAAAAAGTATTGTACAATCCTGTAAAATGCTGCTCTCAATCAATATTGTCAAATATGCAAAAAATATCTGAGATGACCCCACATGAGTTTCCTTTTGGGATTAATAAAGTATCTATCTATCTATCTATCTATCTATCTATCTATCTATCTATCTATCTATCTATCTATCTATCTATCTATCTATCTATCTATCCATGAGGAACTACAGCAGAACTAGAAGGCAGTTCTGGGCTTCATAAACAGAAAAGTCAGCAGAGGTTTACCAAGAGGCCCGATGTTAAGCCACAGAGGTAATAGGATAATCCTTTGAGAAGATTGCATGAAAAACAAGACATCTCTAGTGTGAAACAGTACTACTGGACTGAAAAGATCAATTTTCTTGGTATCTGAGTGGTGATGCCCCCTTTTCTAAATAGGATACTCCTTAGGTTTGATGGTAACAGTACAAGATAAAAGAGTCTGCACTAATAGGTGCTGCCCTGCGATGGACTAGTGCTCCATCCAGGGTTTGTTCCTGCCTTTTGTCCTATGCTGGCTGGGATAGGCTCCAGTGATCCATAAGACCCAGGTCCAGATTAAGCAGGTTAGAAAATGATATAACATGACTGATAGGTGCCAGTCACTTTATAACCAAGTAGGGATCAGAGATGCAATATACTGTATGCATAAAGGCAAAAAGACTTTAGTTGAAATCATGAAGCAATTCTAGGATTTTAACTCTGGGACTGTCACCGGATTTTAAATATTAGTTATCTCTCTGAGATTACAGAGCTTAGAGTCTGAAAGTTAACTGAGGTCAGAACTCTGTAGCCAATAGAAATAAAATGATCAAAATGTTGGTTACACGTTGTGTTTAACATACAATGGATGAATTCCTCTTCGAATTGCCCCAACTCTTTGTAAATCTCCTGTGTTTTTCTTTCATTGGCATAATCAGCATGATTTACTGGTTGTAGGTGAACTGGTGGATATTACTATATTGGTAGCAGCCCTAATGGAGGAAGTTCAAGCAATACAGATACAGGTAGGGAATCAAGGGACTTAGCTCGACAAGACCGAGAATTGTCTAACTGCACAGATGGTTCTTCATGAAGAGAGAGCAATGAGCCTCTCCCAGATATTGTTACCACTTCTTCCCAAGGATGATGTTGAGGCACACCTCCTCATCTTTGAGTGAATAGCCATTCACCATCACTAGAAACACAAGGTTTAATCAAACACTCATATATGCTTCTCAAAGTAGTAAGTGAGGACAGAAGGAATTGGGATTAATTACTCCTCCTCAAGCCTTGATAGTGTTCTCACCCTTTGAACTACTATACAGAAGACAACTCTGCAAGTTATTGGATATTTTAAAAGAAAACATGGAGTGTTCACAAGCAGCACATGCCCACCTATGCATATAACCCAGGCTTGAGCCTCCATGAGTTCAATCCTTAAGATTGGGTCATTGTCCTCATTCCCACCTCCCATTCTAAATTATTAGCCCATTGGCAGGGACCCCATGAAAGTAAAGTAAGAAGAGGTCTGATACAATCTTTGGTAAAACAACCAAACTGTGAAATGACCAAGTGTGTATACCATGTCAACTTGCTAAAACCATGGAAGGAGAGGAAACATGACCCTTACTCTGAACAGCCACACTCCCTATTGTCCAAAGGGAAAATTTCAACTTTGGACCTAATTTGACATCCCAACAATGACTGGCGCTTGAAGCAGCTATCCAGTCCATACCAAAAGTGATGGATGAGAAACTCGGTATGTAAAGGGCACATGATGCTTCAGCAGGGCTTGAATCATAGCATTTACATGACTTTTATTTTGATAATTTATTGAGTGTCTTTGGTTTACATAATTACTTTTTTTATAGTTTTTTTGCCGGGAAAAGGAAAGAAAAATGGAGACATATTGGGGTTAACAAACAAACACCTCACTGAAAAGTGAACAAGGCATTCATTTCTGTGTGTTATGCATAAAACAAATGTTACAAATGTTTATGTTAAGTTATTTACATGTTTTTTATTTTGTACTTTGCCTTTATAGCTCTTACAGTGTGTTTATGAAATAAAGTCATGGAAATGGTAATAAATATTCATAAACCATTAGTCTAGAATTTGACCATCATTCAGCCGGGGTCGCTACACTGTAGGAACTCTCTAATTGTGCATGGCATGGTTACTGACCTATGGGGCAATTGTCAGGGAATGCCCATACAAACTCCCGGATGTATAAAGAGCAGATGTGAACCAGGAAAAGATCAAGTGGCTCCACACGGCCTTCCTAGACCTGGAGAAGGCTTTTCGACTGAGTACCGCTAGACCTCAAATGGCTTGCCCTACGAACTCATGATGTACCAGAAGCCTACATCAAGTGGACACAATTGCTTCATAGTCTTCCATCATAGTCTTGTGTCCAGCCGGCATCTCACCACCCTTTACCATTAATGCATTAATTAATTACCGAGGCCTTGGAAAACATCTTGTATCACCAGAGTCCCAAAGGTATCACGACCAGGTGATCTGAATGACTTCTGGGCTATCGCTCTGACGTCACATGTGATGAAAACCATAGAGCGGCTGCTGCTTCACCACCTGAGGCCACAGGTCCGCCACGCCCTCGACCCTCTGCAGTTCGCATACCAGGAGAAGGTGGGAGCAGAGGATGCCATCATCTATATGCTACACCGATCCCTCTCCCACTTGGACAGAGGCAGTGGTGCTGTAAGAATGATGTTTCTGGACTTCTCTAGCGCCTTCAACACCATCCAACGTCTGCTCCTTAGGGACAAGCTGACAGAGATGGGAGTAGATTCATACCTGGTGCCATGGATCGTGGACTATCTTAAAGACAGACCTCAGTATGTGCGTCTCGGGAACTGCAGGTCTGACATTGTGGTCAGCAACACAGGAGCGCCGCAGGGGACTGTACTTTCTCCGGTCCTGTTCAGCCTATATACATCAGACTTCCAATACAACTCGGAGTCCTGCCACATGCAAAAGTTCGCTGACAACACTGCTATTGTAGGCTGCATTAGGAGTGGGCAGGAGGAGGAGTATAGGGACCTAATCATGGACTTTGTTAAATGGTGCGACTCAAACCACCTACACCTGAACAGCAGCAAAACCAAGGAGCTGGTGGTGGATTTTAGGAGGCCCAGGCCCCTCATGGACCCGTGATCATCAGAGGTGACTGTGTGCAGAGGGTGCAGTCCTATACTTCCTTAGAAGGCTGGCATCCTTCAACATCTGCAATAAGATGCTGCAGATGTTCTATTAGACGGTTGTGGCGAGTGCCGTCTTCTACGTGGTGGTGTGCTGGGGAGGCAGCATAAAGAAGAAGGACGCCTCACGCCTGGACAAACTGGTGAGGAAGGCAGGCTCTATTGTAGGCATGGAGCTGGACAGTTTGACATCTGTGGCAGAGCGACAGGCACTGAGCAGGCTCCTGTCAATAATGGAGAATCCACTGCATCCACTGAACAGTATCATCTACAGACAGAGGAGCAGTTTCAGCAACAGACTGCTGTCACTGTCCTTCTCCACTGATAGACTGAGGAGATCGTTCCCCCCCCCCCCCCCCACATATGTGACTCTTCAATTCCACCCGGGGGGATAAATGTTAACATTATTCAAAGTTATTGTCAGTTATACCTGCATTGTTATCACTCTTTAATTTAATATTGTGTTTATCAGTATGCTGCTGCTGGAGTATGTGAATTTCCCCTTGGGATTAATAAAGTATCTATCTATCTATCTATCTATCTATCTATCTATCTATCTATCTATCTATCTATCTATCTATCTATCTATCTAATGCGGGTGCCGGCACTTTAGCCCATGCTTTTCAACCTATGCATGGACACAACTACTGTGGATGTCCAGATGATGCATCCATTGACACCCCTGTATGCCAATGACGTTGTGCTTACAGAGGAAACTCAGTAGGCCTTAGAAGATCTTATGCAGCAATGGAAAAAACAACCTGAAGTATATGGTCTCTGATAGAATATCAAAAAAATACAATACTTGGAGTGTGGTATGCAGACCAACAGGACAATCCGAGTCAATGAACAAGAGCTTAAGAAGGTCACTGAATTTAAATACTTGGGATTGCTCGTCTGTACACATGGTGACAAACTCCTGGACACTCGAGCTTGAGTCAATGCAGCCTGGCTGAAGTGATGCCAAGTCACTGTCCTCTGTGCAAGATCCCAAACTATCTCCAGGGGAAGATCTACAAAGCAGTCATCCACCCAGTGGCCATGTATGGGGCTGAATGCTGGCCAGCCTGCACCAAGCATGAGCATTCACTGCATGTCATGATGATGCGAATGCTGCAATGAGTTCTTAGCCTCACTACATTCAACCACATTATGAACAAAGATGTCTGGAAGCTGATGTACGTGGCGCTGATTGATGAAAAGCTGCATAGTGCACGACTCCAATGGTATGGCCACATCATCCGAAGTAATGACAGTTTGGTGGCCAAGACAGCTCTGTGCCTGAGCCCACAAGCCAAGCAACCATAAGGAAGACTGCAAAAATGCTGGCTTGACTGAATCACAGAAGATATGTGGTAAGTCAACATCACCCCTGGCAACGCCCTTGACTGGAACAAGTGGAGATTGGCGTGTTCCACAGCTGACCCTGCACGAAAGCGGGAAAACAAAAGGAGAATTTTCAGTTGCACAAAGTAAAATTTCTAAACATAGCTCAGTTTCCAATCATATTCATTGAAAGGTGAATGAAGTTCACTGCTAACTAAGTAATACTGGTTTGAAATAGAAAAGCAGCTATTCTACAGTGCATCACTACTTACAAAACAAAGCATTGTGCTTGTGAATTCAAACTTCTGGAATCTATAATATTAGCAGCATTTGCAAGAAAAAGCTGTAATAATCTGCAGTGTGTACACTCATACAACAGGACATGTTACTAATTAGAATGATTGATACCAAAGACTTTCAGCAGCTAATTGGTTTTCTTGAGTTTATTTTTTATATAATGCAACAAAATTCAAAAGTTTCTAGCCCTAGGAAATTTGTGTTGTGGGCATATCATTTTTGAAAATTATTTTGATAATTTTACCTAGACTCTTAGTTTTAGGTTATTGGAAGTCTGTTCAATAACCCTGGGAGGCTGTTCACCTATCTACCAGGAAAGCAACACACCTCTACCTGGAACAAGGCTGTATGTCAATTTTCCTAATAAATGAGTCCCCACTGACTCCTACCTCTCTTTCTCTGGGGGCTGGTTTAGACATGACGCCTGTAGCTCAACTTCCCCCTTTATCATTGTAGAGGGTTTTGAGTCTGTGTTCAGCTAGACAAGGTCCTGAAAGTGGTCAGACACCTCTAACTCTAGAATTAATATCTGTCACTGCATCAAAGACTATAGTAACTTCTGTGTCATCACAGTGGTATCCACAAAAACAGTGTGTTGCTTTCCAAACACCAAGTCCTGGATTACTAAAGAGCTAAAATGTGTCCTGAATGAGAAAAAGAGAACTGGGCATAATTACTGGACTCAAACAATCCAAGATTCTGGTGCTAGAAGGGTATATGGACAAAGCTAACACCCTGAACCAATATTTTAATAGATTTTCCTCCCATTGCCACTTTCCTCCAATGACCAGTTTCCAAACACCATCTGTACTACATCAAAAAAAATCCTACCTCATCAACTGGTATGGCCAGTGACAAGTCCACTTCTGACCATTAGTTTGTACTGTCCATAACTGAAGACCAACTAAGGAGACAACTGAGGAAGTTACACCCAGAGGAAGCTGCTGGACCAAATTGAGTAAATTGAGTTCTTAAGACTTGTTCTAACCAACTTTGTGTTGTCCTGTTGTCATTTGTTCAGTCTGTCCTTAAGGCTTCAAAAAATCCACTGCTGTTGAAAACATCCTGCATTGTTCAAGTTCCTAAGAAGCCAGGCGGCTCTTCATCTAATGACATCAGACCAGTGGCACTTACGTCTCACATCATGAAGACCTTTGAGAGACTGGTCCTAGACCATATGATTCCTCTTGTGGTAGATCACCTAGACCCAAAGCAGTTTGCTGTTTCGGACAAAGATGGGAGTGGAAGATGTAATTATCTATCTGCTACACAACACTTATTCTCACCTGGATAAAGCTGGCAGTGCTGTGAGGATTATGTTTTTTCATTTCTCTGGAGCCTTCAATTCCATCCAGACATCCCTGTTATGGGGTAAACTCAGAAATATGCAGTTGGATGCAACTATCGTGTCCTGGATAGTGGACTATCTTGGGCCAGACCAAAGTTTGTAAGACTCAAGGACTGTGTTTCTGATACAGATGTGAGCAACACTAGAGCACCATAAGGAACGATCCTGTCACCTTTTCTCTTAACTCCGGACACCTCATACTATAAATATAAAACCAGCTCATGTAACTTGCTGAAATTCTCAGATGATTTTGAACTTTATGGGGTGTATTAATAAAGGGGATGAGAGAGTATATGGATAAGATGCAGTGTTGGTTCCTGGTTTCAGGTGGTCACTATTCAAGGAGTGGATGAAGAGATGCTCCACTCCTACAAGTACTTGGGGGTCCACATCAATGACAGGTTGGACTAGTTTTGGGACATAGAGGAACTATATAAGAAAGGACAAAGCAGGATTATTTTATCCTTAGAAGACTGCATAATGTGGGAAGTGACGTCCTTCACATCTTCTATAACTCTGTGATGGCCAGTATGATTTTCTACACTGTGGTGTGCTGGGCTGGTAACATCAATTCAAGAGAAGCCCACCCAATCAACAAGCTAATTGAAAGGGCAGGCTCAGTTATAGGATGCACTATGGACCGCGTGGAGGTCGTAGCAAAGGAGAGAATGAAAACTAAACTGAGTGCCATTATGGACAAATCCTCTCTCTGACACACTAACACTGAGGACTTTCAGCCAATGAATCATTCATCAGAAGTGTGGCAAGAAACACTACCGGGCTCCTTTATACCAACAGAAATACGTCTGCATAATGCCCCTCTGACTGTGACAGCCAAACCAAGAACTTTTCTTTCTTTTTAATTATCTTGCTTTATAGTCATTCCGGTTTGTGCTCATAGTGTGTATGTATGTTTATTCACTTACTTATCTACCTATTTAAGTATTTTTATTTAAAGATATTCTGTAAAAGGCCATTTATCTCTGGATACAAATGAACATCTATCTATCTATCTATCTATCTATCTATCTATCTATCTATCTATCTATCTATCTATCTATCTATCTATCTATTGCCCAGGGACATTGTGCACTTCTTACTTTGCTCTTACATACAACTGTGACCCACCTGTCTCTACCTCAATGGAGAGGAGTCATCACCCATTCCACTTTAGGGGTACATACTGTTTATTTAAAGGACTCCAAGATAAATTCTTCCAATTCTGCATGATGTCTTGCTAAAACTACGGAGGCAGCAGAAGTATCTACATAATTAATGTTATTTAAACAAGCACCTGTTGTAGCAGATTTAGTGTAATGGACATGAAACATAATCAGCATGGCCATTCTGATTACCTACCCTGGTTAACAAGAACATTAGACCAATGATTCTGGTTGTGATTATTTTTTTTATCATAGCCATGAACAACATATAAACACTAAATAGGAATGGCCCATACACAAGCTTCTACTGCTATATTAGAAATTATTCTGGTTGGATGGATCATCCACACAATATCAGATTATCTGAGGAAGTCAGAGCTGGTCAAATGGATTTTGTTCTTGCACTATTTTAGGTGTTCACCTACTGTATGATTTGGATGTTGTGTGTAACTAATTAAACATATTACAGTACCTCCTTACTTTCAACATGAACTTGACTGTTTTGGTCTGTATTATTTCTCTACAGTGGACTTTATAACCCATAATGCTGCATTTCTCCAAAGTCTCTGAGTCGCTGTCAAAGCACTGTGCTGCAATAGCTAGTTTACTTGAAGTCTTCAGAGGTAGATGAATGGGATGTTTTCATTTATCTCACTAGAATAGCATACTGCTGTTATGGAACTCTGGATTGGTATTATTGCTCAATGGTAATTTGGCCCTTTTGGTTAACATATCAGTGAATTCCATAAAAGTGGTTAAGCGTAAAAAGTCTTACCATATGTACTGTATGTTAATAGTGATAAAGACCTTTTGTGAGTAAATGAATTATATAATCCTTTCAACTGTCCATTTTCCTAATTAGTTTTGTCTACTACTGATGGAGCTGAAGGTTTTTCTAGCAGCATCAGGCACATCTCTGCAAGCAAGTGAATATTTATCATTAAGGTAGTTCTGTAGAATCACATATGGTCATATGTATAGTAGTGTGTAACCAAGAAGAATTAAAAGAAACAAAAAAGAAGCAGTAAGCAGGTAAAATACTCATGTTATTTATAAATTAAGTACACCACTTCCTTTTGGTGAAAAATGAAATGATGAGGTGCACTGCTTCCTTATAATGACTTTAAAAACTTGAGTGGTGGAATACTTTCTGGCGTAATCATTTTGAAACTTGAATGTGATATACTGTATTCTGTTAAACGGTGGCAGTGAGTGATGGAGCCTTAGCTGGTCATTGCCCTGCACATTTTTTATCAACTGTAGAACCATTCTGCTGTGTGTCTTCATTAAGATTTATGCTGTGAATATCTATACCACAGATGACTGCTAGTTCTGCATTTCTTTGTCAATCCAAAAAAGGAAAAAAGAAAATTCACCAGAAGTACTGTTTTAATTAAATGTATTTTTTTATTTAAAGATTTAAATTTATTTAAAAAGTTAGCCTGAACCAGTCCAACAAAAAAATTTTGTGACCCAAAATGAGCTCTTAATGAGGGCAATCTATCTTAGCTTAATGAGTTCACTGATTAAAAAGATAAAGAAATGAATGCATTGTTGACTGCTTTGGTTCATTCCCACTGATCAATTGTTTTACCTCTGGCAGTAAATGTCAAGTCAAGTCAAGCTTATTGTTATGTGTGCATATACTGTTGAAAAATGAAATTCTTATTTGCATGTCCCTTCAGAACAGTTGAAAAAAATACAATACAAATAAATACATAAAATATACATAGTATGCAACATATCTATTTAAATATATAAATATATACTGTATATATACTGTGGTGAAATAAGCCACAATAAAATGCTCAAGAAGAGTTAGGGAATGTCCCTGTATATTGTCCAACAGACATAGATGAGAATAATTTCAAAAAGAAATCAAAATTTGATAACAATAGAAACATACAGTCAGAATCATGGTGTTTATATAGCGAAATAAGAAAACATGGTGGAAGGAAGTGACACAATGGAAGAAGAGACGTCATCGGGAATGGCTGGAAGTGATGTCACTGTACAGGATCTGGAAGTGACGTCACGGATGTTTCGTTGTGTGAGGCCATGGCCATTTCATGAGACCAGAAGTAAGGTAGGTGGATTATGGTTTTTCTTCTTTATTTCTGCAGACAAAGAGAGGGATACATCAGTGCACATAACCAACCCCTCATCTGGCAAAATATCACTCACCTTAGGACTTGATGGTTGCTTCCTAAGCAAACATGTGTGACAATACATATATGTGCAATATATATTTGCAAGTACTATATATTTACACACACTGTGATGTTACACTATTTGTTGTTACAATATTTGTTCTTATGATTGACTGTTTAGCAAACTTACAGCTTGCAGGTAGAAACTGTACCTGAATCTACTTTCATGAGTGTCAATGATCCTTCTAGCATTTGCTAGATTGTCGGAGTGAGAAAAGTGACTGGTCAGGACGACTGAGTCCCATACTTGTGCTGTTTGCCTTTGTAAGGCAGCAAGTCTTGCATATGTCCTGAACAGTAAACAGCAGGATGCTGATAATACCCTCTGCTGTGCTTTATGTTCTTGAGTCGAGTAGGTGAAATACCAGAATATGATGTAGCCAGTCAATATGGACTCCATAGTACACCTGTAGAAGTTCAAGAGAACAGATGGAGGCAGGCGAGTGAGATGTTTGAGGAACTAGTGGCCCTGTTAAGCCTTTTTTAACAACAGAGCAAATGTGCAGTGTCCACTTCAGCTCATTAGTGATAGTCACCATTTCAATCGCATCCCTCTAAAACAGATAGATGTGTGGTGAGATTATTGTCCTGGCACCACTTAGACCTCTTGTTTGTAAGCCATCTCATAATGTGATGATAACACCTTGATGGTGGTGTCGCCAGAAAATTTATTGATGGTGTTACAGCTATGTCTTGCTAAACAGCTATGTCAGAGATGAACAAGGGGTGCAGATGAGGACACAGCACACTACTCTGTGAAGTGCCTGTGCTGAGGGTCAGCATGGATGATGTAATGCTGCCAGTCTGCACATGCTAAGGTCTTTCAGTCTTTAGAAATTGAAAATCCAGTTGGAACGGGTGAGGCTAATTTTGAAATTGAAGAGTTTGGTGATCAGTTTTGATGTTATAACAGTGTTAAATAATGAACTGTTATCTATTGTACAAAGAGCACTCTGGCATAACAGTTTTTATTATCCAGATGTGCCAAAGTGTATCTGGAATATTTCATTTAATTTGTCCCTGCACCATTCTCATAAAGCACTTCATTACAATTGGAATAAGTGTTATTGGTCTGTAATAATTCAGGCAGCCCAATTTTGATTTCTTAGGCACATGAATAATTGTTGTCGTTGTGAAGCAATTTGAGATTCCCTCAGTAAACTATTAAAGATGTTACTGAGATGTCAGAAAATTGGTATTCCACATTCTGATTTTTCCATCCTGGCCAGATTAATTCTCCTTATATGATGTAGAGAAAGAAAGATAAATCAAGTGGTGCTAAAGGCACAAATGAATGACAGGCTGCTGGTTGTCCTGATCAAAACTAACATAGAAACCATTAATTAGTCTGAAAAGGAAAATAAAGATTATATTTGGGATTTCTGTAAGCATTAACTTTTGCCATAGCTTGCACAAATTGTTACAGCTGTTAAGTTTTCTCTCTTGTTTACTCCTGTACTGACGTTTAGCCAGTTTGATTGCTTTTCTGACTTTGTATCTGCATTTCTAGCATTTTTCCGTATCATTGCTTCTAAATGCATATTTGCATGGTTTAAGTCAATTCCTAATGTCAGTGATCCATGATTTCATATTAAGAAATACATGGAATGTTTTCACAGGCACACAGTTGTCAACACAATATTTGATTAATCCTGTTACAGTGACTGCGTATTCATTCAAATTTGATGCAGACTTTTTAAACATTTACGTTTACACAATCAAAGCAGTCTGGAGATTTTCCTCTGTTTCTCTCACTCATCCTGCTCCACACGCTGTTTGTAGGATGGCAACAGTAGGGCTGACAGGTGATCAGACCGTCCAAAGTGGGGAGGCAGTAGATAACAATATTAGCATCCTTTATGAAGGAATACTTAGGGTAAACATTCCTTGAATTTGATTTAATGAAGTCATCAACAACAGTAAATAATTCCTCAGGATATAAATGTTCATATTCTGTAATAATGTTGCACAGATCATTCAGCTCATTCTTCATGTTTACTTGTGAAGGAATACAAACAGAGAAAACGGACAACACTTGATCAATAAATATTATAGATTAGATAAAATATTTTTGAGAAAGTTTTAACATTTGTGCATCAAACATTAAAGCTATTTGGGTATTGTACATTGTCTGGTGTCTCAGTAGTTACAGCAGGCAGTGTGGTGCGGTTCAGATCCTGACATTGTGTGACCCTGAGCAAATCACTTCACCTGGCAGTGCTCCAAAAGGAAAAGGAAAAGAAATGTATCTCAAATGTTTTAAGTCACTTTGGATAAAGGAGTCGGTCAAATAAATAAATGTGGTTAGCCACATGTACAAGAAACAAGACACATAGCAGTTTCTGTTGTTTTTCTGTGTAGCTAGTCTTGTTTGTGTGTTGTCTTGTGCAGGTTCTGTGCAGGGTGGAGTCCTGGGGGCCCACTATGGCTGCAGGTTTTTGTTCCAACCAGATTCATAAATCAGTGACAACAACAGACAACACTGATCTCATTTAATTAGCTGGTATTTTTTTCTTTCTCTTTTTCTACATTCAGAAAAGCATAGCAGCATGATTTTCACATTTATAAGACACTTAGAAATATTTCTATTTTTGGTATAGATTTGAATGCTTAAATTTCTTTTGTCGCTCTTTCTCTGTGTAGTTTGCTCCCTTCATTGTATCATAATACAAGCAATTAACAATGAGCAGAGCAGACACCCAGGCAAACAGCACTGAATTATGAAAGGCTCCAACTATTTTAGCATCAGACCCACTAATTAGTAAATAATGGATTAATTAAACAATTACAACATATGAAGATATTGTTAAAAAGAAAAAAACACATTATTCCCATATAACTGCTTAGTACATTTTAATGAACACATTTTTTACCAGACTTATTTTTCTAATTTCTATATTGTTCCCAAAATTCAGAATCTGGGAAATAATAGTTCACTTAATTAGCCCAGGAGTCCAATTAAAAACAGAAGCTGGTTGGAATAAAAACCTGCAGCCACAGTTGGTCCCCAGAACCAAGTTTGAGAACTCCTGGTCTAGTTTATTATCCAGTAACTGCATATTGGCCAGAAGAATTCTGGGCTCTGGAGCTTGGTTGCCACTGTGTTTTGTTCTTACTTGGGCAACATTCCTTTGTCACTGATTCCTAGCTCCCTTTTTCCACTAATTCTTAGTTGAGTCATGGCGGTTGTATTGTATGAGAACAAATGAAAGCAAAAGCTCTGTATTTATCAAGCTAAAAGTTAAATTCAGTGTACTTGGTCCAATTTTTAAATGTATTTGTCAATCATTATTAATCATTATAACTGACTTTACAAACAACAACAATAATACAATTATACATAAAAGATATATATACTTTGAATATACTGCGGACACCAGGGGGCATTCCAGCTCCTCAAACACACCAGCACAAGCAGGCTCAGACACAAGTCTAAAAGGCATAGTCTTTAATTGTGGGAAACTCTTTTCCAAGTGTTTCCCACCATAGCCACAAGTAGAGTACAACTCTTTTCATCCTTCTCTCACTTGCTGCCTCCTCCTTCCTCCAGACTCTTGCTTGTCCATGTGAGGCAGGTAGCTCACTGTATCTCCCACCTGGGACTACTTCCGGTGCTCTGTAGACATGGTCTGAAAGCACTTCCGGGTGAGATCTAAACCCCATGAAGCAGCGGTCCCCAGTTCCTGCAGCACCCCCTGGCTGCACCCACAGAACCCGACAAGGCTAACTCAAAGAACTCCATGTCCCTTGCTGCCCTGTGGGAATCTGTGGCACCACTAAAACCTAGGGAGTTTGCCATTTAGCGCTCCATTGGCTATAATGCCCTGTTCATGCTCTCTGCCCCAGTCCTTCCATGTCGAGGGATTCCCTGCTGGGTAAGGAATTGGGCCATCCAGTACAATATACATATATATAAACTAGGGGGTTTTCCCCTGCTCGCTTCACTCGCCAACCTGAGCGAACGCACCCCAAGGAGACGCGGTTGCTCCTCCAAAACCCCCTATTAAACGGTGATACAATGGGAAACAAATATAGTCTTTTTTTTACCTACTCTTTGCTCGATCAGCTGCTGGCTTGCTGCTGCTGCCGTGCCATGTGATCTACATCTCACACGGCGCTTCAAACATTTAAAAGCCTATACAGCAACTGTCCTACTCTTTGTCTTTTATTTCTGGCCCCGGTTAAATCTCTTGGTACAAAGTCTCGTCTTGCGGGACGTGAGTTCTTGATATTTTAGTTTATAATTTAAAAACGGAATAGGAATCTGAAAATTGAACAACATCACATTAAAGTTTGATAAATTCTGAAAAGAATGATGCCAAACATATATACGTAGGTTTTAAAATAAGCCCGATTTAAAGCGTGACAAAAAACGTGACATAAAATCGTTGCACTTTTAGGGTTAGAATTTTATATATATAGAGTAGATATATAAATATATATAGATGTTGCTAATCTCTGAGACCAAAATGTCTAAAAACTACTAAAAACTATTAGATCCAAGCATTTAGACTTTTGAAACAATTGTAGTAGTTTTTATTAAAAAAAGATTTTCATAAAGTTGTATTAGAAAGTAGTGTTGGTGCATTATTTAGAGCTACTTTCTCACAATCCCAAAGTCCATGGTTCAGACCCAGACAAGGCACTGCCTTTGCGGCATTTGCATGTCACCCTCATATCTTTGTGGGTTTTTGGTTGAATTCCAAACACTTGTATGATTAGTTAAGGGTATGCTGTTGGAGGATGTGCTCAAATGTTTACTGTTCATTTACTACATACAGTTAGGTCCATAAATATTTGGACAGAGACAACTTTTTTCTAATTTTGGTTCTGTACATTACCACAATGAATTGTAAATGAAACAACTCAGATGCAGTTGAAGTGCAGAATTTCAGCTTTAATTCAGTGGGGTGAACAAAACGATTGCATAAAAATGTGAGGCAACTAAAGCATTTTTTTAACACAATCCCTTCATTTCAGGGGCTCAGAAGTAATTGGACAAATTAAATAACTGGAAATAAAATGTTAATTTCTAATACTTGGTTGAAAACCCTTTGCTGGCAATGACAGCCTGAAGTCTTGAACTCATGGACATCACCAGATGCTGGGTTTCCTTCTTTTTAATGCTCTGCCAGGCCTTTACTGCAGCGGCTTTCAGTTGCTGTTTGTTTGTGGGCCTTTCTGTCTGAAGTTTAGTCTTCAACAAGTGAAATGCCTGCTCAATTGGGTTAAGATCAGGTGACTGACTTGGCCATTCAAGAATTTTCCACTTCTTTGCTTTAATAAACTCCTGGGTTGCAGGTTGCTTTGGCTGTATGTTTTGGGTCATTGTCCATCTGTATCATGAAACGCCGCCCAATCAATTGACTGCATTTAGCTGGATTTGAGCAGAGAGTAGGTCTCTGAACACCTCAGAATTCATTCGGCTGCTTCTGTCCTGTGTCACATCATCAATAAACACTAGTGTCCCAGTGCCACTGGCAGCCATGCACGCCCAAGCCATCACACTGCCTCCACCGTGTTTTACAGATGATGTGGTATGCTTTGGATAATAAGCTGTTTCACGCCTTCTCCATACTTTTTTCTTGCCATCATTCTGGTAGAGGTTGATCTTGGTTTCATCTGTCCAAAGAATGTTTTTCCAGAACTGTGCTGGTTTTTTTTAGATGTTCTTTAGCAAAGTCCAATCTAGCCTTTCTATTCTTGAGGCTTATGAGTGGCTTGCACCTTGCAGTGCACCCTCTGTATTTACTTTCATGCAGTCTTCTCTTTATGGTAGACTTGGATATCGATACGCCTACCCCCTGGAGAGTGTTGTTCACTTGGTTGGCTGTTGTGAAGGGGTTTCTCTTCACCATGGAAATGATTCTGCGATCATCCATTACTGTTGTCTTCCGTGGACGTCCAGGTCTTTTTGCGTTGCTGAGTTCACCAGTGCTTGCTTTCTTTCTCAGGATGTACCAAACTGTAGATTTTGCCACTCATAATATTGTAGCAATTTCTCGGATGGGTTTTTTCTGTTTTCGCAGCTTAAGGATGGCTTCTTTCACCTGCATGGAGAGCTTCTTTGACCGCATGCTGTCTGTTCACAGCAAAATCTTCCACATGCAAGCACCACACCTCAAAGTCCAATTACTTTTGAGCCCTTGAAATGAAGGGATTGTGTTAAAAAAATGCTTTAGTTGCCTCACATTTTTATGCAATCATTTTGTTCACCCCACTGAAATAAAGCTGAAAGTCTGCACTTCAACTGCATCTGAGTTGTTTCATTTAAAATTCATTGTGGTAATGTACAGAACCAAAATTAGAAAAAAGTTGTCTCTGTCCAAATATTTATGGACCTAACTGTAGCTGCTGTAACTGGCAAGTTCAGAATATGGAAGCATGATGAGTTTTTGGTCAGGTAAACTGAGACATTATTTGATATTTTACTTAAAATGTTGCCTTACCGCAATGATAATAGAGGTTGTGGATTTTACAAGTATTAATTAAGAGACTTCAGGAGAAATAAAGATTTCTCAACTCATGAATGTATTTCTCAGATCATTACCCCAGAAGACCTCAAAACCAATGCAAAGTTTATTTTACACAAGGTATATGGCACACAAAAAGCCTCAGCCATAACTAATTGAGCCTTAATTAGTAGAAAGCCCTCAAGAGTATCTTGAAAATAGAAACAGGAGGAAAGACAAAAGTTTTTAGAGCTGATTAAGTGTACAAGTGAAGCCAACAGGAAGATAAGGAAATCCTGCTGTGTTTGTTTGTTAGTCCCAGCAGGGTAGCTAGAATTGCTGCATTTTGTTTGTGTTTGGAGCAATGGCTATCCTTGTTCTGAATAGCTCAGTGTTCAGATCTGGCCGTGAGCCTTTTACACAAAACAAAACTCATTTTTAAATAATGTTCTGAGCGGCATTACTGTGACTACAGCCTTACTGTAATATATACATTTAAAATCACTTGATTTATTTAACTATTGCATTTAAGAGGAAAAGTACGCTTGTAAAAACTCAAGTTCACTCTCTTTTTGGTGGAGGTACAGGGAGACTAAATGACTTGAGGAGTCTACAGACTCTACTAACGGTGAAAAGAGATATGCAGTGACTTGGTGCAAGAATATAAAAGTAATTATGCTTTTAATTTTGTTAGCTGTCCCCTGTAATCAGACTTAAATCTATTGTTTGGCTCATTCATTCATGGAGTGCACAAAGGAAGGATATACAGTATAATAGTACTTTGAAAGATTAAACAAAGTAATTGTACCTTTTCTTTTCTTACATTCCCTTCTGCACCCACTCTCTCATAGATTTGAAGTGAGTCCTTATCTTGAGTCATGATTTAGGAGAGTGGATATAATAGTAAATTTCTTTGTAAAAATAATGCTAAAGATACGTTGACTTACTTGGTGTGTCTCATACCGACATTTTGTAATACCTTTTACTTTTTGTAAAACCATGCGTTACACACACGCGATTGGAAGACAACCTCAGGGCTCAGTTGATAGTAATTACCCTCTGAGCCAGGGGCTGGTGCTGACATCTAATGCTTCTCTTCTCCCTCCCCTTGTCGAAAGAATGATTGACAGACAGGTCTTCAATTACATCACTTCTGGTTTCCTGTCTAATGAACCCACCTCTTCCCCCGAGTTTCCTGTATAAACCGCCATCCTGGAACAGGCAGCTAATGACTGTCTGAAGAAGACTTGTCCTGTCCTTATTTCCAAGCTTCATCATTATATGTGGGAATAAATTCAGTGCCCCCAACATTTTATGATCTCTTTTTGTTTGTTCTTTTACACCTAGTTTCCCTGTTCTTTTACACATGGTACCCCTAACTAAGCAGTTTATAACTAACTTCAATCAGATTATCATTTTTTTAATGACTACTATCTCATTGTGCTTTAAGTGATAATGTACTGTATATTTGCATAATACTATAGCTTGTGCTCTGGTACAAGGACTAGTTTAGTGTCAGTTAATCGATCACAGTGGGAATTGTACCTACTACTGTGTGGCTTACAGTTGTGGTTAAATGAGGTAATCCACGAGTCCAAAATAAGGTTGCTCCTTTTAATAATGGTGCTGGCTAAGCAAATCAAACAAGTGCACAATGGTGCAAACAAGAGCAAAAAAACGTTATTAGGCTGTAGGGCCTCCAAATAAATACTGCGGTAGCTCTGAGAAGCAGTCAAGGCTTAGGTAGGAGCTCCTTCCAGCAGTCTACTCTTTCCTAAATGAGACCCAACCTTCCGGGAGCACAGAGTCAGTTGCGCTCATTAGCATCTGAAAATAGAGATCATGCTGCCAGTGATACGGTCCCCTAGTGTCCCAGCGTGGTATTGCATATCTCTGATGAGCACAGAAGGTGACCCTCAGATATGCATTCATGCATGACACAAGTCCAACACTTTTGTACAGGGTTGCTCTACTTATTACATGTCAAAGATACTATATCATACTGGCACATTAGAAAAGACATGTCAGATGAAGCTGGCTGGCTTGCATCTTTAAATTTTGTATTCTTTTTTTAACCATTATTATCACAATTATTTTTTAAGTTATTCTATATTTTTTATTACAATGTACAGAACATTTTTTTATATGTTACTGTATACAGTTAACTCTTTGTACTTTGTCTATCATTTAGTGCACTTATAAATTGAGTTTGTTCAAAAAATGAGTATTGCCCATGTCACACACGCTTGCATGGGAGGCAAAAAAGGTAATTCCATGCCAGACCAGAGGTAGCAGTGTGCACTGATCCTTTCTCTTTTCTCCCTGCAGATCAGCCACGGGAAGTTCCACTGGGGCTCGATGATATAACTTCCGGTTCCTCTCCAGATGATGTAATTTCCCCGATTGGCTTTAAAACTGCCATATTCCAGTTCTGTTATCTCAGTTCTGTTTTGGACTCGTATTTGTAAAAACCTATTATTCAATGGTGCCTTTTTTTTCAGCCAAACTTCAAGTATACAGGGTGGCTACCCCAAACCTTTTTGTTGTGTTAAGGCATGTCTTTTCACACCCAAAAATAAAACAAATCTAAACAACTACAAATGAAAAAAATGCTTAAGAATGCCACAGATACTAACGAGATGTCAAAATTTTGTTGCCTTGTAATAATGTTATATTGTCTATGGAGTTATAGTGTTTTCTTAAATAATTACAAATATTATTTGTTTTTATGTTATTTATCTTTTCTTAGTTTAAGCTCTGCTGCTCCCTGGTACAGGTACAGACAACTTAACCATAAGTGGGAAGCAAATGAATATTGTATGAAGAATAAAATGAACAAAACATGAGCATAAAGAGCAGTGGAGGAAATTGGAAGCGCAGCCCTGTATACAAATGACTGTGAAAAACACGCAATTTAACAATACATACTTGTAGCATAAATCTCAAACCAAACTGATTTTTATTAATGTACTGGTTGCTTTAAAACAGGAGCTTTGATCGTATTTGCCCACAGCAACCATCTGCAAAATATCGTTTGAAGTAGTGATAGTACAAAGAAGTTGGATAATAACAAAGGGCAGTACTTCAGAGATAATAGCATAGACGTAATCAAAGCACAAATCGATTTTTTTTAAACTTATATGACTTTCTCTTACTTGAAAGGATATATACAAGATTGATCATAGTTATAAATTCATACGAGTAATTCTGTCTGAACTCCCCAAGACAAATTTCTGCAAAGAGCAGAAACCTGCTACAGTTGTACCCAATTGTTCACTCAGCCAGACTTGCAGTGTGTACAAAAAAAGAAAGTAAATGAATCAAAGAAAGAAACACTATTGTCAAATACAGTAAAATGACACTTTAAAAGTGCATTATCAAAACAAGCTTAACATACTGCACCCATATCACCTTCTTCTCCTCATTATAATACTTTGTTCCTTGCATCACATACAAAATGCAGAGCACTAAAGAAAAAGTCCCACTTAGCTGGACACCAGCCTCTCATTTTTCTGGCATAAGTATGCAATATTATTAACGTAATAAAATCTTGTTTATTTGGCACCTTTTACTTCTTAATCCATTTAGCTTATTTGAAATGTCTTTGTTTTAATGAGTTAAATACAACATTAAAACCACTGGCCTAATATTAAGTAGGTCTCCCTTATGTCGCCAAAACAGCTCAGCCCATCGAGGTATGAACAAGGAAAGACCTCTGAAGTGTCTTGAGGTATCTGGCAACAAGATGTTAACAGCAGCTCCTTGAAAGTCCTGTAAGTTGCAAGGTAGGGCTTTTATGGCTTGGACTTGTTTTTCCAGCTCATCCCACAGATGCTTGATCAGATTGAGATCTTCGGAATCTCCAGGCCAAGTCAACACCTTGAACTCTTTGTTGTATTCCTCAAAATATTCCTGAACAATTCTTGCAGTGTGACAGTGCTGCATTATCCTTGAAGGGGGTCAGCAGATCACTGCCCAGAACTTCACACTGCTTCTGCCACCTTCACTTCTTCCCATAGTGCATTCTGCTGTCGTCTTTTCCCCAGGTAAATGATGCAAATGTACCCGGCATTCCA
The DNA here is from genome assembly GCF_900747795.2 of Erpetoichthys calabaricus. NCBI lineage: Eukaryota > Metazoa > Chordata > Cladistia > Polypteriformes > Polypteridae > Erpetoichthys > Erpetoichthys calabaricus. The sequence continues at coordinate 245,142,023 of NC_041394.2, forward strand.
CATGATCTAAAACAAAATGCGATATGGCAGACCAGGCCACCCTCTTGCATTGTTTTTTTGGTCCAGTTCCAAACACTCACATGTTCCTGGCAGTGGACAGGAGTCAGCATGGGCACTAAGACCAGTCTGCAGCTATGCAGCCCCATTTGCAGCAAGCTGTGATGCACTGCTTGTTTTGACACTTTTCTGTCATGACCACCAACACATTTTTCAGCAATTTGTTCTACAGTAGCTCTTCTGTGGGATTGGACCAGACAGGGGAGCCTTTGCTCCCCACATGCTTCAATGAGCCTTGGGTGCCCATGATCCTGTTGCTGGTTCACTGGTTGTCCTTCCTTGAACCACTTTTGGTAGATGCTAACCACTGCATACCAGGAACACCCCATAAGACCTGTCATTTTGGAGATACTTTGACCCTGTCATCTTGGCATCACAATTTGGCTCTTGTTGTAGTTGCTCTAATTTTTTACAGTTGCTCATTTTTCCTGCTTCCAACACATCACCTTCAAGAACTGACTGTTCACTTGCTGCCTAATATATGCCACCCATTGTAACAACATAATTAGTATTATTCACTTCACTTGTCAGTGGTTTTGTTATGGTCTGATTGATGTTTATCCTTTTGTTTCTTTTTGCTCTCTAGCTGGCAGGGTTTTTTCAGAATCCATCCAGCAAAGGCCATACAGTAGGTTATTCTTCACAGAATTTTCTTATTACCTAGTCTGATTTTATTTTTGTTTATCATGATATTTAAGAAAATTACTTTTAATTGAAGTGAAAGGAAGAGTGGCAAAAATCTCCTGTCTTTAAAGTGGTCCTTTTTCACTGGAAACACTGTACATGGTTAGAAATAGATTAAGAAAAAAATATTCTTATCCACACTTTCTTTAACAAGCCCAGAGTCCTGCACACATTTACAAATATAAAGTGGACACAAAACAAAATTGCTGACTTTAAAAAGTTCAATGTAACATGTATTTGGAAACACACAAATATATACTTTGTGCAGCAGAGAGTGTTAGCTCCGCAGATGGACCAGATTTAGTGCTGGGAAATGCACTATGGTAAGATCACTTCGCTTCAGTACTGCCACAAAGCCACAAAAGCAACAATATAATCACAATAACATGAAAATACAATCACAAGACCATTAATAATTTTATATTTGGCTCATATTAAAGAACAAAAGGCTCTTCAATCATAAAGTAACAGCAGAGTGACTGTTGCTGTAATGATCAGGTTGCCTCCCATCCCTCTGTCTTTCTCTCTCTTATAACTGAGGTGCTCTCAGTGTGCTGACTGATGTCTTGTCAGGGTGTGAAGAGAAGTCTGAAAGGAAGGAGAATATTCACAAAAGGCCACAATTCACAAACTACAATGCTGGATGTGGTGCTCCATTGTGTCCAGGGTATAATGGTTGTGAGGTTCTCAAATGCTAGGGTTTGGTAATACTTTTTGTATAAATTTAGGATAATATTAATTTGGTACAATAAACCAATGAGTCTAAGTAGGAGCTTGCTTCACCCCTTTCTTTTGCTAGGAATTGCTGGAACCTCCTTAGCATTTCTCCTAGCAGAGCCCAAAAAAGTCTTTCTCATAGACCGATACAACACAATGGTTAAAAAAAAAAAGCAAGAGTACATAATAAAAAGGAAAACCAAGCAATGTACACTAATAATCCAAATTGTTTATACACATTCAGTGTACTACAACTTCAGTTTTGCATTTTATATTTTTCCTTGGAAAGCTTCCTTTACGTTTCTTCCACAGGTGTACTATGCTTAAAATAATGGTATATTATGTTTTTGGTACTATTTTAAACCCTTCATTTTTTACTAGACAAATAAAAAGGCAAGTTTTAACTTATAACTCAAGTTTTGTGGTAAAATTAAAGTCACTGATTACCATAAGCAAGTACAGATTTTCACTGCACTCTGTACACGTGACAATAATGATTAATAATAAAAGTAGAAAGCATAAAATATATATTTATATTGTGTATGAAGGAATGATATCTTATAAGCAGGCTATTTATATCTAATCAAAGCTTATTCAATAAACAGACCACAGTGACACACTGAATATTGATTGATGTTCACTATTTTAAAATTTTTATATTGCTCCTAAATCATCTTCTTCTTTCAGCTGCTCCTCTTAGGGGTCACTACAGCACATAGATGTGGTATGGAAATCTGTACTTTTGTCTATTGATCTGGCAAAGTTTTATATCTGACGCCCTTCCTAACATAACCCTCCCCATTTATCCAAGATTGGGACCACCATGAAGAAACACACTGGCTTGTGCATCCACTGCAGCTGGGTTATATATTGCTCCTAAATAATAGTTTAAAAACAATAAAAACACATTTCTAGCACTGTAAAATGTGCTGGCAATGGAAAAGAGAGTCATTAACACGTAGCCTACATCTGATTCATCTGAGCTTAGTTATTTAATCCCTGTTTCGAACAATTAGATACCTTGGAACATGCAAATGTTGATGACTTAAAATATAAAAAAATATAAAGAATAATTTTAGATGTGCCATCTAGACAGGTGCTTTTAAATCCTGCACAAAAAAATCTTTTTCTACTGGATGTTTGCACCTGATGATGAAATAACATTCACTCTAAGGAAGATTCTTACTGTGTGACCCCAAGGAGTTTGAACTGAACTGAATAAAGCAGCTAAGTCTTGGAAGGACAGAGAGTTGAATGAATGTTATGGAGCTAATTACGAAATTGGTAAAAGTGGATATTGATTTTTTTATTGTAAATAAATTACTAGCTTCAAGCCAAAGCCTAATTTTAGCTAATATGCTCACTTAAATAGATAATACTTTTTATTTTATGATACATTTATCACAGCAAACAGCCAATGCACTTAACAGAACAATTTTTAGAGCTATTATTTTATACAAGTGAAACACTGACAGATCACATTACTCTCAATGACACAGTAAGTTGATAGTGGAGACTTGTGGTTTCATGTCCCACTCCTTATCATCTCAGCCACACTGCTTGTTGTTTTCCTCTTTCTAACCTTAGTTTTTAGTGGTACAGAGCTATTTTTTGCTTGTTGTTTCTTGTGCATTTGTCTGCTTTATCAAATGTACTTGCTTGCTAAAAAAATCTTTTTCTTAGTCCATTTACATTTGGCTGTGCTCTTCCTTCCAATATAATGATCCTAGCTCTTTTTATATGGTGCATTTTTTACATAAATTCCCATGGGTGCCTTGTTCAATTGCTTATAAATATGGCATATTTACCTGCATTTTTTTTTTTGGTTTTCTATGTTATTGATCATTTTGGCTGTTTGACAACCACGGTTTGCTTTTGCACTTCTAAAGAAACTCCTGCTTATCTCTGTACTCACTTCTCTATGTTCCTAATAAATTTCTAGCTTTGTAAATCTGTTTCCTGTATCAGATCTATCCAAACTTACATGTCAATTGTTTTTGACCTTTTAATGTATGCAGCTTCATCTTGGTTACTATCAAATGCCTGAGTTTCATCTGAAAATCAGTGTGTTTACATGTGCATTAATAACCCGATTATTCACGGAAACCTGCTTTCTTCAATGCCATGTAAACATTTATTTTGGTTATTGGGCTCAGAGAAGCCTGGTTAAAACACATACATTTCCTAACAAATGACCTGATTATTTGGCAATACAGACCCTTACTGGGGTTGCAGTTATGGGTTTTCTAGTCTGCACACATCTGTTGCACTCCATAAACCTGCTTAGCTTTGTAGACTCTTTAAGAAGCTACAGATGGAAGAGTCCACAACATAAATTTCCTAAGGAAAACGCTCTTCACCTGGTTGAAATAATCTGTCTCTGTAACTCAGAAATTGTTAAATTTCTGTTGATGAACTGAACATACAGTGCTAGGTTCAGCAACACAATCTCAGGAGCAGAAAGGTAATGTGTTTAAAGTAAAACAATGTTTTTAAAGTAATGGGTAACCTAACACAATGCTTATTATACTGAAGAAAAAACAACTGCATTATAATTATCCCAGCAGCTCTAGGTATAATGCAAGAAGCACACGTACTGGTATGCCACTCCTCTGCAGGGCTTAATCACACAGCCAAGAAGAAAAGAGTGTGCTGCATGCAATCTTGTGACAGAGACATATACATTACAGTATTAGTTTAGTTCTCATTCAGATCTTTGCTTTAAATACAGTGTGAAACAGTGTGATTGAGTGGCCAGTACTCATACCATGAATCACCAATGGCTCAGGTCGGAGATGGAAAAAGTGGATGAGTGTTAGTCCTTTGTGTGCTGCAAAGTAAATAAAGAAAATGATCACAGGCTTCCTGCTTGTTTTTGCATTCATAATCTAGAAGATTACTTTTACATGTAAACGCAGATTTTTAAGAAACCACGGTTCTGCCTTAACCAGGTTATTCACCTAATCCCAGTTCAGTGTGTGCATGGGAGTAACATTAGCCAGAAAACAAACATCTAGATTAGTGGTTTTGGGGAACACCCTGCGCTTGCAAGTTTCTGTTCAAACCAGTTTCACAATCAGTGAATCATTTTATCTCTAATTGATGTCATTGTTAAATTATCGGTCGGTTTTTATGTTTTTTGATTCTTTATTTAGAAATGTGCAACAGTGTGAGAGTTACTTTCCATAAGAATTATAGAAATATTCTTATTTTTCCATAATTTTAAGTTTTTACCTCTTTTTGTCATTCTCCTATTAATTACTTTACCTTTAATTATATCCTCATAATGACAATTAACAATGAGCAGAGTAGAAGCTTCATTAGGCATGGAGTTTTAGTAATGTTGCATATTTTAGCCTTATATATTTATTTTCCAGATGACTAGCTCAGTCTGTACAAACACCTAAAAAAGATCATCAATCAAATATATATTTATCAGATAATAACAATTAATTGCAGATGTCAAAGTGGCGTCAACCAAGGAGAAGAAAAAAAACTTCCAGCATAATAAATTAATTTAAATGAAAATGAGCAGATAGAACGGTTTAACTCAGCCAGTCTGAAGCCCAGTGTCACATTTCATGACTTTTTCTTGTGGGACATGTCGGATCTGCTGATCTCAGTCGTCAATCTCGTTGCTGCAACTTGTCAAATTACAAATTACAATCACATTTATCAACAGAGCATCAATCTGCTTTTTCTGGAAGCCAATTGTGTGTTGCCTGACAGAGCAGCACTTTACAATGGGTTTAGCTGCTGTGTGCCCTGCCCATTAATTCTTTTTTTCATTCTCTTATGGTTTGTAAAATTACGAGGCATCAGAAAGACAAGCTTCTCTTCTGTTTGTCAGGTTTAAAACATGCATGTTCCTTATTCCTCATCTCTGCATTCTTTGCAATGTATTTCCAGGTGAGCATTCATTGGTTCATTTGATTATCAACTCCTCTGATTATAATGCCCGCCCCTCCAACTAACTAGAAAATCATTTTAATCCTAGCCAGTCACAGACTGGTAGGTCTCAGTCATTGGGTATGTTACATTAGACAATTGGTCTCAATGGTGTGCTCCAAATAGCTAAGATTATGTAAATTAAGGCTACAGTAGAAAATCACTGAAAAAAGCCAACAAATGTGATATAGGCTTTAGAGAATCCCTAAAAGTTAAAGATGGCAACACTGGATAGACGGTGCACTTGTTCACACGCTTGCTCACATTGTACCAGTCATTCCAACCTGCAAACATTTCATGACATGGAAAGAAACTGGAATACCTATCAGAAATTTACATAAACTCAGGGATAATGTATGAATTCCTTAGAAAAAGTAAAGGATCATAAATCATACTCAGATTCCTGTTTAAATTTTAAAATATGTAAATTCCCAGCACTCATAATGTGGGGTGTCCTAATACACTAAATTTGTGCACCATGAAAAGATTTAGTATAGAACACTTGAAAAAAACTGGTTGGAAAACACTTTAAAGTATTATTGATTATTGCCATGAACTGGTATATTATTCTAAAGAAATAAATGTGACCTGAAATTCTGACATTTCTGTGTCGCTTCATTCTTAAAGTGACTAAAACACCACCTCTTCTTTTGTCTTGTGTGTTAAGCAATGTTGCATGAAGAAATAAATGACTGCATACGTGAACACTTAACAAAGTGCCAGAAAGCAATGGTTAGCTCATTCATCCACATTCTGAATGTATTCTTTCTTTTATTACAGGAAGCCACAGCATTTTCTACTAATATCTCTTGCATGGCCGGAACTAACCTTGGATAAGATGCTAGTCCACTGGAGGGCACTTAACTACATTCTCTCATGCAGTGAGTCCATTATTAAATGACATGTTTCTGCAGAAAAAATACCAGTTGTGCAAGACAATGCTGTCAAGCCATCCTCAGAATCAATATTGTGACAAGGAAGCCAAAATACCTTAGATAAATGGTTTATTTGAGAAAAAAAGGACACACAGAGAAGGTAATCATACTAGAAAATAAACAACAACAAGAAGCACCTCTTGCCTTTTTAGTTTTAAATAAACAAGTCAGTCTCTGTCTACACATCAGTTGGCTGCCCACTTACCCAGTGCACTACCAGAGCAAACACATTTTCCATTTTACACTCTAACTCCTTCCAGTTGAACTCTTTCCCTGAATCACTTTCTAGCTTCATGCTCAAAATAGATACTAAAGATGAGGTAACTTTAAACCCCATCTTGGGGGCATTTCCAGTAAATTCCCTGTAAACACCTCCAGAATTATGCCCTGGCTGTCCTAGAGCTTTCTTCTAGAAACCCAAGGTGCAGCCTGCCAACATGAGCTTGAGCTTTTATTTACAGAGATACTTGTTATTCTTAATGCATAGCAGGGGCACCATGCCATGCACGGAACCCGCTTGCTGCACTCAGGTGGTCTGCAAGACGTGTGTTAAATTATTTGTCTCCTCCCACTGACATTTTCTTAGCATTTCTTTCTACTACTCCTGGAACATTCATTAGGAAAATATGGCTGTCTTCATGTTTCAGTTCTGCAACAATGATGCATGTCTAAGTTGCCAGAGTGTAATTTTCTTTTACTGTTCAGGAGCCCATAAGATTCTGCCTTTATCTCTTTGGCAGTCACTTTGTTCTGTAATGATGGTCATATCCAGGCACCCCTCTATAATATGCAAAAATAGGAAGAATGTGCATTCTCCACAAACCCAGTGGCCTTTTCATGAATTTAACCCTGATTACTGGGGTTAAGAAAGAGCAGAGCTAGTTGGTGCATCACTATACCAAGAAGAAATGATTAATGCCCTCTTATTTTTCACATTTTAGCATTTCAGTTAAAATACATATATAGGCATTATGTTGTAAAAGTCCTAATTTGGAATTATACCTTACACCTGTAGATGCAACAGAATGTTTTATGATTTAATTTGCTTTCTTTTCATTCTTTCTGTTTTTCTTTTCATAGCATCACTCATGTGCAAAAGTAGGTTAGTAAGTCAGAAGGGAACCTGCATTTCTTTAATAAGATGAGACATTTAAATCACTTTACTTAACTGTCTGTGGGTTTCAGTATTGGTACAAAAAATAGCAGGTGACCAACCTAACAAGCACTTCAGTCAGGTTTAATCTGACTAATCCCCATTCACAAAAAAGTCCTGCAATTAAACTGCCATTAACGGGCACTGACATAAGCAAAAAACCAAGCTACGTAGTGTTTTACCAGCCTTTTACATCAGTTATATTAATACTTTCAATGCCTTGACACACACATTTTGTGAGTCTTTATGTCACATTAATGAGTTACTCATACAAAGACTGTAAATAAAAAACATGCAATTAAGTAAGGCCTACTCACCTTTTTTGATATTAATTAACTTCACTGTAATTTAAATCCTGATACTCTGTATATCCAATTCATTATAATAACTATTCATGGTGGCTCTAAAATCCGTACTAACCCCTACTCTCTCTTCTGTTTCCTTTTCCGGTGTCCTTTTGTGCCACCACCATCTACTCAAAGCACCATGATGTTCCAACAATGATGGATGGATTAAAAGCCAGAAGTCTGTATGACCATCAGCATCAAGTGACTCCGTGAGAACCTTAACTACAAAGAGGACTATTTCATTTATATTAGGTAGAATGCCCAGAGGGGACTGGGCAGTCTCGTGGCCTGGAACCCCTACAGATTTTATTTTTTTCTCCAGCTTTCTGTAGTTTTTTTTTTGTTTTGTTTTTTCTGTCCACCGTGGCCATCGGACCTTACTCCTTTTCTATGTTAACTAATGTTGTCTTATTTTAATTTCTTATTTTGTCTTTTATTTTTCTTTTCTTCATTATGTAAAGCACTTTGAGCTACTTTTTGTATGAAAATATGCTATATAAATAAATGTTGTTGTTGTTGTTGTATTTGGCAGAATCACAACATAAAATATGGTAGTGTGATAACCAGTGGATCACGCTACTGTCTCACGGTTCCAGTGGCATGGGTTCAAATCACATCCTGTTCATGGTATTGGTGTTATTTCTCTATATATTCATTTCCATGTGGTCTGTGACAAAACTACCTGCACCAATGTGCATTAATAGTGCTTTGAAGATCAGCCTGTATGTAAATTATTGATTATATTTTCTTTAAACTCATGTCTTTAAACATGTTTTACCTGTGAGTGTCATAAAAATACTGTATTTATACAGTTCAGTTATGAGAACTTTGAGATGCTTGTACTGCCACCAAAGTAAAGCCCTAATGATGGATTTGTCAGTCATTCTAATAACTCATTGAATTTTATGTATGACATATCATTGGATTTTGCAAGTTCAGATGATAAGCCTCTTAACCGTGCCCTTAAAGATATGGCAATGAAGTGATAACAATGGCCCTTCCACACTAATGCATTTTTCACATAAAAACGCATGAAAGTGATTTTAGTTTTTGCCTTTCGATCACTGAAAATGAAGACTTTTAAAAATACTCCCCAGTGCAGTGTATTCCTGAAAATGTTGCGTCAGCATTTCAGTATGAACAGGTGTAAACATGGGTTTTCCAAAAACGATACTATAATCATGCTCTGATTTGGTTTCATATACTTCCCTTATTAGATCCTGCTCATTGCAATGGCTCATTCCCTCAATGTTCATTCTTCTTCCTAGAAGAAAAACTTTTTCCATCCTTAACAACATAAAAAAGCTGCTTTCCATGGCTGTTGATCTGCTTACTGGTATGCATCTAAATTTTATTTTGTAAAGTGTGAATGCTGCATACATGCACAACAAGCAAATTACTTACCGGTCACTCACTTACTAAAAATCACATGGCTGGAGATGTTACCATTGTAGTAAAAAATTCAGAACCCCATGAAAATCAGATTGTAAATAACTCAGCTGACAGCATCTCATCATTGTTTACTACTTAAATGCATTCTGTTCAGTAAGGAGGAGTGCACATCGCAGCAAAATTAATTACAAGACACGTAAGGAAGTGGATGGATGTGGAATGCAGCCGTGCTCACAATATTATAGAACAGAGAGATACTAAAGCACATTGCAGTAAAGTGAAGATATACAATAGACACCCACACATCTCGGTTGAGTTCTATTGTGTTAGTTTTACAAATGTTTGCTTGAAGATGCTGCTTATATTCAAACCTCTCGCAAATGAATGTAGAGCTAAACACTTTATTTAATAATTGTCACCTTAACATCAGCTTTATTTATATTTACCGATTTATTTACTGATGCCAGTTCTGAGGACTGTTTCCTTCAATTGTAATTGGTGCATTATCGTGACATGCTGGCAATTCACTCTGGCCCCTTAAATAATTTCCATCTTTTTCTATGCTATGAATATGTTGTCAGAGTCCTGCATGTGCTTATAGTTTTGAAAGTGCATAAAGCACAAGGGAATCAGATTTTCATGGGGCTCTGAATGTTTCACAACACCATCTCTTCATGAAGTTTGCCGCTGATGCATGCATGCCCAGTATGGGTGACGTTCACCAACATATGCGTTTTAGTGTGGACAACAATACTTTTGTAAATAATTCCAAAACACCAGTGTGGACGAAGATCATTTTCGTTTAAAAATATGGAGTGAGATCGCTGTCAAAAATAACTTGTAATAATTTACGACAAATTTACATTTCACACGTGTGAATTACGCTTGAACTTCTGAAAATTATGATCCCTGAGGTGAAATTTGTTCTTTCGCATTACTTTTGGGGGGTTCTTTGTTTAATTTACCTAATTATTGAATATGTTCAAGTACATCTCATATACTTTAATTCTACTTATTTCTTTATTCTAGTATAAATACACCATCCGCTTTCTTTTGTCATCAAATAAAACATCATTGTTTAGTGAAATCATTTACCTTCTTCTGCTCTTATATTAGAGCCATTTGAACATATATATAATGCACTTTATCTGCCACTTCCAAATAATTTAAATCACAACCACTACATTTTATCTTTGGTTTTCATAGTAATTCTTTTTCCTATTATACTGTGACAAAATGTATAATAAGTTAATATTTTGGTGTTTATGCAACATTTTATGAACCAAGCACTTCAGGAAGAAAATGAAGAAGTGCTTTGTCAGATTGAATTAATCTCCTAGCAGCCACAAACAGGATGGGATTGGGTGATAAAGTCCAAGTCATCCACATCTTACTATGCTAATACAGAAAACATTTCATGGGTGGGTCTGAAATCATAACCCCACCCGTGTATGTGCAAGCCCATCTGAGCTCTGCACCATCCCCCTGAGCTCCGTCTCCACCCCTTCTTGTGACTTGCAGTGCAAGCGTAGTTTTCAAAAGTAAATTTGTCGTAAATAATTACGAGTTAGTTTTAACAACGATCTCACTCCAAAGATGAAAACTTTAAATGCAAATGTGGTAGTGTGGACATAGCCAATGACTCTGATTACAGGAAGGCTTCAATTTTCCCTCTAAAAAATGTGGAACGCCTACAGAAACATTATCACCTGATAGCCATCACAGTGATTAAGTCAATGCTTTTCATCGTCACATTAAAAAATGTGGCTCACACTATAGACTACCAGGTAAATCCTGGTACTATTCAAGAATTATTTACAGAGGGAGGACTCGTTTGTTGGGATTCATTATGATGCGTGTCATTGATTGTTAAATATTGCTTACTACGTATGACTCATGTTGGGCTCCAAGAACTTAGACTAATGTGTGGTCATCTTTACCAATGTTTTGTTTCTCTCTGCTAGATATGTAAATGCAGTCAATGGAAAATATTCTTAAATAGCTTACTGTGTTAACCATCCAAATCAATGTGCTGTTCAGATAGACACCAAGGAGTTTATAAGTTGGCATCTCCTCCACCTCCTCCTCCATTACAGCGATTGTTCTCAGGGGCTCCCTGTCATGCTGGAAGGCAAATATGAATTCCTTTTCTTGGTAGTATTCAGTTCCACTTGGTTCTGCCTGCAACACGCAACCATTGTTCTCCTCAATTCCAGTTTCAAAGCAACATACAGTGTAAGATTAAACCTGAGAATTTCCATAAATGGTATACTCTATATTGGAGTTGTATTTAAAATTGATATGTAGATGGCCAAGAGAAAGAGAAACAGGACAGTTATTTGAAGTGTCTCTTGTTGTTGTCCCCATCTCTAACACACAGAACCGGAGCCTAATGAGTTGTTTCCTTTTACACCCACACTACAAGAGTTCTAGTTGGAGAGCATGTCAAATTTCAGAGCTGCAGTTACTGGATCTTATTACTGTGTGAATGTCAAATTGCATGACTAGAGATTGCAAAGGATGATGAATACCATGACTGCCTCATGACGTTTCAGCATAGTCACAAATTTCCAAAATATTGAAAGCCAATTAATGTGGTGCCTGACGTCACTAGCACCCATACAAATACTTTCCACATACATTAAGACAGATTCAGCCCTAATCTTGGCCTTTTCTTTTCCCTTTTTCCACTCTTTCTCAATTTTGTTACATTGTACAGATTGTACTTTGGGGTGAGCATTGGTTGTCAGCTCTCGCACACAGATACTAGCCTACTGTGGCCCTGATTCTCAGACCAGTATCACTGAGACGCTGGGGATGTCAGACTACTTAACTTGTGGTCAAGAGAGTATGCTGCGATGGCCCCCAAGTTGTTAAGATTATGTATATGCAGTCTATGAATGAAAATAACTCTAAGAGTTATGAAGTGTGACAGGGGCTTTAGTTATATAGTTTGTGATCCAGGTCATTGTTGGGGCATGTACCTTGAGTTTTTTCCCCAGTCAGAGAAGACATATAATGATAGAAACCCTGGAGAAAATGAAAAACATGATTCTAACCATAGTGTCTGCTCAATCCAGATGTACTGTATGTACAGTAGATTCTACCAGAGCAACGGGTGCTGAGCAGGCTCCTGTCAATCATGGAGAATCCACTGCATCCACTGAATAGTATCATCTCCAGACAGAGGAGCAACTTCAGCGACAGACTGCTGTCACTGTCCTGCTCCACTGACAGACTAAGGAGATCGTTCCTTCCCCAGACTATGCGACTCTTCAATTCCACCCGGGGGGGTAAACATTAACATTATAAAAAGTTATTGTCTGTTACACCTGCATTTTTATCACTCTTTAATTTAATATTGTTTTTTTATCAGTATGCTGCTGCTGGAGTATGTGAATTTCCCCTTGGGTATTAATAAAGTATCTATCTATCTATCTATCTATCTATCTATCTATCTATCTATCTATCTATCTATCTATCTAATCATGTGGATAACAGTATCATCTAATCCTAAAGACTCATTCAATATTGTAAAAACTGATCAAGAAGTATTATGCTCAGACTGTACAATGTACTAATGAGATCACATATGTAGTACTGTGTACATTTCTGGTCATAACATTAGGGGACAAGTGACACAGTAGTTCAGAGAAGACTGTATTGGGACCTAATCCAAGTCTTCAAAATTGTCAGAGGCATTAAGTACCTCTTTACTCAAAGGGATGTTGGAATGTGGAGCAAACTACTGAGTCACATAGTAGAAATGGAAATTGTGACATAATTAAAAATTATGCCCTAGAGACATAACCTATGTCCTGCGGTGGGTTGGCACCCTGCCCAGGATTGGTTCCTGCCTTGTGCCCTGTGTTGGCTGGGATTGGCTCCAGCAGACCCCCGTGACCCTGTGTTCGGATTCAGCGGGTTGGAAAATGGATGGATGGATGGACATAACCTATAAACAATCCTAATGGCCTGAATGAGCTATTCTTAGTCATGAAATACTGTATCTTAAAGTGTATTCTCCAGTATGTACATGGGAAGCAGACTACAGGGTATTCATGTGGTCTTTAAGCATGAGTGTCATGCAATATGTCAGTGGGATCCTATCTGTCACCATATTAGCATTCATGAATGAGCTGCCTGATGCCATTTTTACAATGCCCAATAACTTTGCAGAAATGTTTTTATCAGCACAGCACTCTACCGAAATTCCAACAGATCATGTGCAAATTTATCTGAGACACAAACTACAGGTGGCATGGTGGCGCAGTGGTAGTGCTGCTGCCTCACAGTAAGGAGACCTGGGTTCGCTTCCCGGGTCCTCCCTGCGTGGAGTTTGCATGTTCTCCCTGTGTCTGCGTGGGTTTCCTTCCACAGTCCAAAGACATGCAGGTTTGGTGCATTGGCGATCCTAAATTGACCCTGGTGTGTGTGCCCTGTGGTGGGCTGGTGCCCTGCCTGGGGTTTGTTTCCTGCCTTGCGCCCTATGTTGGCTGGGATTGGCTCCAGCAGACCCTCGTGACCCTGTTAGGATATAGCGGGTTGGAAAATGACTGACTGACTGACTGACACTAACATTTCCCTTTTATGAAGTCTCAAATGTAATTGTTGTAAATGCTTTGTTAGCTTAATTTGGCACTTGCATGACTCCATGGCACTATACGCTTGTTCTGTGCTCACTACAAATTTTAACTGATTAATAACCCCTCCCCACAAGAAGTTTTTACATTTTTTTAAATAAGTCAATAAACTGTATGTTTGTTCTGGTACTGGAATATTTGTAACTCATGTATTACCTGTTCTGCAGGTTGATTTTATGCACATTGGATGACTGCTGCTGGATGCAATATTTATTTCCCACAGTGTGTATATTTATTGGCTTGAAACTTGGAGTGGATGTTTTGTTAGTAGCATCTTTCTAACAAGTTTAGCAATTTTTTTTTTAAATTGTGATAATAAAGGAAATGACATTTTTATTCATGCAATTGCTACATACAAAAATATATTTTCAATTAATATACAAAACAATGCCAACACACAAAGAAAATTATTTAAAAATAACATTAACCACTGGAGTCCTTCCAAAACAAGCAGAAGGCTGCAGTAATATGAACATAAATGCTTGTCTGAGCTATAGAATCCTTTCCAGTGGTCTATTGTATCCTAAATTAGTTTTGCAGACAGTTAAACAATGTAGGCAGATGTTACAAATATGATTAATGTTGAAAAGATTAATATGCTCTTTTTGTTTTCTTGTTGCCAAAGTAGGATACTTGCTCTCCATCACTTTAATTTGGAACTGCATTGTAATGAAATTATGTGTGACTAATTGTTACAAAACACATTATTTATTGGTAAGGACAAATAATACGAACCCTCCATCCATTACGGTGTGTCTTTGTAAAGACGGTAGCCCTGTTGTGAGCTTTCCCCTTTCACCTTGGGTGCCAACTCATAACCAAATCTGAATTTTGGTGCCAGTACAAAGAATGTTTTTTCTTTAAATATTAATGATGCATTATTGTTTTTTTTTTATATTTTACACTTTTTGATGTTTCATTGTACAGTAATAGTAATTAATTCAATTCAGTTTATTTTTGTATAGCGCTGTTCACTCAGTGCTGTAACAAGTTGACAGGTAAAAAGCAGTTACAACTTTACCAATGGCTATTTTTATTACTAATTTGATTCCTTATGTTTACATTTAATAAGACACGTTCATCTTTTGTGACACAGGAATGAACATTGTCCTTATATACGTTATGCAAGATTTGTTAGTCCTGCTTTACTAAAAATGCAAAGCCGCTTTGAAAAACAGGTATAGAGTACCACACATAAATTCACACTTAAGACTTACAAGGAAAGTTGACAAACACACACTTTTTGTAGGCTGCCATCTGTACAGGTTTAGGCCATACTTTACGAGGGCTGAAATGCACACAGTAGAACATTATAATGTATAGAAGAGTTTATCCATCTCTCATTCTAATGAGCTGGCAGCAGATCTGCAGCGTCATTTGTCTTTTGCTGCGAGTTATTATTTGGGCTGTCAAGGACGTTAAGGAAAGGCACAGGCACACATTCCCCAGCCAGCGGGGTATGGGGAGTCTGTTCACAAGAGATCAGCAGGGAGCTGTGGGAACATGGCCGCACCGGCAGCACCTGCCAGGCCTGCCTGTCTCATACGGCTCAGCAGAGGTTCATGGAAAGCTTTGCAGAGTCTCATGAACTACAGTACATATTTTAATTAGAGACTACAAGATCCTACAGTTGGATTTTTCTTGTCACCAATGTGTAGGAGGAATTTTTCTTCTTTTTAAATTCAGATATGGTGGTATTGTTGATCTATAATTGGAGATTACTCCCTGAAAAATAATTTGGACTAAAAGAGTGTAAACCTGAGGTCAAGACTGTCATAACAATATGAAACTGTCTCATGAGAATTGTGTACTTGGAAATCTGCAGTGCGACAATACAACTGTCAAGGAAATGTTGTCAATCCAACTGAGAAATTAAAAGTAACATGTAATATACTTTATTTAAAAATATGCAGAATATTTTTTAAAAATCTTTATTGTCATTGTAAAACATCATTCAATACTAATATAATAAAGTTAAACCACAATATATCATGTAATGTTAATTATATATAACTCATACATCATCACATATGTAGGCAATATGTCATAGGGCATACAGAGTAACCATAATGTTGCATAGTAATATAATAAATTCATTTTGATGCATATAGAAATTGATTTTTTAATGAGTTAAGATAGGTTAGGATTTTTGTCTTTGTCTTTTGCTGCTTTTATGTTTGAACACACCACAAATTTTAATAAATTTAAGTTATCCCCTTCTCTCCATCAAAACCCATTCAATAAGAAAAACAGTCCTATTTAACCTGTAAATATAGCTCATGTAGTTCAGGCTCAAGTTTTCTTTCAATGTAATTATTTTTGCCCTTTCTTTTGATAGATAACTAATCCACTTAATCTAATGTAAAAGTGGCAAACCTGTCAGGAATGAACTATAAGGGCTGGGGATCATCTTCTTTCGTACTGTCATGCCTATCAGGAGCATTTCAGACAAAGGTTCAGGTTTTAAAAAAATTGAGTGGCAGAGATGCTTAGAAGTTAAGCAAAGGGATCATCAGATATTACACTGTGTGGCCCCCGGCTGGGGTTCCTACCCGGACAGGATGCCCAGGAGGACCGGAGGAGGGCTCATGCCTCCTCCAGAACATGAGGGGGTGTCCGCCCTGGTTGCTTTGGGGGCCACGGGTACAGAGCATGGAAGCTCAACCCTGTAGGGGCCCGTGGTCACCGCCAGGGGGCGCCCCGATGCCTTGGGAGCCCTGGACCTCAGTACTTCCGCCACACCCGGAAGTACTGGGGGGAAGAGGATTATGGACACCCGGAGGACTTCTGGATGTATCGTCAGAGCTTCCGCCACACAGGGGTGTGGCTACGGAACCCCTTAGGATACACCTGGAGCCCTTCCGGGGTGAATAAAAGGGGCCGCCCCCCTCCAGTCAGGGGCAAGAGTCGGGAGGAAGAAGGACGAAGCTTGGTGGAGAGGAGTGGAGGCGGACTAGAGACAGTACGAGGCATTGTGTTGTGGCCAAGGACTCAAGGGGTGATTGGTGCTGCGGCACTGGGTTGTGCACTTGAACTGTAAATATTATGGATAATAAATGTGTGTTGGGTGAAACTATGACGTCTACCTGTCTGTGTCCGGGCTGTTCCCCACAACTGTCATATAGGTTCACTAAACCATAGTCTCTTTACTGTTATGTTTCAGCCAGGAATCCTCCCCTGGCAGGGGTGCAAATTGATGCTTTATGTTACTTTGGTTCATTCTCGATTTCTTATATTTATGTTGATTATGAGCATCATTCTTTATTTTTGATTTTGTTAATGCATGTAAGCTGACTTTGTTATGTTCCTTGTGGGTAGTCCCCCAAGAGACGGGGCCAATAACCCCCAGAAACTGCCCTCTGCCCTATAAAACTGGAGCATTTCACAGAGTTGCTGGTGGTTCATTTCAAGTGTTACAGGGAGTTGGTGAGTGTTACTTATATTTTTGCTGTGCTTTGGCTGTTTTGATTTTTGACCATTTTTGCTCCATTTTTTTGTTTTCACCTTTGGATTGTGTATTAGTAGTTATTTGGTTTGCTTTGCCCTTGCTGGCAACTCCTTCTTGTCTTTTGTGTTCTACAGAGTTTCATGTACATAAAGAGCATTTTTTTGATAATAAATCTTTTACTTGCCCTCTAGTGAGCATTTTTGGAAATGCATTTCAGACTTACATGTTTTGGGACTCTCAGTCTTCACAAAGTCATAACCCCAATTATTCATAAAACAACTAGCCCCTTGCTAGTTCTTTCTTTGTTTTGTAGCAAAGTTTGGACACTACTGGAAACTACAACAACTACAGGACCATATTTACAATATATACTGTAACATGGGTGCTATGATGTCACAAGTAATGTGACACAGGCAACATATGCCGAGCAACCACATAGCATCCAGGCACAAGAAATGGTAATGCCCATGGAAACTTGTGGAAGAAATCAACACATTAATTAAAGAAAGAAACTTATCCTCTACTAGGACAAGCTTGATAAAACATCTTTGAGTCAGAAACCAGGCAGAAGGAAACCTGTTAATTTTCCCTTTAATTATCTCTTCTGCAAATACAAAGAGGGAGCATTGATCACAGTAATCTGTTACAGAGTGATCAAAAATGTAAGGACAGAGGTCCGATTTATAAACAACTAAATTTGCATAACAGTGCTGAATTAATGCTTACATATCATACTGTGATTGGTTAAAAGACACGAGGTGCTTTAGCACAGAGCACAACCAGCCTTAAATAAAAGTCTTCGACCATTATATCCTTGTTCTTCAATATCTCTTGAATTCAGCTCTTATTCTGTTATGAAAACTGCATATGTGCTGTGAAAAGATCAGACTCAACACATTTAAAATGTCCAGACATGAACTGATGAGGGTTTGTAAAGATGGCGGTTTTAAGTGGTCAGACCAGAAGTGATATAGGGGAACCGGAAGTGACCTTCTTCTGATGTCAGTCGAGGCACCAAGCCGGAAGTGACGCCATTCTAGGTGCCAGAACTGGAAGTGACCCCATCAACATTGAGTCAGACAGGTTTTCCCGTGGCTGGTCTGCAGAGATAACAGGAGAAGGTTTGGTGCACCCCGCTGCCCCATGGCCTGACATGAAATTACCTTCGCTTGGTCCATACAATGTCCTCCTAGTCGCACGTGCGTGATAGTGCCCAAGTAGCATGTCTTACAAGATGCATGAAAGAACAATATATCAGTCAGTTTCTTCAACTACCCCCCTGGAACGTTCTGCTAGTTTACTTGACCATTTCAGCAGTCTCTTTATAACCATTTCTAAACCAAATGCTGCTATATTTCAATGAGCACTGCAAACCAAAATATTTAACTGCAATTACATCTAAATTATTCTCTCACAAACTAGAAACTCAAAATGGCAGCACCCATAAAAATAATCTTACAAGGGGTCACTGATTATGACATCATAATCTTAATATTATTATTATATAGAAACAATAATGCAAAAATGAAAAATTATGTATGCATTCGTGACAATTGAAGAACAATGGTTAAAACTGATATTCTTAGTATATTGTAAAAGAGTATTGTCAAAGGAGAACACATACAGTACATGACCTGGCAACAAGAACATCTTAGTTTTTTTTACACTGTTGCAACATTTCTTGAAAATCAATTTCTAGCCTTTGATAAACTGCACAGAGCACACAGTACATTAAAATGTTTTAGCACGTTTTAGGTCCTTTTCAAAAGAAGTTCCTAGGGAAAAAATAATTGTTCATGTTCCACTCATTTCCTATTGTGGTTACCCACAAGGCGATAATGTGATCCTGTGGAAGAATAATTTTAAGGTAACATGGCATTCATCTTATGAATAGCATATGAAATAGCATAAAGGCTTAATAAATGTCAGAAACCTGTTCAGGCACCCCAGGAAACCGGATAAAGGTCAAGTGAACAACAAAATGTACACTGAAATATAAGAATTGGATTAGGAAAAATACTGAGATGGTCAAGTAAATAATTTACCAGAAGAAAGGTTGATGTAATATACAAAATGTACTGAAGGATGACTAAGAGATGAGTAAGAAATCAGCAGATGTCCTGTAAACGAGAATGGACAATTGTTATATGCACAGAAATTTCAAGGGTGGTGGCACAACTCAAAGGTATAAGAAGAACCAGACTTTTATTTTATACTAGCAAAATACCCGCGCTTCGCAGAGGAGAAGTAGTGTGTTAAAGAGGTAATGAAAAAAAAAGGAAACATTTTAAAAATAACGTAACATGATTGTCAATGTAATTGTGTTGTCATTGTTATGAGTGTTGCTGTGTTTTATATATATAAAATACACACACACACATATAAACATATATATACATATACATATACACATATATATACATATCTACATATATATATATATATATATATATATACATATACACATCCACATATCAACATATATATATATACACATATATACACACACACACGTTTTATGGGTGATGATTGTTTAACTCTTTTTATCTTTATTTTATTTTATTGTAGAATCAACTCCTATCTGCGCACAGCAGGGCAGCCGTGGGCGGATGCGTATGGTGTATTCACTCCATGTTATCGTGCATTGCGCTGTCAGTGTTATTTTGATAAAAGAATTTGAACAACATATAAGAAGCGTATAAATTATTAAACAGTAAAATATTAACATTTAAGAAGTAAAGTTACATGAAGTACTACTGCAGTGCCTTCGGGTATACCTCATTTTTTGTTTGCCCATTACATGCTTAAATGTCTAAATTTTTTGGTGCACCTACCCGAGAACACGCGACATACAACCGAGCGTGGGAGAAGCATGGATTTTAAACACGCGTTGAGTTCATCTGCTGGTCTCCCTCGTGGAATAACTGGTAATGTTTGACTAAAATCTACAGCGAGTAAAACGACATTACCTCCTATTTTTTTTTTTACGATCTCTGAGATCTTGCTTTTTTCGGTTCAAGGCTTCATAAGCTCTTTTATGTTGTATGGTGTACTTATCCCAAACCATCATCTTTGAATGTTGCAAGACTTTCGCCTTGTATGTAGATCGGGGTAATTACATTCATTGCATTCCTAGTCTGAATCACAATGTGATTGTATGGGTGGTTACCTGGCACTGTAGGGTTGCCACCCGTCCTTTAAAATACGGAATCGTGCCGCGTTTGAGAATGAAATTGCGCGTCCCGTTTTGAATCAATACTTTATCCCGTATTTTTTTTATCATTTTTTTTTTTAAAGCAGCGTCTCATGCAAATCATCCCACACGCATTTTATGAAGATGCCTCCTTTCCTACTTTGGATTGGGTAATACTTGATGTCATCGTTAGTTTGATTGGTGTTTTTAACTGTCCAGTGAGGAGGGCGTGTCTTTTAAGTCCAGTCTGCAAAGTGTTGGCACTGAGATGTGGCGTCAGCGCCATAGTTGAAGCCCCTAACGTTGCGGTCAGCAAGTCGGCTAACATCCGCCATGTGCCGTCTTTCAGTTGCGAGAAGCAGATCATAGAATGGTTGAAACTGTTGCCCCTAACGTTGCACCACGGCGTGTGGTTCGTTTATACCTCGTGTCTTCTCATTAAACTTTCATCTCGCGAATATGTTATTGCAATCCGCAGCGGGAGCGTTTCTATAAACTTAATTGAAACTTACGTTTTACACCGTGCTTTGTTTCCCTTATGAACATGCTTGTATGCTTAACTCGCTCCGTTCTCAATTGTTTAATTAATTTTTTGCTCTTCGCTGTTTGCGGCTGTTCCTCCATTTCCCCCTACTTCGTTCTTTTATCTCGCGAATATGTTATTGCAATCCTTAACGGGAGCGTTTCAATAAACTGATTGAAAATAGTTTTGCATTTACCTTTTTAGTAAAAGGCGAGCTTTTAAGCCTGAGAAATCACCCCGTAAATGCACACGTTTAATTGCACATGTGTTAATATGTATGCTTACACAGTATTAAAAGACAGTCAAAAATTAACGTCATTTACCTTCGTTCCCGCGTGTGACTCGTGCTGTAAATGTCTTCCTTGTTTTTAGTTCACGTGATTATGTAGGAGGCGTGATGACGCGATATGTGACTCCGCCTCCTCCATTACAGTGTATGGACAAAAAATATGTTCCAGTTATGACCATTACGCTTTGAATTTCGAAATTAAACCTGCCTAACTTTTGTAAGTAAGCTGTAAGGAATGAGCCTGCCAAATTTCAGCCTTCCACCTACACGGGAAGTTGGAGAATTAGTGATGAGTGAGTCAGTGAGTGAGTGAGTCAGTCAGTGAGGGCTTTGCCTTTTATTATTATAGATAAATCATTTGGGTGTAAACCAATGAACCAATCAGAGTAAATGATTGACACTGTATGTAAAATGAACCTCTATTCTTTGTTTCTCTGACTATTCTGTCCATGTTTTAATAAACTGTTTTTGAAGAATGCTCCCTCCAAGACATTTTGCCGAGGAGTCATTAAAAGATACAATGAACCGCTTTTCTCCTGCCTGATTACTGAATTGTCCTGTTAGAGGATGTTTCTTTCTTTAATAGGATATTAAATTTCTACCACAGTTTAACCTTTAACCAGAGGCTAGTCCAGTACATGGCACACTCACACTTACACTACTTTATGATATGGACACTAGTCTAGCCTAGCTTAGGTGTTATAATGAGCCCATATGTAAAAAAATGTAATTATCATCACATATTTTAATATATTTATATAACACAGAGCTAAGCAGTAAACTCTAAACACTGAGAGATTTCAATAAATTACTGGAAGACATTGAAAAAACACCCATCAAGCTCAGTCCAACATGACACAATCTTGAGTCATTTAAACTCAGTCAGTAACTTTATGCATCAAAAGTTGTGTGAG
The DNA here is from genome assembly GCF_900747795.2 of Erpetoichthys calabaricus. Lineage (NCBI taxonomy): Eukaryota > Metazoa > Chordata > Cladistia > Polypteriformes > Polypteridae > Erpetoichthys > Erpetoichthys calabaricus. Next base: position 245,164,266 of record NC_041394.2, read on the forward strand.
GTTTCAGTTGAATTTACTTATTTACTAATATGAAGAAACAAAAGCATAAAAAATAATCAAAAATGTAAGCTGTAACACATGCTCTACTCAGTTGAAGTGCTCATTTCATTTCATTTCTCTACCTAATCTGTAACAAAAAATGAGCATAGGAGAATAAGCAAAAAGAGCAAAATTGGACTTAAATGTAAAGTTCAAAGAAAGAAATGTAAGGTCAATTAAATACAATAATCATTAAAATATTTGGCATATACTTCTGCGCAAAGCTCAGTACAATAGCGTTAAAACATTCTAATACCTAATAAAGAAATGTAAGTGTAGATAGTGACAGGGTCAGCATGTGAGGCAAGGAGGTGATCACCTCAGGTGGCACTTTGGTCAGGGACAAATATTCATACATCATTGTAAAGTAATAATATAAATTTGAGAATCAAGTGTGAACCATAAAAGCAACATACTGTACATATCAACTGCATAATTTACAGTATGTACTTCCTTTAAAAATTGTGAAAAATATTTTAGTATATTTTTAAAGGTGTCAAATACGGTACCTCAGAAATGCAATTCATACTATATCACCACACTGCATGTTATGTTAGTGATATTCGCGTTCACTTCCTTGATTTTTTCATATTGATTGTAATATTGTGAATTTTTGGTAATTTCTGGATTGTTATTAAGGTGTCCGTCACAGATACAATATCTGTTAAGTGTCTCTTAAGTTTGTAATGTGTGAGTTTAGTCAGAATGGGTAGGCACCTTTTAGCTTGCAGAACAGAAACTGCCAAGGTATTTAGAGGAGTCTGTGAGGTGAGCGAAAAGTTTACTCCATTGCAAAACTCAATAAAAACATATGTTTGAACCAAAGAGAAGCGTTGAAGACTTTATATATTTGTATTGTTTTTAATGCCTAGAGTATTTTATTTAATTTTTTTCATATTTTTTCCAAAAATAATATTATTTATTTATAATTTTGAAGATGGGAGTATTGTATTATAAAGCCTGTGTTGCAATATGTATGGTATATGGATTAAGGGTATCGACTCCAGCCTTGGAACTATATATAGAGGTGTGAGAGTGGCAAACATATGTCTTAGCTCAGGAGGCATTATTTAACATGCCCACCGTGGTGGCAGTACAATTTGGCCAATAATTTAGTATACCAAAGTATGTAAGTTCAATTCATATCAAACTTCACTTTTGATATGCTTTTCTTGAGGTTGTGATGATAATACCTAGGGTTCGAAAGATTAAGCACTCTTTTCCTTGAGAAGACCTATGACTTTACTAAGTACCAACAACTTTAAATACTAGATTTTCCAAGAGCAACTAATCCAATTAAAAAACTTAGTATTTTAGTTAAAAAAGCATTTGTAAGCAAGAACCTGTAAAATAAATGAAAGATTCAGAATGCAAAATTACATGGAAATTGTCAGGATTTTTCCTCTTAAAAATAAAACAGCAAATGATTGATGCGATTTTAAGATAGCAAATTAAAAGAGTTTTTTAAAGGACAAATGAAAAGAAAAGTCATAGTCATCTTGCCTATAAATGTGAAATGAGCAAAAAATCAACAAACAAGACAAAGCAACATTTCAAACTCATAATTAACAACCAAGCAAAAAAAGCAAAACTAAAACTACAAACAGAAATTAAATTTCCTGAGAAACTAGCTTTTTCTAACAGAAAAGTCTTTTCTTTACTTGGAAAAATGTGCAGACACTCTATGAAACACAAGCATGTGGCCTGCTTTTCTAAACATGAATACCACAATAATCTTGTGATGTCACACAGCATGCATGCATTTAAACCATGCACTCTAACAACATGTTACATCATAGCAATCTGTTATAGAGTGGCAGTAAATGATGGCATTGCAAAACAACAAAAGAAACAAAACCCTCCAGCTAAGACTCAGTCTGTGAACATGTCTATGTGAGCATCATTGCCTCAATGCTGGTTGATGAACAACATCCCAGAATTTTGTTGTGTCAGATTCTGTCTTCCCAAGTGATATCCAGGATCTTCTTGAGGCAGCGAATATGGAATGTTTCTTTGATGCAGATTTTCTTGTGGTAGGGGGTCTAGAACTCACATCCATACAGAAGCGGTGATATATATACAGCATGATAGACCATGAACTTTGTTGCCATGAGATTACTGCTAGAGAAGGCATGCTGTGGAGTCAGCCAAATGTAGAAAAGGCTTGTCAGTGATGGTTCATGATCTCTTTGGTCATAGAAGTATTACTAGAGACTATGAATCGAGGTAGGGGAAGGATTGTATGTTTCCCATTCTTGTGCTACCAGTTTTGATGTCTGTTGGAAGGTCTGCATGCTGGAAGGCAATCTTTAGGTCAGGGTCAGTGTCTTGAGGGTGCCAATTTCCTGGACCATCCAGGAATAGGCTGAGTGTAAGGATGCAACAATTCTCTGACGGCCTTCTAGGTGAAGAGCTATTCCAGCACACATTTGAGTGGGATGACAATCATCGGAGGTTGAAAATGTTGCCATCCAGTCAGTACCAAATACGTATTTCATCAGTGGTGTCGAACTAATTTCTGAAAAGAAGAATGATAAGGTACCCTGTAGATGTTTAAGAGCAACAGAGTCAGGATACAGCCTTGCTTGACACCAACACTGATTTCAAAGGCATCGGATGTTTCTGTGCCAATAAGGACTTTTGTCTACATTCCCTCATGGAAGAAATGGAGCAAAAGGAGGAATTTTTGAGCATATCCAAACTCACGGAGTACTTCCCAAAACATCTCACTGCTGATGGTGTCAAATGCTTTCCGCAAGTTGAATAAGACAAAGTTGATATTTTGCGGGTGTTCCTGAGACTTCTGCATAAGTTGGCAGGTGATGAACAACTTATCAATCATTCTGTGTTTGGGCCAAAAGCCAGACTGCGCATGTCTGCAGTCTGAAAAGTAACAGACAAACCAGAAAAGCATAACAAGAGCAAGGTCTTTCCAGCAATTAAATACAATGACTGTTTCCACAGTCGTCCTTCTTTTTGTAGATGGCGATGATGGTAGCATGTTTTCACATGTCAGGAATCTTGCTCAGCTTTTAAAACAGAGTGAAGAATATCAACATGACATGAAGATTAAGTCCCCCATATTTATAGATTTCACCAGGTACAGTGTCTTCACTGGGAGCCTTCTTTCTCTTCAGGGCTAGGACAGCAGTTTGGATCCTGGAGAGTTAGACACTCTTCTGGTTCAGAGACCTGGGAGAGCTTAGGGACCTGCTTGAGGAGTGAACGATCCACTGGCTTCATTTGCTTTAAGAGCTCATGAAAGTGCTCTGCCTAATCATCCAAGATCTGCTTCTTGTCTTTCAAGAGTGTTGAACTATCTGAAGACAAGACTGAAGTCATGTTGTGCCAAGAAAGACATTTTTTGATCCCATGAAGTAGAGTAACTCTCCAGGTGTTATTGCCTGGTCAAGGAGGTGCAGCGACATTTATTGTCACATCCCCATTAAGGGGGATTATCCTTGAAAAAGGATGCTTGCTCACGTCTGTTAAATATGTACAAGACACTTGTCCTGGTTGTGCTTCTGAACAGTCATTATATCAAAGCTGCCATACATGCAGGTTCAACACTAAGAACATACAAAATTACTCAATGGTAGTTATTCCCATCTGCTGCCCATTGTGGTAGGATTTTGTTACAGGAAAAAGCATCAGGTAAGTGGATGGAAGGAAAAGCCTGCACAAAGGAGTTGTTCATATCAGTCATCAAAGAGGGTGAACAATCCTAGATCACAATGTTTCACTTCTTTTTGGGACTCCACATGGCAAGTCATGTGCAGGACAACGAGGGACGGCAGAAAGCTGCACCACTTCAGCAAAACACCTCTGCTTTTTGCACACAATGTGGTCCTGTTGGCTTAGTCAAGCATTAACTTTAGACACACACTGGGACAGTTTGCACCCAAGTGTGAATTGGCTGGAATGAGGATCTACAATTCCAGCTGAGAACCACAACCTACAATTCCGAAGTCATGGTTCTTAGCTGGGAAAGGGTGGAGTACACTTTCCAGGTTGGGGAGGAGTTGCTACCTAAAACGGAGGAGTTTAAGTATCTTGGGATGTTGTTCTTGAGTAAGGGAAGAAGATCAACAAGAAGACAGGAGTAGCATCTGCAGTCATGCAATCAGTCGTGGTGAAAAGGGAGCTGAGCTGAAAGGTGAAGCTCTCGATTTACTGGTCAGGCTACATTCCTACCCTCACCTATGGTCATGAGCTTTAGGTAGTGACCAAAAGAACTTGATCATGGATACAAGCAGCAGAAATGAGTTTCCTTTGCAGACTGTCGCAGCCTTAGAGGTAGGGTAAAAAGTATAGACATTCAGGAGTAGTTTAAAGCAGAGCCACTGCTTCTCCGCTTTGAAAGGAGCCAGTTAAAGTAGTTCGGTCATCTGATAAGAATGCATCACAACGCGCAGTTGGATCTCCCCATTTGGTAGGCCTCAAATCACCTGAGAACAGGTCAGACACAGTGGCAAGGAGGATCTGATGGTTGACTGTGTTGAAGACAGAGGAGAGATCTAGAAGGATAACAGATAAGAGTACATCCAATAGTTTACTTGTATCTGAAACTAAAAGGACTAAAAGTTGATGTAAAGCAGGTCATTGATATTGGTCTATCAGACAATTTTCTTTTATTATTTAATATATGATAGAAAACATTTATGAGAAGCATATTGTTAAAAAACGCTTCTTTGATTCATCAGCAGCTTTAAAACTTACTAACATTCTAAGCAATCAGTCCATTTATAGTGCTAACTATAATAGCGAGGATAATGTAAATAGTAAGGTGGAAAAATGTAATACTAAGTGAGAGCTGCTGTTGACATATTTGCACCTGAAAAGACAGTTAAAAAATCTTCTAGCATTGTTATACCATGGAAGACCCAAAGAGTGTCTGATTTAAAGAGAACATACCGGAGAGCTGAGCGTAAATGGAGGAAAACTAAACTAACTATCCACTATGAAATATTAAAGGTTAAAATAACAGAATACAATAACACAGTCCGTCTTGAGAGGCACTGTTATTTCTCTAAGATTATAAATAACAATGCTAGTAATCCAGAGTCTTATTCTCTATGATTGATCGTCTGCTAAACCCAGGTAACGCAAAGGAATGCCTCCAAAATACTTCCAGTGAAACCTGTGAGGGTTTCAAAAAATTAATGAAATTAGAAATAATATAGTATATCTCCCCAACACTGCAGATCCTCCTAAGTCCCAGTACTTACTATTATAAATTAAATTCTTTCACCAGGATAGATTTACCTGATTTACATAAAATAATTTCTCAAGTTCTCAAGTTTTTTCAAAGAAGTATCAGGCATGCTAATTGATAATATTCTTGACATAGTAAACTCGTCATTAGATATGGGGGTCTTCCCAGACTGTCTTAAGACTGCTGTAGTTAAACCTCTACTTAAGAAAATAATCTTGACCCCTCTGCTCTTGAAAATTTTAGACCCATCTCTAACCTGCCTTTCTTAAGTAAAATTCTAGAGAAAGCAGTCATTATGCAGTTAAATGACCACCTCAATAAACATACTATTCTTGAAAAATTTCAGTCAGGTTTTAGAACAAATCACAGCACAGAAACTGCACTCGTTAAAGTAGTAAATGACTTGCGGGTAAATGCAGACAGAGGCCATTTATCTGTTCTCATCCTCTTAGATCTGAGTGCCGCATTTGACACCATTGATCATAATATTCTTAGAAATCGCCTTAGTCAATGGGTGGGCCTCTCTGGCAGTGTCTTAAATTGGTTTGAATCCTACCTGGCAGGTAGAAAATTCTTTTGTTAGTTGTGGTAATTATACTTCAAAGACACATGATATCCTATATGGTGTTCCACAAGGCTCTATCCTGGGTCCACTGCTCTTCTCAATCTACATGCTTCCATTAGGTCAGATTATCTCAGGGCACAACATGAGCTACCACAGCTACGCTGATGACACTCAGCTGTATCTATCAATAGCTCCTGATGACCCCGACTCTGTTATTTCACTAACATATTGTCTTACTTGTGTTTCTAAATGGATGAATAGTAATTTTCTCAAGCTAAATAAAGAGAAAACAGAAATTGTAGTGATTGGCAATAATGGAGACAATGAGATTAAAAGAAATAAACTTGATGCATTAGGATTAAAAGTCAAGACGAAGGTAAAGGACTTAGGGGTAACTGTTGACTGTAACCTAAATTTTAAATCGCATATTAATCAGACCACTAGGACAGCATTTTTTCACTTAAGAAACATAGCAAAAGTTAGACCTCTTATATCACTGAAAGATGCTGAGAAATTAGTTCACGCTTTTGTTTTCAGTCGTCTAGATTACTGTAATGCACTCCTCTCAGGACTACCCAAAAAAGACATAAATCGTTTGCAACTAGTGCAGAATGCAGCTGCTAGAATCCTAACTAGGAAAAGAAAATCCGAGCACATTTCTCCAGTTTTGATGTCATTACACTGGCTACCTGTGTCATTCAGAATTGACTTTAAAATTCTGCTCAAGGTTTATAAAGCCTTAAATAATCTCGCTCCATCTTATATATCGGAATGTCTGACATCTTATATTCTAAATCGTAAACTTAGATCCTCAAATGAATGTCTGCTTAGAATTCCAAGAGCAAAACTTAAAAGAGGTGGTGAGGTGGCCTTCTGCTGTTATGCACTTAAAATCTGTAATAGCCTGCCAGTATGAATTCGCCAGGCTAATACAGTGGAGCACTTTAAAAAACTGCTGAAAACACATTACTTTAACATGGCTTTCTGATAACTTCACCTTCATTTAATCCTGATACAGTACTCTGTATATTCAATTCATTATAATAACTATTCATGGTGGCTCTAAAATCCATACTAACCCCTACTCTCTCTTCTGTTTCTTTTCCCGGTTTTATGTGGTGGCGAACTGGAAAGTTGCAAATGTAATTTATATAATAAGAAATAAATTAGAATATTACCTAGATGAAAATTATGTTCTAAATAGCAGTCAGCATGGGTTTATGAGAGGAATGTCCTCCTAAGCCATTCTCTTAGATTTTTTTGAAGAAGCAACCAAAATTAAACACAAAAAAGACAAAAATTAAAGCATATGACATAATTTACCTAGACTTTCAAAAAGCATTTGATACAGTCCCACACCAGAGATTAATTCTGAAACTAGAAGATATAGGCATAAGAGGCAACCTAAAAACTGGATCTCAGGAGACAAAGAGTAAATATAAGAGGGGTTCTGTCCTTGTATGGTTACTTTTTCTGATTTATATTAATGACATTGAGTCTTGTATATTTAGTAAACTTGTCACATTACAGATGACAGTAAAACTGGAGGGATGGTAGACGCTGAGGAGGCGGCAAAAAGAATTCAAAAAGATCTGGACACCCTAGAAAATGCAGTTTAATATAGAAAAGTGCAAAGTGCTACACATGGGCAACAGGAACATCAGTTATAAATACAAGATGGGGGACACTGTCATACAGGAAGCAAGGTCTGAAAAGGATTTAGGGGTTTATCATGACACAACATTTTCATAGACTAAGCAATGTACAGAACCAATTAAAAAGGCAAATAAAATATTAGGTTATATCATAAAAATGTTGAATATAAGTAAAAGAACATTATGCTCAAACTATATAATGCACTCATAAAACCGCATCTGGAGTAATGTATGCAGTTCTGCTCACCATGGTAAAAGAAAGACAGAGCAGCACTTGAAGCTGTGCAGAGGAGAGCAACCGAGTACATCCCAGGACATAAGGACATGTACTACTCTGACAGACTCAGAGAATTAAACCTGTTTAGTCTTGAGAATAGAGACCACATGGGAACATAATCCAGGCATTTAAAATCCCGAAAGGCATTTATAAAGCAACATTCTTTCAGCTTAAGGGTGAATGACGTACTTGAAGACATCAGTAGAAATTAAGGGAAAGTGCATTTAAAACTTGAAGCACTTCTTTACGCAAAGAGTTATGGGACTCTGGAACAAATGACCAAGACATGTAGTTGAAGCAGAAACCTTGACAGCCTTTAAAAAGAATCTGGATGAGATATTGAAATAGCTTCACTATTAGCTAAATAAATGGGCTTAATGGACTGAATGGTCTCCTCTTGTTTGTCAAATTTCTTATGTTCTTATGTTCTCATCCTTCCAACCTGACAATGTCTGCCTAACCTATGATGGTTCATGGATCTCCTGTCGATGGTTCCTGGATGGTTCCTGTCTCCTGTCTATCATAGAGCCAAGTACTTACCTGCAAGAAATGGATGGATTAATGGATTGATAGGTGGGTGGATGGATGGAACAAGTAATTCCATTCAGTGCTATAATCCTCTGCTCTCTATTTATTTTTGGTTAATTAAAAGAGGAGGGAGTATTCTCAATACTTAAAGATTGCAAGGACTGATCACCTCTTCATTTCATCCACTACTTACATCATTAAGCAGGGGAGAAGCCATGTTACATTTTAAGACAGTCATTTCAGTACAATGATACTGGATATTACAGTGATGAATGTACCTGCATGTGGTCAGTATATTGTAGAATGATATATTTTACAGTATTAAAAAGGGAATGAATGTTTGACTTGTTAACCGTCCTATGTCTATATGTAGTTTAACAACCTATGACAGCTCTTATAATCCTGAAACTACATCAGAATGCACAGCTAAGAACACGCAATGACATTTTAACCTCTAAATCCACACATTTGCACGAGTGAAGGCACAAGCTTCTGGCCAAAGAATAAGAGCAGGAGGTCATGATTCCACATTTAACAGATTATTTTATTCTATTGCAGTTTGTCAGGCTCAATTAGAGCAATATGTCGTAATGATATTATCTGGAATTGTCTGTCTCTGTCTTTCTCTTCACATTTCAATGATGCCATATGATAAAAGTAGAGTATTAGTTTAAGATTTTTGTCACTTTCAAGGTCTGATCTGAAACAAATGACTTTGGTAGTGAAACAACAATGAAAGAAACACATCTTTATATCATGTTAGCCTAATCAGTAGAAAATCCTTTATCGTTATCACAAACTCTGCCCTTAAATAAAAAAATCACTTGTGTAAAAAAGATAACACTGTAATTTTAGAACTTTTAAAGAAAATTATATCCACATGGTCAACATAATTTGGGGCAGAATGGGCAGGGGTTATGCTGTTGCGGTGGCATCTTGGTGCAGTGCTTAGTGCTGCTGTCTAATAGCCTGTGACTCAGAGGAGTTTTCTCTGTGGACTTTCAAACATCCCAATGATGCAAGACTTAGATTAGCTGGCAATGTGAAAGAAATGCATGTATATGGGTGCAGTTGACATAGGTGGATGCATGAAGGGCTTGGGCCTGAGGGTGGACCAGGAAGAAATGGGCTATGGTTTGATTTTTTAACTCTAAACCACTTTTAAAATCTATCTGCAATGTTTACCTCCTATTATCAGTAGACAGTAGTCTGTATTATACTGTATGCTAAGACAACTGCCCAACACCCATACTTGCTCTAAGTATTTAAGCTCTTGAGGGACTTTCATGAGCATATATTTTGTCTATTACTGATGTCCTATGCTTCTTCTTATAATGGGAATAAATAGTGCTTAATATGTTTTCTGGTCCTCTCAGGTTTAATGACTATATACTGTATTGGCCAGGTATGGGTCTGCCCTGCAGTTATTTTGGCATCCCCACTGGTTACCACTTTGTACTTGAAGCTATCAAATAGATTCAGGTTCCTTGCAACTTTTGAATGAAATAAACAGTGTAGCAGGCTGAATAATGAAGCAGGGCAAAAGCCAAATGGTTGGAGTGCCAACCAGGCAAAACCTTGTTTAATGCTAACAAAAAATATGAAAAAGGTACTGAAAACACACACTCATAGGCATTCTTTGTTAGGGATAATACCCTTGAATCAGTGCTCTACACCTTCTCTCTTTTCTCTTTCTCTCTCTCTAGTGTTCGGTATTGTGTTCAGGTCCGAAATGAGATGACACCTTCCAGGAGCACCTTGATATTATACTGAGCGTACCAGAAGGGGCGAGGCTTCCTTGGCTTCATTTCTATGTGAGAAAAAAATGAGACAAGACTGTTTTGCTTTTTGTTGGGAACAGTAATATTAAACATTAAAAAATGGAAGTGCTGAGAATACAGAATGAAGCTTCTTAAATATTTCAGGGAATATTTTAATGCTGTTTCTATCTATTATTTGACTTTGATTGTTGTTAACATCTTTTTCAGTTATCCAAAAGAGGAATGGTATAGTAGATTAGTTGAAGATTGAGAAAAATGATTGATTAGCTACATTGGAAAGCCTTGATTTGTTTCCATCATACACATGCCCAGATGCACTAAAATCAGAGGAAATGTATATATCTACAAATTTTAGCCCCAATTTTCCCATTAGTAAATATTAGGCACAAAACTAAGTAATTTTCTTGCAGTGCTGATAAATGGTAAAAGTAGTAGAATGTATATTCATAAATGATCATGCAAGGATAAGGTACTATAAATGTTATGCCCCAGCCTAAACTCTACCTGGCCTTTGAATTTGCTGTTAGTCTTCCTAATCAATTTAAAATTATTGTATGACACACAAATCTCACTGCAGACATTGTTAGAGCTTAAATTTATAGATTAAATACGACTTGGATATTCTGCTCTAAACGAACTTTACTTAATGAAGTGGTAATACTTTAAACCAGTATAAACAAGTTCATCATAATTAAGTTATTAAATTGTTTCTTTTATGCTTTAGTTTCATATCTATCAGAAAATGCAGTGCAATTTAATGATATTTATTTACTGAAATCATATCATTACTAAGCTTTTCTTAAACTTCAGGGATCCCCTTCACAGTTGCATGCATCATTGTAGTTTTTGCTTTATTTTTCATGCTTCTTTGTAAAGTGAATGGGCATTTATGTGGCAAAGTAAACATATCTATGTCCTCACAGGTGGCGCAGTGGTAGTGCTGATGCTTTGCAGTAAAGAGACTGTGGAAGATTGTGGGTTCGCTTCCTCCCTGTGTGGATAGCGCTTTGAGTACTGAGAAAAGCGCTATATAAATGTAATGAGTTATTATTATTATTAATAACAGGTTGGTTTCTCATTTGCCCTCAAAGCTGCCTAAAAATATCAAAAGTGTGACATCAACAAAATGTCAAGAGTAAGGCAATGAATTACTAGGGGGCAAGGATATCACCTATGGTGCAATGGATAAAATGCAAGTCCCCAAAGAAATCATCAGATGACATAGGCACCAACACTGATGAGTACCAATATTGAAAAGTTGACCCTACAATGTATGGTGCCCTAGAGGTAAAGAAGGAAGAAACACCAGTAGAAGAGTGAGAGACTAGCAGAAAGTTAGGATCCAATGGAGATTGTCCCAGAATTCTAGCGTGCCTGTAGCCCAAACTTGCCTGACCTGCTTAAAGGTAGACAAAGCAAAGGCTGATTTGAGAGCTGACAAATACCAAAACACTACATGACCAATAGGTGGCAGCACATTGTACCTAACTGGAAAGGGTGGGGCCAGATTACCCAGTTAAGGGCAAATGCTTGGAGATCTTTCAGGTACTGTATGTTTTACTCTTCAGGTCAGCTATAAGAATGAGCAGCACAAAGTGTAGTGTAATGTAGTGCTTTGCCAAAGTCACACTTTTATGATGGTATTTGCTGTGATGAGCTGGACTTTTCATTGTAATTACTACACAAAGTGGCAGCAAATTTGAGAGGAATTGGAATTAGTAGATGTTACTGAGTCAAAAATGTTAAGGTAAGTGTAACAACCAACATGATTAGGAGTGCTTAGACTGTGTAGTCAGTAAATGGTGTGTGAAAGTTTGTTAACCAAAGTATAAAGAACAAATAACCAGAGCCAAAATCATGAATTGTAAATTGTAGTCAAAAAACAGGGAAAAAATACTCAAAAACAATTAAAAAAATATTCAAAAAACAACAAAGAATATATCATGCACTTGGGATTCCTTACCAAAATACCTCAAAATGTCCACTACATGGGGGAACCGTCAAACCCTGGCAAACAGCGAATAAGGCAAATATAGAATCTTAATAATTAAAAGATTTAGAATGAACAGAAATTATCTGAAACAGTAAAGCTCCAAAGAGCACAAAAGGCACAGCAGGGGGTTGACTGCAAAAGTGAAGGCAATCCAATGACAAACAAGTCCCAAAAACACAAACCTAGTAGGCGAAGTCAAAAACAGCGTAAGGTCAAAAATCTAGTAAGTTCTCAAAAAGCACAGAATTAACACTAAAGAAACTCAAAAACGCCAATTCGTTCATTGTACTACAGCTAACCGTGAGTTTTCCTCAGCCTTTAGAGGTCTGAGAGCAGTCCCTTGACAGTGATAGGTAGGTGGTGACACTTCTTGGGGGATCCACCACAAAACAAATGGCACATAAAAAAGATAAACTGACATATAGAAACTAATTAATCAGCAATTTTAATATAAGTAATGAACAAAATAGACATAAGGAGAAACTAAAACTCTGGCCAAAAACATAACAGATAGAACGTAAAGGCCTTTTGGGTCGAATCCCATCAAGGACTACCAGGAAGTGTGCCATGCAATCTTTATACTCTTGACATGTAAATGTTCTGTACCACATGCTTCCAGTTGCCCTTGTATAACAACAACAAGATAGCAACAGTCCACAAATACTACTCAAAATGGTGGCGTCCATTACAAAAACAAAAAGGCATCACAGAAGAACAACATTTATTTTTACTTTGTTAAAAACTATCAACCCCCAAAATAAATGCAACTATGAGATTCAAAGAACATGTTTGTTAGTGACCTTGTTTGCCAAATATTCTTCTGTAGTGTCCCCTGTGTGGCAGGCAAACATATTTTTTTCCAGTATCCCATGATGCTTTGCGATGCCAATGTGATATCACAAAGCTGTAGCAGTGATGCACAGAACTTTCATGCATGCTGCTGTAAGACTGGTGCCGATCTGCTTCAATCATGCATGATGTCATGACCCAATCAGTTGGCTTTCCATCCCATATGGATTAAAAAGAAAACAAATTGTAATATTTTCATTTTAGAGGGGCATTAGCTGACCATAATGATTATTGAAGCCAGTTATATAACACTGATTCCTATATACTGGCAACACAGCACAACATGGCTGATTTGTGCGCATATTTTGCCATGCACCCAAACTCAAAGGTGCCGTCTCCTAATCAGAAAAGAGAGAAGACCCTTCAAAATAATAGTAATGAATTATTCATTATTATTTACAAAGTTTCTTTCTTCTTGATGTAAGAGAAAAGTGCAAAGCATCTACACAGATACATAGGAAACAAAAAAGACATTCCAGCTGCACCCAGATCCACAACTCCAAAACAACAGAAAAAGCAAGTCCCATGCTGCTGCTACATGACACAGCTAACAATCTATATTTTATTTACTTAGTGACCATTTGTCATTTTTTGTTTGTGGTATTTGTTTCCATCTATGTCTTTTGTTGTTTGAGACATGATGGTGCCTTGGTTAGCACTGCTGCCTCACAGTTTCATTAATAGTTTTGGTGACAATAATTGGTCCAGCATAGTTGGCAGATGCTTCTCTAGCCTACAGGGACACTTCAAAGACCATTGCACCATTAAAATTCACTACAACTCTTTGAGGGCTGAATAATTATTCCAAAAAACACAGTTTTCTGAAAAACTCACAAAGCAATAGTTTCACACAGAAATCAACATAAAGTGTCTGTTGCTGCATGTTGTGACCACCAGTTCGGTAGGAATGCATGGCAGACTAGCTTCCAGGCTGTCTTTGTGTCGGGGAGCGGGTGGCGGCAGCCTCGATTGCTGTCACAGTGCATTGCAATCTGGATTGAACCTCTTGTCATTGTAAGTGGCGGTCCTCCCAAGCGAACATTGTTGTAGGTGTGACAGCGACACAAACATGTTCAGCACCACGATCAGCAGGGGATCTCATTTTCATTTTCAATCATTTGTATCAAAATTGAAGTCTGACAAGTCTGAGTCCAATTCAGAGATAATGTGCAAAACGTTGTCCACGGTGTATTTTGCTTTACGTATTTACTTTGATCTCTCACCAGATGTTGGGGCCACTGCTGCCATTGTTTGCTCCTCACTATTCATGTGAGCACAGGGAATCTTGGTCAATTCAATGAAGATTTTTGTTTTGTTTGTTTTTTGTTTCTTTATTTCGTCTTATACGATTTCTCGTATTAGACATTTGTTAGTTTTCGCATACCCCTTGGGGTCAGAGCGCAGGGTCAGCCATTGTACAGCGCCCCTGGAGCAATTACAGGTTAAGGGTCTTGCTCAAGGGCCCAGCAGAGTAGGATCTCTTTTGGCAGTGACGGGGATTCGAACCGGCAACCTTCTGGATACCAGCGCAGATCCTTAGCCTCAGAGCCACCACTCCGCCCCTAAATAACTTTCCTTCTAGCAAAGAGAGTCCCACTAAAACATAACAGTGGGTTTTGTCACCGTTTAAAGCTGATTACCACTGTCAACCCCTCCTTTTGACAAAAGTCAACATCTGCCCTGAAAGAGTTCAACTAGTTCAGTTCCTTGTTCCAAATTGACTTAAGTGCATTTGGCTGAGTTCGGCAAAGTTCCCAAATGTTTCTGTGATTTCACAGAACTTATGGTGAAGCAAACCAAGGTTCAATCATCACTACTTGTTTGTTTCAGCCTCTTGTACCAGACGCTTCCTCTTGAACGCATTCCAGTAAAATCTCCTTCTCAGACTCTTATCATTTCGCAGCACCTTGCTTGCCTCCTGTCCACTTCTTGACTACCACCAATGGTTGTGTGGCCCTTGTTACTAGCTGTGAAAACATCATTTGTATTCTTACGAATACATCTTGTCTTTAAAGGTGACTTTCAACATTCCACCTGCACTTTTCCTTGGTATCCTCATGTGTCACAAACTCTGTTGCCTGGTTCTTCCTCTAACAATTATGTTTCACTGAGTAATCACAGCAAAACTGACCAATCAAACCAAAGCCAAGCTGACTAATCAGATTGCTTGAAGAGACCGGACACACAAACTCACAAGACATTATCATTGTATTATGTAGTAGATACTAAATTGAGATGAAATAATGTAAAATAACAACACTCATGCCTCACAGCTCCAGGAGAAAAAAAAATTGTTTCCAAATCCAGTCCCTGTCTGTTTTGAGTTTGCACATTCTCCATATTTTTGCAGAATGCTTTTCTCTAGGTGGTTCCTCCCACGCCCAAAACATGTGCATGTTTGGCTTACTGACAATTCTAATTTGTCCTGGCATAAGTAAGTCTGGGTGTGTACATTAGTGCACCCTCTCAAATGACACCTGTTTCTAAGATGTGTCCTGCCTTGTACTTCATGAAGTTGGGAAAGCCACTACATGTGTGATTCTAGAATTGTAAAGAATTGGCTCAATTAACAGAAAAATACCAGCTTCCACAGAACAAGTCCAAAGAGAAGAGGTCTTGCACATTTTCATAGGTTTCATTTTATTGGGCCCCTCCGTAACCATGCAGAAAACGAGTACCTAAGAATCACTGAGAAAATAAATGGTAACCTAACAATATAAAGCACATAGACTACTGACCAAAAAGGAATAAAGGAGAGTAAACACAAGCACCTGAATATGGCAGCAACAGAAATGAAGAAAAAAAATGACCTGGGAAGAATGACTAGATTGGCAAATAAGCTCTTGAGATTTACTGGTTCACTTTTTACCTGTGTGGCACAATTTACAGGTTTCTTTGCAAAGCTGAATATTCTGTGAACATTTTATTTTAAGTTCAAATTAGTTCATACAGCTGCTTTTTTTTTCAAAAAGGCAATTTAGTTGACAGGTAATATCATAAAGAATTGTCATTAAAATAAATTCAAGGTAAGATTTTCGCTAGGAGCTAACTTTTTATTGACAGTGGAGATGGCATGATCGCAAGCGGCTTGACCTCCAATCTGACATTTTCAGGTTTATTTACACCCTTTCACCGTCCACATAACTGGTTAATCAAACACTTAGTAAAATCATGTAAGAACAAGTCATTAATTTTTCTAGCTGTCACATGTTTTTTATTTCAGCATCAGGTTTTAAAAAACTTTAGAAAAACTGCACATTTTTGTGCTCGAGGACAGCTGAGTGTGTGCTTGAATAACCAACTATAAAAGGGATCAAAACTAGGCACTCTTCCAGACGTGTACATCATCAGGTACAAGATTTATGTGTCATGTGCGTGAGAGGGTTTCACTTTTTTCTAATCCAACACAGGGGAAAACAAAATCCTTGTCGCAGGTGACAGTCTGTACAGGCAGTTTTTTCAGATTGGGACACTTGGCTAAAAATGCTTGGTCCAAATCTTTCCCATTTGCTGTTCATAATTGTATTGAGCCTTATGCCAAAATATGCTTTAGAAGCATCTGTAAAATAAAAAAAAATCATCACTTACAATCCATACTCATACAATAGAGTCATTTGCTGCTAAAGTAATATTGTTATATATTCTTTTGGAATACTAATGAAGCTAGTGCAATTCTTTGGATTGTTGATGTGATTGAAAATGTAGATCACAGGTAGGAACTGGTCTTTCCCCAAACTATAATTATGTATTTTTTTTTTTTAGCAATTGCTTTTTGCATGCCTTCTCATGTCTTGGATAAAAGAAAACACCATATGGCAGTAATGTTAAAATTCCTGTTTATCTACAACGTTCCCATCAACCAAAAGCTTTTCATTTTTAGGAATCTTGTAATTGTTGGCTCAGAGACCAGTCCTAAACCTTTAGTGCCTATCATTTTGCTACATTTTCAAATGTTTGCCTTCTATTTTTAAAAAGATTTGTGAACTGTCAAATGTTGGAGTGTTTATTCTTAAATAATAGATAGTGGTGAGTATTAACTCATATTAAAAGAGCATGTGAGCCTGGAAATGGAGAGCAACTGAAGGGTGTGTTGGATGGGTTAAAGTAACCTGTAACATAAAGCCAGCATTACAAAAATCTCCTCCAGTTTCATATAACCAGCTTTTGGGAATCTGTATAAATATAGTGCGTCTACCACGTTTTTTCTAAACTTTGTTTTAATGCCATGTTTTGAAAAAATTTAACAATGTACAGTATTATTGATACAATGATAAAAATGGGTGGTATGGTAGTGAAACTGTTGGCAATGCTAGGCCTTAGCTTCTGGAACCCAAGCTCAGATCCTGGTCTCACTATCTGTATGGAATTTGCATGTTCTTTCTGTGTCTGCATGAGTCAAAATGACTTCAGATTTGCCCTTTCTGTTTGAGCATGAGTGAGTGTGTGCGGTACTGGACTGGCTCTTCCTTCAGGATTTGTTCTTATATGACAACCAATGGTTCCAATGGGTCTGGCCACTGTTAAGCTTGAATTGGATTAAGCAGATGGGATCATGAGTTGACCCTGATAGTGAACGCTAGCTCAAAATACTGGGGTTAAAACAACATGGACTACACTAGTGAAGTCAACCATTTCCCATTACAGGGTGGCAGGGGGCTGGAGCCTTGGCAATTAACCTAACCTTTAGGTTTTGGAATGAAACCACAAAATTGCCACCTAGAAACAGAAAGAAAACAGTGGAATGTGTAGATTAGCTTTGAAAGAAACACTTTTTGGCAGGAAGTCTTCCATGAAGATCATTTCAGACAAGACAGAGTGTAGATACGGTAGGTGTACTTAGGTTCCAGTGGTCACTGTGAGTTCAAAGCTGATAGAAGTGCTGATAAAGCGTTATTTCAGAGGGGCATCAGTTGGATGTATCTTTTGACTGCTGCACTCAGCTGACCGCTATGTTTCTGGCCTTCCACCTTTCCTTTTTCCATGTGTGTCCTCAGAATAGTTTGCATATCATCTATTGAAACTTATGTCTGCCACAAAATATCTGCTTGGAAGGAACCATGCTAATGCAGAGTGACCACCCTGTGCCTTGTTGCTGTCCTTGGTTATGCTTTGGTGTAAGAATTGATGAAGTTTAAATTGCCATATTTTCCACCCCCTGATCTTTTAGTTTGGTTGTCTTTTACCCAGTTTGCTACACTTACTTATGTTTTCTGTTAATCAGCAAGATTTCCTCTCATATAGCAAAAAACAAATACAGACTGAGAGAGAAACTGAGTGCTCTAACTACCTCAGCAACATTTGCTTTGCTGATATTCTATTGGCAGATTCTGATGTGGGTTATATGTTGAATGATTATTTAAAACAAGCTAAGTATACAATTATAATTTATAATTGGATTATGTCATTGTTGTAGCTGTTTTCTCAGTGTTGTGGCTTTGAGACAGTACCGAAATTGAAACTACTTTATCATCTTGTATTGCTCAGCATTGAACTTTGTCACTTTGTAGAGCTAATATCCCTTTCTGGGGGCAGTATTGCAAAGCAGAACCAAAAGAAGTAAAACAAAGAAGATGGAGGTGGGTCTCAAAAAGTCTAACTCTGCTTCTTCTTCTGTCACAATTAATGGAGAGGCCTTAGATGACACATAGAGATGATAAGAATCTTCACACACCAAGGGGTTCATCTGGGTACAGGCTAGAGTGGACTACTGAGTCTGAGTGTCTGTACAAGAAGGACCAGAATCACCTCTCTTCTCTATGGTGGTTTAGGTCATTTGGAATATGCAGGCCACTTTTACAGATTTTTTTATTAATCTGTTGTAGTTGGTGCAATGTTCTCTGTTGCAGTCTGCTTGTGAAATAAGTGAGTCCAGCAAGCTTCAAAAATGGAGATATGCACTAAGACTCTGTCTGGACTCCCTAGAGGCAGAGATTAAGAAGAGGACATTTACATGACTACTTGTCACCATGGACAATAACCAGTATGGTAATCACTCTCAGCATGTCATTCTAGGTAGACAGACGGACTCCTGCAGCAATTGACTGATTCAAGTACCCTCTGCCGAGAATGTTATTTGAGATAATCTCTTACTTCTGTTTAATGAGTCCTCTTAGTGCTGGGGCCTGTTAGTCTTTTACTCTCTGAAGGGAATTGAAAGGTAATGTGTTATTGCTTACACTTGTATATTGCAATGGTCTGTTTAGTGGTATCTATCTATCTATCTATCTATCTATCTATCTATCTATCTATCTATCTATCTATCTACAGTGCATCCGGAAAGTATTCACAGCGCATCACTTTTTCCACATTTTGTTATGTTACAGCCTTATTCCAAAATGGATTAAATTCTTTTTTTTCCTCAGAATTCTACACACAACACCCCATAATGACAACATGAAATAAGGTTTTTGCAAATTTATTAAAAATAAAAAAACTGAGAAATCACATGTACATAAGTATTCACAGCCTTTGCTCAATACTTTGTCGATGCACCTTTGGCAGCAATTACAGCCTCAAGTCTTTTTGAATATGATGCCACAAGCTTGGCACACCTATCCTTGGCCAGTTTCGCCCATTCCTCTTTGGAGCCATTCTCAAGCTCCTTCAGGTTGGATGGGAAGCGTCGGTGCACAGCCATTTTAAGATCTCTCCAGAGATGTTCAATGGGATTCAAGTCTGTGCTCTGGCTGGGCCACTCAAGGACATTCACAGAGTTGTCCTGAAGCCACTTCTTTGATATATTGGCTGTGTGCTTATACTGGGGCGACGGTTCATCTTTCAGCAGGACAACAACCCTGAGGTCAAGAGCACTCTGGAGCAGGTTTTCATCCAGGATGTCTCTGTACATTGCTGCAGTCATCTTTCCCTTTATCCTGACTAGTCTCCCAGTCCCTGCCACTGAAAAACATCCCCACAGCATGATGCTGCTACCACCATGCTTCCCTGTAGGGATGGTATTGGCCTGGTGATGAGCGGTGCCTGGTTTCCTCCAAACGTGACGCCTGGCATTCACACCAAAGAGTTCAATCTTTGTCTCATCAGACCAGAGGATTTTCTTTCTCATGGTCTGAGAGTCCTTCAAGTGCCTTTTGGCAAACTCTAGGCGGGTTGCCATGTGCCTTTTACTAAGGAGTGGCTTCCGTCTGGCCACTCTACCATACAGGCCTGATTGGTGGATTGCTGCAGAGATGGTTGTCCTTCTGGAAGGTTCTCCTCTCTTCACAGAGGACCTCTGGAGCTCTGACAGAGTGACCATCAGGTTCTTGGTCACCTCCCTGACTAAGGCCCTTGTCCCCCGATCGCTCAGTTTAGATGGCCATCCAGCTCTAGGAAGAGTCCTAGTGGTTTCGAACTTCTTCCACTTATGAATGATGGAGGACACTGTGCTCATTGGGACCTTCAAAGCAGCAGAAATTTTTCTGTAACCTTCCCCAGATTTGTGCCTCGAGACAATCCTGTCTCGGAGGTCTACAGACAATTCCTTTGACTTCATGCTTGGTTTGTGCTCTGACATGAACTGTCAACTGTGGGACCTTATATAGACAGGTGTGTGCCTTTCCAAATCATGTTCAGTCAACTGAATTTGCCACAGGTGGACTCCAATTAAGCTGCAGAAACATCTCAAGGATGATCAGGGGAAACGGGATGCACCTGAGCTCAATTTTGAGCTTCATGGCAAAAGGCTGTGAATACTTATGTACATGTGCTTTCTCAGTTTTTTTATTTTTAATAAATGTGCAAAAATCTCAAGTAAACTTTTTTCACGTTGTCATTATGGGGTGTTGTGTGTAGAATTCTGAGGAAATAAATGAATTTAATCCATTTTGGAATAAGGCTGTAACATAACAAAATGTGGAAAAAGTGATGCGCTGTGAATACTTTCTGGATGCAATCTATCTATCTATCTATCTATCTATCTATCTATCTATCTATCTATCTATCTATCTATCTATCTATCTATCTATCTATCTATCTATCTATCTATCTATCTACCTATCTATCTACAGAGTCAGCGTTGTTTAAAACATCCTATCTTAACTGGAACAAAGAAGTCTATTACATGGGTTTTATGGATGAACCTATATGGATGACTTTGTGTTGTGCCTATGAAGAACTTTTAACAAAATTCAGACAGACCGATGTTAGTAATTCAGGGGCAGAGGGGCAGAGGTAATCAGACATTGCCTAACACAAGCAGTCGGAGATCATTCATTAAAGATCAAAAGAGTTCACTAAGTCACTGTCAAACATTACTAAAAGTTTCTAAGCCAGAACAATGCTTAGAAAATCATTTCTCACAAAGATGTTCCTTTATTTTGCAGCAAAGTTCATACAATACTCCACATGGCCATGGAAGTGAACCCATGGTGAGATGGGAGAAAGTACAAAATCCACAGACTGCGCATGCGGGGTTTTGAATTGAGTCTGCTGGAGCAATGAAGCAATAGCACTAATTATTGCACCACTTTGTAATCATTACATACAAAATAAATTTATGAATGCCAGTAAGAAATTAGGAAAAAAAATTGTTACACTATAAATTACACATCATTGTTCTGTTGAGACTTCCCTTAAAGATTATGATTAAAAACAATGTGATGGCATAGCAATGAATAGTTTATTTTTTTCAAAAACCTCTAGCTGATTTTATACGACCAACTCAATAAATCAAGCTGGTATTTCAGAAGAATGCAAGCAGAAGATCCTAGATTAAATGTCATTGTTTACAAAATATTGTATTGTTGAATTATGTTTCCTTTCAACAGAGGAAATAATATCTACTTGAAGTGGCAAGTATCAGTATGTATGGAAACAAATATACACATGAAAAAGTACCCACAACAGTGACTTCACAGCAAAGTACTGTATGTTTGAGCAGCCAAGAGAAAAAAAAATTAAAAGAACTGTAAAGACAAAGTCGAATTAGGGTCAAAATCTCCTGAACCACAGGTGTTATAATCCCCCTTAATTAACTTCATTATGCTCTCCTGTCTACAAAGGCTCATGCACGTTTTTTTTCTCAGACTGTTGCCTCTGGGTGGTTAGTGCAATTTTAAAATTCTTAAGCAGACTGTCATGTGGGAGAAATTGCTGATGCCATTACAAAACAGCACCAGACTGCAGAGTATTTTGAAATGAAACCCACAGGTGCTGAATGATGGTCTTAACCATGCTTGCATTAGGTGGAAATGTCAGATTAAACACCATGCTCAAGCACAGTGCCAAGATTAGACTTCAAAATCAGAATGTAACTGTGTGCACGGCTTTTAGGTGACCCTCATATATGGTGCACCACCAACCACAAAACCCATTGTTTGGATAATTAGAAATCTATTGAAACACATGGCATTTTGCTGCTTATGGATACAACTGGTGGACACCATTTTATTAATATAACGTAATATAACATAAGAAAACATTTTCAAACCAACTCAATAATTTTTAGTCACAGGGAGCCAGATGCACTGGAAACAAGACAGAAAACAGACAGAGTGCATTACAGGATTCTTATTTATAAACCTAAAATATACATTTCCCCAACACAGTACATTTCTGAGCTGCATTAAACTTCTCAGACTCCAACAGATTTTCATACCATGTTTGTGGGATTTAGTCTGTGTAACAACCCTTATCTGGCCTCTCAGTCTGGAGAAGAAGTGGTGGAGAGAGAGGCCAAAGAAAATGAAAAAATAAATAAATAAATAAAAATGGAAATTATTTTCCAGTTTTGAATGACATGACTAATCATTTGCAGGTCACCTCTCAAACTTTCATCATTGATTAATGTCCTATGATTGGTTTCCTCTAGTGATCTTCTTTTGTTCCCATCATAATGCATCTGGCTCAAGTTTTTTTATTTACATGTTATGAAGTAGATTTAATGGATTAAAAATATCGACTTAGATGTTTTGATTTCAGACAATGTTAAATATAAACATAATGTTTATTTTGGATTGATGGAGTGGTCTGAATGTACAGAATTATTTATGGAAGTACAGCAGAGATGAGCACATGTTTCACTTAATGAAAACTGCAAAAGTGTTGCCTGAAAAGAAGCAGAGATCTGTTATATGAAGTCATGAAACTGTCAAAATAAAAACTCTAACTAGAATGGAAAACCATGCAACAAAGCAAAAGTCTTAATCAGAAGATTTCCATAAATGCATTAATGTTGGAAAGTTGAGAGTTGTTATAATATGACAACATCCTGAATACATGTAATTTTACTAAAATATTGTTAAAAGCATAGAATTATGCCCATTTATTAAAATGGACATGACGGTACAGTCGTAAGTCTGTCTGTTTCAATCACAAAATACATTTAGAAACAACTGTTCACTTGATATGCTAGCTCTTACATCTCTCTTTCTTTGTGCATCATGTTGTCTTTGTTCATCAGACATTCAAGCCTTACATTCCTTTCTTTCTGCTTGTTGTTGCCTTTGTTCATTGGACATTGCAGCCCTCTTGTGGATGCAGGGTAACATTACATCCGAGCTTGGACACCAAACGTTTTGTCATTTTGTATATATAGATCAGCCATTATCCAAAAGCACTCTCATGAATGAAAATGGAATGCACATTTGAATTGTAGACCCACCTCCCATTGTTATATTTAAATTGATAGCAGTGAGCCACTACTGGAGTACCCCAACATTATTTAGCGTCAGTCTGTGAAACTGCACAGAGGAACTGACCTTATACTTGTTGAAGCATCTTGGATATGCAGAAGTGCAAGGCATATTCTTTCACTTGCTTTTTTTTAACTTCTAATCTTTAGATGTATTAATCTCTCAGTGCACACTGTTTGTTGATATCACGTGAAGTATAATTTTGGCAAATGAATAAGCTGTTACTGGGCTGGACTACTGAACAATAAATGAGGCAGGCCTACAGTTCAACTGCTCAAGTGCACCTGAGCTCCCTGGATTTTGCATTGCATAAATACACATGCATTCAGTAAAAATACATGTTTGGAATGCTGTGAGCACTGGATTGTGACGATGCAAGTTCTGCTCCAAGCTCCCATCTTGCTTTTGGGAGCTCTTGAACCCGACATTGTCGGTAATGTCACCGATGAGCTAGGCAGTGAGGCACAAACAGTGAAACAAGGGGATGGTGCAAAAAATGCAAAATGCCTTTATTTAAAGATCAACAAAACAAAACAGTGTTCAAATAAATAGTGCAGTGCATCAAAACCTTCAAATAAATAATCCAATAAAAACAAGGTGAAATCGTGGAGGTTAAAATCCAATAGAAAAAAAATCTTTCAAAACCCGAGGTTAAAACAATGGCTGGAAGCTGTTCCTTTAATACAAAGCCCGGTGCCTTTCTACTGGTGACTCCCCTGCTTCTCTCGTCCAAGCTTTGCACCAGGGGAGCCACCCTACCTGCAGCTGATCTTCTCTCTGCGTTCTCCTGCTGGTCTGTTCGCCTCGCCAATCCCTGGCTCTGGTAGGCTTAACCGGACCATTACTTGGGCTCCCCAGTGACCAGGGCGCTCACGCTGGGGCTTTCACATCCCAAGTCCCGACTCCCGCTGCCTTCTTGGCCTTACGCGGTGAGCCATCCTCTTTCCAGTCACTCCCGCTCTTCACAAAATGCTCAGCGGGAGAGACCACAATCGACTGCTCATCATTTTTCATTCCCCCTTCCTAGCTGCCTTGCGCTTCTATTTATCACGAGGACGTGGATCATGTGTGGCAATCAGCAGCTCCCGGCAACAATTACGGATGCAGACAACTCCTCACCTGTGCACTTAAGCAAGGACTGCCCGCATCACGAACTTCCCCGGGAACTACTTCTGGCCACACTACCACTCCCTCTCTATAAGCCGCGAAGACTGCATTATTTATTTAAAAAGTGGCCTTTTTGACGTGACCTGTGGACCCGCTACACCACATGGATGATCTAACGTGGAATTTTCAAGACAAGTGATGTCAGTTTTTTTCCATGGACTTTATGATATAGTTTGTTGTTATCCAGAATTAGTCACCATGGACGCCTATTATATCATAAACTTTGTTATTTTTGTTCTGCATAAATACATGCAATTCTTCATGGCCATCACTACAAAGTACACAGGATGTACACATATAAATAAAATATGTAATTTTTTGGTGAAATAGTCCTATAGAATAGGGCCTCTCTCTTACTTCAAGTGACCATTTTATAGAGCATGGCTGCCATGATGTCATGGATAACGTGTCCTGTGCATCACATGCACTCCACGTAGCATCACAACAACTAGACACACAAAATGGCTAGGCCTATGAAATCTAGATAAACAAAATGGTAATGCCCTGGAGGAAAAAAACAGATAAAGTGAATGACAAAGTAACTTAACAATATAAGCAAAATAACAATAAAACTAGAAACAAATTAACAAAAATATAATCCAGACACAAAATTAACCAACTCCTCCTTTTTAAAATGAAAACTATCACCTGCCTCTTTGAAACAAAATTTATATGACTGTAATGAAGGTAAAATAATAAAGCAATATATTTAAAGTTAGAGGTAAAATGATCAGAAATAAAACTTACAAGAGATTATTAAAAACTATTGATTGTGACTTTGTTTTGTGGTGTGTAGATGTTTGCCCAACAAGCAATAGCTTGCCTGGAGCACTGATGGCCCTAGTGTGAAACATGACACCAGTGAATCCTGAATGGACAGGGAGAAGAAGATAAGCCCAAATTGACCACTAGGAACTGTTAGATTTGGGGAGAGTAAATCTTCTAAGTGTAGGGAGAGCAATGGCAGTAACTTCTTCAGAACAACTCCAGCATATGAGGTAAGCAAGGGCTGACAGGAAGCCTCTAGAAGCGTTCAAGACAATCCAGACCAGGTGATACCATCACTGTATAGCAAGTCATCCATGAGTTATCCCCCAGGGTGGCATAAAAACCCAGATTTGCTATAAAATGCTGGGTTTACCTGCTGATGATCTGTAGAAGAGGGAGAAAAGACATTTGGTGCACTTCATCAACCCTGACTCCGCAGACAACCTTTGACTGCCTCCCATGTGCACATGTGTGCCAAATGCTAAATGTTGGTTTTTATCACTTTATAACCACATTGTAATAAATTATTTTAATTACAACTGATAGCATAGAAAGAGTAGTAACACTGGCACGATGGTTTGTGGTGTTGCCTCCCAGTCCTGAACACCAGGATTAAATCCCACCCTAGTCACTCTCTGTTTGTAGTAGTGCATTGTCTCTCTGTGTGCATTTTCCTCTGGCAGTTAATCTAAATTATGTCCTGCGATGGACCGGTGTCCCATTTAGGAATCTACTATCTCTGGTGCTGCCAGAATAGGCTCAAAGATTGAATTAGGTGGGTTCAGAAACTTGAAGGAAAGACTTCATATTTCCAGAACCTACTGTTTATCAACACAATAATAACAGGGCACAACATTCTCATTCCTTCTTAATGCAGTTCAGGGTAGTTTTAAAAAATATAATATTTATGCTTATTACTAGCCACAGTAATTGCTTTACACCAGGGGTGTCCAACTCCAGTCCTGGTGGGCTGCAGTGGCTGCAGGTTTTCATTCTAACCATCTTCTTAATTAGAGAGCCGTGTTTGCTGCCAATTAACTTGTTTTGCCTTAGTTTTAATTGACGTGACTCAGACCCATTAGTTGTTTCTTTTTCTTTAACGAGCAGCCAAACAATAATGAGACACAAGACAAGCCACCAAATGACCAGCTTACATGAAAATAAAGAAAGGTGAAGGTCTCAGTCATGTTGGTCTGCTCAAGTCACCAAAACATCTTGAAGGTGGTCTTAGAAAAAAAAGAGAAAATCAACAGTCTGCTGTGGCAAATTGAGAGCAGCAACAAGTCATGATATTCAATAACGGCTTTAATTAACAGCAGCAATTGGCTTCTCATTAAGAAACTGGTTGGAGTGAAACTGGCTGGGGTTTGACGTTCCAATTAGTCGGTCATCTGTTGGCTCGTTTCACATCTCATTTGTGTTTGGGTGCCATTTAATGATGAAACAAATCAACTCAGAGAACTGAGTTCTTAATAACAGGATATTAAAATGAAAGGAAAAGACGTTAATTAACAGTGAAAACAGTTCTCTGATTAGGAAAAGGGTTCGAAAGAACATCTACAGCCACTGCAGCTCACCAGGACAGGAATTGGACACCCCTGCTTTACATGTATATGTATTATAATATAATTTATAGGAAAGAAAAGTAGTAGGAAAAAAACTAAGATTCTAAAACATGACATGAGATATCCTTGCATCAAATTAGTACATAAACTCATTATCTAATATCGCACAGGAGTAAGCTAACAGAAAGAGCTGATAACCAATGCTGCAGGGTAGAGTAGGTATAAAAAATTCAATAATTAAGATAGCAAATGCACAGCTAGCCTAAAATGCTTGAGATGAAAGGTGCACATTCAAGACAAATTAGAATGTTCACAGTGAAAATCAACCAAACTGGGAGACACATATACTGAGAGAGAGTTCCAAAGAAGTAGCCCCAAAAAGAGAGAATGCGACTACAAAAACCTTAAGTGTATGATAGATTGATATGATCTTAGCAATGACAACATAAAGACTGAGAGGCAAAGTTTTGAAAAAATATCAAATCTCACAGGAGGTCTAATGTCACCATACCAATTGAGTGGTGATGTGCTCCTTTTTGTGTTATACTAATATACTAATCATATCAGTGGGAAAAACTTAGAAAACTCCTATTGTAATCCTAATGCGAGCGCAAAGCTTGGTAGGATTTCTACATCACCAGCTTATACCCAGTATGGACTTGGGAAACATCCAGTTTCTAAAATTTTCAGGGGTCAATTATGATGTATGTCTTTAGACCATGGCAGCTGCAGCTGCATTTTTTCAATGTTTCCAAAATTCTACAGCTGCAGAAAGTATTTAAGCATTGAGTCGTCGTCTTCTTCTTTCGGCTGCTCCCGTTAGGAGTTGCCACAGCGGATCATATTCTTCTATATCTTTCTGTCCTCTGCATCTTGTTCTGTTACACCAATCACCTGCATGTCCTCTCTCACCACATCCATAAACCTTCTCTTAGGCCTTCCTCTTTTCCTCTTCCCTGGCAGCTCTATCCTTAGCATCCTTCACCCAATATACTCAGCATCTCTCCTCTGCACATGTCCAAACCAACACGATCTCACCTCTCTGACTTTGTCTCCCAACCGTCCAACCTGAGCTGACCCTCTAATGTTCTCATTTCTAATCCTGTCCATCCTCATCACAGCCAATGCAAATCTTAGCATCTTTAACTCTGCTACCTCCAGCTCTGTCTCCTGCTTTCTGGTCAGTTAGACCGTCTCCAACCCATATAACATAGCTGGTCTTACTACTGTCCTGTAGACCTTCCCTTTCACTCTTGCTGATACCCATCTGTCACAAATTACTCCTGACACTCTTCTCCACCTATTCCACCCTGCCTGCACTCTCTTTTTCACCTCTCTTCCAAAATCCCCATTACTCTGTACTGTTGATCCCAAGTATTTAAACTCATTCAACTTCGCCAACTCTACTCCCTGCATCCTCATCATTCCATGGACCTCCCTCTCATTCACACACAGGTATTCTGTCTTGTTCCTACTGACCTTCATTTCTCTCCTCTCTTGAGCATATCTCCACCTCTCCAGGGTCTCCTCAACCTGCTCCCTACTATCGCTACCGATCACAATGTTATCAGCAAACATCATAGTCCACAGGGACTCCTGTCTAATCTCATCTGTCAACCTGTCCATCACCATTGCAAATAAGAAACGGCTCAGAGCCGATCCCTGATGTAATCCCACCTCCAACTTCAATGCATCCGTCACTCCTACCGCAGACCTCGCCACAGTCACACTTCCCTCGTACATATCCTGTACAACTCTTACGTACTTCTCTGCCACTCCCGACTTCCACGTACAATACCACAGCTCCTCTCGAGGCACCCTGTCATAAGGTTTCTCCAGGTCCACAAAGACGCAATGCAACTCCTTCTGGCCTTCTGTAAACTTCTCCATCAACACCCTCAGAGCAAACATCGCATCTGTGGTGCTCTTTCTTGGCATGAAACCATACTGTTGCTCACTAATCATCACCTCACTTCTTAACCTTGCTTCCACTACTCTTCCCCATAACTTCATACTGTGTCTCATCAATTTTATCCCACTGTAATTACTACATTCCTGCACATCCCCCTTATTTTTAAATATCGGCACCAGTACACTTCTTCTCCAATCCTCAGGCATCCTCTCACCAAGATTCTATTAAACAATCTGGTTAAAAACTCCACTGTCATCTCTCCTAAACACCTCCATGCTTCCACAGGTATGTCATCTGGACCAACGGCTTTTCCATTCTTCATCCTCTTCATAGCTGTCCTTACTTCCTCCTTACTAATCCGTTGCACTTCCTGATTCACCATCTCCACATCATCCAACTTCTTCTGTCTCTCTCGTTCTCTTCATTCATAAGCCTCTCAAAATACTCTTTCCATCTGCTCAACACACTCTCCTCACTTGTGAGTACGTTTCCATCTTTATCCTTTATTACCCTAACCTGCTGCACATCTTTCCCAGCTCGGTCCCTCTGTCCAGCCAACCGGTACAGGTCCTTTTCTCCCTCTTTAGTGTCCAGCCTCTTATACAACTCATCATACGCCTTTTCTTTAGCCTTCGCCACCTCTCTCTTCACCTTGCGCCTTATCTCCTTGTAGTCTTGTCTACTTTCTGCATCTCTCTGACAATCCCACTTCTTCTTTGCCATCCTCTTCCTTTGTATACTCTCCTGTACTTTCCCATTCCACCACCAGGTTTCCTTTTCCTCCTTCCTCTGTCCAGATGTCATGCCAAGCACCCTTCTTGCTGTCACCCTTACTACATCTGCTGTAGTTTCCCAGCTGTCTGGTAACTCTTCACTGCCACCCAGTGCCTGTCTCACCTTCTCCCTAAACTCAACCTTGCAATCTTCGTTTTTCAACTTCCACCATTTGACCCTTGGCTCTGCCCTTACTCTCTTCCTCTTCTTGATCTCCAACGTCATCCTACAGACCACCATCCTATGCTGCTTAACTACACTTTCCCCTGTCACTACTTTGCAGTCTTCAATCTCCTTCAGATTGACTCTTCTGCATAGGATGTAATCTACCTGTGTGCATCTTCCTCCACTCTTGTACGTCACCCTATGTTCCTCCCTCTTCTTAAAATATTTATTCACCACAGCCATGTCCATCCTTTTGGCAAAATCCACTATCCTCTGACTTTCTTCATTCCCCTCCTTGACACCGTACCCACCCATCACCTCCTCTTCTCCTCTGTTCCCTTCACCAACATGTCCATTGAAATCCGCTCCAATCACCACTTTCTGTCCCTTGGGTACACTGTTCATCACTTCATCCAACTCACTCTAAAAATCTTCTTTCTCATCCATTGCACACCCAACTTGCGGGGCATATGCACTAACAACATTCATCATCACACTTCCAATTTCCAGCTTCATAATCATCACTCTGTCTGACACTCTTTTCACCTCCAAAACACACTTGACATACTGCTCTTTCAGAATAACTCCTACCCCATTTCTCCTCCCATCCACACCATGATAGAACAATTTAAATCCACCTCCGATCCACCTGGTCTTACTCCCCCTCCATTTAGTCACTTGCACGCACAATATATTAACCTTCCTTCTCTCCATGTCATGTCTCCCCCCTCTTCTTCGGCCAACAATAGCTCAGTTCTGCCAGCACCCTGCTGAATAACAGTACTGGTGGCGGTCATTGTTAACCCTCCCCATTTATCCGGGCTTGGGACCAGAAACAGACTGGTTTGTGCATCCACTGTGGCTGATGAGTATTTAGTAAGATGCGTAAAAAAAAAAAATTCAGTCCAAGTATCTTTGTTTTGAAAATTTTAGTTCATTTCCAAGGAAAAACAATTTGCAGTAAGAACAAAGAGAAATATTGATAATACCCACAAATAATAACTTCTTGCATGTAATGTTTCGGTTTCAGGCTCAAGAACAGAATGCAAGATTACTACATACATTAGTCTATATATAGTGATAAAACTTTATGCCTCTATACCTTGCCATTTGTATGCAAACACCCTACCTTTGTATCTGAGATTATTCTACAGTTACATCAGTTATAGCATGGTGCTAGGAATGTTCAATTAACATGTTAGTTTATGAGGTGTTATTACTAATGATATCTTAATAATAATTGTTTACATTTATATAGCACTTTTCTCACTACTAAAAGTGTTTTACATAGAGAGTGGGGAGTCACTTCAACCTCCACCAGTGTGTAGCACCCACCTGGATGCAACAGCAGCCATTTTGCACCTTTATGCTAAGTACACATTAGATATTACTTGGTTAAGGGGTGAGAAAGATAGTTAGCCAACTAGACAATTAGAGACAAGGGGTGATTAGAGAGCCAGATTGACTAGGCCATGGAAGGCAATTTAGCCTGAACATCAGGATACACCTTAATCTTTACGAAGGATGCCCAGGGATCATTAATGGACCCAGAGTGTTAGGACCTCAGTTTTACATCTCATCCGAAGGATGGCGCCATTTTTATAGCACAGCTTCCCTATCACTGCACAGGGGAACTGGGATCCACACACAGACCACAGATTAAGGCCTCACCAACATATACCTCTTCCAGCAGCAACTCAACCTTTTTCCTAGATGGTCTACCATCCAAGTATTGGCTGGGCCAGAACATACTGATATGTAGTAGTACAGGTGATATGGCTTCTGGCTAAACAAGGCTATCCATTATCTATGTAGCTTTGTAAAATTTTTGTTAATCTGATATTAATAATAATTTATTAGGGTTGAATCTTATATTAGGATTGCATCTTACCAATGTGGCATGGTGGTGAAGAAGACTGGGGTTCAAGTCCTGGGCACTCCCTGCATGTAGTTTGTATGTTCTACCTGTGTGGGATTTCTCTGGGTGCTTTGGTTTGCACTCTCATTCCAGAGAGGTGCAGGTTAGGTGGACTGGTGATGCTAAATTGGCCCTGTTGTGTGTGTGTGTGGGTGTGTACGGGTGTGTGTGTGTATGTTCACTCTGCGATGGGCTGGTGCACTGTCCAGGGCCTGTTCCTGTCTGGTGCTTATTGCTTGTTGTGATAGGCTCCTGTGACCCTATTCTGGATAAGCAGATACAGAAGACAGATGGATAACCCTTACAGAAATCCTCACAGTTAGCTTTGCACCGCACATCAAACATATCCAGAGTTCAGCTCTCTTTAATTGCTTACTTCAATTAGTTAAGAGAAATAAAGATCAAGGACAACTTTCAAAGTGTATTTTTTTCAAACTCTTAGAATTTGAATGGCCATCTTGTTTACACTGAAAGTCCATCCATGAAAATGGCATGACTACCCCAAATTTTCAAATCCATTTAGTCCAATTCAGAGGTCATCGACCTGATAGCAGAAACCACAAGACAGGTCTGGATCTACAGTAAGTCCATCAAACGGCACATTGACACTCATGCCCATATTCACTCATACAGGACCAGTTTAGAGTTGCCATCTACCCTAGCACAAATATTGTTGTAATGTGGGAAATAACATGGAGTACATGGAGATAAAACCCACCCACTCTCCACCCAACATTGGCTGAACCAGGATTTAAACAGGGTCTCATGTAGCTATCAGGCAGTAATACTAAATGTCATTCCCAAAAAATCTTTTACTGTAAATTTGTGGACAAAGCTCTGCTTGCAGGGTTTTGTTTTTAAGCCCGCAGCAATTTCATTCCTGTAAAGATTGTGTAGTAGGCTGTGTTCCAGACTTTAACTAGGGTGATTGGAATTTGATTACAAGTGGAATTTTCTTTAGCCAATCATCACCTTATTCCTTTTTTACAATATTGCCAGGCATGTTTAAATGGTAGGTACATGAAAGTCACCTTTAAAAAAAAATCACCTTGTAAAATTATTTTGGGTGGTCACATTCCAGTGTCGGAGAATAAAGAGCTGAAGACATCTGACAGGCTAACAAGATCGGAATTATGCTTTGCAGCCACAGGTTGTTTGCCAGAAACTGCACCTTGACATGCTACATTAAGGATATGTTTATGCAACTCTTTCAACCAAGCAACACCTTCAAGGGAAAAAAAGAATACCAAAGTGAAATGAAATGCCAGTAAGCACTCTTCATCTCAGGCCCTTGATGTGAAAGAAAATCTTTGTAACTGTGCTGATTGGGAGTGTAAAAACAAGTTGATACTCAATGTGCCTCTAAGCATTAAGAATTCCATCAAAATTATTTTTTTATATAATGCTTGTTTTTTTCCCCTCAAACTCTGCAATTACATGAGAAATATTACTTTGGAAATCTGACCTATTTCTAATCTCTGAGCAAAACATGCCTTCTCATAATGTCGACACATTTTTTTCTTATTGGACTCAGACATGACAAGCATCCGCTGACAAATAAAAACTATAAAAAGCACCAAAAATATTAATGTCATGTTTCAAGAATAGCCACTGTACTACATGGCAAACTTTTCAAAGTACAAGGCACCAGAAGCTTGAGTGAAGCTGGCTAAACTGGAACCTTGATTTGAAAAAATTGAAAAAAATCGAAAAGTCTCCATATGAAAAAATGTTTTGGAAGATCCATTATATTCCATTAATGAAAAATTCAATCTCTTTTAATGGGATTATTTTGTGCAGTCTAAAGGTGGTAACCTCAGCCCATATACGTTGTTGTCTAAGGTGCTCACACAAAAGCAAGACTGATCTATGGTAATGGTGATTTACATGACTCTCTTCAGCAGCTTTACTTCACCACATCTATTTTAACTGTGAAACTGTGAAAAAACACCCATTTCCCCACATGCTGTGCCACTAGGGGGGTTGGAATAGCCTTGCTGGAGGCAATGACCATACATATAAAATTCACAGGTTGATATCTGAGCTAAGGCTTCTAAGTCTTTCAGGCAGCTGTACAAACTACTGAACCATCTGCAGCCAGTTTGTCTTAATTTTACATTATTTTATTTATTGCCTCATACAAAATACCTAACCTTTGCTACAAAGTAAAAAGTGAATAAGACAATGTCTACAAGGAAGTCAAGTGAACCAAAGCGGCATTTCCAGCATGGTATTTTCATCATATGTTATCATGCAAGGTCCACTTTTGGTTGAGAATCAATCTTCTGACAGGTGGTCTCACATTATCCTCATGTACCCTCAATGAAGAATTCATATTGGATTCCAGGACGGTAAGCTGCCCAGTCCCTTAGGCAGCAAAGCAGCCCCAAACCATAAAATGACACTAACATGCTTTACAGTTGGCATCAGGTTCTTCAAGTCAAATTCTGTCTTTGGTTTTCACCAAACAGGTCTTCTGGTACTGTGGCCAAATAACTCTAGCTTTTCTTCGTCTTTCCAGAGCACGCTGTTTCACAAGTCATGTTTTTTTTTGCCTAGGTACTCATGGGTAAACTGTAGTTTTCTTTCTGATCAGCAAAAGCTTCCTCCTGGCACACATCCCTTGTAGATTTAATATGAATAGGTCCTATGATAAAATTTGGGCGTTCTGAGACATTTCTTTCAGCATCTTGTATTCTGCTCTTGGGGTAAACTTTCTGAGACAGCCTGACCTGGACAGGATAGCAGTTGCTTGAACACTTCTCCACTTATGTGCAAATACTATTTATAGACTATTGCTCAGCATTTAACACAATTACACCCTCTAAGCTCATTACCAAGCCCAGTGACCTGTATACAAACATTTCATTGTGCAGCTGGGTTTTTAACTTTTTGATAGGCTGACTCCTCATGGTTCAAGTGGGTGATCACATTATCCCTCACTCTCAATAGAGGAGTTCCACAGGGCTGTGTTCTGAGCCTTATGGTGTACTCCCTCTATATGCAAGACTGCTTGGCTGCAAATGTCTCACAATCTTTATCAAGTTTTTTGATAACACAGCTGTGGTAGACATAATCTCTAACAACAATGCACAGGCTTAACCAGATGAAATGGCGAGCCTGTCACATTGGCATCAGGACAACGGTCTACTCTTGAATATCAGCAAGACAAAGGAGCTGTTTGTCAACTTTGGGGGAAAAATGGCAGCCTCACAACCACTCCTTCAGAATTAACAGCACTCAGGTGGCGAGGGTGGAATTTTCAGATATGTAGGTATTCACATCACAGAGGACCGGACGTGGTCCAAGCACACTGACACCTTGGTGAAGAAGATACAACATCTTTTCCACCTGTGACGATGCAGGTTCTTCTCCATGGCTCCCACTTCCCTTTACGGAGCCGCTCGTACCCGGCACCTTTGGTAATGTAACCGGATGAGCTGGACAGTGTGGACACCAATTAAATATGGGGAAGGTGCAAAAAGGTGCAAGTGTTTTTATCACAATAAAACAAATCCAAAAACAGTGTTCAAATAAACAGTGTAGTGCATTAAAAAGTCAATAAATAAATAATCCACTAAAAAGCAAGTGAAATGTGGAGGTTAAAATAATTCCAATAAAAATGAGGTTATAATAGCTGGAAGCAGTCCTTTTAAAAACAAAACCCGGTGCCGCCTTCACCTGGCAGCTCCCCTGCTTCTCCCATTCGAGTTATGCACCAAGGGAGTCACCCTAACTACAGCTGATCTTCACCACGTCCGGCTGCCTTCCATCCTCTGGCTCCATATGGCACTATTACCCGGACAGAGACTTGGGTTCCGATCCCAAATCTGACTCCCGCTGCCTTCCACGGCCTTATGCGGCTAGCCAACCACCTTCCGGTCACTGCTGTTCCTCTCAAATGCTCAGCAGGAGAGACCCAATTAAACTACCGCAGGGTGCCGGCCAAACACCCCGCTAGGGCTCACTTTTCCCAGCTGCCTAATCTTATAGCGAGCCTGTTCTTTTGCTTCCTGCCTCCCTTTTTTCCTCCTTTAACCTCCGTTCCCTCTTTCCGATCTTTTTTTCGCTCCCTCCGCACTCGCGCTTCTCCTATTTATTATGGGGATGTGGCACAGGTGTGGCAATTAGCAGCTCTCTGCATCAATTACGGATACGGATGATTCCCCACCTGTGCACTTAAGTGAGGAAATGCCTGCATCACATAGCATCCGAGAACTGCTCCGGCCACACTACCACGCCCTCTCTATAAGCTGCGAGTGCGGTGATTATTTATTTAAACCTGGCCTTTTATTCTGAGCCGTGGACCCGCTATACCACACCACCTCAGATGCCTCAGGGATTTCAAGCTGCCCTCACAGATGCTAAAGATTTCTATATATCCACCATCGAAAGTATCCTGACAGGATGAATTTTTGCCCGATTTGGAAACTGCATTCAGCAGAACAACAAGGCTCTGCAAAGAGTGGTGTGGTTTTTCAAAGTACTGTACAAAGAACCAAGTTCATATGCAAGAACATTTCCCAAAATAACAGTGGTGTGGTCAGCTGAAGGTATCACTTGGTGTGTACCCTTTAACTTCCAAGACATCTTTACCAAGTGATGTTGGACCAGGGCAAAGAAAATGATCAAATACCAGTCATGCCAATTGACGAGCTCAGGGAGACAGAGGAGGAGCTTCTTTCTACTGCCATTCTGCATCCTAAACAAGGATAGTGCCTAGAGCTACATGATGTCATATTGTTAATTCACCTATTATTATTTTTATAATATTAATATAATGTTGTAATTGTAACTATTCATACTTATTGATATTTAAAGAGTGGAGTATTCACTATTTATTGTCTTTTTATATTCTTCTACTGCACAGTCTTGGAGTTGAGCAAAAAAGCATTTCACTATATATTGTACTGTGTATAATTGTATTTTTTAATTGTGACATATTAAACTTGATAGGATTTGATTTGTAGATGATCTTCAGGCCAGTAGAATGGTTGATTTCCAATTGTCTGGAGATCTTTTTAAATCCCTTCCCAAACTTTTAGGGTCAGTTGCAGTTTACCTGAGGTAGCAATGCAGTTAAGTATGGATCAAGACCAGGCTATGTAGTACAGTACTAAGAGGAGGTGGTCCTCCAATCTAAGTGAACAAAGGAACAATATGGGTACCAAGTTTAACTAATACACAGCTAGTCTTATTGCTGCTTCATGTTTCTCCTCAGTTTGCTCAGTTGGCTCTCTAATTGCCCGTTAACAGCACAGCATCAGCAATTAATTGCTTGGCCTCTCTCAATTAACAACTTCCAGTTGCACATTCCTCTTGATTTAAGGGGACAGATCAAAATGTACATCTTTTTGTAAACTTAATAAAAATAATTACAATCAATAAGCTAAATTAGATCAAAATGAGTGTCAATGTGTTATTAATTGTGGTTCCCATTAAGTGTCTGAAAAGGCCTTGAAATCAATGTAAAGTATATAGAAAATAATGATAATGAAAGGTAAATGTTAGTACATTTACATTTATTTGCTTGGCAGACACTTTTATCCAAAGTGACTTACAAAAGGGTAAACATAATCGAGTAACATTAGGCTGGGGCCTGTTTGTTCAGCAAGTGTAGTAGGACAAGTAACAAAAGTTGATTGCCACAAGTGAAAAAGATGTAATAACTAATAAATATACAATCATGTATTGCAATCAATAAAGCAATTAAACTTGGTGTGGGTGCAGGCCCCCCTCCACTAATTTAACAAGGCCCACCTTCCTCCTCTGTGAATTTAGTGTAACCCACCAGGGAAGCAGGTGAGGTGGTGGATGTCCACCTCCGTGAATTTAACATGATTGTCAAAAGGAGGTGGGAAGTCCTCAAGTGATTGTCGGAGCATTACATGAATATATTGTGATGTCAATGCTTTTCCTTCTTAATGAATCAAGCATGATCATCAGAGTGGGGAGTGGGGAGATCATACAGGATCGGCTGTGATCCACCTGCTGCTGCTGCTGTGAATCGAGCAGGATTGTTGCAGTGGTGGTGGGGGTAGTTACATCTGTGGTTGGCCGCAGCCCACCTGCAGTGCTGCCGCAGTGGCCCACAAGTTGGGAAATGCGGTTATACAGTTATTAGTTAACATAGCATGTTTATCCTTCAGACATGTGAGGAAACCCTGGAGTCTCTGTGTAAAAGCCAGTAAGTGGCATGTAGCTGGAGCAATGGAGGGTCAAAGAGGTTGCATGAACAACCTGGATAGAGACTAGCAGTGCTAGCTACAATGAACATTTCAAATGGAGATATTTTTCTAGATAAGAAATTGCATTGAGAATGTCATGGAAAATTGTAAATATTTGATTACAACAAATAAGCTGAATTTGCTATAAATATTTTAACATTAATTTCAATTACTTGGGTTAGATACTTATTTAATTCTTGCACAATAGTATCATCTTTTTGGAGACTTTGTTGTGGGGTTTGTGCTCCACTTGCACTGAATGGAGAGACTGGTGACATAACATAATGTTCTCAAACTTTCTAAATCCAATTCAGAACTGTAGGAGGCTGGACCTTATATGGCAGCATTGTGTGCAAAGCAGGAACCAATTCAAAATGGGGTACTAGACCATCACAGTCCTCAGGGTTATGCCTGAGCAAGTCAGCCAAATTTTAAATATCCAAAAAAAAAAAAAAAAAAAAAAAGGATGAAGTCATCTTAAATCTTTTAATAAAAAATAATCTTTTCACTCATTCCTCTTTCAACTGAAAACAGCACTTTTTATTGTGTCATATTTCTTATCCTAAATATTTTAAAAAGAATTTACTTTTTCATTTGATGGCTATAACAAATGGTACCTTTTAATTGTGTTTTAAATGGAATTTCAAAACATTCAAGAAAGACTGTTTGATCTTTTATTTTGCTACAAGTCATTGCTACACAGGAGAAACCATTACCATCACTGCGTGTACGTAATCATTTTTGCAGTCATCTCAGGGTGGCATCTTTTAATTTTTTTTTATCTCTAAGTGATCAACCTCATCTCACAGCAAAGCAAAGACGATAGCCCTGCAGCAGTCATTTGTTGTCAAGTCAGTGCTTTAATTCTGCCTGACACCACACTGTGAACACTGTCAAATTCAATGTACTTCCTAATGTACACCTCATTAAAAGGATTTCTGTCTTAAAATCTTTGAGATTTCTTTTCTTTTTCATTGTATGGGTCATTTTTTGTACTGAACTAAGCACCAACACATGCAATGATGATGCTGGATTTGTTTACAACTTTGTTTTATGCTCTGATTTATGGGCATGTTTTAGTTTATTCTTCACATAAAGGCTATAGAGTTGCAAAGTACACAACATAGCAATTAATGAAATATTATCAATGCTAAAAATAGTATTAACATCAAACCAAATAACTAAAATACAAAACCTTCAGCATGCCAGGTTCACTAGTATCAAATGTGCACTATGCATTCTTTAATCATGAACTCCTTGCATTGAACAGAATCCAACCTGAAATAATCAGCTTGACTTTAATGACCTGCAAGATCATTCTGAAGTCTGTCTGTTTTCTAAACCTGCTTTCATTACGATTAAAGGAGTCTAACCGGTTAGTATTAAGCACGATGTTGGCAGCAGCCCATCAAAAAACACACACATGCTTGAACTGTTGCATGTTAGATCAATGGTTAACTTGAATGTCTCAAAGGTGCCATCATAGTGAATGACAGTTGTAGAGCATTGTTTGTTTACATCCTTTGTGGTATGTATGCTCTCCCCAGGTCTAAAATGATATATTGTGAGATAATGGTGTATGAGTGAAAGTATCCTGTCTAGTATTGCCTTGTGCTCAAAGGTTCCTGGATAAGCTTTGGCTCCCACATCCATCAAATGGATTAAGGAGGTTTGAAAATGGATGACAGGATGGATTTAATTCTCTCTAAATGAGGCCTTTCTTCTTTATCTTCCATCTCATGGCCTAAGGACTACAGGCTGAGGGTAGTTATCTATTGTATACATTCTTATTACTTACTCACTTTTATATATTATTATCTGCAGTCTATCAGACACATGGAGGCACTTTAACAGCCATAACAGAGGAAGCCAACTATTGGCTCCAACTTCTTCACAAGAAAAAGATTGAGGCTCACTGACTATAAAACAGATGGTGAATATGTAAAGCAAGGTCATTTTTAAGCGAGTTAGTGAGCTAAGGGATTGCTATGAGAACAAGCAGATGGACATACTCAAGTTAGACAAATAATACTTCAAAAAAAAGTTTATAAAAAAAAGTACATTCTTAAACACTGAAGCACAAAAACACAGATGCTTAAAATGGTGGTATGAAGTGCAAATGAGGGAAAGGAGAACCAAAGAAAACTTGGGGTACCAACAAGGCCACTCCGTTTATGGGCAAAGTCCAAAAAAATGAACAAAATTGAGTGCACAGTAGTGCAACAGAAATAAGCCCTAACAGCTGCCTAGTCTCTACAGCTTCTCAGTGCTTTCAGTTTCCTCGAGCAGGTCTGGGTCAGGGAGTTCTGTCATGCGGGACTGCATTCCTCACTCTTCTGCCAGCACTCGCATTTATGTTATGACTGGAAGAGGCGTGGATTAGTTGATTGGGCGCATGGCTTAGGTGCCCTCACTGGGCGGCTTCTCGGAGCTATGGAGGAGAAAAGAGACGGCATTGTTAGCATTGCCACCACCACTTGCCACGGCAGGGTTTTGCATACCTTGTCTGAGTCTGGAAGGTGATCTTCAGGTGCTCTTGTGTGACAGGTGGCTATTGCAAAGACACCAAAGTAAACAATGCCAAACCAACTCCACCAACTACAATAAGTGAGCTCACCCTTTTTATTTCTCCTGCAATCGTGAATTCTATGTACTTAGTGTTGTATAGTAGTAGAAACAGATGGGGTGGGGCCCAGGCAGATTTGATTACATTTGCCAAAATGTCTCCATTATGCAATATCTGTTTCAATAAAATATTTGGAAAGGAAAAAAAAGTGAAGTTCTTAGAAATATTTCCATTGCTCTCTCAGAAAAATGACAACCAACTGTCTGATGTGGCAGAATGAGAATTCAAACTGCCATAGGACTAAGGAACATTTTTCATTATCAAATAGAGTAAAATATGGTGGTCTGCCAGTTTGCATCTCATTCTAGTTTGACTGTTAGTTACAGAAAAATAAACACTTAAAGGCTCTGAAGCTTAAAAACAAGTCAGTTACAATTAAAGCAAAAAGAGGCACATTCATTTGCCACTGTCCCAGTGAAGAAGGTGGCAGGAATAAAATCCTGCAAGCACTGTTGCCCTCCAGGATTTGCTTTAGTGCTCTGGTCCTCAGACTTCAGGGTTTTGTTTTGTCATTCCCTTAACTCTAGTTGATCTCATTGTTTAATTAGATGATCGTTTTCTCTCTTCTGTTATTCTGCATCAGAAAAGCATAGCACTATGAATTTTACATTTATACAGCAGTTAAAATTTGTATTTTTGCTGTAAACTTAAATGCTAAAGCCTCTTTTGTTGCTTTCTTACGACTTTACCTTATTCTATATAGTTTGTTCCTTTAATTGTATCCCAATAAGAACAGTAAACAATGGGCAGAGCGGATGCTGGGAAAATGACACCAAATGCAGAGAGGCTGCAACTACTTCACTTCACTTGGATTAAACAACCAGAACACCAGGAAGAGCAGAATGAAAATCAATATGATGATGACAAATTAAAAACCAAGTTAGTAAAAAACAATACATTATCACCATATGACATACATAAATTCTTGGTACATTTGTGGTCGCGCATTACCAAATTTACGTTGAAGCAGCGGTATTTATAGGATAAGGAAGTACGCTTACCGTTTGTGTGTTGAGGGCACTGCCACGGGAACGCGGGGCAGTGAGCACTGTGAGGCGCGGTGCGTTTGGACAGCACGTGGAGAAAGTATAATGGCCAGTACGGGCTCCACCGCACGTGTTAGTTTTTACCCTGGTGTCCTCGCAGCCTGCCCAGCTTAGTCGGTTTGAGGTGGGGCGCGCCTGAAAGAAAAGGCCGACATTAGTCTATGTAAACTAGGTTGAGTCAAAGAAGGGAATCCCATATTGCAAATACATTATTTTACTTACTGGTGAGGTAGCAACGGGTGTGCTTGAGCTCAGCATAGCCGTTGGCCGTACCAGAGGGTTTATACGCGCGTGACCCGCAGGCGTTCGATTTTAAATACAGTGGACCCTTGACTTACGAACTCAATTCGTTCGCGAGGGCTGGTTGTAACTCAAGTTGGTTGTAAGTCAAGACTATTTTTCCCATAAGAAATAATGGAAATACCCATAATGCGTTCCGAACCTCCCACAGCAACACTTACTTAACCTTTTCATAATAAAAAAAAGGGTTGTATAATGTGCATAATTTACCAAAACACCAATAATTTTTCTAATGTACTAACCAAAAAGTAATAAAAAGTGCCTAGCCTACCAGAAACAACAATTTCATACTGTACTCACCATTTAATTTGACATCTTTGGGCTGCAGGAAGGGAGGAAGAAGAGAATGAAACTGAAGGCTTTTTAAAGGCTTTCTTTAACTTGCGCTCAGGCATTTGCAATCATTTCAATAGCTTCTTTTGCGTTAATTTTAATCTCCTCCTGCCTACAAGTTATTCTGACGAGAATTTTTCTCAGCATGTCCTTGCGATGATACAAGGAACTGTTTCTGAACTCTTCTGAGACCCCCCCCACTCCCCACTCCCCACTCCCCACTCAATGGGAACGGCGTGCTGAAGTGCGTCCTGAAGCGCGATTGCCGCGACTGTGGAAGCTTGCTTGTCTATTGCCGGGCAGGGATATCACATGCATATCACCCATCGATATCTTTTCTGTTTGCTTTGGCTGAGAGACTCAGCACAGCTTTAAGCCGGCTTTTGCCCCAGCAACAGATAAACAGTCTTCCATACGGAGTTTGGACTTTGGCATGTCTTCTAGTTGGGGGAGGTCCCAAGAGAGTTTACAAACCTGACATTTTATTGAATGAGTGCCGCATTAATAGGAATGTTTCTGTTTGTTTACAATCGCGCAAGCGGATACACGTGACCGCATTCAGGTCGTAACGCAAGATGTTGGTCGTAAATCAAAATAAAAATTTTGGTCGTAAATCAAGTTGTTCGCATGTCAAGCCGGTCGTATATCAAGGGTCGACTGTATGTAGTTGCCCAGGGAGTGGCGTGAACGCGCTAGCGTCTACCTGGATAGGTGCGTGACGTAATAATACATTTTTATTTATACAAGGCGCCTTTCAGGGAACTCAAGGACACCGAACAACAATAAATAAATAAATAGATAAATAATTAAATAAAAGACACAATTATAAAAAACTTAAAACATCAGAAAATCTAGAAATTAAAACCAAACAAAACCATTATAATCAGGAGGAAAAAGAAAAAGCCATTTTAAACAGATGCGTTTTAAGTTTACATTTGAAGGATGAATATGATTTGATATTTCGGAGATCCGCAGGCAATGAATTCCAGAGCTTGGGAGCAGAACGGCTGAAAGCTCTGCTCCCCATGGTGGTTAGACGGGCGGGAGGAACAGTCAGATGGGTGGAGGAAGAGGATCTAAGGTTACGGGATGGAATGGCAACATGAAGAAGGTCAGACAGATATGGAGGGGCGAGGTTATGGATGGCCTTAAATGTTAATAGTAGAATCTTAAAATCAATACGAAACTTAATCGGGAGCCAATGAAGCTGCTGCAAGACCGGAGTAATATGGTGAATAGATGGGATTTGAGTGATGATACGTGCTGCAGAATTCTGGACTAACTGAAGCTTATGAAGAGATTTATTCGGGAGACCAAAGAGGAGTGAATTGCAGTAGTCCAGCCGAGAAGTGACAAGACTATGAACAAGAATGGCAGTGGTGTGAGGAGTGAGGGAGGGGCGAATACGATTAATATTACGTAGGTGGAAGTAAGCAGACCGGGTGATGTTATTAATGTGAGATTGGAAGGATAGAGTACTGTCGAGGATGACACCCAGATTCTTGACCTGAGATGATGGGGAAACAACAAAGTCATCAATAATAAGAGAAAGATTATTGGTTTTGGATAATACGTAGACGGGTTGGCAGATTGGCTGGACAATCTTGCCGGTTATATTTAAGGAGTCGTCAGTGGACCTAAAGGCGAGGGAGGAGTAAGCACTGCTGAGCTATTTGAAGGAGCAGTTGTGATTTTGGCGGCTTTGTATATTGAATTATATATCTCCTAGGGATCATTTTTGGTGGAGGTATATATACTTATTTGGTGCTGGGATAGTTTTTGATTTTGGGTTTGGTGCAATTGTTTTTGTATATACACATACATTTGTTTTTGGTGCATTTTTCTTTCCTGCTGGAGGAGCGTCTTGAGCCAGGGATCAAAGAAGACAACCTTCATTATTGGAATGTGTGTGTGTGTGTGTGTGGTTTTTGTAGGAGTGTACTGTTTTTGTAAATACACCATATTTTTCCCTTTTTTTTTTTTGTTTTATTTATTTCTGAAGTAGTGTCGGTGCTGTAATACTGTGTCTCAAAGTCCACCTGACACTACTGCATTTTTGATTGTTCAGCACTTTTGTAAATAAACTTGCACCATTTACCCTTCAATTTTTGTCTGTGTCTCATCTCTCCACTGATCCTGTTTGGTTCATAAACTTTCAGATGTCCAGAGTGTAGGCTGGGGCCACTTCCCACTACACG
Source organism: Erpetoichthys calabaricus (assembly GCF_900747795.2). Classification (NCBI taxonomy): domain Eukaryota; kingdom Metazoa; phylum Chordata; class Cladistia; order Polypteriformes; family Polypteridae; genus Erpetoichthys; species Erpetoichthys calabaricus. Next base: position 245,208,798 of record NC_041394.2, read on the forward strand.
AGATATCACAACATTATAATAAAAATTTACCAAATTTAGTTTTGATCAGAATATGATGATAATTTGACAAAAGAATGCATTATAATGTTAAAAAAGCATGCCTTCTGTCAACAAAAGAGCACACACAGCAGTATAAGAAAAATCGATTAAGAGCTGCAGCTTAGAAACAAAGCTGAATGCAATGAAAGCGAGCAATGCTGCATCTGCTGTTCAATTCAATGGGTGAAATTATTCACAATTACAAAAACACAAAAACAAACAAACTTAGCACAATCAGTGGTGCTGTTAAACATTTTGAATTATTTAAAAATTCTTCAGCTTATTCTTGTTTAATTGCATTTAAGCTTACTAACGGTGACAAATCTTTCTCATATTTAAAGTAAAGAATTTTTTCCCTCTGCTTTTGTAGTTAATATTCTTGGAATTGTCTGAATATGAGCTGCTACTTGGCACTGTTGACTCAAATGATTATAATGTGGTGTAAATCATACAAGGCGCAGTATTCTGATATCTTGATTCTTGGATGAAGTGTTTCCTCTGGAATTGGGAGCAGTGCCCATTTCCTGACAATTGATTTCCTAGTATTGTGCTAAAAATCCTAATCAGTGGCACAATACACAAACATTACTTAATACTTGCAAAGTGTTTACAGTATTGTACGCAATATCTTTCAAATGATATTTTAGTGCTGTCAGAACTTGGTTGGAAAACAAAATTTGTAAACGAATTCATTATTTCTGTAGTTCTTCAGTTTCAAGCAAATGTTCTCACCTAATTCTAAAATTATGAAATGCATTAAAATAATTAGATTCAAAGCAATGTCAGACAAATAGGCTGGAGCACAGAGCTGCCAAGACGTAGACTTGCCTGTACGGCACCAATGTAATTAACCTGTACAAAAAAAACTCCATTACCACAATTTTACTGCGTTGTAGTAATAAATGGCTTGGCAGAAGTGTAAATATACTGATTTCTACAGCTAGACAGGCTGAACCTTTTATAGCTGTAGCAATTTTATTAAAAACATTAATCATTTCTATTTGTAAAATATCTTGTTTAACAGATGTAAACATTCATCACATATTTATTGGAAAAAATACTTACAGTATTATGTAAAACACCCATATATTTGGCAAATGTTACTTCCTTTATTAAAGGTAACTCCAGCACAATACACGACCAACGTGATTGCTACAGTATCCAGCTACTCCTATCAGGTGCTCCAAGAACAGCTGACAAATATAATCCCAACAACCTGTCCCATACCTTGTAAGAGAAATGGGGAGTGAAAAGATAAACAGTTGGGGTACCAGCATGGTAACCCCCATATAGCTGAATGGCAAGCAAGAATGAAAACAAGCAATAATTGCAGAGCATTTTTTTCAGACATGAGTTCAGGACAGAGCTGACAAAGATGGCAGAGCGCCCCATTTTCAGTAATTCCAGCAGAAAAAGGCAGGTCCAGGTGGACAGACACTGGGAGTGATATAAGAGAGGTGTTATAGCTGTCAACCATCCAGTCTGCAGAGGGCGGAAGAGAGAAAGGCCTTAGGACACAGTGACAACTCCTGGTGTGGTGGTAGAATTACAGTCACAAGAGCCCTACAGCTGTTCCCTATGAGCTCGCTTGTAACAACCTGAAACTATGTTTTCGCCACTCATAAGATGTGCCTAATACACTTATCACAGACTGTGGGTAGTGGCATCCTTCTTAAATGCTAAAACAACTATGTATGGCTTTTCTCCATACAGAAAATCCACTCCAAGGTCCTTCTAAAATTTGCACTTGTCACCTCACAAACTGAGAGATTCATCCAAGAATTTAGTTCTAATTTCACTACCAACTTCTAGTGCCATATATGCATCACTATCACCATCCCACCAAGACTTTGATCAGTCCCATGATCACCTCTCCCATTACACTGCTTGCACAAGGTAACAGCAGTTCTGAGAGAAAAAAGAACCAGGAGATGGTACATAGAAGTCAGAATTTACACAGAGGTCATAACTGGGAAGACAATATTTATGCAACAAACTCAGGACATTTAGCCAGAATTGTAGTCAGAGAACAGAGCAGTAAGTTGTAAGCCAAAAAGGATACATGTAAGGAAACAGAAGATGTAAATCACAATCAGAGGGCAGGTGTCTAACTGAGCTGCCAGCATCTGCACATGTATGAAGCGTAGTCAGCCAGTTCCCCAATTAACCGCAGAGCAAAACACACTCACGCACATATGAACTTGATTGGATCATTTTTGGGATGCAATTATTTATTTAAATTTGGCCACAACACACAGGTATGTACACTGGTTATGCTCTATGTTGAAAACATCTCATGTCTTTCAACCAATCAGAGTAAATATTCATATGGTACAAGCCAAAGAACCAATCAGAGTAAATTTCATGTATAATTCAGCATTGTTTCGTATATTCAATTGTCTATAAATATAAGCCTGTAACTTTGCTTATTGACCATTCAGTGTATCCCTCTTCATAAAGAGAAATTATAGATGAAGTGGACAAGCTTCCTCCTGTCTGGTTTCTGACTCAGAAAGGTCCTAGTTGGGGACAACATTTTTTTCTTTAATATATTTCCAATTTCATTTCTTCCACAACCACCAGGAACCACCTCATATTCTAGCAACCAGTCACCAATATAGTGGCATCCATAAAGAAAACAAGATGTTAAAAGTATAGGGAAGTAGAATATGAACTACTATATTCCTTGACTTCAGAAACCAGAAAAAAAACATACTGAAATCATTTTTAAAAGTCAAGGAACAGTTGGATGAAAATTAAACTTATAAACCAGATGATGACACCCATAACTTGTGAACATAAGCTCAAGGTATTTAAATGCCTGTGCTTTGGGCTTATTATCCCCACTAAGCTGTAAAGAATAAGTCACAGAGAATCTTGACATCCATTTTAGAAGTGCTCATTGAAACCTTTTCACACTCAGAAATCTCAGACCAATGAGGTGAGAACACAGAGTTCTCCACCAACAGTAGAAGCTAATTATTTAGCATATTATTTATATTATTTACTTGTAGCATATTATTTTAAAAAAAATCACACAAAGTTCCACCAGGCTCACCACTCCATATCTTACACTCCACAATCTTTTAATGAAATTCATGGAGAGGAAGCTTACAGTGTGGCCTGAGAACTATCCCCAAAGAAATTGTCCTACATGTTAAAAGAAATAACTACACAGAGTTCATTTAAAGAAAGAAGAGGAGAGAAGTAGTTATGAAAGAGGACTTTTCTGATGAATAGCCATTGGGCTGTTGTCCTTGAAACATAATATTTATGAAGTTATTTTATTGAACACGTTTTTCTACTTATATTCTGATAACATTTCCAACTATTTAGTAATACAACCTAACTCATCCATAACAGTGTGATTCAGATCAGAGACTAAACATAACAAAAACAGGCTACAATGATTAGTCACGTCTGCCAAAATATTATTGTTGCCAGTCTGCCCAGCTTACAGGAGCTGTGCTAACACAGAGTCATGAAACGGGAAGAGAAAATCATTACTGACCCCTCACATCCAAACCACAACCTTTTTGAACTTCTTCCATCGGCCAGGCATTACAGATTAATATATGCCAAAACAAGCAGATATAAGAACAGTTTTTCCTACAGGCCATCAAGCTCACAAATGGTTAATTCTGCTTAATCAGGCTGGGCACCAAGGTCTCCCAGGGTCTTACAATACTATTTAAATATTGTTAATACTTGCTTTTTTAGTGTTCATTTCATTATTTGTTGCATTGTGTTTTATCTATGTTATGTAAGTTCAAATTGATTTATTTTTATTATTTATTAAGTATTATTTTAATTTTAAGTTTCCTTTTTGTTTTTAATAATAATAATAATAATAATAATGCATTTTATTTATAGGGGCAATTTACATTAGCAGTAAATCTCAAAGTGCAACATAAAAAGTTAAACAAAGGCAAGGCAAGATAAAAACAGAGATAAAACAACAATAATTATATCATTTTTAACTATTTCGACATCTTGTAAAGCGGCACGGTGGCGCAGTGGGTAGCGCTGCTGCCTCGCAGTTGGGAGACCTGGGGACCCAGGTTCGCTTCCCGGGTCCTCCCTGCGTGGAGTTTGCATGTTCTCCCCGTGTCTGCGTGGGTTTTCTCCGGGCGCTCCGGTTTCCTCCCACAGTCCAAAGACATGCCAGTTAGGTGGATTGGCGATTCTAAATTGGCCCTAGTGTGTGCTTGGTGTGTGGGTGTGTTTGTGTGTGTCCTGCGGTGGGTTGGCACCCTGCCCAGGATTGGTTCCTGCCTTGTGCCCTGTGTTGGCTGGGATTGGCTCCAGCAGACCCCCGTGACCCTGTAGTTAGGATTCAGCGGGTTGGAAAATGGATGGATGGATGGACATCTTGTAAAGCACTTTGAGCTACACCCTGTGCAAAATGTGCTATAGAAAAAGAAATGTTGATATGTCTTTCATTATCAGGCAGTTCTAACAATCTTCTCCATTTTCTAAACTCACTTTTCCATTTTACGGTCGTGGGGTGCTGAATTCTTTTTCAGCAGCACTAAGAGCAAAACATGAAACAGTTCCAGCTAGGACACCAGTCTTTTACTAGTCACAATTATATGCCAAGCTATACTGATTTAGAGACACCAATCAACATAAACTGCACTTCTTTGGAATGTAGGGTGAAACCAGAGTAACTAGAAATAACTCACCTGAGTATGAGGAGAGTGTGTGAACACCACATCCCACAGAATGGAGTTGGACTAGGAGTGGAACCTGGAGCTGTGCGGTAGCATAGTTAACTGTCAGACCATATAGCCATTTCATCAGGAAATTTGAGTTAATTACTTTTGATGAATTAATTAATTGATTAAGTAATTGATCTGTCTATCTATTAATTAATTTATTTGTTTGTTTATTTTAAACTGGCTTTATTTGTAGTTACTGTTCAGGAAGTGAATGTAGATGTGGTGCACTCCACCTCAATGATAGGTTGGACTGGTCTCAGAACACAGAGGAACTATATAAGAAATGGGTAGAGAAGGCTCTTCTTCCTTAGGAGACTGCATTGCTTTTATGTGGGAAGGGACATCATTCACATCTTCTACAACTCAGCGATGACCAGTGCGATTTTCTATGCAGAGAAGTACTGGGCTGGCAACACCACTTCAAGGTAGGCCCACTGAATTAACAAGCTAATTAAAAGAGCAGACTATTTTTTCATTCTTATTATTTATATTTTTTATAATTTATTTATTCAAAGTTAACACAAAAATAAATGATTAACATTCATCAATCATCCATCCATCCATTTTCCAACCCGCTGAATCCAAACACAGGGTCACGGGGGTCTGCTGGAGCCAATCCCAGCCAACACAGGGCACAAGGCAGGAACCAATCCCAGGCAGGGTGCCAACCCACCGCAGGACACACACAAACACACCCACACACCAAGCACACACTAGGGCCAATTTAGAATCACCAATCATCAATCATTTATATGTCAATCATATGTATATTCATTTTATTTGCAGCTGCTCTTCATGTTTGGTTCAGTGGTTATTTGAATCTTTGTTTAATAAACCTTTTGGTTTTGACAAGCCCGCCTGTCTGACTGCTTTTGTACACTTTCCAAATAGAATGAAAAAATAATAATAATAAGCTTAACCCTCTCTTTCTCCCCACATTATTCCCTTCCTTAAAATCACTTGCCTGATCATTAAACCAAGCAATGTTTGTTTTTGCACTCCTGATGATTTGTTCTGTCCTTTACATCTATTCTCTGTTTGTCTTATTTTGGACCCACTGAGATGCCCACACTGAGGGTGAAGCTAGCCCCTGTAATCTTCACACTGGGATTCGTCTTGGTTTCCTTATATATATTTTTTTTTCATTTATATAGCGCTTTTCTCACTACTCAAAGCGCTTAGCAATTCCAGGTTAAGGGCCTTGCTCAAGGGCCCAACAGAGCAGAGTCGCTTTTGGAATTTTACGGGATTCGAACCGGCAACCTTCCGATTGCCAGTGCAGATCCCTAGCCTCAGAGCCACCACTCTGCCTATTGCATAACAAGTTAGGGTGTACTGTGGATTTTGTAACCTAGCAACCCTATCCTCCTAAAACCGCACACACCTAGCACAAGCAGATCTGCGAAGACTGGAAATGGACACCTGCATAGCATATACAGCTACTTTGACCCAAACAAACAAAAAAAATGTCAAGAGGACAGGTAAGGAAGTATTCATGAGAACCCAAACAAAACAAAATAAAAAGCTAGTAAAGAAAGCACTCCACAACCATTGAACTAACAAAGTGGTTCATCTTTCCACACAAGCAACAGTGTTGACACCTTACCTCATGATAAGCTCCTTTGTTTATAGATGCACATTAAGATATGCAATCCCTCAGAAATAATGCAAGACATGTTTAATGAAATGAATCACAGCCAAATATTAGTGTGCATCTCTCTTTCTATTTTTTTTTTACATTTTGCTGGCTATTTAATTATTGTGCTTGGTCAAATTATCATTTTGTTTCATGATCCACCATGTTGTACTCATTTGTCATGGCTTTGGTTGAGGCATGTCATGTGACATATTATGTCATCATGAGTCTCCCATATAGAATGGCAAACAACAAACCTTACAAATTTTTCTTTAGTGTTATTTAGAGTTGATCCATTCATGTTAGTGTTAGGACCTTGCTTGTCCTTCTTTGACTTGATTCTTGTTCTTGCATGTTAAAGTTTGACAATTTTTTTCTGTTTGCTTGTCGTCTGACTTTTATTCCTATCTTTGACCACATCTGAGTCTTCTCAGTTATGCTGGAGCAACCAAAAAAGGCAGAACAGTTGAGATGAGAAAAGAAATAGATAGATATACTGACTCAGCTGCCCTCAGGATGACAGTTTGTTGCTACCTAAACATAGGTGTAACACAATTATCTTGGCCATGACACCAGTGTAATCTAATTTATACCAATTTATATTGTTTATCAGATTTAGTTTCTTTCATAAATATTATTATTAGCATATATCATATTAATGTTAACCTCTTGACATAGTGCATTTCCTTTCTATGTATCACAGTTTTAAAAATTGCATGAAATGTTATAGATTTACACACTGATCTGCTGCCAAGTGCCTGGAAATGGGTATCAGGAGAAGATTACTTGTATTAACCATGTAGTAAAATGTGATGTCACAATTCACTTCACCCAGTGCTACAACGGTGGGAATAAGGGGAAGTGGCAAACCTACAATAAAGACACTTAAGACCGCTGTGACAAGCACATGGTAAAAAAAAGAAAGAAAGAATGAATGCTTTTCAATTCACTGCTTTATAGAATTAATTCTACACCAGGAAATTGATATATCACTTTGTTGTTTTGTGCTTATTTATTTACTGTATATTGACATTTGCCAATACTCAGTAGAATTTTAGGAATAGACTCCAGTTAAGGAACTTTAGGAAGGTCTTGAAACTTATCTAACACCATTTGTCTTAAAGAGACAATGGTAGTAAATGCAAAACAGCAAAAGGCTAATGAGGACACTGCTACTTACTGTGTGTGGTTTATAACTAAAATCACGAACCTGCTTGCTGGAAATTCTAAATGTCATCACACAAGAGAAATTCTCAGCAGAAATATTCAATGAGCTTGTGTCTGTCCGGATTGTAAGCATATAAACTCCATGTTTTAGCCACCCACACTGAGCTCATTTTATGCAGTACATAAAATGTCTCAGTCACATGTTTAAATAAAGGAAGACAAAAAGCTCTGTATAAGGATGAAAGATGTAATAAAATTTCAAAAAGTGAAGTAAAAATAAAACAAATCCTAAAAGATTTTCTATTGTCATCTTTGGCTCTCTAGCTCTTTAGGAGGCAAAGCTTTGCTAGTTTCGTCAGTAGAACTTATGTGGGAGGGAAATTTAAATACTGTAAACATAGCACCTCTTTATGAGCTCTCTTACCTTGGAAAGTTGAGATGCACACTCTTGTCAGTGATGTAGTATAAATCAGCACAATGGAGCCCCATCTTAGACATAAAGGCATCTACCAATAGTTTCCTGCCTTCCATTACCATGATTGCCCACTATCCTGCAGAGATCTGAGGAAACTTGCTGATTTCTTCTAAATGTTGCACAGCCTTTCTCTTATGGTGTTTGTTTGGAGCATTCACCTCTTAGGGTTCACTTTGGGGTAAAAAAAAATCAAATTACTTGTAGCAATGCCTTGCTTATTGCTATAGTCAATTCCAGAATTATTGGCACCCCTAAAGGAAATGGGTAGAAACAAACATATAAAATAAGCAATACATATAATGGTTGAAATCCATCCATCCAGGGTAGGGTTGTGGGGAAGCTGGAGCCTATCCCAGCAAGCATAGGACACAAGGTAGGAACAATCCCTGGACAGGATACCAGTTCATAGCAGGGTGAACGCACACACATGCATGCAGATACACAAATGCACAGCCTAGGATCAATTAAATACTACTTAAAATATTTGGTGAGATTGCTTACCATTTATCTCATTAAAAAATCATTCCTCCAAGAGCATTGTTTTATTTTAAGAATAGTGTATTCTCTCATGAACAAATGGGCCACCCATAAAAAATACCTCAAAGAAACCAAATGAGTGTCTTTGGTTAAAAAAATTCTGGACGTTGTGCAGAGGAAAGCAACCAGGTGCACCCCAGAACATGTCCTACTATGAAAGACGCAGTGAACTAAACCTGTTTAGTCTCAAGTGGAGGAGACTGAGCAGAGGGGACCTAATCCAGGTATTTAAAATCCCCAAAAGCAGTAATAAAGTAGATCCAGAAACATTCTTTCAGCTTAGGAGTTATTCACATACTTGAAGACATTACTGGAAATTAAGGAGTAGTGCATTTAAGACTGAAGCAGGAAGCACTTCTTTACACAAACAGTTGTGGGACTCTGGAAGAAACTATCATAACATGTAGTTGAAGGAGAAACACTAATAACTTTTAAGAATAATCTGGATGAGATATTAGGACAAATTAGCTATTAGCTAAACAAATGGGCTTGATGGACTGAAATGTTCTCCTCTCGTTTGTCAAATTTCTTATGTTTCTTACATTGCTCCTGTTACCCAGGAACTCCTTTGTTGTCTATGACCATTTCCAGCTTCACTGGAGTATAAATATGAGGTTGCACTCAAGCAAAAGGTGTCATCCATCAACATTATGAAAATCTAAAGAGCTATCAACTCAGATGAAATTAAAGGTTGATGACCTGCAAAAATTAGGCAATTAGTTATTTAAAATAAAATTCATAGGTAGCTGAAAATACCATAAAGCACAAAAAAGCTTCAGAAGTATGAAACAGCTGAACGTTCGCTAGAAAGAGGAGCCATGAAAATATTGCTCCCTTACACAATGTAAAGAACATTAAGTGGAGCAAAGGAAAAACCCAAACATCACAGTCTCTCACCTCCATAGTTTGATTGAATCTTGGGGTTAAAATATTTCACACTATCTCTATGTTGAGAAGCATTTTGGAAAAGTTCCACAAAAGAAGCCTCTCATAAGAACAAGCCATAAAATGCAGCACCTGAAAGCTGCCAAGTGTAATTGGAATTACAAACGTAATTTTGTGTTGTGGTATGTTTTGGCACAAAAAAGGGACCACATACAAAGAAAAGCATCTGTTGCCTTTTGGCGAAATATGGTGGTGGAACACTGATGCTTTGGTGCTGTTTTGCTGCAATTGGTCCAAGTTATTTGTGAAAATTAACGGAAGAATTAATTCCCATATACTGTATACCAGGGAATTTTAACACAAAAGTTGTCTCTCTGTGATAGTAGCTTAAAACATGGCCATAGATGGACCTTTCAGCAAGATACTCATCCCAAACACAAATCAAAATTAGCACATAAATGGATGGAAAAGCACAATATTAAAACTTTTGTAATGGTCATCTCAGCATTCTGATTTGAACCCAATTGAAAACCTATGAGGAATATCCACAGTGGCACAAATCCAAGAATAATAAAAGAAATGAAATGTTCTGAGTGGTAGAGTGGCCCAATATCCCTCTAACAAGTGTTCTCCTGCCTAGTTAAACATTACAGAAAGAAGCTCAGCGCTATTATTTTTGCAGGCGGAGGCTTCACTACATATTAATATCAGTGTGCAAATAATTTTTTAATGAAAACATTGTGTTACTAAAGAAAGTTTTTGTTTGAAAAAAAAAATTCATTAAAATAAATGATAAGCCTTACATATTTGTTCATAAAAATATCACTCATTGCATGTGCAGTTTATCTTATATACTGTATTAATATTTAAGTCATTTTCAAGCGGGGCATCAATAATTTTGGAGCTGACTATATGTCTGCGGTGGTAACCCCTTGCTGCCTTTTAATCATGATCACACTCATTATCTTTCATATAACTGTTCATTTTGTGTGATTGTTGAATTGGTGATAGAGATCTCATCTTCACTGAGCTGTAATCTCACATTCCCAGTGTTCAGTTTGCAAATAGTATTGATTGCTTTGATTTTTAAAAAAGTCCTCGACCTGCTACAGTGGTTATCACAGCTGCTATGTAGTTCCTGAGACCCTATATTCATTGGTTTATGCAGTGTATGCATTCTTCATATATCCTGGTTTCTGCCGAGTACTCCAGTCTATTTCCACATCTCAGCATGTGCAGATTAACGGATAGCTTTGAATGAGCAAATTGAGTGTGTCCCAATTAGCAATGAGAATAAGACAAGCATGGAGCTACAAACCCTGCTGCACACAAACCTTGACAACCACACGTAAACATTAAAAATTCTCTCTTGGACTTCAAACAATTTTACCTTCACATATATTCTGTAATTTGAATCTCCTCTTTAGGTAAGGGTTTCTATATAGGAACTTTAGTTAAGATAGATTAGCACTTAATGATACACAGGATTGTAATTGAAGGACTATGGGACGAATATTGGGATTCATTTTTTAAAAGTCGGTAAGTGTGTGAAGAAAAAGGGCAAAAAAACGTGGACCACAATAGAAGAAAGAATACAAGAAGAATTGTTATTTACTGGAAAAATAAGGCTGTAGACGAGCTGGGGGCTGTTTTAAAAATAAATGCAATGCATATAATTTGTGAATATAGTGATGATTTTTCACAAAGCTTATTCACTATTTAATCAGACTGTGTCTTTAACCATGTTGGAGTAGCTGAGCTTTGCTGGCTGGAGGTTATAAAGGAGTACTTCAGAGTGCTATTGCTCCATTACCGTGTGCATTGTCCAGAATGCTGCTTTTTCAGCTACGCTTTAATGATAGCTCTCCACTCCATCTAGTGGGTAAAAGACATATTACAGTCTGCTTGCAGCATCTTAATCTCAGCAACAATAACAGAATAAATCAAATTGCAGTGGTAAAAATACCAAGGTCCCAAATCTGTAATACGCAACTATTACATTAATCAGAGTTTATTATGTCAGACAGTACTCATCCATTGCATTCTCAATTCCAGTAATTGCCATCAGGTCACAGGTTCTAGATTCCTAGGATAAAAAACAAACCGGTTCAAATACTCTTTCATTCAAACCCCTGTCAATCATCCAAATACATTCAACGTTAATAAACTTCCACAGACTTAAATCATATGATGGTGGGGTAGCATTTGCATCACTCATTATTAAAGTCTAAATTGGTTTGATTTACATGTAGAATATGCAAAATCTAATGTTATGTCATAGGCATTGTGTTTTCTGCTAGATTTTATTTATTTATACACATTTTTATGTTTAATGGCTGTGTTCTTTGTGATGTGCTTTTAATTTTACATAATAGTGTCTGGGCGGCACGGTGGCACAGTGGGTAGCGCTGCTGCCTCGCAGTTAGGAGACCCGGGTTCGCTTCCCAGGTCCTCCCTGCGTGGAGTTTGCATGTTCTTCCCGTGTCTGCGTGGGTTTCCTCCCACAATCCAAAGACATGCAGGTTAGGTGGATTGGTGATTCTAAATTGGCCCTAGTGTGTGCTTGGTGTGTTTGTGTGTGTCCTGTGGTGGGTTGGCACCCTGCCCAGGATTGGTTCCTGCCTTGTGCCCTGTGTTGGCTGGGATTGGCTCCAGCAGACCCCCGTGACCCTGTGTTCGGATTCAGCGGGTTGGACAATGGATGAATGGATGGATAATAGTGTCTCAGTAAAATGTGCTGACAAGCCAAATTTCCCTGTTGAGACAATAAAATTGAATGGAATCAAACTGAATCATATCAACTCGCAAAACAGTAAGATTTTCTCTGCATATGTTCATAGTTGAATGTATAGACTGCCATGCAAAAATATTTTTACTGCATATTTGCTGAGGTGTAGTCTTATAATAATAATAATAATAATAATAATAATAATAAATTACATTTACATAGTACTTTTCTAGCTACTCAGAGCTCTTTACAATGACAGGAAAACTAATTCAGTCATCACCAATGTATGCCATCCTCCTGGATGATGTGATTGCAGCCATTCTTGTCCCAGTACACTCATGACACATTAGTTATTAGGTAGTGGAAGGGGCAAGAGAGATAGTTAGCCAATAAGGGACCAAGGATGATTAGGGGGCCAGAATTATCATGCCAAGGTGGGCAGTTTAGCCAGGACATCAGGACTGTCATTTGATTTGAGTCATTCCTCTTTTTGAGACAAAACAATGATTAACAAACTAACATTCCTACTTACAAACAAACTTCTCTGGACACCCAGACTATTTACAATGGCTTCACAAACAGAGCAATTTCTTATTTAAATTCTAATAAGTACTTCACAGTGTTGAGAATTGCACAAAGGTAGAGCAGATATTTGTTTCGAAAATTATTCATGCAAAAATTAAATAATTTCATTGCAATGCAATGCATTTGCATTTGGTGGATTTAATTTTGGCAAATTTTTATCATGTGTGGCCATGTGTTGGAATGATAGCTCAGGATTGCAGCAAAGAAATTTTGGGGTGCCAACCAAGTTGCCCCTTTTATTGAATGAAAACAAAAATTAACCAAAATAATGCTCATTGGCGTGCATCCCTTCAATGGGAATTTCAAAGTAATGCAAGGATGTAGTTGCTCTAGCAGAGCTCTGTCTGGTGGGTTGCTCTGGCCAGTAATGATGCCTCCTTCTGGGATGCTTGGGCTTTTATGGTGGCTGGACTACCTCGACTGAGCCTGCAAGGAGGTCCTCGGATGCGCTAGCATGACATGTCATGATAAAAAACATATCAACCAAATGTTAGATTGCTTTTCACTATGGCACAAGTGTATGTAAGGACATTGCATTTAATTCATATCCATAGATCATGTGTCATAACTAAAAGCAAACATATTCAGCTTCTCTGAGTGTTATGCAATTAAATTAAAGACCACACATTAATCATGCCAAACCTGAATATAATCAAATAACCAATCAGCATTAAAAGGTGATGCAAGGAGTGTCAACAGTTTGGGTAAGAGACATTCTACTTTTAAATATTTCTGTGTTCTGGTGAAAAGCATAACCTTCAATAATGTGAACTATCTAACTGAAACGTTAAGAAGTAGTTTAGCTGAAAAAGCTTATTCTTATGTTAAGTTGCCTAAATAATGTATTATGCTTGCCCATATCATATTGTTCTATTCTTCTTCTGATAGTCCTGATGGATATGTCAAGAAATTTATCAAAGCCTGTACAGTCATCCCCATTTGCAGATGGGTTGTATAGATGCCCTGGTTGATAATCTATAGTACATGATCATATGCTTCAGCTCTTCGGGACATTAGCTCTTGAATGTGTTCTAAGGATATTACTGCAGTAGCTGGAAATTTTCCTCCAAACAGCCAAGAGCAGGTCTACTGAAGACAGGCAGTGCATTTCCTGGGTCCTCGTTTATGCAAAACTTGCGTGTACATAAAAAGAGGTTTGAAATGTGTGTACAGAATTTCCCACACAAACACCAGAGTATATAAAATAAAATTTGATGGGAGAACATGGAAATATTTGTGGCAACTCTAACCCATATGTATGCAACATTTAAGAGAAACTGGGAAATGACGACACCCTCGAAAAAGTAGGGAAATTCAGGCAAACCAGCTAAACAACGACTCACATGCAGAATAATTCATATCACTGAGCTGTTAATAAGATGTACATTGACGTGACAAACATGCCTCAAAAGTGATGAATGTGATGTACAGACTGTATTTTAGTTCAGTTTTAAGAGGGCCGGTGCTGTGTATTTCCACTGAAGAAGTGTTGTTTCACCTACCTGTTGTTTCTTATCAGGGAACTGGAAGACGGGTCAGGAATATCTCAACCAAGCTTCACTCCATCATGCCCACTGTGCCAGAAGACATTAAATGACCAGCGAGGTGCTGCATCCAGTTTTCATATGGTGTGAATGCCACAAACCTAAAACATATTTTTGCCAACATGAAAAGGCAATTTGCAGCAGTGTCCAGTTCTCATAATGTAATCAGAGCACTTTACTGCACTCATATTGCAATAAGAGCACCTAGTGAAAATGACGCTGCTTTTGTTCATCATGAGCAGTGATATTGCAATACGTCATCTGTGATTCCAAGATGTGGCTGACTAACGCCACATCTCAGTGGCCTGGGTCATCCAGTGATTCATTTTTTTAAGCAGTGTAGTTTTGGTAGACACCACGGTATTGGATGTAAGTAACTGGCTGAATCCTCATTGTTTCAAATTCCCAGTACTATTCATTGTAACAGCAATCACATCATTACTTGTGCCAGATGTAAATGGCTACTTACACCTTTCCCTGACCAGAACTCATAGAGGAGGCACTATAATGCTGCACATGATCTTGTGCTCTCATGTGCAGTACACAGCCAGCCACTCTTGAATGCAGGTGGTGTTGTTTCAATGAGTCAGGTGACAGACTGCTGTAGTAGCCAATGAAGTTTTGCAGCATTGTGATTGCATCTGTATGAAGTTTATTATCATGCTTCGTACATACTGTAGTTGTTTCAGGGTAGCATTTGAGATCACATACACATATTTACAAGGTGATTGTGATTTATAAGTGGTAAACCTGTGCGTAAACTAAGTTTTGTAAATCTGCACATATTTTCACACTGTAATCCATGCAAAGTTTTTTAAATAAATCCACTACAAGGACCCTGTATTCATGTGATTCCTTATAGAGTGTCCTGATTTATATATATTATTATAATCCATGTACTTGTGCCAGTGTCATTATAAACGCAATGCATTTTTAAACGGAGTTTTGAGGACATGCTGAAAAATATACCTTTTTAGGATACACAGACTTTTAACTGTTATGACTGGGCTTATAGTTTTAATTTTTTTCGATTTCTTCCTTGCCTTTTAAAACTTTGTTACATATAGCTCCTGCAATATTAAACGTCTGGGAGGCTGTTGGTAGTATTTATTTTATATTCCCATTTGTTTTTTTACTAGTGTTAAATATGATTAACATTCTCCAGTGGCACTATTTTTTTTTCTTCTGGGCTCCGCCATTCTGGAATAGTTTTGTTGAGTGTTGCTAGGCTTGATGACCAGGACGGTTTGACCCATAATGTCATTTCCAAGACAACATAAAGGTCAGTGTCTTACACTTACCTGGTTGTCAGATATTTTGATTAAACAGAGGCTCTCCAAGTGAGTTTTCCACATAATCCACCTTTACCTTTGCAGCTGATGGATAGTCAGGTGGAGAACATTTTCTTGGTGTAGAAAAATGCAGCTTAACAACATCAATGACAGGCTGGAATTATCTTGTAACACAAAGGAACTATATTAGAAAGGGCAAAGCAGGCTTGTTTTTCTTAGGAGACTGTGCTTCTTTAATGAAGATAGTTATATCCTTTACATACTCTATAACTCTGTGCTGGCCAGTGCAATTTTCTGCACTGTGGTAGGCTGGTAACATTTCTTCAGGAAAGGTCCACTGGATTAACAGGCTAATTAAAAAGGCAGCTTCAGTTAAGGGATGCACTCTGGACCCCCAGGAGGTAGTAGTGAAGGAGAAAATGCAAACAAAACCCCATTATGAGTGCCTTTATGAACAATGCTATGCATCCTCTCTCTGACACACTAGCACTGAATACTTCTAGCCAATTGTCAAGATGTTTTCCTGTACAAAACTTTTATACTCTCTTTTATACTCACATTTATATGGCTTTATAATGCTTCACTGTGAATGTGGCTATTCTTTTTATCTTTGGCTAAGTCAAAAGTTGCCCAGTCTTCTAAGTAATTCTGGTGAGTGGTGGTGGGGGGAGGGGGGTTCGGGGGGGGGGGGGGTTTAGGGGTGGGTGGGGGTTACTGTTTGTTCTGTTATTCATATATTAAGATTTTGCTAAAGGATACATTTCATTCTTGGAACACATAAATTGCTGTCTGCCTGTCTATAATCAATGTAAATCTGCAACAGCTACATTTTGGATCCAGCCGTGGAGTACCACTGATGGATTCACTAGACAAAGTCATGTTTGGCAAATAAAGCTAATGTATTACTACAATGTAAAAAAATATATATATTTGGGCAAAGCTTAACTTTGGGCAAATTAGTCAAATAAACTTTATTTCATAAGTTATAAAGTAATATCTGTCAAAGAGAAATTTAATGTTCAATCAGTTCTTGACTTTACTTGTGAAATGTTTATATGTCCTTTATTAAATGTACTTACATTCTGTAGTTTAGCCAGCCTGAAATTCTAGATTTTTGTTAGTTCAACAATGTCATTAAAATGGATAAAATGTATATCATAACTGGATAACTCAACTATATTTCTTGTTAGTTGAGTACATCTGAAAATGTTATACAACTGGTTTCCTTAATATTTTTTAAATTGCTTACATATACCCATCATAGCGCTGTCAACAAAGGTTTAGAGAGTTAAAAGCAGTTATAGAAAATCCAACTGATTGCTGCTGTTATTCTAATCATCTTATCAAAGAAAAAAATATGAATTTAAAAATCTTAATAACTTTAATCTCTTGGCTTTCTTTCCTTTTCTTATGCATAATTACATGGAAGAAGTGAAACTGCCATAAATGTACATTTACATGCCTTTATCTTGTACCGGAGTATATGTACAAGATTTCAATTTGTGAAATCTAAAGTGTCATCTGTCATCAATATTATGAAGAATTGCTACTCAATGTAATTTTTCATAATTGGCTCAATTTACTTTTTTTGAAGTTGGATGTTTTTACAGTGTAAACAACACCTGACTGCTGTATTCCACCTTATCAGACTGAAAATGAACAACCCTTTCCTTCATATCTGTACAGTAATACAAGGCACCTTGAGTGAGCCTGAATTTTCCACTTAAAACCATTAATGATACCTGCCATTATGGCTGGAAAGAACTGAGCATGTTCATCCAAGATATTTTTTGTCTGCATTTGCAGGGCAATCTGAGACCTCAGTATCTTTTAGCCCCCACTGTTAGCACCACATCTCATGCACAGTACATAAATGCAAAATGATGAATGGATTCTGCATTCTAACAAATTCTACAAGCACACCAATCATCAATAAGTCAAGAAAGAACACAATACTGTAGAATTAAACAAAACAGAAGGATGGCAGGCTTGTTTTTACCTGAAAATTATCAAAGCTCACATTTGCAGACTGGGTATGAAAATTTTTAAAAATAATTCAAGCCCAATTATCAGTTCAGGATCACATGTAAATAAAACATGTACTTTTCATAAGCATAATTTTATTCTGCATTTCTTAAACAAATTTGTTTTACGAAATTTTATTTTTGCAAAAACATTGACAAATCTTTATAAAATAGCATTATTACAGACTGAGTTGCTCAGAGTTCATAATTACTATTTCTGCTTGCTGCACATGTGCTCATTATGCTGAAACCACAATCTTCTCAAACTTGAATGATGTAATTCATGCATATTCCAGCAGAATCAAGCAGGCGGCAAGCATTAGCCCCTAGAGATTGTGTCAGTCTATTGCGGGGCCCACACACACAAAGAGGACAAATATAGAAACACCTAGTAAACCAAAACAGTGGAGAAAACCAATATGGCAAGAGAAAAAAACACAGAGACATGGGATGAATGTGGAAGCTCCACAGGTTTGTGACCCTATCACATCACTATTACTCCACTGTGCCGTCCTTTCATACAGTAATCATTTTTATTTTATTTTTTGCAAGGCTGAAATGTTATTTGTTCTTGAAAAGGCAAAAATTAACTAAAATGTAAACAAAACATATCTTCTGATTTAAACATCTTGCTTGATTTGTACATGGTGGGTGCATACAGTAACATCAGGAAAAATTCAAAAATTCAATTAAACTTTTTTTGTCTGTGAAGACAACTTTGTACATCTGAGAAATATCCAGATTCTGATGTCTTAGCTTTAAAGCCTCAGGAGAAGAAATATGATAGTTCTTCTTGTTCCTTGCTGCGCATTGGCTGCTTGTTCATATTTATATTTTCTGTTGTTGGTGGCTGTGACCGGTACACTAGTCTTCTTCCAACCTATGGAAATAAACACAATTGTTTGGATCTAAAAAAGTGGAAAATGTGTTGCACAGACTAAAAGGAAGTTTAAATAAAACAAATTAAGGTTTCTCTGCCTATTATACTCACGATGGAGGTATATATAGAAATATGCTTGTGCAATTTATATTTATTTGCCTTTTTATAGTGAAACACCATCCCAAGGCACTTCAGAATTGAACAACAGTACAATTGTTTAGAGATGTGTTTTATAAATGGAGCAAAAGCAGTTTACAAATGTGTAAATGATTTGCTCAATACTACAGAAAATCAGATGAGGAAATTGTATTTGCAGTCATGTGGCATAGCAAACACACCACACTGTCAGTATTTAAAAATGCTTTAAATTACAGTTTAAAAAATTATGATTAATTAAAATGCATTTTATCATACAGACCATTCGCTTTTCAGTATGTGCTGCTGCTTTTTCCATCTGCAGTTTCTCATGTAGTTCTTTTGCTAATCTGATATTTTCCTCTTGTATTCTTGAAGAGATTGAAAAGTACAGTTTAAAAAATAAACACATTGGTGGAAAACAAAATTAATAATGGCAATTACTGACTGAATTGTCTTTAGTTTTATCAGTGTCTTAAAGTTTGCAAATGCCTCTATTTCATTTAAAAATCATTTTTACATGAGTCTCACGGCAAAACTATATGTTAATGTGACGACTTCTCTAAACAAAACATTGCACTTTTTTAAACCAATTAATATTAGCTAAAAGTCGTTATCATCCCATGCTGGTAAACCATAATTATAATAATAAGGTCTGCAATTACCTTAGATTAATTTCCTTTCGATGACGTTTTCGAACAGCTTTCACTTTAGTACAGGGCAGTGTTTCCACAGTGTCTAGCAACTCATTTAGTCTGTCTTCTAGGCTTGCTAACAGCTGCTGTGTACTGCTGTCTGCTTCAATTCCACCAATACAAGCCTGGTGCACCTCTTTTACTTTTAAATGCAAGATGTTAAGTATTTTGTCCTATCAGGCGAAAATAAGTTTTGCTTATTCAACACAAGTGTATCTGTTTATAACCTTTTTATGCATTATATAATGTTGTGGTTGTTAACAGTGTGCTGGTGGTAAATCATCTGCTCAACAAAGCACTCTGAATTTGGCTTCAGTCTTAGAGAATCCATGACTTTACCAATGATGAGTCTAGTGAGAAGTCAAGCAAAATGACACCTTTTATTGGCTAACTAAAAAGATTACAATATGCAAGATTTCAAGGCAACTCAGGCCCCTTCTTCAGGCAAGATGTAATGATGATTAGTGATGTTAAAGTTGATTACATCTTGGCTGAAGAAGGGGCCTGAGTTGCCTCGAAATCTTGCATATTATAATCTTTTTAGTTAGCCAATAAAAGGTGTCATTTTGCTTTTCTTCTCACTACATCCATAATGGCTAACACAGTACAACACCCTAATACTACAGACATGAATGATGAGTCTGTAATCTAAAAACAAGCAGAGGGTCAATATCAACAAAGGAAATCTGTTCAAAGAACACAAAATCATGCAAAAAGGGGAATTGCAAAAAAAGTGAACAAAAAAAACCACAAACACACACAGAGGACTCTCGATCAAAACTGCTTTAAGTTGAATGAGAAGGGTTTTTTTACCAAAGCTAGAGACAACATTTTAGAGCAACCCCTAAGGAATGCAATTTGTTTTTCCTTTGTCAACCAGTTCATTGCGTGATTTTCACATGATTAATGTTACATTTAATCAAATTAGATGGAGGTGGAAGTGAGCAGAACATGGAAGGAGGGTCTGGGGCAAAACCTGGCAAAAAGAACTCATTCATTGGCCTTATACTAGAGGAAACAATATTTGCACCTATATTGCTTATAGACCGTCAGTGTTTTAGAAACTTCTTGCATTATAATATCACTGATGGCATGAAAATGAAAACAAAACAGTTGTCATGTGAGCTGGGTGGCCATTGTTAATCAGGCTTTGTCGGTGGGTCAATAAATACAGAGCTCTTTTGCTCAGGTAGTCTCTCTATCAAGTGATGCCTCCTTCCATGTGGTTGACCTTTTAAAGTCCAGGGACTGGAAGGGAGTCAGTTTATTGGCACTGTGGAGGAAGACAATGACAGGTCAGTTAACGGCAGCACTCCCTCTCAGCCTGGGGTGGTATCACATAAATGGGAAGAGCTTAGATGGTGATCCTTAGGTGTGCATGTGTGATAGAATAGTAAACTGTTCATTTTACTTTGAATCCTCATTTATTTTTACTAGACAAATAAAAAGGCACATTTTAACTTATTAGCACTTGGTAAGCAAATCAAGCATTAAGAAGAGAAATAATTTAAGAGAATGCAATGGAAAGTACTTGTTTTTCTGCATTGTATTCACTATTGGAAAAAAACTCCAGTTTCAGCTCCAGGTCTGAAGCTTTTTCTGTTTCACTTGCAATGGTTTCTCTCAGTTTATCCCTCTTCTTCTTTAGTACGTCAATTTCATCATTTCTGATAATAGAGACAAATAGAGAACATATTTAAGGGATTTTATTTTGTGCTTGAAACAACGAGAATACTTATTTACAGCTAAACCCCTAAAAAAGAATTCCAAATTTTAATTCAATTTTAGTCTTTCATTTTCTTTGAAAAATCAAATACAAAATGTAGACGTACAAACTTTTATGTCTGAGCTGAAGAATCTTGAGCTTCCAAGCTTTATCTTCCTGATTATTGTGAATATATGAAATAATATCATCTTCAAGTTCTAATAAAATATTCAATAACTGCTTTGGATCCGTAAAGTATAATTCAGGTTCCTGCCAATTGAGAGTTATACACATATTTACGTGATGCTCATATAAAACGCAATAAGATAAAATAAGGCTAATAATACATTTTGCATTTTCTCCCTATATCTGCACAAGTTTTTCTCTAAATTGTCTTGTTTTCTATACACCCCATGTTAGGTTAATTAGTAATTACAAACTGGTCCTTTATGGGTGTGTGTGAGTGAGCTTGCGATAGAATGGCACACTTTCTTGTCTTGTGCTTCCTAATGCTGCTGGTTAGGGTCTAATCACTAACTTGAAATGGATATAACAGGTGTGGGAAAATTTTGTAAATTGCCCATGCCCTCATAAAATTCTATTATTATGGTTTGACATGCCCTGTACTCTTAAAAATAATGGTTCTTTAATGGTATTTTATGGTTCTTTACTGGGTTTTGTTGTTCCTCATACAACTATTGCTTGATAAAGAACCATTTCATTCTGAGAAGGGTTCTTTGCATATAAAGCTGTTTCTTGTACTTTGATAAACTTGCTAATGTATATATAAAAAACTGAAATATTTAATGTATAGACATGTATAGCAGGGCACTAATAGATTAAGAGAACCTGGATTGGGTCTTTTTATTACTGTATATGCAGCAAAAGTCCTTTTAAAATTATGACCCATTGCTATTTCACAAATCTGTTAACATCTATTCATGGTTATTTATTGCATGGAGCTTGTTATGAATCTAAATAAATAAACATTCTTTCTGAAACCTTCTTATGGATGGGACTTTTGGGAACCAAAATAGTTCCCCTATGGCATTTCTGCCAAAAAACACTTTGACCCCTTTATTTTTAAGAGTGTATCTCATTTTGTTTTATTCTTATAACATCTATAAACCCATTTTCTTAACCTGCATTTTGTATTAGAGGATTATAAGATACCATGTCCTATCCCAGTCAATGACTGGTCACAGTCATGAAAATATCTATATTTCAGGTCCTGGATCAATCAACATGTGTGTCTTTGGGATGGAGGAGGAAACTACTGAAAACTATTGGTGACATGTTGGGATAAAAGGTCTACAGTGTGACAATATGTCAGCATGTAATATAACATAATATAATATATTATGTTATACATTATATTAATATATAATATAATCAACATAATATAACAAACCTTTTTACCCATTTTACATTCATTTTCTGAACCTCTTATTAAAACATGAGGTGTTTATGGTGTTTTGTGATATGCTAGATTATAATTAGCTAACACATTAAAAAAAGGGAAAAGGATCAAGGGATAAAAAGGGCCAAAATCATTGTTAAAAACCAAAGCCAGCATAGTGCAAATAAGTGAGTCAAGCTCAGAGACAAAATATGCACAATCTCCTGTTTCACTAAAATTATTTGAAATAACTAAAGCTGCAACAAATGTTTTATCACAATATTCAAAATTCTGGATGCCAGAAGTTGCACACCACCGTCTTTGTGGTGATGACTTTGACTTCCAGCCGTTACAAGGTGGCTATGGTACCTAGTTGCTCTCAACAGTATGGCTGTGGCCATCAGAAAACACAAAAAATGACAGCAAAGGCAATAGAAAAGCAACAACAACAACAACATTTATTTATATAGCATATTTTCATACAAACAATATAGCTCAAAATGCTTTACAAGAAGTCAAAGAGAAATCTACAAGAAAAGAAAAACATAAGATTAGGCAAGAATGTCAATGAATAAGTAACAAAGATAAAACAAATAAAAACATTGATATATAACTAGTAGAAGAGTAGTGTCCTCATATAAAATATAATGCAATAAATAACAATTTAAAAATACTGGCATATGTTAAAGGAATGTGTGAATATAAAATTACTGCAGAATAATTCTGAAGCCTCAAAAAATCCTAATTCATATCAAATTGGAGCCAAAGCTTATCTCAGCAGAAATTAATACAAACTAATAAGCACCTCCAACATCACAAGAGCATGTATAAGCATTCATCCACGTTTACTCATACCAGGTCCATTAAGAGCAGAAATTCAACCTAACTTCCATGCCTTTAGGGTATTGTAGCAAAACTGTAAATAATTATAACATACAAAAATAACAAAACAAGATTCCAAAAAATCTATATAACACTAAAATGAACATTGTCAATTCATTAAAAAAGAGTGGAAATCAAACCTCATCATAGTCTAGAAAATCAGATTCTTCTATAAAATGATCTGTGATCTCCCTAGTAGCAGAAAAAATAAGACAGTTTTTGGCAGTTAAATGAGTTCAGTTATTGGTACTACTACATGTGTTTTATCTGAAACTATACAGTTCAGACAAATAATTAACAAACAATTTAACATAAAAAATGCCATTATCAAAGCACAAAACTGTACTATATATGTAGTTTATGTTAATTGAAAATAGGGTGAAATGTGGCTATAATTATACCACAACATTTACTGACCTTGTGCAGCTCACGTTTTCTTTAGGAGACATCAATTCAGGTAACAAGATGTTCACTGTTTTGTTTGGGACAGACATTTCGGCTAAATGAATGGTAACCGTGTAAAAATACAAAAGGATTGAAATATAAGTAATTTCTCATCTCTAATACATGCAATAATATCTGCTGTCCCTATCTCAACATATCTGCTGTTGTGCTGCCTTGGTGTTATTAAAACTATAACAAAAATGAAAGAGAATATTTTGAAGTTTAGAAGGCTTATTTGTGTCTTGACCACTATTAGAATACAAAAACAAATCATCCGTTCTAACAATATATCAATCTTGAATGAATCCGGTTCAAGTTGAATGTATGATCCTGATAGGGTTTTTTATTCTCATCCATCCATCCACCTTCCCAACCCACTTTATCCCATCTCATATTCTTGTAATTTCCATAATTTTGTTATTTTGTAATTAATTTCTTTATTAATTTACAACAAAAAATATAGGCTTTAATAAAAATAATGAAGTATGGGTAAATAGCAAATACAGTATCATTTAAGACTTTTATGAAATTATAAAGCCACTACAACAGCAAAGTAAAATCTTAGCCTAATCACACCTTCCCTGCCTGCGTATCAGATACACTCACTTCTTGATAAAGTAACCTTTTACCCTTAATTATATAAAAATACCTCTAATTAGGAAACTAGCTGGAAAAGAGTCTAGCTTGGTTTGATGTTGTATCTCTTATACTAAGCACAGACATCAATATAAAAATATTCTGAGCACACCTACCTTGTAAAGCTGTCGGGGCTGATTCTGCTAGGGACACATTTTCTCCATTCTGTTTCCCAGTGTATTGCTGTTTTGCTTCCTTTCTTAGCATTTCTTTTCTTTCCTGTTCCTTTTTCCAGGCTGGTGGTGAGGCATTCAACAAAAACAATTTATACTGCAGATATGTATTTAGTGTTTCTTTGTTTTTCATGATGGTCCTGAAAAAAAAAACAAATTTACAATCATTTGAATTGTCCCCATGAGTCTTTTATAACAAAATTCCCCTCTGGCTAATGATCATCATTTTTATCTCTGTTACCAACGAGATGATCTCTTAGCAGAGACCAGCTCCTGGGTGACCGTTCTACCAAATGTATCTCTGTCATTTACTAAAAAATGCTTAAAGAAGCCTTCCATGACCTATCAGCATCAATAGATACCATCAATCAATGTAAAGGTACATGTGTCAACTGTCAGAAAAAACATTTTCACGAGGAGCTTGCTGGGCGATGTTGAATAGGACACAAGCAGTATTTTGTTCAAATGTGAATTCATTACATAGGCCTAATTCCAACAATGCAAAAGAAAGGCAAAAATAAGGTGCCATATTAGACAAAGACACTGATTAAATGTGTAAACTGTCCTAAACACATTGATCTAACATGATCAAGTTTGAAAATCCCAGTGAATCAAGACAAGGCAAACAAAACACAAATACTGCTTTTCCGCAATCAGCTTACCAAATTGTTAATGACAGGCCAATTCCTGTTTTGAATGGAAGCTTTTAAAAACTGGGTTTGTTCTCCTAAAACAGTACTTTTATTTCCAGTAACTTTATAATTTTCCAAATTTTGCATGTTTTTTTCTTTAACAATTTATTCAATAAAAAGCCAGGATTCAATAACAATAGTATATATGATATAGGCGAAGTGTGGGTACAGAATAATTTAAGGTTCATGTTTCAATTTTAAAGTAGCTTAAACAGCACTGGATCCAGTTTTGAAAGGTTCCTGGAGCTGGTCCTTTAATTTTATGATCTGGGAACACATCAACCAAACCAGTATAACACTGCAGCAACTAAATGGTATCAGTTCTGCCACCCCTCAGAATTTAATCAAAAGATTTGGTTTCTGGAATGTGGGGAAAAGAAATGGATCGATTAATATCAGTTAATCAATTAATTTTTAAGAAGCATCAGGATGATTTCAGAAGTATCTAGACAAGATATTTGGACAGCTTAGCCATTAGCTAAACAAAGGAGTTTGATGGACTTATGCTCTTTTCATTTGCTTATGATTTAGTTATCTGCTTTGCCTTTGGCAATGCCAGTAATTAATGAGACATTTCAGTTAGAAAAAAGTGTGACTCTTTCTGGGTTTTCATTGCAATACACTATCCTCTCAAGAATGGAGGTGCTGAGATTTCCTTCTTGAAGTAATGCTTCTTTTCCCTGACTGAGTTCAGTCATTGGCATAGACCCAGATTTTGGAAGACTTCGTCTTAGAACTAGTGACCATTATTTTCCAGCATGTCCAGATTTGTTACAGAAAGTCCAGCTCTAATGAGAATAGGTTTGTGACCGAGAGAAACCAAAAAGATATGCTCAACTAGATTTTTAATGGAATGCTCCTGCTGATTGGATGAGTGTCTACTTAAACATACAACTTATTTAAAAAAAATTCAATTTTCAGTTACAAGCTTACAATTAATATCCTTCCAGAAACTTAATGTTCTGACAAAGTCTGCAGGCATCTGTATCAAAACAAACTGTCAGGGTAGTCAAAGGTCTACTTATAATGAAAACTGACTGCTAATGACAAGTATAAGCAGCATAGTAAATAAGTCACATTTATATGAGTCATATAAATTTGATTTACTCACTAATCTGCTTAGACTTGTCAATAGTAAAAAAAGTCTACAGACATGACAGCTGACCTAATGTTCACTAATGGCAGTGCTGCCAAACTTAACTAATCCAGTAAGTGTTCCTTGAATGGAAAGGTCTTGGTTTAAGGGAGCAATTGTTGTCTGGATTGGATCTGTCGATTTTGTACAATACTCATCTTTTGTGCACTTTAATAATATTTACTTAACATTTGCTTCTGAATATTTGGCAGTGTAAATCCCATTTTTTATAAATGAAACAAGGAACTCTAAATAAATCTCAGGCTATGAAGGACTGAACCAATCATATTGCTTCTTAATATTGTCAATGTAAGTAAGGAGTAAGAAAAAGATAGGATTAAAATAACCATGGCTTATAGTGAGCGAGACTACTTTCATAGGGTGAGGACAGGGGAATATTGGCCAGCCTGGAATCATCAGACCATCAGTAACAGGTTAACAAATCAAAACGGCTGGGAGAAAACTGAAATAAAGACAAATGTCCAAGCCAAATTAAAAACTTTTAATAAATTGAAAAAATGAATATTAGGAAAATGTGCCTCTTAAAACTTACTTTACATAGAATACCTATAAATACCTTATTTATTTTGTGAGTGAAAATAATACATTTGTGTGTGAATTTTCTATATACACTAATTATTGAGAAACTCAAAGACAATATTTATCTGCTTCCTGGGCACTAGTCAATTAAATACTGTACTTACAATTACTGGGTAAGCATTTCTGATTTAAGATCACTTTAGGTGCCACCAGTAAAACTGCCCAGCCTCATGGTGTTAAAATAGATTTGCTACACACTGCATTGGTCTAAAAGTGTTAATCACTCTTTTTTTTGCAGAACACTGTGAATTCATTTATAGCATGTAATACAAACAATATGAGGAAATGAATCAATAAATAAAAAATACTTCTCATAGATGTACAGTCCCAACTAAGAC
This sequence comes from Erpetoichthys calabaricus, assembly GCF_900747795.2. Lineage (NCBI taxonomy): Eukaryota > Metazoa > Chordata > Cladistia > Polypteriformes > Polypteridae > Erpetoichthys > Erpetoichthys calabaricus. The sequence goes on from NC_041394.2 coordinate 245,236,145, forward strand.
ACATACTCTCCAATTGCCGCCATTTCAGCCATGACCCGTCTAATTTCTGCTGTTTTCTCCAATTTAAGTTCTGTTTCATGCTTTGCTCTAAAATAAAAAACACATTTTTTTAATGTATTATTTTATATAAGGTAGATTGTTTCAAATTTTCCCTTGCAAGTATAAACACCATAATTTATATAAAAATCTAGGATATTTTACCAATAGAGATTAATACTATGAATCATTTTAGTAAACTCCTAAAGACTCACTTTTTAAGGTTGGTCTTTTCATAACTACTTTTTAGTTCTACTCTTAATTGACTAGATATTCATAGAATTGTCATGTTCTTTAAATAATCAACACTTTTCTCTATTTATTTTTCTATTTTTCTGTGGTAGTGCTTGAACTACTACCACTACCACCTGATCATAGCACTGTACAGCCACCTCTTATGTCTGAATGAAAGCAGATACACTAACCTTCCATGAGACCCATTGCAAGCTTTCCCAGGTAATGCTAGGTTTATGCAGTTTTTGGGCTCTACCCATAACATATACATTATTATTCTTATCTAATTTGAATTTGCCTTTCTTTGTAACTATTTTTTGACATCTTGTAAAGCTCTCTGAGCTATATCCAGTGTATGAAAATACTGTATGCTACAGAAATAAATGTTGTTGTTATTTTACATCAGCAAAAACTTAATGATATGAGGGGCTGTATTTAAATGTAATGTATTAAAACTATTCACAAAAACACAATACTATTTTCTTACAAGTTACTATAAAGCTCCAGAAAGGAATACAGTATTGCTGAAAACCGCTTATTCAATTCTGTAAAACGTTTATTTTCAGAAATCAGTGACATTTTTGAAAAAAGAAACAAGTATAATTGTTGTGATAGAAGTTTTTAACCCTGCACATTTCACATTCGCAATGTTATTATTATGTTCCTTATTTTTGCACTGCCATTTTATTTCTTGTAGGAACTGTGTTTTTGTCTGGGTTCTGTCTAGCAACAGCACTACTGCCAGGCATGTGTCCTGAAAGTCATATGATATATGACATTATCATCATCATGCCCCATCTATATAAAATGGCATTTGAATACTTCTAAGATGCTGAACTATGTGGAATAACTTTGTGGCATTAAATACCTGGGCATCTACATCAGTGAGGACCTCACTTGGACACTTAACACCACACAGCTGGTCAAGACGGCTCAACAGCGGCTGTACTTTCTGAGGAGGCTGAGGAAGTTTGGTATGTCAACTAAGATCCTCGGCAACTTTTACAGCTGCATTGTTGAGAGCATCTTGACCAGCTGCATCACTGTGTGGTACGGCAACACTACTGCTATGGACCGCAAGCGCCTGCAGAGAGTGGTTAAAAACTGCTGAGAAGATCACCAGGACCCCACTTCCCTCTCTGCAAAGCATCTACAACTGCAGAGTCCGCAGGAGAACTGCCTCGATCCTCAGGGACCCCACCCACCCCCAACATGAACTGTTCACACTGTTACCCTCAGGCAGGAGGTATAGAAGTATGAAATGCAGGACTTCCAGGCTAAAGAACTCTTTCTTTCCCAAGGCCATTAGACTCCTAAATAACTGACTGGAGTTTATAACCGTGGTTCATCTCATTCTATCTATCTAGCACAACTGTATCTGAATTGTCCATCACACACCTACCTGCACATTACACTTTTTATTTCTATTCTGATTTTATACTTTATGCTGCCTGTTACATATTATCTATCTGCTACTTATTATCTATGTTTTTTTATCTTTATACGTTGATTTTGTCATTTGGTGTGGACAGCAAAGAAAGAATTTCATTGTACAGAGAAACATGTTTCCTAACTGTGCACTTGCTTGTTTAAACCCAAGATCTGTTTATTCCTTTTCTGTACTTTCTGCCATTGTTGTAATCTTGGAAACTGTTGTAAATAAATCACTTGAAATCAAAATTATTTGCCCTTAGTATCTAACATGTATTGCTAATTAAGTATTTTCTCGTTGGTTTTCAAATCGCCAATTTAAACTTTTTTTACATAGTTTTATTATAATGTTAAATAACACAGAAATTTTGACTGTCAAAACTGTCTGTACATGACCCTTCAATTGAAATTTGGCTTGCCACAAACATGAACACTAAGTACACAGCAGTTATAGTACATGATAGGAGGGACAGTGAAAAAAAAGGCACTGATATTATGTAGCACTTGTGTATTGTGCCTGATAGCCCATGTAAAAGCTATGCATTTAATTTAGTGCCCTCTGGTAAGCTAGTGTTTTTGGATTTTGGAATTTTGATATTTGTCTCTTTTACAAAAGGTATTTTTAGATGTTTGCTCTAATAAAGATATTAATATTTTCCCTTACCTGTTTATCATCCTTTTAACCTCTGGATTAGTTGTGCAGCCTTACAGATGCACACTTTAGAGTTTCCATATGAAATAAGACCCTAGTAGCTACTTTAAAGGTTTGATTTCTGAATTGGTCAAGCCAGCTTCAGAATATCACACAGAACCAATGGCGGTCTCCAAGGATATAGTCAGTCAGTGTTAGTGTGACATCCATCCAAGTGGTTAAAATGTTTGACTTAAAACTGCAGCATCACATTTAGCTAACTTTACAGTTAAATACCAGAGCAAGGAATGTTGTACATGTTTTGTGCATCAACACAAATAAAGATATGAATTTGGAGATTTAGAATATAAAACACATATATGGTTTCCAGTTACAAACAGTATAGGCAATAAACAAACACTGATTTGGCTCACACTTCTTACATATTAACTGATTCCACAAAGGTTTCCAAAGTTGCCTGTAGAAGTTTTTCAAAAGTATTGTCTTCATTTTCCAGGTGCTTTTCAACAAGACTTAGGTTCTTCTTTTCTTTTAATGATATGTCTTCCATTCTTTTCATTTCTGCATTTATCCCGTAAACCAAATGCTGTGAGAATACAAAGACTTTTCTTGTCATAGCACGATAATCCACCACTAAAGTCTCATACAGGTAATGCAATCTTGTGGCAAATTGTAAGCCATATTAGTCATATCAAGTCACTTAACCTAGCAGAGCAGTTCTTCCCACACTCAATCCTGGGGACCCACTGTGGCTGCAGGTTTTTGTTCTAACCAGATTCACAATCAGTCATAATAATTGATAACATCTGATCTCATTTAATTAGCTGGTGTTTTTCACTCTTCACTTATTTTGCATTCAGAAAAACACACCAGTGTGGTTTTTACATTTATAAGATATTTAGAAATATTTCTATTTTTATTCTAAAGCTATAAATGCTTAACTCTCTTTTCTTCTCCTATTTTCCCCCTTTTCCTGTGTAGTTTACTCCCTTCACTTAACCCTAATAGTGACAATTAACTAGCATAGCAGACACCCAGGATCACGAAATCAGCAATGACTTCAGTGTCAGACTCGCTAATTAGTAAATAATCAGTTAAATAACCAGAACACTGGGCGGCACGGCGGTACAGTTGTAGCGCTGCTGCCTCACAGTAAGGAGACCTGGGTTCGCTTCCCAGGTCCTCCCTGTGTGGACATTGCATGTTCTCCCCGTGTCTGCATGGGTTTCCTCTGGGTGCTCCGTTTTCCTCCCACAGATTGCATTGGCAATCCTAAAATTGTCCCTAGTGTGTGCCTGGTGTGTGGGTGTGTGCGTGTGTGTGTATGTGCCCTGCGGTGGGCTGGCACCCTGCCCAGGATTTGTTCCTGCCTTGCTCCCTGTGCAGACCCCTGTGACCTTGTGTTAGGATATAGTGGGATGGAAAATGACTGACTGACTAACCAGAACACCTGGAAAAGCCGAATGAAAATTAGGTTGAAAATACTGTTAACGACTTAAAAAACTACAGTACATATTTCCCATAACAGCTTATTCTATTTTAATAAAAATGTACCAGGCTTAGTTTGCCATTTCTACATTGACTCCAAAACACAGAAACAAGTCCAATGAAAAATGGAAATTGGTTGGAACAAAAACCTGCAGCCACAGCGGGTCCCCAGGAGTAGGTACTGTATGTAATATATAGGCTGCTTTACATCAGTGTGAAAAAGTGTAAATAACAAAAGATATAGTAGTTGTAGAGACCATTAGCACTGTATTTTGTAACAGTATATAATCTTGATCAAATTAAACTGCAAAATAGAAAATACAAAACTATAACTTTTGAAATGAATTATTATAGATAGAAAAACAGAACAAAATAACTCCAAAAGTATTCAACCCATACAATACACACGAAAGCTCTGGAAAAGACTCTCTCATAATTTATTGAATAGAATGTATAGTAATAAATTAAGCTATTATCCATTAAATCTGGTTAAATACACCTGTCTCTCCATTGCAGGGTGTTAAATCCCTTAAGAAAGATGGTCTCACAAAGACAAAATAATTGTTAAAACAATCAGAGTAATGTTAGGCTGTAAAGGCCACTTTAAAGAAACTGATCAAATCTGTCACAATGTGACACTGTATAGATTAAGGTGACAATCAAGGCTACGTATCCACTCAGAAAAGGTATTGGTCAATAAGAATATTAAGAGGTGAGTGTGGGTGTAGCTGTGTATAACAGAGCAATGGTGGGTTGTCTAACATATGTATTATACATGGGAGAGTGAATGATATTATTGAGAAAAGTGCACATCATATAATGACTACACTTCAACACAAGGCACCTTGGAGATTCTGAGCCAACATAGATATCAGAAACAAAAATTAGTTGTTCAGCCTCAATGTTGTTTACTGTGTTAAGTAAAAGTATGCAACACAAATTACCCTGAGTGTGCCACCACTGCGATAAAATATGATGTTTTCTCTGTGAAAATAAAACAAATCGGATGCTAAAAGCAAAGACAAAGACTGCCGGAGTTTAAAAGAAACCAGAGGAATGTTTTTTCAGGCATACTACCTAATTCACCCTGGAATGGTTTTATAAAACGTCAGTCAGTTTTATCATGGACCTCAGTATAAAGCAGGATGTGTGCTAAGGACTGGATATTACTGTTCATTAATATTCACCATTCAAAAAAGTGAATAAAATCAGTTTTACAAAAAAAAAAAAAAAATCATAAGTTATAGTGCCCAGGTGTGTATTTCCTTCCATTGTTTTCCACTAATTATTAATGCAGCATCAGCTTATCAACTATATACTCTTTTGAAATGTATAATTTAGATGCATCTGTAAAAGTTTCTTTCTGCCTTGATATAATTAAAAAAATATTGTAGGTTAACAAGAAAAATTCCAATAAATGTTGTAAATTCCATGTAGCATAATAAAAACATGACATTTTGATAAGATATGATAACCAGTGACAAGAGGTGAAAAACATTTTTTCCAAGCGAGCATTTTTCTTTTTTTTATCTTAATAGTGGGGTGCAAATGTACTCAATCCTCTTGAAACTATTGAAGAGTTTGAATGTCCCATTAAGCACAGTTGCATCCATCATCAAAAAGTGGAAGGTTCAGCACCCAGACTCTTACTAAAACAGGCCATCCCTCAAAACTAAACATCAGAGCAAGATGTCAACTGGTGAGAGAGGATGCTAAAAATCCAACTGTTACTCTCAGAAGTCTGCAATGTTTTTTGGCTGAAACTGGAATGAAGGTACATGGGTCCACAATTTCAAGAGCTCTCCATAAAACAGGCCTATTCAGGAGGACAGCTAGAAAGAAGCCATTCCTTAAGAAGGTCCACATGAATGCACATATGGCATTTGTTACAAAGCATGAGAAAGACCCAATTAAGATGTGAGAGAAGGTTTTATGGTCAGATGAGACCAAAATAGAAATTTTTGGCCAGAATGTAAAGATGTATCTGTGGAGTAAAACTAAAAGTTCCTGTGCCACAAGAAGCACCATACCTACTGTGAAATATGGTGGTGGCAACATTGTGCTATGGGGATGATTTTCATGTGTTGGGACTGGGAATCTTGTCGGACAATGAATAGATATGAATACCACACTTCATTGCAGGAGAACTTGTTCCAGTCTGTTACGAACCTAGAGCTCAGGAGAAGATTCATCTTTCAACATGACAATGACCCTAAGCATAAGGCCAAAGTGACACTGGAATTACTCAAAAACAGAAAGGGGAATGTTTTGTAATGGCCAAGTCAAAGCCCCGATCTTAACCCTGTCAAGAATCTGTGGCACTATTTGAGAACTGCTGTCCAGAGGTGTCATCCTAGATGATCTCTATAAATTCTGCCAACAAGAATTGGGAAGAATCATTCCTTTACAGTGTGAAAAACTGGTACATATACTTACCCCAAAAGAATTAAGGCTGTTATTGAAGCAAAAGGGTTCTTGACAAAGTATTAATGTGCAGGGCATGAAAACTTATGCAAACTTTAATCAATTCTCATTCAGGGAATAATAAAGACTTTCACATTGAAAAGAGTAAGATATGTATGCATAAATATAACATAATATTTACAGCTTGCAACATATTTTCTAAAAATTGAATGAAAGGCCAAATGAAGTGGTTATGTTTTATAAAAGTTCTTTACCTACTGAAGAACTGAGCACAAAATAATGTGAAATTTTACCCGAAGGTGGTAGGACTCCCTCTGACAGTGCAAGTACTCCCGTATGCTCATGTTCTTGTACTGAAAACCTATTAATGCATGAGAAAATGTATTCCATAAATTAATGCTATTTTGTCATATGAATTTTAAAAGAGAAAATGAATTCCATAAATTGCTGCCATTTCCAATTCCAACTCTTCAATTTTTACAAACAATAGATTGCATAATTTCTTTTACGTTTTAAAAGTTACATATAAGCACTAAGTTTAATAAACAGAAGAGCTACACTGTCCTCCACATAAACCATACCAAACTTTATAATAAACATACACTTTTAAATGTATTAATTTACCATTCTTTATGCAGTTTTTACAGCTTTTATTTCACTTTGTGGAATGTCACTAACCTTTAGTATTAATTAGCTGATCTTGGGCTGTTTCTTCTTCACACATACTACACTCCAAAGGCTTCCTGTAGGGTGCAGCATGAGCTCGTAATCTTGATAAAAATGTGCTTTTAAGCTCAGCAGGTAGACTTTTATAAAACATCATTTCCTACATGACACCAATGATGATATGAAAAGAGAAATAATGATTTTTGTAATTTTGTTTTCTTTCAATTAAGAAACATATTACAAGATTAAAGTATTACATTTGTGAATGATAATGAGGTACTCTTCTAGCTTCCTTGAATTGTTAAAAAAAGAATTCCAAGGAGACCAAAATATCATAAAAATATTCCTAGACATATAGCAGGAAGAGAACATTGAAGGGAGAAAGCCAGTAGCATAAATAAAACAGGGTTGACTTTGAATACCTCCTTGGCTCTGTAACTGAATTAGGAACAAAAAGAACAACATTTATTCTTACTTTCTGCTCTTGTTTTGCCTGTTCTTCTCTGTACTGCATAATTTTTTGATCCAAGGGCATGACAAATGGATTTCTATTATGTTTTTCATTGTGATCTAGGTAATACAAAAATCAAAGTAATATATTTAAACAAGTAATAGCTTAATTATTAACTTTAAAATAATAGAGGATATTTTTAAAAAACATAAGTATAGCAGTATAAAATTGACACATACAGACAAAACTGCATATTACAGGAACAAATATTTTATAGACTTTATAGATTGTAATGTAATACACAGTAAAATATGCTTCAATCATTACTTACTATGTTTCTGCATTTTAAATGGCTTTGAAGAGATACATACTGTATTTTTGCTATTCTTACCCATTTATTTAACTTGTATGTGTACAGTATACACATAGAAAGTCTGTACTGGGAAAGGCACTTTACTTAAAGTCAAAGTTTGTCTGAAAAGGATTTAAAGTTAAAAGGTCCTATGGTGATAAATCCTGAGACAAATGCCATAAAACATAAAATTAAAGGCCAGGCAAACTTTCTATGTCAATTTCAACCAGACTGCACTGTTTATAGAAAGAAGCAGAATATATCACTCCATCAAATGTAACATCACTGGCGCTATTTTACTTTCATTTACTTATTTGTCTGACACCTTTAACCATGGCTGCTCATAACTATGGAGGTACAAGTGGTTGTTACATTTGTGCCACAGATGTTATAAATGGGGCGCTGTAGCGGTTTGGTTTTTTTTTTTCCTCCAAAAAATATGTATTCATTACCTAGAAAAAAATCTTGGACGAGAAAAATATATAGGTAACATTAAACCCTTTTTTTTGGTGATTTGCATATCATTACTTATATAGAATTAAATGTTTTTTTTTCACAAACTTTGAGCATTATGCCTAAACAATAAATTAAAATTTGAGTGGAATGTTGACATTGCACATCAGATGTGCTGATCTGCTGCACCCAGGCTTATAAGAACCATCGGTTGTAATTACAGTCCGTTATGTATACTCATAAGTCTTAAAAATGATGCCAAAATGTTATCTTAATATATTGGTCCCAAAAGCAACAGCACAAGAAATATAGTCTGGGCTGGATCAAGACAGTAAAATGTCCCTGGGCATGAGCACACCGTAAGAAGTAAGTTCTGCGTTTCGATCCCCAAATGAAACGACATTGTGTTTCTTCTTTTAAGACTGGCTGCAAAAACGTCTGTGGAAGGAAGAAACTAGTCGAGCTGTGTCCAGAAAACCATCTACTATATGATAGTTCTTCCGAGAAATATTATGATAGGGTCTTCAAAAAAGAAAGACATTTTTCATAAAGTTAAATTTCAATATGTTATCTAACTGCTTCATGGCATTGAATCTTACAATTTCTGTAATCCTGCAATCAGTGCGCTGCTCACATCTGATAGTCGGCTCACCAAAACATCCTCCGAGAGCAACTTCTCCCAACCATCCAAGAACAGTTTGGTGATAAACAAGGCCATTTCCAGCACGATGGAGCAATGTGTCATAAGGCAAAAGTTATAACTAAATGGCTCAGGGAACAAAACATCGAAGACTTTAATCCCATTGAGAACTTGTGGCTAATCCTCAAGAGGTGGACAAACAAAAACCCACAAATTCTGACAATCTCCAAGCATTGATTATGTACGAATGGGCTGCCATCAGTCAGGATTTGACCCAGAATTTGATTGACAGCATGCCAGGGTGAATTGCAGAGGTCTTGAAAAAGAAGGGTCAACAATGCAAATATTGACTCTTTGCATAAACTTAATGTAATTGTCAATAAAAGCCTTTGAAACGTATGAAATGTTTGTAATTATAATTCAGTTTACTATAGAAACATCTGATAAAAAGATCTAAAAACATTGAAGCAGCAAACTTTGTGAAAACCAATACTTGTGTCATTCTCAACACTTTTGTCCATAGTGTAACGGAACTGACATGTTACTTCAGCCTGAAGAAGAGTCTCCAACAGAATGAGCTGGAATTCCATCAAGCAAATTAATGGCTTCAGAAGAAGACGAATACTGTAAAAACAGTCCTTTATTTAGGCACGGTTAAAAAACGACTTTACAGATAAAATAAGACTGCCTCAGGAGGTATTTAATGCAAGTAATTAAAGTACCCTTATTCTAACTAATAACAATACAGTGCTCAAATATTCAGTGTAATTTACAATTTTTATAATATTAATATTGTAAAACAAAAGAAACCACAAAACAGCTATTGGTAGTGCTATTTCCCTTCCAGACATCACTTTATAAGAGTATGCTGTTCACTAGTTTAGACACTACTCCAAAAAGCCATCACATAAGGTTATAGATTATTCCAGTCAAATTGATTACCATTACAAAATATTGCAAGCACTGCAGTCAACATTCGATTCATCCATCCATCCATTTTCCAACCCGCTGAATCCGAACACACGGTCACGGGGGTCTGCTGGAGCCAATCCAGAGCCAACACAGGGCACAAGGCAGTGAACCAATCCTGGGCAGGGTGCCAACCCACCGCAGGACACACACAAACACACCCACACACCAAGGCCAATTTAGAATCACCAATCCACCTAACCTGCATGTCTTTGGACTGTGGGAGGAAACCGGAGCGCCCGGAGGAAACCCACGCAGACACGGGGAGAACATGCAAACTCCACGCAGGGCGGACCCGGGAAGCGAACCCAGGTCCCCAGATCTCCCAACTGCAAGGCAGCAGCGCTACCCACTGCGCCACCGTGCCGCCACATTCGATTCATTCATTCTCCAAACCAATATGACTGATGATATAAATGGCTGTGCAAGTCTTTTGAATATCAAATAGGCTACAAACCTACTAAAAAAGTGTGAATTTAAAATTTTTTCTTTGATCAGTATGAATAATACACAGAGTTTTAAATTTATAGATAAATTGTTAAAAAAAAGCCTAAGCCACAGTGCTTGCTTGCTGATTAAGAGAAGAATGGCTTCTGCCCATAAAGAATATAGTCTAAAAGGGGTAATGGGCTCATACAGTCATTTGCTACTCTTTCCAATGGACTAATAACTATAGAAATCTATAATGAGGCCCAGACCATGGGTACACTGCTTTTATTTCTAGGATACTCCTCACATTCTTTACACCAGTTTAACATAGCGTTCATTCAGATCAATAGAACCGAGACCTCAACCTCCTTAACAGTTTCTCTGCTCTTAAATTCCCAACAGCCCTTGTATTATGTAGGTTATTTAATACCACTGGAATAAATTCACTGGGTAGCACTGTCTTTCGTAGCCCTCCCTCATTACCTTTAATATACAAAATCCCCTCCTTTATTATCAATTGTTTCCAACAGTACAGAATTCCTTAATCCAAACTAAGGATGCATAACTGCTGGCTTTTCTGCCCAGAGGTCTAGTGAAAGAGAGGACTGGAAGAAAGGGCATAGACAAAAAAAAAACACAAGGGTCAGTACTATCAGATCAAAAAAAAATAACCAATTAGAAAAGACAAACACCACAAAACCAGATCAAAGTCAAAAAGGATTACCAAATTCAACATCAGTAAAAAAAAAATCTAACACAAATTCAAAAAAATAAAAGAGCCAAGTGTTTTGGAATTTAAATCAATTCACTTATTCATTGCTCAAAATAATTCTGTCACTGATAAAAAAAGGTGGTAATAATTGACATCACTTAAATGCTGTTCATTTTCAATGGATACTTTAGGTTATAACGTTTTACCATTTTGTTATGAACATATAGGATTAATTTAAATGAAAATTCAGCAATATTCGATATCCTAAAAAAAAACCTGGAAACTTCTTTAGTGGTCTTGTTTCTCATCAAACTGGAGTTTCATAAACTCTCAATCCACCAAACTCTGTTAAGCTTCATCTTTAGCCTGGTAAGAGCAAGCTAAGAACTGGTGCATAGTTGCCTTAGTGACCAAGCACAATTTTCCCTAATCCTCTTTGGTGGTACCGAATCCAGCTGAAGTAAGCCTGGTGTCTCAATTTAAGTAATGTTTACTTGCCAAGCGTGCTTTGTGGAAAACCTCCTAGGAACCTTAAACACCACAATGTGTTTATATTACATCAGCACCGTGCAACTCCACAATATCTTTGCATTATAACATTGTAGTGTAACACTATGTGTGACTTACTTAATCTGTTCTCACATTCTTTAGCAGCATTTTGAAACCTATGTTCCAATGGCCCAGTGTCACACTTTTATTTACAAGGGTAACATAAGGTAAATGATTGGAGATGTCTTAGAGGTCTTAAAACTGATGGAGGAATAAAGGAGTTTGTGCACCTTCTTTTAAACTGAAGTCTGAAGTGTAGCGTCCATTTTCAGTTGAGTTGGCCTGGTTTGACTCTTTCCTCCAGCATGCATTCACTCTACTTATGGTCCAATTCCCATTTCACCTTCCAGGCTCTCCAGGAATAGTCTCTGAGCAGGCTGAAGATGTATCTCTGGCAGTCCTAGATTTTCATCTTTTGTTTTTTCAGTGCGAGGCAGTTCTTTGCAACTAAAAAGATATTGTTCATGCAGCACTTCAGACACCATGGATCCTCAGTGACTTCAAGTGAGTGAGTGCCCTGTAATAGTTCATAAAGCAATTAATGGTATGAAAAATTGTTCTTAGGTATAAATTGGTTCTGTTCCAGGGTGTCCAGCAAGGACTGCACAACTGGGCATTTTTTCCAGAAGAGATGCATTGATGATCCCTCCTGCGAAACATACCACAGGTAATGTCTAACTGTATACTTACAACAAAATAAAAATAAATAAATAAAATAGTGTTGGCATGTTATCTTGAGAAAAGAGTTGTTTTTGTAGTATATGGTGAGCTTCAGTTTTGCCAGTTTATTGCAAAATCGCACCATAATCCAACTTCCATGTCCTTACAAAACATGTAGCAACTAATGTAAAGAAATCTTTAAGATTTTTAACTTTCTTTCCCTCTTACCAAAAGTGTGGGGATCAAAATTGCCACAAAGGGTTTGGTTTCTTATGCAAGTCAACAAACTGTATACAAATATGTGATTCTATGTATTTGAAAAACCCACATAAACTTAATTTTCCTCAGGTGCACATTACTCAAAAGTAATATTAGAGCCAGTGTCTTAAAGCCAGCAAATATGATGATTTTGACTTAAATTCATTATACAGCTTTGCGCTTAAAGCTTATAGACATTGTCTCTATTATGAGGGCATGCCACTGATTTGTGGAAAGTTTGGGAAATTTGGCCAGGTCTCCAGGATTTTGTCAGGAAAAGTTGCAGCGGAGTAGCTAACACCTTGGAGAAATATATGACACCAAAGAGGATGTTACAGAGTATGCTCACTAAACATTTTGTGGGAGCTTTGCTGTCTGTCTGACAGTCTGAGTTAGCAAGAGAAAGAACAAAATCAACAAGATGACAAGGTGATGCATGATGTGGAAGAGAGAGGTGAGACCTCCAAGGAGTCTGCGGTAACTACTATGGAAGATACTTTAGACAAAAACTCAGAACACTGAGATTTCAGAGATGGTGAAAATAGAAGATAATATTGGGGGCATTGGGAAGAGAGAGAGGGAGGGGAACGGTGGCCAATGGAAAGGGGAAAAGGAAATAAGAGAAGATGGGGGAAGGAAGATGGGGAGTGGTGGTCTCAAAAATGCAAACAGGGACAATAAGAAGGTCAACCAACTTGTTGTATTGAGGAAACCTGATAGGTGGAGTGAAGGAGAAGAATTAGTTTTTGTCTGGGTCAGTACCAGGGTGGGTGGGCAGAAGGGGATGGACTAGAATGAAGCTTCTCCCATTTGTTTATATCAGTATGAGGGGTGTCAGTACGTACGAAAGAGAGAAATTAAGAGGGTTTCTTGAATGTTTCAAACTTGGAGGTGGGCACAGAGGGGTAGGTGATGAAGGGCTGAGATATACCAAGAAAGTCAATGGGGAAAAAGAATACATGTGAGGGGTTTAATGAACATATATAAAGGCAAATCAGTCTTTTTCTCATCGAGCAATGAGCTGTTGAAGTATAAATGGTGGGGTATTATGGATGTTTGGCACTTTACAAAGGATTGGGGTTTGAAGAGTATCAAAATGTGCGAAGAGGAATTTATTCATCAGGGGTGTTTTTTTTAAAGGGGATAGCTGGGTAATGATAGTATCATTTATGGCTATGTCTGTCAGAGTGTTGGTGGTAGATTTTAAATGGAAAGCATAAAATTTAGCTTTGTTAGTATATATGCACCAATAGATTTGAAGGGAAAAAAGGACTATGACTGACAGTGTGATAACATTGGAATGTGAATGTGAATTTAGGGAAATGGACAAGGGACAGCACTAGGAAACCGTTGCAAGGGGTGGTAAGACATTATGTACTGACTGATGTATACAGTATATTAAATCCCAGTGGGTTTTCATAAAAATACAAAGGGAGGGCAAAGTAGGCTAGATTATCTATTTTTGTCTGATGACCTTGGTTTAGAATGTTGTGATTTAACGCTAGTATGGTTTTTGGATCGTTCTTTGTTGTGGCATGAACTAAATGTGGGAGAGATAACATTTGACAAAGGCTTTTGGGAGTTGGATGTGGGACATTTACAGCAGGAGGAGAATAGAAGTGCCCTTAAAATAGTGTCATTTTTTTGAGAAGTTATGAAAGTTCTGCGGTAGACTGATGGGAAGAGTGCAAAAGGAGGATAAGGGTGTTGCTTTTAAATAATGAAAGGAAGAAAATTAGGGAGGAAAAGGAGAAGATGAGAAATTTAATGGTGGCTTTGGATAGACAGTATAGTGAGGCAAATAGCTGTAGAAATTTTAACATCAGTTAGGTTCAGGTTTGTGTTTTATTAATTTTATTTCAAGAAAGTAACAAAGTATACAATCAATCAGATAAAATAAACAAAACTTATACAACAAATAGTTTCAAAATAAATCTAGAAAAAAACACCAGAGAATTAAAAAGAAAAAGAAAAAACAAAACCTGACAAAACAAGAATTTTTGAAAGATTTTGAAAGGAAACATTGCAGATTTTGTGGGAGAGACAGCAGAGAGGTATTTTCTGAAAGGAAGACAGTATTTTAAGAAACTATGAGCACAGTTTTTTTCAGGACTGTTCTTGGGAGATAAAATTAAAGAGTCCTTAAACCTTGGAGAGATATCAAAGGGTAAATACAGACAGAAAAAGATGTCTTCTTGAAGGTAGTTGTAGATTTCAATCAGGATTTCTTCTCTAAGCATAAAGGCTGGGTTAAACAGACAGTGGGAAGTTTTACTGGAAAAGGTGGATAAATAGTTAACTAAAAAGGAAAATAAGAGATTAGAAAGTTAATTACCACTAATTAGCTAAAATAAGTTTTGATGTTTATGTAAAGGTGAATTGCCTAAAGAGTATTAAGTTACTTTTTTGGGAAAATTTTACAGCCTTTACTGACAGATTTAATCAGAGAGGTATTGAGGGATGGTAGATTGTTGGGCACTCTGGCAATACAAATTATTTATCTCTTGTCTAGGAAAAAGGAGAAGAGTCACATTTGAGAAACTGAAGACCAGAAACACTGTTATGTTTAGATTATAAACTAACATCTGTCTATCTATCTATCTATCTATCTATCTTAAATTTTAGCAAGTCGGCTGAAAAAGGTGCTGCCGGCAATTATACATTAAGGCCAAATTTGTAGAGTGTGAGGCAGCAGGATAGAATTTAGCATTGTTGAAATATCATTGAATGGGTAGAAGATAGAAAAAAGCCTTTCATTTTGATTAACCTTGACCAAGGCTTTTGATCAAATGTGTCACAAGCTTCTGTTTACAGCGATGGAAAGGGTGGCTTTAGGACTCGACTCATCAGATGGCTGTAGACTAAGGGTGGTGGTAAGAAAATATGTTTAAATGGGCATCTTGGTAGACTGATAGAATAAAGGAGAGGAGTGCACCAATGCTGCCCACTCTCTCCTTTGTTGTATGTCATTTGCCTAGATCTGGTGGCAGAGTATTAGGAAAAGGGAAAATATTGAGGGCCCTTTTTTATGAGGCTAATAGTATCATAAAAAGGAGATGACATGTTATTTCTTACAGACAATAGAGATGTAAATAGAATTTTGGATGTTTTTGAGTTTTTGCAGAAGCAGTAGGTTCAAAATTATATGGAAATACATTGGTTGTGATATATTTTGGGAAATGGAAAGAGAGGAAAGAAGTTGTTTGTGAACTGTAAGTTAATATAAATTGTCTTAGGATTCTAGGAGTCAATTTTTACAGGTCTGGAATTGAGAAGAGAAACTGGGGAGACAGAATATAAAAGAAATCTGACTTTTATGGGTATGGCTTTGCAAAACTACTACTATAGTAATCCCTCGCTATATCGCGCATAGCCTTTCGCGGCTTCACTCCATCGCGGATTTTATATGTAAGCATATTTAAATATATATCGCGGATTTTTTGCTGGTTCGCGGATTTCTGCGGACAATGGGTCTTTTAATTTCTGGTACATGCTTCCTCAGTTGGTTTGCCCAGTTGATTTCATACAAGGGACGCTATTGGCAGATGGCTGAGAGGCTACCCAGCGTACTTTTCTCTCTGTTCTGCGCTGACTTTCTCTGATCCTGACGTAGGGGGATTGAGCAGGGGGGCTGTTCGCACACCTAGACGATACGGGCGCTCGTCTAAAAATGCTGAAAGATTATCTTCACGTTGCTATCTTTTGTGCAGCTGCTTCCTGAAACGACATGCTGCACGGTGCTTCGCATACTTAAAAGCTCGAAGGGCACGTATTGATTTTTGTTTGAAAAACAAACTTTGTCTCTCTCTATCTCTCTCTCTCTCTCTCTCTCCCTGCTCCTGACGGAGGGGGTGTGAGCTGCTGCCTTCAACAGCTTTGTGCCGCGGTGCTTCGCATACTTAAAAGCCAAACAGCCCTATTGATTTGTTTGCTTTTCTCTATCTCTGTGACATGATCTGCTCCTGATGCACACTCCTTTGAAGAGGAAGATATGTTTGCATTCTTTTAATTGTGAGACGGAACCGTCATCTCTGTCTTGTCATGGAGCACAGTTTAAACTTTTGAAAAAGAGACAAATGTTTGTTTGCAGTGTTTGAATAACGTTCCTGTCTCTCTACAACCTCCTGTGTTTCTGCGCAAATCTGTGACCCAAGCATGACAATATAAAAATAACCATATAAATATATGGTTTCTACTTCGCGGATTTTCTTATTTCGCGGGTGGCTCTGGAACGCAACCCCCGCGATGGAGGAGGGATTACTGGAGTACTATTACTACTACTACTATTACTTCTTCTTCTTCTTCTTTCAGCTGCTCCCATTAGGGGTTGCCACAGCGGATCATCTTCTTCCATATCTTTCTGTCCTCTGCATCTTGCTCTGTTACACCCATCACCTGCATATCCTCTCTCACCACATCCATAAACCTTTGCTTAGGCCTTCCTCTTTTCCTCTTCCCTGGCAGCTCTATCCTTAGCATCCTTCTCCAATATACCCGGCATCTCTCCTCTGCACATGTCCAAACCAATGCAATCTCGCCTCTCTGACCTTGTCTCCCAACCGTCCAACTTGAGCTGACCCTCTAATGTACTAATTTCTAATCCTACCCATCCTCATCACACCCAGTGCAAATCTTAGCATCTTTAACTCTGCTACCTCCAGCTCTGTCTCCTGCTTTCTGGTTAGTGCCACCATCTCCAACCCATATAACATAGCTGGTCTCACTACCATCCTGTAGACTTTCCCTTTCACTCTTGCTGATACCCGTCTGTCACAAATTACTCCTGACACTCTCCTCCACCCATTCCACCCTGCCTGCACTCTCTTTTTCACCTCTCTTCCAAAATCCCCATTACTCTGTACTGTTGATCCCAAGTATTTAAACTCATTCAACTTCGCCAACTCTACTCCCTGCATCCTCACCATTCCATGGACCTCCCTCTCATTCACACACAGGTATTCTGTCTGCTTCCTACTGACCTTCATTCCTCTCCTCTTTAGAGCATATCTCCATCTCTCCAGGGTCTCCTCAACCTGCTCCCTACTATCGCTACCGATCACAATGTCATCAGGAAACATCATAGTCCATGGGGCCTCCTGTCTAATCTTGTCTGTCAACCTGTCCATCACCATTGCAAATAAGAAAGGGCTCAGAGCCGATCCCTGATGTAATCCCATCTCCACCTTGAATGCATCTGTCACTCCTACCGCAGACCTCGCCACAGTCACACTTCCCTCGTACATATCCTGTACAACTCTTACGTACTTCTCTGCCACTCCCAACTTCCTCATACAATACCATAGCTCCTCTCGAGGCACCCTGTCATATGCTTTCTCCAGGTCCACAAAGACGCAATGCAACTCCTTCTGGCCTTCTGTAAACTTCTCCATCAACACCCTCAGAGCAAACATCACATCTGTTGTGCTCTTTCTTGGCATGAAACCATACTGTTGCTCACTAATCATCACCTCACTTTCTTAACCTAGCTTCCACTACTCTTTCCCATAACTTCATACTGTGTCTCATCAATTTTATCCCACTGTAATTACTACATTCCTGCACATCCCCCTTATTTTTAAATATCGGCACCAGTACACTTCTTCTCCACTCCTCAGGCATCCTCTCACCAAGATTCTATTAAACAATCTGGTTAAAAACTCCACTGCCATCTCTCCTAAGCACCTCCATGCTTCCACAGGTATCTCATCTGGACCAACAGCTTTTCCATTCTTCATCCTCTTCATAGCGGTCCTTACTTCCTCCTTGCTAATCCGTTGCACTTCCTGATTCACTATCTCCACATCATCCAACCTCTTCTCTCTCTTGTTCTCTTCATTCATAAGCCTCTCAAAATACTCTTTCCATCTGCTCAACACACTCTCCTCACTTGTGAGTACGTTTCCATCTTTATCCTTTATTACCCTAACCTGCTGCACATCTTTCCCAGCTCGGTCCCTCTGTCTAGCCAACCGGTACAGGTCCTTCTCTCCCTCTTTAGTGTTCAACCTCTCATACAACTCATCATATGCCTTTTCTTTAGCCTTCGCCACCTCTCTCTTCACCTTGCGCCTTATCTCCTTGTAGTCTTGTCTACTTTCTGCATCTCTCTGACAATCCCACTTCTTCTCTGCCATCCTCTTCCTCTGTATACTCTCCTGTACTTTCCCATTCCACCACCAGGTTTCCTTTTCCTCCTTCCTCTGTCCAGTTGTCACACCAAGTACCCTTCTTGCTGTCACCCTTACTACATCTGCTGTAGTTTCCCAACTGTCTGGTAATTCTTCACTACCTCCCAGTGCCTGTCTCACCTTCTCCCTAAACCCAACCTTACAATCTTCCTTTTTCAACTTCCACCATTTGATCCTTGGCTCTGCCCTTATTCTCTTCCTCATCTTGATCTCCAACATCATCCTACAGACCACCATCCTATGCTGCTTAACTACACTTTCTCCTGCCACTACTTTGCAGTCTTCAATCTCCTTCAGATTGACTCTTATGCATAGGATGTAATCTACCTGTGTGCATCTTCCTCCACTCTTGTAGGTAACCCTATGTTCCTCCCTCTTCTTAAAATACATATTCACCACAGCCATGTCCATCCTTTTGGCAAAATCCACTATCCTCTGACCTTCTTCATTCCTCTCCTTGACACCATACCCACCCATCACCTCCTCGTCTCCTCTGTTCCTTTCACCAACATGTTCATTGAAATCCGCTCCAATCACCATTTTCTCCTTACCACTTACTCCCCTTCCATTTAGTCACTTGCACGCACAATATATTAACCTTCCTTCTCTCTATCATATCTGCTAACTCTCTCCTCTTACCAGTCATACTGCCAACATTTAAAGGCCCTACCCTCAGTTCCACTGTCTTTACTCCCCTCCCCCCCCCCCCCCCCCCCCCCCCCTTCTTCTTCAGCCAACAGTAGCCCAATTTCCGCCAGTACCCTGATGGCTAACAGTACTGGTGGCGGTCGTTGTTAACCCGGGGGCTTGACCATTCCGGTATGGAAATTTGTGTTGTTGTCCGCATATTGATTTGGCAAAATTTTATATCGGATACCCTTCCTGACGTAACCCTCCCAATTTATCCGGGCTAGGGACCGGCACGAAGAAACACACTGGTTTGTGCATAGAAAATTCTATTCCAAGAATACGAAATCATGGAGAGACATGTATGTGGCCAAATTTGGCTACACATTCGAATTTTCTGTTCCACTTTACAGATGCGGAACTATTTTGCATATGAGCTGTAAATTGCTATGGCCTTATTTTTTCTGTTTTGTAACATCTCAGAATTAAAATATAATTGGTTAAAAGTGTCAAAGTATGCTTATGTTTACTTAGAAGACTAGTACTCTTCCCCTGGCATATTCTGCTTTGTTGATAAAATTTGTCTTTTCCGTTTTATCAAATTACTAGCTGATCCCGTGGCTCCATACATGTAGTAGTGAAATAGGACAAACTTTAAAAATCAATAAAAAAAAATATTTAAAAAAAATGTAATAATTTGTATTGAGAAGAATTTCTATTGATAGCTTTCATAACCGAGGGCCTCCTGATATACAATATTTTTGGTTAAGTAGTTCTCTCATGAAAAGCAGACAGACATACAGACTGAGAGACAGACAGACAGAGGTTGGACTTTATATGTATAGAGATGACACTGGTGTATGAGAATTCATTCATCCCAGTGTACACATCCTGAGTTATTTGTAGAATATTTTTCTTTTGCATTTGGACCTTTTCAGCATGACCAGTCCTGTTTGAATTTTGTGTTTAGGTTATTATCTGAAAAAATAATGTCCTAATTTAAAACAAATGCAAATCTAACACATTCATCTCTTGTTATTATATGCAAAAAATACATTTTTGGATGTGTTTTTATGTCAAACTTTTCTACCTTAATTAATTCAAGCCTAAAAATGTAATCCTCAAAGCAGTTTATAAATATGATATTAAAGCTATTGAAGTAACATTTACATAGCCATACATTCTGTATTAAAACAAACAATTGATATTAAATACACTTTCCGCGCTACTCACTCTGTTGTATAGGAAACAAACAAAAATATACTTTTCTGACATAGAATGCTGAGCAAATCATTTGTAGGGTATCAAAAAAGCATCATGAACCTGCTTTCTCAATTTCAGAAGACCATGCATTCAAAAAATATCAATTTACTGAAAGTCTTGATAATTTTCTTTCCAACTGTAAAAAGGGGTGTGGATTTACACATACTGTCAAAAAACCACGGCTCTTTATGCAAAATACTGTACTTCATGCAACTATAGGACAGATATGTAGATAAAACTTGTTTATTAAAGCTAAATCAACTTAATTTGACTATATATAGGGACAACAGGAACACCATGTTTAAAGCATTTAAAAAGTGTTAACATTGCGGGATCGACATTAAATAAATCAGTGATGACAATGGCCCTCGAGGCGGATCATGTCTCTGTTAAAAGAAAATAATTTAATGGTTTTGTTTCAACATCGCTTAATTGTGTTAGTGTCACCAGTCTGAATAAGATTTGATATTTGGGTTAAATTCAGAATGATCCACATTTATCAGTTATAATTTGAATTGATCAATTTGTTTTATGATTACTCACATTTGTTTCAATTAGATTTATTTTTATACACAATGAATATATGGTATGTGCTTTTTCCTTTAGGTTGCATTTTCATTTAATTGGTTAATTTGATGGCATTTCTTCCAGGTGAAATTATGTTTGGATGATACTGTAAATAACAGCTGAACAGGGAAACAGAGGGTGTGGGAGTGGGGAAGCATACAGAAAGTGATGATGATGATGATGATGAGGAGGAGGATAATAAAGATGATGATTTTTTTAAATACTGCATATAGTTTTCATTTTAATGTTTTAATCATTAAGATTTTATCTTTTTGTTCAGTCTGAAGACTACACAATCTTGGGGGGCTAAATTTAATTTTTTTAAAAATTGAGAATAAGACAATGGCTGGCAAAGTGAACTGCAAGGGGTGAATCCTTGTGTATCAGAGAAATTCAAGAGTCTTGAAATCTGCACTACGCCAAGGAGGAAGGTTGTGGGAGGAACTGGAGTAAAACCTGGCCAGAAGTTTCTTGCTAAGTTCCTCATGAAGTAGGAACCTGACCACTGATAATGGTGGAGGGTTCTTTTGGTATGGTGGGCTCTTTTCATTCCCTAAATGACATGATTTCTCCTTAAGATTGGTGGGACCAATGCCAACTTTTAAGAAACGGGAGTAACTGTAGCAGCTTCGATCTCAAGTTTTGTTGGACATTTTTGCCAGTTTTTATTTTTTATTTTAATGTTTTGTTTACAAGATTGTATATGGGAAATCCATGCTTTCATTGTGTGCAACCTAAGAAAAAAACCTGGTTTAAAAATAAAAAAAATATTGCTTAGTAGAATCCCAGTGCTCATAGCATTCTTTCCACTAGGTGGCTTAGTCGGCCAATTTGTCCATTTTATTTGGCACTAACATTTTGGTCACATCAGTTTAACATCTAAGAGAACTATGTGATAGTAACTGGAGCAAAGATAAGTAAACATGATTATTTTACGTTAAGTTAGATAAATAAACATTCCTGTTATTTTTTGTGCTCATTTTTATTAAGAAACCCCTGCACACTTCTTCAAAGTAAGAAGGTGAACAAAAATTCTGCTGTAAAACATATTACTATAAAAAGAATGTCTTGGTCAGCTGTGGTTTCCTTATGATCACTGACATTTCACCTTTTATTTGCCATGACTTTTTAACCACTAAACCTTTCCACAAGTTAAAGAATATATAATAAAAATGGATTCTACACTTCAGGTCTTTTGAAATTTTTACATTCCAAACAACTAAAATTTAAACATATTGCACTGAAAAATAAATACAATTTTCAAGATATGTAACATTTACAAAACAATTTCAATTAAAACTCAAAATACATAAAACAATATAAAATCATATTTCTGAATATATTTTCTTGAGGATTAAGCTTGAAGCATATACATGAAGATTTAAACCCACTCCAGATCAGTGAAATCAATGAGATCACGCAATGTAGTTGCTGAATTAAGGGTCAGAATACTTAAATGAATGAGAGATTTCAGTTTTTGATTAAAAAAAAAAGTTCTACACACCTATTTGGAAACATGTTCACTTTGTCGTTATGGGTAACTGAATGCAGATTGATGGGCAAAAATGACAAATGTATCAATTTTTTTTAATTAAATGTATAATATAACAAAATGTGAAAAGAGTGAAGGAGTCTGAATATTTTTTGATTCTACTGCATATCAGACTTTGAGGAGTGCAAGTTAAAAGGAGGTTATGTTTAAGTTATATAACACACTAGCAAGGCCTTACCTAGACTGCTATGCACAGTTTTGGTCTACATATTAGAAAAATTATATATCAGCAGGTGGCACAGTGGCGCAGTGGGTAGCACTGCTGCCTCGTAGTTAGCAGACCTGGGTTCATTTCCTGGGTCCTCCCTGCGTGGAGTTTGCATGTTCTCCCCATGTCTGCGTGGGTTTCCTCAGGGTGCTCCGGTTTCCTCCCACAGTCCTAAGACATGCAGGTTAGGTGCATTGGTGATTCTAAATTGTCCCTAATGTGTGGGTGTGTGTGTGCGCGCACCATGTGGTGGGCTGACGCCCTGTCCGGGATTTGTTTCCTGCGTTGTGCCCTGTGTTGGCTGGGATTGACTCTAGCAGACCCCCGTAACCCTGTAGTTAGGATATAGCGGGTTGGATAATGGATGGATATATCAGCACTAGAGAAAGTTCACAGAAGAGTGACAGAGCGCTGATTATGGGACTACAGGTATGGCATATGAGGCAACATAGAATGAGTCTAAGCAAAGGGAGATTAAGAAGTGACATGATCAAAGTGTTTAAAATTATGAAGGGAATTAGTACAGTGGATCCAAGCTGTTACTTTAAAATAAATTCTGTAACAAGGGCAAAAGGACACTGTTGGAAACTTGTTAAGGGCAGATTTTGTACAAATGTTAGAAAGCTTTTCTTCATGGAAAGATTCATAGACACATTGAATAAATTATCAAAGTGTGCTTTCCCATGCTCAAGGCGCTTCACAAACAGCAGGGTATATGTTGTTCTAATAGGTCTCCAGTGACAAGTCTGCACTGATCTGTGGAAACTAGATAATGGCAGCAGTGCAATGGATTCATTTTGAGAGGATTGTTTGCTTATTTGCTTAGTTGCCATGTGGAGGCTCATCTTTAAAGATGTGAGTTGTGATTGTAGTGATTGCTACAATGAAGCCCTCGTTGTAAACTAAGCCTGTCTGTTCAATAAAGGCTTTTAATATTAAAGAGCAAAGTCACTCAAACACATTGGAATGGACTCACTCACTTGAGCACTATTACACATGAAAGCTGTTTTAAAGTAAGATCTTTCGAGCACAAGTTATACTGCAAAATTAAACCAAACATTTTGAGTGAGAAGTAATATTTCTTTACAGTAAATGCAGATCCTTTATACCATATTCAGTAGAGTATTTGAGTGCTTTCATTTAGACTCTAGTTTGTTTCCACAGTTCAAAAGCATTCATACTGTTCTTTTCAAGTGGTCCTAGAAATGCCATCTCATGTGTGCATCCATCCTCTGATGCAGTGGCATCCAGTCTAAAATGTTGCTGTTGCTGACATAGTTGCTGTCACCAGCGCTAGTGAAGAGACAGAATACTGCAGGTAGGTTGATTTTCTTTCTTAATGTTTTTTGCAATAAAAAGGCCTTTCTGAGAAACAGTAAAGCATCTCTAATAGGTAAGTGTAACAGTCTTATTGAATTAACAGCAAATGTAAAAAAAGTAGATAAAGTGATTTTATACAGTGTAATGTGCAAATAATGTGTGCATATTCAAAAGACTGCCTAGTGAGACCCAGCTAAATACACCAATATGTATCTGCATGGTTATACAATGAATTAGGAGTTAACTTTTGAGGAATGCATTCTGGACAGTTTTATTTCTTTTGCATATTAAGGGTATGAAAGAGTAAGCATATTGTCATTAATTTTATATTCAGTTCTGTTTTTCTTCGCATCCATCCACTTTTTCCAGTACCAGAAGCCATAACTAAAATGCTTTTGCTGTAAAACCCAAGAGCTGATAACACCTAGAAAGGAAATAGATATTTTTTTGTCTTAGTTAAGTGTTCTTAAGTACATTTATATATAAAGTAACACTGTAAAAATGAATGTGTAAAAAATAGTAAACAAATGTTCAGTTCTAGTGGCTTTGTGAATATATTTCACCCACAATGGGCACTTCAAAGAGGAAACAAATACTGTACTTGATTTGATGTGAACTTTTGTTGTTAAGGTCCATGTAACTGGATTTGTTAACTTTCTCTTTCATTGTATTAACTTGTGTTATACAGTATAGTGCCAATAAAAAAGTATTTACCCTCTTAGAGGTTTTCACATTTTATTACAATACAGCATTGAATAGCAGTGGAGTTAGTTTGGCTTTATTGACATTGACCAACAGAAAAAGACAGAAAAAAAAAAAAAGACTCTTTAATGTCAAAGTGAAAACGGATCTCTGCTAAGTGATCTAATTTAATTATAAATAAAAAACACAAAACAACTGATTGCATAGTTATTTTCCACCTTCAAGTCGGTATTTAGTAGATGCAACTTAGGCTGCCATTCCAGCCTTGACAACTTTGCACATCTGGACACTGCAGTTTTGCTCCATTCTTCTTTGCACAGCTGCACAACCTCCATCAGGTTGAATAGGGAGTGAACAGCCTTTACGATTCCATCTATAAACTCTCAATTGGCCACTCTTGTACATTAATATTTTATTTATTTATTTATTGATTGATTGATTGGATGTATTATTTGCCCTGTGAATATATATCCTTCTTTTTTATGTTTCTGATGCTGTATGTATCTAATCTAATATTTCTCTCTATTATAAAAAAAATCTTGGAATGCTTGGAAGGAGACGATATGTGATCTTCTCAGAAGACAATCTGACGTCCCGCGAGACAAGGCAGTGAGACAAAAGGACAGCTGCTGTACAGGCTTTTAAATGATCGACACGCAGCGTGACAAGCAGAACATGCAGCAAGGCAGCAGCAGCAGAAATACAGCAGCTGATCAGACCGGATCTCCTCAGCGTGCATTTAAACCCCCCTCCCCCCCTTGACAACTTGAGGGGCAGAGACATGAAGTGGCTGGAGTGTAGCGTGCCCGGGGGCGATGGGAGGGGGTAGGTGAGTGAAGCAAGCACGGGGCAAAGCCCCCTAGTGTTTTTTGAAAATTCCTGCTTAGCTTTGGTTTTATGGGGGTTGCTGTGTTTCTAGAAGGCAAATCTTCTCTCAAGGTGCAGGTTTCTTACAGGCTGCATCAAGTTTTCCTCCAGTAGTTCCATGTATTTTGCTGCACCCTGTTAACTCCCTGCCCTCACAGGCCTTCCCGGACCTGCTGCAGAGAAACCTACCCATAGTATAATGATGCTGTCACTACCATGCTTCAGAGTGAGAATGGTTTGTTTTTGATAAGTGCACTCTTGGCTTTACCCCAAACATAGTGTTTAGTCAGATTGCCAGAAAGATCCATTGTCCCCTCATCAAGCCATACAACCTTCTTCCACCTAACTTCAGATTCTTGTGTGTGCTTTCTGGCAAACTGTACCTGAGATGCCATGTGTGTTTATTTTTATAGTGGTGGATTTCTCTGTGGGCGGCACGGTGGCGCAGTGGGTAGAGCTGCTGCCTCGCAGTTGGGAGACCTGGGGACCCGGGTTCGCTTCCCGGGTCCTCCCTGCATGGAGTTTGCATGTTCTCCCCGTGTCTGCGTGGGTTTCCTCTGGGCACTCCGGTTTCCTCCCACAGTCCAAAGACATGCATGTTAGGTGGATTGGCGATTCTAAATTGGCCCTAGTGTGTGCTTGGTGTGTTTGTGTGTGTCCTGCAGTGGGTTGGCACCCTGCCTGGGATTGGTTCCTGCCTTGTGCCCTGTGTTGGCCCTGTGTTGGCTGGGATTGGCTCCAGCAGACCCCCGTGACCCTGTGTTCGGATTCAGCGGGTTGGAAAATGGATGGATGGATGGATTTTCTCTGTGTCACTCTCCCATAAAAACTGCATCTGGTAAAGCACATGGGCAGATGTATACAACAGTTAATGTATGCATGCATAGCCTCTGCAATCGAAGCTACTCTGTAGCTGGTAGTCTCCTCCAAAGATCTCATGGCCTCCCTCAAATTTCTTCTTCTTGAACAATCACTCTGTTTCTGTGTACGGTCTGCTCCAGTCTGATTTACAATTGTGTCATACTCTTTCCACTTCTTAATAATTGATTTAACTGGACCCTACGAGGTATCCATCTCCTAACTTGTGCTTTTCCATCACCTTTTCATGGAGTTGCTTAGAGTAGTAGAACTTAAGAAATCTAACAAAGAAGAGACAACCAGTCGGTCCATGAAGCTCATTTGTTTGGCTAATAGTTAACCTCTCCCAATATCTCATCCTGATACTTCTTAAAGGTTGTCAAGGTTTCTGCTTTATCTACATGGCTTGGTGGTTTGTTCCAGAGTTCTTTGCGTAAAAAAATACTTCCTGGCTTCAGTCTTAAATGCACTTCCCCTTAATTTCCACTGGTGTTCTTGAGTATGTGATTCAGCCTTAAGCTGAAAGCATTTTGCCATTCTTTTTGTGCTCATAGTGTATGTTAGGCCATGATACTGACTCACCACAAACTGCACTGTCCAGATACAGGTACATTTATACTACAACTAATTGGAAGTACCTGACTCCAAACAGGTGATCCCCATTGAACCAATTTATGTGACTTTTAAAACCAATAGGCTGCAACAGTGATGATAATGGTGTGTCATGAAAACTTGTGTAGTTAGTTCTTTTGTGTTTAATATTTGAAATTAATTTAAACCACTTTGCAGAGTTCAATTTTCACTTGTCAGTAACCCGGTTGACAGGTCAGCAATATCTCAGCCAATGAAGTTCTGTAGATCACTGCTGCTGTTAGCTCTAACATCCAGGCTTCTGGACCGACACCTTAAAATCAAGTGCCAATTAAGGCAGTAATGTTACCCCTTCCCTGCCCATTTCGCACCAACACAGTGCAGGTAGGGGTGTCGTTCTTATGGCTGAAAATTATTTAAGTGATCTGAATAATAGCGAACCATCCCAACCAATACTAAAAGTATTTCCTAAACGAATGTTCAATCAGAAGTCTCATGCTTTTAGTTCGAGCTGGTACCAATCACGACCATTGTTGGACTCCTCAGTTAAACTAGGTGCATGCTTTTGTTTCGCCTGTCAGATCTTGTTTGCTGGCACAACAATATATACTAATTGGAACAGATATACTAATTGGAAAGCCGCACTGGAAAAGAAAAGGGGGTTCCAAAAGCACACATCTAGTCAATGTCATTTAAATGCAGCAAAGAAATTAGCAGAAATGAAATACAGAGGAAAAAACTGGTGAAACTAGATCATGTTTACTGGGAGGAAAACAGGTTGAGCAAAAAATCGATACTACATTAAAAGCATGAGGGAAGTAGTGTAGTTTCCCTGTGTGAATGAGCTTTCTTTTTGTGTGAGCACTGAATCTACACAGTCTCACATAAGTAATGATGAAAACATCTTTGACAGTCTTTTAGTTAATTTATTTGAATATACAATGTCCAAGGATTCCAAACTTACTGAAATAGCAAAGAACGTTCCTCGAAATGCAAAGTATTCAACAAAAAACATACAAAATGCCAGTTTAGTTTTGCATGAAGTGAAAAAGAAATATTAAAGATCAGACATTCCTGGATTCTGCATCAAAAGTGATGGGAGTCAAGATCAATGGAACATAGAGAATCCATCAATAATGGTTTGATTTGTTTGCAACTCTGTTCTAGAGGAACATTTAATTGGTTTGGCGAACTTGACTCAGCTAGATACTGAATATATAACCACATACATAATCAGACACTTGAGGGTTACAGTCCTGATAATATAGTCATCCAGTGTTATAATGGGGCACTAGTAATGAGTGAGAACAAGGGTGGGGTGCAAGTATTGTTGCAACAGAAACTTGGTAGACACATTGAGTATGTGCACTGCAATAACCATTAACCGCACTTAGCAGTGGTCATGCACTTCAGAGGCAGCCATGTTCAAAAGACTTCTTTGAGCTCTCCAGGTCACTCTATTCTTTTTCATCATTATTATGTAGCCCAGAATTATAATACCTCCTTGCTTAAAAGGTTACTGGAAATGCGGTGGACAAGTCACGATAGCTATTTGCACATAAGTCTTCTACTACAGTTGAGGATGCATCATTTTTCTGAGGTTGGAAAATTCCTTGAAAAAATTCTTAGTGTCTTGAATCCTGTAAATTGCATGTTGCAATCCCATTCTGTAGATATGTCATGCTGGGGAGGTCTTAAGTGCTTCTCTGGAAGGAGATGGTTTGTGGGATGATTTTGAAAAATTAACAGATACCCCCCTCCTGACCCCCGCTACAAAGAGAAAAAGAACCATGACCAAACTACTTACAGACAGCATTGGTCAGATGGACTCAGATTCTTTAGGCCTCCCAGTCAGTCTTTGAGGAAATCCTTTCTGAACATTTTTTATTATTATTAGTTTGAAGAAATGGAAAAGAGATTTTCAAAGAAAAATCTTGACCTGGTGTAAATTATCTTCTTTCTCAGCCAAATTCTCTTTTAGATTTGACACTCTTGACCCCCTTCCCACAGATATAGATGCTCAAACCAATAGTCTGCAACATGAAATTTCATTAGCAAAAGACATGCTGTAAAGAAATTCTGCCCTGACAATTACTGTATGTAAGCCTTTCAACTGTGTGCCAACATATACAGGTCTATAAGGAAACATTTCCTAAACTTCATACAATGTATGTAACTGCATCTTTGATGGGTGTATCCTCAGCTGCATGGTAGAGTTCATTCTCTACACAGTCATGTGTCCTGACCCCTTTCTGTAGCACCATGTTACATGACAGGAAAAAAAAATTGATAATTCTGGCTCAGAAAAATTTAAAAGCAAAAGTCATAGACATGTAAAAGATTGTTAGGGCTTTTGCCCCCCCCCATAAAAATAACAAAACAGAAAACTGATGCTTTCAAGTGACTAGTTAGAGGTTGCAGCAGGATCATTAGTAGTTTTCTACTTTCTCCACTTTTGCCTATCAAATAAACAAAGTTTCCACCTTTGTTTGCAAAGCCAGTTTGTTTATGGTTCAGTAAATTTTAATGTTTTTTTTCCTCTGTTGAGAAGGATCTCTCCACTATATTAGTTTTCATGTTACATGTTCTGTTTTCATCAGCTCATGCGTTTTGAGTTCCAAATTTGCCTTTAATATGCCAGTAGATAAGTCAATGTTTATGTTTGATTAGCAGTATCTATCTATTTTTCTATCCAAAGCACCTAAGAGAAATCACAAATAATAATAGTAATAATAATAATATATATTTCCTGATCAGAGAACCGTGAGAGCATAAAACATTAAAAATAAATATGTCCATGTACCCCACTCTCTGGTCACAAGGTGCTATTGCACTGTTGTATAGTCAATTGTGAGCAAAGGTGCTCATTCAGAATTTCTCATTCCACCCCAACCTAAGCATTCTAGATCCTGGCCTGTTACATACAGAACTATTTACATTTTTTACATTTTACTTGGAAGAACTATTTACAGTTAACATAGCCTTGAACGAAATTTTTCTGACTTTATAATCTTTCATATTCTTAACATAAAATAAAGTAGCAAACCTTTCCAGAAACAAATAAAGAGAACAGGGCGTCACATAGACAATTTCTCCTCAATACCTATTAAGTAATAAATCAAAGTGATTACTAATTATTATAAATAAAACTGTTAATACAAAACAATTAAAATAAAGATTAAAACCCAAAACATACTCATGGCCATGTTGTTGCACCACGCCAAGTTACATTAAACGCTATGGCACCACACTAAAAGAATAAAAGGTTTTTAATTTTTTTAAATGAAACATACAAAACTACATGTAATAACTTGGGAAAAAATAATGCCCAAATAATATACTGTACATGTGAAATAAAATTAGAAAAGGCTTGAGGAGAGCTGAAAATATTACTTTACTCTTGTACTATAACATGCAATCGGTAGGATACTAAGTTTATAAAAGAACAATTGATTTTGGGGAAGTTTATAACTAAATCTACAAAAAAATTACAAAAAGACAATTTACAATTTGCTACACTAACACCACACCACTATCCTGCGCAATTTACAAACCAAATTAATCCTGTACGATTAACAAATCATCCTATTAAACATAACACTGCAAACAAAATAAACCATAAATGTCTTATTCACTTTATATTTTAACAACCCATACTGAGGGGGTAACTAACTGCACTAATTTCCCTAGCTAAAACTGAACATAAAATCCTAATTTAATTTAAAAGAACTCAAATAAAAGAAAATTATTAAGTGAACTTGATTTGTTGTGCTTCCACAGGGAAGGCAAAGAGGGTACTTAATCTTAATTTGTAATAACACATCTATTTGTCATAGAAAAGCTTATAATATGTTATGGAAAGTAGGACTTTTATTAAAATTGCCTACTTTTGTAATTAGGGGCAGAATATATAATTTAATAATGATTTTTTTTATTTTGTAGGAGTATACAAGTGGGATCCAGATATTTAAAAATATATAAGGTAGAAAATAGTACTCCAAAAGGCAGTGTAATTAGCCCACTGTTGTGTAAAGTTATAATAAATGATGCATTTTCTCTGACAGGAATAGAAGTGAGTAAATCATTGTATGCTGATGATGGAGCTCTTTAGATTAGGAGTACGAATTTTCTATATATTGCTAACAAAATGCAGTTAGAGATAAATAAACTTGAAGAATGGAGAAATAAATGGGGTTTAAGCTTTCAGTGGCAAAATCGCAGTTGAGCGAAAAGACCTCAACTAAATTTAAGAGTATATAGTCAACAGCTGGAAGACGTGTCACTATTTACATTTTAGGTATATACATGAACAATAAATTGACTTGGAAGTGTCATATAAGTAAAATAATAGACAAAATATAAAAAGCAATGAATACACTTACATAGACATCTAAGTGGATATGACTGGGGTGAAACAGGAAAAGCTTTATATATATAGTATATAGGTTTGATTAGATCGATATTTGATTATATAGCGTATGGATCAGCATTTCGCTCCAATTTAACAAAAGCTGGATGTTTTTCAGAGTCAGGCTTTGAGAGTTTGTGGTGGTGCTGTTAAATCCTCGCCTAACTCTGCAGTACAAGTGGAGATGGAAAAAATGCTATTAAAATTTCACAGATTATAATGTATTGGCTGCGGTGGGTTGGCACCCTGCCCAGGATTGGTTCCCTGCCTTGTGCCCTGTGTTGGCTGGGATTGGCTCCAGCAGACCCCCGTGACCCTGTGTTCGGATTCAGCGGGTTGGAAAATGGATGGATGGATGGATAATGTATTGGGTTAATATAACAAGGCATAAGAATGATCAAAATAAAATGGGCTGGGATGGGCTATCCATATTTAAGTCAGGCAGACCGGACTGTATATTTTGTTGAAGGCAGAGGTTTGGATTACCCGACACGGGCACAGAGCTGGAGGATTGTGTAGGCTTATCTACATCTTTTGGAGTTTCAGTTCCCGACGTGGGTACGCTGTGCTCCGTGTTGGTAGCAGCGGTGCTGGGCTCAACCATTGAGCCAGCAGCTTGCAGAGGGACAGAGGTTGAAGATGTCTGCTTTTTAATAAGCCACCTATGCATAGCCTTTGGTGTTACCAACCAAAAATAAAAGAAGAATGGAACGTATACGCTGTTTTAATTAAAGAATGCGGTCAACAGGTTCAAAACGTGCTGCAAAATGTGCAGCGAAGTGAACTGTGAGAAGCACGGTGCCTGTCTAGCGGAGGAGACACTGACGGATACGCCCCAAGTTGAAACGTATGAGGGGCCAAACAGGCCAAAAAGCATATATTTTTGTACGTAAAGTATTGGTTTACGCATGAACATTATTGGTTTATGGATGATTACTATCGGTTTGCGTGCATACTTAATTGCTTTGCGTGCGAACAATACTGGTTTCATTCATATGAACCATATTGGTTCGTGTCCGTATATTATCGGTTTGTGCGTGAACTATATCCGTTTGTATATGCATAGCACTGGTTTGCATATGAACTATATTGAATTGAACTTTATACTGGTTCACGTGCGTTTGCTATCGGTTTGTGAGGGAATTGCATTGGTTTGCGTGCGTATGCAATCAGTTTGCGTATCAACTATATTGGTTTGTGTTCGTATACTACTGGTTTGCTTACGTATATCACTGGTTTTTCATATGCACTATACTGGTTTCACGTGGGTAATATATCGGTTTCGCATATGAACGCTATTGGTTTTGTGTATGCACTACATTGAGTCCTTGTCAGTCTTCTACCGGTTTTATGTGTGCGTACTATGCCGGCTTTGTGAAAGTAACATGCTGGATTTATGTGTGCACTATATCGGTTTTGCGTATGAAACATACTGGTTTGCAAACGCACACTATTGGAATGTTGTGTATGAACTATATCGGTTCTGCGTGCGAACTATATTGGTTGTTCACGTGATCTTCAGTGGAAATGGGCGGGGCAAGAAACAGGAACTCAGGGGCCGGTAGTGTCATGGAGCGGGTAGAGAAGCTGACAGGAGACGGATCTGGGTTTACTTTAAACAGCGCCGTATTTTTTTCCACACGATAGATTTGGGAAAGGACTTGGTGGTAATTATTACTATTTAATAGAATCAGCCATTGAGTGTGTAATGAACACAAAGCTGAAGTTAAGTACGTATTTGGTCGTCTTTTTATTCACTTCCAGCTACATGCTCGCTTGCAACCCGCGACTGTACTTTTTCACACAGCTTTTGCAAACTAGTTACTTATTCTAAAGGCAAAATATTCTACATTTACGACTGACGCCTTTATCCAGTATAACATTTAGTTACTACTGGTAACATTTCTGATGCCCAGCGATCCCGCACCGTGCCGCCTAGACAGGTGAAGTGACATGTTCATGGTCACACAGTGTCACTATCAGGACTTGAACCGACAAATGTAGGGTTTAGAGGACAAAGCCCTAACCACAATGCCCCACTGCTTGCACATCTGCAACGTGCATATTATTTGACATGATATGATCGTGTCCATTCTTTGAAAAGCTAAATGTTACATATTTAGGACCAGTACATGTGAGTTACATCATATTGAGCCACCTTACCTTTAACAGTTTTGTGACAAGGCATATGCGTTTTTTAAGATGCAGCCGATTTTTGCCCTGCCAGGTACGAGTACCTGCGTATTTCCACTCCAATATCTGATAAATAGGATTTACTGTGCTATCATGGGCACTGTAAAGTGTTAAATCACGTTCAGCCACCTTAATTTTCACAGTTTTGTGACAAGACAGATTCCTTTGTTAAATTAAAGTTGTGTTTAACATTTTTGACCTGTGCAGAACCAAAATGTGGAATATTTATTTTTTCAAATAATTGATCAGTTTGTAATGATTCTGATTAATGTACATGCTGTAGAGTATTTTGCCATGCTGTTAGAATAAGAAGCTGGTGTGCAAAAGCTGTTTGAATAAGTATCTGACTGCAAGCATATACTGGATGTAGCAAGGATTGAATAAAAAGCCAGCAGAATGTGCACCTCACGTCAGCCCCGTGAATATTTCAGAATTACGGGAAAATACTGTTAAAAATAATAACCACCAAGCCCTTTCAGAAACAAACAGTGACATGCAAAAGTATTCAATCACTTTAAATGTCATCCTAATTTTCTGTATGACAAAAGATTTTTCCACGTTTATTTATTCATTCTTTTTAATGTGAACTCTTGTGCTGTAACAATACATTTCTAAATAAACCATTTTATGTAGATATTTAACTGAAGAAGAAAAACTCCAAAGTTGATGTTTGCATTAAGTATTCAAGCCCAACACATTCATACTTTGTCAAGAACCCTTTTGCTGCCATAACAGCCTTCGTTCTTTTGTAAGTAGGCCCCAGTTCTGCACACTGCTCAGGAGTGATGACTGCACCTTTCTTCTTGGCAGGATTTCTAGAGACCCTCTATGTCGGTGAGATGGCACCTCTGAACAGCAGTTTTCAAACAGTGCCAGAGATTCTCAACAGGGTTAAGCTTAGGGCTTTGACTTGGCCACTCCAAAACATTCACCTTTCTGTTTTTGAGCTATCAACAGTGTCACATTGTCCTAATGCTTAAGGTCATTATCATGTTGAAAGATGAATCTTCTCCTGAGCTTTCATAGCAGACTGGAACAAGTTCTCTTGCAAAATTGTGCAGTATATGTGTCCATCCATTGTCCCTTCAACTCTGACAAGATTCTCAGACCCAGCACATGAAAAACATCCCCATAGCATGAGACTGCCACCACCATATTCCACTGTAGGAATGTTGTTTCTTGAGGCCTGGGCAATGTTAGTGTTACACTTCACATACCTCTTACGTCTGTCCAAAAACTTCTATTTTGGTCTCATATGACTATAAAACCTTCTCCCACATTTTAACTGGGTCTTTCTCATGCTTTGTGGCAAACGCCATACATTGTTTTATGTGGACCTTCTTAAGGAATGGCTTCTTTCATGCTACCCTCCCATAGAAGCCTGTTTTATGGAGAACTCTTGAAATTGTGGACCCCAGCACCTTTACTCCAGCTAAAGATCATCGCAGACGTCTGAGAGTGACAGTTGGATTTCTAGTCGCCTCTCTCACCAGTTGATGTCTCACTCTGATGTTGAGTTTTGAGGGACAGCCTGTTCTAGTCAGAGTCTGTGTACTTTGATGAACCTTCCACTTTCTGGTGATGAATGCAACAGTGCGCAATGGGACATTCAAACTTTTTTGATATTTTTATAGTCATTCCCAGTCTTGTGCATTTCAATAACTTTGTTTCTCACATCAGTAGAATGCTCCTTTGTTTTCATTTTTGCAGTGACTGTCCACCAAAGATTACGGCCCTTACAAAGGGGGCTGTTTATATCCAGAGAGACAGAAAGGACTCACAAGTAGCACCTCATCATGTTTAATTATGACTGTTAAACGACTGTCACCTTTGTAATTAATTTGTCATTGGTGTAATGATGGAGCTTCCAAAGCACAGAGGTTTAAATACCTATGCAAACATTAACTTTGGAGTTTTTATTCTTCAGTTAAACGTCTACAGAAAATGGTTTATTTTGTCTTTGGAAATGTTTTGTCACAGCATAAGAAAAATACTGAATGAATAAATGTGTATAAATCATTTGTCTTGCAGAAAATTATGACTTTCAAGGGGATTGAATACTTTTGTATGCCACTTAATGTTTGTGAAAGGGCTTGGTGATGATTAACGTTTAACATCTGAAATGATCACGGGACTTAAGTTAGGTACACATTCAGGTGGCTTTTTATTCACTCCTAGCTACACATATGCTTGTAGTCAGCTACTTATTCACAAACCAGCTTCTTCTTCAATGTTAAGTGCATGGTAAAATATTATACAGCGTGTACATTAATCTGCAAACTGATACATTATTTGAAAGAATAAATATCCCAGATTTAGCTCTTGAACGGGTTGAAAATGTTACACTCAACTTTAACAAAGGAATCTGTCCTGGACAAGATTATATTATGTCAAATAATATACACATTGCAGATGTGCAAGCATTGGGGCATTGTGGTAAGGGCTTTGCCCTCTAAATCCTACACTTCTCGGTTAAAGTCCTGATAGTGACACTGTGTGACCATGAGCATGTCACTTCACCTGAATAGGCGGCACGGTGCGGGATCGCTGAGCATAAGAAATGTAACCAGTAGTAACTAAATGCTATACTGGATAAAGGCGTCAGTCGTAAATGTAGAATTTTTTGCCTTTAGAATAAGTAACTAGCTTGCAAAAGCTGTGTGAAAAAGTACAGTCGCGGGTTGCAAGCGAGCATGTAGCTGGAAGCGAATAAAAAGACGACCAAATGCGTACTTAACTTCAGCTTTGTGTTCATTACACACTCAATGGCAGATTCTATTAAATAGTAATAATTACCACCAAGTCCTTTCCCAAACCTATCGTGTGGAAAAAAATACTGCACTGTTTAAAGTAAACCCAGATCTGTCTCCTGTCAGCTTCTCTACATGCTCCATGACACTACCGGCCCCTGAGTTCCTGTTTCTTGCCCCGCCCATTTTCACTGAAGATCACGTGAACAACCAATATAGTTCGTACGCAGAACCGTTATAGTTCATACATAGAGTTGCAATAGTGTTCGTTCGCAAACCAGAATGTTTCATACGAGAAACCGACATCGAACACA
Source organism: Erpetoichthys calabaricus (assembly GCF_900747795.2). Lineage (NCBI taxonomy): Eukaryota > Metazoa > Chordata > Cladistia > Polypteriformes > Polypteridae > Erpetoichthys > Erpetoichthys calabaricus. Next base: position 245,272,957 of record NC_041394.2, read on the forward strand.
CATACAACCAATAGAGTTCAAGCGCAAAACCGATATGTTACCCACATGAAACCAGTATAAGACGTGCATGAAACCAATATAGTGCATACACAAATCCATCGTTAGACCGGCACAGAACGCAAGCCAATATAGTTCATACGCAAACCGATAACATGCAATCGAAAACCAATGCAGTTCACTCACAAACCAATAACAAACGTACTGGAACCACTGATATACACACGCGAATCAATATAGTTCATATGCAAACCAGTGCTATGCATATACAAACGGATATAGTTCACGCACAAATCGATAATATATGGACACGAACCAATATAGTTCATATGAATGAAACCAGTATTATACGCACGCAAAACAATTAAGTATGCACGCAAACCGATAGTAAATATTCATAAACCAATAGTGTTGATACGTAAACCAATAGATTACACACAGAAATATATGATTTATGGCCTGTTTGGCCCCTCATAGTAACGGGCCGATTGGAAAGCAACTCAGTTTTGAAAATCAAATGTTATTCTTCTCCAGAGTTTTTATTGGACAGAGCATTTTGCAGGGTGGGCACGGCTTGTCTCTGGAGGGGCTGTGCCCACCACAGCCCCCATGTGGTCACGCCTGTGGATGATATGCGTTAAAGCATGTTATTAAACATGGGAACACGGTGGCGCGGTGATTGTTCATGTCTTACAGCAACAAGATGCTTGCTGCGCCATGCGCGACCTTCAATGAAATGCTTTATTACAGAAATACTGTCTTTTTCAAACGTCCTAACCCCCAATTTCTGTAGACCTACTTACTTTTCTTTCTCCAAATACCCAATCGACACACAATCAGCTCTGTAATAGACGTTAAGCCATCTGTAAGCTTAGAACGCCGATTTTTCAAAACTTTTAAGGAACATCGAAATATCTTCGTAATGTTTCATTATTTTATCCATCTATCCTTCCAGTGTCGCGCCAGCCACAGCATGAAAACAGCGCGAGGCAGGAACAATCAGTGAACGGAGAGCCAGCTCTTTGCTAGCACTGAGGCACCATGTAGTTAAAGTTAAAGTTTTATCTGTATAATATAATCATCATATTTTGCTGCATTTCGTCTTAAAAATTATATCGTCATCATATGTAAATACTGTACGCGCTTTATAAAGTGGCTCAGGTTGTGCAATATTATAACTGCATCCTAAGTACAAATACCTCACGGTAACTTGCAAGTACAAACAGTTCTACAAGGAGCACTTGGTGGACTGATTGAGTGTGTTTATAGTTCCTGGGATGAAACTGTTTGTGAACCGCAAGGTCCGAACAGAAAAGGCTGTGAAGCGTTGGTCTTATGAGAGCAGTTCAAATAGCGAATGGCTGAGGCAGAGAGTGCTTGATTCTGTATACCTATAATTCTCTTTCCAATCGCTGTAAATCTGTGATTCACACTCAGATACAGTGATATAAATACTCCGAGTGGTGCAGTGCGAGTAATATGGAAAAAGATGATCCGCTGTGGCAACCCCTACCGGGAGCAGCTGACAGAAGAAGAAGAAGGTGCAATGACAGTTACAACGCTAAAGCAGTTATGGTATTTAGAATAGTTTGACCATTCTGTGGACCATTATATTGTTACAGGTTAATTACAATCAGATGCATTACATTTATGAACGATGTGCGATTAATTTCAGTGTATTTGATAAAGCCGCCGTCGTGGATGTGGATCTAAGAAAGGGTAACCACACAGGAACAGTAGCACTGCTTTGTGGCTGGGTGCCGCCAGTCTGCAAAACCGAGCGGAGAACTTGCGTACGACAGGGTATGAGGTACCGTGGAAAAGTGTGTGGCTTTACGCCAAGTGTAGATTTTATACATCGCGATTTGAACGTGGAAACGTGCTTACGCAACATTTCTGTGCGTACGCACCGTTTATACATGAGGCCCCTGGTAGTAAAATTATTAAGAGATTGTTGAGAGCACCATAAGAAAAGTTTTGTTAGTTTTGAGTGGGTGGATTCAGTACAAGCTGAAAACATGGGATTTATAAATTTTCAGATCAGTCCAAAAGTAGTACTCCCAGAAACCCTGCCATGGATTTTTCCAATGACATTAGTAGACTCTAGTGTACATGATCTATTAAAAGCAAATAGTCAAGGTGTGTCTGAAAAGATTAATCTTAATCAGAATTATTATGAAATATTAAGGATGTTTACTGACGGATCCAAACATAGTATGCCAGGAAGTACAGCATCAGCGTTTGAGTATTCCAGAATTACAAGTGTATATAAGGAAAAGATTGTCAATTTATTTGTCAGTATTTACAAATGAACTGATAGCTATTATTTTAGGTCTAGAATGGAATGAAGAACTGTGTCCAAACAGGGTAATTATCTGTTCTGATTCCGTTACTGTCCTACAGAGTATTAAAACTGGTAATTCTGCATCAAGGCCAGACTTGCTACTGGAAGTAATTCAGGCATTATATTGGTTACAGAATATGGGTTTATATGTTAGTTTTTATGGGTCCCAGCACATAAAGGGGTCAAAGGAAATGAAATAGTTGACCATTTGGCAAAAAAGCACTGAACATCCTTTTACTGAATTAGAGGTAACATTCAATAAATCAGAAATTAAAAGTCTGATGAGATGTGGCAAAACATGTGGGGCACTGATAATAAGGGAACACATATATACAAAATAAAGTTGGATGCATAGGAAAAGTTAGCAAAATAGAAGAGAATAAATTATATTAACATGCCTCAGGATTGGGCCCACTAAATTAAATTATACACAGTTCAAGACAGTGCAGCATCAGTCTGGAGTGTGTAGATTAGAGACAGTAGAGCATGTATTATTAGGGTGTGTGGCATATATATTACAACGAGTTCAACATTCTAAATCCCTGGGAATTAATCAGTTGGCATAAGAGCAATTATTAGGGTATAAAGATGAGTGTAAGTTAATTCAAAGATCCATATTCTGTTTTTTAAAAACTATAAGGTTATTTGAGTGCATTTAATTGGAAAATATAGGTATTTCGAGTTATAGTTTTTTCCCCTTTCTGCATCACACTCCAGTCCAATTGGTGGCGGTAATGCACCTTAAGTTGGTTTACCAACCGCCATTAAACAGAAGAAGAAGAAGAAGAAGAAGAATAAAAAGGCTTTTAGTGCACCTGTCTGGCTGAAACTACACAATTGGGTAAAGGAGTGTATGTGTGCTTCATCCACTGGTTGTATCAGGTGCGCTACTGCTATTATTTCTATAAGGCATGAGATATCACTGTTGTCTATGCGTTAGACCTTTTTCTAGTAAGATCAGGACGAGACCTCAAAAGTTTCATGGAGCTTTGAGGTATGTATAGAGAATATTTAGATTTTATCTAGACAATCAACGTGTATTTTGTAACATGAAAATTTGGACTCAGGAAAACAAACAGCCATTGATGAGCTAAGATATTCTGAACTGAACTTGAAAGATTTCCGCCAGCCCGCAACACTTTATAGTTCTCAACGTCAGAGAAAAATACCTCAACAACTGAAGGACTATGTGATTGAATAAATTAATCCGAATAAGAAAGTATTTTGTTTTGTTATGCAGTGAGTTGGGGAATGGATAAACTAGTAGTAAGATGGGACAAAGTGAATGTGGTGAATGTTCAAACTTTGTAACTCGTGTAAGGCGGGGATAACGTATTAAGGAGGTGTATGACACTTTAAGTAATGCTGCAATTTTATTATTATGGGATGTTGCTATTAGAAAAAATAAATAATTAGATAAATAAATATGTTGATAAGCCGCGTGTATGAGACTAATTCAATCCCGAATACCTAATTCATGCACTAAAGTAATATCAAACAACTACCCGAACGGGCAATGCAGTGGGCTATTCCCGTAATGGCCGACCTGGGCGCAAACATTAATGAAGACCTTCACTTACTGGGTATGAATTGGACAAATGAACAGTCATTAGCACTTCATTAATCTGCTTAGTATCATCATATATCTGCTTTCTGTACCACTGGGCAAGAGGGAGCTATTGGTTCTAAATAAAACAATCTTAAAAACTGGGAAACATCGGATTTTTGTGGTCGAAGCGCGGCAATTGTTGAGGAAGGGGCGGAGCTGCTGTCAGTCAAAGCGGCAGAGACTGCTGGGAGCGCGAAGCTCGTCGTCGATGATTTTATTGGCGATTAAGCGTGAAATAAGTGCGTCAACTTGTTTATATAAGGTAGGAGACACTTTAAACTGTTAATTTATATTAAGATTCACTCCATTTTCCTGTACGTGTTACTGCTATTTTTTTTTCTTTTCTGAAATGTGATTAATTTGTTTTTTAAGCAGCAAATGTGTCCACGCTTTGGTTGATAGCTCTCTTCTTTACAGTGGCTTCTACAGTTTTGTTACAGAAATAATTTTAGAGTCGAACGTTTAAAACCCATAGTGACGTGTGACAAGTGTGTCAGGGCGACTCGGAACGTTTTAAGCGCTTTCTTGACTGTTTAGCAGGTGAGTTTAAGATAAGAGGCCTGTTTGTAGTGGTCCATTGTAGGCGTGTCACCGCAGTTGTGAACTTGTTTTTGTTACTCCAAAATACAAACAAGTCATCAGGTAAGCTGGGGTCAGGTGCATTGTAGCTATTCAGATATATTCTTTTTTTATTTTGTTCTGTTTTATTATGATGACGAATACATCTATTGAAATCTTGTCCTTGAACATATCTGGTTAAGTTTTTAAGCTTTTCCTCCTTGGCCCCAATACTACACAAGTGGTGACCAAATGACGGACTTCGGTCCAAAGTCGGACCACGAATCTTTGACGTAATGGAAAAAAATAACGCCAGTCATTATTACAGTATTTTGTCATGAAAGCTACTGTTTAAAGGACACTACGAGGCTAGCTGGAGCACTCTGGGTCCCTATAGGACCACACGTTTCTACATACCCTATGACCAGGTAGAGACGCGAGAAGACTGACCCACAGCCATATGCAATTTTGAGTGACTGGAAAAAGATGACATTGACAAAAATTAGAAACGTCAGTGGGAAAAAAAGTGTTCCAAAATGACAGGACAGAAAAATATGCATTTATTCTTCCCACAACGAGCTCCACGAGGCTGGTGTGCCTCATTTGCTCGGAATCTGTTGCGGTTGTCAAATATGGAAACATTAAACGCCCTTACGAAACTTGCCCACTGCAGTCTAAGGCAAGGACGAGGAAAATTATCAGAAAATTTAACGAGCTCAAAGCCAAACACGAGCGATATACACGGGTCCTCTCTCTTTCGCTCACAGCACAGCAGCGAGCATACGAGTGTTTGCTGAGAGTACAGTAGATTTTAGGAAATCATAAAAAGCCGTTTAGAGAGGAGGAAATAGTAAAGGAGTGCATAGTGGGAAAAAAGTTTGAACTGAGAGAAAAAAAAATTAAATCCTCCTTTCAGCCACAACAACCACCACCAGAAGAGTTGAAATACAGGTTGATGCTGCTATTTAGAGTGCACCTTTAGCAATTCGTGAATCAACGGATATTAGTGGCTATGCCCAGCTGTTGGTATATGTCATATTTTATTTACCACGCAGGGAAGAGGACCTCTTCGATATTACAGCACATACCAGAGGGGAAGAAATTTACCTTGACAAAAAAGAAATGTTACGAATGGGAAGGGTTAGTCTTAAAGCTGTTAATGTCCATCACCACTGACCAGGCTCCTTCCATGATAGGGAAAAAAAGGAGCACTGACTAGAATGAGAGATGACCACCTTGACCTTTCCTCATATAACTGTATTAACCATCAATCTGTTCTGTGCTCCTGTCTTTCAGAAAAGTATGCAAAGGTTATGAATGCAGTGATTAAACTTATCAATTTTCTCAACGCATCCTCTGCACATTGGCATCACCTCCTTTGAGAATTCCTTACCAAAGCTGATGCAAATTCAAATGACCTACTGCTGTACTGCAGTGGTAGATGGCTGAGCAAAGGCAGGGTGCTAGCACACTTTTGGGCAATTTAGAAATGAAGTAAAAATGTTCTTGGCGCAACAGAACAATTATAAGACCAGACAGTTTGCTCAGTTTCTGGAAGAGCAAGGAAAAATAGATATTCTGTCCTCCTTGTTTGACATGAATTCTCACTTAAATGACCTCAACTTAAAATACAAGGCAAAAAACAGTGCTTGTTTGTGATCTGGGACTTCATGTACAATGCCGTGTGTAGAATTCACACTAAAGCATGATGTATGGACAAAAGTGGAAATGTGCATGCGCACAAAAAAATTCAGATGCACAAACTTTACAAAACTCAAATCAAAACAACCCCTACCCATGAGAAAGAGAGGAACGCAAACAACCAGAGCAAAACTGTTAAGAGCAGTAAAGAGAAAAAGGAGTCTTTTCACCAAATATAAATGCTTATTCTAAAATGTTATTGATTAGGTCCTGCCAGGTTTTAAAAATATTTTGAACAGATCCCTTAAGTGAGAATTTTTGATTTTTTCCAATTTCAAATAGTATTTAACATCAGTTACCCTCTGACTTGGTGGGTTAGGATTCTACCAGTTGAACAAGACAAGTCTTATGTGCTAGTTATGAAGTCAAAGCAATTATAGTTTGTATGTCCTTCTCCACTTTAAGCCCATCTGGGCGTACACCAAACACAGCTGTTAATGGATTAGGAGGGATTGTGACACCAAGGCTGTCTGATAGGCATTTGAAACGTGACCCAGTGAAGCTGGGGATCAATTGCAATGTTCGCAGGTTGGATCTTGCTCTGGAAACATCTTGGACAATTTAAAACAAGATAGATGTGCTTAATAAAAGATTTTAAGTCGAGTAATTGAATGTTTTGCACATTTGGAGCTAGAGTGAATTCTGTACGTGGCTAACTTCAACTCCGTTTCTGAAATGTTGAGTCAGAGAGTAAAAGATTTCCCACTGTACTCTGGGATCTTTAAAAGGAAGGGACTTTAAAATGTGTTTATATATTATAGAAATGCTGTTTGAATCTCCAAGACTGATCAGTATCACTTCTGGAATAGGAATAGGTGGGAGGTGAGGAAAACTGGGTAGATTTCATTTGCAAAGTTTCTAATTTGGAGATAGTGGAAAAATTGTGTTGATGGGAGACTAAATTTGGAATATAATTGTTCGTAGGATGCAAAGACATTATTTATATACAAATCTCTAAATGATTTAATTCCATATGTTTTCCAAACATTAAAAGCTGTGCAAGTTCAAGAGGGTGGAAAAAGGTTATTATCATGTAGAGGTGCCACAGATAAAAGTTTCTCTATCTTGAAGTACTTCTTACATTGGTTCCATATTTTGAGTGAATGAAGGACAAATGGGTTGTTAGTATATTGGCAAAACCTTGTAGTTACTGCTGTACAAAGCAAGGAATATAAAGAAGTGCTGCAGGATTCCATTTCTATTGCAGATCAAGCTAGTGTGTGTTCATCTCTTTGTGTCAATGTCCAGGTTTTTATAGCTTGTATGTTTGCTGACCAGTAATAAAGTTGAAAATTAGGCAGAGGCATGCCACTGCTTCTAATTTAGGTCGTTACAGAGTCTCCTTTTGAATGCCTGGATTTTTCGAATTTGAAATAAATGAGGTTATGATTGAATCTAATTTCTTATAAAAAGATTTGTTAATGTATATGTTGATGTTTTGAAATTGGAACAGAAGGTTAGGGAGGATATTTATCTTTACAATGTTAATTCTTCCTCCTAAAGTAAGAAGAAGGGTAGACCATTTATGCAAGTCTTGTTTAATTTTATCCATGTGTGATGGTAGTAGAACAGTCATCGGGTCTTTCATCGGTGTGGGGTGCCAGAAAAACCAGCTGCAGCCGCTATTTAGTCAAGTAAAGTACGGTAAAGAGTTGACAGGTGTAGTGCTGAAAGATTCGTAAAGTGAAGTGATTCCCCATAAGATGCTTAATGTTAGCACATTATTCCGGTAAATTTCAGATTTTTTTATTTTAGGTAATGCCTTCACTTACCAGCTTGGCAGAGTCCTTAAGCAGACTAGCTGCATTAGTGGTCAGTTGATGGGCAGTTTTCATTTTACATGAGTGTGGCTGCGTACTCCCCTTTATGCTTGCTAAAAGCCGGCAAGCAGCTGATTTCACAACAGTCGGGAGGAATGAAACGGGAAAGGGTAAAGCAAACGCAGTGCGGGGATGGTAATAGTTTTACTCCACTCCTTTTATGTCTTGTTTTTTGTTTAAGAGTTTAGATGTAATCCCTGGAGATGTGTGAGATGTAGGTAAAATAGTGTATGTGTAGGAATAAAGTGAGGATAAAGGGGTGTTCCTCCCCCTCTGTCTGAATGGTAGGAGCCCATTGCCTTTAAGCGACTTGGTAGAAAATACTTGAAAGGCCTCTGTGCCATTAGTAAAGAGGTGAGTGTTGAGGATAGGTGTTGCTATTGTGTGTATTGCAAAGGTTAATTTTTTTTCCCCATGCTCAAGGTTGTTTTAAAAGTATTTTTCTAACCCTTTTAAGCCAGTAAGTCTCCCTAGATTTCGGGGAGAGTTTCAGCATTTGGGGAGAGAGGTTTTTGGCTGCTACTGAGCCATTGGACCAGTTATTCAACCTTTTTTTTTCTCATTTTATTGTTTTTGGCAGTTTTGGACTATGTGCATTTTATGAGCCCTTGGCTATAATTACTACGCATGAATGTTTTCAGTAATTTTTTTAATTCGTCCTGTTTGTTGGATGTGACTATTTTGTTCTGCTGGATTGTTACTTTTTTTTTTTTTTTTGTGGATTTTGTCCTTTATCTCACCCGCAAATACGGGTTTATCTTTTTTTCTTTTTTTTTTTTTCTTTTTTTTTTTTTCCATTAAACATTGGTCAGTTTGATTTCAAGAGACTTTGTACTTTATCTGAGTTTTGGGGTACCTTGAGCACCATCCGGCTATGAACTACTAGCAGACACTGACCGAAGACAGTGTTTCGTGACACCAGGCAAATAGCAAAATTTTGTTGAAAAAGAACTTTATATTTACTTGATCCCTAGATATTTAAACTGATCTGCAATGATTAAAGGGAAGGTGTTAAATTTAATGTTGTTTGCTAAAGAATTCACTGGAAAGAGCACACTATTGTTCAAATTAATATTAAGTCCAGATATCTTTTGAAATTTTGCTAGTGCTGTTAGGGCTGTAGGCACAGAATTTTGTGGGTCTAATATATACAGTACCACATCATCTGTTTATAATAATGTTTTCTGTTGAAAAGTAGGTTTATCCAATTCCTCTGCACTTATCTAGCTCCAAAAATTCCATGATAAATCCATGATTTATCAAAGTGCATTAGATTGTGCCTTGCTTTCTTTAACTAGAACTAAGGACTTGTAGTACTCTGTAAATGTGTGCATTATATTTTCATGGCCAATTATTCTATTGCTGCCTGTGTTGGTGATTACGGATATTGCTTGCAAACTCCCTGCTTATGGATTTGTTGCTCTGAGCGCCTTCTGTCAATGTTCATAGTAATGATGTTGCAATTTAAAAATGAATTGTTCTGTTTCTTTTGTTGTCAAGAGGTTGAGTTTTGATTGCAAAGACTGTCTTTTCCTAAAATGTGCTTAATTTGGAGACCTGACATGTTCTTGACCTATTCTAGTAATTTTACTGATTAACTCTGATGCCTTCTTGATTTCCGATTTATTTTTGTGAGAAAGATTTAAGATAATCTGCCCCCTTAAAAAAGCCTTCAGACTTTCCCAGAGTATTCTGGGAATATGCTGCCTGCGCTTGGGAAAGCAGATCATAACCTGGTTCTGCTTCAGCCTCACTACAAACCAAGAGTGAGGGTCCTACCTACAATCACACGCTCATTCAGGAAGTGGTCCCCTGAGGCAGAGAAAGCTCTGAGAGAATGCTTTGGAACTACAGACTGGGATATCCTGCAGGGATCACATTTTGAGAACATTGAGGAGATTGTTGACTGCACTACTGACTACATCAACTTCTGTATGGACATTGTAGTTCCAGTAAGAACTGTACGCTGCTATGCAAACAACAAGCCATGGATTACAAGTGACATCAAGGGCCTTTTGAACCAGAAGAAAAGGGCTTTTAAAGGCGGTGATCAGCATGAGCTCAAGCGCGTGCAGAAGGAACTTAGAGTCCAGCTCAGGGTGGCGAAGGAGCAGTACAGGAGAAAGCTGGAGTAGAAGTTGCAGAATAACAGCATGAAGGAAGTGTGGGATGGGATGAAGATCATCACTGGCTGCAGCTTGAAGCGGGGTGCCACCATCGAGAGAGACGTGAAGAGAGCAAACCAAATGAACAACTTCTTTAACAGGTTTGACCACCCTAACCCACTCTCACTCTCACCTCGGAGTACTGCACCCTCCACACATCCTTCTCCTGATACCAGCATAGGAGAGACATCCTCACCCACAATTAAAACGGCGCAGGTGAGCAGAGAGCTGAGGAGACTTCGTGGCAGCAAAGCAGCGGGTCCAGATGGAGTATCGCCACGACTGCTGAAGGTCTGTGCATCGGAGCTGGGGGGTCCTCTACAGCACATCTTCAACCTGAGCCTGGAACAGGGGAGAGTCCCGAGGCTTTGTAAAACATCTTGCATCACCCCAGTCCCAAAGGTATCGCATCCTAATGAGTTGAATGACTTCCGGCCTGTTGCTCTGACATCACATGTGATGAAGACCATGGAGAGGCTGCTGCTTCACCACCCAAGGCCACAGGTTCAACACGCCCTTGACCCTCTGCAGTTTGCATATCAGGAGAAGGTGGGAGCGGAGGATGCCATCATCTATATGCTACACCGATCCCTCTCCCACTTGGACAGAGGCAGTGGTGCTGTAAGAATTATGTTTCTAGATTTCTCTAGCGCCTTCAACACAATCCAACCTCTGCTCCTTAGGGACAAGCTGACAGAGATGGGAGTAGATTCATACCTGGTGCCATGGATCGTGGACTATCTTAAAGACAGACCTCAGTATGTGCGTCTTGGGAACTGCACGTCTGACATTGTGGTCAGCAACACAGGAGCGCCACAGGGGACTGTACTTTCTCCGGTCCTGTTCAGCCTATATACATCGGACTTCCAATACAACTCGGAGTCCTGCCACATGCAAAGGTTCGCTGACGACACTGCTATCGTGGACTGCATCAGGAGTGGGCAGGAGGAGGAGTATAGGGACCTAATCAAGGACTTTATTAAATGGTGCGACTCAAACCACCTACACTTGAACACCAGCAAAACCAAGGAGCTGGTGGTGGAGTTTAGGAGGCCCAGACCCCTCATGGACCCCGTGATCATCAGAGGTGACTGTGTGCAGAGGGTGCAGACCTATAAATACCTGGGAGTGCAGCTGGATGATAAATTAGACTGGACTGCAAATGCTCTGTGTAAGAAAAGACAGAGCCGGTTATACTTCCTTAGAAGGCTGGCGTCCTTCAACATCTGCAGTAAGGTGCTGCAGATGTTCTATCAGACGGTTGTGGCGAGCGCCCTCTTCTACGCGGTGGTGTGCTGGGGAGGCAGCATTAAGAAGGACGCCTCACACCTGGACAAACTGGTGAGGAAGGCAGGCTCTATTGTTGGCATGGAGCTGGACAGCTTGACATCTGTAGCAGAGCGATGGGCGCTCAGCAGGCTACTATCAATTATGGAGAATCCACTGCATCCACTAAACAGTGTCATCTCCAGACAGAAGAGCAGCTTCAGCGACAGAGTGCTGTCACCGTCCTGCTCCACTGACAGACTGAGAAGATCGTTCCACCCCCAGAGGACTCTTCAATTCCACCCGGGGGGTAAATGTTAACATTATACAAAGTTATTGTCTGTTTTTACCTGCATTGTTATCAATCTTTAATTTAATATTGTTTTTTTTGTATCAGTATGCTGCTGCTGGAGTATGTGAATTTCCCCTAGATAGATAGATAGATACTTTATTAATCCCTATCTACTCCTGCAGAAACCTCAGGGGATGCATTTGTCAATTTGCTTGGATGTAAATTCTGTACAGTTCTCGTCCGCTAATGACAGGGGGTTAAGATGCCAGCTGCGAGATGAGTATGTGAGGCATAGGAATGTGAGCTCCATAATCAGAGGGGCGTGGTCAGAGTTAATAATAGCATTGTATTTGGAAGATTTTATCATGGACAAGAAATTATCTATAAAGAAATAATCAGTTCTTGAGTAAAGTGATGTACTGATGAGAAGAAGGAATATACTCTTTAGTGTGGATTTAGAAATCTCCATGGATCTGATAAATTATGATCAATTAAAAACTGTGTAATTATTTTGCAGTGTTTGATGTTGTCACCCCTGCAGATAATGAATGGTGCACTCCTAACAAATTCGGCTACAGACTGGACTTACCAAAGTGGCAGTACATAACATGACCATGTTTGGCTCCACATACAACTGTGTATCAGCATTCTCAACAGTTAACATTATTAAAACTAAATACAGTTCAAGAACAAGCAGTGAACATTTATACACATTCATCACAGGGTTCATAGTGCTAGCAGGAAAGGCTAAAGTTCCCCCACTGAATTAGGGATAAGTGTAGACCAGGGGTATCTTAACACGTCGCTTGCGAGCTTGCAACCCCTTTCCAAGTAGCTCGCCAAAGGGTTAATGAATCCTACATAAATTTGAAAACTTGATTAGTCAAATTAGGGATGGGCAATCTTTCCAAAAAATCATATTGCGATCTTTTTAACACAAAATACGATCCACAGTCTGAATTGTGATCTGTCTTTTTAATGTGGCATACACTTAAGGGAATATCCAGACTCAAACTCATCAAGACCTAAGTAACACTTTATTTTAAATATCAAACAAAATTGAATTCAATCGTTCTCTTGTTCAATAGCTCAGCGGAGTTGAGGAACACGCCCTGAAGCTGGCGAGTGCCAGTCATCTCACTAACTAAAAAACACATCACACATGGAACTGGAGATGTGAATATTCTTGTGAAGTGAAACAGTGACATGAAATAAAATGACAAATTAATAAGTAATATCTTGATTGCATTGTTTTGTTTTTAATTCAATAGTGTGAGATACACTAGAAAATGTATACAGACATACCAAATGCACTTGCAGGTGAACTAAATATTTTTTGTGATGTTTTAAGGCAAAATGTGAGTTGTGGACATCAACATTTTGTAAATGTTCAGGCAAAATAAGCTTATTCAGTTTGTTTGGGTTGAAATAAGCTATGAGAATAAACGTTAGAAGACATGAGTAGCTCTCTGCCATTTTCATTTTGTAAAAGTAGCTCTCGGGAAAAAAGGTTGGAGACCCCTGGCATAGACCATGCTTGTGAATGTGAGTTATGGTATCTATTTTAAGATTAAGAAGTTTGTTTTAAGTCATTGTTAAGCTCAGTTTATCCTAAAAGAGCACTTTAGTTTTTTTTTGTTTTTTTTTGAGGATGTTATATTGTTGTGGAAGGGTGTAAATTTAGAGATGAAGGCATTATTGCACTTTGTTTTTCATTCATCATGTTTGCCCAACATAGGTACTGTATTTTTGCCTGTTTGAGTGATTTTGTATTGTCCTCTTCTGCCCTCCGGGTTGCTATAGTACATTGTTCAAAATTGTTTTTGTTAAGGATTGGTTGTGTCATGCCTAAACATGTTACTACAAGGCTGATAAACATTCTATACTTCGTTCAATAAGAATCTGTCTTACTAAACTACAGTTAATTTATACACGGCGGACGCACCGCCCGCCCCAGAGTCAAACGCAGCGGCATCCCAAAACGCGGCGGCACCCGCCCCAGAGTCAAACGCAGCGGCTTCCCAAAGTCAGTAGGGGGCGCCCAAAAACAAATAACACAATGTGCTGCGCCGTGGCGCCCGCCCCAGAGTCAAACGCAGTGGCTTCCCAAAACGCGGCGGCTTCCCAGAGTCAGTAGGTGGCGCCCAAACAACATGGATAAAAACAATGAACGAAGGCGCCTACACAAAGAAAGCGCTTTAGTTCAAACCAGAGTCAGTAGGTGGCGCCCTAACAACATGGATAAAAACAATGAATGAAGGCGCCCACACAAAGAAACCGCTTTAGTTCAAATGGGGTTATTGAATTAAATGGAAACTTTACCATGCCTACGACCTGTGAACTAAACCTGAGGTAAAGCGTGCACGCCAGGTTGTACAGCCGCCAGGACGCGACCGGCCACACCACCGCATATACGACGACACAGCCATAAAAAAACAAAAACGAGACTGCATGAAGAAAAACAACAACAGAAGCGCGTTGAAATGAAATGTCCCAGGACGCGCCCACCCTCCATGATATTTCATCACGCACCGGCTTCCCCCCTGGGAATGGCCCATACTGCTTTCGCGTGTGTTGACAAATATTGCATCGGATTGGAACAGTGCACCTTGAGCCAAATCACCACCACAAATGTGCCCAAATGTACGTGTTACATCTAGATGACGCCGTATATCAACCACAGAGCTAATAATGACAAACGTAGCTGAAGTCTTAAACAATCGCCCATTAGCAAACTCTATAAAAATGCTACATGAGGTTAAAAGAGAAGCCAATACAAAAGCAGAGGCGAACGGTGTGGCACCAACTACAATTGCCTTAGTGCTAATAAAGGACAAAGAACAAGATCCGAGACGATACAATGTTCCCATCGTTAATGAAGTGGCAATTGTGTTTCAAAGTGATGACGGTGAGCCTCCGTGTCACCGCGATATTGTCATGCATTTACGTCCTGGTGAAAACAAGGCGCCTACAACGCGCTTCTGAAACACCACAACCACATGAGTCACAGCTCCAAAAAGAAACCGCTTTAGTACACATATGTTTATTTAATTAAATGACATTTCCCAGGACGCACCCACCCTCCATGAGGTGATTGCCATTCTTGGATTTGCGATTCTTTCGAGAATCGCGGGCTTGCTGCTATTAACTAAACTGCTGTCTTTAGACTGGAAAAAGAATGAACTGTATTTGTAGATGTCTAATTTTTCGGACCTCGGCGGGAGAGGAGAGTTAAAGTACTGGACCTCTTGCCATTTTAGTAGAATACTCCTGTCCTATACATTTTTAAATTTGATTAAGAGTAATCGTGATAGTAAGAATGTGTTTTGTTTTTTTTTTAGCTTATGAGAAGTGGCATTTTTGCAGCAATGTGTTTCCTCATCTCATCACGTGTGTAATACTTTTTGAGAGTGGAACATTTATGCTTGTCACATTCTTTTATATTGGCACGATATATATTGTATTTAATACCACTTTCAGCTTCAGAATGGTTAAGTCTTTGTATAAAAAATATGCAACCTGGCAAGTTATCGACATATTTGCAGGAGAAAAAATGTTGAAAAACATAAGTGGGATTTTAATTAATCATTAATGTCTATCTTTAAAATACTTAAGGCACTGGTGGCATGTAAACGTGTATACTGGTAACGTGGTGTCACGGATTAATCTGTTAATCTTTCTGCTCCCCTCAAGTAGCGGTCGTTTATACTTTGCCACTGATGCAAAAACAAATGTTTTTCATAAAGCTGTATATACTTTGTGTAAAGAAAGCTCTGCGTGACACTACGTTTACATTCTGATCTGAATACCTTAAAAGAATCGAGCATTGGTTACGTAATTTTCACCGGTAAGTGAGCCGCAGAAACACGCTTTTTAATGTTTGCTTTTGTTTGCTGTTGGCCGGGCGCTCGTAAAGGCCAGTAACTTGTTTATTTTTGAAGAGAGTTTGCTTTTGTTTGCTGTTGGCCGGGCGCTCGTAAAGGCCAGTAACTTGTTTATTTTTGAAGAGAGTTTGCTTTTGTTTGCTATTGGCCGGGCGCTCGTAAAGGCCAGTAACTTGTTTATTTTTTGAAGAGAACCTAATATGGACCTTGCACTGATCCGTAGAGAAAGGGCGGACTCTGTATTTCTGCGCAAGCGCTGATAGTGATACGTCACAGATTTCGTTTGATTGACACTGGGTGCCGGCAGTCTTCCGGTCACATGTCCAATATGGCGCCCATCCAATGTTTTCATTCTTGAATTTTTGCCTCTTTTTAAAACTGACAAAATATATTAATATTACGATGAAAAAATATGGAACGCTTCACGAATTTGCGTGTCATCCTTGCGCAGGGGCCATGCTAATCTTCTCTGTATCGTTCCAATTTTAGTATATGTGCTGCCGAAGCGAGCACGATTTTGAGGGAAAAATGGTCGGAATATACACCTTATATTCTGGTTACATTTGTCGCTTTTGGTTAGATCGCAAAAAAGTGAAAATCGTGCCACGGTGACTATTAATTGTATCGCTACGTCTTTCTGTGCTACGTACAGGTAAAATAAATTCTGTAGTCTGTAGTGTGATGATTAATACGATGTAGGTGTTTCCAGTTTTGCTACAAGGTGGTTTTTAAGTTTCAAAAAATCACACAGACTTGGTACAGTGCCTCAAATATATTCAAATTGTATGTGGCTTTCGGTTCAGGAAGCCAGTAGGAAGTGGTATTCTGACCCCGTCAATTTACGTCATCGTGGCCTGCCTAGATAAATAGCTTCTAACTGGCCATTGGTCGTTTCAAGTCACATGATCTGAATCAGATGACAATCTTCAGTGTTCAGAAAGCGGTCTATTTCTGCAGAAGGTGAAACATTTTAACTTCGCTGTGTTTTTAATTAGGCGGATATTTATATACCGAACTTATGATTACAGCGTATTCGAATGTTTTCATAGGTTTAGGTTTTGCAAGCAATTTAGGTATCCCAATTTGCAATGACGTGCACAGACATTTTAATGCGCAATGGCTCAAAAGGGGAGAAGAGGCTCTTTAAACAGCAGCGTTTGTTACATTTTATTCCTGGGCACACATTAGTTACCACGTTTCTTTCTGTGTATTTAATTTCATTGGAAATTTTGGGTGTCTAAGTAATAGGACACAGACATTAATAGATACGGCAAAATTCTGACTCTTACATCTTTTCACTTGTGGCAGTCAAGTTTTGTTACCGGTCTCTTTTGTAAGTCCTTTTTGATAAAACCGTCTGCTAAGCAAGTATAAATGTAAATGACTCTGATCATGTCACATTGTCAAACATGACACGTTTAAGCATGATGAAAGAGAAAATGAGAGAATTCTCATCTAATTACATAGATCTTAACAGCATCAGTCCCTATCATGACACATTAAACACTGATTATCTGGCACCATATATAGCGTTTATTTTTGTGCATTATATTTTCAGTGTGGAATTATTACAGTGTGAAGTACAATGCAAAATTATTGCTAGCACTTTAGGTACTGAAAAAATGCATATGCTTGGTCTTAATGTCACAAAGCTTTATTATAGTGATTATTCATCTCTGCAATATTGCCTACTAAAATGACCGATTTGGAATGGTCAGAGGTGGCTCAAGTGAGACATTTTCTCTTTATACTGCATATTTCAATGTAAGGTTTGTGAATCTTTACCTTTCTAAGTGTAAGAAGCTTTTGTTAAACTTTGTTACATAACAGTATAAGAGTAATAGATGCATTTTAAAGTACCTAAACTAAATTACCAAATTTTACATTTCCTGGCTACATTAAGGTTGTTAAATAACAGAAACAAAACAGTACCTCTTTCTAGGTGTTTTCAGTTTTTGGGTTTTATAATAAAAACTATTATTTTGGTTCTAGCTCCTGCATACTTGTACTGGAAGATATGTGTTAATGTAAAGAAAAAGGAACCAGATATAAAAATAACTTGTTCACTCATTCAAACAGAGCCCTTAATATACAAAGCAAATAAACTTTCCAGCAATGCATCCCTCAAATTGCCCTGCCCCTAATTGTAATGTGTAAGTGTGATAATAGTTTTGTAATTTTTTCATTATTTTTGTTTGAAAAAAAAAATAACATTGCATAAAAATAATTCAAATGTAAACAACAAATGACTTCCTAGTCCAATTAGAAAAAAGAAAGGGGGGTGGGGGTCAGAAAGAAGCAAAACAGAATTCAACCTACACCTGGAAGAGATGAGCCAAGAGCATGGACAAAAATAGTTAGGAGCAAAAAAGTTTGGTACAAGAACAAAAAAAGTGTGGTATAGGTAATGACACTCCAATTTGGTCTTCTCCACTTTAAGCTCTTCTGGGAGTACAGTGATCCCTCACTATATCGCGCTTCGCCTTTCGCGGCTTCACTCCATTGCGGATTTTATATGTAAGCATATTTAAATATATATCGCGGATTTTTCGCTGTTCGCAGGTTTCTGCGGACAATGGGTCTTTTAATTTCTGGTACATGCTTCCTCAGTTGGTTTGCCCAGTTGATTTCATACAAGGGACGCTATTGGTAGATGGCTGAGAAGCTACCCAACTTACTTTCTCTCTCTCTCTTGCGCTGACGTAGTGGGGTGTGAGCAGGGTGGCTGTTCGCACACCTAGACGATAGGGACGTTGCACTGTGTGCAGCTGCTTCCTGAAGTACATGCTGCACGGTGCTTCGCATACTTAAAAGCTCGAAGGGCACGTATTGATTTTTGCTTGAAAAACAAACTCTCTCTCTCTTTGTCTGCTCCTGACGGAGGGGGTGTGAGCTGCCACCTTCAACAGCTTTGTGCCGCGGTGCTTCGCATACTTAAAAGGCAAACAGCCCTATTGATTTGTTTGCTTTTGTCTCTCTCTATCTCTGTGACATGATCTGCTCCTGACAGGCATTCCTTTGAAGAGGAAGATATGTTTGCATTCTTTTAATTGTGAGACGAAACTGTGATCTCTGTCTTGTCATAGAGCACAGTTTAAACTTTTGAAAAAGAGACAAATGTTTGTTTGCAGTGTTTGAATAACGTTCCTGTCTCTCTACAACCTCCTGTGTTTCTGCGCAAATCTGTGACCCAAGCATGACAATATAAAAATAACCATATAAACATATGGTTTCTACTTCACGGATTTTCTTATTTCGCGGGTGGCTCTGGAACGCAACCCCTGCGATGGAGGAGGGATTACTGTACATCAAACACAGCCGTTAATGGGTCAGGAGTCATTTGTGACACCAAGGCTGTTTGATAGTTAAAAGAAGTAAATGTGATAGAGAAAAAAGATTTTAAATTGAATTATTAATTGCTTTGTGTATATAGAGCTAGAGTGTATTATATGCATGGCCACCTTCCACTTAGTGTCTGAGATATTAATTGAAAGGTCATTTTCTCACTGTACTGTAGGATCTTTTAAATGGAAAAGGAAGAGTCTTTTGAGGTGTTATAATTTGTTGAGATGCTGTCTGAGACTTCAAGACTGATCAGTATTCTGGAATATAAATTTCTTTCTTTCTTTAGCAAAATTTCTAATTTGAAAGTAGTTGGAAAATTGCTTGGAAGTTGAAGTGTAATTGTTCATAAGTTGCAAAAACATTCTATTCAGTTCTCCAAGTGTTTTAATCGTGGACGTTATCCAAAGATTAATTGCTTTATAGGTTTGACAGGATTGAAAAACATTATTATCATGTAGAGGAGGAACAGATTAAAGCTTTTCTGCCTTGAAGTACATAGCTGAATTTGCTCCATGTTCTGAGTGAGGGGTGGGCAATTGTATTGTTGGTATGTTGGCGATAATTAGCCTTTACTGGGGCACAAAGCATGGCATATAAAGAAGTACAGCAAGATTTCATTTCCACTGCAGACCATGCTTGTGTATATTCATAAATTCGAGTCAATTTCCAGCTTGAGTCAATTTTCCAGACTGCCAATACTGATGCTCTGTGCAAGAGAGGACAGAGCCGACTATACTTAGAAGGCTGGCGTCCTTCAACATCTGCAATAAGATGCTGCAGATGTTCTATCAGACGGTTGTGGCAAGCGCCCTCTTCTGCGCGGTGGTGTGCTGGGGAGGCAGCATAAAGAGGGACACCTCACGCCTGGACAAACTGGTGAGGAAGGCAGGCTCTATTGTAGGCACGGAGCTGGACAGTTTGACATCTGTAGCAGAGCGACGGGCGCTGAGCAGGCTCCTGTCAATCATGTAGAATCCACTGAACAGTATCATCTCCAGACAGGAGCAGCTTCAGCGACAGACTGCTGTCACTGTCCTGCTCCACTGACGGACTGAGGAGATTTTCCTCCCCCACACTATGCGACTCTTCAGTTCCACCCAGGGGGGTAAACGTTAACACTATACAAGATTATTGTCTTTTATACCTGCCTTGCACTCTCCACCTCGGTTTTATTTATTTATTTATTTTTTAAACTTGCACTGCATTTTTTATTGCTCTTTAATTATTATTGTTTTTATCAGTATGCTGCTGCTGGAGTATGTGAATTTCCCCTTGGGGATTAATAAAGTATCTATCGTGAAGGACAGCTGGGTCCCATGCCCGGCAGGGACGCCCCTACTGCATCTGTTCCGGGGGAGCTACCATGGACAGCTCAATACCTCCCCCGGGACGCTTGGTGGCAGCCTCCCTGGCAGACGATGATTCCCCAACCTGGCGCATGGGGGCTCAGATGGCCGCCAGGGGGAGCTGCATGGAGTCTGCAGCCTGGCTGGTCAAATCTTCTGCCCACCCGGAAATGCAATTAGGGCCAGGTGATCAAGCACCTGGAATGCTTCCGGGTGGGGTATAAAAAAGGCCAGCCACCACCACTCGAGAGCCAGAGTCGGGAGGACGAGGACTAAGCCTGAGGAGGAGTGGTGGTGCCAGAAGGATTGTTATAGTTAGTGTGAGTGTTTTGGGACTGTGTTGGGCCTGTGGGACACGGGGAAGGCGTGCCCCACGGCTGAAGAAAAATAAAAGCGTGTTTTATTTAAGTACGTGCCTCTGCCTCAATCTGTGCTGGGTCGGGCGTTATATAGCGCCTTTCGCATCATCTATCTATCTATAGATTTACGGTAGGACTGTTTTGCACCATTCTCTCTTTTTCCACATATTCATAAATTTGTTTTTCAGAGCAGGAGTTGCGTTGTTTGCATTTATGTTAATCTGCTCTTCGACTTAATGACCATTTTTTTCCAGAATTTTTTCTTTTTTCATTTTTCTTTGCCATTTTGTAGTGCTGAAGGTACAAAAGTTCCCTACCTGTTGTCTTGGTCATAAAACATGAAAAAAAGTTAAAAATTGCAGTTATCTGGGGAAAGACATGCGATTATTAATTGACACATAATTATCTAAGAAGTCAACAACTTTTAAAATTACCGATTGTGTTGCTCCAAAAAATGCCCTGCAAGGTCTTAGCCTTCTGATTGACCTGTCACCCAAAGTGCACTTGCTTAGAGGTGTTTAAATAACATATTAAAATTTCATGATCTACCTCACCGATTGCTTTGATTTTTTTCAGTTTGTGTAGAATATCAATATGTTTCAGTCTTCCAAACGGCATTGAATTTCGTTTTATATTTTTAAAGTTACTAGGGGGCTTTGCCCCCTGCTAGCTTCGCTCGCCAACCCCCGTATTTGGTTTTCCGGATACACACTTTTAAGATTGTTTTTTCTTTGAATTGTTGCTATTTCATTAGTTTCACTTTTATTTCAGAACTTCTGTAAAAACAATATTTGTAATCTTGCGAGTCCCAATATGCTGAATCTTTTTAATGAGGTCAGGATAGGGTTCTCTGTTTGGAATTTCAGCATAGACAAAACAATCTATGTCATCAGCATTTTAATAATTTTTTTTTACAAAGTAACAAAGTAAGTAGAGTTCTGCATTGGACTCCTGTCTGTAAAGTCGTGCTATTTTCCTCTCACAGTTCCAAAAGTACATGGGTTTACCAAGGTGATACCGCAGCTTTTGTCTAGGTTTTTCTACAAGGGCTAGACAGAACGTTGACTCCTGGGGTAAATTTATGTTTTTAAATAAGCAGACAGATAAATATATATATATTAACAAAGTAACCAATAAATACATGTGCGGTAAACTCCGTTTTTGAAATTCTCAAGATTCTTTATTTGTCACATGCATAGTTATAAAGGACAACACGCAGTGAAATGCATCCTGATCTGCTTATCAAAAACTGTGCAAAGTTAGAAGAATATCAGTTAGATTAACAAAAAGTCATAGATCGAAAGATAACAGTATAGTAGAACATAATAAATAAGTAAAATTATGTGAATAAAGTAGAATCAAGTGTTAAGGTGCAATAGTGTGGTAATTATTGCGCAAAACCAAAGTTAGACTGGTGCATAGTTAAATGAGGGAGTTTGTTTGCGCTACTGCGATCTTTATTTTTTTATATTTTCTAATTTTCCTACTTTCATATCCTTTAACTTTCTCCACATGTGTATAGCGCCAAGGTTTTTTTTTTTTTTTTTTTGTGCCTTTCTAATTTCCCTGGTTTCATAGTCTCTAAACTGCTCTGCATGTGTTTAGCGCCAACGTTTGTAAACATCTCTATGAAGTTCTACTTTGTCTATTACTCATTGTCGTTTAACTCTGAGCCGGATTGGACGTGCTTTTTTTTCAATTCCACTTGTTCCGGGCTGATAATTACTTTCCTTATTTTCTGAATTTGCACCTCGATTATTCTTTTTTTTTCTGTCCAACGCATTTGAGAATCTTTTGTCCGTGCTTTTCTTTCTTCTTCGTTTAATCGTCGACGTTTTATTTCTACCCTATTCATTTCATTTCTTCCCTAATCATTTCTACCGTATTGACCTTATACGCTTTATATGCACTGAGAGCCCTGGAGCTGTGTGTGCTGCATGACTGCCTTTACACTACTGATTTGTTTTTTTTGATATTGCTTGTAAGTAGGGTGTGTCTTGCAAGACTCTCGTTCTATGTTCCCGTGAGACGCACCGTGGCAGGTCTCTTTCATCTCGCGGGTCTTTAAATTATCTTCCGAGAAAGATCACATATCGTAGACTATCAGGACAGGGGACAGGATTACTTTTTATAATAGATAGGAAACCCCATTAGAAAACAAAAATATTATCTATGTACACAACGTGAGCGTTTGAAAACTGCTTTATAATGATTTTTATTCTTTTAATAACAGACAAGTGTGCTTAAATCTATTTTGATTTGACACATATATTCCCTAAAAACATTTTTATCCGCGGGTTTTTTGTGCTTTATAAGAAATAAATACAGGGATCTTTGTAACTTGAAAACGCATTTGTAACCGGCACTTCCGGTAAGGTTCTGCAGAGGATAGTGCTTCTGAAGTCGGCTTCAGGGCTGCTATTTGCCGTTGGAGCGCCTCCTAGATGGAAGTCAATCGGGAAACCGTTATTTGATAGTTTTCTTCATTGTAAAACCTTACCAATTTTACATTTAATCAAACATATAGTTGTCAATTTAAGTATATCTGTGTTTAATTTTCCAAACATACATATCTGTTTTATGTTAAGTGCTTTGTAATACAATATGTAATCGCTATGAAAGGCGATATATAAGCTTTTATAAACTGAATGTGGATTTTCAGTGCAGAAATTATTGGGCAAAAACATCTACTGTATATTATAATTTCAAGTGTTAGTAGTGTAAAGAGAATTTTTTAAATTCTTTTTTTCTCAAAAGTGTGTTTAGAATCTTTCTATTACTTTTAAGAATACTATGATGTATTTATTGGTAACTTACTGATACTCTCGGACAACTGACATAACACAATTTTCTCTCAAATCCACTTAATCCAATTCAGGGTCAGACAACAAAATCATGGACAAGTGCCACAAGCATGGGAAAGGCGCTATATAAATGTATTATTATTATTAAGGTGGCAGTCTAACGCGTGACCCACTCATTCACATACTGAGGCCAATTATGAATCATAAATCAACTTAACCTGCCTGTATTTTTGTAGCAGGAAGACAAATTCTCCGCACAGGGAGAACATGCAGAGTTCACATGTACGACAGTTAGGTGTGGCAGTAAAACTCAGGTTGCTGGATCTTTAAAGTAGTGAGACCACCCTGCAAGCACCATGCTACCCAACTGGTCAGCAAAAGAAATCCATCTATTCATCCATGTATTCTCTTTAAAAGGCCTCTTAGTACAGATCAGGAGCAAAGGTGCAGGGCAGCAACCAAACCCAAATGGGATGCCTGTCAATACCAGGATGTATTCTCACACACACACACACTGGACAAGATCAGAGTTTCTGATTAATATAATCTACACCGCTGTGTCACATGATGACATGTCATTTTGTGACTCGCTTAATCCAGACCAGGGTCTCATATAGAGCTAGAGACTATCTCAGCTAGCATAGGACACAAGGCAGGAACAGGCCCTGGGCAGCATGCCAGTCCATCGCTGGGCACACAAACACACACACAAGGCCCAGTTTAGCATCACCAGTTCACCTAACTTGCATGTCTTTGCACAGTGGGAGGAAACTGGAGCATCTGGAGGACACCCACACAGACAAGGGGAGAACATGCAAATGGCAAACCTGGTCACCTTACTGCGAGGCAGTAGTGCTACAACTGTGTCACATGATGAGAAAGCAAAATTCCATAATGTGAAAAATCTACAAAGATATGGAGACAATGACAACTTTATTTCTTTTGCACACCTAATACTGTAGTACTAAGGTGTTGTACCGTGTTCACCATTATGAATGGGCTGAGAAGTCAAGCAAAGTGACCCCTTTTATTGGCTAACTGAGCAGATTTCAATATGCAAGAGCAACTCAGGCCCCTTCTTCAGGCAAGATATTATCAATGCAGATATTATCAATACATATCACACATACATTATCATATCAAACATACATATCTTGCCTGAAGAAGGGGCCTGAGTTGCCTCCAAAGCCTACATGTTGTAATTTGCTCAGTTAGCCAATATAAGGGGTCACTTTGCTTGACTTCTCACTACACACCTAATACTGCAAGTTAAAATAAAGCCATTTATTACTCTACAGTTTATTCTCCACATTAATATTCTAAGAATTAAAATCATCTAATTATAATCGTCATTCTGTCTCTACTAAAGGCATTTGTTTCATGTTTTATAAAAGTTTAGGCTTTGAGAAATTCTCTCCATGATAAATGCCATATTCGAATGCCTCAGTATCTGGCCTTTATGTTTGTTATTATTTTATTAAATGTAAAAGGTCTTGCTAAAATGCAATTGGCATTCTATACAAAAAACAATATTATTTAAGTAACACTATATGTTGCTTATATAGTAAAATTATTTTAATTGCTAAAAATAAAATATAACATTAATGGAAATCCTTATTTTCCTATCATTTCTGTTTATAGAGTGTGTTTATTGTGCAGCCTTGACTTGATTGTGTCATACATGCAGATCTGTTTGTTGTATTTCAGAAGGTTTATGATGTCATTGTATTTAAATTCTCTAACATGAACAGCAGTGAAATAAGAACGCATAGTAAAGTAAATTCTAACCCAAGGTTAAAGTGCAAAACTCAAATAAGCAACACATTAAAAATGCTTACCTGAATGCTATCAGTAATGAGAGTAAAATAAATCAATTGTAATAATATGTACCTAAGCATAATTATGATATTACAGCAATAACAGAAACCGGATGGGATGAGCAGGACATGGAGGAGCAGACATTTAACAGGAAGGACAGACGGAACTGAAAAGGGAGGCCGGGGGGGTGTTATTCTTTTTGTCAGACAGAATTTAAACTCAAGGCCTCTTCATTTGGATGATGAGCCCACCTTAGTGAGGTCATCTGGATTTGTCTGGAAAGCATTCAGGGATGAGGCCTTATTTTAGGAGCGTGTTATAGACCCCCCAATGCAGACAGCAATTTAATTTACTAATATGAACTAACTAACTATGTAATCAGAGACTGTTTAATAAGCCATCAGTGAGGGGGGAGCCTGTCTACAGTTTGTAATAATCAGACTGAATTGAGGGTGTGCATGTGATTGGACCACTGGGGTCAGGTGACCAGCATATCATTCAATTCTCAGTGTTTTGGAAGAGCGAAGAGAAACAGATATGGCAGAGCATGAAAGGAATAAACTGCTCTCTGTCTTCACATCTAAAAGCTTATTCCAAAGAGCAGTGGAGCCACTTTAAAAACATTCACACAGGATGCAGGACAAGTTCATCCCAAAATCTGGAATTAGAAAATAGCAAATACGTTCCTGTTTTAAAAAACAATCTTTGTGTTGTATGGTCTGGGAGTGTCATCACTTCATGTGTAAATCACATCAAAAGACACGTCTCAATTTAAAATCAAGAAAAATTCAGCATTTTATCTAATGCATTGTGAATCATTAGTGTATATGCTTTATTGAATACTGAAATTATTTTTGTCCTGCAAATCCCTTCCCACTCAGCATCAAAAGCACCAGAACTCGTCCATTCAGCAGTCACAGACAGGGCAGCCAGACGACGCCTGCAGTCAGATGTGCTGTTCCAGTTTGAAGGGACACTTAAAATGACCGGCATGTCACAGCAGTGTGGTACAAAAAGCCAAACAGACATATGGGGGACATGAAAATGTGACAGAGACAGACCTGCAAATCAAATAACTGCAAACTTTCAGGAATAAATGGTCAAAGTGAGCCACTAACCGCCCATCGGAATTCTGGACCACAACAGTAGTGTTTGGTCAGAGGTCTGTGATATCCTTCTAGCGTTTCTGTCTTCTGATTATTGATTTTTCTAAAAAAAAAAAAAAAAAAATCACATTGACTGGGAGGGCCATGGCCTGCTCAGTTTCTATAAAGTACAGTAACATGTAAAAGTGCTCAGTAGGTAGTGAGACCCTCATCATGCCTGCTTCCACTCTCACAGGGGGCTTGGTTCTTGCAGTCTAATGTCAGCTGGGTAACCCTGTGCAGTTCTGTCATTTAATCTACTGTCACTATGCCTTATAATACAACAAAAAAGATTAACATTTATGATCTACTTCTGAATAAACATGCAGCAACAATACAGGACTGAGTACAACTACACAACAGACCTAAAGGACTAATGTGTTCAAACTTTAAATGAACAAACATCATATAGAGTACTATACAGAATACATCAAATAGAAATACTAAGAGTAGGATGAGAAAAATAAATCAAAATACATATTGCCAGTTATCAGAGCGCTTTAATCTAATGCTATACTGGGTGAATTCATCCTTAAGGTTTATTAATGGCACCAGTCCATTGATTATATGAGAAATCTTTGTCCAGTATGAGGGCACTGGGAGCTGCAGCCTACTGTGGGGACAATGGACTTAACATAAATGTACAGTGGAACCTCGGTTCACGACCATAATTCGTTCCAAAACTCTTGTCGTAAACAGATTTGGCCGTGAACCGAAGCAATTTCCCCCATAGGATTGTATGTAAATACAATTAATCTGTTCCAGACCATATGAACTGTACGTACATATATATTTTTTTAAGTTTTTAAGCACAAATATAGTTAATTAAACCATAGAATGTAAACTAAATGTAAAAAACATTGAATAACACTGAGAAAACCTTGAACAACAGAAAACTAACATTGCAAGAGTTTGCGCTATACTGTAGCCTTATGACCAGATCGCTGTAAACACTGTTTAAATGAGTTTTAAGCACAGGGGGGAAAAAAAGGAACATTTGAACAAATTCAAACTTTATTTAAAAGCCAACCATAAGCAACCAAGAAATTTAATATTGCAGGAGTTCACGCTAATAGCCTAACAACCCGATTATTGTAAACACTGTTTTTAAATGAGTTTTAAGCACAGGGTAAAAATGAACATTTGAAAAATCAGAAATTTAATAAACAACCAAGAAAAGTAACATTGCAACAATTCACGCTACAAACTGAAAAATGAGCATTTGAAAAATCCGTAATACAAAAACTAACCATAAACCACCCAGAAAACTCACCTTGCATGAGTTGAGTTCTGACCTGAAGGAAGTGAGGAGGAACTGAGTGGAGAAATTCCTCACTTTTGCCACTCGTAGAAGGATAGTTTTGCAGCAAATCGCTATGAATCTTCCTGGCTTTCTCGCATAACATCGCCTCGCTTACGCTGTCCCCTGCAAGTTGCTTCTCGTTCAGCCACACTAGCAACAGTTTTTCCACCTCTTCCAGCACTTGAGGCCTCTGCCTGGTTAACACTGTAACTCCTTTTGCAACATCAGCTGCTTTAATAGACTCTTTCTGCTTTAGAATAGTCGAAATTGTAGATTTTGACTTCTTGTACTCAGCAGCAAGATCAGTAACACGAACGCCATGCTCATACTTTTCAATAATTTCTTTCTTCGATTTCAGTTTTCTTCAAAACTTTCCTCTCACCACTCTTCACTTGCTTAGAAGCCATGGTTAACTGCAAAAGCACACGGAATACTGTAGAGCACAAAGAGTTCACAGGTAAAGCACGCACATCTGACTGAGAACAATGAACAGGGAGAGGCTGAACACGTGCTTAAATACAGTAATCGGCGCGTACGGGGCTCTGGAACGTAACCCCCGCGATAGATGAGGGATTACTGTATATTCACCAGCAAAGTCAAACACCCCAGAGATATTACTATCATTAGACGCAGAAAAAGCATTTGATATGACTGAATGGAACTACCTTTTCACTGCATTGAAGAAATTTGGGTTTGGCCCAAATATTTGTGCATGGATCAAACTACTGTATACCAATCCAGAAGCTTCAATTTGTATTAACAACATTTGTTCAGACTACTTTAAGCTAGAACGTGGCACCAGACAAGGATGCCCCTTGTCACCACTGCTGTTTGCAATCGCCATTGAACCACTGGCGGTTCATTGTCGAAATTCTTATCAGATAAAGTGGATTATCCGAGAAGGACTAGAACAGAAAATTTCTCTATATGCAGATGATATGGTTTTATATATATCAGACCCAGAAAACACTGTGCCTGCAGTTTTAACAGCAATTTCAAAAGATAACTGGTCTCAGAATTAATCTGAATGAAAGTATACTGTTTCCAGTGAATTCACAAGCATATAATATTAGATTGGACACCCTACCTTTTACCATAGCAGATCAGTTTAAATACCTAGGGGTAAATATCACAAGTAAACATAAAGCTCTTTATCAACAAAATTTTGCCACCTGTATGGAAAAAATTAAGCAAGACTTGCATAGGTGGTCAACCCTTCATCTCACTCTAGCCGGAAGAATTAATGTTGTTAAGATGAATATCCTTCCTAAACTTCTTTTTTTATTTCAAAACATTCCAATATATATCAATAAATCGTTTTTTAAGCAATTCGAGTCAACTATAACCTCATTTATTTGGAACTCAAAACACTCACGTATCCGAAGAGCGACCCTACAAAGACCTCAGGCAGAAGGTGGCATGGCTTTACCTAATTTTCAGTTTTATTACTGGGCAGCAAACATACAAGCCATAAAAACCTGGACACAAAAAAATGAACATACACAGGCTTGGCCTGCAATAGAAGTAAAATCCTGTAGTACTTCTTTATACTCCCTGCTCTGCGCTCCAATAAATGCAAGTTATCGCAAATATACTAATAACCCAATTGTGCTTACTCACTCAGAATATGGAACCAACTTAGAAAAAAGCATTTTAAGATGGAAAATCTTTTATCTGTGGCACCTCTGCAAGAGAACCACCTCTTTCAACCCTCGCAAACATATCCAGTTTTTAATACCTGGAAAAGATTTGGGATTAAATTGCTCAGAGATCTTTATATAGACAATATCTTTGCATCCTTTGAACAGTTACGTTCCAAATTCAACTTCCCAGCTATACATTTCTTTCACTATCTTCAAATTAGAAACTTTGTTAAACAGAAATTGCCCGATTTTCCTCATCTCGTACCTTCCACAATGCTGGAAAAAATACTGCTCAATTTCGAGGAATTAGACACCATTTCCGCATTATATAAAATCTTATTAGAGTCCCTTCCTTTCAAAGATCCAAGAGGACATTGGGAAAAAGATCTCTTAATCAATATATCAGAAAAGGAGTGGAAGGTAGCATTGCAGAGAATTCACTCGAGCTCCTTATGCGCAAAGCATAGAATTATTCAACTAAAAATTTATATATCGAGCTCATCTGTCTCGCTTGAAACTGTCCAAAATGTTTCCAGGGCAAGATCCAACCTGCGAACGCTGCAACCAAGCTCCTGCCTCACTGGTTCACATGTTTTGGGCCTGCACCAAATTAACATCATTTTTGACCAAAATTTTTAAGTGCCTTTCAGACAGCCTTGGTGTCACAATCCCTCCTAACCCATTAACAGCTGTGTTCGGTGTTCTTCCAGATGGACTTGTAGTGGAGAAGGACAAGCAAACGGTGATTGCATTCACTACACTTTTGGCACGCAGACTTATTTTGTTAAATTGGAAGAATCCTAATTCTCCTCTGATAAGTCAGTGGGGAAACCGATGTTTTATATTATTTGAAATTGGAAAAAATCAAATTCTCAGTTAGAGGATCCCTACAGAATTTTTTCAAAACCTGGCAGGATCTAATCAATAATATTTTAGAATAAGAAGAAATAATTATTTTCGCATTTCTTTCCCTTCTCCATTTTTTATTTACCTATATATATATCTTTTCCTTTCTTTTGTTTATTTTTGCCCAATTAAAAAGCCCTAAGCAATTCTCCTTTGGCCATGCTCTCCTTCTCAAGGGTGGGGTTTGATTTGTCTTCAGTTCTTTTTTTTGTATAAATTGATTTATTTGTATTGAATGATTACAATAAAATTAATAAATAAAATTTAAAAAAAAGGAGTGATTGTAACACCAAGGCTGTCTGATAGGCATTCAAAGATTTTATCCAGAATGATAATTTGGTGCACTTCTAAAACATGTGGCCCAGTGAGCCCGGAGCTAGACTGCAGCGTTCACAGGTTTGATCTTGCCTTGGATAAATTTGATTAAAGATTTTAAATTGAATGACTCAATGCTTTGCTGATACCGGGACACGATAGGACTTATGTTCAAATTTTAGATGATGTCAGGGATCAGTCTTTTTAACTCTTTTTCTGCTTCTTCAGGAGAACTAAAGATGTAGCATTGGCCATCAACAATTAACTTTCAATTTGGCTGGAAACAAGAGGCTGGATCTGTTTTCAGCTTTGCATACACACTGTTTAATGCTGTAGAGCCACAGTTTTCAAACTTTTTTAAACAAGTACCACTCCGCGAGGACCAATAAACTGAAGTACCACTGTCAATGAATCGTCAATTTATGCCCGTGTTGTTTTGAAGAAAAAGTCACTATAATGACTATGACGTTAAAGTGATATTAAACTAATTAAGGAAATGGGTGCCCGCGCTAATAAAAGCCGGCTTGGAGTCTTCCATGCATTTGCAGTAGTATACTTATACTATATATGATTATATGCAACATATTGGCATTCTAGCAACATTGATTCATGGAAAATAAAGGACCACACGAGTACCACTTGGCATGACTTGAAGTACCACCAGTGGTACGTGTACCACAGTTTGAAAACCGTGGCTGTAGAGTGCAGCTCGTTAGGCAGCTTTTGAAGTAGAGAATTCTGGGAAAATACGAATATGGTTATTTTCAAAAATAATCCTCTGTCTGAAAATCAACAACAGTTGATTTTTTTTTTTTTTTTTTTTAACTTGTAGTTTGTTTGACATTTGAACTTCAGTTTTGAGGCATTAAATCCATGTATGTGATAAGCTGCTAAGGTTGCAGTGGCCAATTTAAAGTCCTATCCAATTAATTTAGAAAATAGTTCAGCTTTGAATTTTATTGGGTTTGGACTTTATTAGTTTTCATGGAGACCTTTGATTCTGATGATGTTCCTTCTGTATTTTCTGACGCAGCTAATTTATCGCCGAGTACTTTGTATTTGGATTCTACAGCAGTTTCTTATTTGTAAGCTGTAGATGTCGACTGGTCAAGTTCTTCAACTCTGCTCAACTCCGTGGTCTCAAATTCTGGTCCTGGAGAGCTGCAGTGGCTGCAGGTTTTCAATCTAACCCTTTTCTTAATTGACTAGTTTTTGCTGCTAATTAATTCCTTTTCCTTTCATTTTAATTGACTTGTTTTTTAAGATTTTTTGCCCTGAATTTCTTCATCATTCCTCTGAATTGCTTCATTTCTTTCCTTAAACGACACCTAAACAGAAATGAAACGTGAGGTGAGTGAGCCAAAAGAAGAGCAACTAAGTCAGGGCCTCACAATCCAACCAATTTCACTCCAACCAGTTACTTAATTAGGAGCCGATTCTTGTTATTAATTAAAAATGTTCTTTAATTCCATGGCTTGTTACTGCTCTCATTGTGCAATGGCATGCATTTCCAAAATTATTGATTTTCCCTTTTCTAAGAGCACTCTTGAAATGTTTTGTGGACCTGAGCAGATCAGCATTCCTGAGACCTTCAACTTTCTTTTTTTTTCAGATATTGTGTGGACATAGCTTGCTGGTCATATTTTGGCTCATTCTGTATCTCGTTATTATTTGACTGCTAATTAAGATAAAAGAAACAATTGAGGGGTCTACGTCTTCAAGAGCGAGTCAATTAAAATAAATTCAAAAGAAGTTAATTAGCAGCAAAAACAGGTCACTAATTAAGACAAGGTTTAGAATGAAAACCTGCAGCCACTGCGGCCCTCCAGGACCGGTGTTTGAGACCACTGGCTTAACTCCTTCCAGGTGAGCATCAAGTACTCTTATTTTATCCTCAATTTTGCTCATATTTTTCTGTATTTTTTCATCTGTTCTTTCTCTCTCTCTCTCTCTCTCTCTCTCTCTATAATTTTTTAAAAAAATTTTTAAAGGTTTGCATCAAAGTTATTGCATAAGTGAACCCCCTGGTCTTTTACATCCTGAAGCAGCTTGTCTTATCTGTTGTCTATTCTCTTGTGTATGTCCTTTTTTGTATCCTTCTTTTCATCATTTATTTTTATCGCAAGTGCGGCAATCAATGCCATCAGCTCGCATAGCTCGTTTCCATTCTCCATGCTCCAAAGTCAGGGTTATATCTCCTGTTGGAGTTGATTCAGTTGACTCACGGGGTTGTTGGTAGTAGTTGACATTGGGGATAAAGAGGCCATGCTCGGTTCTGCTGTTCTGCCCGAGATCAAGAAATTCTCATTGGCCGCCCCGCTCGCAGCCTTGGTCCCACATTCGCTGTCAGCTGGAGCAGATGCTGTAGTGTGAGGTCCTGTCTGATCCATTCCTTTGCCTGTCTCTTTCAACTCGGTATATAATACAGTGGGGAAGAAAAGTATTGAATACGTCAACGTTTTTCTCAGTAAATATATTTCTATTGGGAATATTGGCATTTAATTTTCACCAGATGACAGTAACAACCCAAGTAGTCCACACATACAAAGAAATCAAAACAAATAAGTCTATAAATTGTGTGTAATTAGAAAAGAAGGTGCAAAAAGACATGGAAAGCCAAGAAACCAGCTGAAATCTGTCAGGGGACAGGATTGCTTTTTAAATACTTTCAGTGCAAATTAATATTGGCTGGTTTAGTCGTAATTGATGGCCAATAAAAAGGTTTCTCATTACCAAGGTGTCACACAGGAAACATGCCATGATGGGTAAAAGCAAGACCTTCACAACCTTATTGTTGCAAAGCATACTGATGGGCCATTGGTTACAGACGTATTTCTAAACTTCTGAATGTTCCAGTGAGCACCGTGTCAAAAAAATAATCAGGACAGTAGGGTCACTTGCAGAGAGCTTCAGAAAGACCTGGAATTAGCAGGTACAGTTGTTTTCAAAGAAAACAAGTAATGCACTCAACCGCCATGGGTTCTATGCATGCTCACCGTGCAATACTCTACTGCTGAAGAAAAAGCATGTTGAAGCTTGTTTAAAGTTTGCTGCACAACATTTGGACAGGCAAATGAAATACTGGGAGAATATAGTCTGGTCAGATGAGACCAGGATGCTGAAGATGAAACAAGGGTGGACATTTCGGCAAGACAATGATCCCAAGCACACAGCCAAAGTAACTCTCTCAATTAGTTTTAGAGAAAGAAAATGGAGCTGCTAGAATGGCCCAGTTGATCACCCAACTTGAATCCAATTGAAAATCTATTGAAAGAACTGAAGATCAGAATTCATAGAAGATGCCCCTGGAACCTTCAAGATTTGCAGGTAGTTTGTGTAAAAGAATGAGCCAGAATTACACCTGAGCAATGCATGTGACTAGTTTCACCATACAGGATGCATCTCGAAGCGGTCATTACCATCAAAGTCTTTTCTACTATAAATTAATTTCAGTAAACATGTTCAATACATATTCCCTGTGTCATTCCACTTTATTACACATAACTTGATTTATAGACTTATTTGTTTTGATTTCTTTGTATGTGTGGATTACTTGGGTTGTTGACAACATTTGGTGTAAATTTCATGTGAATAGCCCCATTAGAAATAATTTTCTGAGAGAAACGTTGACGCTTTCAATACTTTTCCCCGCTGTATCTCAATACATACTGTCCTACTGCCTATCCCTATGTACAGTCTCTTGCACCTAAACAATCTCTCAAAACAAGTATTGTAGTTGCAGTTATGTATTTTTTATTTTATTTTTTTTTTTAAAGATTATTTTTACAAACACTGTCATTCTGAATCAACACAATTTGTGACTATATACTTTTTAAAGTATATCAAACCCAAAGAAACTATGTATTCATCCAAAACGCTGCTGAAGTTTTTTTTTTTTCATGGAAGTCCTTGAAACAGTTTAGTTTACTACTAGATCCAGAGGAAGCTTACATTTTGCACACTAGATTGGAGTTTTTGTACTGCAATTCACTCATCTTCTGGATTCTGTTGCAGTTGTCCCACATTTCAGTATGTCATTTATTCTTGTTGCTTTTTTCTTGCTTTTCACATCTGGAATAAACTAAGTTTTTATACATTTTCATATCAGTTCTTCCAGTGCTGAGTTGCAGGGATGGGGTAATTCCCAGAACTTGGCAAGATTTGTCTGTTCACTTTTACATTGTTTTTGGTACAGAAATAATGAAGGCAAAAAGGAGCCTGGAATTTGGAGAGAGCATCAACTGCTCATGTCCAAAGAGGAGTTCATAACCCAAGTGATTAGTCCCATTAATACCACACTCTTTTGTAATTTAGTTTAATAGTTTTAACATAGTTTTACTGTGTCATTTGTTCTCAAAGATGCAATTGTAAAACTAAACCTTTTACTGTGCTCATTAGCCAGTTTACAACTTGGCTTGTAATGTTTTGGAAGTTGAACAGTAACTGTCCCAAAGTAACTTTGAACATTCTGGTCACTAGATGATTTGTTCATTAAGGAGCTGCAAAACATAGATGTCTTAATCTGTTTTTTGAGACTGTACTTGGCCACAGCTATTCGGTACTTTTCATTTTACACAAAGCCCTCTTGTCCTCATTAATGTTGATACTGAACCTGAAGAACATTAAAAGTATACCCCAAGAAATGCATTTTCTTTTAGTATATGGACATATTGCATATCACATATGCATCCGGCGCCGCCGTGAGTGGCAGCCTTTTCAGCAGCTCCGTGTTTTTTTTGTGAATTTCCCATTGGGATTAATAAAGTATCTATCTATCTATCTATTGATAATTGATCATCTTTTGAACAATGTGCGTGTAATATATACGTATATGTGTGTATAATATAATTATATAATATTGCCATCATGACACATTTACAATTTGTTGTCAAGTATCTAATTTCAATAAACATAAATGCAAATTACACATGTGGAAAAAATTATACTCCAATATTTATTACTACCTCAAATATCTAAAATTTAAATCTGGTGCAAAAGATTAGAGCATCATTGGAATGGATCGTGGAGGAAGCTGTCCTGTTTAAATCTGACATTTCATTTGGCTTGCTGTTTGTTGTTGAAGTCTGTGTTGTGAACATGCCTAGATTTAAAGAGCTGAGGCCTAAAAAATAGTTATAATTTGAGCATTTAGTTAAAAAAAAGGCTATTTTTGTATTGCATGACAAAATGTTGTAGCACTTGATAGTTGTCTACTAAACCTCAACTTATTTTAGAGTGCTATTTTCAGGCAGTGTTTTTCCATGGTATTGCCATTAAACTGTAAAAAGTACTTAATTCAGAGTGAATTCTATTTGGTCCAGAAGCAGTCGCAGTTTCCTTGGTTAATGCAACTCATGTCCACATTAGTGGACTAGGGTGGGAACTTAAAACCTTTGAAGTGACATTTTTTCATTTCCCTTATGCTACAATGGAACAAGCATTCTAAAATGTAGTTGTGGGTACAAAACCGTCATCATACAAAACTGCACTTTATGCTATAGGGTAACATGAAGTAGGAGCAGGGAAATAAACCGGCAGCATGAAGGAGTCAGCACTAGATGAGTTACACTTTACTTAGTTGCGCTAAGTCACCAATTAACTAATTTCAAGGTGAATTGGTAATATATGGGTTTAATCAGTTCACTGCTGGAATGAGACCATGTAGGCTTGGAATGAAGCAGCTGACCTCTGTCCTGGCCTTCACACAGACTACATGCTTTTGACAGGCAGATAAAGGCTTTCTTTATGCAAAATGCAATAGGCCGTTGTTTCTTTGTCCACAGGTTTATTGGAATTAAAAACTTTAAAGCGGAGAAAAAAGATGCAAAGCATCAGCTGGCAGTATATTAAACAAATGTACTGTATAGTTCAAGTGTAAATTACTGTGCCATTATACACAAATCAGTGCTTCATGTACACGTGGATTAGTTTGCATATTCCAGGAGGGAGGGAGGCGTGCACTGTGATTCCTGAGCTGTTGCTGTTACTGGCAGTGCCATTTGGGGGTCAGCCATGTCCACGCTATTTTCTATGCTATGATGCAGGACTGGCACAGATAGGCCTTGGCAATATATCAAATGGCACGATATTAACAATATTTTTTAATGCATCGTCTGAAAACTATCACAATGTATTAATCTGGCAAGAGTAACCAGATGTCAGAAGCAGTGGGCGGAGTTAGCAAGGCATCTTCATACAGCAAAACATGAAAAGCATCACTGTAGATCTGTGGTGAGAGAGGAAATTAGTTTTGACTTAGTGCTAACATGTCATTTTATATAGCACTTTAAACAAGTATGATCACAAAGCAGCTTTAAAAATAAAATGTTACATAAAGAACAAATGCTATATATAGCATACATCGTGCTGCAGTCAGGTTAAACAGATTGCTTTATAACAATATAATAGAATAGCTTTTTGATTAGCTGCCTGTGCACTTTGAAGTATTTGTGCAACATATTTGAGTGGTTTAATTCCCTAGTTTTAAATGTGATTGTATCATCTCCTGCTTGTTTTGTTCCCTGGTTTGCCCAGATAAACTCCATTTGTTTTCTTTCCCCGTCTGTCCTCCGACGGACTGGTTTTGAATTTCTGCCTAGATTATGACTTTTCTAATGGATTGTGGTTTGGATTTGTTATTTCTAAGTAAACAGCGCATGGGAACACACCCCTTTTCTGTCTCATTTTTTTTTGTACAGTGCAAAATAAGTTGGGTTATGTATGCTCAGATATATTATCAATTCCTGGAGTAGCATGCTGCTGTTCAGTCATTGTTGCTTTGTGTAGTGGGCGTGGTCAAAATGACATCACTTGGAACCCTCTAGACTCAGTAGAAAACATGACCATTGTGGCTAAAGCCTGTCTCCTGCTCACCAACTATGGTTGAAAACAAAGGCAGAGGTGGATAGTGCTGTCCCCGATTTAGTGCCACAAAAAGTACAAATGTGACATCCATTGTTTGGAAATGGTTTGGCTTCAGACAGAATTAATCAGAATAAAACACAGTTCTTTGCAAACTTTGCAAGAGAGAAGTAGGAACGAAGACCAACAACACGTCAAACCTGTTCAGTCATTTGAAAAGAAATAATGTTAATAAAGTGTGAAGAATGTATTAAACTTTGCAAGGCCTCTGCTCAAAACGCAACAAAGCACACTGTTGCAAACTAAGCCACACTCGCATCAGCATTCTTTAATTGCTTACTGTATGAAAAGGCAAGCCCCAAATTGAAGGAATAACAGCTGCCGTAATATCCACATTGCAAAAGATATGGTTCCTATTGCTACTGTCGAAAAACATGGATTTCAGAAACTACTGAGAATGATTGATCCCAAATATGTCAATCATATAGTCATACCATGCAACTTGTACATGAGCCTGATGGTCCATTTTATTGCGAACTGGGGGATGAAGAGTGTTTGTCTTCAGACAGGCTACATGACAGATGGTCATGCTGGAGAAACAACTTCGCTGGACCTCAGTGGTGCTTAAAGTGTGGAAGTTAGACTGTGCGTGACAAGATTTCATTACTATAGACAACGCTGCTAATGTGATTAAAGCTGTTTAATGAACAAATGGAAGAGACTACAGTGCCTTGGTTACTGGCTGCATCTAGTAATCAGTAAGGGGATTCCGAGTGCGAGTGGGCGTGTGAAGTGACTTGAATGCTTGTTATTACCATGGTTAATTTGTTTACAAAACATAGCTTAAAAAATGTCTCAGTATGCTCTTTTTTAATGGCAAATCTACTAAAGTAGTTAAAGCACCTACTCCTACACTACCTAAGCACAGTCAGAATGTTGGGTTTCTTGCGTTAATGTTTGTGTTTCTTGAGGTAATGTGTATTTTGTTTATGCCTATGCTATTATAAAGTAAATCCATTTAAAGTTATTACTGTGCATTTAGATGTGCATTTAATGTGTGACTTCTTTTTGAGTAAAATTGGATAGGAAAAAAATCGATGTATATGCACAGTTTGGCCTAGAAATAGTGTGATTTGAATTTTGAGCAAAGGAAGAAAATGCTGGCGCTGTGCAAGTCTGTTTGATTTTGATCCAAGTGAGTAAACTTCCTTCAGGTGCTGATTGCACATCATCAAATTTCTTGGACTTCTTAATCATATATTGTGTACCAGTCATGGCGCACTGCACGATAACATGCAGTGAATACATTTGACTTGAGCATTCATTGTTTTCATACTCTTTCTCTGTACGTTTAGCATTCGTTTGCTCAGAGGTTGATGCACTGGCTGCTTCCTGAGCAGCTCTTCTTTTCTCCACCCTAGTGGCCTGCTTCTTCTCTCCACCCTAGTGGCCTGCTTCTTCTCTTCTTTCATCGGCATCTTTTCGCGTTAAAACTGATTAAGTCAGTGTTTGTGTTGCAAGTACGTTTTCTTTCATTTTTCACTTAAGCTGGCACGTTCAATCTGCCTCAAGAATGATTTAAAGTTAGGGGAAGTGACGGCAAAGGTGGTAGGGATGAGAATGGCACCTGTACACATGTGACACACGGCCGCCCTCCTAGCCACTCCTGAAAGTTGATTCTACAATAAAATAAAAATAAAAAGAGGAATAACCTTGGAGGTCAATCATCACCCCGAAAGTGGATAGTAGACATCATGTAGTATATATGTACCAAATTTCAGGTCAATAATTCAAACGGTTTGCAAGCTACAGGTGATTTAAAATCCTGGACAGACAAATGAACAGCCATGGTAGCGTATTATATAAGATGATGATGTACTGGGTTGAGAGGAGGTGCGTCAATTTGAAGTTTATAGCTCTGTCGTTTACAAACACAAATAACAGCCCTTGTGTCTGCTTTGGGGGTACCAGCAACTATTTTTCCCCCTAATACCAGTATGACCTATACAGCCTCTAATTCAGCTTTCTCTAATTTTATTTTTGTTTCCTTTTGTGCATAAGCCAAGTGTGCTTTGGCTGCTTCTTCTCAGGCCCTAGGTATAGCAGTGGCTGCTTCAGGGGTATTGTACAAGTGTTTTGTGGAACATGCAGCCTAGGACCTAACATTTAGTGGAACTGTCTTCCATTGTTTGCGCTCAAAATATACAGTACTAGTTTCCTAATGTAAAGCTGTCCTTTCACTATTCTGGCTGGCATACAGACTATGTGCTTTGGCAGGCAGATAAACACCTTTCTTTATTGAAATCTCTATAGACCATTGTTTCTTTGTCCACGTTCTTATTGGTATTAAACAGTGAAACTAAAATGAAGAAAAAAGATGCAAAGCACTAAGTGGCTTTATATTAAACAAACTTATTGTTCAGATTTAAATTACTGTGCTGTTATTCCCAAATTATTAACCCACTAAGAGTTACTTCTGTCTGCAAATATGTATAAAAGTAAAGGTAACTTTAAAGTAATACATATGGATGATGCTGTTACAAGCATGAAGATAAGGGTAGGTGATAGTGGATTGCAACTGGTGTGCTTCTGTGCACATGAACAGCAGCCTCCATGATTCTAAACTAACTTCCTGATCACCTCACATAAATATTGTGTAATGCTGAGTTGGCATAAGGTAGATAACAAAGGAAGAGAGTGTGATAAAGTAATTTGTCTGGGAGAAAAGCAATATCTCAAAGCAGTTTTACAAGTGCAAGAAGCCAAGAAGGAAGTGTTTAAGTAAGCTGCAGAATGAGGAAATGAAGAAAATGTGTTTAGGATCACAAAGCAGACAGCAAAAGAAAGTATATTGCACGTGTGAATTATTGAATAATGCTGAATGGAACACTGATAGTAATGAGATTAATGATATCTGAAAGAATAACATGAAGAAGCTGGTAAATCAGGAGAATGAATAGGATTAAGAAATTCATTGTGAAAACCCAGAAGAACCAAGCTGTAAGTTTTCAAACACAGAGTCGTCCAAACACTGAAAGCACTAAAAATAGATAAATAAATGGAAATGGAAGGTCCTGGAGTTGAATGGTTTACAGACCTGTATAATATATTTTTGTGTGAAAGCAGGATTCCTGACGATTAAGAAAAGAAGGGTGTTCAGTCTAATATACAGTAAAGAAAAGGTGATCCATTGGTGTGTGGACCTTTGATTGAGCAATCAAGCAGCTTTTCAGGCAAGTAATGAAGGTGGTTGAGAGAGTCCATAGAAGAGATTCTGAATCAAGTCACAGCAGTCTGGTAAGGGCGAAACAAGTGTGATCTTTGTTGTTAGGCAAATGCAGGAGAAACTAACAGACATAAGGCAATAAGCTACATTATGCACAGTGGTTGATAGTATTCGTATAAGGGGATGAATAGGGTCTGTGGCAACATTAGTGAAAAAGAAGCTGGTGGAAAGGATAGCAGATATGAATAGTGAGTGTGTTGAGGTAAAGATGGAGCTGCATTGGGGATCCGTTCCAAGTCTGTTACTCTTTGTGGTAGTGATAGGGATGCTTTCTTCGCTTTCTGTAAAGGAATAACAATTTGATACCCTCCCTTGTTTGAAGAAAAATGTAACTGGAACTAAAGTGGAAATACATGACCACCTTGCTCTGTATACTTCATCCCATTTAAAATTGCTGATCAGTTTTACGTGTTCACTTTAAATTGTTTTACTAGTATGGCAGGTTAAACAGATGTCCATAACATGTAGCTGTGAACAATTTCCCTTTACAGTAGATTCCAAGATGTAGACACAAACTAGTATTAAACTGTCTGAAGTCTTTCATTTTGATTAGTTTTATTAGTTCAAATTTCATTTCACAAATAGTAGGCAGGGGACACCAGTTTCCATAACAAAATCCTTCCTTCCTTAGCAAAAATGTGTTTTTGTGGCATCCCGTGTAGAGGGAATGTGAACACCAAACCACACACTATTTGTTGTCATAGTTAGAGACCGAACAGGACCAGTAGGAGAGATTTAAGACACAGAGCTACAGACAAAATATTGGGTTTCCACAAAAAGGTGCACTTTATTTACATGTGTAGGGACAAAACAGAGTCATGTGGGCTTTATAATACAGCCCGTAGGCTATAACACACAAAAATCAATAAAGAAAAAATTGGTATTTACAGTAATTACAGTTAAATCCAATGTCCCCAAATCAAAAGAAAAACTCTGATAGGCGGTCTTCATTTCAATTGGGCCATCCCAGTAGCCATGGGCGTCCTGCAGTGTGGTCCTGATGTAGCAAAATTAAAATGTTTTCAGAAGCACACGCTTGCACTTCAGATGTTTAAAAAGGTGTGAAAGCTAAAGGGTTAAATGGTTAAAAGTCTGAGAAAAGTGCCTTACTTCAGAAAACTGTTTTCTTAGGGATGCAGCTATATGCTGAAGGCTAAGGTCACAGCATGTCCTGCTCTGCAGAACAAGTAGGCTATAAATGTCATACACCGAATTCAACGTTGATGGCTAAAAGGCAAGCAGCTGCACATGCCCAGGTGAATTATTATCTAGTTGCCATATTTTTGTAGCCAGTAAGATATATTCTTTTATATTACTAGGGGGCTCTGCCCCCTGCTCGCTTCGTTCGCCCACCCTTGGTTTTGGTTTACCGGATATACAATTTAAAGAGAGTGTTATTTTCATGGGAATTGTTACATATGCATTATTTTCACTTTTACTTTTGTTAAAACAAAATTTGGAATTAACTTTTCTTCAAGATCGCATTGAATTTTGATTCCGTGTTTGCACTTATATTGTGACAACGCAACGTATAAACTGCCTGTGAGTGAATATCGTTTCTTTATCTCTAATAAATAAAACGACTTTCTCAAATGTTTGTCCATGCTCTTCTTTTTCGCTTTGTCGTTGATGTGTCAT
Organism: Erpetoichthys calabaricus; assembly: GCF_900747795.2. Taxonomy (NCBI): domain Eukaryota; kingdom Metazoa; phylum Chordata; class Cladistia; order Polypteriformes; family Polypteridae; genus Erpetoichthys; species Erpetoichthys calabaricus. The sequence goes on from NC_041394.2 coordinate 245,315,362, forward strand.
CTACAACGTTTAAAATTATTGTCCTGATAAAATTTATAAGAGCTGAGAGCGCAGGAAGTGTGTCTGACAAAAGCATTCACACAACTGAGATTAGATGACCGTAGTCTTGTTTGAAAATAGTTGTAAGTAGGGCGTGACTTGAAAGAATCTCATGTTAAAAGTCTCTGTCTCACGGGACTTCATACCGCAACAACGTTTTTTGAATCTTTTAATTCTCGCTGGCAACACGAATTAGACGATCTACAATTCTCCGATTTAAAGTTTAAAATCTGTACAATGTATTCGATCTCTTTTCGCTGTTCCGTTATTTCACCGAGTAATAATTTCCATTTGTTTGCGCTAATGCGATCTTTCCAATCCTTTTTTTGAGACTTTGGAATTTTTGTACTTTCATTATCTCTAACCTGCTGTGCTGTGTACCGTGCCAACATTTTTGAATTATTTACGACGTTCTACTTTATCTACTCTTTGTCCTTTATTTCCGGCCCCAGGCATGGTTAAATCTCTTTCTTGCGGGACGTATAACGCTGCTCGCGTTGTGAAGGGGGGGCTGAACGCATGCGATGGAGATGCGGTCAGATCAGCTGCTGTCTTGCTGCTGGCAAGCTGCGTGTTTTGCTTGTTGCTCTACGCGTCGATCATTTAAAAGCCTGTATAGCAGCTGTCCTTTTGCCACTTTGTGTCTCTGCCGCTTGCGTTGTGGTTTAGCTGAACAAACGCTAAGGAGATATGGTCGGATCATCTGCTGGCTTGCTGCTGCTGGCGAGCTGCGTGCTCTGCTTGTCGTGCTGCACATTGGTATGTAAATGCCTGTACAGCAGCTGTTCTTTTGTCTCACTGCCTTGTCTCGCGTGACGTCAAAGTGTCTTCCAAGAAGATCACGTCTCATCTCTCTCGTTTCCCTCCCAATATATTTTTTTAATAATGGAGAGATAACTGTTCTGTTAACTGCAGGGATCTCCCGTTTCGCTAAAAGAAATAAAGACAAATGTCAAACTTTGTCCTGCCTGCTTCTTTGGGGTGATTATTTATATGGATTAAATGTATTCCACAAAGGTAAGTGCCTTTTTACTAAGTGCAAGTTGTTTCAAATTAGCCTTAAAACCTTTTTCTTTCAACAGGCACATTTGTGTAAAATAATTCAGAGCCTAGGTAAGTGCACACTTCCTGAGATTTTTACATAAATTGTAGCTTTTTATTACTCATGTTTAAACAATGCAAGCAATATACATGAAAATTCACTGCGTATCTACTATAAAAATTAGTTACATCAACATATTTTAAAGTGGTGGAGATGCCAGGAAATGTGGGTAAAAGACTTTTCCAAGTTTGAACCTAGACATTTCTTCGCAGGAAATACATATACTTTGAGGTGCCAGAACAGTTTAAAAACTACACTGATTATAGAGTGAAACGAAGATAAGTACATTAATCCAAATTTTTGTTTTTGTACAGATTGAAATACATCCATTTTTATGAGCCTTGGATTGTATTTTAAATGTTTCAGTATTGATGCTATCAGAAAGGTGAAAGTTCTTTCTCCTTTTAGTAGGCTATTCACCATCACCTTTCAAAGAAAAACACATGCTCTGAAAATAAAAACAATTCCATATATTTACACTGTCAGACCATTTAAACTTGCACATTTTGCTGAAATTTGCAAACATTTTTTATATATATACAAACTGCAACAAGGCAAAAGAACATTGGAAGCATGTAGTATCCATTAAATCAGGAGGAACAGCGGCATGTGAGCATTGTGAGGTCAAAAGCAATTCAATGTGCCTGCACTAAATGTAAAGTGTCCTTGTTATCCATGGCAAACCAATAATCATTAGGGGGATATTACTTTTGGGTTGTTTAATCCAGAGATGTGCATTAGTTGTCCTACACTTGAGTAATAACCAACTTAAATACAATAACACAGAGTGCCCCATAAATCATTTTATTTAAACTCCAGTATCTTAACACTAGAATTCCTGAAGCTTACGAAAAAACTTGTAATCCCAGACCACCTTAAATTCCCTTGAACCTCCTCATCAGAGGTGTCTTCTGTTTTGCAAATTTGTCGTGTGGCAGCAGGCAGCTATCAAATTCACCACGACGCAGCTTTAGTCATACACCAAGTTCTCCCAGCTCAAATCTATGTTTATGTGGGTGTGAGGGACTTTGAAGTGTGTAGGGTAATATGTCTACAACAATCTGTGTAAATGGTGGATAACAGGAAATGTGGGGAAAGAAATGTTGAACACGTAACTAGAACGGAAACTTTTTTTTCATGCTCTACTAATAATTGGCCAAATGCTGATGTGAAGTGTATAATGTGTGAAGACTGAAGTCCAAATATCAAATAAACACTTTCACAAAACAAGTGCACTTTTTTTTTCTAGAATTTAACCAAAGTAAAAGAATTTGGGATAGGGTACGACACACACACATATACGTCTGATTAGCTAGTGCAGAGGTTAGAACTGCTGTCTCCAAGTTGAGAGGTTGCAGGTTTGATTGGAGGATGGGATAGCAGGTTGCCTGCTGCTTGTGCTGATTGACACATTTGTAAAACAAGAGATACTGATGAGGGAATTTTAAGGTGGCCCAGGATTATGAGTTTTTTCGTAGGTTTCAGGGTCTAGTCTTATCAATAATATGTGATACATATAACTGGCTTTTTTGAGCAACTGTGCAAGTCCCAACTATAGTGCAAGGCTGCAGAGCTAAACAGTTGCTCAAGATTAGTACCTAGTGGACAATTTACAGTAGTAAAATGACCAAGATACAATTGTCATTGTCCCCTGAAACTAGGATTAAGCATGGGGTGGGGTCACAAATATTTTCAAGTTTCTCATAAATTGACGGAAGCCAGTTGTCTCATTAGGCTTTAAACCAGTTAACACCTTTAATTCTTGCATCTAAAGGTTACATGTTTTGACAGTCACTGTACCTTGATAGATTTGTCATGTTTTTGAACCATGTAAATAACCCTTGATTAGTCATGAAAAAGAAATCATTTTCAACTATTCTATGCTTTGTTCCTTGCAACTGACACTAGTAATTTTTAGTTGGTTTATCAGTAACACAGTAGTTCATCACTCACTGTTAATACTGTAACAGCCAGCAGATGAAAACACTTGCAGATTAAGTTGGTTATCTGCCTGTGATGGTCAGAGTAGCAAGGCAGCATAGCATGGAACCAGCTATCTTGAGTAATGATGAACATTCCAGAGAAACCCAACTTTTGCACAGGGGGTTGGGTGCGAGAGGTCTGGTATAGTAACACCAATATTGTCAGACATTTTAGTGTTTTGATAGTAAGCTCTTAGTGTTTACTTCCTATGTTAAGCAGGCCCCTGGGAAGATAAAAGGAGCTGGGGTTCCTCACATGCTGGAGAGCACATTATGGATAAATTGCACAGTTTTAAAGAATAGTAATGAGAACAACGAACAGTGAGGTGAGCCAGGACTTTCTGTGGTGGCCCTGTGACTCTGCTGAAGTTTTGTTTTAGACTTTTGTTTTAAAAATATCTTTCCATCTTGTGAATAATTATGTCTCATACTCAAAAACTTCTAGTCTTTGAAAGAATCCTGGCAAAGCTATCGTGGAAGCACTGGATGAGATGGAGTCATTGCACAGGAAAAGGTATGTGCACATCAATGATTACCAAATAAGCACCAGTGTTGACATGTGCAGTCTTTAACATTTGGTTGGCTCCTTTGGCTGCAAGTTTTTTTTTCTAATCTCTTTCCCAATTAGTAACTGTACCTCTAATTGATCTCCATATTTAAGTAACTGGCCTCCCTAAGAAATTTACAGATTTTTTTTAAATTACTGAATTTCTTTTGTCATTTTATTTGCATTTTTTTTCTCCTGAGATTTCTTCCTTAATTATGGCTTAATAATCATACATGGATAGATCCCTGAACATTTAAAGACTTGTGGAGAAGGAACCAAGAACTGATTTTAGGGCAAAAAGAAAAAAAAGAAACAGGGGTGTTAAATTTGGTGATAGTTCCTGCAACCTGCACAGGCCAGAAGTAAAGGTCTCTCAATGTATAACGTTCACAAGCAGACCTTGGAGGAAACTACTGGTTTTACCTCCTATTAAAAGTTATTAAAAAGAGGGGACTGGTTAATCCACTTAGACTTGCAGCTGAGGTATTTTTCTACCAGTCACCACATTTGCATTGTGTAGGAAATAATAGGATTAAATATAAGTTTTGCATATCAGAGGGTGCGTTTGGAAAATATCTTGGAAACAGTATCCGGGATGATTAAAATAGGTTATAATGAGAGATCTAACCACGAATGTAAAGGCCTGAGTATAAAGGCTGTTTGGGGTAGCAGTTTTCAAATAAGAGAGTAATGGGAATTGCATGTATATTGTTTGGAGCGGCTTAAGGGAGGGGATAGACAAGGGCCAGGGGCAGCCCTGACAGACTATTGTCATTGGGAAAAGAAGAGGCATGTCAAAATTGTTAAGGACAACTTTTGTGGGTGTCAAGTATAAGGTCTGGAACACATTGTCTGGAACACCATCCAAAGATATGAGCAATTTAATCTGTAGACAGCTTATTCAGCATCAGTAGATGATATTGCCATCATGTACTGGTAGGCTAAAAATATTTTGATAAAATACAAATGCCACAACTGGACACAGTCAGTACAGTGAAGGCGGACAAACACCTGATGCTCTCTAAAGTTCAAGATGCTTTAAACTCTTCACACAGTAGGAAAGCCGCCAGCCCAGACGGATACTCCCTGACATTCTATAAATGGTTTTTCTTTAATTTAGGACTGTTAATGCTAGTAATATTTGTGGATTCTAGAGAACTTAATATTCTATCAAAAACACTGTCAGGTGTCAATCACTGTATTTCCAAAATGAATAAAGCTGCATGTATGTGGAGGAATGAGAGAATGAATCTTCAGATATTCTGTTGTCTCACGCGACGTTTCAAGAGTGTTCCATGTCTACAACGATCATTGTAAATGTAGGATGACAGGGAATGCGAGGTGAGAAATGTTGAACACACAACTAAAACAGAAACTTTTTTTTCATGTTGTAGTAATAATGACAAAATGTTGATGTGAAGTGTATAATGTGTGAAGACTGAAGTCCAAATATCAGAGAAACACTTTTACAAAAGGTATAACAAAAGAAAGGCTTTTTTTTTTTTTCTTTCAAGAATATAACCGAAAAAAATAATAATTGTTCAATTTACATGTTGCAGTCAATGTGTAAAAAAAAAAAAATGAAGCCCAAATTTCAATCAATACGAAGTAGACATGTCCACTTGGCTGGTGCAAAGGTAAGAACAGCTGTCTCATAATCAAGAGGTTGCAAGTTCAATCCCAGCTTCTCTCTACATTTACCATTTTGAGTAGTTGGGTGCTGTTATTATTACTATTATATAGTACAGTGCATCCGGAAAGTATTCACAGCGCATCACTTTTTCCACATTTTGTTATGTTACAGCCTTATTCCAAAATGGATTAAATTCATTTTTTTCCTCAGAATTCTACACACAACACCCCATAATGACAATATGAAAAAAGTTTACTTGAGGTTTTTGCAAATTTATTAAAAATAAAAAAACTCAGAAATCACATGTACATAAGTATTCACAGCCTCTGCTCAATACTTTGTCGATGCACCTTTGGCAGCAATTACAGCCTCAAGTCTTTTTGAATATGATGCCACAAGCTTGGGACACCTATCCTTGGCCAGTTTCGCCCATTCCTCTTTGCAGCACCTCTCAAGCTCCATCAGGTTGGATGGGAAGCGTCGGTGCACAGCCATTTTAAGATCTCTCCAGAGATGTTCAATCAGATTCAAGTCTGGGCTCTGGCTGGGCCACTCAAGGACATTCACAGAGTTGTCCAGAAGCCACTCCTTTGATATCTTGGCTGTGTGCTTAGGGTCGTTGTCCTGCTGAAAGATGAACTGTCGCCCCAGTCTGAGGTCGAGCGCGCTCTGGAGCAGGTTTTCATCCAGGATGTCTCTGTACATTGCTGCAGTCATCTTTCCCTTTATCCTGACTAGTCTCCCAGTCCCTGCCGCTGAAAAACATCCCCACAGCATGATGATGCCACCACCATGCTTCACTGTAGGGATGGTATTGGCCTGGTGATGAGCGGTGCCTGGTTTCCTCCAAACGTGACTGGCATTCACACCAAAGAGTTCAATCTTTGTCTCATCAGACCAGAGAATTTTCTTTCTCATGGTCTGAGAGTCCTTCAGGTGCCTTTTGGCAAACTCCAGGTGGGCTGCCATGTGCCTTTTACTAAGGAGTGGCTTCCGTCTGGCCACTCTACCATACAGGCCTGATTGGTGGATTGCTGAAGAGATGGTTGTCCTTCTGGAAGGTTCTCCTCTCTCCACAGAGGACCTCTGGAGCTCTGACAGAGTGGCCATCGGGTTCTTGGTCACCTCCCTGACTAAGGCCCTTCTCCCCCGATCGCTCAGTTTAGATGGCCGGCCAGCTCTAGGAAGAGTCCTAGTGGTTTCAAACTTCTTCCACTTACGGATGATGGAGGCCACTGTGCTCATTGGGACCTTCAAAGCAGCAGAAATTTTTCTGTAACCTTCCCCAGATTTGTGCCTCGAGACAATCCTGTCTCTGAGGTCTACAGACAATTCCTTTGACTTCATGCTTGGTTTGTGCTCTGACATGAACTGTCAACTGTGGGACCTTATGTAGACAGGTGTGTGCCTTTCCAAATCATGTCCAATCAACTGAATTTGCCACAGGTGGACTCCAATTAAGCTGCAGAAACATCTCAAGGATGATCAGGGGAAACAGGATGCACCTGAGCTCAATTTTGAGCTTCATGGCAAAGGCTGTGAATACTTATGTACATGTGCTTTCTCAATTTTTTTATTTTTAATAAATTTGCAAAAATCTCAAGTAAACTTTTTTTACGTTGTCATTATGGGGTGTTGTGTGTAGAATTCTGAGGAAAAAAATGAATTTAATCCATTTTGGAATAAGGCTGTAACATAACAAAATGTGGAAAAAGTGATGCGCTGTGAGTACTTTCCGGATGCACTATATGCTTCATCAGAGTTGTTTCCCCAGGGTCAGAGAGAGAAAGCAGTCAAGATGTATGCTGTACTTGATGACCAGAGCAATTGCTCACTTACCCGGTCAGAGTTTTTTGAACTGTTTGATGTTCACAGTCAACCTTACTCATATTCACTTAGAACTTGCACTGGAATAACTGACATGTCTGGGAGAAGAGATAGATAGATAGATACTTTATTAATCCCAAGGGGAACTTCACGTACTCCAGCAGCAGCATACTGATACAAAAAAAACAATATTAAAGATTGATAACAATCCAGGTAAAAACAAACAATAACTTTGTATAATGTTAATGTTTACCCCCCCGGGTGGAATTGAAGAGTCGCATAGTTTGGGGGAGGAACGATCTTCTCAGTCTGTCAGTGGAGCAGGACAGTGACAGCAGTCTGTCGCTAAAGCTGCTCTTCCGTCTGGAGATGACACTGTTTAGTGGATGCAGTGGATTCTAAATAATTGATAGGAGCCTGCTAAGCGCCTGTCGCTCTACCACAGATTTCAAGCTGTCCAGCTCCATGCCAACAATAGAGCCTGCCTTCCTCACCAGTTTGTCCAGGCGTGAGGCATCCTTCTTCTTAATGCTGCCTCTCCAGCACACCACCGAATAGAAGAGGGCGCTTGCCACAGCCGTCTGATAGAACATCTGCAGCATCTTATTGCAGATGTTGAAGGACATCAGCCTTCTAAGGAAGTATAACCGGCTCTGTCCTTTCTTACACAGAGCATCAGTATTGGCAGTCCAGTCTAATTTATCATCCAGCTGCACTCCCAGGTATTTATAGGTCTGCACCATCTGCACACAGTTACCTCTGATGATCACGGGGTCCATGAGGGGTCTGGGCCTCCTAAAATCCACCACCAGCTCCTTGGTTTTGCTGGTGTTCAGGTGTAGGTGGTTTGAGTCGCACCACTTAACAAAGTCCTTGATTAGGTCCCTATACTCCTCCTCCGGCCCACTCCTGATGCAGCCCATGATAGCAGTGTCGTCAGCGAACTTTTGCACGTGGCAGGACTCCCGAGTTGTATTGGAAGTCCGATGTATATAGGCTGAACAGGACCGGAGAAAGTACAGTCCCATGTGGCGCTGTGTTGCTGACCACAATGTCAGACGTGCAGTTCCCAAGACGCACATACTGAGGTCTGTCTTTAAGATAGTCCACGATCCATGGCACCAGGTATGAATCTACTCCCATCTCTGTCAGCTTGTCCCTAAGGAGCAGAGGTTGGATTGTGTTGAAGGCACTAGAGAAGTCTAGAAACATAATTCTTACAGCACCACTGCCTCTGTCCAAGTGGGAGAGGGATCGGTGTAGCATATAGATGATGGCATCCTCCGCTCCCACCTTCTCCTGATGTGCAAACTGCAGAGGGTCGAGGACGTGTTGAACCTGTGGCCTTGGTTGGTGAAGCAGCAGCCTCTCCATGGTCTTCATCACATGTGATGTCAGAGCAACAGGCCGGAAGTCATTCAGCTCACTAGGATGTGATACCTTTGGGACTGGGGTGATGCAAGATGTTTTCCAAAGCTTCAGGACTCTCCCCTGTTCCAGGCTCAGGTTGAAGATGCGCTGTAGAGGACCCCCCAGCTCCGATGCACAGACTTTCAGCAGTCGTGGCGATACTCCATCTGGACCCACTGCTTTGTTGGTACGAAGTCTCCTCAGCTCTCTGCTCACCTGCGCTGTTGTAATTGTGGGTGGGGATGTCTCTCCTATGCTGGTATCAGCAGAAGGATGCGTGGAGGGTGCAGTACTCAGAGGTGAGAGTGAGAGTGGGTTAGGGTGGTCAAACCTGTTAAAGAAGTTGTTTATTTGGTTTGCTCTCTTCACGTCTCTCTCGATGGTGGCACCCCGCTTCAAGCTGCAGCCAGTGATGATCTTCATCCCATCCCACACTTCCTTCATGCTGTTATTCTGTAACTTCTGCTCCAGCTTTCTCCTGTACTGCTCCTTCGCCACCCTGAGCTGGTCTCTAAGTTCCTTCTGAACGCGCTTGCGCTCATGCTGATCACTGCCTTTAAAAGCCCTTTTCTTCTGGTTCAAAAGGCCTTTGATGTCACTTGTAATCCATGGCTTGTTGTTAGCATAGCAGCGTATAGTTCTTACTGGAACTACAATGTCCATACAGTAATTGATTTAGTCAGTAGTGCAGTCAACAACCTCCTCAATATTCTCACTATGTTATTCCTGCAGGATATCCCAGTGTGTAGTTCCAAAGCATTCTCTCAGAGCCTTCTCTGCCTCAGGGACAACTTCCTGAATGAGCGTGTGGTTGTAGGTAGGACCCTCACTCTTGGTTTGTAGTGAGGCTGAAGCAGAACCAGATTATGATCTCCCTTCCTAAGCGCAGTCAGCGGGGTAGCGCTGTATGCGTCTTTAACGTTTGCATACAGTAAATCAATAGTCTTATTTCCCCGGGTGTTACAGTCCACATACTGGGAGAAGCCGGTAATGTTTTGTCCAGCGTCACATGATTAAAGTCTCCAGCGATTAGCACAAGTGCCTCAGGGTGCTGCATTTGTAACTTAGCAACAGCAGAATGGATGATGTCACTCGCTGTCTCCACGTCCGCCCGAGGAGGGATGTAAACAATAACAACAATGACGTGTCCAAACTCTCTGGGCAAGTAATAGGGACGCAAACTTAAGGCCAACAGTTCGACGTCCCTGCAGCAAGTGGAGACTTTGACGTTAACATGTCCAGAGTTACACCACCGTGTATTAACATAGAGAGCGAGTCCCCCTCCTTTGTGCTTCCCGCAGGTACTTGCATCTCTGTCCACTCTAACTGTGCTAAACCCAGGTAGCTCCACATTAGCATCTGGGATCTGGGTGGTAGTTAGCCACGTTTTGCAAAAGCACAACAAACTGCATTCTCTGCAGGTTCTGACATTTTTCACCAGCGCAGCCAGTTCGTCGATCTTATGGGAAATGTGAACTCACTATCAAATGATCACAGAAGGCACTGAAGGCTTAAAACTCCACTTTCTCGCAAGCTGCTTCATTTTTAGCTTAGTGCCGGTTCTGCTGCCACAATACCGCCTTCTTACCTCGTCGGTTAAATAGGGAACCACACCGGCACTGCCATTTGTTCTCAGCGCTCAAAGTTGAGTACTTGAATAGACGAGTCTCGGCCTGTAAAAATCCAGGGAACGAATCCACATAAAATAAAGTCCTAGGAGTGATCAATAAAAAAGAGAAAAATAAAAGTAGAAAAATAAAGTCGTACACGGAGCTGCTGAAAAGGCTGCCACTGTCAGCGGCGCCTGAGTCGTACTCGAGAAGGCTTCTGGATTGAATCAGTCAGTGAAAGAATCAACTTGGCTCTACCACCACTCATCAAACGCAATCAGATACCTGACAAAAGGTCAGAAATCCCAACTCCAAATATTGCTATGTATCATCCCCATCTAAAATCTGTGGCAAAATACATCCCCGAGATTGACCCTGACGTGGAAATCCTCCTTTTGCTAGGGAGAGACATTATACAAGCACACAAAGTCAGACAGCAGATCAACGGTCCCCGTTATGCACCCTTTGCACAGAAGCCAGATCTAGGTTGGGTCCTTATTGGTGAGGTATGCCTTCAAGGTGCACACAAGCCAAGTGTGAGCTCATTTAAGACTAACATTTTATTCAATGGGTGACCAACTTCCCTCACTTCATGTGAAAGTTTAATTCATCTTCAGGAAGGGAAGCGCCATGGCGGGGAGAAACAAAACATCAGCAGTGTATATGGAAAAAGTACTTCAGAGTACAGCATTGGGCGCACAGTGTTCAATCATACAATAAATGACAATGATCTGGCTCCATCAATTGAAGATTTAATGTTTTTAAATATTATGGACCGTGAAATGTATAGGGACGACGTCAACAGTTGGGTAGCCCCACTCCCATTTAAAGTGCCCAGACAAAGACTCCCTAACAACTGTGATCAAGCTATGACTCGGCTTGCCTTTCTGAACCACACACTGAATCGCAAACCTGAGATGAGAGATCAGTTTCTGACCTTTATGGGTAAAATTCTTGAAAATGATCATGCAGAGCTAGCACCAACTCTGGTGAACAATGAAGAATGCTGGTATTTGCCATTTTTGGGGGTCCACCATCCTAAGAAACCCAATCAGATTAGGGTTGTCTTTGATTCGAGCGTTTGGCATCTGGATGTTTCATTGAACAATGTGCTGCTTAAAGGCCCAGACCTCAACAACAGTTTGTTAGGAGTTTTGATCTGCTTTAGAAGGGAGCAAGTAGCATTTACAGCAGACATTCAACAAATGCTCTACTGTTTTATTGTGAGAGAGGACCATAAAAATTTCTTAAAATTCCTGTGGTATAGAGACGACATGTCTAAGGACATTGTGAGGTACAGGATGAAAGTTCATGTCTTTGGCAACAGTCCTTCACCAGCAGTTGCCATTTATGGACTTAGAAGGGCAGCTGAAGCAGATGAGCAGGAACATGGCACAGACGCACGGCAGTTTGTTGAGAGACACTTTTATGTGGATGGTGGGCTTATGTCCTTGTCTTCAGATGAAGAAGCTATTGACCTCTTAAAAAGGACTAAAGAGCCACTCACTGATTCAAATATTCATTTGCACAAAATCGCTTCTAACAGTCCAGTTGTCATGCAAACCTTTCCCTCAGAGGATCATGCTGAAGGCATGAAGGACTTAGACTTCAGGGATGATACGGAGGCCAGTCAGCACAGTTTGGGACTTTGCTGGGAAATAGCAGCAGACACCTTTACATTCAAAATGTCCACAAGTGATAAGCCATTCACACGGCGAGGTGTTTTATCCATGGTTAATAGCCTTTTTGACCCACTTGGTTTGGTTGTTCCAGTGACTACAGGGTAGGGCTTTGCTGCAATGTCTGTGATTGGGACACACCATTGCCAGAACAAAAACGACCGGAATGGGAAACTTGGAGGAATTCACTACAACATTTGCAACATCTGCATATTCCACGTATGTATACTACCAGCTGTATTATCTAATGCAGCACGCAAGGAGCTTTGTGTGTTTTCTGATGCGTCTACTAAAGCTATTGGGGCTGTGGTCTACATTAGAAGTATTAGCAAAGAGGGGAAAATCGATGTGGGCTTTGTCTTTGGAAAAGCTAGGCTGGCTCCTCTATCTGAGCCTACTATTCCTCGGCTTGAGCTGTGTGCTGCGGTAATGGCAGTGGAAATTACAGAGCTCATCTTCCATGAAATAGACTTACAGCTGGACACGGTTAAGTTTTACTGTGACAGCAAAGTTGTCTTAGGCTACATACGCAATCAGACTACACGTTTCTATGTGTATGTGCACAACAGAATTCAGCGCATTCGTCAGTCAACAAAGCCAGAACAGTGGTTCTATGTACCTTCGAATGAAAACCTAGTAGATCATGCATCTAGGTCCATCAGTGCGTCACATCTGGCAGAGACAATATGGTTTACTGGACCAGCTTTCCTCTACAAACACCATGACAATCAACAAGAGACATCAGTGTTTTTTGAACTTGTGAACCCTGAGAAAGATGCTGAAATATGGCAGATAGTTACAAACTGTGCTACTCATATTCGAGTAAAAGAAGGGCTGACCACTAACTGCTTTGTAAGATTCTCTACCTGGGACTCATTAGTTAGAGCTATAGCCCTCCTTATTCACATTGCTCGCTCCTACATGGCAGCTCAAAACATCACTGAATGCAGAGGCTGGCACTACTGCTTTAAACCACGTACACCTAATGAACTTTCTCAGGCTTCAGATACCATCATTAAGTCCGTCCAGACTTAAACATATATGAAGGAGCTAAGCTTTCTCGATAACGGGAAAACTGTAGATAAAAACAGTTCACTTTTTAAACTCAACCCCAAAGTGGATGAAGGCCTTATCAGGATTGGTGGCCGGCTTAGAAATGCACAACTGGAGAGTGGTGAAAAGTATTCACTCATCTTGCCTAGACAGCATAATATTTCTGTGTTGTTAGTACACTACTATCATGAACATGTGAAACATCTGGGCCGTCACTTTACAGAGGGAGCTCTTAGAGCTGCAGGCCTGTGGATAGCTGGAGGCAAGAGACTTGTCAGCACTATTAGAAGACTGGCATCCTTCAACATCTGCAGTAAGATGCTGCAGATGTTCTATCAGATGGTTGTGGCGAGTGCCCTCTTCTACGCAGTGGTGTGCTGGGGAGGCAGCATTAAGAAGAAGGATGCCTCACGCCTGGACAAACTGGTGAGGAAGGCAGGCTCTATTGTTGGCATAGAGCTGGACGGTTTGACATCCGTAGCAGAGCAACGGGCACTCAACAGGCTCCTATCAATTATGGAGAATCCACTACATCCATTAAACAGTGTCATCTCCAGACAGAGGAGCAGTTTCAGCGACAGACTGCTGTCACTGTCCTGCTCCACTGACAGACTCAGAAGATCATTCCTCCCCCAAACTGTGCGACTCTTCAATTCCACCAGAGGGGGTAAACGTTGAACATTATTCAAGTTATTGTCTGTTTTTTACCTGCATTTTTTATTACTCTTTAATTTAATATTTTTTGCTGCTGGAGTATGTGAATTTCCCCCTGGGATTAATAAAGTATCTATCTATCTATCTATCTATCTATCTATCTATCTATCTATCTATCTATCTATCTATCTAACATATGTGTGTCACCTGCCAAAAGCTCAGTGGAAAGGTGACAGAACAGCAAATGGCAGACTTACCTCTTGAACGTGTCACTGCAGCTCCACCATTCATGTATGTAGGAATGGATGTTTTTGGTTCTTGGACAGTGACTGTCAGGCGTACTAGAGGAGGATCAGCAGAACGTAAACGATGGGCAATTTTGTTTACATGTATGAGCACAAGAGCTGTGCATATTGAAGTGATGTCATCTCTGGATACTTCAAGCTGCATTAATGCCATGAGAAGATTTTTCACCATACGAGGGTCCGCAAAACAACTTAGATCAGATTGTGGTACAAACTTTGTAGGAGCATGTAAGGAGCTGGGATTTGTCAAAGATGAGACAAATCAAAACTTCAAGAGGTATCTTAACAAACAAGGTTGTGCATGGGAATTTAACCCTCCTCATTCCTCTCATATGGGAGGGGCCTGGGAGAGAGTGATAGAAGTGGCTCGTAGAATTCTAGACTGCATGTTAAAACAAGAGAACCTTTGTCTCTCTCATGATGTTCTGTGTACTTTGATGGCTGAAGTTACCGCTATTATGAATGCAAGGCCGCTAGTCCCTGTATGTACGGATCCTGACTCACCATTTATTTTGACACCTATTACACTTCTTACACAGAAGATTGGTAGTTCCATTCCGCCAGGAGAATTTACAGACAAGAACCTTTACAGAAGTCAGTGGAGAAGAGTACAAGCTCTTGCAGACAAGTTCTGGACCTGCTGGCGGCAGGAATATCTTTCTACATTTCAACAGCGTCACAAGTGGAATAAATGTCATCGGAACCTTTAAAAAGGAGATATTGTGCTTCTAAAAAATGATCACACTGCACAAAATAAGTGGCCAATGGCAGTGGTCAAAACAGTCTATCCCAGTGCAGATGGGAAAGTGCGGAAAGTAGAACTTAAAATTGCAGACCATGATATTTCAAGACATTACTGAGATAACTTCTGATGCAGGTCTCAGTAGTCTTGCTTTTGTCAACAGACATTTAAGAATGAAATAAGTTATCTGTTTAGTCTAGATTTAATACTGGCATCACAGATGCCAGGCGGGGAGTGTTCTGCCTTGCAGAATAGCTGTTTGATGTTCAAATGAATATTAATATAACCTTATGAATATTCATGTACATAGTTGTAAGGAAGCGGAAGTAGAATTACAGGAAGTCAGTAGTTAAGACAGCATGTTTCACGATTAGTCAGTGTTAGTCCCATCGAAGCAAAGCCTGTAAGTATTATTTTAAGTTAATTTGATAAGTATAGAGTGAAGTTATATTGTTTATTTAAATCAGTAATTATTTGTATTTTACTTCTTTTCAGTTTTAATCTAACTTCATTAAATCGAATTAAAATTGGAGCAAGGCGCTTCTTCTGACTCTATTAATCTTTTGTGAAGTAGAGTTTGGCTGCTGTTTAGTTTCTGGTTCAAACACCAAAGACAAGAACAGTACAAGTATTCTGATTTCTCTAGTCTTGTCACTATATTTGGAGTGAAATACCTTGGTAAAACATTATGTCCTAATCTGGGTTGGTTTAATTTTTAAATGGGTCTACTGTAGGAAACATTAATTTGACTTCAATGACATTGAGAATGACTGTTTTTTCAGTTCATAATTGAGACCTTTGACATTCCACCTTAAAATAACCTACCATTAATAACCTATTTTGTTATTAATAGTAATATTCATAATACAGATATTGAAATCTCATTTAGTTAGTTTTGGAATTTTCTGAAGAGTTGAATTTTCTCATGATGGTTTTTACCAGTTCACCGCAGTGTCACGGCCTCTGTGATTCTATCCAGCAGGGCACTCCAGGGACATACATACTGTAATTGTGTTTATTTTTCCTAACATGTTAGAAAATCAGTTACTGTATAGATAAACTTTGAAAATTGCTAATGTCCTGAAATTCATAAAGTTTGGAAGCTGATCAATATGAACAGAAACACCAATTAATTAATCCAGTCAAGACTTATTTTTCTACATGGAGATGCTATGATGGACGTCTTCCCGTGAATGTTAATACACATTTATAACATTCAGAAAGATTTTACATTGATTCTTCTGGCTAACACAAGATGAAGGTGCAGCCATCTATTAAAGTAATACTTCACCCAAGATAATAATTTTCATGTTTTTTACTGCATGATTGAAGTGGTGAATAAGGAAAAAAAATGTTTCTCTCTTCTCCAAGAGAACATGAGGTTGCAGTGTATTTCCTTGTGTCAAAGAGTGTTAATCTGTCAAATATTAGTTTTAATAATTTTATTGAATGCTGTTTACATAATGCATATTATAATTGCTATTTACTGTTGTACAAGGAAATTAAGTGCATTCTTGTCACATACATGTTATGAGTGTGCTCACTTCCTCTCAATAGATCACCTCCAAGCACACATGTGTTATCATACCAGCAACAGGAGGAAGAATGTGAGAGATCATTAATGAACAAAGACAGCAATTTACATCTAGGTATCAACACTCACTTGTGTCAAAAATGGCACTTGGTGATGGGATGCCAAGGTGAATTGACACCTCTGGCCCTGAAAAGTTACTGCAAAGGAAGGTGAGCAATAAAGTGAAGCATACAGCAAGTCTTCTTTCAAAATGACTGAATCTTTCAAAAACGTTTTGCTTTTTTCCTTCTTAAAAAATTGTATAAGGTGTTTTTGCAAGATGTTAAACATTTTTGTCTTGAAATGTGAACTTATTCTGTAAGTTTTTTTTGTAATGTTTTTTTTTTTCCTTCTTTCACGTTGGCAAACCCAGTCTGTATTAGCTCTACTATAAAATGCAAGGGAAAGCTAGTTATTTTTTTAAATCTATAACGCAATTTCACGTGGTAATTGAATATATACCAGAACTGTGAAGAAATAACTTTGCTTAAAGGACAGGGTCGCTATTTTGGGGGGTGTAGGGTTTATCGGACACTGGTCTAAATATGAAAACAGAAGGCACGGTGAAAACTGAAAGCTGGCAGACTAGGGAGGCATCTATTGTACACATGGCTCACCTCCATCCTGACTGCTTTAGACTTGGCAAGTTAATTTGCCATCTGATTTTTTGCTTGCTTCTTTGTACTAATATTTTAACATTTTTGAGACACAAGTGCCACCCATCTCCATTTTGTTACCTGTCTTCTAGTAGGCCTAAGAGAACTGATCTGCTGTAATGGTCACCAGCAGCACTCTCTGAACTAGTTAAGAGGTTTCTAGGACTGAAGATGATTAAAAATTGCACCTAACCTGGCTGGTACACACACGGATGTAACAAAGATGCAGTTATACTTGTTCAACTAGAGTGGCTGCTGCTGTACTTGGTCAGAGAGAGATTACTGGAGTGCAATACTTATTTTCTCAGAAAGTTTGTTGAACACATTGGTAAGGATTCTGTGCCTTAAATATCTTTTTATCAGTAAGAAGAAGAAAAATCTGTTTGCTGTTCAATGAGGAGTGTCTGAATAAGACTCTTCAACATGGATGAGCATCTCATCATATTGTCAACTTCATCTTTGTCTTGGTTCTATGATGACCTTACTAACATTTCACTAGGCCATTTGACTAGGGATCTACCCTAAGGACTTTGCAGCTTTTTTTTTTATTATTTTTTATAAAGTGTTCTGAAATGTTAGTTTATCCATAAATAGTTTTAGATATAATCCGTTGTTGTCGGTTATGCTTCCTTCATAATGGGAAGAAAATAGAAGAGTGAGCTCCTTCAGCACATGGTCAGTGCTACCCAGCGTCTTTTGTGCTGTCACCTCATCCTTGTGAATAGCATCGTTAGGGTGAAATTGTCTTCTGACACAAATTGCCAGACAGTGAATGAGATTCAGTGTAGTATTAGGCCAGGTTTATACTTCACGTGATGCATGCTGCAGCGGATGCTCCTGCTATGTAAGCGTTTTACTGTTTATACTTGTGCGCATACTTTACGGAAATCTGGAGGAATCCACCAGGTGGCAGTGTGAGATATCATCACGGCGAGAACAGTTTTGGCTTCGCTGTGTTGTGAATTGCCTGGAATGGCCATTAAATTCCGATGACACTTTACCGCAATATCTCTGAAAAGGATGTTTTAATGATTAAATCCATCAATCCAGCAAGCATTGGGCATGAGGCTGAAACAATCCCTGGACGGACATCAGCTCATTGCAAGGTGAATACAAGCACTCAAATACACTAGCGTTATTTTAGTGTCACCAAATCTCTGCATATCTTTGTAAGGAAACCGGAACACACTGTGGAAACCCAGCAGAAAAACATGCAAAGTCCAGGCAGAGAATACCAGTGACATGATTCCCTGCGAGACAGCAGTGCTACCGCTCTGCCACTGTGTCACCCCTATGTGTGTAATTATTAACAGTTTTCATTATTTAAATGAAATTAACGATTTATCTGTAAAATGTAACATACATACTTTAATGCATTTCATCAAATATAAATCTAAGGATTCTAAATGTGCAGAGAGTTGGAATATCATACATTTAATGTGTTCTGTGTGGCGATCTATTGCTGTTTGTTGTCAGGTCCGGAGGAAGCCCTAGAAAAAAAAGACGGCACAGAAGACGGTATGTGAGACTTTTAAAATGTATCGTGTCATTACGATCGGGAACATGCGACGCTTGAATATAAAAGCACCACGAATGTATTTGTATGTCTGCATTTTGCTTCACCACACTGAACCGTTCATGAAACATCGAAGCGTGCACATCGATCTCGTAGGATCTGCAAAGCAGCTTTCTGTCACATGTAGATAGTAACCAGAGACTCTGACGTCACATTCCAACTTTTAGCACACTGCGCCCATAACTTTTTGCTGGTACTGCAACTCGCACATGTCGCGTTAATTTCTGAGGACCTGCTCAGAGGACACGTCAAATGAACGCGTGGCAGCCATGATGCGGGCGCGTATGCGTTCTGAGCGTGAAGTATAAACGAGCCCTTAGGAGTGTGTGATGTGTATCGCCTATGATAATATCTTAAATTGTTGTGTTAATGATATGTGAGCTGAAATTACTAAATATGTCGCTCACTGCAAAAAACAATCAAAACATGCCTTGAGAGTCCATGCATTCACTGTTTCATGTAAACCTAGCAGGATAGACTATTGCACGTGTGGAAAACGAGGGCCTAAATGTGCAAGATCAAAGCACCCACAAGTTAAGCTAGAGTAGCTGCCTAAAATTGAGTGAGAAAACAGCACCAGGGTGTAAAACAGCCTTTCAATATGCATCATTATATTTAATTGCAAGACATGTATCATACTCAGTTGCATGGAGGTGGTTTGGCTTTAAATAGACTGATGTTGATCAAAAGTCAGTAGTCTGTTTGGACAAATTCCATTCAGACAAATTACGTAATTTGTTCAGATGTGTTTTTTTTGGGGGGGGTAAGCATATGCCTCTCGGCTGCATTTTATTTCACAGATTGTCTTGGTTGTGGGTCCTCAATTCCAAAAGTTTTTTTTTTCTTTCATTATTTAATATACTCGCACAGATCCCCCCACCTTCTCGCCCCGCTCCATCCCACCCCGATTTTGTGCTGCCTCCTTCTACAGCTTCTTTTGTCCCTCCTACGACAGATTCTTCTCAAAACTCACACACACACACATACTCGCACACCATCAGAGAAACACACTACTGATTAAGTGTCGGATCTCCTGTGTTAGCATCAGAAAAGACTAATAAATACCTAGGGCATTCACTGACTTTCTCTGGAGAAACATCAGCTTTACTCCGCAGATTTCACATACACAAACATGTCTTACCTCAAGCAAAAACTTGATTAGAAAAAAAAAAAGGAATTACTTGTCAGAATACATTTTGAGCATAGTGTACAATGGGTACATGAGCAAATTTTTATTATTATTAAAACATCAGTTATTTGTGAAGCAGCAATATTCTGATCATTTCCTATCATTGATAAGCATGCACATGAAACCACTCCACTCCAGTTTTCTCCACACAAAGATGGTCCATCTTTTACTCCGTCCTGATCTGCATTGATCATAAATAAAACTTTTGCCTTTAAGCAATAACAGAAGTCATTGCTCGGTCTTTCTGTCAATGATAAACTATGTTTCATGGGGAGATCAGCCCTAACAGATACAAATATCAATAGAAAAATATTGGTGTATGTGAATGCAATTCTATGTGATGCGTCTGTTAAAGTTAGAAAAAATAAAAAAAAATAAACTACGATCAAGATATTTGGAAGGTCAACTGCTGAAGTGGTGAATTTAGTTAGTACAGATCATCTAACAATGATTTTTGTTGTTCCTTGTTAGCATTATTTAATTTAAGAGAAGTCCAGGTTAGGAAGGGTAGGGAAAACTGAAGCTGCATGGTTGTTTCTGAATGTCTGTCATTGTTTAAAAATACAAAATGGTCAGAATATTACTGATTTACAAATAATTGATTTTTATCTCTGTATATTACAGTATAAACCACCACCCCAAAAACGCAAACGCCATTGGAAGACAAATAGCAATAAGCTCTTTGAACATGGGAAAGGTGCTATATAAATAAAATTATTATTCGAGTGAGCAATGTCTTGTGTTAAAATGAGAAGGGACGAGTAAATACCTAGAGTGGTTACTGTTGTCCTTTACTTGCAAAGCATTATTGGGCCAGTTTAACTGTAAAAAGAGCTAAACATCATTTATATGTGAAACAGGAATATTCTGATCATTTTCTATCCCAGATTTAGATATATAGATTCAGATATTTAATATCCATCATTTTAGTATATACTAACCATCCCTTTTGGCTCCACCCACATAGTAGTGAAACAGGACAGAGAGGAGGACCCTGCCGGGCTCCCTACTCTTGATGTCATGTTTCCCCCTCCCCTCTGCCTGCAGCCTCTGTCTCGGATTAGCACAAATATATCGCTTCTGCAAGCGAACTATGATTCTTAACGCGATGAGAGAAATCGCAGAATTAACCGGAATGTTCAAGCAAGTTATAGAAAAAAGCCTGATCTAAATCGGTTAAGTAGTTCTCCTGTGAAAAGCAGTGAGACAGACAGACAGACATTCGCTTTGCTCGCCAACCCATAAGCCAGCGCTAAGTGCTATTGAGAAAAGGGGGGCTGAACGCACCCCAAGGAGATGCGGCCGTTCCTCTGAAACCCCTCTTAAACAGTGATACAATGGGAAATAAATAGGTTTTTTTTTTTTTTTTTTTTTACCTCCTTTTTGCTCGATCAGATGCTGGCTTGCTGCTGCCATGCCGCATGATCTGCATTTTGCTCACCTAATGCCAGCGCTACGTGCCGTTGTGAAAAGGGGGGCTGAACGCACCCCAAGGAGATGCGGTCGTTTTTCCGAAACCCCTCTTAAACGGTGATACAATGGGAAACAAATAACAGTTGTTTTTATTTACCTCCTTTTTGCTCAATCAGCTGCTGGCATGCTGCCGTGCCGCGTAATCTGCATTTCGTGCGGAGCATCCATAAGCCTGTTCAACAGCTGCCCTTTTGTCTCACTGCCTTGTCTCTCTTCTTCCACAGACATTGTCAAACACTGTTCGATCTATTTTTGCTGTTACGTTATTTTACAGAGTAATATTTTCCATTTGTTTGTGCTAATGCGATCTTTACTCTCATTTTTTTGAGACTTTTGAATTTTCCTATTTCCATTATCTCTAACCTGCTCTGCATGTGTATCACGGGACTTGCTTCCAAAGGTTGTAAGTATGACGTGACTTGACCGTCTCGCAGGACGTGAAAGTGTCTGTCTGTCTCTCTTCAAAAGATCATGTCTTGTCGACAGGAAAAGAGAGAGATATGTGTGTGTATAAATAGATCAGTTTAGATATATACATTTGTTCAAATACATCTGTTCAGAGATAGGCTATGCCCCCTACTCACTTCGCTCGCCCACCCCACAACCCCCACCCCAGGGCGCACTTCACGCTAAACACTACGCATCTCTGCCGCTCACATTGTGAAGGGGGGGGGGGGGTTGCTGAACACATGCTAAGGAGATGCAGACGGATCAGCTCCGGGCTTGCTGCTACCGAGCTGCGTGATCTGCATGTTGTGCTGTGCGACGATCATTTAAAAGCCTGTACAGCAGCTGCTGCTCTGCTGCATGATCTGCATGTCGCCTTACGCAACGATCATTTTAAAGCCTGTATAGCAGGTGTCTTTTAAGCCAGCTGCTGCTTGTGCCGTGCTGCGTGATCTGCATGTCGATCATTTAAAATCCTGTACAGCAGCTGTCATTTTGTTTCACTTCTTTGTCTCGCGGGATGTTAAAGTGTCTCTGAGAAATTGTTTGTAAGTAGGGCGTGACATGCAAGAGGTCTCGTGGGACTTCAAAGTGTCTCGACCCAAGATTTTTTTATATAATAGATAGATATATATATTGGTTGAGAAGCATCCATTTGGATGTTTAGGTCGGTTCAGATCGTACTGAACTTGAAGTTAGTAATTTGTTTAAAAATAATACAACTTTGGGTTTTTTTTTATATCTTTTGTGCAATATATGACAGAATGTGTTTACAAATTCTCTAGTTTTTATTCCTGTGCAGTATTTGACATAACTGGATTTTTACACAATAGTACATTATGTTAAATTTTTGTTCTTGCTAGTATGCACAATTCACCTTACAGCAGAGCAGTTTATATTTATCCAGACTATAATATTAATGCCATGTAGGTCAATTATGATTAGTACAGGTAGTTCCCAAGTTGCGGACATTCCGACTTACGAACGGGGCTGCAGCTGCTCCATCTGTCTGGGGGACGCGACGCAGGCTCCTCAGTTACTGCCGCTCCGTCATCTTCGGCCTGGGGATGCTGCAAGTGGTGGCTGGAGGGGGCGATTTCCCTCAAGCGGCTCCGGTTGATGAGTAGAGCGGTGGGAGCCGCACCCAGTTCAATTCTCAGTGGATGGCTGGGTGCACGGCAAGCAGTGACCTGGGGTCCATAGTCGCCGGGGCCACAGCTACCACTCATGTACAGGACGGAGGCTTGATGGGGCAGCTCATTGCCCGCTCACCACACTGCCGGAGCTACTGCTCCTGACTGCCCTGTTCGTTCTTGGTGGGCAGTTGGTGATACTGCAAGCAGTGACCTGGTTGTGGCTGAACGGAGGCCATTGAGGGTATATGGGGCGGCGGGGGGCAGCATTGTATAGTGTACCTTGGGTGGCTGCCAGTTGAATGGGGGCGGTGGTGGGCAATTCACTACCCGCCTTTAGCCATACCCTGTTCGTTCTTGGTGGGCAGGCAGCATACTATATGCAAGTGGAGGTGACTGGGTGGTGGGCGAATGGTGAACCACCCCTCGCCGCCCCCATTCATTCTCAATAGCAAGCCTGCGTGTACTGTTACGTACATAGCAGGAAGTTGTCTCTCCTCAGTACACCAGACGTGCTGACAAGGGGTGCCTTCCTGCTGTGATAGCATGTAGAGTGCTGTGCAGAAGAGTTCATTTTATGAAACACAAATCTGGTGCAAGTGCTAGTGATACAGTAAAGAAGAGAAAAAACATCCATCCATTTTCCAACCCGCTATATTCCTAACTACAGGGTCACGGGGGTCTGCTGGAGCCAATCCCAGCCAACACAGGGCACAAGGCAGGATCCAATCCTGGGCAGGGTGCCAACCCACCGCAGGACACACACAAACACACCCACACACTAGGGCCAATTTAGAATTGCCAATCCACCTAACCTGCATGTCTTTGTACTGTGGGAGGAAACCCACGCAGACACGGGGAGAACATGCAAACTCCACGCAGGGAGGACTCGGGAAGCGAACCCAGGTCCCCAGATCTCCTAACTGCGAGGCAGCAGCGCTACCCACTGCACCACCGTGCCGCCCAGAGAAAAAACATCACCATGAAAAATAAAATAGAAATAATAAAGTTCAGAGAGAGGTGAAACTCCATCATTCATTGGCAGAGCACTTGGTTACAGTCGGTCAACAATTGCATTTATTAAAATAATGTACCTGTTCCGAATTCCATACAAATTCAACTTAAGAACAAACCTACAGTCCCTATTTTGTACGTAGCCCGGGGACTGCCTGTATTTTATTCACTTTTGTTTACATTAATCCTTTACATCTTGTTTACATTAATTCTTTTGGCCCTGGATTTTCTGTTTTTATGGGAAAAAGTATTTTGTGAGATATTGTACCTTTGGGGTGTCTAGGAAGCTCAATAATGAAGAAATAAAAGAATTATCACTATTATTATACGATAGTTTCAGTCTTCTTGAGAAAATAAAATTGAAAGTGGAGCTACTTACTATGTGGTTCGCACAGTCCGGAAGCATCCATTTTCACTTCTGTGTTTTGCAGACTGTATGCCAATCTCTCCAGTCTGCGCTAATAGTAGCACATCTGGTTCCAATGGCTGCAAAAGTACTTGTGCTTTACAAAAATGGCTGCATACTGATGTAGTAGTAATAGGATGTCAGGGCCAAAAGGGTTAATTAAGGGTAAGTGTCTGTTTAAAATGCACTCATTATAATAGTTTTGTTGCTGTTGGTGCAATTTTTTGTGTAAATCCTGTAGGTCACTTTGAAATCGGTTTACTCATACTTGCACTGTTTGATCTCGGCAATACTTTGGTGTTTTTACTGTTTTTGTGTTATTTTACTTCAGTTTTAAGTAAATAAATAAGACCCTTTTTCCTTAACTGTTGTTTCCATTAGTCTGTTTAGTAAGCAACAGTTAATATCCTATTAACAAGACCAAGCTACATCAGTAAGACTTTTACAAACATGTTTTTTAAGGATGCAAAATATTATCATTAGTGTCAAAGTCCCAGAAATGATCAAAATACAATATTTTTGCCAATATTGCATACACCCCTATGCATTATCTACTGAACCATCAAGAGAGCCAGGTGGGGGGGGGTGTGGATTAAAAGCATCACTCTGGGAGTTTAGAACATATAGCAGTATAGTAAATCGCTATACTGTCAACCCATTTTATGTGCACCTGCTAGTAGGTAATATGCATTGTCAGCTTTGTACTAGAATTTGATTTTCCTTTTTTTTCCCCTCCCTTTTCAGTTACATGGTTAGACAAGGAACTTGGATCTTCACAGATGCCCAGCATCAGTTTCCATGTTGGACATGGTATTATTTTCATTCTGCTGTGCAGAATTCCTCTAGGCTGATCTTTAGCCAATGTGAAGGGTGACTTGCTGGACAGATGTAATGAACAACTGGATATGAATAAGGAAAACCTATTCTGCAAAGAAGACTTCATGACCGTAACCCAAATATAAGTATTTCAGTTGAATTAGTGGATCCTATCAACATTGTTGTGGTGGAAGGAAAAGACAGAGTAGTCTGCACTGGCACACCTGCAAAGACTCCTTTCAAGGTGAAGAAAGTGAAACACTTCAGCTGCCAATCATGCCCTCAAAAATAAATTTTGGTGATTTGTTTATCTGACCCAACAAGCAAGAATTTCAGTGTACCAAGTATATGTGATAACATTTGGTGGCTAAAGTCAAAGGATTTTGTTTTATATCGCACCATATACATTTATTTGGCTAACAAAAAGTGGTGTTTCTTTTAGGGCAGCTAATTCCATTGTCACAATTTTTTATAAATATTCAATGATGTGTTTGCAGAATTGATGTGTAGAAATAGGAACATAACTCTTAGTTTCTTATGTCCAATGATGATCTTTTTATTCAAAATGGCTAGAATACAAGATACTGTATGTGTACATTTTTCCTCAGAGGGAAAGTAATGTAAAAATCAAATTCACTCATTGCCAGTTATCCAAAAAATAAAGCTGCACTGGACTGGATAATGGCAGCTCCAGGCACATTCTAGAAGCCATCCAGTGCTACAAGCAGGAGCTCATGAGGATTACTAATGGTGAATGGTGAGGTGCGGAAAGGAACATGAGGATTAACTGACCAGACAGGGATGGAGCATGTAGGCCAGTAGAAGTATGTGGAACAGACCATATATCAAGAAATCCCAAAGTCAAGAAAAGTACTAGGTGGCAGAGTGCTGCTCTTTGTTGCTCTGAGCAAATAGGATTGATTGACCAGAGATAACTAGTATCCAGTGGATTATGCCTAATAAAGGTGTATAATTTTAATGGAGATGCTCAAGGTTGATGCAGGTTAATGTTATTGCCAATTTTGTTTGCTGATGTCTAGTGTTCGGGTCATCGGCAGAAAATGTGTTCTAATTTGATTGGTCAAATGTTAGGCTGTGGAAGTTGAGGCTCACTTATGAACACCTCAATGCCATGTCTACTGTAGTAAACTGCCTCCAACACATTTTAAGCTGAATGTAATATTAAAGGCCCCATTTAAAACCTCATAGCACAATCATACTGTATTATAATAGGCTTCCTTCGGCTATTTAATAAAGACTACTTTAAAAGCAAGCTTAATGAATATTTATTGTACCATAATTCCTTGTCACACTATGTAAATTCTGGATACTTTAAGCAATGTAACCATATTAAAACCAATACATTTCTCCAAACAGCACATTTTCAATGTGCATGCATGGATTCCTGCATACATCCTTCATTCTGGCCTCCAATTTTTTTGGTATGTTAGATGGGCCAAGTAATCATCACTGCCCCTACCTACCCTTGCACTTTCTGTGCCTGAAAATTGGATTTTAAGAACAAAAGTATAGAGAAAAATGAAAGTGCAACAGTTGTGATGATATGGGTCCTACTTCATGCTCCCTCTTCACATTTGGGAGCCTCTCAAAACCGACACCGTTGATAGTTAAGACCGAATGAGCTGACAGATGGGGACAAATCACCCATGGAGAAAGAGGATGGTGTAAAAAGTGTTCCTGTGCTTTTATTAAAAAGAGTAAAAAAAACAAAACCAAAGACAGTGTCCACAGTGCCGTGCTCAAAAAAAAAAAAAATCCATAAATAATCCATAAAAACAAGTTAATAGTGGCTCCTTCAGATCTCAGCCCACCACCTTCTTCTTCTCCCCAGCTCACTTATACCTCGCGCAGCTGGCAGAGACTCAGCAGCCATGAACTTCATTCCCCGACCCGTCTTGGCCGTCTCCTCACAGCGCAGCTAGATCGTCTGAGGTCAACAGTCCTCCCCTCATCCTTCACGTACCCGCAGTCGTACCTCGGACCCCTGGGGAGGTCATCTGACATGCTTGCCCCACTCTACACCAATGATCAGTGGGGCGAACCAGCCCCTAGAACGCCACAACCTGCACTCCTTCGCAGGGCCCCTGTCCTACCCAAGACTGCTCTTCAGCTGCCTTTTAACCGGTTTCTTTTCTCGTTACCTTCCATCTCATTCTACCCCGCTTGGCTTGCACTTCTCATTTTAGACGTGGCATAGATGTTGCAATTAGCAGCTCCCGTCATCAGTTACGGACACAGGCGATTCCTCACCTGTGCACTTAAGTGCAGAAACATCCATGCCGCATCGCGTCCGAGAACCGCTCCAGCCACACTACCACGCCCCCTTCTTGAGCCGCAAGTGCGGCCATTATTTATTTTAAAAAGCAGTGAGCCGTGGACCTCACCTTACCACAACAGTGTCTTAGGTGCACCCATGACATTACATTATAAATAAAGAAGAAAACTTTGCCACAGCAAGACAGCCAAGCAATCCAGGGACACCACTTTTGGATCAGGTGTCTGGATGTGGTTAAGCCCACTGCCCAGGATCTAAGCTTTGGCCAGCTAGATGTGGGATAGAAATCATGTACAATATGCACCCTGGGCAAAACAATCTTTTGTTTATAGTGCAGCTGCCAGTGATGCATTTAGCAACTTTCTTAAGTTGTATTTGGTATGAAAGTTTTACACTGTTACATGCAAGAAGGGTTAACTTGCCAAGCTACAAGATCAGTTTGACAAATGAGAAAAGGTCATTCAGTCCAACAGACTTGTTTGGTTAGCTGATAAGTTGTCCCAACATTTTACTCTTAAATTTTTTATTGCTGTCAACGTTTCTGCACCAACTACCTGATTTGGTAGTTTTTTTTTAGATTCTTATTACTATTAATGTTTGAAGAAGTGCATCCTATATTAAGCTTCATATACTGTACACCTCATGTTAATATCAAGTGTCTTTTACAGTTGTGCTTGAAAGTTTGTGAACCCTTTAGAATTTTCTATATTTCTGCATAAATATAGATGCATAAACATCATCAGATTTTCACTCAAGTCCTAAAAGTAGATATAGAGAACGAGTATTACATATTTGTGAGTGGCAAACGTATGTGAACCTCTAGGATTAGCAGTTAGTTTGAAGGTGAAATTCAAGTCCGGTGTTTTCAATTAATGGGATGACAGTCAGGTGTGAGTGGGCACCCTGTGTTATTTAAAGAACAGGGATCTATCAAAGTCTGCTTTTCACAACACGTTTGTGGAAGTGTATCATGGCACGAACAAAGGAGATTTCTGAGGACCTCAGAAAAAGAGTTGTTGATGCTCATCAGGCTGGAAAAGGTTACAAAACCATCTCTAAAGAGTTTGGTCTCCACCAATCCACAGTCAGATTGTGTACAAATGGAGGAAATTCAAGACCATTGTTACCCTCCCAAGGAGTGGTCGACCAACAAAGATCACTCCAAGCTAAAGGTGTGGAATAGATGACGAGGTCACAAAGGACCCCAGGGTAACTTCTAAGCAACTGAAGGCCTCTCTCACATTGGCTAATGTTCATGTTCATGAGTCCACCATCAGGAGAACACTGAACAACAATGGTGTGCATGGCATGGTTGCAAGAAGAAAGCCACTGCTCTTCAAAAAAAAACGTTGCTGCTCGTCTGCAGTTTGCTAAAGATCACGTGGACAAACCAGGAGGCTATTGGAAGAATGTTTTGTGGACTGATGAGACCAAAATAGAACTTTTTGGTTTAAATGAAAAGCGTTATGTTTGTAGAAAGGAAAACACTGCATTCCAGCATAAGAACCTTATCCCATCTGTGAAACGTGGTGGTAGTATCATGGTTTGGGCCTGTTTTGCTGCATCTGGGCCAGGATGACTTGCCTTCATTGATGGAACAAGGAATTCTGAATTATATCAGAATTCTAAAGAAAAATGTCAGGACAGTGTGGAAGATGAATGTTCTCTTCGTTCCCTTGTTCTAATCCATGTCTGAGAAGTTAAGCAGAAGTAAGCTTTACAAAACCATACATTATGTAAAAGCCTGCTTTGATGAGCAAACGGAAAAATATTTGTCCAAGGGACTCAAGTTCTAAGCATTCCTCACATGAGTCTGCCTTATCCCGTTTCCTCTTATCATGAAAAGCCTGCGCCTGCCTACTTTATTATTTTTCTCTTTGCAGCTGCAAGCCACCAATATCTTTCTGCAAAGCTTAGAAACTCCAGTCAAGGACACGGTGTACTTTGAGAGGGCTAAGCAGATCATTGTTTTAGAAATGAAGCTGCTTAAAACTTCAACCTTGAGAGATGACTGTTGCATTCCATAATGATATTAAATCACGCGTTCTAGGGGTATAAAACTTTGCCCCACCTGACCGACAGGGTTCAGAAGAGCCCTGACGCTGTCAAGTAATATTGATTGCTTGCTTTTCTGAAACTCTGCTCACTGTGACTCTGAAGAATAAAAGCTGCTATATAACCCCACCTGCTGTCTTATCGGAGTCTTCGTCAACAACATCTGTCCATGAACTGAATCTCAAGAGAAGGTGGGTCATGCAGCAAGACAACGACACTAAGCACACAAGTCATTCTACCAAAGGATGGTTAAAGAAGAATAACGTTAATGTTTTGGAATGGCCAAGTCAAAGTCCTGACTTTAATCCAATCGAAATGTTGTGGAAGGACCTGAAGTGAGCAGTTAATGTGAGGAAACCCACCAACATCCCAGAGTTGAAGCTGTTCTGTATGGAGAAATGGGGTAAAATTCTCCAAGCCAGTATGCAGGACTGATCAACAGTTACTGGAAACGTTTAGTTGCAGTTATATATGCACCAGATACTGAAAGCAAAGGTTCACATACTTTTGCCACTCACAAATATGTAATATTTGATCATTTTCCTTAATAAATAAATGACCAAGTATAATATGTTTGTCTCATTTGTCTAACTGGTTTCTCTTTATGTACTTTTAGGACTTGAGTGAAAATCTGATGATGCTTTAGGTCATATTTATGCAGAAATATAGAAAATTCTAAAGGGTTCACAGACTTTCAAGCACAACTTTAAATATGGTATTTTCTACTTAGTAGAAAGAATTATTCTACATCAACTTTACTGATGTCTTTGACAATCTTAAATACCTCTCTACACATCCTTCTCTTGCAGAAACTAAATAGAGTTAACTCCCTGGACCTGTCAGAGTATGGCCAGCAGTTTAATCCAGGGAGCTACTTGGCTGCTGTCCAACACACAGCTTTAAATGCTGCTATGTCTTTTTTGTGATGTGTTTGTGGTACCCTTACAGCTCATTGAAAAATTGCCTCCTGAAAAGTGGTTAAACCAAAAGCAATTGCCCCATTTGTGTCTTTGAGATGTGATTGAATAAATCAAAGCAAGTGTAAAAAGACAGAAATATTGCTTATTCTACAAAAATATTCTAGAATAACCTGGATTCTAGTTTCAAAATAACAGACTGATTTTTCCAAGCATGTCTCCAATCTTGTAATCAGCCATTCAGTCTACTTAAGTAGAGAAAAGTCACTCTGCTGTTCGGTTTCATCATTTATCCCACACTGAGCATGGACCAGAGAAAGCAAAGGAGAGAGTTTTCTGAGGTGATCACAAAAAATGTTACAATCATGTTAAAAGGCTATTGAGATCATCTCAATGCAGCTTGATGTTCCAGTGACAACAGTTGCAAATAATATTAAGAACCTTAAAGTTCATGGGACTTTATCCAACCTACCTGGACGTTGCCACAAAAGGAAAATCGACCCCAGAATGGGCAGAAGGATAGCGAGAATGATAGAAAGCCAATGTCAACTTCCACAGAGATGCAAGCTGAATTCCAAGGTCAATATCTATCAGTGTCTGATTGCACCATCTGTCACTTTTTGAGGGATGGTGGGCGCAGAGGAAGACAACCCAGGAGGATTCCACTTTTGAAAGAAAAACCTAGAAAAGCCAGACTGAAATTTGCTATAAAAAAATGGATATTGACAAGCCACAATGCTTCTGGACCATTGGACAGATGAGGCAAAACTTTTTTTTGGCAATTCACATCAGCTCAATGTTCACAGATGAAAAAAATTGAGCTTTCAGAGAAGAGAACACCATACTATTGTGAAACATTGAAGGAGGCTCAATTATGTTTTGGGGCTGTTTTGTGGTGTCTGGAATGGAGTGCCTTGAGTCTGTGCAAGGAACAACGCAATGTCAAGAGTTTCTCAATAGAGACATACTGGCCAGTGTCAAAAAGCTCTCTCAGTTGCAGTTCATGGATCCCCCCTCCCCTAAAAAAACCCAACAGGATACGGACTCAAAATACAGAGCTAAAACCACTCAAGAATGGCTAAAAACAAAACAAAGGATTATTATCGAGTTATCTACTGTGAACCATGATTCGAATCCTATCGAACTATGGAAAGAAAAGTGAAACATGCAGTTTGGAGAAGGTACCCTTTAAACCTGAAACAGCTGGAGCAGTTTGCTCAGGAAGAGTGGGCAAAACTACCTATTGACAGAACTCACATTGAGAGCTAGAGGAATTGTATCTTTGCAGTAATTGCTTTTACAGGGTGTGCAACAAAATACTGAGTTAAGGGTCCCATCATTTTTCTCCATGCCATCTTCATCTGTGTTATTATTTGAAATATTTTGTTGAATCAAACCTGTAAAGTCTGATTTTTTTTTTTTTTGTTAAATATGGAGTCAATGATGCATGCCAATAATTTGTGGGTTTTTCTTTTTTTTCTTGCAGAGATACCAACAAATTTGCCCGTGTCTATGTTAATGGTTAAGAATATTTTTCTGTTATTCAACTGGTAGTTTAGGGTTTTAACATTTTCAAAAATAATTCTATTATTCAAAAATGGCGTACTGCATGCCCTTGCATCCAAACATCCATCTGACTAGGGCTATGGAGTCGCATGTTACAGTTTTCCAATTTTAGTTATACTGATTCTAATGAACTATTTTCTTATAGCCTTTTGATAAACATCTAACCTTTTTAATTTTGCAAAATTTTGCCTTTTGTTTAATGTTACTCAATGCTTGGAACTTCTTTATCAAATAAATATTTAAAAAGCCACAATGGCATCACTCCAGCCTTTTAACCCAGACTTTGTAACAGGTTAGGGAACTAGGCTGATGATTCAGTTAACAAAGTAAATACAGCACCATTCAAAAGTATGTGTTCACCCAGACATTTTCATGTAGATTTAGAAATATAGCCAAGGCATTATTAGACTATATAGTGGCTATTGCTACTTAAAGTGACTGATTTTTAATTTATTATTCATATATGGCTGCAAAGTCCATTTTCAGCAGCAGTTTCTTCAGTGTCCTAACTGTCAACTCCCATAGCTTATCCTTGCGTAGTCATGTTTACATGCTAATTGGTTATTACAGAAACCTTTCTCATTGCATTAGCATTGCTAAA
The DNA here is from genome assembly GCF_900747795.2 of Erpetoichthys calabaricus. Lineage (NCBI taxonomy): Eukaryota > Metazoa > Chordata > Cladistia > Polypteriformes > Polypteridae > Erpetoichthys > Erpetoichthys calabaricus. The sequence goes on from NC_041394.2 coordinate 245,347,663, forward strand.
AAACCTGTTGTTCTTGGGTTGCAAAGTCATTCCCAAAGTTTCATTCTAAGTTTAAAAAGCAAAAATAAAATGGCTTTTTCAAGAAACATGTCATTTTTGCAGAATGAAGGCTATTCCATGTGATACAGATCACCAAGAAACTTGAGATTTCATACAAAGATGTCCATTGCTGTCTTGTGAGAAGAGAGAAAACTAAATCTAACCTGTATAGAAAAAGAGAGAAGGACTGCTGTGTAAGAGGAAAAGAACATCAGAATCTGTAGTTTGAGAAACCGGTGAACTTACTGGTCCTGAGTTGACGACTTTAAATACATACCAATTACAGGTGTCATCTGCAAAGGGGAGAAGGCAATTCAAAGAAACGAGAATCTGTGAAACTGGCAAGTAAAAGTTTAAAATGGGCAAAAGAACACAAACATCAGACAGAAGGTACTTAACATCCCAGAAGTGTTTCTCAAGACAGTAATAGACACCTCTGTATGAAATCTTCAGTTTCTTGGCAGTCTTATCACAAGTAATAACAGTCAGTGTATTGGTCTTTGCAGAATGAAATGTTTCTTGATAAAGTTGTTTCATTTTGAACCCTGAACCAAACTTTAGGAATGCCAGTATCTTGTTAATCATTTGTGTTACAGGTTTCAGTGGTACTAATGCACAAAATGGGGCTCTGAAGCCATATCGGAATAAAAAAATAAAAATTGGATATTTCAAGCAGTAATAGCAATTATACAGCATAGTAATGTCTATTTTTTTACATACAGAGCATACAGAAAATTAATAACATAAGTAGAACATATTTGTAAATATACAATGAAGCAGCCAGAACTAAAATGGAAATCGTTGAAGCACATGCACTCGCACAATGGGCCAGTTTCTTTAATTGGGTGGTTTTGTGAGTAATTTTCTTTTGCAGCATGGAGAGGTGTACATATGTTAGATTGATTTGTCTCTCTGAACTTCTCAAGGACAGACTTTCTGTGCAGGACTGGTTTCTGCATTATGTTTTGAGCCTATTGCTTCCAGGTTTGACTCCAGATCTCTGCAATGCTAAAATTAGCCTAAACACGTAAAGAACATGGATAAAGGATTGATTGTTCACGAGCTGACTTCCTCCAAAAATAAAAACCAGGAATGTCATCAGTTAACCTACCATGTATATCTTTGGAACACATGTTCTGGAGGAGCACCCTTTATAGGTGTGGTTCTCACCTTGATGATGGGGGCAATGATTCCCCATTTCCTTTTCCAGAGTTTAAAAAATAGATGACAGCATTATAATTCATAAACTGTAAACATTCTCAGATATATGTGAAATAGGTACTACATAGGTATTAAATATTCGCTGTGGTGTTTGTTTTCTAACCTATTAGTTAACACTCCACACTTAAAACGTTATTACTATAAACATAGACAAATGTTCAACTGTTCTAATGGTTGTTGCCAAACGTGAAAAAATGTTAAAACTGTAAGTTGCTTCCAACTTGGGGTTTAGTCGTCGTCATCATTAAAAACAGCTTAAGTGTGCATGTTGGCCCTTTTGTACCTGGAGAGTGTTGTCTGTATATTTTGCATAGTGAAATAGTGGGGCCATTTAATACTGCATTAGTCATGTACAAATCCTGCTCCAGAAGGACAACAATAACAAATGCATAAATGTTGATACTATTTTAGTTGATTTCAAGTCCTTACATGCTCATATTTAATTACCCCAACACAATTTTGATTTAAGTAACCCTAAGGGGGCATGCAAATGCAGGAACTACTTCAGCCGGAAGAAGTACTGAATACAGTAACATTTTATGGACACAAGACAAATGTTCACAATGGTAAAAGATTGAATTTACAAAAATTGAGCAGAGACCTGCTTTGGCAAAATGTCACCTCTTACCTGAGTGGATGGGAGGTAATTTGAGGACAGGAGATTTTACTTTAGTAGTTTTTAAACCCCAAAATTCCATTTTGTTTTTAAAGCTTTCAGCTCAGTCTGCAGTCATCAATCCAGTTGACTAGAGGGAAATCCTGCAAGATATAGAATACTGACTAAACATTGTGCTGCTTTTATTATAAACATTTAAAATGTGTACAGTCATAAAGATATATTAGGAAACCCCTTTGTTTTAATCATTTATGAACTTCCGCTTTCACAACTTTAAGGCAACTCTGTGAAAATAGGCAAGCATACTCTCTACATATTTGCTTTTCTACAGATATTTTACCTATCCTTGGGCAGTTTACCCGCCTACATAAATGTTCACATTGTTCTTGCTGTATAGACAATTTCTCCTTGGGGATTAATAAAGTGTACCAAATCCTCCTTTTTTCCAGCTGTACTATTATTCATTCTACTGAAATCTGAAAGCAGTACCTTACCAAACCTGGTAAGACCAGTTCAGGCTCACAAGAGGCTGGAGTCCATCTTTCCAGCATCAGGTGCAAGGCAGGGACCAACCCAGCACAGGGCACCAGACCATTACAGAGTCCACTGGAATTAGGCGTAGGTAACCTAACACACACCTACACCCATCTTTGGGCACGAGGAAGGAAAAATCAAACCATTTCAAGGAATAAAACACTGTCACAAAGAGTGTGCAAACTCCATGCTGACAGAAATCGGACATGATTTCATACCCCCATGACGATGAAACCTGTAAGGAGATACTAACCAACCTGATTAAAATACTGTAATGTAAACATAAGCACAAATCTGAACATTCTCCAAGTGAAAAGGGAACCACTGAGATATCGTAGGTGATAAAAATGTATAGAACAAAATAGATATGATTTGATATGAGAATGAATATTAAATATGACAAAACCACCTCTCATATAAATGTCAAATGTTGGGAAAACTAAATGATGTGTACAATGAGGAAGTCACTACATAGGCAGTGGATGAGGGACAGCTTCAAACAGGAACCAAAGAGGAAAAGTTTCACCAGTTATTTTAAGTCCAGATTTATTTCTGTAAGACTGGTGGTTAGCAGTGGCACCTCATTGTTCCAGGCTTCAATAGTTTACCAGCTACTTCCTGTGTCTTGGTATTTTTTTTTCCAGTTACTGGTTTTCAACCATATCACAAAATGTGTGTGTGTTTGGTTAACTGGGGTCTCTAAACTGGCCATGTGAAGATGTACGAGAGTGTCCTGTGATAGACTGACATCCCATCCAGGGCTGGTTCTTGCATTTTGCCTAAAGCTACTGAGATTAAACTGGTTAAGAACATAGGATGATCGATTGCCCAAGAGTTGGCCTCCTCAGCAAAGGTTTGGTGTCATCTCTCCAACAAAAAAAAGAGCATCAAGGAATATTACGTAAGCAGTTAACAAACCTTTATTGAAGAAATGTATAAGGTACTGAACTTTAAACTTAAGTTTAATGAGTCAATTCCAACCTGTGATTCATTGTACAACCTTGGCCAAATCACATAACCCACCAATTAAAATAAACAAAAGTTTGTGAACAGCTGCAATATGAAATGATATTGTAAGTTTACCTTGGATAAATATCAGGTTAACATATAATAGTAATAATTACATGTATTCAATAATGATAAGTAAGTATATTACAATGAGTATGCTAAAGTGAGAAAAATGTAAATTCACCTTATTAACAGCACATAAATTCTATTGTGAATGTTGATCCATCATCTGGGCATAAAACTGTTATGTACTACACAATTAGCTGTTGGTGTACTAATTATGAAAACCTTTTAGTAGTCAAATGTTCATTACAAATACACATCATCTTAAGTAATCTTCACAAAACATGAACCCTCTCAGAATATGTGGGCCTGGAGTTCACAGGCTATGTTTTATTGCTGCAACATGTGTAAAACCTGCACAACACACAGGACTGTCCCAAGATGATGGTGCTGACAGCTTTTTGTTAAATTTTGAGGACTAATCCACTTTGTCTGGGTGTTTGTAGTTTATTAATATGAAGAATTTAAATGTCTTTTATTTTCTTGAATTACTACACACATAAGAGTGCAATACTCTTAAAAACTAAAATGGTATTTTGTAAACATAGTTTTCTTAATTTAATGTGATTTATTTTTATTCTTCGTACATTCCAGATTTGGTAGAATCCAGTATTCCAATAAAGCAGTGTGTCTTTAAGCTACACAGCAAGTGCTAAGCATATGGCAGTCTCAAATGTAACCAGTTATTATTTAGCTTCCTGCTGAAAACGAGTTGTGTTTTCTCCAGAAGCTTGGTTCCCAATGAATAGGGACTGTACTTACAGTGTGAGTGTTGCTTTTATAGGGGAGGAAGTGGGAGAGGTGGGGCTAGTGACATTGGGCCCTTAAATTAAGTCAGAGATCTTCCAGGCCATTCTCCTCCACTATAAATCAAACACAAACTGGGCTAATGGAGGTCTCATGCCCTTCACTTTATTCTTTCCCAAAACAACACCCATCAGACACTCCCATGTGTGACACCATAAACACACTTTGGTGGAAATAATTATTAATAAGCTTATTCAGACTTGGATACTAAGGAAGTGTTTCTGCTGACCTTTATATGGTTGCATTGATGATGTCACGCATTGTGCTGTCCCGGAGAGTTCTGAAAAACATTGCTATGCCAACCACTACTACTAATTCAATAAAATGAAAGCATTAAAGCTGAAACAAAATGGTCTTGCAGTACAAGATTAAAAAATTGAAACCATTTAAGCAAATTTTAAATGAAAACATAAATATCAAACTTGAAAACCTAGATGTGATGCATAGGTGGGAGCATGCAGAAATACAGCGCATTCCCGCACACACCACACGAAGAACCACCTCTGGATTACAAATTAGGGCTCAAGCACAGCCATTTAATGGGTGACACCTCAGCACCACAATAGTTTGAATAGAATTGAACAGTGTGAGGTTTTTTACAGTGCATAGATGGTCACAAACACTTCAGGAAAGTACATATAAAATTATAGAATGATCCAAATCATAACTGTTATTTGCAGTTAAAATAAACATGCCCTAATAATGTATAAAGAGTTGAGCAAAGGGCGGCATGGTGGCACAGTGGGTAGCGCTGCTGCTTCGCAGTTGGGAGATCTGGGGACCTGGGTTCACTTCCCGGGTCCTCCCTGCGTGGACTTTGCATGTTCTCCCCGTGTCTGCATGGGTTTCCTCCAGCGCTCTGGTTTCCTCCCACAGTCCAAAGACATGCAGGTTAGGTGGATTGGTGATTCTAAATTGGCCCTAGTGTGTGCTTGGTGTGTGGGTGTGTTTGTGTGTGTCCTGCGGTGGGTTGGCACCCTGCCCGGGATTGGTTCCTGCCTTGTGCCCTGTGTTGGCTGGGATTGGCTCCAGCAGACCCCCGTGACCTTGTGTTCGGATTCAGCGGGTTGGAAAATGGATGGATGGATGGAGTTGAGCAAATATTGAAAGTTCTATATGCTCAGTTTTTAAGATAGAAAGAATACTGTACAAGCATTCTACTTAAAAAATATTACTATTTTGAAGTTTGATGTAAATTGGGGAATGAACAGTTTGATTGACAGAAAATCAAGGAGCCATTAATAAGGTCCACTAGCATTCCAAACCCTTCATGCATTTTTTCATGCTAAATTATATTTTATTAGTTGCATTTCTCATTGAGATTCCTGTGAATTATTTAGCATTTAAAAATATTATGTATTGGAGTGCTAATAATCCTAGTATGTTTGTTTTATTTTAGGAAATAAAATCTAACTCTATTATTTGTACAGGAGGAGCACACATAGAGTAGGTGCTTAGTGCTTCTACAGGGCAAGTCCCTGGTAGAATTCTTGACCATGCTGTGTAAGTATGTACTTTCCACTTTCTCCTCATGGCCAAGTGGGTTTTTCTGCAATAGATGTGACTTAGAGTGTGAGCACTGTGGTGGACCGAGACCCAGTTTAGGTTCGGTTAATGCCTTCCACCAAAATGGTCTCTGTCCCTCACAACCTTAAACTGAAATGAACCGGTTTAATAATGCATGTACAGTTGTGCTTGAAAGTTTGCGACCCCTTTAGAATTTTCTATATTTCTGTATAAATATGACCTAAAACATCATCAGATTTTCACTCAAGTCCTAAAAGTAGATAAAGAAAAACCAGTTAAACAAATTGAGACAAAAATATTATACTTGGTCATTTATTTATTAAGGAAAATGATCAAATATTACATATTTGTGAGTGGCAAAAGTATGTGAACCTTTGCTTTCAGTATCTGGTGTGACCCTCCTTTGCAGCAATAACTGCAACAAAACATTTCCGGTAACTGTTGATCAGTCCTGCACACCGGCTTGGAGGAATTTTACCCCGTTCCTCCATACAGAACAGCTTCAACTCTAGGATATTGGTGGGTTTCCTCACATTAACTGCTCGCTTCAGCTCCTTCCACAACATTTTTCGATTGGATTAAGGTCAGGACTTTGACTTGGCCATTCCAAAACATTAACTTTATTCTTCTTTAACCATTCTTTGGTAGAACGACTTGTGTGCTTAGGGTCGTTGCTTTGCTGCATGACCCTCCTTCTCTTGAGATTCAGTTCATGGACAGCTATCCTGACATTTCCCTTTAGAATTCTCTGATATAATTCAGAATTCATTGTTCCATCAATGAAGGCAAGCCATTGTGGCCCAGATGCAGCAAAACAGGCCCAAACCATGCTACTACTACCACCACCATGTTTCACAGATGGGATAAGGTTCTTATGCTGGAATGCAGTGTTTTCCTTTCTCCAAATATAATGCTTTTCATTTAAACCAAAAAGTTCTATTTTGGTCTCATCCGTCCACAAAACATTCTTCCAATAGCCTTCTGGTTTTTCCACGTGATCTTTAGCAAACTGCAGACGAGCAGCAATGTTTTTTTTTGGAGGGCGGTGGCTTTTTCGATCTTGGAGTGATCTTTGTTGGTCGACCACTCCTGGGGAGGGTAACAATGGTCTTGAATTTCCTCCATTTGTACACAATCTGTCTGACTGTGGAATGGTGGAGTCCAAACTCTTTAGAGATGGTTTTGTAACCTTTTCCAGCCTGATGAGCATCAACAACTCTTTTTCTGAGGTCCTCAGGAATCTCCTTTGTTCGTGCCATGATACACTTCCACAAACATGTGTTGTGAAGAGCAGACTTTGATAGATCCCTGTTCTTTAAATAACACACGGTGCCTACTCACACCTGATTGTCATCCCACTGATTGAAAACACCTGACTCGAATTTCACCTTCAAACTAACTGCTAATCCTAGAGGTTCACATACTTTTGCCACTCACAAATATGTAATATTCAATCATTTTCCTCAATAAATAAATGACCAAGTAAAATATTTTTGTCTCATTTGTTTAACTGGTTTCTCTTTATCTACTTTTAGGACTTGAGTGAAAATCTGATGATGTTTTAGGTCATATTTATGCAGAAATATAGAAAATTCTAAAGGGTTCACAAACTTTCAAGCACAACTGTACACTGGCTTAACCTTGAAATGTTACATTGTACAATTGTTAATCTGTTGCCATGTAATAATAGCCCAGGACAGGTATAGTCTTTTCACTGCTTTAATCAAAATGTTAAATTTTCAAAACATGTCTTAAAGATATGTTGCTTTAGACATATTGGACTCATCTGCCTTCTGCAATAGGGAGAAGAAATACACCCTCTTTAAGAGGACATCAAGTTTATCATGCCAAACATTTTATAAGATAAGTGTTCTTGATGCAAGTAGCTTTAACTTTAAGTGAGTTGTGAGTGAGTGTGCCCTGTGATGGTCTTGCACCCTGCCATTCCATGATATATGCTGGTATCCCATGACCTTGACCTAAATAAACTGGTTGCAAAATAGATTAATAGCCAGTCAAGTTGCTTTATATTATTTAATCATATTTTCGACTTAGATAACATATGTCCTAATATGCAAATTTAGCCTGAGAATTATTAAACATGCCACTTATATAGCTTTCATTAGCCTGTGATACTGTACAGTCATGGCCAAATGTTTTGAGAATGACACAAATACTAATTTTCATAAAGTTTGCTACCTCAGTTTTTATGATGGCAATTGACAATTTGCATATACTGCAGAATGTTATGAGTGATCAGATGAAGTGCAATTAATTGCAAAGTCCCTCTTTGCCATGAAAATTAACTTAATCCCAAAAAACCCATTTCCACTGCTGTTGTGAAGATGGCTTCAGGGCACCCTTGAAAGTCCAGCAATAGCCAGGGCCGTCTCCTAAAGTTGATTCAGCTGCAGGGCTTACTCAGGAATGGCAGCAGGCAGGTATGAGTGCATCTGGACGCACATTGAGGCAAAGACTTTTGAAGGATGGCTGGGTGACAAGAAGTGCAGCAAAGAAGCCACTTCTTTCCAAGAAAAACAAGGACAAACTGATATTCTGCAAAAGGTACAGGGATTGGACTGTTGAGGACTGGGGTAAAGTCATTTTCTCTGATGAATCCCCTTTCCAAGTGTTTGGGGCATCCAGAAAAAAAGATTGTCTGGAGAAGAAAAGGTGAGTGCTACTATCTGTCCTGTGTCATGCCAACAATAAAGCATCCTGAGACCATTCATGTGTGGGATTGGTTCTCAGCCAAGGGAGTGGGCTCACTTACAATTTTGCCTAAGAACACAGCCATGAATAAAGAATGGTACCAAAACATCCTCTGAGAGCAACATCTCCCAACCATTCAAGAACAGTTTGGTGACGAACAATGCCTTTTCCAGCATGATGGAGCTTGGAGAACAAAACATTGAAATTTTAGGTCTATGGCCAGGAAACACCCCAGACCTTAATCCCATTGAGAACTTGTGGCTAATCCTCAAGAGGTGGGTGGACAAACGAAAACCCACAAATTTTGACAAACTCCAAGCTTTGATTATAAAAGAATGGGCTGCCATCAGTCAGGATTTGGTTCAGATCTTGATTACCAGCATGCCAAGGCGAATTGCAGAGGTCTTGAAAAAGAAGGGCAAATACTGCAAATATGGACTATTTGCATAAACTTAATGTAATTGTCAATAAAAGCCTTTGAAACTTATGAAATGTTTGTAATTATACTTCAGTATACCATAGAAGCATCTGACAAAAAGATCTAAACACAGGAAAGCAGCAAACTTTGTGAAAACCAATACTTGTGTCATTCTCAAAACTTTTGGCCACTACTGTATATTGTGCGCATAGTATTAACAGAAACAATGTAGGAATAACACTGCAAATATAACTATCAATTAGCGATTTCTTCAAACTTACTTTCTTTAAATACACGCAAACCTGATCTTGGAGTTGTTTATTGTAAAAGGACTCGACGCTCAGTCTGGCATTTTCGAATGTAAGCCTCATTCTTACTGGACGCTAGGTCGGATGCAGGCGGAGCAATTCAACACAGTAGACCGCCCTCTGCTGGGGGTTCCGCCCATGTTATTAGCCGAGTGACTAGGCTCAGGTGCTGCAAAGGCTGCTCTTGGGTGTCAGTTGGAGTTCGTCAGACGCGTTTGAGCTCCCAGGTCATGCCGCGATTTACCGTACACGTTAGGGACGAGTGGCTGACTGTGCCCTGTAAGGACTTGACTTGCACGGTGCTCTGGCTGGGACTTGAGGCACTGAGACGGTACATCAAGAACAAGCCGGATAACGGGGGCATGGGTCCTGTCCAAGAGGTCCGCTTCACCTTGAGGAGGTGCCAGGGGCAAGGGCTGCTGGACGCCGACGATATTCTGGAAGATGTCCTGGAAGAAAATGACTTCGTAGAGCTTAGTAAGTTGAATACGAAATATTTTAAAACCCCATGAACGCTGTGGACAAAATTGCGGTACCTTTTGCGCGTGTTGTGTGCTTAGTCCATGATTCCTGTCCCGCAACATATTGTATAGTGAACTGCTTGCTTTTTAGACAGCTTTCATTTTGAAGGACGGCGTTACAAAAAAAAACAAATTAATGTTTAAATAAAACCATGTTGATTACCGCAGTTAGCTGCGTGTATGTTTTCAGCAGAAAGTAAAAAGCATATTGTAAGGGTTTTTTTGAAGCTGACGCATTTTGTCATCTTAGTGACACTGATGTAAAATATAATATCGGTATGTTTTTTGTCTTAGTGATTGAAGGAGACACCATGTCACCAGATTTTATTCCATCTCAGCCTGGAAGTTCACATCTGTATCCTTTCATTGCTCCAAGTGGTCAAGTAGTAATTTCATGGCAATTCTGCGTTTGTTACTGTAAATTCCAGAAGTTGAATCCTTAACGTGCCCTTCAGCAATAGTACGTACAGAGAGCCCGAAGAGGTACGTGCCCTGCGCTTAACAATTTAAACATCTTGTTAGCATTTGTGTTTTTATTTTTGACTTAACCCCTTCAACCACCTCGCCTCCCTTGAATTCTGATATCTGAATAAAAGGTTTTGTTTTTTTTGGCAGTTTTTGCCTTTAGAATGTTTCTCTGCTAAATTAACCGAGTTTTTGTACATCACTTGCGAGACATTAGGAGATGATTCTAAAGTACCTAATTAAAATAATAATAATAATGATGATGATCTGCGGTGGGTTGGCACCCTGCCCGGGATTGGTTCCTGCCTTGTGCCCTGTGTTGGCTGGGATTGGCTCCAGCAGACTCCCGTGACCCTGTGTTCGGATTCAGCGGGTTGGAAAATGGATGGATGATGATAATGATTTTTATTTTATTCATATAGCGTCTTTCCATGCTCAAGGCGCTTCAATATAGTCAATATAGTGCGCAGTATATTTTATTATATATATAAAATTAAAATCCTTTATTTATAGTGGATGTATTGTAATCATTGATTTGGTGTGTTGCAGTACATTTTCTTAGATGGAAAGAGTCTCACAACAACAGATTTGGTCAGTTTAGGAAGGGGTTTGTACAAGATTAAGGTGAGAAGCTACAACTATATTTTATATCATTTTTTGTTTTGTTTCATACATAGCTTAATTTATATTTAACACATCTATGCCTAAAAATTCCCTGCTAATTATTTTTTAGCTCTCTCCAGAAGCGGAAAAGAAAATTGCAGAGTCGCGAGAACTATTGGAGAATATTATAGCAGAAAACAAAGGTACAATATATTTGTGTTCACTGATTGTGTCAGTACCGTGTAAAATCGTGAACTTAAAATGTGTTAGTTTAACATTCTACAGCTGCATTTTCTTTTCTAGTGGTGTATGGAATCACAACGGGTTTTGGAAAGTTTGCACGAACGGTCATTCCAACCAGTAAACTTAAGTAAGTGTTTGAAAATATATATTTTTTTATCCCTAATACAGAGATTATTTATAATAGTATAAAATAGTAACCGTTTCAAGAGACAAAAAATTACAGCCTTTTCCTGTGACATAAATGTCTTTACATAAGATACATCAGGATAAAAGAAGCGTCGCCAGCATCTTTTATCTTGATGTATCTTATATAAAGACATTTATGTCATAATAAAAAGCTGTTATTTATTGTCTCTTGATACGGTTACTATTTTATACTACTATAAATAATCTGTGCCATCTATCTTTCCATTATATTTCTTTTTCATATTCTTACCGGTATTACATTTATTTTAATGAAAATGTAGTAATGATTAAAGAAATTCTTCCAATGAAGGTAGAATACTAGTAAAATTCTTTGTTGCCTAATCCAATGCACTAATATATGTAGAATCTTATTGCATTTCACTGGGCTTTTTAAGCTACATAAAACAGACAGAGTTGTACAATGTTATGGTTGAATGTTAAAATTGAAACATCCTTGTCCATATGAAGCTTAGCTCTAGTGGTAGTGGTAGTACAAGTAGCAGTATTGTGACATGTACAGGTTGGGAGCATGCACCAATACAGCATGTTGCTGCACCCACCACAGACAAACCACCTCAGGATGCCAAATTAGAACCCGAGTGTGGCCGTGCAGCAGTTGACACCTCAGCATCACACTAGTTTGAATAAATTGGAGCAGTGTAAGGTTTTTCTTACAGTGGCTGGAGTGCCAATCCTGCCACCAATCACTGAGTTTTCCCTACAAGTTGGAGGGTTGGCATGTACAGTATACTGGCAATACATTGCCAGTCTATGGTGCCATGATAAGCAAAACCTGTAACTTTATTTATGACCTTTAGCTTGTAACATATTTATGGGATTTATTTAGATTTTAACTTGCATATGTGGAATTTCTTTAGTGCAGGTAAATATTATTATCAAATGATAATTCATCAAGTCCAGGTCCAATATTAGTTGCTGCAGCTCTTCTATAAATAACCTACTGTTGTGAATTTCATAGTGACCTTGTACGATTACTTTTAAAAGTTTATTTGTAACTGTCTGAGGTCAGGTATCACTTCTGTGTTAAAATATAATATAAATAAGGAAAGATTTATTCTTGCATTATAAGTAGATTTTTTTTTTTTTTGGATGGTTTTTATGTCATTGTTGCCAGCTGATAAATACTGCAATCATATGATGATACTGCCAAATGGCCTTTCTTATAGGGAACTTCAAGAGAACCTGATTCGATCCCATTCAGCAGGTACATTTAGAAGCTGATTTCAACTATTAATACAGTATTAATACTTATAACATTAGCTATACTGCTATAAGACATAGACCTTTTTTCAATATGTCATTGTTCTGCAGGAGTTGGAAAACCATTGAGTCCAGAAAGGTCGCGTATGCTATTTGCTTTGAGGATTAATGTTTTGGCCAAAGGATACAGTGGCATCTCTTTGAACACCTTACACCAGATGATTGAAGCCTTTAATGGTAGGTTTTGATAGTATAAGGTGACTTTGGTTGTCCCCAAATGTGTACCTGTGTTAAAGTTTCTGAAGGGTTGTAAAAATTTCTTACAGGTATTTCTTAACAAAATTTAATGCAGCTATGGTATAAATGAAAATTCTTAAAAGGTTAACTACACAATAGATCTTCACAAGACGTACAGGTGATATTTAGGAAATTGTAGAATTCTGCAGTGTCTTAGTAGTGTTAAGGAGTTTTTTGTGTGATTTTACAACTCTACCTCCTTTTATATGCAAGGGAAGCAGGAGGTCAATAAAGCTGAACAAAAGTCTGCTGTTCAAAGGATTACTTTTAATTGCCGTGTAGAGGAGAGTTGTGTTAGGCTTTGAAGGAAGAGGTGTTAAATCCTAACCAATTAACACACTTGTGTCTTGTTTTTCTTTGGGATTCTTAAATGAGACTAACCTGTTTCTACTAGTGCTTTACACTATGAAAAGTTTAGTTTGTTTTGTTAGTTTGAGCAGAGATCAATTTGCTCTTCCATATACATAAGAAAGAGCAATTTGTACCGGGTGGTGAGCTACAAAATGGTGCTGCTTTTCCCTTTAACAGTTCTTTGTTTTCCTTTTTTATTATTGATATAGGCACAATAACAGTAGTTTAAGGGGAAAAGCTCCCACCTTTTTCCATGGTTAGCTGTCAATACTGGATATATATATATATAAAATAGTAAAGTAGTTCACTTTTGTTTTCTGATATTTGCTTTGTAGACTTTACAAATTCTGCACATTAATTTGAATTTATTAAAACAAAAATGTTTGTTTTGTCTACATGATGTATATCAATTAAAAAAATCTCTAGGGATAAGAGCTTCGGGTTAGTAGTAGATTACCAGTCTAGAAATGTAATTAATTATAACATAATGTTAGCGATTCAAAATATTTACCTGACTAGAACTATCTTATATGTCAAATTAGCACCAGTTTCATTTAGTGTTTGTTTCCCTGCTATGTAAATGCATTAGTCACATGTTAGTATTACTGAAAAAATACTTCCTATAAACTTTAGGTACATAAATCCAGTGTGAATTTACCTTATAATAAGTGTGCTTTGTGTTTTTTCAGCTTCCTGCTTGTCCTACATTCCAGAGAAGGGAACAGTTGGCGCAAGTGGAGACCTCGCTCCTCTCTCTCACTTGGCATTGGGGTTGATGGGAGAAGGCAAAATGTGGTCTCCAAAAAGTGGATGGGCTGATGCAAAATTTGTAAGACAATGTGTATAAAAAGGCACATTTGTTTACGCGTATGTGTTATTTAATTCATAGCTAATAGATTATTTATAAATAAATCTAAGGTCTAAGTAGAGTTTGCAGCGTACAGTATATTACAAATATATGCCCTTTTTTTTTTTTTTTTTTAAACCTTCACTGCTCAATTACCATATTATAAAGCTTGTGTTTAGTAATATGCTATTTGTATGTATTATGTTTTTTGTTGGTTAAGTTCATTCAATTTATATATGGCTAATCTCATAAAAATAAGACAATTGCATTTTTGATTGGCTAATTATGACATTGTCAAAGGTTCTAATTTTTTAACCAATATTTGTTTTTCTTTTGTCTTGAATTTCTACTATTTCTTTTTGGTAAGGTTTTGGAAGCGCATGGACTTGCTCCTATTTCCCTAAAGCCAAAAGAGGTATTGCATTTTGTGCTGTTTTTTTAATTGTATTGTCTTTTTCACTAACATGCTTAATCCATTTCATTTAGTGAGGGCCTTTCCTGGCCCCAGCAGCATTATGAACCAACTCTTAGAAGGGTGCCAGTCCACTACAGCTCCTGCTTTCACAGTCCCACACCCATACTAACATGGTCCCCAAATTTGAGATGGTAGTAGTTAAGCTAACATGCACATCTTTGTGTTGGCAATGGGAGAACTGGAGTGTCTGCATTTAAATTCATGTGGACAAAGGAAAAAAAATACAAAGTCTACATAGACAGCAATTCAATGGAAGATTTAAACCCAGAACACCGGAAAACAACAACAACATTTATTTATATAGCACATTTTCATACAAACAATATAGGTCAAAGTGCTTTACATGATGAAGAGAAAAAAGACAAAATAAGAATTAAAATTAGGGAACACTAATTAACATATGAAGTAGCAGCATTAACTACATCGCCACCATGCTTTTAGCAATAAATAAATAAAATACTAAAAACATTGGCTCAGTCCATTTTTCTGGCCTACAGTATTTTGTTAAATGTCTCTTAATTTGCAGTCTGTGTTTTCATTATTAAAAGTTATCAAACATAATTGGCCCAAATGTTTTGCTATTCCCAAACATGTATACCTTATATGCCAATGACATTTTTTTGTTTACATTATCTCTTTATTATAAAAAAAAAAAATCCTGGAAAGCAAAAGCAATGCGACGATACGTGATCTTCTCGGAAGACATTTAAAAGACCAAAGAGACTTGCCATGGAGCGTCTTGTGGGGACCGTAAACATGAGACTTGGTGCCAAGAGATTGTCCCAGGGCCGTAGCAAAAAGGACAGCGGCTGTACAGGCTTTAAAAAGATCGAAGGGCAGTGCAACAGCAGCTCCCCCCCGACAACGCGAGCAGCGTTATATGTCCTGCAAGAAAGAATTTAACCACGGCCGGGGCCAGAAATAAATGACAAGTATTGTTTTTTACAACGTCACGCGAGACCAGGCAGTGAGCCATCATTTAAAACAAGTCCACATACATCTAACCTAGCAAATGTTGGATTGCTTTTGGCAGACAAGCATCATGTGCTCCCAGCTCTTAAAACTATGACATGCAACAAGCAGAAGAGGCAGCTCACAATCAGCAAAAAGACAGCAAATGATCCAAAGACATATTCTTATGCGTTCTACCCCCGCATAACCCCACCCCCGCATAATCCCCCCCCCACCCACTTCACAACACGAGCAGTATTATACGTCTGGCAAGAAACAGATGTAACCATGCATGGGGCCGGAAATAAAGGACAAGTATTGTTTTTACATAAGTTTTTAAAGTAAAAGTGAAAATAATGCATATGTAACAATTCACAAGAAAATAACAATCTCTTTAAATACCTTAGATTGCCTGCCTAAGGTAAAGTCATCCCTGATGAATGGGGACGTGGGAATGAGGGGTCCTTTCATCAGATTAGCGCTATTTCAGATGTTGAATGGCAAAATGGGGGAGGCAGCTTGATGAATGAGGTCTCCAGGACTTAAAACAAATCCAAATCATATTATGTGATATCATCTAATGTGAAATTCTGCTCCGTACTTCTAGAATTTTTATTTTTATACTGTATTGAGGATTTATTCTGTTCTATGTATTGTCTGTATTGTATTGACCCCCTTCTTTTTGACACCCACTGCATGTCCAACCTACCTGGAAAGGGGTCTCTCTTTGAACTGCTTTTCCCAAGGTTTCTTCCATTTTTTTTCCCTACAAGGGTTTTTTTTTTGGGGGGGGGAGTTTTTCCTTGTCGTCTTAGAGGGTCAAGGCTGGGGGGCTGTCAGGAGGCAGCACCTGTTAAAGCCCATTGCGGCACTTCTTTTGTGATTTTGGGCTTTACAAAAAATAAATTGTATTTAAATTTTTTTAATTTTGTAAAATTCACTATCCCATCTGAGATTTAATTCAGTTAACAAGCAAAAAACACCTACCCAGCATTCTTTGACAGACAAAATGCACTGGTCCATTCAGTCTATTAAAATGGTTTCTCTAGGTAATTTGGGAAACAGAAAACATGATGGTGGTAAACAAATATATACACAAATTGCTATCAAAGAGTTCAGGTTTTTTTTCTTAATATACAGTAATGTTTCACAAATTTTGATGCCCCAACGGCTAATTCTCATGGTTAACTCTAATCAAATCAGAATGTAAAATTTTTGTATCTAGTGTGTATGTGAGATATGTATAATGCGATAATCTTCTAAACTTTGAATAATCGAAACTTTCAATTGCTTCTGTAGGGATTAGCCCTCATAAATGGCACCCAGATGATCACCTCTCTAGGGGCAGAAGCAGTTGAGAGGGCACTGGCAATTGCTAGGCAGGCAGATATCATTGCTGCCCTCACATTAGAAGTATTGAAAGGGACAACAAAGGCATTTGACAGTGGTAAGTTAGTGAGCGCAGTTTCACTATTCATTAAATGCTGTTTGTGCCCAACAATTAATCTAATGTGTTGAATGTTATAGTTAGTCAGATCTGAAGGTTGGCAATAACTTCCACTCTGTAGATGTGTGTTTGTATTGAAATGATTTGTAATAAAATGGCAAAAGAATGCATTTTTTGCTCCTGAACACAGAGAGAAAAAAAATACAAGTACGCAAAATATTATAATTTGAAATAAAAGCTAAAGGAAAAATACTGCTAATAGTTTCACTAGGAAGTTATTCTATTGTTGCATGAGTCTGGTTTGTTAGGACTGTCTTTTCTAAAAGAAAACTAACTGGGGAGGACAATAAAATGCTGTGAGGCAATGTTGAAGTTATTGTTACAAAATCTAAACATGTTTTGCCAATACTTGTACAGTCATGGAGATTGTATGTCATAGAGGACTGTTCGCAGTGTCTGTAATGTACAGCATTTTAAAATGTTAATTTAAATGGAGTTACATTCAGTTAAAAATTATAAATAAAACAGTAGATAAAATGAAAGCGTTATTCATTAAGAAAATGTAGTTAAACAGGATCTACATTTTTAAACAGTCTTTAAAAGATGGTAAATTTCAATATGATTTTTTAAATGTTTCAATTAAGTTCTTAAAACACTTCAAAAAGGTAAACAAAGACATTTTTTAGATTATGTAAATGGTAAACTATTCTCTTCAGTTTTGTAAATGCTCATCGCAGCATAAATGGCATTGTGAAGTGTCCTTACGAAAGATGTTGAAATTAAAGTCTCATTGTGTTTTTATTTGTTTTCAATTAGTATATGCAATTCATTATGCTGTAATAATCCTAAACTTCTTCACAGATATTCACGAGCTGCGACCTCATCCTGGACAGAAAGAAGTGGCGTCCAGATTTCGCTCTCTCCTAGACTCTGATCATCATCCTTCTGAAATTGCAGGTGACCTATATTATTAGAAATAAGTCATAACCAATTCTTTTAAGGGGGGAATAAAGGAGTGATTTTTTTTCTTCTTCTTTTGTTTTGTTTTTAACAGAAAGCCACAGGTTTTGTGACAGAGTTCAAGATGCTTATACATTGCGTTGTTGTCCTCAGGTAATCTAGGCCATTTTAACTTCGGAAAAAGGAATTTTTTTCCCTCAATATACACATTTCAGAGAAGTAAGATGATGCTTTGATTCCAAACAGAATGAGCTTTAGAATAATAATGACTTTTAAAGAGTATCTTAACCTTAAATGTTTTTTCTGTTTTTGCAATAACAGCAGTGTTTGTTACATTCTTTTCACTTGTGTAATGCTGTACTTGTATTTGTACAAATAGCTATTTTTAAGTAACTGTTTTTTACACTCTTAGTGTAGGTTTGCAGTTTACATAATAAGGTACGCAACCGCTATTCTGGAGGGCCTCAGTAGCTACAGATTTTTATTCTAAACAATTCTTGACTTTAAATGGACTCTTCTCTAAACATTCATGATTTCTTTTTTTACTTATTACATTTGAGTCATTTCAGAAATTCTGTTCTTAATTTTATTTACTTTTAACAGGTATATAACTTCAACAAGTCTTGCTTGTTAAGATTTGCACTCATATTGTAAAATTCCTTGCTATTTAGTATCCCATCGATTATTGTGCTGTTTTCTTAAAATGAAGAGAGCAAATTTCTTTAAAATTGTGAAAACCAAGGCTTGTGTAATTAAATCTCTGAGACACAAAAATATCAAATAGTACATTGCCATGTGTTTGAGAACAGAATAAGAACACAAATAGAAGCTTTACTTAAGGAGATCAGATAATAGTACTAAGCATTAATTATATTGAAATTGTAGACATTAAAAAAGGGAACAGGCATTCTGCTAAAGAGGAGTAGCTGCTTGAATGTTCTTTCTACTTGTGTGATTATTAGCAGCTCAAGAACACACAAGAAACCAAAACTAAGACTGACTTTAGTTAAAAACAAGAAACATTTACAATAAAAACCTGTAGTCACCATGACACTCCAAGACCCGTTGAGCATCCAGATCTATTCCAAAACATCTTTTCCTGTACTTTTTCAGGTCCATGGAGTGGTCAATGATACAATTGCTTTTGTCAGAAATATCATCAACACTGAAATTAACAGTGCCACTGATAATCCTGTATCCTTTTGAAACTATTACTAGAAAAAATGTGATTTTTCTCTCTCTCTCTCTAATATAAATATATATATATATATGTATATGTATATGTGTGTGTGTTGTCTCCTAAGCTTAAAAGTACAATGATTTTATGTGACATTTTTCTGTCACATTTTTTGTCGCGCTTTAAGTCCGGCTTATTTTAAAACCTACATATACTGTATATGTTTGACATCATTCTTTTCAGAATTTACCAAACTTTAATGTCATGTTGTTAGATTTTCTGATTCTTATTCCATTTTTAAATTATGCATTAAAAAATATCAAGAACTCGTGTCCCACGAGAGGAGACTTTGTGCCAAAAGATTTAACCACGCCTGGGGCCGGAAATAAAAGACAAAGAGTAGGACAGCTGCTGTACAGGCTTTTAAATGTTCGAAGCACCGTACGAGATGCAGATCACGCTGTGCAGCAGCAGCAAGCCAGCAGCTGATCGAGCAAAGAGGAGGTAAAAGAAAGAACCTGTATTTGTTCCCATTGTATCACCGTTTAAGAGAGGTTTTCGGAGAAGCGACCGTGTCTCCTTGGGGGTACATTCAGCCCCCCTCTTCAAAACGCGAGCGGCAGAGATGTGAAGTGGATATGTGTATATGTGTGTGTATATAATATATAATGTGTGTATATGTGTATGTATATGTGTGTATATATATATATATATATATATATCCTTATATATAATATGATAGTATCTGTATATATGGTGTTCGCGTCAATACCCTGTATATATGACGATGTATGGTGTTCGCATCGATACCTCGACTCAATACAAGTTAGAACCATGCAATGTGACTCTGCCTCTGTAGTTAGAACATAACGTGGCAAACGCGGACGCAGTATTGCATGATTGGCTAAGAATGTTCGAATGCTGCAGTGACGCTGCTGGACTGCCCAGTATAGTAAGTCGGTGTTGGTTCAACAGATTGTGGTACAAAAAGTAGAGCTGCAGATGAGGATTTGAGTGAGGGAGAGGGGTGTCAGTTTGTAGGAGATCAGTGAGGTTGTGGAGAGCTTTAAATGTTAAGAGCGGTATTTTGTATTGTATTCTGTAGTTAGCAGGGAGCCAGTGAAGTTGAGAGAGAATCGGTGTAATATGTTCAGTGGATTTAGAACAGCAGGTTATTATCCTGGCAGCAGAATTTTGAAGAAGTTGTAAGCGATGGATAAGTTTTTGTGAGATGCCAGATAGAATAGCATTACAGTAAGTGTACGTGAGGTGACTTGGGCATTAATTAATAATTCAGTACTGTGTTGCGTAAGAACAGGACGAAGTCTAGAAATGTTTCGGAGATGGAAGAAGGCAGTCCGAGAAATGTTACTTATTTGGGAGGAATTATTTAATTATTTTTATTATTAGTAGTAGTATTTAATAATTGCCTTTATTAGTGTATCAATGGATATATATAATTACATTTAGACGATTTGTCAAAATCTGTTGTATGTAAACGATACTGTTTTAAACGTTATTGTTTTTTCATCAGAAAACCCAGTTTCCACATCTACGCGTATTAGTTTAAATGGCACTTTTACCACTCCCAATAGGGCTGACGCGCTGGCGTATCGTGTCGACTGGGCAACACAGTGAATGCGGCGTCTATCTATATATGTCTATGATTTGTTCGCTTTCTGACGTAGTGTAAATAAAGTAAATTAATCTCACTGTGGTGCGTATTACATACGTAATACCATGTAACACATTATAATTGTCCTGCTTTACACGAATATACCCATGCCACGGAAAAAAAGAAGTACAATTCCACGGTCCACTTCAGATGCCAGAGAAAAGTCTATTTCAAGGGCGTCTCAAACGCCACAGCAGACACAAGTGGACGAACTTACAGTAAAATGTGAACCAGAAAACTGCTTGTTCTATTCCTATGTTCTGTTTCTTTCATTTGGGAAATTCACCAGTTATAGATTCCCGGGCAATGCCGGGTACTCCTGCTAGTATGTGTGTGTGTATATATAATTATATATATATACTGTGTGTATATATATATATATATATATATATAATGTGTGTGTGTGTGTGTCTGTGTGTGCATATGTAATATATTTCTTCAATGATACAAGAATCATAGTTTTGATCTTAACCTGTAAAGATGGTATTTGCAGAAAGAGGTGAAACTATTTCTGGAGGAAATTTTCATGGTGAATATCCAGCAAAAGTAAGTGAATATCTGATGATGAATATGTGGCAAAAATGAATGTATTTGAAATACTGGTGTTAAAGGTTAGAAGTTCTTGGATCCTCCATTTGTAGTGTAATTTTATTTTCCTTACAGGTATGCTGCCATTTGTTTAAACTGATGTAATTCTTACACTCTCATTGACGAAGAATATCTTGTCAAGTGTGGCTTCACATTTATTTAAAAAGTTAATTTGTTGTTAATAAGTGCAACTCTCAACACCATATGAAAATATTTGGGAAAGACCTTTATTGCAGTGATGATTATGCTAGATGTTCAGAGTTAAGGAAGGCTTAGCCTTTAGCGAAAGGTGTCTTCTACTCAAGCAGCTAATTATTAAAGCTGTTTAAATTGAGGAGGCATTCATTGGTTGGTATTACAATACAGAAACTGAGAAATTTATCTTCATGTACTTCAGTAATTATGTAGTGTGGAACCCCAACATTTGCACATAGGACATGAGAAGGCAGATACAGGTGAGTTACTGTTGAATGTAAGAGCCGGTTCAGGACCAAACAAATTAGAGATGGTTAAGTATGCACAGCAGAGCTCCATAGTGACCTATGGCTTAGAAATAAAGAGAAAGATCTGTCCTGTAAAATGGATGCTAAGAGACATACCACACAAGTTTAGGCAGAGGAGATCCTGTCTTATTAATATGTTGAAATTTTAAGATGAATGTACAGAAACATTAAACTATGATAGATTGCATGATATTTTTGACTATTCAAAAAATTTTGATAAGCTGCACCTTGAAATTCTGCAAACAAGAAGTGCAGAAAATGTGTAAGGTCTTATTGGGTGTAGAAATGCTGCTAGAATAGTCTTAGGTGGGGTCTTATATCAGATTCGCGCTAAGGTTATTGCTCTGTTTTTGGCTTACAAAAATCATTTATATTGTACCAAACTATTAAATGTGCCTCTCGCTCAAAAGTTATTTAACAGGCTCACTTCTCTAGGTTATGTACAGTTGATTCTGTGAATAAGTTTAATACAAATAAAAGCACTTTTTACATTTTAGATTTTATTTTCAAAAAGGGAACATTACAATGGTATACTTCAATGCTACTCGATCAAGTAAATAATAACATACCAAATATCACCATTTACTTAAAAATCAATCACATACAACTACATAATGTCACAGCCAGACAACATACAGACCCAGACATTTTATAGGACTCTTTCAGTAGCATGTTGCGAGTAGGACAAGTTATGTTTCAGATGTATAACATACTTGTCGGGCTAAATCTGGAACACATTTTGTTCTCATTTTAAAAGAAAACAGCATGTGGTGCTGTGGGTTTCCTGAGTTTGAATGTATTGTCTATGCGACTTGTTCCTCCTCACACTCCAATTCTTCTCCCACACCCCCAAAGATGATTTCAGATTGGATCCTTACTGGGTGTGGGTGTGTGAATTGGTGGTCCCTATTGTGAACTGGCATCGTTGCCAGGGCTGTGTCCTGCCCTGCACCCAATGTGGCCAGAGTAGGCTCCAGCCCACCACAACACTAAATTAGATTAACCAGGTTTGAGAATATGAAATTATTATTTTTAAGGAAGATGAAGTAATTAAATATAAATAAATAAAAAAGACCTAAAATATATATTCCAGGATTGCTGCCACTTTTATTGTTTAATTGTTGCTCAAAGCTCATAATCATTTTCGCCTAAGAAAATATAAGACAAAACTTGATGGAAGTACCGGTAGCTAAAATTGGCTACTGCCTGCTGTTTATTTAAAATAACACTTAAAACTAGCACAATAGTAAGCAGATCAAGCAGATGACTAAATTCTCCTCAAATGGTAGAAATACCTGAAACAAGTTTATGTATTTGTGTATTGTAAAGTACAATGTTGCGGTCTATCATGTCTTGCCATTTAAGCTGAAGACTAATTGAGGAGCTGTGGCAGACTTAATAATATCTTCCTATCAATGCATGTTTTATGAAAAAAATGCAATCTTAGAAATTAGTTGGAGTCTAAGAACACACAACATGTCTAAAGTTAGCACCAAATTTGTTGAGTGTCATATTTCTGAGCTCTTTCTTTCTTAGTTTTTGTGTGCAAATAGTCCATGAAATCTTGTGAGGAAGGTTGGTAATACAGTGTTGGTGTCCAGTTCTGTACCTTATACATTTCTTGCAGGCACTCGACTATCTTGCAATTGGAGTGCATGAACTTGCTTCCCTTAGTGAGAGGAGGATTGAACGTCTCTGTAATCCTTCACTGAGTGAGCTTCCTGCATTCTTGGTCAATGAAGGAGGCCTGAACTCTGGTTTTATGATTGCTCATTGCACTGCAGCTGCCCTGGGTAAGCAATAGTCTATGAAACGTTAATGAAAAAGAAAAAAATGCTGTTACAGTTATATATCTCCCAAGTAATCGCTTTCTGAAATAATGTTCTTTACTTTATAATGCTATAAAATATCAAATAGACCCTGAATAGAAAAATCGTATGTTTTACCATGGGGTTGGGGTCAAAATTCATAGTTTGTTTGTATATCACCGTGGTTGGAAAAACAACTAGCTCTTAGATGAAGTAAACATCCACCAGATCGAAGTTAACTGGCTATCCTTTCAGTTCTATTCTAATGACACACAGACACAAATGTTTAGGCAAGGATCCAAAACCGATGATGAAATGTCAAGTGATGAAATAAGTTCAGTTCTTGGGTGTCCCAGGAATGACAACATTTTGATTGCCTGCTGGGAAATCATGTCTTGTAGTGGTGAGAGATCGAATAGTTAAAGTTACAGCACCCAAGAAACCAAGAGCTTTAAAAATTTAGTTAAAAGCTGTAGATATGACACCCCTAATTATAATGGAAAGTATACAATAAAGAGTTAAGCGTCTTTCACTCCAACATGAGCAGCTTTATAAAGAACAGTGTATGTTAATTGATTTTAAATAAGATCAATGGGATACTCCTCATATTATCTGGCAGAGCAGGCCAAACTACAGGTGTCCTATAACTAAAGTCTGTTACTTGTTACCTTTTGTCCTTACATGAAAATGGACATTTTCATTATACATTTTAGTGTGTATGTGTTTTGTGTTTGATTAATGTAAGCTACTTAGTTTTCTGTATCCTAGTAGACTTCACCCCAGAAACCTAGTTCCTGTTTTCTCACTGATGTCAAAGTGTGATATGATTGGACATTTACTAAAATGTATGTTTTGTTTTGACAGTTTCTGAGAATAAAGTTTTGTGTCACCCTTCTTCTGTTGACTCCTTGTCCACTAGTGCTGCCACTGAGGATCACGTGTCAATGGGAGGCTGGGCAGCTCGAAAAGCCCTCCAAGTGGTGGAGCATGTGGAGCAAGGTATAACTGGGCCTAGCCTGGCTATCTATCTGTGTGCGTGTTGTGCAACTTTTGTTAAACATTTCAGTCCTACGACATTCAGCAAATGACAGACAGTTGTGCAGCACCTAATGGGGCAAACATTCATTTTCAAACCTACTTAGAAGCTCCATATTGCTACGGAGTTGTTAATTTTTTCAAAAAAAAAGAGGAGAAGGTGTTCATTAAATCCATGTGGCAAGGTGGTCTGAAAAATATCTGCTTTCATCAATATTTATTTTTTTCTTTTATAAATGGAGAAAAACATAAACTTACTGTTTGCTTTTTAAGAGGATGGATTTTAGGTGACCAATGAAATGAGTAAGGAGATAGAAACAGTAGATGGTTCCAAATCTTAGCTCTTATTATATTTCTGAAGTCTGATCACTAGCATGAATATTATATATAATTAACATTTGTCACTGGCTATCAATATAAAAGAAAGATGAAAACATTTTTGCTTCTTGCAGACAAAGTAAAAGTCATTGTTCTTAAGTTGGATAATAATAATAATAATACATTTTATTTATATAGCACCTTTCCCATGCTCAAGGCACTTCACAGAGTTTAAGATAGAATGGCAGGGTATACAGTATATAGGGTTGTACAAACCAGATAAAAAAGTAAAGAAGATTAAGACAGTAAATTCAGAGAAAAAAAGCCTAACAGACAACATAATTGATGGTCTTGCGCGCACACACAGGTTACATGAGCATCTTGACAGTGAGGTAAACTGAGAGAAGGGTAATAAAGTCAAGTAGAGCTAAAAGCTTTCCTGAACAGATGAGTTTTGAGTTGTTTTTTAAAAGAATTCATGGAGTCAGCTGACCTGATTAATTTTGGTAGTTCATTTCAGAGTCTGGGCGCTATACAGCTGAAGGCCCTGTCACCCATGGAGTGTAGATTAGTGTGGGGTACAACAAGATTGCCAGAAACAGAGGACCTTAGTGGGCGGGCAGGCACATAGTGATGGAGAAGGTCACTGATGTAGTTTGGTGCGAGGTTATTTAAGGCTTTGTAGGTTATTAGTAGGATTTTATATTTGATTCTGTAAGACACAGGGAGCCAGTGGAGACGGAGCAGGATGGGTGTGATGTGCTCGCAGCTGCTGGTTCGTGAATGGGATGTGGGATGTGTGGCATGAATGAGTGAATTGACATTTTGACATACTGGTTGTGAAAACAGATTTAGTTTTATTTGCATGAAAATAAAACATGTTAATGGACTGAAGTAGCAACTTGGCCTCTATTTGATTTGAATTACTAATTTGTGTTTATCACCTCAAAGACCTCACAATGAATCCAGAGGAGCAGGAGGAGACAAGAAAAACAAAACAAACATCATGAAACCTCTTTGTGTAACCCTCTGTATTCAGTGACTGTAATCAAATGCTTTTATACATTACCTGTAGAGTGCCAATCTACAGCGATGCCAAGACTCTTTACAGTCAGCGTTTCTCGTACAGTTGTTTATCTAGTGAGCCACACTTCCTACACATTTACTACACACTGCAGTATCTGCCATCATTTCTTGGAAGGGCTGTTCTGAATACACTATGCTGGTAACGCAGTGGTGGAAAACTTTAATACAGAGCCCTGCATTTCACAGCTTACACAGATTTAGAAGGGATTTATAGAATTGTGGTACTTTAGAGCACCTAACAAACATGCAGTACACTTTCACATTTGGAAGCGAAGGTCTGTGATAATGAATGAATATGAATCACATATCCTAAAATTGCTTTTTATCCCTAAGCTTTCGACTTCTATCAGGAATCATCATCAGAGGAACCTGATTAGACTTGCAGGAATCCAAGGCAATATCTAGCAAATAAGGAGGGGTGGGCAGGTGGATGTTAGAGGGGGATTGATGAGGGGGGTGTTGGTCTCATAGTTCTTCTTTTCAAGCCTGCATATGCTGGGTTCATGCCCGAATATCTGTTAATGGCATTTTCATTGGATAGCCGCATTTCAGCCAGTTCTCTGGCACTGTTAGTATTAGCCTTGAATTTTACTAGCCCCGAGTCCTATTTAAATGTTGGTCCAGTCGAACTTGTATGTGTGTAAATCAGAGACCGTGGGTCCTTTCTTCTTCTCTACAGCTGGACATGAATCACATGGTATGCTGTAAATTGCATTCTGTGTCTCTACGGCTCATTTCTTACTTTTATCAGTAAAAAGGACGGTGCGCAGAGTGTTTGTAGTGCTTGTGCGCAACTTTGATGCCCGATCTGGACAGGATACTTTCATGTTTCTATAATAAACATCCTGTATAAAGTGATAGTTATCAGAAACTAGAACATTTAAAATGTTTAGTTGAAGGAACAGTAGTTACATTAATGCTATTCCTTATGCTATTTTATTTATGCTGCGCAGAGTGGCATACATGTTTGTAAGGGTGACCTTCAGTATAGTCAAATCTTTCCCCCCATGTCTGTTTTTCTGCTCCCTTTAATTAATTTTCTGAACTTTCTTTAGAAATACTGTTATAGAGGAATTGGTCATTAAAATCAAATGAACTGTTACCAGGGTTCACGTGTACTAATTGTCTCATTTATGCACAGTTAATGAATACAGTGTTTTAACTTTTTTAAACATGTTGGCTTAATGCTGCAGGTATTTGCTGATAAATGATTTAGTTTGTAAATGTTAGTACTCTGCAGAATTTTTTTTATGCTTAAGGAAATAATTAACATGTAAAACCTACAAAGAAACTAATAAGAGTAGTAAAAAAACAGTAATGACGTTTGGCCTATTGAAGAATAAATGTAAAGGTTCTTCTGTACTACAGAATGTTATATCAAACTACTAAATATGTAAGTGATAATATAACTTGCAGTATGTGTTTAAATCATTTTTTTCAAAATCCATTGTCCTTTTTGAAAAGAAAAAAAAATTATCTCTTTAAAATTAACCCTTTCAATTTCCCATGAACACCCATGCTGTAAGGCGTTTACTCCATTCTGCTGATGGCTTTTTATTTATTTATTTTTTTGAGAGTATGTACTATTTTAGTTTTCAAAGACAAGAACACATTTGATGTGTAATATATACAAGGACTAATAATGTGTTTTTTTGTTTTGTTTTTAAGTTCTTTCTATAGAGCTGCTTGCAGCTTGTCAGGGGATTGAATTTTTACGCCCCTTAAGGACAACCACCCCACTGGAAAAGGTCTATGAACTTGTGCGCTCCTCTGTCAAGTAAGTTAAACAGAAACCCCATGCTTTGTCATTATTTACAAGTTAATGTTTTGCTAATGTTCTGCTGTGCTTCTGTTTCAGGCCATGGATTAAAGACCGTTACATGGCTCCAGACATTGAAACTGTTCATCGTCTGCTGTTGGATCAAAAGGCAAGTGACTGTATGACAATAAATAATAAATTAATTTCAATGGTTTATACATGCTGGATTGTCAATACATTGCACAGCTAGACATATTCTGTAGCTGTATAAAGTGAAGGTAAACACTCAATACTACAATTAGTTGTTTCTGAAATATTCATATCTGATTCTTCTATGTGCAGTTTCACAGACAAGAAGAAAAGTGTTGACACATGTTTGATTAGCTTTAATATTCTAACATTAAACTCTGTGTTATATTGCAAAACCTGTGAGAGCTGTCCTGGAAGATTCTTTATTTACTAAATATCTTAGCATATTATATATAGTAGTTTAATGCCCCTGCCTCACAGCTACATCAGACCAGGCTTTAATTCCTGGTTGTTTATTGTCTATGTGGAATTTAAATGTGTTCACTGTGTATGTTGTATGTGTGTTTATCCACTTCCCACCACCACCACCCCCTGGCTCCCCCCCCCCCCCCCCCCCAGAAACAACATCCCCCATTAACCCCACCACCAACTGAGGGTGCATATCCTGGTCTAATTTATTAAAATAATGGTCAGATATACACCTGAATCATGTATCAGACAGTGTGGGTAGCAAGTATCAGGTATGCTGCATGTCGCCTTAAATGCTGTAATTGAGCTTCTAAACTTCCTCGATTGAGTTGCATTCCAGTCACTATCACATAACTTCTTGTAATTGAAATAATTTTAATGTTAACTGTGGATTAGTGTCTGTATACAGTACATTATATGTACAGTGCATCCAGAAAGTATTCACAGCGCATCACTTTTTCCACATTTTGTTATGTTACAGCCTTATTCCAAAATGGATTAAATTCATTTTTTTCCTCAGAATTCTGCACACAACACCCCATAATGACAATGTGAAAAAAGTTTACTTGAGGTTTTTGCAAATTTATTAAAAATAAAAACACTGAGAAATCACATGTACATAAGTATTCGCAGCCTTTGCTCAATACTTTGTCGATGCACCTTTGGCAGCAATTACAGCCTCAAGTCTTGTTGAATATGATGCCACAAGCTTGGCACACCTATCCTTGGCCAGTTTCGCCCATTCCTCTTTGCAGCACCTCTCAAGCTCCATCAGGTTGGATGGGAAGCGTCGGTGCACAGCCATTTTAAGATCTCTCCAGAGATGTTCAATCGGATTCAAGTCTGGACTCTGGCTGGGCCACTCAAGGACATTCACAGAGTTATCCTGAAGCCACTCCTTTGATATCTCGGCTGTGTGCTTCGGGTTGTTGTCCTGCTGAAAGATGAACCGTCACCCCAGTCTGAGGTCAAGAGCGCTCTGGAGCAGGTTTTCATCCAGGATGTCTCTGTACATTGCTGCAGTCATCTTTCCCTTTATCCTGACTAGTCTCCCAGTCCCTGCCGCTGAAAAACATCCCCACAGCATGATGCTGCCACCACCATGCTTCACTGTAGGGATGGTATTGGCCTGGTGATGAGCGGTGCCTTGTTTCCTCCAAACGTGATGCCTGGCATTCACACCAAAGAGTTCAATCTTTGTCTCATCACACCAGAGAATTTTCTTTCTCATTGTCTGAGAGTCCTTCAGGTGCCGTCTGGCAAACTCCAGGCGGGCTGCCATGTGCCTTTTGCTAAGGAGTGGCTTCCATCTGGCCACTCTACCATACAGGCCTGATTGGTGGATTGCTGCAGAGATGGTTGTCCTTCTAGAAGGTTCTCCTCTTTCCACAGAGGACATCTGGAGCTCTGACAGAGTGACCATCGGGTTCTTGGGCCTTAGTCAGGGAGGTGACCTTCTCCCCCGATCGCTCAGTTTAGATGGCCGGCCAGCTCCAGGAAGAGTCCTGGTGGTTTCGAACTTCTTCCACTTACGGATGATAGAGGCCACTGTGCTCATTGGGACCTTCAAAGCAGCAGAAATTTTTCTGTAACCTTCCCCAGATTTGTGCCTCGAGACAATCCTGTCTCAGAGGTCTACAGACAATTCCTTTGACTTAGTTTGTGCTCTGACATGAACTGTCAACTGTGGGACCTTATATAGACAGGTATGTGCCTTTCCAAATCATGTCCAGTCAACTGAATTTACCACAGGTGGACTGCAATTAAGCTGCAGAAACATCTCAAGGATGATCAGGGGAAACAGGATGCACCTCAGCTCAATTTCGAGCTTCATGGCAAAGGCTGTGAATACTTATGTACATGTGCTTTCTCAATTTTTTTATTTTTAATAAATTTGCAAAATCCTCAAGTAAACTTTTTTCACATTGTCATTATGAGGTGTTATATGTAGAATTCTGAGGAAAAAAATGAATTTAATCCATTTTGGAATAAGGCTGTAACATAACAATATGTGGAAAAAGTGATGCGCTGTGAATACTTTCCGGATGCACTGTATATATACAGGTGCTGGTCATAAAATTAGAATATCATGACAAAGTTGATTTATTTCAGTAATTCCATTCAAAAAGTGAAACTTGTATATTAGATTCATTCATTACACACAGACTGATGTATTTCAAATGTTTATTTCTTTTAATGTTGATGATTATAACTGACAACTAATGAAAGTCCCAAATTCAGTATCGGAAAATTAGAATATCAATTAAGACCAATGCAAAAAAAGGATTTTTAGAAATGTTGGCCAACTGAAAGGTATGAACATGAAAAGTATGAGCATGTACAGCACTCAATATTTAGTTGGGGCTCTTTTGGCCTGGATTACTGCAGCAATGTGACGTGGCATGGAGTCGATCAGTCTGTGGCACTGCTCAGGTGTTATGAGAGCCCATGTTGCTCTGATAGTGGCCTTCAGCTCTTCTGAATTGTTGGGTCTGGCGTATTGCATCTTCCTCTTCACAATACCCCATAGATTTTCTATGGGGTTAAGGTCAGGCGAGTTTGCTGGCCAATCAAGAACAGGGATACCATGGTCCTTAAACCAGGTACTGGTAGCTTTGGCACTGTGTGCAGGTGCCAGGTCCTGTTGGAAAATGAAATCTGCATCTCCATAAAGTTCATCAGCAGCAGGAAGCATGAAGTGCTCTAAAACTTCCTGGTAGACGGCTGCGTTGACCTTGGACCTCAGAAAACACAATGGACCCAACACCAGCAGATGACATGGCACCCCAAACCATCACGGACTGTGGAAACTTTACACTGGACCTCACGCAACGTGGATTCTGTGTCTCTCCTCTCTTCCTCCAGACTCTGGGACCTTGATTTCCAAAGGAAATGCAAAATTTACTTTCATCAGAGAACATAACTTTGGACCACTCAGCAGCAGTCCAAAGGCGAGACACTTCTGACGCTGTCTCTTGTTCAAGAGTGGCTTGACACAAGGAATGCGACAGCTGCAACCCATGTCTTGCATACGTCTGTGCGTGGTGGTTCTTGAAGCACTGACTCCAGCTGCAGTCCACTCTTTGTGAATCTCCCCCACATTTTCGAATGGGTTTTGTTTCACAATCCTCTCCAGGGTGCGGTTATCCCTATTGCTTGTACTTCCCTATCCCTATTCATTTGACTTTGTTTCTCTGTGCTAGGATTGCTCGTGTACTCATTATTTCTGTTGATAACCCTTTGTGATGAAATTCTTTTTTGGACATAATATGTCTTCTTTAATTGTGAACATAAAGTGAGGAAAACATTAAAATTTATAAGAGCTGAGAGAGCAGGAACTGTGTCTGACAAAAGCATTCACATGAATGAGAGGTGAGAGTACTGTGTGCGTGGTTAAATATGGTTGAGAGGAGGGTGTGACTTGAAAAAATCACATGGCCAAAGTCTCAACTCGTGGGAGTTGAAAAAATCTTCCAAAACGTCTTGTCTCGTTGCAGGATTTTTTTTATATAATATATATACAGTATATATATAAATACCTATTTGTTTCATTACAGGTGTGGAAAGTTGCATTTCCTTATATAGAAAAATATAAAATGGAGCACATCCCTGAGTCGAGACCTGGATCTCCCACCGCCTTTGTCCTGGATTCTCCTGCATCACCCCGAAAGCGTGTCCGTCTTGAGTAGACAGATCTTGGACTCTGCTATCCATATTTACTCTCCAAATTCACCTGTTAAACTCTTGTACTGTAATATAACTATGATGATTGAAGTGATTTAAAATAAGGGATATTTTTGAATATTATTAAATTTACTGTCAAAGGAAAACTGTGGTTTCTCTTCTACCTCAGCATATGGATGGTCTGAAAGCACAAGCCTTAAAAATGAATCAAAATGAAAAAGGTACAGTTCATTATGAATTTTAAAATTAGCTGTTTTGACATTCATGTTTAAACCTGTTTATTTGTGAGAGAGTATGTGAATGATTAACATTTAACGTTTATGAGCCTACTGGTTGTTTTTGCAACTTTAAAAGAATTAAGAAGGTCAAGTCGGAATTTCAGTGTCATGTTTACAAGATGGTGGTCCTGTGAACTTTGCCTTGAGCAGAGTGCTTTACTCTTGGTAAATTTGTGGAAAAGAAAAATTTAAATAAATTACAAAACTGTACTGGTGACTACATCGGTTTGTCCTTAGGCATTAAGGTGGTGGGAAAAACAATGTCAAGAGCAAGAAGATGATGCTGTATTCTGCTTACACAAAATATTGCTGAACATGTACATACAAAAAAGTAAACTTGCAGTTGTAATAAATTTCTTCCCAAATTGTTTGGAAAGAAACATAAAACCAGATTTAACCTTGCTTTTCTGTGACCTGGAGCAATATGGTAGCTTGAAGAAGATGGTACTGTGGAAATGTTAAAAAAAAAAAAAAAAATCTTAAAATATGGTGCTGTAAATAAGAATAGAAATGTATTCTTAAACAGTGTACTTCATCATAATGCCAAATAGAAATGTCCAAATGTGATTACTAGTGCTATGTTGATTTACTTACCAGCTCATTGTTCCTTGCATTGGCCCATTTTTCCCCCCTTGTTCAGTTGGGATATTCATCTGGAAGCACTAATATCAGCTTCATCCCAAATGTGCGTGTTTAAAAAGTGCTGATTCTTAACTGCTTCAGAATGTGCTCAGTGATGGACTGCACTCTCGGCCAGAATTGTTAACGTAGTATATATGTGTTAGGAGGCTGAAATAGGCTGTGAAGGAAAATGTGTGTTCAGAAAATGGATGCTAAAATCCTTTGGAAATGATATATGGAGTGAGTTTTAATAGTGACCCTCCTACTGATCAATTTGGTAATATTCCTTGCACCTTTTTTTAAGCAGAAAAAAGTATTTCAATTTTCCAGATTTACATTCATCTTGGCCTGACTCCACACAGACTTCACATTTCCCCAGGTTTGTATGAGATTCCTGTAGTTTAAATTTACAAGCAGGTCTTATCATCTGAATCCAAGTTCAAGAATGTTCATAGATGGATGGTTGAACAATCAAGTTTAAATAAACATGAAGAATGGAAACGCACATAAACAGACACAAAAGTTTAAAAATAGATATTGTGAAATAGTGTGAAAACACTATGAGAATCAGTGCAGTAGCTGTGCAAAGTGACTTTTAAAAATCAAAACTATCTCACGGCTCTTCACAAGATGCACGAAAGTGCTGCGCTCTTTATTTTTGATAAACATCAAGTAATTTTAGGGAAATAACACTAACCACAAATTGTAGCAAAAAAAAAAAAAAGTTTTTCACAAACTCTTACATATTCAGGTGGGAAGTGAGGTTTAAAGTGTTACAAGGCACAGATCACTACGCTTACTGCAGGACTGTAAAGCTCACCTCTGGCCCACTCTATTATGGAAAAGCGTGGAAAGATTCTGTTTTCAGATACTGCACATTTTTTAATTGTTATATTGAAATGGCCATACAAATTGACTACACATGGTGTTACACTCACAATAATGTACTATGTAAAGGCCAAGCGCTGCACTTTTTCAGCCAATGTTCTCGGTTAGGGATGACTCCGTCTGCTGCCCTGTTTTCAGTACTCCCTCCTTGTTAATGGTTTTGGTTTTCAAATTTATGCCAAGTGGTGTAATGAAGAAAACAAGTAGCTCATGATGGTACAAAATGCTGGCAAGCAGAGAACTGATTGAAAAATACAGTATTTTTAGCATGAGTGCTTGTTGCTCTGTTTTTAAATTCCGGAGTTATTTGACTTTTGGTCAAGTGATACCCTCACCCGGATCAATGTGCAGAGGTTAAAGTGACTAAAAATGAGCTGTTCCTCTGCTCTGCAACACTTACTATTTGCACAGAAGTCCCTCAGTTAGACGTGTACAATCGTTACATAAACTGTTCTAACCAAGGGCTCCTATGAAGAGTGTCAGAGATTGGAGGAAGTAAAATTTCAAAATTCAAGAATTATGTTAAGTTAGAACACCTACTGCCTAATCATTTTACATTTTCAGTTTAAATATTGAAATTATCGGTGGCTGGAAATCAGAATCTGCTCTCACTTGCATTCCTCCAGATTAGACCTAAATAACCCTACATTTTGCATATACTGTATGAATTTTACTAACAACATTTTAACCCAGATGACACCTTTAATATCTGTAGTAATACATCTTCAGCTTTTCAGAAGATAAGCTTTAACATTTCATACAGTATATGTAATTATCTTGTAAAAAATAAGAACAGAAAAACAGAGTTCAAAATGGAAGAGTAAGGGTCAGTGAAATCTAACATCAGCAGCTAACTTTGTTAATGAATTATTACATTAATAAATTGTTAACTTGCACAAAGACCAGACAGGAAACTTTATTACACTTGCAATTTATACTTGTTTTTTTGGCACATTTATTTCTAAGTCAGCAATCAACCTTACTTCACATTATCTCTTGCCTACGACAGGGGTGTAAGTTTTAATTTGTTATTCTCCTGCAGCCTTTGTTTTGTCATGACTGTTGAAATATTTTCATTCAGTGTAGTTTATGCTGTATGTATGTTATTCTGTTCATTTAATACTGTAAAGTGGGTTGGGTCACCTCTTTTGTGAGTACTACAGAAAAATATGTAGAATTGATCGGAATATTGTGATAATTCTTTTCATTACTAATAGGATTTGTTCTACAGTATACTAATCCCTTTGGTTTTCTTATCTTTGTTATACACAAACAGCTCTTTAGCACTTTAAAAAGAGAATGTGAAAGATTAAAAAACTTAACACTAAGAATCATTTACAGCATATGCATCATATGTGTATAATCATATTTTTTAGCTATTAACACGCATCCTCACCATTATTTTAGTCAGCAATTATAATTTCATGTGCTGTAAAGTGGGGTTGTTTTTTTTTCCTCCATCAGGGTGAACGTTTAGTAGTCCGCTGTTCTGTCGTTTTCATAGACTATCACACCTTTCACAACCACATACTTGACAAGTTCTTGGTGGCCTCCAAACTGATAAATAAGGTGTTCCCATCTAGAATATTAAAGAGAATATGAGAAAGCAAGCAGTGGTCTTTAGACCGTTTTATTTAGAAAACAATTTAAAAAAAGAAAGAAAATTTTAATAAGTTATGCTTCCTTCTTAAGTAATAAGAGTTTAACTGAAAATTTTGTAAATCTAACAGTTCATTGCTTTAACAAATTAGTTACATTTCTGTTTCTATATGTATAGAGCAAATGTAAATGAGCACAATGGGCCTTCCAGCACAGTTAGTCATGTAATGATGATCCAGTCGTCATCGGTTATGACAGCCTTGCCCTGTTCAGTAATAAAACATTGAATTCCTTCACAAGAAACCTTGTGATATTGTCCCTGATTGCAAACAGTCATAACTCTGAGCTGAATGAATTACCCGAGTTAAAATACAAGCAACTATAAATGTAGGGTAAGATCTTTCAGGCTGTCATTTTCACACTACTGTAAACTGTAAAACACACCACTGGTGTCTTTACAGAAAAGGTTCAAGCTAAACGTGTTAATCTTCAGCAATTACTTATTTGTATGAAGAACACTTGGGGGATTTGATATGGAGAATCAAAATAAGTAATTATTTGGATTCAAGAGGAGTGACCATCTGAAGACCAGAAGGCTTGGTATGCTACAGTACCATAACAACAATATTTGAATATCACACTAGTCTGAACCAACATCCTCCCAATGTGTTGTACTTTATGGATTTTGGTGTGATGAATCCATTTCTGAAATTGAAATTTCTCTACCAAAAACCGATTCCACAAGATACAACTGAAAAACGTCTTGAATAAAAAAATGTAGATTTACTAAAAACACATTACATTTGGGATAGCACAGTGGTGCAGTGGTAGCGCTGCTGCCTCGCAGTTAGGAGACCCGGGTTTGCTTCCCGGGTCTTCCCTGCGTTTGCATGTTCTCCCTGTGTCTGCGTGGGTTTCCTCCGGGTACTCCGGTTTCCTCCCACAGTCCAAAAACGTGCAGGTTAGGTGCATTGGCGAACCTAAATTGTCCCTAGTGTGTGCTTGGTGTGAGTGTGTGTCCTGTGATGAGCTGGCGCCCTGCCCGGGGTTTGTTTCCTGCCTTGCACCCTGTGTTGGCTGGGATTGGCTCCAGCAGACCCCCCGTGACCCTGTAGTTAGAATATAGCGGGTTGGATAATGGATGGCTGGACATTGTGTTTGTTTAATGGCATAAGCATTTTCACAATATTATTCCAAGTATATTTTGAGCTGAAATATGTCAGTCTTCTTTTGTCTTAATGATGT
This sequence comes from Erpetoichthys calabaricus, assembly GCF_900747795.2. Classification (NCBI taxonomy): domain Eukaryota; kingdom Metazoa; phylum Chordata; class Cladistia; order Polypteriformes; family Polypteridae; genus Erpetoichthys; species Erpetoichthys calabaricus. The sequence continues at coordinate 245,384,245 of NC_041394.2, forward strand.
AAACCACCCAAAATCAAGTATCTGCTACAAAGTTTTTTTCCCCCCAATCACTTTTTTTCTCCTCTCTTATTAATTCAAAATAGCCAGGAATATATATTTGAAACGTTTAGGAAGATGCCATTTTATTATGAAGAAGAGATCAAATTGTCATTTAAATTGTTCTTACAGAAATATGCAAAGTCAGGTTGAACCATCCATTTCCTTGAGCAGATAAAGTGAACTGTACAAGAATATACATTTTTCCTTTACTGTAAAGGAAAAAAAAGAAAAGCAAAAAAAAAAGCCATGTGCTACAATTTTCTCCGGAATACAAAGGCAGAAAAACTACAAGGAACTATTTGGGGAGCTTCGCTCCTCCGACCTAGCATTTGGGTGCAATATGCCTTTAAAAATCCATTTCCTACAATCTTATTTGGATTTTTTCCCCCTGAAAACGTGGGAGTGGTCTCTAATGAACACTAGGAGAGGTTCCACCAGGACATCACTCATATCTAGAGGTGTTACAGTGCAAAGTGGAGCGAGTCTGTATTTGCAGACACTTGTTCGTCTTTCAACAGTGACATTCAGAGGATTATAAGAGGAAGAAAACAAAATCACTAAGTAACTTATTCTTGTAAGAATTATATTTAAAACAAATGTGTATTTTATAATGTTTCGAGTATAAATAATTAAAATGTTTTCTCTTTTTTTTTCATTTTAAACCTCCACCTCTCAAAACTGGATGTGGTAGAGAAAAACTTGGCAGATTTGGATTCAGCACCCTCAAACCTATAAAGAGCACCTACAATATTTGACAGGAGCAGCATAATCGGATCAAATGCTTTTCATTCCTTTTTAAGGAACATATTTAAAATTTCACTATTCAGCATATACCTTGAGGACTTGAGGATGACAAAATCTCCATTCTTGCCCACCTCGAGGGAGCCATGAGTACGGGATTTTCCCAAAGCATATGCTGCATTAATAGTAGAAGCAGCTAATGCCTCACTCATAGACATCTTCATATTCACACAGGCAAAATGCATGACCATGGGCTGGATAAGACAAATGGCAACACAGAAGAAATAGTTAGCAGTATTCACATTATTACAAACTGTTAAAATCGCTTAGTAATCCATGCATGCCACAATGAAGAAATCCACTCTTACACATTCTTAATGCATGCATTGCACAAACCAGCAAGCAGAACATCAAGCTGAAGGCAATTCATTAGTAGTTATCATCTGCATTATCTTTTTTGGAAAAAAACTCACAACTTGTGATAAGATTCTCTGTTTTTTTGTCAGTATCTTGGCATCTTTAAGAAATGTAAAGCCGATTTCAAGAACATGGGCTGCCAGTTATGTGACCTGCATATAGCCCAGCATTAGGCCAAACAGACAGCAGTACCTGCCTCTCATGTCTTCTCGTGTTTTTAGATTTGTCCAAGAAACTGTGATCACTTAGCACTATCTGTGTCATGGGCCAATATGGCTACAAAGATTTCAACTATACAGTTCAGTAAGACATTTATTTTGCACATACAAATACTATATATTGTTTGAGCCAAAAATACGCAGGATAAATATACTTGTATTAGGTGCACACATATTTTGAAATACTAACTACACATTATATTATCACACAATCAGCACATACTACTATAAGGTGTCAAAGCAAGTGAATTGTTCTGCATATGAGTGAACATACCTCAATGAATATATTGTGTGATTATCTGATTGCCAGGAAATTAACAAGGTAACACACAAACAGTGAACTAATATGTCTAATCTGATTATGCACATCTTGGAAAGCTTTTCAGCTAAATGGAACACATAACTCCAGTTCTTAAATCCTTACACTGGCTCCCAGTTAAATTTAGGGCAGATTTCAAAATCCTCCTTTTAACATATACAGTGATCCCTCGCTATATCGCGCTTTGCCTTTCGCGGCTTCACTCTATCGCGGATTTTATATGTAAGCATATTTAAATATATATCGCAGATTTTTTGCTGGTTCGCGGATTTCTGCGGACAATGGGTCTTTTAATTTCTGGTACATGCTTCCTCAGTTGGTTTGCCCAGTTGATTTCATACAAGGGACGCTATTGGCAGATGGCTGAGAAGCTACCCAACTTACTTTTCTCTCTCTCTCTCTCTCTCTCTTGCGCTGACTTTCTCTGATCCTGACGTAGGGGGATTGAGCAGGGGGGCTGTTCCCACACCTAGACGATACGGACGCTCGTCTAAAAATGCTGAAAGATTATCTTCACATTGGCTACCTTCTGTGCAGCTGCTTCCTGAAGCGACATGCTGCACGGTGCTTCGCATACTTAAAAGCTCGAAGGGCACGTATTGATTTTTGATTGTTTGTTTTTCTCTGTCTCTCTCTCTGCTCCTGACGGAGGGGGTGTGAGCTGCCGCCTTCAACAGCTTTGTGCCGCGGTGCTTCGCATACTTAAAAGCCAAACAGCCCTATTGATTTGTTTGCATTTCTCTCTCTTTCTGACATTCTGTGCTCCTGACGCGCACTCCTTTGAAGAGGAAGATATGTTTGCATTGTTTTAATCGTGAGACGGAACTGTCATCTCTGTCTTGTTATGGAGCACAGTTTAAACTTTTGAAAAAGAGACAAATGTTTGTTTGCAGTGTTTGAATAACGTTCCTGTCTCTCTACAACCTCCTGTGTTTCTGTGCAAATCTGTGACCCAAGCATGACAATATAAAAATAACCATATAAACATATGGTTTCTACTTCGCGGATTTTCACCTTTCACGGGGGGTTCTGGAACGCAACCCCCGCGATGGAGGAGGGATTACTGTAAAGCATTAAATGGCCGAGGTCCGGCATACTTGTCTGAACTTATCATGACTTACAAACCAGAGCACACATTAAGATCTCAAGATGCCGGTCTGCTTATGATTCCAAGGATTAATAAAATAACAGTGGGAGGTCGAGCTTTTAGTTAAAGGGCCCCTAAACTGTGGAATGGTCTGCCTGCTACTATAAGAGATGCCCCTTCGGTCTCAGCTTTTAAATCCCAGCTGAAGACTCACTACTTCAGTTTAGTATATCCTGACTAGAGCTGCTGATTAACTGTACATACTACATCTCTGTTGTTAGTCAATAGCACTAAAACATAAGTAACACAATAGTTATAATTTGTTACTAACCCTCACCTATTCTGTTTCTCTTCTCGGTACTCAAATGTGGCATGGTGCCACAGCCCACCTGCCAAGTTGTTTTGCCTGCCTAAGGTAAAGTCATCCCTGATGGAGGATCACAGGAATCGTGGGAAGGAGAGGTCTTTTCATCAGATTGGCTGGCCCAGCGCTGTTTCAGCCATGGAATGGCCAGATGGGGGAGGCAGCTTGATGGATGAAGTCTCCAGGACTCTAAATATATTAAAATCTTCTTATGTGATTTCATCTACTGTTAAATTCTGCTCCATACTTCTAAAATTTTTATTTTTATACTGTATTGAGGATTTGTTCTGTTCTGTGTATTGTATTGTATTGACCCCCTTCTTTTGACACCCACTGCACGCCCAACCTACCTGGAAAGGGATCTCTCTTTGAACTGCCTTTCCCAAGGTTTCTTCCATTTTTCCCTACTAGGTTTTTTTGGGAGTTTTTCCTTGTCTTCTTAGAGAGTCAAGGCTGGGGGGCTGTCAAGAGGCAGGGCCTGTTAAAGCCCATTGCGGCACCTCTTGTGTGATTTTGGGCTATACAAAAAAAAAAACTGTATTGTATTGTATTGTAAATGTGAGCTCACTGTAAACTGAAATTTACTGAAATTGTTTCATCAATCTTTAGAGCTGTGAGGGGCTAGATCAGGTGACTACCACAGAATAGTACTTCAGCAAATTGCACCACTCCCTCTCTTAATCACTCTTGTGAGTTTATAGTTCATAGTGAACCTAGATTGAACAATTGTGGTAAGACTTCTAGTTGTAAAAGATGACTTCAGGTCCTGTATGACAGTAGGTGACAGCAATACAGTTTTAACATTTTGACATGAAGAAATCATCTATTAAGATGTCTTTATTTAAGAACCTCTAGTCAAAAACACAGCAACATAATTTTACCACTTTAATGTACAACTCATTTATCTGGAAAGAGCTTCTCAACATTATAAATGTTCTGTTTCGAAAATGTTTCAAGTTTGGCTGGAAAGTGCACTAATGCACCGTACTGTCCATCAGCTGCATAGCCATGCTAAGCCCACCCACTTTGCACCTGGGCCCACACAATTCGAAAATATATTGAACTAAAACTCAAAACTCTTAATTTCCAATCTCCCAATCTGAAAATGGAAATAAAATGTGCCCTGAGCTCAAAATTCCTACTCGCATATTTGGGTGTGGTCTCTCAAGTCCAAGTTTGTGCATGCCCCTCTGAGCTCTGCACCCGGCCTCGTCCCACAGCAAGAACCTTCTCTGTTTGTCCAAGTTCACAGTATGACGTCGGTCCAAAATGGCGACATACAACACAAACAGGAACTACAATAACACTTTCAAGGGTTTGTTTATTAGAAGAAACAATCTATAATACTGAGAAGGTAAACGGTAACATTACCAGAACAAACAGTAATGGACTAACTGATGTTAGCTTACTGTTCATAGATTACGCTCAATGGTTGCATTGTGTATTTTTTAGTTGTAGCTTTCAAGAAGAAATAGTAATATTTATTGAAGCCAACAGTATAAGAAATATTTTTAGAAACAACAACATACTTTTTGCACCTTCCTTGCTCATTGATTTCTTCTGCTTTCTGGACTATAGCACTTTTAGTTAGCATTTTTGCTGAAACACTAGCTTTCACGTTTACTTTCCCACTTGGGAATCGCTGTTAAGCCAATTACGAATTCTGACTTCCGAGCTCCAATGTATAACGAATGTAGAATTAATTTTTTTCTTAAAAAAACTGCCATATACAAATGTCCTGGGTATGACTTTAAACTGCATCCGGCCCCACAAGTGGTCCTCCAACTTGCAGGGGAATCATGGGGGTTGGTGGCAGGATTGGCACTCTAGCCACCATAAAAAAAACGACAGAAAGGACTCCTTTAATGGGGTCAGGCCTGTTGGGGATCAGAACTGGTGTGGTGTTTCATCATGTGGTGGGATGCGGCAATGTACTACATGCTTCCTGACCTGACCTGATATACAAATGCATTTAGTCGATCTGAAGATGCCACTTGGTGATGATTGGTCTGATTATTGATTGGTGGGGCAATTTGCAAATATGATCACAGAGCAGCACTTTCGTTATTTTACTACTAGTGTTCTAAGCAAAAGAAGCAGTTAATAGTGTAATGTTAAAATACGGTTAAACAAAGCAGTTTGCTTAGTTCTCTTGCAGCCAAAAAAAAAAAAAGTGATGAAAAGGATGAAGGTTAGTCGTCGTCAAATTTCATCAGTGAACCTGTGTCAGGCCCTCCAACACAAAATATGGAAATGGTGAGCGCCTCTGCTAATTTCACACAGTTAACAAGTGGCATGGCCAGAGCAGATTCACATTTTTCAATTACGCATGAGCACCTTATGACATATCCACTATAGATTAGCCCACGACCCAGCCCAAACTCAATTCATCCTCAGTCAACAAAATTGCAGGCACAAATAGGGGTCTTTCTGGTCAGTGTGACACAGTGGTTAAAGATATGGACTTTAGACCTGGAGGCTACGGGCTCAAATCCCACTGCTGATGTGTGACCATGAGCAAGTCAATTCACCTGCCTGTGTTCCAACTGGCAAAAACCAAAAGAAATGTGACCAATTGTATGGCAAATGTTGTAAGTACCTTTGGGATAAAGGTGTCATCCGAATGATGAATTTCAAAGTTTCCCATGCTTGGAGTACAGCACTTCAAAAGATGCCTTCTTTTGTAAGGTATGTCACCACTTCCTTGAATCGTCTCCCGAGGATCAATTCATAAAAATTGGTTGTAGAGACTGAAGACACACGCTGCAGGACAGGGCAGTCCATTGCTTTTGCCATTGCAAGCAATGTCAGGAAAGTCAAGGAAATGTTGTTACTCATCTGAGCAGGTCAACTTATGAAAGGAATGGAGAGCACATAAAACTCTTTATAGATCTTGTTTTGTTCTGTATCAAACAAAATAATGAGGTTTGTGGACATCATGAGAATGATGGGTCATTAAGCACAGGCAATTTCTTGGAATGGTTTACACTGCTCCCTAAATATAACCCAGAAATAAGATGGCGACTGGCCAGTTTGCCTAAAAACTACACACATTTGAGCCCTGACATATTGAATGAGAATCTTGAAATCTGGGCATCTCTCTTTATCCAACTGCATGATGAAACAAACACATACTTTGCAGTTTTAGCAGATGAATATAAAGACACGTCAGAAAGGGAACTACATGCAGTGTATATCAGAAACCAACACAACGGTTGTACATTGAAGGAAAGAGTTTTTTTTGAAAACTGATGACATGGATACAACTGCGTTATCTGATAGGATAACACAGCTGCTGGAGACATTGCACCTAGACCTCGGTTTCTGTGTTGGATTTGGTTTTGGTGGAGCATCAGTTATGTCTGGAAACCAAGGAGGAGTATGCGTGATTTTCAAGAAAAACAATTATGTGGATATGTCCAGTGCAATTGACATCGTCTTAACCTTGTCCTGTGCACAACATCCCAAGTGTCACCCAGAGTTTCCATCTTTTTCAATGACCTGAACAGCTTGCATAATTTCATGTCAGAGTCGCACAGACTTGCAAAGTCAACAGAAATTCAAAAAGAGCTATGACCATAAAAATGTCCTTTGGAATTAAATAATCCTCTGATGTCTGACGGAACTCATGGTCAAATGTTGTAAGTGTTGACACTCTTGGGCCTAATATTGGAGAAACTTGCCAAATTCTCTGAAAGCTCGGATCAAATAAAACTTGAAGCTGACTCACACCTGCAGCAAACACAAACAAAGAAACTTTTTTTGTTTCTTCTTGTTGCTTTAAGCAAGTTATTTGAAAGGAGTGAGTACTCTAGTAAAGACTTAGGGGTGTAAGGACAGCTGCACTGTATTCAGGAATGATTTAGAAAAAGACTGATAAAGTAATCACATTAACAGAGAAACATGAGATTATGAGCTGGGATGTCAGCGGCTGTCGAAAAAGGAATGTGCCAGCTAGGATGGCAGGTGATGATACTTGCATAGTGTAATTCTTCGGCAAAACATCACCTGTAAGGAACATATCTGATCTAAAACAAACATGGTATGACATAGACAAACAAATCATGGAACTGAAGACTTGTTTTAAAGAGGACATGTATAGATGTATAAGTGCTGCTGCCTGTTTACCTCGCTTAACTACCTTTGGTGAGAAGACATTAACACAGCCTGCTTACACCCAAAGCTCTATTAGTGTAGAAGATGCACAACATAGAGTGTTTACACAACAGCTGAAAAGAAAAGTCAGTGACGACAGGTGCTTTACATGTTGAATTACTTCATGCATGTCCTACTGGCATATTTCCTAACACGAGTTCTCTTTTTCCAGCCCTGAGGAACCTACCCAAGATAAGCTGATCTGTAGAAAGTTTTTTTCTGTTGTGGATTGGATAAGGTCTGGCATCAGGGCACTGATGGCAACACAAAAGCTGCATGGTTTGTCTCTGCTCTCTTTTGAAAGATAACTGACTGCATCTTTGGTCTATAATTAAATAATTTCCTAATTCAACCAGAAATCCTGTTGTTTACATATGAAATCAAAAGGTAGGCTAATTTCTATTTTCAGGCTGTATGCATTGTTATTTATTTAAACAAAAAATACATTTAAAAGGTATTGGGTTGTGAATGTGGATTGCATGTTAGTGTTGCAAGGATCATTTTGTGCCAGGTAGATGTGCTTGAATGTTTGATGGTGCTGCTGCTGTTGCTTCTGTCAGCTGTGCATGTATCAGATTTGTGGTGGCATATTGTTTGTTGTAGGCACACTGATCTTTACTGGTTATATGTTGGTGCAGCTGTTCCTGATTTCTATAAACTCAGTAAATGTATACTGCCATATTTGGTTAAATTATATATGTATAAAATATGACTGGTCTTAGAAAGGGCACACCTGATTTTATTATGTGCCCTTGCAAATTTTTACTTCTGGTTTACAGTAAGTGGCTGTCATAATCACTTTCTTTAAAGAATCTGAAATTTAATCTGTAATTTGTAGGGATTCTATAGAAATGAGAGGAGAAACCGTTAAAAATAATCAAATGCACCAACAGCTTGATAAAATAACATTTTGGTTTGCTCATTCTTATTTGTATTTTAGAATATTTTGTACTCAAACTACCATTGTGGTAATTCTTTAAATAAGCCAAAAATATCCTTCCACACTCTTAAAAAATAAATGGTGCTACAGTGGTTCTTCAGAGTGATACCATAGGGGAAACATTTTGGGTTCCCAAAAGACCCATCCACATGAAGGTTCCAGAAAGAATCTTTTTTATCTAGATCATCAACAGGCTCCATATAAATAACCATGAACAGATGGTAATACATTTGTGAAATACCAATGGGTTACTAATTCTAAAATGACTCTTGATATATACAATAATACACCAAGCCCATGTTTTTTTATTCTGTTAGTGTAACATGAAAACATTAAAGATTTGGTTTTTCCTTCATTTTAGTACTATGGTGTTGTACCATGTTAGCCATTATGGATGAAGTGAAAAGTTAAGCAAAATGACACCTTTTATTGGCTAACTACAGTAGAAAGATTACAATATCCAAGGTTTCGAGGCAACTCAAGGTCTTGCCTGAAGAAGGGGCATAAGTTGCCTCGAAAGCTTGCATATTGTAATCTTTTTAGTTAGCGAATAAAAAGTGTCATTTTGCTTTCCTTCTTTTTAGGAGGTTTTTCAAAGCTCAAAGAACGAACTTCATATGCAAATAACCCTTCAATGAATGAAATGGTGGTTTGTCAAGCAATAGTTCTTTGAGGAACCACATAACCAGTTAATGGTTATTTAATGACACTTTATGGTTTTTATGTTTAAGAGTGCATCCAATCATTATGGAACCCCCTAAATTTAATTCTGAGAAATAAGTGCAAAAGCATATCTAGGCACTTGGCTGAAACTATACTTGGACTGAGTGCCCAGTCATTGATTGGGCATAAACACAGTCAGTCAGTCTAGGTGAATTTAGAGTCACCTGCCAGCTAAACGTGTGTGTGTTTGGGATGCTTCAAGAAAATGGGTTGCCTTCATAACAACCAGCAAATGCACAGAGAAGATAAAATTGCACCCAGAGAATGACTAGTCAGGTCAGAACTGTGATGAAGCTGTATTAAACACTCTACCACCCAAAGTTATATTTTATAGAAAGTTTTGGGGAAAAAAAAACAAGTACAGAGTAATTCCAAAATAGCTTTTTTTACTCCTCTGTTATAATTCTGAAACCAATGGCCATAACAGATGAAGCAAAACTATGCTCCTGTCCAGACTGGAAACAGTGTGAACACTTTAGAAGGAGGAGAAAAAAAAAGTGGGGAACATATTTATAGGCCTGAACTGGCTCACTGTCAGAATTTTGTTTCTAGAAGAAACATTGAAATTTATCTAAATTCATGCCATGTTTATACAAAAGGCAACATCAGGACCACTTAAATAATATAACAATAAAGCAAATGCTATAGAGATACTTGGAAACTTTAGACAGGAGCAGACAATACCCACTGCCTTATTTACATACTTACCATTGAAAAACAATAGGCATTGGGATTGAAATCACTACCCAAAGCAACAATAACACCTGCATTCAGCATGTCTCTGGCTCTGGGCTGCTTTAACCTAAACAGAAAAAAAACACACCACTTATTTAAAATGTATTCTTTTTGGAAAAGAATACAGTTCAACGGTATATAAGAATTACACTGATATAGCACATTTGTAGACATATATCTTTTTACAATTAGAGCGAAGGCAGGTTAAAATAATTGGAATAGCAACTCTATGGATTAAAGCCCAATTCCTTAGCACCCAGGCCTTAGTAGGCCTACTCATTCATTCATACATTCATTCATTCTTTAAAATGCATTAGAAAGTTGTAACTTCATAGGCAACTGGAGTATATCCCAATAGAATTGAGCATGCAGTTGAATTCAGCCCTAAATGTAACAATAATATATTAAAGGGTACACATGTGAACCATGGGCAGAGCCAGTATTGTGCCCCCACCCACCTTCCTCATTGACTAACCCTATAGTTTAGGATCCTCCCCCCCCCCCCCCCAAACATAAATTAGCCTATATTACATATATGCATTTTAATACACATTTCCCTTGATTAAAATATCAGACGATTATAGGTTAACACAGAAAACTCACCAGTGTTATTTAACACTAGAAATATTCATTTAAAAGTATATATGGATAGCTATTACACAGCATACATTTGCATAAGACGGTTTAAAAAATAAGATTGACTTAAAATTTTGCCAATCACAGCTACACAAAATAAGTGACTTTAACAGGAGATCAACTAGTAACTTACAGAAGTTACTTTAGCACTCCTGTTGAGCTCCAATGAATCGATTCATATGATTCACTGAAAAGTCATTTGAAGAGAACGAATTGCTCATAAATTGACCATCACTAGTTACTGTTGAACTATGTCTTGTTGAAGGGTAATGTGAACAATGTCTCACCAAACACCAGTTTTAGCTGCAAAATGTCTGATGTTAGCACTGAAAATTTAATTGATACCCCCAAGGCGAGTGGAAACCCCTTGGCTAGCGGTGTCTCCTTTATTGATGCGTGTGCTAACGCGTTTACAAAGTGTGCTTGAAAATCTACAACCACCCAGGTCACAGATTTTCTGATATCCACGAGCCACCAACTCAATTGGTATTAAATGTTTGTTGCTGCTGCTAAGATATGCAGCTTTGTGGCTCATTGACACAACAGATAACAGTGTGTGGCTGGAATGTGGGATGAAAGATGAGATGTTGGCACTAGTGTGAGGGACGGCCCATGTCCTTACCTGGCCGGGACACCCTTAGAATGAAAGGACCAGAGGAAACAGCATGCACAGGAGATGATCTCCCCCAGAGTGCTAGATGACAGCCCCCCTGGATTGCAATGATGCCTAGGATCCCCACAGGGCAGCATGGGATATGGAATTCTTCAACTCAGCCCTGTTGGATTCCATTGGCGACGCCAGAGGGTGTTGCAGGGACTGGGGAGCCCTACTTCATAGGGCTTCTACCTCACCCGGAAGTGGTTTCGGACAATGTGTACAGAAGGCAGGAAGTACTCCCTGGTGGAACATAAAAGGAGCTGCCTGCCTCACAAGGCGTTGGGAAGAAGAGGGATGAAGCTTGCTGGAGGAGGAGTGGAGGTGGAAGGACATAGTGAGAGATGGAGAGAAAAAAGAAAGAAAGTGCTGTATGCTGTAATTAAACTTCTTTGTACTATGCTGTGGGTGTGCATTGTGTGCACTGGGTGTGACAAGGATGGATATATGATTAGAAATGAGTACATTAGAGGGTCAGCTCAAGTTGGACAGTTGGGAGACAAAATCAGAGAGGCGAGATTGCGTTGGTCGGACATGTGCAGAGGAGAGATGCCGAGTATATTGGGAGAAGGATGCTAAGGATAGAGCTGCCAGGGAAGAGGAAAAGAGGAAGGCCTAAGCGAAGGTTTATGGATGTGGTGAGAGAGGACATGCAGGTGATGGGTGTAACAGAACAAGATGCAGATGACAGAAAGATATGAAAGAAGATGATCCGCTGTGGCGACCCCTAACGGGAGCAGCTGAAAGAAGAAGTACTGTGCTGTGGGAAACAAAGAAAACATTTCCCACTGAATAAAAGTTTGTGGTGTCCTGAAACTTGTGTCTGCATCTGTCTGTGTCGGGTTTGGGGAGCTGGTGTGCCCAATGCAGGCCACACTAGTAAAGACAGATTCACTTGTGTATTCAGAGACTGGAAACACACATATCAAAAATTCAAACTAGATGTGCAAAAAAGCCATTAAAGTTAGTATGGCTGGACTTTTTTTTTTTTTTTAATCATTTACTATATATATATATATAACTAATAAAAAAAACATAATACCCACTTGTGATAAATTTAGGCCAAACCTACCCTCGCGCCCTGCTACTGATGTGATCACATCAACTTTCTACCTGGTCTTATAAAAAAATACCAATTTGGGAGAAAAGCGTAAAAAAAAAAAAAAATCACACGTACAAAGACAGATTGTGCAGACTCCAGAAAGGCAATGACTGGATTATTAATCGTACATTATTTCCCTAAAAATATTGGGCAACAACACTAATAACTGTTAAACACCCTAGTATAAACAGAGTAGTATAATAAGCAGTTATGGTAAATTTGTGAAAACAATAGAAGACATAAATTTTCTGTTTTCTTTTTTGTTAGAAAATAGGCAATTAGAAATTTAGAAATAAATTCCATTTATCTATGATTACTGTTTGCTTTATCACAGGACTTTTTTTTTTTTTTTGCAAACAACTAATGTTGCCCATCTTTAGAAATTAGCTATATTTTGGATATTAAATGAAGACTTGGTTTGATCCAATGGGCATTTTCTATACTATTGTTTCAAATTTGCTTAGAAACATTGCATAAAGAAGCTGCGACCTCTAACTGTAAATTATGAAGTTTAATTTTAATCTTGTTAGCCATGTAAAAAGCCTTGTAATCATACAAGTGTTTATCAAATAAAGATTAATGGATTGGTTGATTGTAGTTCACACCTCTGTCTTAATGTCTCCAAAACCTGTATGGTCTAAACTGAAACTTGATTATACCTTGCCAACACTTTTGTTAAGTTAATTAATTTAGAGTTTTACCTCATGTGAATAACTTAAGGGCATAAAGTGAAGATGTGGTAGACTTCTACAGAAAAGATGATGATCCTTGTTTTTTTGTAAAAGATTTTTTTTTTATATATATATATATGACACTCTACTCCCACCTAAAGTAAATGCTTTTTTTGTGTGTGTTTATTTCTTTTTTTTTTTTAATTATTGTCTTTCAATGTTAAATTGCTGCATGCTTACCTTAACATATAGGCAGTGGTGGGCAGTAGGACAGCTGCGGTTTTGCTTTTTGCCATAGCAGCAATTCCTTTATCTGTCACTTCTTCAAGGTGACTCACAGCAAGAGCATTCAATTCGGCACCCAGCTACCAAAAATGTTAAGCAGGATACAAGTTAACATTCAAAAATGACTAACAGGTTAACCTTTTTTATTTAAGTCTTTTGCATTGTGTTTATTCTGGAAACATCACTGTATATGTAATCTCTATATACTTCATTAGTGTATTATTTAAAGCCTCGGCCAACTTGTCCTTATTTTGTGGAACTTAAGTTTTGAAACATTTACATTATTGTTAAATTTGTCACTTTATTCAGTACTTTTTCTATTGTAATAGAAAAAGTGAGAAAAGCAATGCATAAAAATTCAAGTAAAATGTATAACAGAATGTTAACTAGTCATCCATCCATCAATTACAAAACCTATATTTTACATTTCTGTGTCATAAACAGTAGAAGCGAACAATTTTAAGTTTTGTTCAAGGCAGGAATCAACCCTAGAAGGGTAATAGCGCACAACAGAGCACAGTCATGCAAAAAGCTATGCTTGACATTTTTTTTTTCTTTGACAGGAAAGTAGCAGCAGCAGCAGCAGCATTTCTTTCTCCATTTGGTCACATATCTTTTAAAAACAGCTTACAAGCTGCTCATTCTAATATATCTATTCTTCCATATATCACTCAGAATAGGTAATAACAGCCTTTTCATTACTGGTTCGTTTACATGTATAGGACCATCTATGGATAGGTGAAATTCATTCTTAATGCATCAAGAACTTTGTTGTCTGTAAAAACTCTACCACAGTTATTATGGATATACTCATGTACTGTGGCTAGTGCTCAAAACTGTGTCATATTCAAAGTGGCACTTTGTCACATTAATTGCCACTTAAGCATGTGTGTGTGCCATTTATAAGGAGAATGATCATATCTTAGGTTTGTGTCTGCCTATTGTTTTCAGAGTTGTCTCCAAGAATGAGGTCATCTTTTTTTATTTATTTTTTTTAACATTTTATTGAATTTATTAAAATCAAACAACATTCCATACAAGCAAGTCAGATTTTACAAAACTAAGTTCAAGTCCAGTCAACTCCAACCCATGAGAAAGAGAGCTAGGCCAACATAGTTAAACTTTAATAGTAGAAAAAACAGAAAGTAAATAAATAGAATAAAAAGGGGAAGAGAATCCGCTGCCTCAATTTAAATGCTTATTCTAAAATATTAATTAGATCCTGCCAGGTTTTTTTTTTCCCAGTTTCAAACAATATATGACATCAGTTACAGTATGAGGTCATCTCTGACTCAGCATCTAGCAATATGAAAAGTGCATTTCTGAAGAATTGAACCACCGTTTTTTTTTTTTTTTATAAAACACCTTTACAAAGAATAACCTAAATGAAGACCTACCTCGGCAGAATTCATTGGATGTAGCTCATCACCATGAAAATTAATCTGAAAACCCATACTGCTCCCCGTCTGAAGAATGGCTCTTGTACAGTCCAGGTCAAACACCCCTTTCTCACAGAATACATCAATATTGTCTATATGAAGGTCACCATTTTCAACTTTTTTCTTCAGCTGAGGTAGATGAACATTAATAATGTCCTTTGTGGCTTCTTTTGCAGTCTTTCCTCTTGAAATAAGAAAATAATAGTTAAACTGTTTATTCTGCATGCCTAAATTGGTCAAGAATAAAAGGCAAATATAATTCTTTCTGGTTTTAGTAAACTGCTACATACAAAACATTTATGTTGCTTATAATAAATTTACTGTATTTAAGTGGCACCGTCGTTAGCATTACTACCTTATAACTACAGACCCTGGGTTCAAATCTCTGTGCAAGAATGGTGTTTCTGAAGTATAGGTGTTCTCTTTGTGCATGGAAGGGGTTTTCTGCATGTTTCTCCAACTTTTCCTCCCATATCCCAAAAACATGCAGGTTGGATTAATCGGTAACTCTAAACTGAATCCATATTTATTAAAGTGCATGAGTGGGTCCTTGTGGGGGTTGCTGCCTTGAGCCGGATTTTCTTAAGCTATGCTCTAGCCAGCTATATAAAGCAGGCTCCGTAATGGAAAGAATGAAGTTCATGCATTCTAATTATCTAAAAAAAATACATTTGTCAAACTACATTTTACAATGCCTTACACAGAGATTAATGTAAAAATGTTTGGGGTGTTGCAAGTTCTGAAAAGGTAATTCAGTTTAATTTATATAATATATTGCACCCTTCAAAGGACTGAGCACATGCAGACAGGTCAATTACACTACACATAGTTGCAATTTACAGTTTATACATAAATACATATGAGACTCCAGATTAATTATTTTGCAGACTATTTAAAGGTTATGGTAATTTCCTCAGTGAACCATTGAAATGTTTTACATCATTTGTTTTTCTTTAAATGTGTAAAATAGTATATACTAATCAGAACTCTGTACCTACAAATAAGCTCACCATAGGCTTTTCCCTTCATTGTTGTCAAATGTTCCACCCATTTCTCTTACACAATTAATTTGGTTCAGAGTTGCATGGATCAGGGCCTGTGTTTATGAGCACCAGCTGCATGGCAGGAACAAATGCTTGCATAGATTTTAGTGTTGCTGCTTTAGGTAGCCATCTTGCAAATCTTACAAATTCTTCCCATGTCTACATGGACTTTGTTTCGAAATTCACAAAGATGTGTACGTTAGGTTGACTTGCAATTACAAGTTGACCCCATGGAAGTGTTTGTGCGGGCATGGATTTGGGAAAGTGAACCCTACAATGGACTGAGGTCCTTTCCGGTGTTACTTTTGCCTTGCACTCAAACCTCCTGAAACAGACACGGTCTACCCATTCCTCCTCCAGCTTTATATGATCTTGAGTAAATATAGATTCCCGAGTTTCTGTGTGTATATATTTTTTATATATTATATATATAATACATTTATATAGCACCTTTCCCATGTTCATACATATATACACACACATATCAGTTTTGAGACTGCAACCTACTGTATGTTGGCAGCAGCAGATGTAATGTAGAATTGCATCATGTAGCATTTTCACACAGAATAAGTTTAAAAATCTAGAAATATGAAAAGTTTAAAATATATTTAACACTTCTTATTGTACTACATCCATATTAGCTACTGCCTTAAAGACAATATTTGTTATTTGTTTCTAGTATATAAATGCGCCTTGTGAAAGATTTTTGATTACAGACATTTTATAATTAATACAAAGTATGTTTTGCATATACTTAAGATCTTTTTAAATACATATATAAACCCGAAAATCATCCAAAGCGGGAAATGGCCAATGTCGCTGTAAATTGACCAGCCAATGTCCAATCTTTTCCTTGATTTCGGGATTTGGCCAGCCAGTTTACGAAACAGCACGGGCTGATCGGCCAAAGTAGGAAGAAAAAAGGCATGAGAAGCGATTTGTTGCTCACTTAGTAGTACAATTGCATCGAGTATAGTCTTGGTGGCTCTTGTTCAGAAAGCGGATACCACTTGGTTGTTTCACAATACAGTAATTAAGATTAGGTATATAAGTAGGTTTCACATTTCTGTTATCATTTTAGCCCTAAAATAGTGACTGAACATCAGGGACCAATTTTATTGACCTTAAGGTTAGTGTTTGGGCGAGGGGAAGGCCATCTCAAGTGGTGTCTGCTTTCTGAATAAGACTCGCCTTGGCCGCCGGTCAGTGATTGGGAAGACACAACAGTTCGTAGTGATTTTTCTTCTGTGTCTGCAGATTCCAGTGTGAGTAGTTTCTCGTGCAGAATGGAAAACTCACTTCTGAATCTGCATCTGAAATTTTTAAGCATCTTCGCACCTTGAGCGGACAGTCTTACATCAGTACATCGAATTTTGGCCAGAGAGTTCTCGCCACTTTGCAAAATGGCCAACCAAAGTAGCATATACAGTACACTGGTCATTTCTAGTAATTCAGACTTTGGCCACACCTCTCAGCCAAAATGCGAAATGGCCGGCCAGTTCGGGAACTGGCCAAACTTCGGGTTTTGGCCGTAACATATATAAATTTATGTATGGGTGGAACAGGAAGACTGTGTGTAGCATTACTGATGCACAATTCCATGGATCTGGGTTCAAGTTGCAGCATGGTAATAGTCTTCAATTTGCATATCATCCATTTGACTGTTCTATTCCTTCATACGTCCCAAAAAAGTGCAGATTAGATAAACTTGCCTAGTGTAAGTGAATGTGAATATTTGTGTGCCCAATCCACAACTGCTTCCTACCACATGACTGATGCTGCCTGTATAGGCGTTGGCTCCACAAAACATGTAATGAAAACATTCCATCCACCCAATTCGTGTTTGTAAAATAACCCCAGCAATGTCATGAAACAGAAATTTAAAACGTTTTGCTTCATAAGAGTATTGTTTATACTTTGATTCAAAAATATTACTTTGGGACAGAGTGTGCACCACAGAATGTAGACGAGATGCCGACTGGCTGTTCCTGGCGTGCCTGCTCAATAACGGTAAGCATTTTAATCTCGGTATCTAAATCCAAGCCATATCCACTCTTGCACTCTACAAGTGTAGTTCCAGCTCTCAACATTCTCTGTAGTCGCTGCTTCAGACTGACCAACAGTTCTTCAGCTGAGGCTCTTCTGGTGTGCTCCACTGTAAAGTGGATTCCACCTCCTGCTTGGTGAATCTCCATATAGGAAGCACCTGCAAGCTGATTGGAACAGTACAGTACAGTCAATTATTAACATTCAACATAATTAGATAACTAAAAATTTCAAATAAAACTTTAAATTGCATAATTATACACAACAGAATTTTTTACATGGTAAAATAAAACATACTAATTTATTTTTAATATCTCCGATTCTGCTTTACATGGTAAACAATGAATGAAAGAATAAATCTATATAGTTAGATAGTATGCTAAAATTCGGTACCACTTGATAAAAAACAAGATAATTAAGTACATTGAAGGAAACCTCATTAAGCAGGGAGAGAGAAAAAGGTTAGGAGCACACGCTGATACAGCGCATTGCCGTACCCGCCACAGGACAAACCAACTCAGGATCCCAGATTAGGACCCAAGTGCAGCCATGCAACAGGTGACACCTCAGCACCACACCAGTTCAGATGCAATAGAACAGTGTGAGGTTTTTGATGGTGGCTGGAGTGCCAATTCTGCCAACAACCCCCAGGTTTTTCCCTGCAGTTTGGAGTATTGTATTAAAAAAAAAAAAAAAATACCTTAAGTGCAAATTCATGAACTCTGTCTCCAGCCCAGACAGGATGTGTGTGTGCATCTACCAAACCTGAGCACAAAAACAAACAATTAGCAAGTGGGTGCTACCGCTGTCATCATCTGATTGGCAGTCTACTCTAAATACATTTATAT
Organism: Erpetoichthys calabaricus; assembly: GCF_900747795.2. NCBI lineage: Eukaryota > Metazoa > Chordata > Cladistia > Polypteriformes > Polypteridae > Erpetoichthys > Erpetoichthys calabaricus. Next base: position 245,402,708 of record NC_041394.2, read on the forward strand.
CCTCCTACAAAAAATAGCATAACCCAAAACTTGATGAGCACACCCTAACAATCATTGATATGGCTGTTTCTGTAACATCTTATGAAGCAAATAAAAAATCATGTAATTTTTCACTGTTTAAATAACAGTAACCATATGGCAGCTTTCTTTGAATCTGTGACAATAAGTACAGTTATGACTAATGTTTTGCAAAATTATAACTGGCAAATTGAAAAATTTATTTCTCATACTCTTTTTCACAATGATTTTAGTTATGCTTGCTTAAAATGTGAAGCAATCCATTGTCAGCATGTCTGCCTGTCCACATTAAATAACTCTGCTCCCACTAGACTGAATTGTGGAAATTTGTAACACTTATTTTTCAAGGAAAATTTGTCAGGAAAGTACAGTTTTTAATGAGGTATCTTAGATAACACTGTAAAATTTATCACATTTCAAATACTCAAGTTGTAAAAATGTGTAGGAAATTTTTAAAGTCTAGACAAATATTTTGTGTAACCTCAAAGATTAATTGGCAGATTGACCTTTATTCCACATCAAATAAAGTCTCTAGTTTTTATATTTAAGGAACATGGATTACAATTAACTATACATTCTTCATAATCAACTACCAAAAGTATATTAATCAGTGCAATTTTACATCACTTGAGTTGTAATCGAGTCTATGAAATCCACCCAATGCCAATTTGTTTTATTTTTAACTACATAATATCACAAAATGCTATTTAAAACAAATTTAATGTATTGAACAAATACAATATTATTACATGTAACACCAGTTATTTTGGATACTACTCATAAAAAATATTTGACAAACCAAAATATATTAGTCTTTGATGAAGTAAATTAACAAAAAATAAAAATGCTCCACTTTCAAAACAGTTTACTAAGTCCCTGAATGTTCCGCTATGCATGCACTTTAACTTGTTTATTATATAGGATTACACATTCTTGCAGCTCTTCTTTCTTAAGCTTTTGAGTGCTATTGTATCCATTAATTTCCTCTCCTTTCCAGTTTAATTTTTTATGGAACCTTTGAACATGAAGCAAATCTAAATGAGCCACCAGTTAATTTCAGTGGATACTCACACTTAAAAAACCTTTCACATTCACCAGACAAACCAGCCTAGGATATGGAAGGAAAAAAGACAGGACATGCAAAGACTACATAACGTGACTAGCCCAATATGTGAATTTAGTTCTGAGTAGCTTTGAGAACACCTTGGCCATAATCTAATCTTAACTACAAGCTCAACTGCTTTCCTAAAATAGCTTATATACATACCTGGTAAGATGCACATGCCCTCTGCATCAATAATGTTTTCAAAAGTTGCTCCCTTAAACTGAGAAGCAATAGCAGTTGTGGGTCCCACAGCTTTGATCAAACCATCCCTGAGAAGAAGGGAAAAAAAAAAAAAGGGAAGTTATAAAGTAAGCTGAGCAGGTATTGCCTACTGTAAGCACGGTTAGCAAGCTTTAAATAAATGATAATTATAGTATAAACAGCATATTGATTTAATTATTACTAATAAAACTAACACAACAATTTAGCGATTGTCAAAAAGAAACATACAAAAAAATAACTCTTCCTGAAGATGAATTTGAAGTTTGAAAATATGCAAAGTGCCAAAAATATTGTTTTTATTTGTTTTGTAAAGTGAATGGTAAACAGGAGTGTTGTGAAGTGTACTACATACTATATATAAATACTGTTTTATAATAACCCAGGTGGGTGAGCAGCTCCAAAAGTCCTTCAGTTTACTTGTTTCACTCTTGGGTATCCTTAGAAGCAAGTTCCATTTTTGTAATGCCTTCTACCATCACTTTTACTTGTGTGCTCCTTCCACTTTTATTTAGGCTCATCACATCTGCCTCCATTACAGTGCACCTCTTTGCTTATTCATTTCACTTTCCCTCCTTTAACTCAGTAAGACCTAGAATGTCATCTTCTAGCCAATATGCTACCACCACTATAACCAGTTTTAACCATCTTTAAGGCCAATGGGAATGGTCCTCCATCTTACAGGAGGCTATCCACATGAGCTTAAATGCTTGACAAACTGATAATAAAAAAGTGTATTAAATTGGATTTTGCAAGCAAGGCTTCTACTTCTATGAGCATGGCTGAAAATATGCTTGGTCAGTTAACAGAAAAGTCAATAAAAAAAGAAGGCAAACAGATTTATTCTAAAGGGCAGATTTGCGTTTGAAAACCAAACAGATGGACAAGTACACATTTGAAGTAAACATATATATGTATTTCAACCACAGAGGCTAAATTCAAAAAGGTCCAGAAATACAGCAAACATACAACATGTAAACAAAGAAAAATTGTCAGAGGTAGAAGGCAGAAGGATTGAGCGAGAGCATATGCAGTACTTATACAGTATATGCACCGATTTCAAGTAGCCTGAGAACTGAAAATAGCTTTTCAACATATTCTGCATTTTCACTACATGGGCATAAACTCCACCTCTTCTACATTTCCTTCCCCTTGGCATCAAGTTGGACATTACTGCAGTGTAACCACCTTAAAGATTTTCATTGTCATACCAACTTTCCATTTTTATATATTCTCCCGAAACTTTGCTTTACTTTTCACAATCAACAGAAAATCACTGGCATGCCAGTGTTCCCATAATTATTGTTTTTGTCATGTTTTGCAGTTGCTAGCACTGCTGCCTCTTTTATGTTGCGTGTCATTAACAGTCTCTACTTTCTGTTTTGCTTTGCTTGGATGGTGAACTGACAGAGGGATAATAATACTACATTTTATTTACATGGCAACTTCCAAAAATAACATCACAAAGAGTAATCATGTGGTCAGCATGTAATGTCACAAGGATGTGTACATGGTGTCAATTATCATTTTATCCTCACTATGAATGTAAAAATAGCACAGTGACAAGATTATTAGGGTGTCTTATGTGTTTGGAATAGCCCGAGTCTATCTAATTTATCTTTAAAAGATGAAATTGTAAAGCTATATATACTGTATATATTTTTCCCCACTCATCTGTGCCTATTTGTATTCCTTGATATCTGTTTTATTACAAAGAAATAAGAATACAAAAGGACAAAAAGCAAATAACTTATGGGGATTTGCTGCCAATCTCCACAGCATTTGTACCCCTTTCTAACAGGTGGGATGCACCATGTACTTACCAAATCAAGCAATACTTAGATTATTAACGCTCTCCTCTCTCATATACTCGTACCAATGTCCCTGGACTCTTCCTCATGCCAGTGAAGCCCTAGCTATAAACTCAGTTCTTGACTAGCCGCTAAGGGCTTTAAATTCTTAAGGCAGGAAATATTTGTCCTAGTTTTAACTTTGAAATAGAAGACACCACTTGGGTACTTAATCTTTTAAGGAGAGTTTTAGAATGATGGAATGAGTTGTGATGGAAATTCTGATCTCACTGACTCTAAAAAAGGATGAGGGAAACCCCAGGTAATCCATTCCAATGAGAAGTAAGGGGCCAAGTCTGGCCAATGGAAACACACACCACAAAGGTCAACAAAAATACTCTGGTGGCTCCAGCAGTAGTTAGTCACATTGCCTTATATCATTTCTAACTCTCTAAATTTTTTGCTAACTTATAAGTAGGTTACTCCATTTTCTCAAAAAGAACATTACTTTTCCTTTCACTCACATTTTTAGAAAACTCTCCTTGAACCTCTTCCTTTCAATCTGTATTCATTTAGTAACAATCTCAATTCTCCCTTTTATCATTTCATACCCATTTTGTCCTCTCCTTTGCCATCTAGTTCATAGTCCTGAGCAAAGTACAGTAATCCCTCCTCCATCGCAGGGGTTGCATTCCAGAGCCACCCGCGAAATAAGAAAATCCGCGAAGTAGAAACCATATGTTTATATGGTTATTTTTATATTGTCATGCTTGAGTCACAGATTTGCACAGAAACACAGGAGGTTGTAGAGAGACAGGAATGTTATTCAAACACTGCAAACAAACATTTGTCTCTTTTTCAAACGTTTAAACTGTGCTCCATGACAAGACAGAGATGACAGTTCCGTCTCACAATTAAAAGAATGCAAACATATCTTCCTCTTCAAAGGAGTGCGTATCAGGAGCAGTGACTGTCACAGAGATAGAGAGAAAAGCAAACAATAATAAATCAATAGGGCTGTTTGGCTTTTAAGTATGCGAAGCACCGCAGCACAAAGCTGTTGAAGGCGGCAGCTCACACCCCCTCCGTCAGGAGCAGACAAAGAGAGAGAGAGAGAGAGAGAGAGAGACAGAGTTTGTTTTTCAGTCAAAAATCAATACGTGCCCTTCGAGCTTTAAAGTATGCGAAGCACCGTGCAGCATGTCCTTTCAGGAAGCAGCTGCACAAAAGATAGCAACGTGAAGATAATCTTTCAGCATTTTTAGACGAGCGTCCGTATCGTCTAGGTGTGGGAACAGCCCCCCTGCTCAATCCCCCTACGTCAGGATCACAGAAAGTCAGCGCAAGAGAAAGAGAAAAGTAAGCTGGGTAGCTTCTCAGCCATCTGCCAATAGCGTCCCTTGTATGAAATCAACTGGGCAAACCAACTGAGGAAGCATGTACCAGAAATTAAAAGACCCATTGTCCGCAGAAACCCGCGAAGCAGCGAAAAATCCGCGATATATATTTAAATATGCTTACATATAAAATCCGCGATGGAGTGAAGCCTCGAAAGGCGAAGCGCGATATAGCGAGGGATTACTGTAATACTGTGATTTTCATTCTGCATTCCATTTGAAAACTGTTGACTCTTTCCCAAATACTACTCAAATGATTGATATTAATTACTTGTTGGTAATATTGTACAACCACACACTTTTCCCCTCACAGTCAATCTTAGAATCTCTACCACATCCTACTCTATTTAATGCCTCTTCTCATTTGCCATCCTGATCTTCATCCTAGGCATACTATATTTGTAACTAATCTCATTTATTAAATGAAAAATATCTTCAGCTTCCATCCAGTACTATAATGCACACACCATTCTTACTTTTCATTGTGCCTTTCCTCAATAGATAGATAGATAGATAGATAGATAGATAGATAGATAGATAGATAGATAGATAGATAGATAGATAGATACTTTATTAATCCCAATGGGGAATTCACATTAACAAATGGTCACTCATGACCCTGCACTTTAAGATTTAAATACTAACTTGTTTCTTTCATTTTAAACAAATTGTTGTACTCCATCACTTCACTGTAATTGTGAAGCCTCCAACTTTCTTATACAAAAGGTGAAGTTCCATTACACAAATCTGTAGATACACCTTCTACAATCACAAACTGCACTAAATGATAAGAATGGATAGATAGGATTCTGATTGGACATTCATCTTTCAGAAAAATCTCCCCCACCAAGACACTCCAGGTGTCACCAGCAACAGCCTGTTACAAACTTCACTATCAATTTAGATAAGGTGTCCTAAATTACACTAGACTTACCATGTAAATTACCAATATAAATTAGAGTAACTAGGTGTCATTACCTTGTACTTACTGTGTAATATGATGCAACACTATAAGTACTCAATTTTAATTGCTCCATAATTTTTATAAGTACACATGCAAATAAATTATGGAATAAAAATTACAACCGAGTGCTCAACCACAGTGTTACATTGTATTACACAGTAAGTACAAGGTAATAACACTTGTCCACTCTAACTATACAGGTAATTATATGGTAAGTACAGTGTAATTAAAGACACCTTAAGTAAAGTGATACCCAAACTTCACTTTCTCTTTATCACTTCTCACTACTTTCAGGAGATAGCTTGAGACAAAACCCGTCAAGCCTTTATTAATACTAATAATTTGTAAAAATACAACAAAGTAACTAACCCTCTCTGCCATACTCGCTTTGTAGAATTCTATAAATAAATATGTACAAAATTAGAATATCTGTCACTTCCACAAAGAATATTGTATCTGCCCCTTTCCTTCCATCTGTGTTTCAGCATACCCATCCACCTAATTTACCCAGTTTACCCGTCATTCTCCCACCATTCACAACCCTTAAACACCTCTTACTAAGAATAAAATTTTCACTTTTCTTGCTGCCAAAACATCCTTCTGGTACTGGTATCGGGCAAGGTATTATATGTATCAGTGTTACAGCTTCCCTGGGATCTTTCCTGTCATATTGTAGATGTGCATTTCTTGTCATTATGATGGTAAAATCATGTTTGTGTGTGTGTGCGCGTGAGAGAGAGAATTCCCTATAAAGAACAGTCCAACATGGTTCCTGTTCTGCTCCCAATGCTTTGAAGATACTGACAGGTTCCCCACAACCCTGAAACAGAATTAAAAAAAGGTATGGATGAATTGAAAAATAAAAGTTAACTCTAAACACAATAAATATCACAAAGCAAATGAGTTTTTTTTCTCAAAAAGTAATTAAGCTTTCGCTGATCCATTTTCAGCACATTTATCCAGTTCAAGTCATGGTGACATGGTGCCTATCTTGGCAGCACTTTGTGCAAGACGGGAACCAACCTAGGTTAGGTCAGCCATTAAGCTTAAAAGATCAGGAAAAATAACACATTGAGATTGAGTTACATACTGTACTTGTTCTAACATATGTAGATAATTTGTTAGTAATCTAAAAGATGCATACATTTCAGCATTCATATGAAATACACTGTAAACTCAGCCTTGCCAGTTCATTGAATCCTTAAATTAAAAATAAGTGGTGATTATACTGTAGGAAGTCAGAAAGCACAGTGAACAGGCAAAATACAAATGTTTCAAAAATCATTATGACCTCTCATATGCTGGAAATTGATACATTTTGTGCATTTATAAAGCAGTGCAGACTGACTTGATTACAAATTTAAATGTTTTCCTAACACACTTCTAACAAAAATAAATTAAAAAAAATGACACTGTTTTTGGTTAGGTTATATGGGTAGAAGAACTGTTATTCCTTGTAACCTGTAATTGGATATCTTTGTGTATGCAAAGGGTTGTTATAAAAATATTTGTAAGGAAATAAAGGCTGTAGCAAGAAAACTCCAGGGAAAGGAATTTACATTGAGATCTTGAAACAAAACAAAAAAAAAAAACCAAAACATTTTGGTTCATTTTAAGACAGAATATTTAGGCTATTAGTTAACAAAATAAAGGAAAATACAAACAAGCAGTCTACTGATATTTTCAGGAATGTTTTGGCAAATTCTAGTCTATGCACCATTCCACACTCAAGCTGTATAATTGAAATAGTTAAACTACTTTAAAAAAAACTTGTTTTTTTTTTAAATCATAAAATGTGTAGCAAGGCTCGGTGGCAATTTCCAAAGCCTTTGGGCTTGACCTGAGCTAGAATAACCTCTGCTTTTTGCACGAATTGTTTTTTTCATTGTACATGCCCATTTTTCATATCATGTGGTATAATTTAAATGTTCGGTATTAACGGTGCTCATGAACAGATTCTTGAGAGTTTGTTACAAAGAACGTATGGCAAAAAAAGCATTAAGGAAAAAATAAAACTGGCTAAAATTAATTTTCTTAATTTGCGTGAATATTCCCTTTTAATTAACTGATTTTACTATAAAGTTATTGATGTATTTTTACATTTTATTCCACTGCTGCTACTTGAAAGAGCCCATAACAGGCTCAACATACTTGAAAACACAGTTGTACACAGGGAGAGCACAAAAACTCCACATGCACAATGAAAGGTCAGGTATGATGAAACCCAGTCTCCAACATTTTACATCCACAAATGAATAGGCACAAATATCTTATGCCATGCAATGTTGGATCGTCATTCAAATTAAAAACGATATATCTTATTCAACCAGATTCTGAAACGAGCCTTTAACCTGCAATACTTAATCACTTTGATTCGAAATACGACTTAGTCCTCTATATTAAATTTATGATTGAATCGCATATTCACACACATACAGTACATACATATACACATACATACATAGTTCTTGCACTCTGATGGCAACGTCTGTGCATAGCGATATTGTGCCCACTATGGAAGGTGTTAGAGATGAGTGAAACACAAGTTGTACGTATTCAGGGATTTACTTTATAAGTTCGACTAAGACTTTAAAACACGTCTGCTCAAAACTAAATTGTTAAAAAAAAATCCCAACTGCACATAAGCACTTGACGGAAGCAAGGACTCGTTATTTTTCTTCAAACTTACCTGCCGATTACCAGACTCGCATTTTCAATCACTGCAATAGTCTCCATTCCTACTTTAGTCAAATATCTTTCATTGTGTGCACAAACTAGCACAGCTTGAGCGGCGTTTTTAACCAATAACCTAAATTCTGTTTCCATGATGGCCACAACAGCCGCCGGCGAAGAAATAAATGGAGGCGCTTTAAACCGACGGTCAACTTTTTTGCACATAAAATGTGGACCCGAGAAAAGAGGTGGGCGTGGTATCCATGCACCCGTTTAGACACGCCCCACTTCGACACCTGCAGCTGGCGGTACTTCGGCGGACACAGGTCATGAGACGGTTATGCGCTTTCGAAAATAGTGTGTTGATAATAAATATAATGAATAAAAGGTCATAAAGGGCATATTTGAACCCCGAAGTGCTGTGCAAGTGTAAATCTTGAAACTGGTACGCAACGTTATTTGGATTCCTATCCTGGTGTAAACCAAGGAACTGGCTATTTATTTTTGTCGCACCAAAATGCCACAACGCCCGGTCACTATACATTGGGGACTACATCAATGACCAGCTAGGTGGTAACACACACATAGGGCCGCCTCTACCAAATACGGGAGGGCGTCACAGTGTTCGCGAGGCGGCATTTATTGAAGTAAAACAGATGTAGTGATTGGCATCGGTTGAGCTCATATTTCGTGCAACTCATGTGAATCTTCAGTCCCGTTATTCGATCCTACATTTGCGTGTGACGTGCGCGGAACACAAAAGGGAAAACTGCTCTGCAATAATATGTTTAGTTATTTCCTTCAGCATTCTCTTGTTGGGCACGACATTTTTACTTTTGCTTACGACAGCAAAAAAGCTAGAGCCGGTCTTGCACACAGATGAGTTATATATTTGAAAGAGCACAGCACACCGTTTTTGTTCTTTAATTAATGTAGGCAGCTTCACAAGTTCTACACCCGTTCCTTATATGTTGTACAGTTCTAGTAATGGCCAGTGCTATTTATGGTGCTTAAAAAAAGCCATCGCCTTCATTTTGGACAATAAGGAAAACCCCTACACCAACACATACCGTTACACCCACAATATCGCATAATTGGGCCAACAAAAATGGATCCTAAGTGTTTCAATGACTATACCACATCCATCTGAATGCTCCGTCCCTCCAAAAAAAGGTTGTTTTTCTTTCCTCGTATTCTCGAAGTTCGTCCTGTGGTCACAAAGAATTCAAACACTGCGACGTACCTTCCCCTTAAAAGAAAATAACAAAAAAAAAGGAAGCAGCTATGCAAATTATTCACAGTATGTCTCAAGCATAAATCAAGTCCTTAAAGAACTACTATGGGTTGCCGTTCACTTATCTTTAAGGTGTCAATCGTCTTTGTATTGTGAACTCTTTCCACAACAGCCGACATCAGTCTCCCGCCGTACAGCACATCTTCCTCTGTCCTTCCAGTGCTGGCATGGCACCCGCTCGACTCGTCTTCTCTACACGCTGGTTCATTCTCTTTTGGGTTTAGGATTTCCATAAAAACTGATGTTTAACTAAGTAGAAAAAGAGGATTTCAAAAAGGAGAAAAGAAATGGACATGGAGGAAAAGCTTTCGTACTGGAGAACAGGACAGTAGGAAAGGAATCAGCATGCTGAAGAGTTAAGTTGAGCAGGTGGGCAGTCAGCGCGCGGAGAGGATAAGCCGGAAAGGTGCTGGTAATACAAGTAAAAGATGAGCAGAATGGATGTGCGGTCAGCGTGCAGAGTGAACGTGATGGTTTAATATTTAAAAGAAACGATACCTGTCTTTTGAAATTCATCCATCCATCCATTTTCCAACCCGCTGAATCCGAACACAGGGTCACGGGCTTTTGAAATTTCGAATCCAAAAAAGGACGAATAAATATTTAAAACGATCTGCTATGTTCTGCGGTGGGTTGGCACCCTGCCCGGGATTGGTTCCTGCCTTGTGCCCTGTGTTGGCTGGGATTGGCTCCAGCAGACCCCCGTGACCCTGTGTTCGGATTCAGCGGGTTGGAAAATGGATGGATGGATGGATTTGCTATGTTTCACCAGCCTGTCAAACCAACTGCCCTATTTAGAGGTGTGGTCCTTAACTAGCGATGGGCGGACGAAACCCAGTGAAACCTTCTCCCGATTGTGCCGTGAAAAGATCCACAGCGGCGGTGTTTGCACACAGGTCTATCGTAGTGAGAATAGAGGTGCGTGAAAGCGCAGAAAAAAATTAAACTTGTATATATGCGCCATCTAGTGGCTGTGGTTGAGCGTGAAAAGTGCGGACATCACGCGGGCTGCTAAAGTTGACACCAAAGCTGCTCATTTGCATGATGGTATGTCAACTAATACTGCTAGCGATTCATTCCCTAGGCTGATGTTAGTCGTCTGCGCCGTTACGATAGCGATTTCAGTCAGTCAGCCAGTCAAGTCACCATTTGACAGTGTTTTCACTACGGGGTGTAAAGTACACATGATGCTTCAGCAGGGCTCGAATCACAGCGTTTGCGTGACTTTTATTTTGACAAGTTATTGAGTGTCTGGTTACTACGGAAGCGTATTAGGGCCATGACACACATAATTACTTGTGCAGTTTTTTTTATTTTTTGCCGGGAAAAGGAAAGAAAAATGGCGACATATTGGGGTTAACAAACAGGCACCTCGCTGAAAAGTGAACAAGGTATTAATTTCTGTGTGTTATATGTAAAACAAAAGTTACGGATGTTTATGTTAAGTTATTTACATGCTTTTTATTTTGCACTTTGCCTTTATAGCTCTTACGGTGTGTTTATGAAACCAAGTCATGGAAACGGTAATAAACATTCATAAACGATCAGCCTAACAGTTGATCATCATTCAGCCGAGGTCGCTATACAGGGTTTATTACTGCAATGTGAAAGATTAAAAATTTTCAATTAGTGTTTGAGGAATGATTGTCCTTGTCTCTTTGGCAAAGAGAATCAAAACGGAGTTTATGGAATGTACTTGTGGAACTGGGCTCACTAAGAAAGATTACAGAATGTGCCTACGGTAGCCTAGAGCAGGATTTCGTAAACTTTTATTTATTTTATCACACAACCCAATCTGGTTCTTCTTATACTTATCCATGAGGTCAACCTTTGAGAATCACCGCCAACAATCATGAGAGAGGTGGGGGAAACAGGGTCGGTCATAGTGGGATACCCCCTTGAATCATCACTGCCGGCTATGACAAGCCATTTTAACATTTAATCCGTTTAATTTGATATCTGCTTTCAAAACTTTGATATCATGAGTTTTAAATATGATAATCGGCACGGCAACCCATTGCCAGTCATATACCGTACACGATCTATTCCCACTGAATCGGTAACTTTGTTTTGTCAGAATTATCCAAATTGTAATTCTGAGTTTGTCAAATGTTTATGGGGTATTTCCAACTCGACAACTAAACGTCAGTCCAAAAATACATGCAGTAATAGTTCAAACATATTGCAATTTTGTGCCAAGTTTTCAACCAGGAGCTGAACCCTTCTCACAAATCGACCTTTGAAAGAACAAGCAGGTGTGACGCTGCAGGTGGGAGGGCGGAGCCGTGTGCGCTGAAGGAGCTCAAAAGAAAGTGCACTGAAATGCACGGGAGGTCGGAAGGCAAGAAGTTTTGCATGGAAAGAAGACTTGTGAGGACATCAATCTTTCTTGAAGTGACAATAAACAGTCCTTTTACTCTTTTCACAAACAGCTGCTGGTGTTTGTGTGTCAGTCATTACCCCAACGTACCTCGGGTTGTTACAATACTACTTGTTCTAGTCACAACTGCTCCTGCTCCAAAACTGTGAATTGGCCAGGAAATGTGGATAGACATTCGTGTTTGGACAAGAAAATGATAAAGAAAAAAATTGAGAAAGTTGTCAAGAAATTCAACCAGCACTGTTCACCAAGAAAGAATGAAACCTACGAGAGGTATGTCTTTTGCAATTGAATGCAATGGCAGGGAGAAACTTTTCATAATTTCTTAACGGACCTTAAATGAGAGTTTGTGTATGCCTTTGGAAAGTGATGTGCCAAGTGTGAAAGACAATAATTTTTCTAAACAATGTTTTACTAGGTGCAAGCACAGATTGAAAGCACTGATTGAACAGTGTATGTCCCCAGTGAATTATAAAGTCAGAATTCTTGGTTGATGGAAACCTGTACAAATTTTGAATATTAATCTTTTAAAAGAGTGGCACAACCCCCAGCAGGTCCTGGTCACGTCTACAGCAGTCTCTCAGACTGAAGTCGCTATTGGGGATGAGTTAACTAACACTCAGAAGGCAGAATGGCTATCACTGATTGAGAGGAACCCAAACGGCTTTTCGGCCACGCCTGGCCGAACAGAAATTATAGAATACAAAATCGTGACTGTGCCCGGTGTTACTGTACATGTGCCCCCCATATCGCCTTCCTGAGGCAACAAGAAAGATGATACATGAGAAGGTTCAACAGATGCTCAAGATGGGCATAATTCGTGGAAGCAAATGCGAGAGGCTAAGCCCTATTATGTTTCTCTCAAAACCCAATGGTTCGGTTCGGTTTTGTATTGATTTAGGAGATTGAATAAAATTTCTAAGTTTGATGCATACCCGAGGCCGTGTGTGGATGACTTCTTAGAAAAGCTTGGGCGGCCTTGTATATTTCTATCTTCGATCTCACGAAGGGTTATTGGCAAATGCCCTTGGAGGAGTCCAGTTGCGAGAAGACTGCATTCAAAAACTCCAGACAGGCTGTTCGAATTTACAAGGCTCTTTTTCGGTCTCCATGGCACACCGTTGACCTTTCAGCGGAAGATGGACCAGATCCTGCATACCCATTATGCATATGCAGGAGCGTATCTAGATGATGTAGTCATTTTCAGTAATGACTGAAGATCTCATGTCCGCCTGCAGGCAGTGCTTGACAGTTTGAGGCTGGCAGGGTTGACGGCTAACCCTAAGAAATGCAGACTGGGTATGCCTGAAACTCATTATTTGGAATATTCCATGGGGAAGGGTTTGCTCAAGCCTCAAATGGACAAGGTGGGGGATGTGTTTGCGTATCCACGTCCCGAGACAGGTTTGTGCCTTTCTCGTGTTCGCAGGATACTATAGGCGGTTCATTCCCAATTTTGCACATTGGGCCGCCCCCCTCACTGACTTGACGAAGGGCAAGAAGAACCGTAATGTTGTCTGGACTGATGCCTGTGACAGAGCCTTCATAGACCTTAAAGCTGCTTTATCCTCATGCCCAGTACTATCAAATCCGGAGTTTTTGAGGGACTTTATTCTGTAGATGGATTCAAGTGCTTTCAGGTTAGAAGCAGTGCTTTCACAATGTTTTGAGGGGGAAGAACACTCAATCTCGTTTCTCAGTAGGAAACTGTTTCCCAGGGAGCACACTTACTTGACCATTGAGAAAGAATGTTTATCGATTAAGAAGGCTGTGAAAGCCCTCCGGTACTACTTGTGGGGACAGCAGTTTACCCTAGTGACTGACCATGCCCCACTCCAGTGGCTGTACAGACAGAAGGGAACAAATGCCCAGCTCACTAAGTGGTTTATTAGTTTACAGGCATTTGCTTTTGATGTTCGCCACCGTCCCAGGTCTGCACACATCAATGCTGACATTCTCTCATGCCTGGCTGAGCCTGGCTTGGATGGTCGCTTTGTCCACACCGGTGTGGACAAAGCTAAAGGGAGGATGTGAGACTTCTGAACTCTTTGAGACCCTCCCCAATGAGATGACACACAGCAACACGCAGAAGCAAGCTTGACTCTTTTGAGACCCTCCCCAATGGGACGACATGCAGAAGCATGACTGCTGCGTCTGTTCAGGGTTGCTTGTCCATCACCAAGGCAACCGCAGATTCGCAGGACTACAGAAACAACTACAAGCTGACCGCTGCCATGTACAAAGCACCAATCGCCCAATGGCAGATGTAGGGAACATTATAACTTGGCCATTGACCTGGATCTGACCCTGCATGTTTGCTGTGTCTGTGTATAGTAGAACTGTAGATCCTGTTAAAATAAATAACCTTGCTGTTCCTGTTTCAAGTTGAATAAAGCTGATTTTGCTAAAGTACTGAGACTCAGCCTTGTCTTTGGGGTACAAGGATTCAGAGTATTCTACAAAGCAGCTCCGAAAGAAATTCTGGCTGATTTATTTGAGGATATATAAAGAAGCATACATGTATTTGAAATGGATGTGTGTGTGTGTGTGTGGTCTGCAATAAAGGATACAGAAATCCATCCATCCATCCATCCATTGTCTCCCTCTTATCTGAGGTCGGGTCACGGGGGCAGCAGCTTGAGCAGAGATCCTATTAGTAAATTACAAAAATATCCACTAGATGTCAGTATTACTCTCAAATTAGTCTAGTTTTAAAAAGTATCAAAAACTTAAAAGTATTATAGTAATGTAGTAACATGAAGTTATTATTGAAATAAATATTGCTGCATGTAAATAAAACTGAGGCAAACATTCTTAATACATAAACGCCAAACAGTACACTTTAAACATAGTTATATTTTAACTTTCTAACAAACAAGCAATGCAAATCAAATACAAATGAATTTGCTTCTGGCCATTAAACACACACTTTCTTATTGATTCAGGATAATAAGGACTCCTAGTTATTACAAATAACAATTTTCTATGCGGAAATGACTAGTACACATGCATCTCATTCTCTCAACGAACATCCCATAATACTACATGCTCTCGTACACACTGGAACATGCACCCTGAAATGTTAGACGTGTATCTTGATTGACACTGTCTCTCTAATACAATAGTTTTGGCAGTTGAAATCACTTGAGGGCAATACAAGGCTACATACATTTAATACACATTTTGTTTCTTTAGTCTTTTTCAAGGCTTCCATTTGGTATTTCATCAATGCCCAAGATATTTTATCACGCTATATAGCACATTATTGAGGGCATTGATGATGTTCATTTTTACATACATGATATTATATTATGAAGATTAAATCTGGAGCAGCAAAATGAAAACCTTACCAGAGTACTTCAGAACATACCAAGGTGTGAAAATGTGGACTGAAATTGAATAAGGCTACATGCCAGTTTGGTGTTAAAGAAATCATATTTCTGGGTGGTAATCTTCCACATGATGGTGTGCAACCTGACATGAGTAAGGTAAATGCAATTTTGAATATGCATAGAACCATAAATAAAAAAACAGTATTACGAGTACTGGGAATGATTAATTTCATTGGGGAATTCATACCAAGCCTGTCTTCTAAAATAGTGTTTATGTGAGAATGTTATGTAATGTGAATGCTTTTAAATGGACTGATAAACATGAAAATGAATGGCATAACTTGAAAACAATTCTAACTACAGAATCAGTTTTAATTTTCTTTGATCCTACAAAGCAGACAAAGATATCAACAGATGTGTTTAAAGATGACCTTGGTGCAGTTCTTTTACAGACTGATGATGCAAATTTGAAGCCAGCTGCATAAGTTTTGAGGACAATGTGTCCATATGAGTGTTACTACACACAGTTTGAGAAAGTGTTTTTAGTGTTTGGTATGGAGGGGTTCCACAGCTGTGTGCACACTTTGCCATCATTCCTAATAGAATCTGATCACAAACCTTTAATTCCATCATAAAGAAAAACTTAAATGAAATGTCTCTAAGAATACAGAGACTGACGATGAGGCTTCAATGCAATGATTTTATACTGATTTATACTCCAGACAAGTATATTGTGTTAGCTGATACTCTGTCAAGTGCATCAATGCAGCAAAATAAGAGCTCTACAGAAACTGATGTTAAAGTTCATTTTAACTTAATACTGGAAAATCTCCCAGTTTCTATCATGAAATCCAAACAGATTATAGCAGATACAAAAAAAGATGAAGTATTACAAAAGGTAATTAAACATTTGAATAATAGTTGGATTAAAGGTTCTTGCCAACAATATTTTAACATTAGAAATAAGCTGAGTATTGTGAATGGATAGTGTTAAAACAAAACAGAATTGTTATTCCTCAGTCTTTAAGGCAAGATATGCTTAACAGTCTACATGAAGTTGATTTTGGGAGAGAAAAATGCAAAAGAAGGATAAAAAAGAAGAATAAAATGGTTTCTAGCTATGAAACATGCTCAAAGTATCAGAGTGGACAAATGAAAGAACCAGTGATCATTGCTGATTTACCTGAGGAGTTTTTGCCGAAAGTTGGAACTGATTTGTTTCATCTAGATGGTAAGACATACTTGCAAGTAATAGACTGTCAAATGATCCGAAGATATTACTGTCTAAGTTATCAGCTACTTGTGCAATCATACATGAAGTCTATCTTTGCAAGGTATGGGATAACACAAATAGTATTTACCAACAATGGACCTTGTTTTAATTGTGTAGAGTTTCAAAAATTTACATCAGACAATGACATTCAGCATAGAACTTCAAGTCCTCTGTATGCTCAGTCAAATGGCACATGACCAGGCAGTGTGTATGCTTCGAGTGCGAGGGTGGACGCGCCAGGGCCATCTAAGAAAAATCAAGTTGTGGATGTGAATCGCTGTATGCAGCGTGTAAAACAGTTTGTTTGTCGCAGATGTGAATCGCTGTATGTGGCATGTAGAACAGTTTGCGAGGGGTATCCCATGGTCTTACAGTTGGTGGGCGGGTCTCTGTTAGTTGCTCTTGCGAGCAGGCACATGACCAGGCAGTGTATATGCTTCGAGAGCGAGGGTGGACGCGACAGCACCATCTAAGAAGAATCATATTTGTCACGGATGTGAATCGCTGTATGCAGCGTGTAAAACAATTTGTTTGTCGCGGATGTGAATCGCTGTATGCAGCGTGTAAAACAGTTTGCGAGGGGTATTCCATGGTCTTAGCAGTGTCTATACTTCGATGTGAATCGCTCTATGCATCTATTGTATGTTGCCCTCTCCAGAGTTACAGCATCTTTTCATTCACCTACAGTCGTATCCTCAAACCCACCCCATTTGGACAACTGTGTCTTTCAGGAAGTGTTCACCCATCAATACATAATTATGCGGCGTATGCTACGCCGCGGGTTGGCTAGTATAGTGAAAAAAGCAAAAGGCAGCAAAACAGATGCTTATTTAGCTTTGTTAAGTTACAGATCATCTCCTTTAGAAAATGGAATTTCACCAGTTGAGATTTTAGTGGGTCACAAGCAGGGACATCTTACCAGCATCATAGGCCCCCAGGTAAAGTAGTGTGCTGGAGCTCCTGTTTTTATTTCAAAACGAACATACACAGGCATCAGAAACATCGTGGGCATCATGCTCCTTGACCAGTGCCCATTGTGCCCATACGTTAAGATGGCGCTGGTCGTAACATGGATGGAATAAAAAAACTGCTTGTGAAATAGGCAAAAGATACATTATGATAAAACAGCCATGACATTGGAACATTTAACAAAAGATGATATGGATAGTATTCAAGGTTTAAATGCATGGAATCAGAAAAGGTAGAGTTCTAGAGGAAGTAATTCCAAGGTCTTTTACAATTAAAACAAAGGATGGACCAATTCTGAGAAGGAATTGGAACAGAGAATAAAAGAGCCACAGCAAAACCAGTCCAGAGAGAAAGTTGTGACTGAAACAGCATTGTCTAAATCAACAACTGAGACACATGATGCTTGTACAGTTGGGCAAACACTAATTACCAGTATTAAGAAGATGTACTTGAGAAAGAGAGAGAGAGAGCGAGCGTAGGCGCGTAGGCAGCTAGACAGGTGAGCCTTACCTATTGCTATTCAGATAAGTATTGCCTAGTATCATGCTAAAATACTCTCATGACAAACTCCTTCTTATTAAACAGTTTGTCCAGAGCAAATGGTCTGACTGGAACATCCTAAAAGGCGCCGGTATTTTGCAACGCCCGAAATATATACATCGCGGGTCAGGTCGCCGCCACCGCCGGGCTGCGAATGAAAAGACCACCGGCAGCATTTGCTCAGGAATACGCCGTCTTTCTCATGACCCTGGAAATAGAAGTGTCAGTGTGCCAAATTTACATTATGTGGAAATAAACCCTGATCGCGGCTCTGTGCAAAAAGAAGCCTCATTAACTAACATTGCACTATTTAACTCGAGGTCTCTTAATGGCAAAGCATTGGTGCTGTCAGAACTCATCACTGACACCAAACTTGATATTCTGTGTTTAACGGAGACTTGGCAAAAACCAAACGAATTTGCGTCTCTCACAGAGGCGACTCCAATTGGTTTCACTTTCCACACAGAGCCTCGCAGCTCAAGACAAGGCGGTGGGCTTGCAGTAATTGTCAGAGCTGACTTAAACATTAAACGAATCCCGATTGACTGTCCATTGTCTTTTGAGTGCCTGGCTCTTAAACTAATAACGAAATCAGGTCCTGTTCTTTATCGTCCCCCAAAATACAATGCATCCTTCTTATCCGATCTGATTGAACTTTTGACCCACCTAAGCTCTTACTCTCAGATAATTATCCTTCTTGGTGATTTCAACATCCATATTGACATCCCCACATCTAAACTGAGGAATGAATTCCTATCCTTACTGGACTGTTTTGACTTGACACAACATGTTGATTTTCCCACCCACTCTGGTGGTCATATATTGGATCTGATCTGCACTTCTGGACTATCTGTTGCCAACATTTACAGCACTGATTTGGGACTCTCTGACCATAAAGCAGTATTTTTCACTGTTTCACTGCCTTTCCCTCCTCTTACCTGTAAACGACAAATTTCTTACAGAAACCTTAAAAATATCTGTCCCTCTATCCTTTCTGGATCCATTTCTGATCTTTTACTGTCTTCACCTATTCCATCAACACTAGATAGTCTTGTTGACCACTATAACTCAGCCCTTCATTCAGCATTAGATAAAACAGCTCCTTTAAAACATAAGGAGGTTTCCTTTAAACGTTCAGTTCCTTGGTATAACTCAGAATTGCGATCTATGAAAGCAGCTGGCCGACGCCTTGAGAGAATGTCACGTATGACTGGCCTCACCGTGCACATCCAGGCTTTCTCTGACCACCAAAGAGCTTACAGAGAAGCACTAACTGCTGCCAAGAACACCCATTACGGCAGAATAATAGAAAGTGGCCACAATAACCCAAGGGTTCTGTTCTCTGTAGTTAATAAACTACTCGAACCTGCATCTGGCCCAACTACCTCTTCTACTGAAATCTGTGAGGAATTCCTCCACTTTTTCCATAACAAAATTAATGATCTAAATAAGTCAACTAACATAAATACATCATCTGTTTATATCTCTCCCTGTTTTCCCACTCCATCCAGCTCCTTCTCTAAGTTCTCACCAGTCACATCTGTGTCTGTTAATAACCTGCTTTGTAAGATGAGGCTGACTACTTGTGTACTGGACCCCATCCCCACCACACTACTTAAATCCTGCCTTCATGCCATAATCCCGACTGTTACAACAATAATAAACTCATCCCTTGACACTGGCTCTGTGCCACTTTTAAAATTGCTTCTGTAACCCCAATGTTAAAAAAATCTGGTCTTGATGCTGACAAACTTAACAATTTCCGGCCTATTTCCCACTTACCTTTCCTGTCAAAAGTTCTTGAGCGTGTTGTAGCTTCCCAACTCACCAATTACCTAACCTCTAATAATTTGATGGAACCCTTTCAGTCTGGTTTGAGGGCGCGGCACAGCTGTGAAACTGCTCTGCTACGGGTAACCAATGATTTGCTTATGGCAGCAGACTCTGGACAAACCAGCATATTAATTCTGTTAGACCTCAGTGCAGCATTTGACACTGTCAGACATGACATCCTACTGTCCAGAATGGAGAACATGCTGGGTATCTCTGGCACTGCCCTCCAGTGGTTCAAGTCCTATCTGACTGATAGGCAACAGTTTGTTAGTCTTGGCAAGAGCAGATCCAGCTCAGCGCCAGTCACACAAGGAGTCCCTCAAGGCTCTGTCCTCGGTCCTCTGCTCTTCTGTATTTACATGCTTCCCCTTAGCCATATTATCCGTAGCTATGGACTGGGTTATCATTTTTATGCAGATGATACTCAACTCTACTTCAATGTTAAAAGTGGAACTTCATCAGAGCTTTCTCAGCTCACAACCTGCCTTAGTGAAATTAAAACCTGGATGGAGCAGAACTCTTTAAAATTAAATTGCAATAAAACTGAACTCCTGCAAATTGGGACTAAAATGCAACTTAATAAAATGAGCTCCTTCCCAGTCTATCTTGGCGGTGATCTCATCAGACCTGCCTCTACTGTAAAAAATCTTGGTGTCATTTTTGATTCCTCCCTCTCTTATTCCACCCACATAAATCACATTAAGAAACTTTCTTACTTTCACCTCCGTAACATATCCCGTGTTCGCTCCTTCCTCTCCTTTTCTAACGCTGAGAAACTTGTCCATGCTTTTATCACATCCCGCATCGATTATTGTAATTCCCTACTGGCAGGTGCCCCTTCTAATCTTATATCACAGCTCCAGCTTATTCAAAACTCAGCTGCAAGAGTCCTTACTCGAACCAACAGCAGCGAGCACATAACACCCATCCTGCTCCGTCTCCACTGGCTCCCTGTGTCTTACAGAATCGAATATAAAATCCTACTAATAACCTACAAAACCTTAAATAACCTCGCACCAAACTACATCAGTGACCTTCTCCATCACTATGTGCCTGCCCGCCCACTAAGGTCCTCTGATTCTGGCAATCTTGTTGTGCCCCTCACTAATCTACACTCCATGGGTGACAGGGCCTTCAGCTGTATAGTGCCCAGACTCTGGAATGACCTACCAAAATTAATCAGGTCAGCTGACTCCATGAATTCTTTTAAAAAACAACTCAAAACTCATCTGTTCAGGAAGGCTTTTAGCTCTATTTGGCTTTATTACCCTTCTCTCAGTTTACTTCTCTGTCAAGATGCTAATGTAACCTGTGTGTGTGTGTGTGTGTGTGTGCAAGACCATCAATTATGTTGTCTGTTTCATTTTTTTTCAGAATTCACTGTCTTAATCTTCTTTATTTATTTATCTGGTTTGTACAATGCTATATACTGTATACGCTGCCATTCTTTATTATATTCTGTAAGTGCCTTGAGCATGGGAAAGGCGCTATATAAATAAAATGTATTATTATTATTATTACCTAGTGGGGTGTTTGGCCAACACCTAGGGCAGTCGATTGTGGTCGCTCCCGCTAAGCATTCGGTGAGGAGCGGGAGTGACCAGGGGCAGGATGGCTTGCTGCAGAAGACAGCGGGAGTCGGGAGGCTTGGAAGATGGATTCCCCAACGTGAGCATCCAGGCCATTGGGGAAAGCCAAGTCTCAGTCTGGAGAGTGCTAAACCAAAGCCAGGGATCAGGAAGCCTCCAGACCAGTCGAGTGGAAAGAAGTTCAGCTGCAGGAAGGGGGACTCTCCTGTTGCGAAGCCCGATGGGAGAAGCAGGGGAGCCGCCAGGTAAAAAGAAGGCACCAGGCTTTGTTTTTAAAGAGACTGCTTCCAGCCGTTGTTTTAATCTCGTTTTTAAGGATTTATTTATTATTTTTTTTTAACCTCCACTTTTCACCTGTTTTTTCTGGATTATTTATTTAGAAGATTTTGAATACACTGCATTATTTATTTGGACACTGTTTTGTTGGTTTTAAAATAAAAGCACTTTTGCACCATCCCCTTGCTCCATTTGTTGTTCCTCACTGCGAAGCTCATTGGTGACATTACCAACGGTGTCGGGTTCAAGAGCTCCCTGAAGCTGCATCGTCACAAGTGGGTCAGTTACTGCCAGTTCTTGCATAGAGTAGCATATAGTTGGGATATTTTGCTATTGTTGAGAATTGAAATAAGTTCACTTAATGAACCTAGAATTTGTTCTTACTTAAGTAAACCAATAGCACAACACTGTGTTGGATTGGAATCTGCCAATACAATGTGTCACATCAATAGCACCACTTTCAAAAGCTGGATAGACTAGCAAATGTTGAGGACGTTTCCTGACATCTTGATTCTGTTGCTCTTTTAAGCCATAAAGTCGTAGATTCCATCTACATCTGTAATGTCCATCCTTGTTCGCTCTCTTGTAAGGTCAATGATTTAAGTTTCATGTTCTTTATATTTTTTTAATTCTAATATATCATTCTGTACAGTTTTTAATTCCTCATATATAAAGTCAGTTGCCTTACTGAATTACTCTATCTTATTCTTTGGTTAATGTCGCCTATATGTTCATTAATTATGTCTCATAAATCAGCCAAAGATGGCTCTATTTGGCTATTACTTGCATGCTCAATCCTGTTTTGTCAAGCAACAGTATAGCTTCTGCACTGGCATTCAGGTGCAACTCTGCAATCTTGGAGGTTATCTCTTGGGAGAACAAAACACTGGTCAGAGTTTTTTTCCAGCCTCTTATACAGGAGGGACTTTATCAAAGTTTGTGAACATGTTTAAAACAGTGAGCTTCCTTTGAATAAAGCATTGTAGCAAAATCAACCTATTTTTGATTTTTAATGCCATTATTAATGATAAATCTGTTTAAATAAGCAATATTAATTGCAGGATTTAGTTCACTTTGTTATTGTAATGATATTTTTTGCTATTAATACCACCCATGACTATCACTCTAGAACACTCCCTGCACCTGCTCAGACTGCTATCTTGCACAGACCACTAATTTCAAAACAATTAAAATGTGAATGCTAATGCCGATCACTTCTCGTTTCATTAAAAGATGGCTCGGATTCACCATGCAGCACTGCTGTTGATCAGATTAGTTCTTGCCTTTGACCAGGCCATGTCACAAATGACTGTTTTGTTTCTGATCCTGCTGTACCACTTCTTCCTCCTACCTCCTCTTAACTTGAGTCTGATAGGCCTGTTCCAGTTATGTTCAAAACTTGCAAAGTTTGATTGGTGTGTTCCATATCTTCTTGCTCCTTGTGACAGTGCGGGTCAGCTCCTTGCTCCCTCTTCATTTTTGGAAGCCTCTTGAACCCACCACTGTCAATAACGGAACTAGATGAGCATGGCAGATGAGGACAAAACACACAAGAAGCAAGGGGATGGTGTGAAAGTGATCAGTGCTTTTATTAAAAACCAAGTCCAAAACAAGTGTTCAAAAAGTGCAGTGCTCAGAAAAAATAGTTAAATAAATAATCCCATAAAAACAAAAGGTGAAGTGGAGGATAAAATAATCCCAATAAATATTGATTAAAAACAAGGTTAAAATCAACTGGAAGGATACTGTCATTACTAAAAACCCAGTGCCTTCTTCCTCACTGGCGGCTCCTCTGCTTATCCCATACAGGCTTTGCAGCTGAGTCGTCGCCCTACTGACACATGCAGCTGCATCCCGTGGCTATGGCCTGGCTCCCTCTCCGGACCTAGGCTTGGGACTCCAACGGCCATGGCACTCACATTGGAGCTCTACTCCCAAGCCTCATTGACCCCCCACTGCCTTCCTGGTTTTCCACTGCGAGTTGCTCCTTTTAGTGTGCATTGCTCTGGCTCCTGGAGTTGCTCAGGAGCAATCACTCCTTCAGCCCCCCGGCATCAGCCTCTGGTGCCACTCATTCCCAGATGCCTGCCTTCTCTCCCTCGAGCCTGCTCCGTTCTGCTCACTCACACAGTCTCCTTCCATCTCCTGCCCTCTCTTTCTTTCTTCCTTTAATCTCCACCTTTATTTTTCTCCATTTGTGATTCTCCTCTCTTGCACTCGCGCCTCCCTTTTAAAATGGGGATGTGGCACAGCTACGCAATCAGCAGCTCATGGCGTCAATTAGAATCATGGATGATCCTACACCTGTGCACTAAGAGCAGGACCATCTGCTCCCGTATTGCACATGGGAACCACTAGCCACGCAACCACGCCCCCCCACCCCACGAAGACACATATGCAGCGATTATTTATTAAAAAAACAGCAAACAGTCGCGGACCTTACTTTAACTCACTCCTTCACAATATGCAAAGTCCACTCCTCCTCCTAATCGAGACTTTTTGGTTGCTTGCATGAACATTAAAGACAGTTTAGGTAAGACTAGGTAACTGCATGTGATGTCAATTCTTTTTCATTAGATTCTTGCTCTGTTACTTTAAAAATTTACATTTGATTGCACTGACTTCTGCAGGGGCTTTTTTTCTTGTTAAAATGATCAGCAGCTTCACTTGCTTCAAAATACATTTTGTTCTCATATCGTTGGTACTCGCCAACAAATGGCATTAGACCAATTCAAAAATATTTTGGCTAACTAGCTATGTAACTGTGTTGTTCACCGCACTGATGATTTTTTTGGTTATACACTATCTTCTCCTTTAAAATGGAGGTAATGATCCCCTCACCTGGAGCCTCATGTATAAATGTGCGTATGCACAAAAATGTTGTGTACGCCTGTTTCCACGCTTACATTGCAATGTATAAAAACAAAACAGCATAAAGCCACGCACATTTTCACGGCAGCTTTCTGCTTGGTTTTACAAACTGGTGGCACCCAGCCTCAAAACAGTGCTGATGTTTTTGTGTGTCTCCCTATTTTCAGATTCACATCAATGACGCAGTATATATCAAATACACCAAAATTTATTACATATCGTTTACAAATTTAATTCACCTGATAGTAATCATTCTGTAACAATATAATGGTTAATGGAATGAATTAACTAAATACTATAGCTGCTTTAACATTATTACTCTCAGTGCACCACTTTAAAGTATTTTAACCCATTGTTTGTGTGTGTGGTATCACAGCTGCACAGCAGCTGATTGGGAAGCTTTATGGTGGGTTGTGTCGAGAGCACAGAGGATTATCGGGATACAGCTTCCATTTCCATTTATAGTCCATGCTGCCTAAGGAAAGCCACCGGCATCTGCATGGATTCCACTCAGCCAGGCCGCAGTCTATTTGAACCTCTCCAATCCAGCAAACACTTCAGAGCCTTTCCTGCACAGACCTCAAGGCTCAGAAACAGTTTCATCCCAAGAGCTATCAACGCACTCAATCAGTCCATCAAGTGCTCCAGGTAGAACTGCTTGTACTTATAATTACAATTACCTCATTGTAAACTTGCACTACAACTGTAACATTGCACAACCTGAGCCACTTTATGAACCATTTGCACTGTCTGCACTGTATGTACATGTTTATTGTACTTATGTTTTCATATTGTATATTTTTTCATTAATTTTTTTTATCATATTATTATTATTGTTATTTTATAGGAAAATTAGTTTATGGAAGATTTGCATATTAAATTTCATTGTACCATACATTGACAATATAGGAATTCAGTTCAATTCAATAGAAGAGAGCACATATTTACAGATGGTGATTCCCGGCTTCTAAGTCGATATAGATTTCCAAGAGCTATTCTCTTGGAGCTGTGTGCTGTTAGAATACTAGGATGTATATTTGATATAATTTTTATGATGAAATCCATTAAAGTATGTGTATTACATTTTACAGATAAATCATTAACTTCATTTAAATAATTTATACTGTTAATAATTAAATACATGATGGCACAGTAGCACAGCGGTAACGATGAGCTGGCGCCCCATCCAGGGATTGTTCCTGCCTCGCCCCTGATGCTTGCTGGGACTAGAGTGATCCTGGATGGATGGAATAATTAAACATGTGTAACAGATTTTTCAATGTTCCATTAAGGTTTGAAGAATCAGCGTTCTAAGCTTACAGCTGGTTTTATATTTATTACAGAGCTCATTGTGTGGTGATTGGTTACTTGGAGAAAGAAAACAGGACAGGAATTGGGGGTACGTTTGACAGAGACAGTACTGCTGCATTAAATTATTCCATTGTAGGTCGCATGTGTCCTTGGAAGCATCTTGCGGGAGGCAGGAACAATCCCTGGACGGGGCACCAGTTCATCATTAACACTGCGCCACCGTACCCCCACATGCTTTAATGCATTTCATCATGAAAATAATATAATGTATAGATCTTACTATTCTAGAATGTTCAGAGAGCTGTAATATCATGAATATAATGTATTCTGTGTGGCGCTCACTGCCTGTGTGCTCCTGTCTACGAAAGAGAAAGCCCATTTAAGAAGCACATAGTGATTCACACACATAGAATACAATGCATGCAACATGCTACTTTAGTTACGACGGGATTTCACAAACTATTAACTTAAACATCGATTGTTAGATGAAGTTTTTGACGTTCTGCTTTAATGACAAAATGTAACCTTTTTTTCTTCACCGTGTCCCTAATTTTTTTTTTTCTCTGTGCCCTAATTGACTTCCGTATGACACTCTGACGGTGGGCTATGACTCGCCTTTTCACCTCGACTTTGACATTTGACCTTCTTTTTTATTTTAGGCACTTGAACTTTTGAGTGCCCCTCCATCAGTTCCCTTTTGTTGCTTATACCACTGACTAAGCCACCAAAAAGTATGTTTTCCTTGCCTCCTCTTCACTGAGTATGACCTTCACTTTGCATTCGCTGAAGTTTTTTTCTCCCGTGCTTTTACCATTGTCTTTTCACAAAACACTGAAAATAAGGAGCTATTTATATTGATTTCAAAGATCGTAATTCTGGGGGGAGTCCGAGTGGGGCACTGACCTGGATTTATGGAGCGGAAGTGTGTGGAAATTGGCTTACACATGGTTTTGTGCATCTGAATTTTTTTGTGTGTGCACACATTTCCACTTTTGTCTGTACACCATGCTTCATTGTGAATTCTACACACATGAGGCCCCAGGTCTGGCGTAAACATTCAGGTTGCACAGACCTTGCTCATGTTTAATTGTTAATGAAGAATGAGATAAATTGACCCATAATTGATTTTTCTAACGTGTAAATTCTTAACACACTGACACACATCAATGCTTCGTTACTATTTACTCCACAGTGGCAAAATGTTCTTCTATTGTCAACACAGTAGGGCCAACCAGACTGTAAGTCATTTTGAGAGATGTCCTGACACGATGGAATTCTGAAGTCCATCTCTGGACTGCAGTACATGAAGAAGACTGATCCTTGTACACAATGTCTAGGACAGAAGGAAACTCCAAGAAAGGTATTGTTCACTAAAATTAGAACTTCAATGACAGCACAGTATTTGATTTTATGATTTTTTGGCATTCATGTTGGCTTGATTCTATAACAGGAACAATGCACTATAAATCAAAAAAGCTACAAATTTGCAAACTAAATACTTAATTACATAGCAAGTAATCTGTGGCCACTTACAAAATAAGCAGCTTTCAGGGTTCAGGCTGAAAATATTCAAAAATCCTCACTGGTAAAGATGTACAACAGCTGATAAAACATTTAAGAAAGTACGCACAACATGGGGCAGTAACATTAAAAAATACAAATTACAGACAATGAATCTTAGGAAATGTCAAAAAAAATCTGATGAGTGTTTGAAAAATATTACAAATGCTGGTTAACCTGTAGTTGTTCTCTCAAAGAGATTACTGAAGTTGGGTGGACATTGGAAACAGGAAGAAATTAAGAGTTCCTGATAAAAATAAAACAAACTTAAATGATTAACTGACTGATAAAGTGGACTATGATTTAGTAATTCTGTAAACTTTGATTGGGCATTTTTGTGAGCAATGGAATCTGAAATTGAAAAGTAACAGAATTCAAAGGATAGACATTAGTTTAAGTGCACAATTTTATAGATTTTTAGATTAGAAAAAAAATGAACCAGAAAATGGACTGTATTCACTGGAGACAAATCGTCATCTATTAATATGGAGAGAAAAAAAATGTATTCTGAAAATACACAACTCACTGCAACCAATCAACAGAGCCTACAAATGCTCAAACAGAACAATGATGAATGATGAATTGTTCATAGTTTTGACTCTATACACCCACTGCAGAGTATATAGTGACAGGAGTTAAAATGGCCATGTAATATGCTGCTATATTGCTGTTGTATAATGTATTATATTCTTATAATCAGTAGGACCCTACTTGCTTAAATCTAGGAAATCACTGTTTCATATGAAGGCAGCTCACAACTGTGACATTTTAGTAGAGTTAGTAAATACGTTTACAGTATTAAAACTACAGTAAGTAGTTAACTGCAGTGTTTGTTTTTGCACATACTTGGCAATGAAAGAATAGGCATGCTTTGGAAGCTAATACTTGCTTTTTTTCTGAGCAATGAGAATTGCAATCAAGATTTGAAGAAAATATAGCAGTCAGCACATGTACAAATATTTAATTTAGCTGACACAGAAAATATGTGGCAGAGATTTTATCTAAAAATTATATTCACTATCTTATGCTTTGAGTCCCCTTTTCATCCATCCATCCATCCACTTCTCAACCCGCTGAATCCAAACACAGGGTCACGGGGGTCTGCTGGAGCCAATCCCAGCCAACACAGGGCACAAGGCAGGGAACCAATCCTGGGCAGGGTGCCAACCCACCGCAGGACACACACAAACACACCCACACACCAAGCATACACTAGGGCCAATTTAGAATTGCCAATCCACCTAAACTGCATGTCTTTGGACTGTGGGAGGAAACTGGAGCGCCCGGAGGACACCCACGCAGACACGGGGAGAACATGCAAACTCCAAGCAGGGAGGACCCGGGAAGCGAACCCGGGTCTCCTAACTGCGAGGCAGCAGCACTACCACTGCGCCACCGTGCCACCCTCCCCTTTTCATTTTTGTTTTTATTTTGTGGCTATTTGAATGTTTTTCATTCACCTTTTCCTAGATACATTTAAAACTAGCTTGAATGTTAAGACTGTATGTTACTTGTTAACTAGTGCAAAACGAGTCAAAATATAGATAGATAGATAGATAGATAGATAGATAGATAGATAGATAGATAGATAGATAGATAGATAGATAGATAGATACTTTATTAATCCCAAGGGGAAATTCACAAAATATGGGGAAGGTACTCAATACAGAATTCAATTCATTGCATCCAAACACTAGATTAATAACTGGTGCTAACACAGTGGCCTCATGGATCAGCGGTGTATTTGGTTCATATTTCCCCCGAGTACATTTAGCATATTTTTGCTGTGTCTAGGAATATACATCCCTCCCACAGTCCAAATATGCATATTAGTTAATAGAAAAATCTAAATTGGCTTGTATTAACGGGCATACCGTTACATGTGCTGTAGGTGGGTCCACAAACTAACGCACAGACTCAATGTTTGTAGAATGATTTCTCCACAAGGCCTGTTTTTATTATTATTATTACCTGTAAAATTTCAGCCTGATTGTCAAATGTCAGAGGTCACTCCATGCTCAACATTTTATTTTGTGACAGTACTACATACAGTATGTATCAGTGACTTTGCCATTTAAGGACCCCACAGAAGAGTACATAGTAATAAATAAATAAAAGAGATCACATGGTAGTATTAAAGTGGAGTTTCCAAAACATTCTAGTATTAAGTAGGAGTTTCTGTATTATTTATAGTTTATTCACAACCTACTGTACACAGGAATTTTTAGAAGTGTCCAGTAACAACCAAAAACTCTGAAAATGCCAAAATCATTACAACTTTTAGTCATTACACGTAACAGTCATAATAGTGTTACTTTAATACAGGAGTTACTGAACTAATATGGCATCATCTAGTTTAAAGTATGACACAGAGAACTGGTTGTTTAGAAAGCCAGTCTCATTTATCCACAGCAAGACTACATGGATTTGAAGTGTTGGAACTAATTCAGGCATTTTCACGTCGAAAATATTTCTTTAAGGCTCAGTTTGGAATGACTAAATGTGAATCTAATATTATCACAGATTTTGCTCTGTTTGTCAGATTTGCTTTTGTCAGACAATAGAATGAAGCATGATTTGAAATCCAAGCTCCTCTCAATGACATTGAACTTTTATCAGTTCTTAAGACTTGCCCAAACCAGGCTGTTGCTGTTAATGCATAGGCCACATTTTCAAAGCACCTCTGAATTTGTCCAAACATTTGACAGGCTTAGATCTTTATGATGACAGAGTCTCAGCAGAAACAAAGGAAAAGATGGTGCAAGTCCTGCAGTGACCACCATTACCAAATATTCCTCAACGTCTTAAGCGGACAAGTGAATCTGAACAGCTGTAGTTGGAGGATCTGGTGACAGAAAGAACAACATTCATCTTTGCTATCCTCATGGAAAAGGCAAAGAAAGGTCATTTTAGTCATTTCCCAGGAAACTACCAGAAGATGAACAGATAATCTAATATTCAGTGAATTTTGTGAAATGTCGGCTTGCATTACGGTAGTGAATTACGCAGCTGAAAACAGAAACATTTTATTCTTTGACTGATCGCAAACCATTGCAAGAATTTTCCATCTTCAACAAAGACAGAGCTAAAGTTGTAGACCTACAAGTGTGAAAAAGTGGTCTGCTTAACTTAAATTAATCAGCTTTTACACAGATTAGTTAACTTTAAAAGATATATTAAATAATACTGATACAGGTCACTTTCCACTTGACCCAAACAAGGCATAAGTATGTTCAATAATAGATATATAGATGGTTTTGTTTTCATTTTGAAAAGAACTGCAAACTGCCATTTAACATCAGTTTTGCATACATCTGTCCATTCATCCATCCATCCACTTTTTTCACCTGCAAGACACAAGGCTGTAACAACACATAACTCTTTAAAACAAATCAGCAGTATTATTCCAGGGTGACCTTCAGGTTTCATTTGTAAATTTTTTAACACACCATATACTGGGCAGGCAGCAGCTATTTCATAAGGCAGCCATGAACATGAGAAATGATCTGGAATCATCTTTCTTCTCCTATGTTACAGAAAATTTCATGCTGGGCAATAAAAAGATTTTATTTTATAAAACCTTGATGTTTGTGAAAAAGATGCTATAACAGGCATTTTGTTACCAAAGTGTTAGCAGTCACAATTTATTTGAATATGAGATCATATTGATTTGAAAGTTGTTCAAACAATTCATGTGGCTCTGTATAAAAGGGAAAAATAAATTATGGTAAGTTTTTGTTTTGACAGGCCATTTTACATACTGTATGTTATCTAAAAACAGCTGCATTAAAAGCTTTGAAACTACACTTAAAAATAAAAAAATCCATTAAAAAGTAATACTTAATTTTTACTGCCTTCATTCTTATTTAGCCATGTCAGCATTACAAAAAACAGAAAGGCTGCACACTTAGAAAAGGAAATTTCTGTATTGCAAGCATTGCCGGAAGCACAAAGATACATGAAGTTATTACAGATGTGTGCTTGCTGTGGAATTAACTTTGAGATCCTTGGCTACCAGCATGGCAGTGACTGGATGCATGCTGGCTCTGCAGTTGATGAAGGTGTTCGTGGTCTGCTCACGGTACTTTTCAAAGTTATACAACTCTCTGAAATACCAAAAGGAAAAAAAAGGTTAGAACTTTGAATAATTTGTCTCTGCTCTATAATGTACATTGTGTTCTGTACAATGTCCAGGAACTTTACTAGACCCCCAATTTAATTAACAGCACTGGAACATTACTTTGAATTTCATTCTTCAACTTCCAAAAAGTAACCAAAAGTAATAGAAACCAAAGGCTCATACCGGATTAAATCATGCAGTAGTGCAGTAAAACTGACCGGTGTCTTCAGATTAGTTTCACTCATGCTTATAGCTAATATCTGCCTTTTTTGATTTAGACTCATTATACTTTATTCATTTTAGGTCATTCATTGTATTTCAACTGATAAAATTTGAAGAAAAGCTAGAAAAACTTAGGTGTTCTAAAACTTTTGACAGGTAGTGTATATATACTGTATATACAAAAAAGATGTTAAGTCAAAAAAGTAGCTCTCGATTATGTAGTACTAAGGTGTTGTACTGTGTTAGCCATTATGAATGTAGTGAGAAGTCAAGCAAACTGATGACACCTTTTATTGGCTAACTAAAAGCTTTCAAGGCAACTCAGGACCCTTCTTAAGGCAAGATGTATGCAGCAAAAAGAGTTCTTACCACACTTCCTCTGTTACAGATATAAAAAGGTGCTTCCTCAAATATCTGTAGCAACAGCCAGCCACATGCACAGCAGCCCAACAGCACAAGTCTAATTTGGCATTAGGGTGATGTAGGATTACCTGAACAGTGGACGGGTAAACTTCATCCTTCCTTGCTCAGTTGCCATTTGGAAAGCCAGAGTGACAGCATCTTCCCATTTGGCACGAATGCAAACACGAAGCCACCTGTTGGAATTGCACAAGGATGTCAGCAACTGAAGTACTTGCAGGGGAGTGGTTCACACTTTTGAAAGAATTGCAATTATTTTGATTTTCTTTCCCACATTCAATGTAATAAAATGCATTACATCAAATCACCCTTTTTAATCTTTGGATATGTTTGTGCCTGAGAGAACAAATAGGAATATGTGAATAAGAACGTACTGGATGCAAAAGGCAAAAGATCTTTGAAAAAAATATTAAGATTGGAAGGATCTAAACATTTATTAAAATTAAATAAGAATTAAGACAATTTGTATCTTGTTACCAAAAAACATTCTCTTTGACAGAATTTAAACTATTACTACTGTTGTTCAGTCACTTTAAATTACTTAGTGTTTAAATTACACAATTTGTATCCCTGCAGCCTACCCCAGTTAAAATGCAAAAGCAGAATCTGTGGAGCAGAGTCGCCTATATACTTAGTCCACTGAAAAAATGAAACTATTGGAAGCTAGTTAAAGTTACAGGTGATGGATACCATTACCAGTGTGCACAAAGTTTTGTATTGCCCAAAGAGAGATCTCATTTAAGACTGCAGGTACAGTGTTTTCCTATCTACTAATCTGAATAACAATTTTATTGTATCATTGGATTATAGATTTTGTTCAAGAGTACATAATTATTTCTTATTGTGGGTTTAGCCATGTTGAATTTCCATCTAAACTCTTTTCTGAGAAATATGCTGGATCAAAATGGGTGTAGTGTGGTTGCCAAACAATTAGGGAGATGTGTTCCTTACTTTCACCCTCCTTAAATATTTTTTTAAACTCCAAAACACCATTATTTGTGAGATGTGCAGTTGCAAAATTTTGCATTAATTTCACAAAACTGTATACAGTTAAGTCCATAAATATTTGGACAGAGACAACTTTTTTCTAATTTTGGTTCTGTACATTACCACAATGAATTTTAAATGAAACAACTCAGATGCAGTTGAAGTGCAGACTTTCAGCTTTAATTCAGTGGGGTGAACAAAACGATTGCATAAAAATGTGAGGCAACTAAAGCATTTTTTAACACAATCCCTTCATTTCAGGGGCTCAAAAGTAATTGGACAATTGACTCAAAGGCTATTTCATGGGCAGGTGTGGGCAAGTCCGTCGTTATGTCATTATCAATTAAGCAGATAAAAGGCCTGGAGTTGATTTGAGGTGTGGTGCTTGCATGTTGAAGATTTTGTTGTGAACAGACAGCATGTGGTCATAGGAGCTCTCCATGCAGGTGAAAGAAGCCCTCCGTAAGCTGCAAAAACAGAAAAAACCCATCCAAGAAATTGCTACAATATTACGAGTGGCAAAACCTACAGTTTGGTACATCCTGAGAAAGAAAGCAAGCACTGGTGAACTCAGCAACGCAAAAAGACCTGAACATCCACGGAAGACAACAGTGGTGGATGATCGCAGAATCATTTCCATGGTGAAGAGAAACCCCTTCACAACAGCCAACCAAGTGAACAACACTCTCCAGGGGGTAGACGTATCGATATCCAAGTCTACCATAAAGAGAAGACTGCATGAAAGTAAATACAGAGGGTGCACTGCAAGGTGCAAGCCACTCATAAGCCTCAAGAATAGAAAGGCTAGATTAGACTTTGCTAAAGAACATCTAAAAAAGGCAGCACAGTTCTGGAAAAACATTCTTTGGACAGATGAAACCAAGATCAACCTCTACCAGAATGATGGCAAGAAAAAAGTATGGAGAAGGAGTGGAACAGCTCATTTTCCAAAGCATACCACATCATCTGTAAAACACGGTGGAGGCAGTGTGATGGCTTGGGTATGCATGGCTGCCAGTGGGACTGGGACACTAGTGTCTATTGATGTGACACAGGACAGAAGCAGCCGAATGAATTCTGAGGTGTTCAGAGACATACTGTCTGCTCAAATCCAGCTAAATGTAGTCAAATTGATTGGGCGGCGTTTCATGATACAGATGGACAATGACCCAAAACATTCAGCCAAAGCAACCCAGGAGTTTATTAAAGCAAAGAAGTGGAAAATTCTTGAATGGCCAAGTCAGTCACCTGATCTTAACCTAATTGAGCATGCATTTCACTTGTTGAAGACTAAACTTCAGACAGAAAGGCCCACAAACAAACAGCAACTGAAAGCCGCTGCAGTAAAGGCCTGGCAGAGCATTAAAAAGGAGGAAACTCAGCATCTGGTGATGTCCATGAGTTCAAGACTTCAGGCTGTCATTGCCAGCAAAGGGTTTTCAACCAAGTCTTAGAAATGAACATTTTATTTCTAGTTATTTAATTTGTCCAATTACTTTTGAGCCCCTGAAATGAAGGGATTGTGTTAAAAAAATGCTTTAGTTGCCTCACATTTTTATGCAATCGTTTTGTTCACCCCACTGAATTAAAGCTGAAAGTCTGCACTTCAACTGCATCTGAGTTGTTTCATTTAAAATTCATTGTGGTAATGTACAGAACCAAAATTAGAAAAAAAAGTTGTCTCTGTCCAAGTATTTATGGACCTAACTGTACATTAGGTAACTCTGCTGTTTCACTCACCAGTGCCTATTATTTTGTGATGTTATATTATACATAACCAATGGAGCAAAATTTGAGCTGCTGGGCAATTACAATGGCAGTCTGCTCTATGTTGGTCAAACACAAAGTAAGGAATTTCATTGCACAATATACATGTGATAATTCTTAAATTAATGCATGACAATACATTTTTCATCAAAGCCAAACCTTATATTTTTGGAAAGCAAACACTATCATACACCTACATATTGTTACCATGTGCAATAAAATGGAGCCATGATGAAACGGAAAGAAATGCAATTTTTTTAGCTCATGCCAAATCGCCGTTCAGAACATGGTAGAAATAGAACAATTGAAGATGGTGTTAGTAACTTTTATTGTTTCTTGACTGTAGATATTTATTCAAGTCCATTTTAAGATTAGGCACTTTTTCGGTTTTGATGCCAGTACAGTGTCATGATTTGCAGCAATTTTAAACATTAATGAATTCTGCTACGCTTGCCGCCTTCTGTAATAATAAAAAGACCTGCAGCGAGGTCTGTAAACGCCAATCACCACAACCCTCCTACTGAAGATGTTTTCTGTGGTCCATGGATTCAATTATTCTACAAACTATCCAGTTTATTAATGTGGGGTTAAACATCTATTCGTGAAACCAAACTAAACCTGGAAATGCAAAGAAGTAGTGCAGCCAATCAGCAAAGAATAACAGTAACTATGTAATCTAATCATAGAGAAAAGGAACAAATTGTTAACATACAAGAGCACAGAAACTTAGTTATCAGAGAAGTATTGTAGATGGTGAATTGAACACTAGCATTTAAGCCAGCAATGGGAAAATGGTCAACATTTAAAAAGCACAAAAAGTTGCTCTCTTAACTTATAACCCATTATACAAATGTACTTGGGTAACACCAGGTACTCTGTCTATTTATTATTATTTTACATTGATTGATTGATTTCCCTTTTTACAGTATTATACTGTACATTTTGGACTTTCTCCAGGCAACACTCATTATTTTCTCACAGAGTAATAAAGAAGAGAAACACTGATAAGGTCTCTTTTTCTCACATTTGGGGAAGGAGGTCCTAGGTAGATACAAAACTAGTTTACTGTACCAAAACAATCCACCCATCCATTTTCCAACCCGCTGAATCCGAACACAGGGTCACGGGGGTCTGCTGGAGCCAATCCCAGCCAACACAGGGCACAAGGCAGGGAACCAATCCCGGGCAGGGTGCCAACCCACCGCAGGACACACACAAACACACCCACACACCAAGCACACACTAGGGCCAATTTAGAATCACCAATCCACCTAACCTGCATGTCTTTGGACTGTGGGAGGAAACCGGAGGAAACCCACGCAGACATGGGGAGAACATGCAAACTCCACGCAGGGTGGACCCGGGAAGCGAACCCAGGTCTCCTAACTGCGAGGCAGCAGTGCTGCCACTGTGCCGCCCGTACCAAAACAATATTATCTTAAAAGTTACAAGAAGCGTTACTACACCCTGGAATTTAAGACCTTGCAAATGTTGAATCCTAGTAACTATGGAGCACAGTAGCTGCTGACCTGTTCAGCTCTGGGACCTAGGAGGGTGAAAAGTTATGAAGGGCAGCAATTAAAAACGTATGCACCCTACAACACTATCTGATAAAAGACAATAGTTAGAGCACATCTATCAACTTTTGGTTGGAGGTCTCCTACAAATGTCGAATGGAGGATTCATATACTGAAAGATTCTTTAATACAAGACAAGACTAAAATTATTATTTGCATCATATGATAGATTTGTGTTATTGTTGTAGTTATTTTGTCAACATTGTGGTTTAAAAGTGGCGTTTCAAAGTGCATTTCCCAATACTAAACCTGGTTACACCAGTGGACCCAATGCTCATTGCTAGACACAAATTTCATTTTAGTGTTCAGTTTAAAAATTGCAGGTCAATAAAAACTAAATAATGAATTGTGTGCTTTTTTTTTTAGAAAAGGAATTGCAGAAACGTGCAAAAATGTCTGTAAAAGACTCACTGAGTCCCTTTTTCTCCAGCCTTGCAGAGTTATGTTCTGAACCATTTATAAAATGTTTCCAACTCACTTTGTAGATATGTCCATCTTTTCAAGGAGCAGGAGCAGGCTATTTACTTTGGCAGCACTAGGAATGTAAACTTAAGATAAAGTACTACTGTACACAGTACATTATGAAGGTGGAAAATTCACACAACGCCCTAGATATTCATTAGATAGCTATGCCAGTGCACATTCTCTTTTTCTTGTGTTAATCGACTGCGGTGACCAGACAGTAGCTCTTTTCACAGATAAAGCTAAAGTTATTTGACCAATGTAGCCTGTTGTTTTACCTTCTTTGGTAGGTTTGAATGTTTTCATCAAGACAGTTGTCAGTCCCATTATAGACGTCTTTATGAAAGCAAGAGTTTTTAAATTCATCAAGTTCCACTAACCACACTGCTGTGACATTGATTACGTACTTGCTCTAATTATTTTCATTGTTATATCTGAAGTACTCCAAGCAGATACAATAGTACAGTAATCCCTCACCTATCGCGGGGGTTACGTTCCAGAGCCCCCCGCGATAGGTGAAAATCCGCGAAGTAGCAACCTATATTTATTTTATTATTTATACATATTTTAAGGCTTTATAAACCCTTCCCACACTCTTATAAACCTTTCTCACTCTCTTGTTAACCTTTCCCACACTCTTATAAACACTTCCTATGCTCTTAAACACTTTCTACATTCTTAAACACCGCAGACCAACACTGCACACAGCGATCAGACGTCGATGTGTCTGCACTCGCTTTGTGAAGGGGGGCAGCTGAACTCACGCTGAGCAGAAATGGACTTTGTGCTGCTTCTGCCAAAATGCCTGCTTGTCGCTCTGCGCATTCGGAAGGAGGAGTGTGTGTGTGGTTTTGTGAGGGCTGAACGCACGTTCGCTCAAACCCCCCTCCCCGGAGGCGCAGTTCGCATTGTCAAGGGGGTGGGGAGCTGAATGAACGCTAAGGAGAAGTGGACTTTGTGCTGCTTGTCGCTCTGCCTGTTAATAATTTAAAAGCCTGTACATCACCAATTTTCCTGTCTCACTGTCTTGTCTTGCGTGAAGTTAAAATGTTTTATAATAGTGAGATGTTACTCATATCCTTAGCCCGACATCCACATATCATATGTGTTAACAAAGTGTGTTTTATAAGTTTACATGTGTTTAAAGCATGTGGGATGGGTATTTTAAGGCTTAAACTATAAAAATGTTTATTTATATGGTCTTTCTATATCGCGGATTTTCTCCTGTTGCTGATGGGTCTGGAACATAACTTCCGCGATAGGCGGGCAATCACTTGTATTTAAAAACCCGCGAAGTCGTGAATCCGCGAAAAGTGAACCGCGAAGTAGCGAGGGATTACTGTACAACCAATTTAGCTATTTAATGAACGGGGGATGCAGTCAGCAGCATTGTTCCTCTAAGGACCAGGTTTGCGTGAACACAAATTTCAGTTACATTGAGTACTATTTATTCTGCAATATAATTTATCGATTCATCTTAATACATAATTCGCCAGTCTCCTCACTCACTCACTCACGTCTGTCCAAAGCCATATGCGCAGTCACCTTCTGTGCATGTCCGAAGCCGAATGCGCAGTCGCCTTCTGCGCAGCTGCCCGAAAAAACCTTACGAAACCAACATCGCGGCAGGTGGCGGATTTACGGCTGCGAAAATTCAAAGAGAAAGGCGACTTTGATTAAAGCTCTAGAGGCCTGAAAGGCGATTTCGACTACAGCTCAAGGCCTAATTATGCATTCATTCAATACACCTATATCAGGTTTGTGGTGCTTATACTTATTATATATTATACTATTCCACTCGTGCCCGTTTCATCTTACGTTGTCGAAATGGGCTCTTTGTCTAGTATTTAATAATCTGAAATATGCATGAATTACAATATATAACATACTTTGAAATATGTTTATTAAAGTTTTTTGATGAATGGTTTATTATATTGAATGCTGCTCATGACTGGAAGTAAAAAAGTCATCCAAACTTAATTTAAAATTGCTACAAATCGCAATTCTTTATTTCCAGCACAGTTAAAACGCAGAGTCAAATAGTATTTTCCATTGGTAAATTTATGATCAAATGCACCTAATCTACCACAGCTTTAAAAAGTTACCTCTCAAAAATTAAAAAATTAAAGAAGAAATTGAGAAAAAAAGAAAAAAAACCAACATGTTCCTCCACCAACCAAAAGTTTTTAGCAATCTTCAAACAAAAACTAACAACGGGCAGCAAAAATAAGTATATGTTAAGGCTTACCATAAACAGAGTACAATAAGGGGGGCTGAGGTGATCTCCAGGGGCCTCATGTATAACGCAGTGCGTAGAACTCACACTATAACATGGCGTAAGCACAAAAGCGGGATTGTGCGTACGCACAGAAAAATCCAGATGCAGGAATCTGTACGTACGCAAAATTTCACGTTCTTCCACTACATAAATCCCGATCAGCGTGAAAAGTAACGCACGTGCACGCGCCTTCTGTCCCGCCCCAACTCCTCCCAGAATTTCGCCTCTTTGAATATGCAAATCAATATAAATAGCCTTCTGAGAAAAGACAATGGGAAAAGCACAGGGGAAAATATAAGAATTTCAACGAATACCAAGTGGAGGCAAAGGAAAAACCTACTATTTGTTGGTTTAAACAGTGGTATAATCAACAAAAGAAAGTTGATCGAGTGACAGAGTGTCGGAGAAACTCGAAAGATCCAAGTTCACAAAGTCGCACAGTGCCCGAAAAAAAAGAAATCACATATCAAAGTCACCGTGAAAAGGCGACTCGTAGCCCACCGTCTGAGTGTCATATGAAAGCTTGTTAGGGTACAGACAAAAAAAATTGGCACACAGTGGGAAAAAAGCACGAAATGTCAACTTTAATCTCGAAATTTCCACTTTAATCACGTAGTTTATTTTGCCATTAAAGTAGAACATCATAAACTTCATCTTAAAATCGTTTATTTTACTAGTTTCTCAAGTAGCACGTTAAATGCTTTGTTTTGTATTTGATCTTCTATGTGCTCTGTGTGTGTGTGAATCACTACGTGCTTCCGTTCTTTCTCTTTCTCCGACAGGACACAGAATCCATTACATTCGAGATATTACAGCTCTCTGAATAATTAAAATACTGAGATGTATACGTGATATCATTTTCATGATGATAGCAATGAAAGCATGTTATTAAACGTGGGAACATGGTGGCACAGTGATTGTTCATATCTCACGCAAGAGGCTTGCTGCGCCATGTGCGACCTTCGATGAAATAATTTATTACAGAAGTACTGTCTCTTTCAAACGTACTTTTCTTTCTCCAAATACCCAATCGCCACACAATCAGCTCTGTAATAGACGTTAAGCCATCTGTAAGCTTAGAACGCCGATTCTTCAAAACTTTTAAGGAACACTGAAATATCTTCGTAGTACATGTTTAATTATTCTATCCGTCTATCCTTCCAGTGTCGCGTCAGCACCAGCAATAACACAGCGCAAGGCAGGAGCTATCCGTGAACCAGCTATACGCTGCGGCACCGTGTCCTCACCTGTTTAATTATTAACAATGCAGATTATTTAAATGAAGTTAAAGTTTTATCTGTATGCTATAAGCAACATATTTTGCTGCATTTCATCTTAAAAATGATATTGTCATCATACGCGCTTTATAAAGTAGCGCAGGTTGTGCAATATTATAACTATAGTGTAAATTAACAGTGAGGTAATTGTACTTATAAGTACAAACAGTTCTACAAGGAGCACCTGATGGACTGATTGAGTGCGTTTATAGTTCTTGGGATGAAACTGTTTCTGAAACGCGAGGTCCGTACAGGAAAGGCTTTGACGCTTTTTGCCGTGGTTGAGGTAGTGTGTACTTGAAACTGTATACCGATAATTCTCTTTCCGATCAGCTGCTGCTGTGATTCACACTCAGATACAGTGATATAAATACTCCGAGTGGTGCAGTGAGAGTAATATGGAAAAAGATGATCCGCAGTGGCAACCCTTAACGGGAGCAGCTGAAAGAAGAAGAAGAAGGTGCAGTGAGAGTAACACGCTAAAGCAGTTATGGTATTTGGAATACTATGGCTATGCCCTGGACCATTATTTTGCTACAGGTTAATTACAATCAGATGCATTACACTAATAAACAATATGCAGTTAGTTTCAGTGTATTTATAAAGCCGCGTCAGGAATGTGGAGCTAAGAAAGAAAGGGTGACCACACAGGAACAGTAGCACTGCTTTGACGCTGGGTGCCGCCAGTCTGCAAAACCGAGCAGAGAAATTGCGTACGCCAAGGTATGAGGTACCATGGAAATGTGTGTGGCTTTATGCCAAGTTTAGGTTTTATACATCGCGATTTGAGTGTGGAAACATTCGTACGCAACATTTCTGTGTGTACGCACCGTTTATACATGAGGCCCCAGGTCACAATCTACAGAGTATGCTTTGCACAGCAGGGTGTATTTGTATTTGCAACTTTTATAGAAAATGGCTTTTCCTGCTATTCTGTCTTCAGGACAGTCATACTATGCATAACATTGTGACCAAAAACAGCTTAATTTTGGAATATTCTAATTGTTACACATTTTGTGTACTTGATGGTGGACTTAATTTATCCAAAACTGCCATCTCTGGGGGTGTCATAGATTTCTTGCTGTTAGATCAGAAGTTAGGAAGTTATTCTTCAAACGTTGATTATTGGGCATATGACAAATTAATTGGGTAATTTTGATGTAAGTTTTAAAAGGACTTCCCTATGGGTTTTAGACTAGCAGCAATTGTTTTATTTAAGAAACAATGGGAACAGATTTTGGTTTCCATGCATTTTAATTTTTTTTCCCCCAGTTAGTCTAAGCATTCTTTTTTAAATTCAGTTTAGTTTTCATTTTTCACTCAGCTTTTAGTTTTGTTATTGTTACATTTAACAAATGCATTTTAGTTACAGTTTTTGCTTAATAACCTTGTAGAAGGGAGCCATTTGCAGCGTGACAGAGAAAGAATTAGCTACAGCTTTTTAGGTGAATTGTGTAGAAAGAAAACTAATTCTAATTGACAAAAACAAAAAAGAAATCTAAACACTTCCACAACACCTTTTATTGGCAAACTAACCAGTCAATAGAATACACAACTTACACACTGAAAGAAACCACAGCTTTTTTAAGTTATTCAGTAATCAAAGTTTTAAATCTGTTTTTGGAAAACAACGTAGCTGTAGACTTGCCTGAATCGTATCTCTGAATTTTTGACTGCATTCAAGTCATACACTTCCTGCATTCTCTTCACATGTGACAGTGGAATTGGATTCTAAAAGAAAAAGAAAAGCCAAAAGTTAAAATGTAAACTGCATTCTGCGTTACCTTCTTATGCCACATAGAGCTTCTCTTACAGGTTTAAATTGTTTTGATAGTAGCCAGTATAAAGTAGTTTAAAAATTCTGACTTTTCGGTGTACAAATTAAGAGTAAACTGTAATGTAAAAACTCCCTTCTGTATAATTTCCTTTTCTTTTTTAATTAGTTCTTATTAGAATACTGTATACATGAACAATTCAAATCTATGGACAATGAAAACTGCACATTTTCTTTCCGTTTAACTAGAAGTCTTACAATAATTTGCTAGCTACAGTCTGCAGGGATTTTTTTCCCCATCATTATAACATATCTATCATGGCCAGCATCATCCCACAACATTACTTGGTAGGTAAAATTACATTGCAACTCTGATTATAGTTAATAAACTTGTGAATTCCGCAAAGGGCACAAATACTTGAGGAGAAAAATAGTTTAATGTAAAGTGGTATGTTATTTATAAATACAACGTGGAAAAACACAGTGTTACGGAAAAGGAGGTTTAGGGCAATATGCAGAAGCAATTATATATGCAAATAAAATTTTAGGTTATTTTGTAAAAACTGTAAAATATTAATCAATAGACATTATTCTTGGACTATGGAATGTCCTAGTGCAACTGCACCTGGATTGCTGTGTGCAATTCTGGTCGTCACACTACATAAAACCCAGAGTAGTGCAGAAGAGAGCAACCAAGTGGAGCATCAGGACTAAAGGGGCATATCCTGCTGCGAGAGGATAACAAAGTTAAACCTGTTTAATCTTGAGCAGAGAAGGCTATGTGGGGTCTAACTGATGAATTGAATCAGCAGAATTCTTTTAATAAATTGTGATTCATGGACGCAAGGCCACTGGTGGAAATTATTGGGAGGAAGTTTAACATGGTAGCTAGAAAGCATTTCTTTACTGTAGGAATGAGGAACAAACTACTGGGTCATGTACAGGGAGCAAAACACTTGACAGCTTAAGAAAAAAAAAAAAAAATCAACCTGATTGTTTGAGTTGTTAATTTATTACAAAATACACATAAAGAAATGAACAGGAGAACTAACATATTGCACAATACAGTTTATTGTTCAATAAAAGTTCATTTTTATGTACATTCTCTGACTCAGACTCAATTCACACTTTAAAACAAGTAATTATTTTTCCCAACTTCCTTATTTAAATAAATATCTTTTCTTGGCATTAAAATATTTCTTTGTATAATGTCTAGCTTCCCTTACCATAACATTACATTTTTTTTAAGCCTGCCGAATCCTGAACAGTGTTGCTGGGGGCCGGAGGCTATCCCAGCAAGCACAGGGTACACAGCAGGAACAACAACTAGACAGGGTGCCATTCTGTCCCTAGATGAACATACACACACCCCACACACACACACACACACACATACACTGAGGTCAATTGAATGATCCAACTAACCTGCAGGTCTTTGAACTATGGAAACTAGAGGACCTGGGATGTCAACCCTGGTTTCCTTAGGTGGGGGGCAGTAGTTCTACCACCGTGCCACATTGTGTCTAGCTTCCTTCACGTTTCTTTTTTATTATTATTTTCATCATATGCTTTAACCCTATTTCAATACTGATGTTCTTTCGTTGGATAACATCTTGAATGTATTTTCTATGTGTTTGTTGATTCACTTCTAAACTGTGTATTTTCTAAGTTTTATTTTGATTTTGTTTCATACAGTATGTTCTCTGTACTTTTTATTTTATATGACTATTATTTTTTGTATGTACTTTTTGACCTTGATTAAATTTAGTATATATGTTGTCTCAATCCATTATCCACTACATCCATTAAACAGTGTCATCTCCAGACAGAGAAGCAGTTTCAGCGACAGACTGCTGTCACTGTCCTGCTCCACTGACAGATTGAGAAGATCATTCCTCCCCCAAACTATGCGACTCTTCAATTCCACCAGAGGGGGTAAACGTTGAACATTATTCAAGTTATTGTCTGTTTTTTACCTGCATTTTTTATTACTCTTTAATTTAATATTTTTTGCTGCTGGAGTATGTGAATTTCCCCCTGGGATTAATAAAGTATCTATCTATCTCTATCAATACATATGTGTTAATTATTCCCTGATAATTTTTGCATTTTTCACTTGTACTTACCTTAGAAAGTTTGTTGTACATCATTTGTTCAACTGATTTAATTTTTTTGTGTACTTTTCCAAAAAAGTACCTGGTTTGAATACTGAGGCAACTTAGCTAATACCTAACCAAATAAGTTTGATGAACTAAACATTCTCCCATTGTCTGTCAAATTGTTATGTTTTTATATTGTTTATGTTTTTTTTAATATAAATGCTTCAGGTATGGACCTTGCACAAATTTTCTTGTTCTCTCTTAACACCAT
The DNA here is from genome assembly GCF_900747795.2 of Erpetoichthys calabaricus. Lineage (NCBI taxonomy): Eukaryota > Metazoa > Chordata > Cladistia > Polypteriformes > Polypteridae > Erpetoichthys > Erpetoichthys calabaricus. The sequence goes on from NC_041394.2 coordinate 245,447,356, forward strand.
GCACTTCACTGTTGGCTCTTTCATTGCCCAGCTTTTCCAGTTACTCTTTGTATTCCCAAACACTTGACAAGAACTCTTCAGCTGAAGTTATAGAGTAGGCCCCATCTCATTTCTCATCCAATTCAACCTAACTCACTTAAACTAAATGGCATGTCCATTTCAGAAGCATCAGTTCCAGCAGGGAACAAACAAGCACCAGCTGGCGCAAAAATAACCAAAAGGAAACCCATGGACAAAAAAATTAATTTATTACAATGCTTATCTCCTCACCAAACATGCTAGTATTAATTAAAAGTCAGAACGGATTGTGTAATGTTGGAATACTTTATTATTGATTAAGTTGGAAAAAATATTTATAAAACAAATCATACTTGTAAGGCAATGTCAGATGAACAATGTCTTTATTTCCAATTATAATAACTTTCTTAAAATCCATCTTTGTGGTAAAATACCAACTTAAAAACAAAACACCACACAAATATATTGCATTTAAAAACCAGCAAGAAATTATGTTTGCTTACCTCCTGCAGTAACAGAGCAAGAAATTCTATCTTCTGATGAGAAGACATTTTCTCCATATCAGCAGGACTAAATGAGCTTAGGTCACATTCTTTAGCCTTAAGATAAAAAAGAAGAAATAATAATGACTCTACTTAATTCCTGTTGGGTTAACACTGTTGCCTCTCAGGTCCAGGTTCCTAAATCTGAATCTCAGCCTGGGCACAAAAAGTGTGGATTGTGCATTTTATCCAAGTGCCAGCATATGTATGGGTTTTTCTCTGGGTATTGTTTTTTTCTCTCATATCCAAAAATGTAGGAGTACAGTTAATTGGCAGCTCTAAACTGGACTGGTGCATGTGTGTGTGAAAATACTTTTACTACAAGAACACACATTCCAATAGCTCCCACATTTAATACAATTTATTCTTTGAAGTCAGTTGGCTTTACAAATGTAAATATAGAGTTGTAACAGATAAAAACTAAACTACATGTGCATGACTGTTTAAAACTGCAAAAATTGTAAATATGTACATACAGTGCTTTTGTACAATTAAGTTGCAGACTTTGGTTAAAATCGTTTAACTTTGTTTTTTTCCCACTCATCAAGCAACACTTAATATTCCAGAAAGACACAGCAAAAACAGGATATTAGACATTTTTACAAATTTATTAAAAAAAAAATTGACATATTGTAGTGACATAGGTTTTCAGACCATTTCCTAAGAAACTTGAAATCTTACTCAGGTACATTATATTCTGTTGATCATTGTTGAGATGTTTCTACACCTTATTTAGATTCCACCAGTGAGTCAATTGACTGTGCATGATTTAAAAAGGCACACATCTGTTTATATAAGGTCCCATACATCATAGTATGTATCAAAGCAAAAACCAAACCATGGGGTCGAAGGAATTGCCTGCAGAGCTTAGAGTCAGGATTGTATCCAGGCACAGATCTGGGGAAGGTTCAAAAGAGCATGCTGGTCTCCATAAGTGGGAGATGTTTGGAACAACCATGATTATTACTTGAATTGGCTGCCTGGCCAAAGTGAGCAATTGGGGGCCTTGGCATGACAGGTGACCGAGAACCCGATGGTCACTCTGGCAGAGCTCCAGAGAACCTGTGTGGAGATGGGAAAAACTTAACTGCAACACTCCATTGATCTGGACTTTATGTCAGAGTGGCTAGATGGAAGCCTCACCTCATTAAAAAAAAAAAAACCATGAAAACCTGTATGACGTTCGCAAAAAGGCACCTGAATGACTCTCAAGTGTGTTACAAACAAGACTCTCTGGTCTGATGAAAACAAATTGAACGGTATGGTCTCAGTTATAAGCATAATTAAGGAGGAAAGCAGGCAGCGCTCATTGCCTGTGCAGTACCATCCCATTGGTGAAGCATGGTGGTGGTAGCATCATGGTTTGGGGTTGTTTCTCAGTGGTAGGGACTGGAAGACTAATGAGGTCTAAGAGAAAGCTGAATAGTGCAAAGTACATATATATCCTTAAAGAAAATCTGCTCCAGAGTACTCTGAGCCTCAAAATGAGCTGGAGAGATCTGAAAGTAGTTGTCCATCAATGGTCTCCATCTAGCCTGACAAAGAATAAGCAGAGATGAATAGCAGAAATCTCCATGCTGTAATGGCTGCCAAAGGTGCTTCAATTAAGTACTGAGTAAAGGGTCTGAATGCTTGTGTCAATGTGATATTTTAGTTTACTTTTTTAATAAATTTGAAAAAATATTTTAAATCCTGTTTTTACTTTATTGTTCTGGGGTATTGGATGTTGCTTGATGAGGGGAAAAATTAAAATTTAAATGATTTTGGAAGAAAGCTGCATCATAAAAAAATATTAACAAAGTGAAGGGGTCTGAATGCTTTCTGAATGCACTGTAAAATCGATTGGGCTTACTGAACACTTTTGGCAAAACAACATAATTCATGTAAGGAAAATTACTTTAAAAAAGACACACGTCTAGTTGAACGCCAACACTACTAGCCACATTTCGATTAATGACCTAAAATGGAAATGGAAACACATGAATTTAGAAAAAACTCTCAAAATACAACTGAGGTATTTTGTGTGCCTTGTAATTGTGCTGTGAAAAATGCTGTGTCTCGTCCACCTCGGGTAAAGTGATGTATTACCTCATTAGTTTGGAGCAATATGGCCTGACATACCTCATACATAAACCTGTGAAAAGTGGTTCTGCTCACACCAAAACTCTAGGCAACAACTCTATATGTACTCTGCACATGTAGCCAGTTTATAAAGCGTAATCACTATGTGCTTCTCGGTCAGGACTGGCCCCCTTATGTATGCTGTGGCAGTGGACACAAGAAGGCATATTGTGCATCACATTTTTTTTATCCTCAGTAAAATCTCTGTGGAGGATTTCAAAGAAATCTCTAATACGTGGCCAATGCCAAGTACAAGGAATTCGCCTTCCCTTTATTGTATTCTCTCACTCTCGTTACCTACGATTAAAAACAAACATGGAGATTGTAGAGGCAATTGAAATAGCAGAACCAACATCCATTATATCAGATGCCATTTTTCATTTCAGGTGATGAAACAAACTTTATTCATATAAAAAATCACTCATTGGAAACATTTGTGTTTTGTCAACTTTCAGAGGTGTGACTTCTATTTTGTGCATAGCTGCAATGGAAACATGGTTATTGAGAGATGCAAATTGTTCCTTGCTGCTTAGACCATCTGAGATAAATTTGATTACCATTTTCCTCCAAAGAAAACCAACTCTCTTTTTGAACACCAAGGTCTTCATCTCCACAGCAGATAGCAGGTAAAACACTTACAATTTTTAAAAATTACAGTCAACATACTAATTAAAGTCATTTTGAATTTTGGGTTAAGGGTGGAAGTAGCAGGTGGTTGTGAAACTTAAAATGGGACAATTCTAAACTTACCTTAATCCACCTCTGGCAAAGTTCAATGCAAGCATCGGCCAGTGTGGTGTCATATCTGCAATAAACGGATTATATTTCTGTTAACAGTGTAAAGCCAACAAAACCATCTGCTTTTAAAAAGTAAACCACAGTGACCGATTGTTGGTGTTAATTAGTGCTTCTACTTAAAAGTTTACATTGATTAGCTATTCCAGTTTGAACAGATGATGATTGTGTTTAGAGTCCATTTCAAATGTAAGTGCATTGTGAAATTCTACGAATATATTAGTACTCAGAGATTAGCACTGCAGTTTCATGAATCCAGTGTCCTAGGTTTGATCGATGTGCTTGGTCATTGTCTGTGTAGATTTTGCATGTTCTTCACGAGTGTAAATTTGTCAGTTTCCTTCCCACGTCCCTTAAGATGTGTATTGTGTGGGTGTGTGGCATGTGAGTGGCCCTTGCAATGAACTGGTGCTTCAACCAGGGATAGCTCTTTCTTTGTGGCTGATACTGCTAGGATAGACTTTTGATCTAGAATTGCAATAACTGGATTATGTTATATAATGTTATGTGATATTAACACTTGTGGAGTCAATCATTTTATCTCGGGGCACTAATTCAATCTTCACATATAAATATTGTTTGAAAAGGTAGGTACACATAGTATGACTTCCAGGGAAAAGAGGGAGATTTGGGAGATTTTTTTCGGTTTTATTGAATAATAAAATTATCAATTGTTTTGATTGTTGTGGGAATACAAAACTGTTATCCGTATCTATTTAAAGATATAAATTCTAAAGAACAATTAAAAAAAAAAAAAAACCTGCTTACTGTGGTTTTACTGGTGGCATGCCGGGAGTGTGCATCCATCCATTCCAGTCCACTTTATTAAGAATGTCGACCTAAAAACATAAGCCCAAAACTCAAACCAATTCAGAAAATAATGTATAAAACAGTTAACATTTCAGATCAAACTAATGTGTTTTAGTCATTATTAAGCCATGCAGATGATCCAAATATATACAGTAATGCTTGTATGCTCGTTTTACTTACTAAATCTTGATGATACTTCTAAGTACAACAAATGGAAAATCCTAAATGTTACAACTTGAAATTTTCTGACTGTACTAATTAGTTAAACCTTAAATTGTTTTAATACGTAATATTTTAGCTGGAGATTTAGCCCTCAAAAATAATATGCTAAATATATGTCTGTGTGGAGTTTGCATGGTCTGCCTGTGTCTGTATGGGCTGTTCTTCAGGTGCAGGGCTTCACAGCACAAAAATGTGTGGCTTACTTAATCCTGTGTATTTGGGTGTTTGGCTGTGAGAATGAGTAGGCCCTTTAATGGACTACCACATGACTGTTACAATAGGCTCTAGGCTCCAGTAGCGATTAACTGGGAGAAGTGCGATTTATATAAAAAGTGCTGCTCAATTATGTTTAACTAAAAGACTTTTTTCAGCTGAATTAAAACTAAGAACCCCCATCAACTGAAACTCAAAAAGGCAGAAGTATGTCATAAAACTGTCCAACGATTTTATCTACAATGTTGTAAACACTAAATGGAAGAAAACTAGGTCCAGTAAATTAGGATAATCGCACTATAATTATCACATAAAATTATCAAAGAACTTGCACATAAAAACTATTGCACAGTGTGCCAGCTCTTTTAATTTAAAAATAGAGAACACGGTTACAGTAAATGTTTTACAATGTTTGACAAGCAGGGCTGGGAAAGTTATATTGAGGATATAACTAACTGGGGGAAAAACAGAACTGTATTTGATTATGTTGTTGAACTGGGTGCAAGTCAATTGGCTACCTAGGGAGAAGTTTATTATGGACAAAATCCAACTTTATATTTAATTTGCTCTTGTTAAGTAGGGTTTAGCTAAGCTTTAATCATGTATATGTAATTTTATTATGAACAGAAACCTAGTATGTGACAACAGAATATTAGTGTGTCCTTATTTACGACTACAAATGTAATATATAGTCATATTTATTTAATCACTATGGTGTGGGTTCTTTCTCCTGCATTTTTCCAGTCTAAAGACACTATAAAGTCAGCAGTCTGCTCAGTTTTACTTTTGCTCTTTATTTGTTCCACGAGATCTTTGAGAAATACTTATCTCTTCGGCAAGAAAAGCATTGTGGTGTTATGGGTCCACAGCTCTTTCAGCAAAAGCCAGTTTGTTTTTAAATAAATAATCACCGCGCTCGCGGCTTAGCAAGGGGGCGTGGTAACTGTAGCGAGCCGCAGGGCGATCTGCGGTGTGGGCATTTCTCACCTAAGTGCACAGGTGAGGGACTGCCCACATCCGTGATCGTTCCTGTGGCTAATGGGCTGCAGCTGCCATGTCCTCTCCGCATATATAGAGAAGCACGAGCCGGTTAGGGAAAAAAAAGAAAAGAAGGAAAGAGAGAACGGGAGGTAGTAGGAGAAGACAGGAAGCAGGTGGAGAGAGCCGGTGTGAGGAAGAAGAACGAGCGAGGGAGAAAGCAGGCAGCTGGGAGGAGAGCCCATGAGGGGAGTGTTTGGCCGACACTCAGTGGGGCTGAAGAAAGCGGTCGCTCCAGCTGAGCGACTTAGGAGCTGGAGTGACCAGTGGAAGCGTCGACTGACCGTACAAGGCAGCGGGAGTCGATGAGGCTTTGTACTGGTGTAGCCTCAGTGTCAACGCCTTGGCCGCTGGGGAATGGTCCAAAGTCTTGGTCCGGTTGGGAGCCTGACGAAGCCAAGGGTCGGAGGGTTACCGGACCTGAGTGAAGGGCAGCTGATCCTGCAGGTAGGCGACTCTCCTCTAGAGCAGTCCAGTCCAGATGGGTGTAGCAGGTGAGCCGCCATGGAAACAGAAGACACCGGACTTTTGGTTTTAACATATTGCATCCTGTGCTATTTTACAGCGTGGTTTTTAGAAGAGTTTTTTCTATTGGTTTTAACCTCCACGTTTCACATTTCATTTTATTGGATTATTTATTTATTTAAAGAAGACATTGAACTGCACAGCACTTTGTTTGCACTTTGGATTTGTTGTTTAAATAAAAGCACTTTTGCACAATTATACATCATCCCCATGCTCATTGTTATTGCCTCGCTGTCTAGCTCATCGGTGACATTACCAATGGTGTTGGGTTCAAGGGCTCCCTAATAGAAGATGGGAGCATGGAGCCGAACCCGCATCGTCACAAGCATGTTTGCAGTTATTAATAGCCACTAATTGCACGTAGTCAGAAAACACTGATAGTGATAGTGAAACTGATGCATGTAAGATGATCGCAAAATATTGTACTTCCGTTTCTATTGCAGTCTGCTGTCAGAGTCAGTTTCTTCTCCTGATCTGTGTGAAAAATGATGTTCATAGTAATGGAACTAGGCAAATCTTGATAGCAACAAAAGCTATACAATATCAGAAATATTTCACACAAAGTAGGAATGTGATATACAATCAATTACAAGTTAAAAAAATCCAGTGTACAAATATGTGAAAAAACAAATGCAAGTGCAATGTTACAGGAGTCTTGTTCAACATTGTATAAAATAAACTGTGTGAAAGAAAAATGAACTGCTTTCTAGCTACTTAGGGCTAATTTCTGACAAAGCCGTTTTGCTATAACGGCAGGTTATTCATACAGGCGTCTGTCATAAGGCGGGGTGCATTTCCAGTTTCCTTAGGAACGCAGCTATTTGACACATGAAAGATGACCTTTCCTTCTTTAGGGTCTATCTGACAAGTAAAAAAAAAAAATAAGAACAGATGGCCCATTAGCGTAATAAAATAAAATGCTTAAGTAAACGATATTATGCTTTTGGATTAAGTAAGGGGAAGAGGGAGGAAGAAGAAATTATAAAAAGCCAATCGAAAAATGGAACTTTGCTCTTCTTCCTTGCAACGAAGAATGCAGGTACTCATCTGTGACTGAATAAAAATCTAACTGATTGAACTATTCCTGTCTTCCTCAGGGGGGTTGTTCCACAACTGGTATTAGGCCTTTGCAAATACATCCTTTTATTGAAATGGCTTCTTCCAAAAAAAGAGAGAGGGTAGCCAGAAAGTATCCCAACCAGCAGTAGTTAAAAGGTAGGAACCAATCAACGGACATGATGCAACTCCATTACCATGTCTGTTCAGTTAAAAATTGGCTAATATGGACTCGCCAATCTACCCAAACTACATGTCTTTAGGGGAAAAAACCACAATACTTTGAGAAAACTCGTGTAAACACAGGAAGAATGTGAAGACTCCACATAATGATCAGTGTAGAGCAGAGGTGGGTAGTAACGAGTTACATTTACTCCGTTAGATTTACTTGAGTAACTTTTGTAAAAAATTGTACTTCTAAGAGTAGTTTTACTGCACCATACTTTCTTCTTTTACTTGAGTACATTTGTGAAGAAGAAACACTACTCTTACTCTGCTACATTGGGCAACACTCGAATTGTTACTTTTTTTCCATTATATACGCTATATTTTTGTCAGAGAGAAGCCGCCAGTGGATCTACTGCATGACTGTTTCACCAATCAGACGTAGCAACAATAATCACAAGACTCCGTTTCATCAATCAGATGTAGCAACAATAATCACAAGACTCCGTTTCACCAATCAGATGTAGCAACAATAATCACAAGACTCCGTTTCACCAATCAGATGTAGCAACAATAATCACAAGACTCCGTTTCACCAATCAGACGTAGCCATGCAGTCACATGACCGCACACAAACTGTGGCGGCATAGCGGCACAAACTCCTCACAGACAGCGGATAGGGAAAGAAACTACATGTATACATGAAAAATGAGAGCCAACTCCTGCTGAAACTTAACCTTCATTTCACTGAGTGAAGAACAAGCACATTTTAACCAAATATGCGCAGACCGTCAAGGTTAAGTGAGACTTCTTGTACGTGCACAAGCTGCCTTGTTCTAATGTTATTTTCTATCAGCTGTGCTATTTGGAGGGCAAGTGAATATGTAGTATTATACTGTCACTGTACAGTATATTTTGTCACTGTAAGTAGTTTGCACTGTTCGAACATTCATGTTACCTACTGTAGGTATTGGCTTCAAAAGCTTTGTTGTGAAAAACTGAGATTTGTAACTTGGTGTTATTTGTGCATCTTTATTTTGTAAAGATGTTATGTATTTTTACTAATTTTTTATTTTATTATTTTGAGTCTTATTACAACATTTCTAAAAAATAAATCATTTACTATGATCAAACAGTTACTCTGTACTTGAGTAGTCTTTTCACCAAATACTTTTTTACTCTTACTTGAGTAATTTTTTGGATGACTACTTTTTACTTCTACTTGAGTAATATTATTTTGAAGTAGCGCTACTATTACTTGAGTACAATTTTTGGCTACTCTACCCACCTCTGGTGTAGAGACTAAGCCCAAGTTACTGTGGCAAGATCTCTGCTGCAATAACCACCAATCCAACCTCAGATAATATGACACTAGTTTAATGGTGTATTCAAGTAAGATTTTAATTGCACTATGTACACTTCTGATGCAAATTGAAGTTCAAGTTTATTTGATACAAGCAGAGCAGCAATCTGTTGAATGAACTCTTCATAGAAAATTTTAATTACAGAATATTTCTCTGAGAAGTGAACAGGCCTTCCTACATGCAGTGCACTACTGTGATAAAAAGTCTGAAAACCTCCAAATTCTTTTTTCTTTCCTTATGTTTCTGTTAACATTTTTCCATTGATATATTACATGAATGTTGTTTATATTTTTACCAAAGCAATTTCCACATGAACAGCACAGCGATTAGGCACTGCTGCCTCAACACCAAAGAAATGTGCACAAACCTTTTGCAAGTTCCTCTCATGTCTGCATACATCTTTTGCTGGCACTCAGGTTTTCTTTCCACATCACAAATGTATATACATTAAGTGAGCATTTTAAATTGGCATTATGTCAGTGCGTAAGCACCCAGCACTAGCATGCTTACAAGGTTTGCAACATACACTGCCAAACAGATACTAGGGAGTTACCCATTATGAACTTCCATGTCAGACACACACACTGACAGGCTAAAAGAGTTATTCAGGGTCACACACTGGGTCAATGGTAGTGCTCATATCATTGTACTTTTGGGCTTACTATCCATTGCTTAAGAACTGTAAACTTTACAACAAGGAAAACAGACAACAAAAAATAGTAACCTCACTGCTCAGTGATGCAGATAGAAGCTGGTGAAGAGTAAATTTTACATAAATATTAGGAATTTTTTTTTTTTTTAAAACCAGAAGGAGTAGTACAAAGTAAAAGTACCCACCTTTCAAATATTGAAACATTATATCCACCTTTCAAATTTTAGAAACATTAACTGAATATAACATGATGAGCTATACTGGGGGTCAGAGAGTCTGTTTGCATCAAAACTGTTATGTAAAGTGCTCATTCTGAAAAATGCTTATTGCAGACAGACAAAGATGGTATTTTTAAAAATGAATGCTATGTGAACTATAGTTTCAATAACAAATTTAAGGAAATAAATGTAAGTATTTGGAACATAAATATAAGGTGACAAAGAAAGAATAGGTTTGAATTGGTTACCTTATCCTTGAAATATGTATAAAGGTATGCTTTCCATTCTTCTGTGGTGACGCTTTTATAGGCAAACATCTGAATATAGGACCTGACAAAGCCCATAAAAATCTCTGTTTGCAAAAAATAAAAGATAAAAATGTTTTTAAAAATTAAGGGAGCATATCTTTTATCTTTTGTCAATGTAAATATATAAACATAAGAGCTGCTTAACTTCTGTCAATTGTTAATGATGCTATTGTATTACTTACCTAGCAGGCCATTCTCTCAGTAGCAATCCCTGTAGGTTATGCTAAATACAGTATATCAAGATCACTTTTTTTGTTATTACACAGGTAGGTGCACCATAACAAGCTGTCTGTTAAATAAAGACATATCGCATATAATGACTTGTTCAACCTACATATATGTCTAATTAGTGATAGGATACCTTGCCCGGTTCTAACATTGTTCTAAATAAATCACTGGAGACAGTGCTTTAAGCATCACTTTAAGAGAAGTAGGACTAAAATTTAAACCAAAGTAGCATGGGCTATCTTTGGTGCATACCTGTATTGTAAAGAGACCACCCATAGCTTAAACTCAAGATACACATTCTTCACAGCTTTGGATTAAGAGTGAGTGAAGCATCAATTGAATCAACTAGACTAGACATCACTGTCAGTTAAAAAAGTTGTGGGATGTTGACATTTTCCAGACTTTTCACTAATATAAGGTACATGTCCAGAAGTACTGGGCTTTTTAAAAACTGCCATGTGGTGTTAGAAAACCATTTTTTACCTAAGAGTATTGGGGCACACCTCCACTACTTGGACTTCATTGGAAAATTAATAGGGAATAACTTGATTTTGGAAAATGCTGATACTAGAATTTATAAAATACTACAATTAATTACTTTTATGCTATGCAAAAGTGTTTGCAGAAAATATACAAATCCGACATGCTCTTTTTACAAATGGCAGGAAAATTTATTTTCTATTATCCATATAACAAATATTGGATCTGTAGAAAAAAATGTCAATTTCAAAAATCTTACTAAGTAACACTCAACATGAAGAAAATAACATGAACATATCTTAAAGTGATTGAATACAACAGCAGATGCATACGATCTAAAAAATAATTACAAAAAACTTTCAAAACAATATTTTCAGTCTGTTTGCAAAAAAAAAAAAAAACCTAAACAAACAAATTATGAGAAAGGGTTTGATTTTCTATAATTAAAGAGTAAGCATACATATCAGCTGTAACTGAAATTGGATTCTTAAGATAATCTATTCACCGAATTTTGCATACCTGGTCCACCGAGTTGCTCTTCAAGATGATAAAGCAGAGCAAATCCTTTTTCATAAGGTACTGAAGAAAAGGCCTCATCTGTGTCTACTTCATGCAAGTTTGGCACAAGGTTGGTTAGTGGATTTTTGTCTCCAAAGGTATGAATCTAGAGCAAAGAACAAAGTGCTCAATCAATAAAACATAGTGTAAATGATACTGAAGCTTCAATGGATCAAAATAAAAAGCACAATGCAAAATTATATAGTGCACTTCCATTTACAAGCATTATACACATTTACAAATATATTATTGTTAAAATAAATCTTCAAAATAAAATGCAACACACAAAATGCACAATAACAAATACAGAAAGCAACATGAAACATGGACATTATTAACCAAGCCATTTTCTGCTGTGAGAAATCTTTATGTTCTCCCTGTGTTTAGATGAATCTCCCTCTCATAGGATGTGTTAACTGTGAGCTCTAAACATGGCCCTTACTGACTGTGCAAGTGTCTGTGTGGCCCTCCTAAACTGCTGTTTTGTCTGATATAGTTAGGACTGGCTTCAGAACCCAAATAACATCAAATACATCAAGTTGGTTCAATAAAAGTTTTATGGATATATGCAGTACTTGTATTTAATTTTAGGAAACTTGTAATAAGAAAAAAAAAAAAAAAAACTCAGAATACATAGATGGATTACATTTTTTTTTTTTTAATCACTACTTAATTAAGGCAAGAAAACACTTCAAACTGTAGAATTCCAGAATACTTAGATACTGTAAATGACTGTATTCAAAGCAAGTACAAACAGAAATTATTCAATAATTTAGGGATTTTAGGAAGTGTGAATAAGTGTTGAATAAAAGCAGCAGAAAAGTAAAAAAAAAAACAAAATTACACTATAACCCTTGATTAATTTACTGGATAAAACTATTACTGTACGAATAATAATTCTTCTTTGAATTATTTGTTACTTCTTGCCCTTTCACAGCGATTAAGCTGGAATTATTTTGGACAAAAAATGTTTGCCTCCTGAAGTTAGGAACTTATTAACAAGTGCACAAGAATTAATTCTGCATGTTTCTTTTGGGCAATAACAATAAAAATTAAAACTATGCAATATACATATACATTGAGCAACATGTTATGAATGATGTGGATTCAATTGCTTGGAAGAAGTGCACATTTTCTTGATTAGGAAGCAAGAAAGGTGCTGATGAAAGCACTGATGCAAAATCTTATGAGCAGAACAAACCACCTGGCTATTACTCCCAGAGCTGATTAAATTGAAATAATAACTTTCCCTTCATCTCACGAGGACAAAACCATGATGCAGTACTCATGGAATATCCATCCATTCATTATCTGAACTCACTTATTCTAGTACAGTATATCACTAGACACAAGTCAGTAATCAGGCATGGAGTGAACACCAGTCCTCCAATGAAATATGTAAAGATAAATTTCTGAATACATAGAGGTTTAAATAAGCTGTTGAGTAAATTATAACAGGTGTATTTGTAAACAAAAACTTTTAAAATTTTCATATATGGTGTCTTCTGAATATAAAATAAAATCTAGCAAAAAAACAGCCAATAAAGCCAAATCGTATTTACACTGTGTTTCCAATTTGATATATAGTTAAATCCTAGATGTCCTCCATGTTATATTTGTAAGTACACTGCAAAGTAACTGCTCCACATACAGAAAGTATAAATTGTAAACAAATATTATTGCTGAACAATGAACAAACAAATATAAATTAGATTATATTAGACAAGATAAACTTTATTAATCCCAAAGGGAAATTTAAATACACAAAGCAGTACAGTACATAAAAACAAAGATACAGACTCACAGGACAAACAATGCAATCAATGAATCAATAAATAAACAATAAAAAATGTACATTGTGCAAAAATTGCAAAATGAACTTAAAGCAGCATCAGCAAATATTATGTAACATTTAAAAAAAAATTTAACAAATGCTTGAATTGGATTAAACTTACAGATTCCTGCAGCTCCTTCCAGCCACCCATTGCTTTGAACTGTCTAAATTGCTCATTTACCATCTGGGCTGCAATCATCCTCTCCAAGTAGACTGTGTGCCCTTCATTCAGCCTGAAGATTAAAACAAAATTACTCAAGAGACAAACAATGGAATTTTAAATTAACACTGGAGGTGCCAGGGTCACAAATGTTTTTCTTTTGAAATCGACTATTGGGTCTCTCCCAAATTAATAGTCCTGTAGCAAGGGATAACAAGACTGAAAACGGAGAGAGACACCACACAATATGACACTCTTGCATTTGCACATTGAGAGTCGGAAACCGTCTTGCTCACTTGTGTAAGTGGAGTGCCCTTTAGCGCAACAAGGTAAGCTGCTGCTATGTGACTCTAGAGACCCGAGTCCTTTACCAGCCTCTTCGTGTGAGGATGTGAAATGAAAAGGGGGTGAGCCCTAGAGAAACTGTTACAAGTGACAGGTTTGAAACTGCATAAAACTGTTGATGTCAATGGTGTCCAATCGGCATCATCTCAGTTTTTATTCTAGCTGTGCCCTATGTTATTTGAAACTAGGGGGCTCCGCCCCCTGCTCGCTTCGCTCGCCAACCCCTGGCGTTGGGACATGAGAAAGAGTCAGATGTATGAATTAGATATAGAATAGTGTGCAGCTTTGGATGATGCCCATAGAAATAACAAATAGAGTGTTTGTCATATATTAATGTTTTATTGGAATATTTCTTTGTATACAACATTAGCAGTAAAGATGGTGTCTTGTCCTTGAATGAGTCTTCCTTGGCATGGATTATTTATAATTTTAACTTTAACGTCAGATGAACGGCGAACACATGAGAAGGCAACATAAAGTTGTCCATGTCCAAAAACGGGTTCAGAGAGGTAGATGCCAACCTTGTCCATGGTTTGTCCTTGTGATTTGTTGATGGTCATGGCAAATGCAGGTTTAATGGGGAACTGTCGGCGTTTCAATGTAAAAGGTAATTCTAGCTCAGAACTTGTAAGGTCAATTCTAGGAATGAGAACAGTATTGTTAGCATGTGATCCTGTAAGAACTGTCGCTTGAATAACATTGCGTGTCATGGTGTTGACAACTAACCGTGTGCCATTGCATAAACCCTGTTTTGTGTTAAGGTTTCTTAATAGCAGGATTATTGTTCCGTTTTTAAGGGCAAGGTCGTGTTGTGGTAATCCGGCAGGGTTAATAGTGTTCAAATATTCTAAGGGGAAATTTATATGTTCATTGTCGTCATCAGAGTCAACTTTGTCTGAGCTTAGAATTTTTTGGACATAATATAGTGCGTTGTGTTAACAGGGGTATTTGGTCTAATGTGATTGCTGTTCCAAATATCTCTTTTACTAAGTCGTCTGAGATAAAGGATTGTGGAATGGAAATAATATCTGGGTGAAGTCCATCTGTATTTGTGAGTGTACCATTTCCCAGTTGTATTAGCCAACTGTTATATTCTGGATCTGGACATCGCATGTTTTGTACCAACTGTATTGTTTTAAAGCAATGCCAATTGTCTGCGTATTTTAAGGTGGACTGAACAATAGCTGAGCGCATGGCATGTGGAACAATAGCTAAGCATTGTCTAAAATCTCCTCCTAATAAAAGAACTTTTCCTCCAAAGGGAATATTATTATTCATCAACGTTTGTAGAAGTTTATCAATGGTGTTGAGTAAGTGACTGGATGCCATTGTACATTCATCAATAATTATCAGTTTTGCAAGACGGATGTCTCGGGCATTGCTACTGTGAATGTTCATAGTGGATACTGATGTCTCTGTGATTGGGACCGGTATTTTGAATATTGAGTGACATGTACGACCATTTATTAACAGATTTGCTGCCACTCCGGAGGATCGCAGTCACTGTTAATATGTTTCCTTTTCTGCAGTTGAACGGTTAATAGTGCTTTATTGTAAGGAGATCCACCTATGCTGACACCTATGCTGTCTAGTGTGAAGGTGTTGACGTTCACTTTAGAATATGTGGCTTTGGGTGTCACTTCTTATGGATGTGTGTATGTGTGTGTGGGGGGGGGGGGGGGGGGTGGTGGTGAGGATTGTTGTTGCGCGAGCGTCTTCTTTCTTTTTGTGTTCCTGTGTCTTGTTTGAATCCCCCTCTTTGTGTGTGTCCCGTCCGTTGCTTGTAGGGTCTGTGGGGTGGGCTTCGCTCGCCAACCCCTGGTGTTGGGAATGACAAAGAGCGTGATGTATGAATGAGATATAGAATAGTGTGACGGTGTAGATGATGCAAATAGAAATCAAACAATAAAGTGTGTGGCACAGTGTAAAGGTTTATTTGAAAATTTCTTTGTACACGCCGTTTAAGTGTAAAAGGTAATTCCAGCTCAGAACTTGTAAGGTCATTTAAGATGGTTATTGTTGTGATCAGAGTCAAGTTTGTCAGAGCTTAGAAAGAGTTGTGTCTCTCCAGGAAGTAATGGAATGACTTGGGTATTTATGTTTTCCACATTAATATTTTTTGGACATAATATAGTGCGTTGTGTTAAAAGGGGCATTTGGTCTAATGAGATTGCTGTTCCAAATGTCTCTGTAACTAAGTCGTCGCAGATAAAGGCTTGAGGAATTGTAATAATATGTGGCTGAAGTCCATCTGTATTGGTGAGTGTACCATCTCTCAGTTGTAATAAGCAATTGTTATGATCTGGTTCTGGACATCGTATCTTTTTTACTAACTGTATCTTTTGAAAGTAATGCCAATTGTCTGCGTATTTTAAGGTGCACTGAACAATAGCTGAGTGCATGGCATCTGGAAGAATAGCTAATCACTGTCTAAAATCTCCTCCTCATAAAAGTACCTTTCCTCCAAATCGAATATTATTATTCATAAACGTTTGTAGAAGTTTATGAATGGTTTTGAGTAAGTGACTTCATGTCATTGAACATTCATCAATAAACAACATTTTTTCAAGACGGATGTCACGTGCAGTGCCACCATTAATGTTCATAGTGGATACCGATTTGTAGGATCTAATGCAGTTGATAAAGATTTAACTTTCAGGTACATCGTCAGTTATAAGCTTCTGTAGATATTCAGTATATGAATGTAAAGAAGGCAGTCTAATTTGACCCTTTTGACAACAACGTGTAACTGTATTACTTGTATTGCCAGTTGTTTCTTCAGGGAAGTGAACTGAATGACAATGATTGCAAATGACATTCATTAATCCGAATGAATTTTCCTGGTGTATGTTTTCCTTGTGCCGTTTGAGAGGCGCGTTGTTGCATGTGTAGTATTTGGGACGTGTTGTTTTGGAGCTGTAATCGATTTGCCTGTGCTGTGTGAGAAGCCCGTTGTAGCCTTCGCTGCCATTAACGTATGTCTGAGACGGGAGGTGTTTCGTTTTGAATCCGTGCCTGTTGCGATGCAGCACTTTGATTGATAGTTTGCGTAATGTGGATCTAGGATGTAGATTTGTGCATATTTGCGTTGTTGATTTGTTTCAGGGTGCACTGTTCCAATGCGATGCAGTATTTGTGCACATATGCGAAAGCAGTATGGTCCATTGCCTTTTGGTGGCCTGATATTTACTCCGGTATATGCAAAAGCAAATGAACTATTGTAGGATCTAATGCAGTTCATAAAGTTTTTACTTTTAGGTACATCGTTAGTTAGAAGCTTTAGTTGAGCTTTGCGTTTTTGGAGTCGAGACATTTTTTCTTATGGATGTGTGGGGGGGATCGTTGTTGCGCGAGCGTTTTGTTTCTTTTTGTGTTTCTGTGTCTTGTTTGAATCCCCCTCTTTGTGTGTGTCCCGTCCTTGCTTGTAGGGTCTGTGGGGTGGTTTTGTGTTCTTTTTTTTGGTCTTCCATGGGCTTGTTGAATCCCCCTCTTGGTGTGTGTCCCGTCCCGTGCCTGTAGGGTGGCGGGGGTATAGTCGTGCCTTGCTATTGTGCGCTCGTCTGTTCTTTTTTTTTTGTTGTGTTTAGTTTCGTGTGCAATGTGTTTCGTGCTTTCCCCTCGTTTGAGTACTCTGTAATGTTTTTTTTTCCTTATTTTGGTGCTTGTTGAGCCTCATTTTTGTGACTCCTTTCTGTATGTGCTCACTCCTGTTTTTCTGTGCTCTTGTCGGACTCTTTTTGCGCGTGCGTCTCTCGCGGACCCTCATCCGCCTCTCTCGCCCTCTTTTGTCCGCCTTTCTCGGGTCCTCAGCCGACTCTCGCGGACTGTTTGTTGCGCCGGCGCAGTACGTCTTTTTGCAGCTACGGCCCATGGCCGGATGTGCCTGCGTCCATCATCCGGTTTAGCATTCTCGGTTAGTAATATGGATTGTTAGCAGGCCAATACAGTGGTCTTTAGAAATTAGAGTAAGTAGCTTGTCTAAAGGAAGATACATTGTCCTGTTATCATTAGTGTGTAATGTGCAATGTGTAATGTAATTAAGTATTTGTTCATAGAGCTTTGAAGAAGGTAAGAAACAATTTCATTCTAAATACTTTTTCTAACTAACCTTTAAGTACACTTAAAGATGGCATGGTTGTGCAGTGAGTAATATTTCAATTTAACATCTCTTACACCCTCATTCATCTCCATGCCAGGGAATGTCCTGTGTAGGTGTCATATAAGCATTTTAGCTTACTTCCTCCATTTAAAAATGTCCAATTGAATAATTTGCTATGGCCAACAGTTCCAAGTATTTTAACCCAATAACTGGTGGGGAATTCCATCCCAGACTCCTTTCATCCCGATATGTGCTACTGCCAAGTTGGTTTAAAAATGCAAAGATGGATAATTTTGTAATTATCTGATAATTATAAAATATTGCACAGAGAGGTCACTGGCACACCTATTCCACTAAGCAATTCTTATTAATTCTTATTCTTATTCAGGGTTGGTAGCGAGATCCTGCCCCAAGTGGAGGAGTTCAAGTATCTCGGGGTCTTGTTCACGAGTGAGGGAAGAATGGAGCGTGAGATCGACAGGCGGATCGGTGCGGCATCCGCAGTAATGCGGGCGTTGCATTGGTCTGTCGTGGTGAAAAAGGAGCTGAGCCGCCAGGCGAAGCTCTCAATTTACCAGTCGATCTATGTTCCTACCCTCACCTATGGTCATGAGCTATGGGTAGTGACCGAAAGAACGAGATCGCGAATACAAGCGGCTGAAATGAGTTTCCTCCGCAGGGTGTCTGGGCTTTCCCTTAAAGATAGGGTGAGAAGCTCAGTCATCCGGGAGGGGCTCAGAGTAGAGCCGCTGCTCCTCCGCATCGAGAGGAGTCAGATGAGGTGCTCGGGCATCTGATCAGGATGCCTCCTGGGACGCCTCCCTGGTGAGGTGTTCCGGGCACGTCCAACCGGGAGGAGGCCCCGGGGAAGACCCAGGACACGCTGGAGGGACTATGTCTCTCGACTGGCCTGGGAACGCCTTGGGATTCTCCCGGAAGAGCTAGAAGAAGTGGCCGGGGAGAAGGGAAGTCTGGGCATCTCTGCTCAAGCTGCTGCCCCCGCGACCCGACCTCGGATAAGCGGGAGACAATGGATGGATGAATTCTTATTAAAAATAAAAAAGCTCTGTCTGCCCTGTAGTTTATCAGATCACAGACAGGACACAAAGCAAGATTTTCTAAATTGCCCATGCATGGGCTAATACTCCATTAGTAATACTATATCTGTCAAAACTATTAGGCCTACAACATAAATTGCCAATGTCATGGTTCTGTTTCTCATTTGTGCCCTGTCATCTGGAAGATGTACCCAAGACACAGGAGGTAATTTATTGTGCTACAGGCCAATCTTGCTTTTATATATACAGTATGCATTATAAATACTTATAAATGTACTTTGCTTGACTTGGTTTTTGATCATCACATGTACATTAGACAAAGGGAGCACAAATTTCGTTAAAGAATATAACCCTAGGAATTTTACATTGAAACAAAAATCACGCTATAACTGGTAACCCAAAAGTACAATTTAATATGATTTTAGATCCACCTTTCTAAAGGTTTTTCTGTTCCTATCAATGATTAATACAGCGAAGCACTCAGTTCATACAATTTTTCACAAATCTCTTGCACAATATCCATCCATCCAACCATCAGTTTTTTTAAACCCATTTCATCTAATACAGAATGATCCCTGGACAGTGATGGACACCAATCCACCATAAGGTATACTTCTACAGACCCCAACACATTGTACTTTTTCCAAGTATGAAACAATTTAGATAAAATGCATGTCTTTTGGATGTGGAAGGAATCTGGAGTATCTAACAAACATTAAGAGACACTAAACAAACTCCTTACAAATAATGGCCAACCCAAAAACTGAACCTGGATCTATGAGACACATGTTTGAATCACTGCAGTAGCCTTGTAAACTAAGAACTAACTTTTTGGGCTGGATGAAGACAATAGGGCTGAAATGTAAAGCACTACTTTTTAATGATTGAGAAAACAATTTTTAATTCAGAACTTTCTCTAGCACATAATTAATACAATCAAGGCAACTACTAAATTAGCCAATGACAACAGGATTCTGTGTTTTTACCTTGATAAAGATGTTTACCTATGTACTGTACATATTATTAAGTTATGTCTAATTATTTTTGTACAAGCTCTGAGACTTACTCAGTGAAGAGTGCTGTACAGCGATAACCTGAACTGAACTCTTTAATTTCCACTCTGTAATATACACTAAAAAACAGGAAATGTTATCAATTTTATTTTAAAAAGGATACAGACTTTGAACCCGATTATATTTTTATCTCTTCATTTGTTTTCCTGCTATAGAAATTTTTTTATTTTTTTAAATTTATTTATTTTTTTTAAACATACCAAAAGTGTTCCCAGGTTTTGTTTGTCACCAGGTTTCCTGTCCAGCTGTGGGATATTTCATGTGCAATAACCTTAAAAAGAAAACTGTAATATTAGACATTTATTTCACAAAAGATAAAAAGTGTTCATATATAAACCTTTAATGATCATACTTACATATGACAAAGATCGATCTCCAGCCTGAAAAAGAAAAGAGGAAAGGTTACTTACTGGAAAGGAAGCTATATAACTAAAGTACGCACACAATACACATAACACACATATCAAAAAAGTATTTTTCTTTTAATTTGTTCATGAAAGGTCAGGATAGGCAAATTAAATAAGTGGACTACCATGTCTTAAAAAGCAATATGGATAAGGCTTGTTGAAAGAAAGTAACTGTAATAGAAACTGTGAGTTTTGCATATAATGACACTGTAGACTAAATAAATAAACTCAATATTAACTTTACAAACATACCGAACATATGCTATACCCATAGAACCAACAAATCAACCAGTTTACTGTGACTACATTAAATACAATATTGTATAACTTGCAGGAAAGAAGGTCTACATCACTTAAGACGTTTGTTCCAAGAAATAATAATTATTAAAACAAGAATATTCATAATCTAAAATGACACTGATAGCTAAAGTACCCTACCCTGCTTCTAAGCTAAAAATAAAAGAACCATGTTTCTTTTAAAAACAGAAAAGGAACAGCATAAAAAGAGTGAAACTGTATTATTCTAAATTTGCTCTTAAGGGTAATTTGCAAAGGTTAAAATTGCTTAAGAAAAAAAATGAAACTTTTACCTTTCTAACAAATCTGTACTGATTTAAGTCATCAGTTCATAAAAAAAAAAAACTTGTTGACAAAGTGCAGAAAAAAATAAACTGAAACAATAAATATCAGTATTGGTATCAAAATCAGCAGATATGATACACAAAAGACATTCTATTTATATCATCCTAGTTGTTGTTTATCAGTGCATCCCTACAAGAAATTTTTACACTTCCTTAAATTTTATTTAAAATTTAAATAAACATTTCTTATTGTATGATGCACTTACACAAAAGCAATATAGGGTACGTACTTCTAAAAAGACATCACTAGCACATGGACTAAAGGGGGGATACAGAGTCTTCAGATAAAATATTTAGGAATAATTACATGTGGGTCTCAGTTTCTCAGTCGGAACTTGCACTGAAAATGTCCTTTAATGGAACAATCAGCAAAAATGCATAAAGCTTTATTACTTAATTTACTAGGGGGCTCTGCCCCCTGCTCGCTTCGCTCGCCCACCTCCGGGTTTGGTTTACCGGATATACAATTAAAAGAGATTGTTATTTTCATGGGAATTGTTACATATGCATTATTTTCACTTTTACTTTAAAACTTTTGTAAATACAATACTTGTCCTTTAATTCCGGCCCTGGGTGTGGTTACATCTCTTTCTCGCTGGACGTATAATGCTGCTCGCGTTGTGAAGGGGGTGCAGCTGAACACATGCTAAGGAGATGCTGTCGGATCATCTGCTGTCTTTTTGCTGCTGGCGAGCTGCCTGTTCTGCTTGTTGCGCTGCCCGTCGATCATTTTAAAGCCTGTACAACAGCTTTCCTTTTGCCACTGCGTGTCTCTGCTGCTCACGTTGTGAAGAAGGGGGTGGGATTTTGGTGGCTGAACACACGCTAAGGAGAAGCGGTCGGTTCACCTGCTGACTTGTTGCTGCTGGCAAGCTGCCTGTTCTGCTTGTCGCACTGCCCGATCATTTCAAAGCCTGCTTGCGTTGTTGGGGGGGGGGGGGGGGGGGGGGTATGGTGCTTAGGGTGGTTGGGGGTTTAGGGTGGCTGAAAGCACGTAAGGAGAAGCGGTTGGATCATCTGCTGGCTTTCTACTGCTGGCGAGCTGCGTGTTTTGCTTGTTGTTGTTTTAAGAACTGGGAGCAAGTTAAAGTGTCTCTCGCGGGACTTTACATTTACAACATTTAGCAGACGCTCTTATCCAGAGCGACTTACAACAGACTTCAAATTGTCTTCCGAGAAGATCACATCTCGTCTTCCTAGTCTCCCTCCCCAAGATTTTTTTTATAATAGAGAGATAGGAAAATGTTTCAGACATTAATAAAATGACAGTGAAACAATATGCTGCACTTTAATTCAAAACAAACAATTTAAACTAAGTTAAAGTGAACCAATCACATGCTTAAACATCTTACATGTTTTGATAATACTGTACTACAGTTACTGTTCCTCATGGAGTTGGAAAAGGCATGATGGTATGAAAATTCATCATGAACTGACAACTGCTGTGATGACTTTGCTGAGAGGTCACTCAGAGTGTCACCTCACACTCGAAGGTCTATACTCCACGAGACAACATGGCTGCGAAGCATACTGAGGAAGGTAGAATTACAAGGGCTGACTTGTATGACTCTGCTAAACAGAGGAATGTGAATCTTACCTTTGAGTGGCTAAAAATTACATTTTTATCCCTACAAGGCTTTTTGTTTGGGGTGAAGGCTAGGGGTATGTCAAAACAGGGCTTGTTAAAGTTCATTGAGACATTCCTTGTGTGATTTTGGGCTATACAAGGAATAAATTGTTGTTATAGTTCTCAGCCTTCTTGTGTCACTTTCCTATTAATGCAACTTTTTTCCTGTGGCATTTCTTCCCATAACTGTATCCTAACAGTGACAATTAGCCTTAAAGTTCGGACTAATCTAAACAAATTAAAAATGTACACATGGCGTAACATTTAAATGCATTGGAGGACTGTGTAGGCACTGTAGCCCTCATTCGACTCTGAGTTCAGTAGGTAGATTCTAGAACATTCTCAAACCATTTCAGGGTTTTGGGGGCCAAAGGCTATATCACCTGGATTGGGCAAAAGGCTGAAAACAGGCCTGGACAGACTAGTCCATCACAAGGACCACTCTCACTCACACATGCACCATAATCTGCAACTGCCAATTAACATCATCTAAATTTAAAATAAATAAATAAAAACATCTTTTTTTAATTAAATTTCTCTTTTTTTGGGCATGTCTGGCCATTCTAATTTTCATGAAATGGGTTTTGCAAAGCTATTCAGTTTTGACAAATGTTGAAGAATAACAACCATTAAGGATATCAGGTGAATGTGGCACTCTGATGGTAAATCTAGTGTGACCAGACTTTCAAAGTCCCAAACCGGAACACTTGTGTAGTGTGTATGGACACGTATAAAGCTCATTGTCATTTGTTTATCTCATCATCATCAGCAAGGTATCAGGGCACAGAAAAAACTATCACAAATGAAAACATATAATTCCACACAGTGGTTGATGTAGAAGCAAATAAATGTCAGTACTCTGTTTTTTGTGCGGTTCTTGGTCCTCGTCGCACTGCTGTTCAAATTGAACACAAGTTCCTAATCAGCCTTTCATCCTCAGGAGTTTTGATGCTCTACTATAAGTATGTTACTTTGAAGAGAGGGAGGAAGGCCAGGAGTATGGGCATCTCCCTTGGTGCTCTGTACATTAGATTCTAAAATATATTGTGAGAATATATGTTTTGACAGAGCAATGTTTTATTAGGTTGGTAGCCTGTTAAAACTGGCATATTTTGATATTCTTAAGTTATTTATTGGGAAGCGTAGCCTAAAACTGGGATTGTCCATGTCACTGGGAATAAGGTCACCCTGGTTAATTATACTGACAGTGAAATAGTGAATCATTAAAATCTGGAGATAAGGGTACTGTGAGGATGGTTTAGTGCAAGGTTAGTATTAAGTCAGTGTTTAGTTTTTCTTGTGCATATTGCCACAGGGTGCTTTATTTATACTGTATCTAGATAACCTTTTGTTTTCCTTTCTTGCATTTTATACTTTTACAGTTAGAAAGATTTTTAACTAACTTGTTATAACTTAAACCATTGGGAGGACTGAAGTGCTGATGGAAGTTGCCTTCTGCATAAGCTCAAGCCACTGGGAAGACTTCATAAAGTCGAAAAAAAAAATGATAATACAGAGGTTTCTGCACGTGCCTTGCAGGACTTGCCAACAGATGATTGCTGTCATGCACACGTTCAAACAGTGACAGTGTACTTCCTACCCACACACTCCGTCTGCTCGTGCTTCATTAACTTGTTTTTTTTGGGGGGGGGGGGGGGGGGGGGGTCTGTTGGCTTTCTTTATCCGAGGTTAAAAAAAGGAAAAATGCAAAATATTCATGTTGGTGTCAAGGCCGTCAGGGTAAAATTGTAACAGTAAACTAATTTGTTTTTGAATTCACACAGAATGTTTCTTCATTTTAAGATAGTTGAGTTTGCAAATTCACTAATGCTTTTCAATGGGAGAATTTTGAAGTTTTAAAACGGTGTACAGCACAATATGTTTAAGATATCTGAGCAGAAATGGTATTGTCTCATGAAATAGCTCTGAAGATTAAGTGTGCCACATTTCAGCAAAATTTGTTCATGGGAGGCTCCAAATTATATAATGCTGATAGACAGATATGGTTATTGCAATAGGTGGTTCGCACGTTATATGCGAACGCACCTAAAAAGGAGAGCAAGATTTGGAAAAATAAACCATTAGGTCTGTAACATTTGAAATACGAGTTAAAGAAGAGTAATATTTAATGAGCAAGTCAAATTAAGTGTTACTAACCATGTCTCCTTCCTACACTGATGCAGACTCAGAAAAGCAGACATTAGAAACTAGGCAAAGTGATTTTCTGACAAACCAGTTTTAGAAAGTGTGTTCTTTTAAAAGCAGTTCTAAAGAGTTTATAAATTATATTAAAAATACCCTGAATTATGTTGGTATTCACTATTTCACATGCCAATGGCATATTAATGTTTAAACTTATTGTATTGTTTTTAAGCAATATTTATTTTTCAGCTGATAGATAGAAACTGTCAGTGAATAAACTTAGTATGTGTACACAGTAAGATAAATTGGGTAGTCCATGTTGAACATTCAGTATCATTATTTAGAAACACTATGCTGAAATCCCCCAAAGCGAATAAATTCACCCCTATTTGTTGCATTCCTGGGAGAAATTCCCCACTACCACTCATGAAATTCAAGGTCCATTTATATATATTTTAATAAATTAAAAGTGTTAGAATTTCAGGCTAATTTTTATTTCATAATAAACCATACTACTGTTCATGCATTAAAAAAAATAAAAATAGGTTTACATAAGAAAACACAAAAACTAATTGCAGTAACTCCTAAATGCAGTATTTTGTGCATGTATAGAAAACCAGCAACTTTAGTCTTACTTAATTTGGAGTATGGTACTTAACAATTTAAGACCAAAAAAGTAGTGAGACTTTGAAAGTTTTAAATTGATTGGTAGTTCAAGACAAAAGGTTTGGAATCCATGATATATATTACAGAATGCAGTTTTGAAGTGTTTAAAAACTTGCATTTTGTACTGGGTGTGCATAGGGGGACCACTAATGAGCTTGTCTTCTTCCAAGGTCAAAAATCTTGCTACATTCAATGTTAAACACAACACTGGAGCACTAACAGTGTCCTCAAATTACAATAAACCTTATTGGTTTTAGCCAATCACAGTATACACCCAAACACATCTCAGTGTTAAAGATCAACTCAACATGCACATGTTTATTTTTATACAGTTATTATTATCATATGTGCAGAATACAACGAGAAAAACTTACTTGAATTTGCTAATCAAAATGCATCCTTGAGAGGTAATTGGAGTATGCAATGCAGAAAAATAGGGAAATATGCCAAGGCCGCAATCCAAAACCTTATTTATTTGCGCTGTAATGCAGTAGGTCTAACAACCTCCCACCTTGCCACATCAAACAGTAAGATTGTAACCCAAAACCTAAAATCATGCTACTATATCAATACTTCTTAGTATTCAACATACCAGCAACGTTGGAGTTACAAATGTAAGACATGGATTCTCCATTCCTCCATATGGAAAAGAAGGTGGAAGCACAAGCAAGTCATATTGACCCCAGACATAGGGTCCAGCTAGAAGCTCAGCAGTTTTCAGCATTGTTTCAGTCTAGACATGAAAGAGAAAATAAGAAAACAATTGTTTAACCCAACTGGATATGGTGATTTTGTTCAATTTTGGAACCAAGTATTGGTATAACCCCAAAACAACTACTTTAATTGAAAAGCAAAATGAGAATTCTACACAACTCAAATTCATACTTGAGATTTAAACTCCATGGTTTCAGAAAGACTAGTGAAGAAGCCATTCTTTTCACAACTTCATATCTTCAAGGGATTGCTAAGAAGATCACTCTGGCCTAGATATGTGCACTTATTATGAGAGTAAATAAAAAAGTAAAAGCAATCTGAAAATTCCATGGTAACCGCAATGGATAGAAGATGATGCAGTACAGTCCACTGATCATCATTTCCTGGGGGGTTAATGTCCAGTGTTAAATGAGATGACCTAATAGTTAGAAGACTACTCTTTAATTTTATTTCCCTCTAGTTTAATGTAGTTAATAAGTTAAACAGTTCCATGCTTTATTTTACAAGGGCACCAACCTTTAAACACATATGGTGCAACTTAGCAAGCAGTGAACAGAAATTTAGTTAGGATGCATTCTTAATTTTTTATAAAAGCAGAACAGCACATCTAGTGACAAGGAGGATGGCAAAATAGGTGGAATAGGTAGTACCAGAGAGTGTCAGAGTGAACGGGGTAGCTTGGTTTGTGCTTTTATATCAGCGAGTATAGAACACTGCATTACTTACAGATCAGTAGGGAATGTTATATATACATGCTCTGAGGGAATGCTGGGGCTGCAAGGATGGATGATGCCCAAATAATTGTGGTAGGGCAGTCAGATAAAAGTCAGAGGCCACTTTTTCACTCGAGTCCATCCCTTCTCCCACTATATAATGATAGTCTGTTTCAATGATGATTCATTGATTAAAATTAGTAGTGCTGTTAAAAATAAAAGGTGAACTCAAGGATGACTTTATTTTTGCTGTAGATGCTGTTTTAAACAATGTAGATTACCTGCAGTTAAATCTACCAACTGTTGCCACAAAACACTGCTTCATTGTTTCGTTTTTTTATGGCTGGATTATTCCATCCAACCATTTTCTTACCCACTGACCGATTTTAGCATTACAGGGAGCTGGTGCCTATCTAGGCAGCCCTAGGTGCATAGTTGGAATTTATCCTCCATGGGTCACCAGTCCATCGGAGGGTACATTCACACACACACAAACACAGGACCAAATTAGAATGGCAATTAACTCCACATCTACGTCTTTGAGACATGGTAGGAAATTTGCTGGCTAGATTATTGTAATATTTGACAATTAACTTTATGGTATTTACTAAAGGTTGAGAAACATTTAGGGTAGTGTTTCTCAACTTTTATGGTGCCACGACCCACTGCTTCCCATGTAAGGGTCTTCATGACCCACCATGGGAAGGGGTTCCTCATTAGTGAACAGAGCATGATAAACAGAGCAGAGTGGGGGGACAAGCACAATCATTGGAGTGTTGATCCACTGCGCAAACCACTAATACTATTAACAGCAGCAACTTGTGACCCACTGGTGGTTGAGAAACACTGGCTTAGGCCTTCTAATCCCCTGGGCTCATCCTTCTCATATACAGCTTTCACAAACTAATCAGTTTTGGTCTTTATACTTTCTCATCAGTCAATTTATAGAATTTGGAAGTCTACTTAAATGACAAGGTTGGTTTCATGGATAATAATCATTTTTCTATGTTCAATTGAAGAATGATTAAACAGTTACTTTATAGGTATCCTAAAGTGTGTATATCTGTACATAAGCTTCACTGCCAAATTTGTGGTTCTGCTCACACCAGAATGCAGTCTGTAATTCTTTACCCCTGGAATGACTGTTGTCTCTAGATCTACTCTGGTCAGCTGAACTTTGTTTTAATTTGCATGCTCTGAGTTTGTGGAATTACCCCACCATACAAACAGAACAGTGTGCAGGATGTGAATTTGAGGATTCTTTTGAAAGGTTTTTAAAACATTACTTTTTCCTGGAGATTGGGATGTGCTCATTCTGTTAAATAATATATATGTGCTGGGTAAAGAGAAAAAAAAAACACACCATTTGATGTTAAATTTGGAATGTGTGAGAGATGAACTAATTCATACCTCAGAAAACTCAAAGGCACCAAGGTCTACCAATTCCTTTTCTGACCAGATGTTAGTTCTTGGGCCAATATTTCTGCACAAAAAGATTAAATATAATTAAAACGTATGCATACAAAATAACCAAAAAAGGTCTTCAGATGACTTTTGCTCCGTTGTGAGAGCTACAGACTAATTAGGGTAACTGGTAAGTCATTTATACTTAAAGTGCTAAGAAAAAAGAGTTTTATGCATCATAATATCTGGAAATATATTGGCTGGGCACCAGTATAGTATATTATAGCAACACAAACCTCCATCCATATATCCACATTCTAAGAAATAAATATCCAAATAAAGGTTTACGGGCTGGAAGAGCATTGGGTACAAGGTAGAAAAACCTATAGAAGGAGGCCAGTCTAGCACAGGGCATACGCACACACTGACTTAATGAAAAAAGATAATTTAGTTTTACTAATTAGCCTTACATTTCAGGGTATTGGGAAGAAATAAGAATAAACAGTGAAACCCCAAATGAACACAATGAGAGCATGCATAAGATGAACAATCAAATTCAGGTGCCTGGTGCTGTGAGATAGAAGGTCTAACCTCTACATCACTGTGTTCTTTCCAGACACATACAGTAAACACATACATGCCATATACACCTTCCAATTTTACTATAACTTTCAGATGTATTTTATATATCTTAAGAGTTAAGTATGAGGTTTCCAGAAAAATGTTACTCCATCCTTTCATTTTTAAATCTGCTTAATCCAATGATAAGGTCATGGAGGCTTGATCATGTTCCAGAAGTATTGGGCACAAGGCTGGAACCAACCCTGGATGGGAGCAGCTGATCACTCGCACATCCACACAAGGTCAATTCATAGTTGCCAATTAACTTGATACATAAGGTTAAATTAGGTTAGGGGAAAAAAAAAAAAAAATGTACATGGTACACTGGCTCAGATTTTTCTTTCAAAAAAGATTACAAACTCTTAATTAAGTATCACCCATAAGGTTAAAATTCAAGCAAATAGTTTTAATTTTAAAAAGAAATGCTTTATTTAAATTACCTTAAGTAAATTCACTAGTGACATTTACCCAAATGTCAGATTTGTTAGAAACAGTGGATGGTAGCCAGAGAACATGGGAAAAATAAACATGCACTCTAGGAACTTGTGAAGTGGCCATACCTGACCAGGGAATTAGAAAGTTTAAAAAAAATGGAAAATTAACATAACAGTTGCTGTAAAATCTACTGTATATAGTGGTTACCTTTTTATCTCATTTTCATATTTTTATACAGTATGTTCCTATCTGCAACAGCCTTACCATCAGCCATTGTTTTCCTCCAATGCCAAGCAAAATTCACATTTTCATAACAGGTTTGGTATTCATAATTTGATTTTAAAACTGTATCCAAGTTAAGTTTACCTGCTCTCTAAGGCTCCAACCACTATAGCAATCAAATAAGAGGGCATGGCAACCTATGAAGGACAAAATCAAACAAAAGGATTATATAGGAAGGACATTTGGAAAATGAAATTACAATAAAAAAAAGTTTCAAGTTTACTTCTTTTGTGCTGTGTGACTTTCAGAAAGTCACTTGCCTGTTTTATGAACATAGAATATATATTGTACCATTTATGTAAAGGCAGTAGACAAAAGACTAAATGATATTTAGTGGCTCACATTTCATAAGTTCCCTGAGATAGCAGGTGCAAAAAATGTATTATTATGTTCTCTTACAAAATAATTTCAGAAACAGACAAAAAGCATATACCAACTTTCTTTCCAAGGAAATAAACCAATATGCATTCAACCTTTATTTAATATGGCTTTTTACAGCCAAGACATTGTAAGGCGCTTTACACTTACAGACACATAGTTCATCTGTTAACATATATTTTTTACATCTGAAATACAAACAGGTTAAGTGACTTGCTCATGCTGGCACAAGTTAGAAAAGATATATTAACTAGCAACCTTGTGGTTTAGAGTAGAGTAGAGTTCCTTGGCCATTATGCTACATTGCCATTTAATAAATCTGTTTTCAAACCTGCTTTATCCAATTTTAAGTCATTAAGGGTTATAGCCTATCCTTGGCTAAACTGAGTGCAAGGCCATTAACGACACTGCCAGTCCATCACAAGGCACATTCACGCCATTATCCCTTTGGGTGTCCAATTTATCCAAAACACATCTTTGGGATGTGAGGGAAAAAGTGGAATCCCTGGAAAAAGTCCCAAGTGCAAGACACACAAACTCCATAAAGACAGTGACTGGACCAAGACCTGACCTTGTCTTGAGGAGCTGTGAGGTGGCTGGGCTAATGACTGAGGAATTCCATAACTGATAATAACTCCAGTCTTTCACTTACGCCAAAGTAGTTTGGGGAAAAAAAAAAAAAAAACATACTCCTTCATGATTTTCCTACATATACTATTTATTTGGCATATATATGTAATGGATGGATGTAGCAACATAAAGGGTGGCACAGTGGGGCAGTGGTTTGTACTGCTGTCTTACAGACCCAGAGTCCAACGCCCAGTTATTGTCTTTGTGGAGTCTAAATAGTCATCCTCCCCTCCCCTTCTCACAAACACACACACACACGTGGTTCTCTTCCCACACTCTCAAACATGTTTATCCTTCCATTTGCTTGAATTTATCCCAATGTGACAGAGCGTGCCTGTGTGTATGTGCCCTGTGATAGGCTACTGGGGTAGAATCTGGTTCCCAGAGTCACTGAATTGGATTACGTGGGTTGTAAATCGAGTGTATATATACATGTGAAAGTGCTATAAACAATATACTGTATACCAGTCATGAAATGAACACCCTCATAAATTAGCCGTTTTTTCCGCTTTCCTTTTATACAAAACCATTTACCAAATTTTGATCAAGTCTGAAGCAGCAAAAAATAATGTTCATGTGAGCAGTAACTCCTAACTAAACTTACTTTTTTATATAAAACATAGTATGAGTACACCTCTATTCCAAATTATGACACAAACACTGAAATGTTGCTTTATGGATCAGAGTACTTGAAACTCGATATAATATGTCCATGCTGCATGTGTGGCATTGTGATTGGTTGTCCTGCACTGGTTATCACACACTATTGAATATTAAATTCAATGTTGGTCTTCTTCCATAGCACTCAGTATATCTTCCATAGTTTCTCAGTATATTTTTCATGCGGCAGTAAACATTTTAATTTCTGCTACCATTTATAACAGTTATCAGGTATACATATAATTTCTCGAGAACTAAAAAATGGCAGGCAGCCCACACACTATGTCTGAGCATCTAACAAAGAAAGACAGAACCATTTAGTAAGTCCTACCAGTGTGGAACTGAGTTTGTAATTGCATGGATTCATCACATACAGTTTTAAATGGCAACATACGCATGCACTGTAATGAAAATTAGCCTATGGTCAAAAAACATGGAAACCCCAAGCAGCAAAGAAAAGATAAATGGTGCAAGTAACATCCATTAATGCTTGGATTTTGTCAGCCTACCATTTACTTCAATCAGTTGAGGACTTTGAAGGAGAACACTTCATCCATCTTAAGGAAGGTACGTTTTTAAAGACAGCAAAAGAAAAAGGAATATATAAATAAATAATCTAAAGCACTTTCTGCATTTCCCCTGTTACATTAAAAACAAAATCCTTACTGGTTGCCTGAAACGATAAATCATTCTGTTGTTGTCGTGTGGATCTTCTTCTTGTCCATCTCTGATTGCACTCATCACTGCCACCAGCTCTTTGGGTACAGACACCTGTGCAAAAATTAAATAAAACCTAATCAAAATTCAGGTTTATTAAAAAAGTGAACCATAAAAATGTCTTATCACATAGTAATATAAACCGAGTGATATGGCTAAGGAACAAAAACCATTAATGGATCCTTACCTTAGCATAATAAGTGTGCTTTATAGAGGGCGTGTCTTGGCAGGGCAGCATTGTTCGGCAATGAGTTGCCTAAAGAAATGAAGCCACATACAGTATATATCAGTATTACATAAAATGTTTAATCAAATAACTAAGTAGGTTATCATATTACTAGATATAAAAAGTGAAGGGGGTCTAATTAAAAATAAATTGACATTATTTTTGTGATACCACGTAATAAGTGGCATAATACAATAAATCATGGTAAACATTTGCATCTGCTTATAAAAATATTTTACAACAAAACAAAATAAAGTGTGGCACCCGGATGGGGTTCACGCCTGGCCGGGACGCCCAGGAGGAGAGCTCATTCCTCCTCCAGAACGCGAGGGGGCGTCCGCCCTGGTTGTATTGGGGGCCACGGGTACAGAGCTTGGAAGCTCTGCCCTGTAGGGGCCCGTGGCCACCGCCAGGGGGTGCCCTGATGCCTTGGGGACCCTGGACCCCAGCGCTTCCGCCACACCCGGAGGTGCTGGGGGGAAGAAAAGAAGGGACACCCGGAGTGCTTCCGGGTACACAGCCGACACTTCCGCCACACTGGGGAGTGCCAGTGGAATATTGCCGGGAAGCACCTGGAGCACATCCGGGTGTAGATAAAAGGGGCCGCCTCCCTCCAGTCATTGACAAGAGTTGGGAGGACGGCAAGGAGGCGGCCTGAAGAGAGAGAAGGCATTGTGTTGTGGCCAGGACTTTGGGGTCTTTGGGGTTTGTGAGCACGATATGGACTGTGTACATATTGTAAATAAACGTGTGTTGGGTGACATGAGCGTGTCTGCCTGTCTGTGTCCGAGCCAGTCTCCACAAAAGTTAAAATGTTTTTTACTTTGACAACTTATTGCCCATTTGCTAGCGGTCAGTCATGTCAGCTTTCTGTAAATTTTCATTTCTTTTTGCTGGTTAGTGATGAACAGTATTGAAAAAATATGTCTAGGATCATCTGAGCTTAGAATTCTGCAAAAGCAATATACCTCTAATGCCCACAACTGGCTCTTACATGTACTTTGTTACACTGTTATGCTATAATATGTTAAAATTATTTTAAAAGGCAAATGAAATAAGTTGGGTTTACAAACAATAAAAATAGCAGCTATAAAAGGGAAGAGTAAAACAAAAGATAAAACAGACTAATACTTTTGGTGCAATAACAAACACCTCATTATATCTGATGAGATACATTCAGGTAAAGACAAAAACTAAAGTTTCTTTTTAAAATATATTATTGATTTTAAAACTGCATTCCAGTGGGTACACTGCCTATCAGTAACGTATACAGTGCTGTTTCTTATTCAAAACACAACATATAGAAGTTATTTAATTTCATATAATTTAATCCACTTCTCACAATATAAATTATTTGTATTTTATTTTGAAACTGGTAAAGATACAATGCTGTATTTTCACTGAAACAATGTTTCATGTCTAACCATGTTAACTACTTTGCCTGAGTATCAATGATAGGAGTATATATTTAAAAAAATACAATCGGTCCTTGATTGGAGGAATTATAAAATGATTGACTGACAGCTAGAACACATTCCTCTTCCTGTGAATTAGTTAACTGCTCCATTCAATTGTGGAACAAACAGTAATACAAAGTAGACAAGCTTTCTGCACTGCCTGCAATGTAGTTACTGTGCAGTATATTTCAGCTCAGCCTTTGTGGGTGACACAGTGAATACATAGCATCTAATATCATGTTGGATTCTGCATGCCACTAAAGACTACAGATACACCATCCACATCTGAGTAAAGTGCATGCTTTTATTGTTTATGTAACCTTTCCTTTCTCAAAAATTGAAAATGTTAACATTGAAATAGTTTTGTTGTCAACAATAACACTTTTCATTTGAAGTAATGATAAACTAAAGCAAAAATGCTGTTTGGCAAGAAATATTTCTTATTTGGCTGCCAATGGTAACAGTGATTAAAGATACAGTACAATGTTGAGATAAATTTCTTGGCACTACGGGAAATGTGCTTAGGACTAATGAACTGCTAATCTTTAAATCTTGCCAGACAATTAGTCTTTTAAATAGTCTATTGTACAATGTGTGCGTCAGTAAGTTTGGATTGTGTGTGCAGATGATTTTCAGTTTAAGCATTTTTTTAATGAATACTCTCTCTTGTTAAACACACAAACACAAAACAAAGCTGAACAAAGTGTATAAAAGGAGACAGAAAATGATACGGCACGTGAATATCGAGATAGGATATGGATCTATATGGCTATAATTCATAAGCAAAGTAACTGACGTCACAATAAAGTAAGGTTCACAGGTTGGAATAAACAAAAGAACACAAAACACAAATAAACTGACAAAAATTACATTATTGTGGCCTTTCTGGGCATTCCTGTATGGGTGCTGACCCCTGTCCATCAGGTGGTGTGCTGATAGTACTCAGCTTGTGAGGAGGGTCAAATGCTCCTTTGTAGGAGATGGTGAGGATCTGACTTAGATGTGAATTGGACAGAAATATTCTGCTAATTTTGCTCTAGGAGGCACTGCCAGCTGTTCCATAGTTTTTTTCTGACTTTAAAGTCTTAGATGGAACATGTGCACACCAAGAATAGTGGCCATATCTAGAAATAAAGCAGGCTATAAACACATGTATTTCATAAAATAAATAATACAATTCCAAATTTTTACAGTCCTTTTCTATTGTATAATTAATATTTGGGATACAGTAACCAATGAGAAGCTAAATGTGCTCAGGGAAAAGCATAACCCTCAATTTCAGCTATTCAAACACTTTTCTACTGCATAAAATCACTTGACAGCATTCATAATCAATCAAATAAGGAAGAAGATCAATATAACATGGAGTGAAAAAAAAATAAATGAAGAAAATTAAATAATATAATAAAAACTCTGGAAAATGTACAAAGAATACAGAAACACAGTACAGCATAGTAAAGCTTTCAGGTGCAATCTGCTAAGGCCACAGTGTATATGTGACATTACCTGACATTGACTGAAGAGATAGGGATGCTTCTTTCCAGCTGTCTGCTGAGGTGTAAGCCATTGCAGCGCAAAAGCTTTTGGGGAGGTCTCATAAGAAATTTTGATGATAACTTGCTGACCCCTGAAATGAGAGGAGACTTTTCTAGTCACACACACAACAATTCATTTTGGTTTTCCATACAAAAAAATGGCCATGGAACAAAAAAAAAAAAAAAAAAGAAGATTGATTCTGACATCAAATTGCTTTTAACATCTTTTTTTCTTTCTTTTTACTTTTAAAGGCAGGAGTGGATCTGAATAACTTTCAGATATTAAGGTAAATATATACAGTATAACACTGCTACAGCTATCCCCATTTTCACACCTTGGTTTCGTACTATTAGCAGTAAGCCAGCATTGATGCCACTCAGATAGTACTGCAAGTGGTTAACTGATCTACTACATGATGAATGATTACATCAGAATAATCCATTTTAGTAATAATAATCATCATTATCATGGTTATCATACTCCACTCCTAGGATCTTTCCAGGGATCTCTTACAAACTAGTCCAAAGACTTCCAGAGTCCCAGTGCATCAAGGGCATCCCTCATCTTCACACAGGCATACCTATTAGAAATCTGCTTGTCTAGCACTAAGCTCTGACTTCCCACTGTCACTGGCTGACTGCCACATACAAGTCTCTCCAATCTTCACAGATTACCCATCTAAAAATAGCATGAAAACACTTCCCAGTCATTACAGAGCACTGCTGTACTTTATTCTTTAAAAAAAGAATAAGTCATTTATGTTATCTTACCTGGATAGCTCAAAGGGGAAAGTGATTTCCAGTGGTGTTCCTTTAATGTTGTGCTTTGTACCCAAAGAAAATTTTGCATCTTGATCATTAACTGTTACTTTGCTTATTTTCAGATCTTTAGTATCCAGAATCTGCAAATAATGATAATGAACATTATGGAAAGATCGGCCTCGACACAGACAGGCAGACACCAATGTTCAAACCCACAACACGTTTATTTACAATTTACAGTGAGTAAAAGTCCTGCGGACAACCCAGTGCCCCTGCACCAATCACCCTCAGTCCGGGCCTCTTCAATTTCCAGTCTTCCTTCACCACCTCGCCTCCACTCCTCTCCTCCGAGCTTCGCCCTCTTCCACCCGACTCCAGCTGACGACTGGAGGGAAGCAGCCCCTTTTATGTCCACCCGGACGTGCTCCAGGTGCCCTCTGACGAGTTTTCTGCGGCACTTCCTGGTGTGGCGGAAGTGCCGCATGAGCACCCAGAAGCACTCCGGGTGTGGCAGAAGTGCTGACGTCGAGGGCTTCACAATCGTCCTGGCAGTGGACACAGGCCCCTGTACGGTTGAGCTTCCATGCTCAATTCCTGTGGCCCCCATACAAGCCAAGGCGGCTGCCCTCTTGTGGTCTGGGGGAGATGTAATCCCTCTCCCGGCCCTTCTAGGCGTCCCGGCTGGGCACAGCCCCCGGCCACCCGCCACAACATAAAGCATGAAAATTAATAATTTAAATACAGTAATAACCAAATCATAAAGTTCTATGCCTCCAATATAAGACCAGCTTACAGTAATGCCATCAGGAACATGTTCTTGGCACTTTGTGAAATAAAAAAAAAAACATCGATCTTTGACATGTTCCATTAAGTCACCAAAACTTCTGAAAAAAAAAACTATATGTAGAGGTGTAAACAGCCTTGCCCACTGTTAAAATAAGGAAATACAGAGCATCCAGCAAATTAAGTGTATCCAAGATAGATGCTTTTAAGGATCTCAAAGAAAACAGAAGCTGGTATAGAGATAAAGGGTGATCCATATTTGTGCATTAAAATAATGAAAAGTTGTGTTTTAACATTTTGTGTTTAATTGTATGTGAAATGCCAATAGCCTAAGTTTCATACATTTCTTTATATCAATCAGCCTTGTTTAAACATTACTCCTGTATAGTCTTGGAATTGCATTTACTTGCACAGATACAACTTGGATCATTTCAAACAACGGGCCGCTTTCAAACAAAGGACAGTGACCTGGATAAAGAACCGATCCTCCCATCAAGCTCTACCTCTTCCAGGGTCCCTGCATAAAATAAAACAGGAAGTTCTCATCATTTTACATATTTGCAATTTTTTTTTTATCTCTTATCAATGCCTATTAAATACAGATACTGTTGGTATGACAACTACTCTCACGTCTTTTCAAAATTTGTTTTCAGAACAAATATAATCTGTTTAGGGACATGGGGTACGGAAGTTGGTCTTGTGATATATGGCCAGCAGTTTATCCTGGCCAATACCCCCAAGCCGACAGATGGAGCCCTCCCTGCAACGTGGAGATGAACCAATTCCAGCAGGGCATCATGGACCTTGGAGTTTTCCTTCACAGCCCTGCTGGATACCATGGGGGCCACAAGGGGACGCTACAGGGAGACATAAGGATTTATATTTTCACTATAACCCGGAAGTACTAGGACTCAGAAGTTTTGGTGACTTAATGGAAATGTCACGAGGACGGAAGAAATAAAGTACTTCCAGGCTGAAGAAAAAGAGGAGTTTTCACCTGACCCGGAAGTGCTGGGGAATCACATGGACTGGGGAATCAGAAGCACTTCCAGGTTACGATATATAAAAGGACTCTGGGAGATCCCAGCAGTGAGCCGAGTTGGGAGGAAGGGTGACTGAGCTGCTGGGTGGAGTGGAGGAATTGTTATTGGAAGATTATTGATTGTTTATTGAGTATAGTGGAGGTGGAGGTGCTTTGTGCACTTATTTGTATTAATAAAATAATAATTTGGACTTTTATCTGGTGTCTGACGCATTGTCTGAGGGTTCAAGGGGACAACAACGTCCTCTATCTGTCACAGTGTTTAGGAACCATGGTATATGCTCTAAGTTGGACTTAATGTAGTATGATGTGGGAGTGGCTGTTTGATCTGGTATACCAGGTGAAATTCTTTTCATGGTATGATTTTTGAAAATAAAAAAAAAAAAAAAAACAGTTTACCAGTATGCTATAAATTAATGGAAATTTACAAACTCATTTAAACATGAAACACATTCTGTTACAAAATGTGCAAATCAATGCATGCAAAAGTAAGTGGGAAGTGTGATTTTCTGTCTATGGATTAGTGTCTTAAAAGTACACTAAAAGTAAGGTTTTTGTGTATAGACTTGTATGCGAACTGTGTATAAAAAGTGAAACTCCCCTTTTAAGATTATTACCCAGAATGACTCCTGACCCTCATTACTCTGCATTGCATTAAGTGAATTTGATGCTACATGTATGTATGTTTAAAGCCAGCAATTTCAAACAGGTGGGACACGTCCTGTCATGTGTTTGCTAGGTGGAGTTGTGAGTGAGTGATAGTGAGAGAGAAAGAAAAGCTGCACTTTCATTGGTTCAATCTGGAGTGTTGAGTACCTGCTATCAAATAAATCTATTCAAGTAGTAGAGCACTTCAATAGATAACGGATGAACATGTGTGCACAATTAATCATTAATGCTTTTGTTGTTTTTTTAAAATAATACATTTCCATTTTAAAAGTGTGTACAAATACTAGTATGATGCATCAACTAAAATTCTCAGAATTTTTAAATAAACTGTGGTATGAGTTTTCTGGCCATTCCACCCAGTACTAGTGTGATTTAACAAAATACAGATGAAACATGGTGTTAACAGTACAAAATTCTGTGGTCAAACAATGAGGGATTCACCAAGTTTTTGTGCATATTTATATAAATATCATTTATGCATGGAAATACAGTTAGTTTAAAAAAAAATCTGAAAGGGCAAAACAGTGAAAATACTATGAAAATTGCAGATTTATTTTAGATTTACTGCTTAGGGACATCATTAAAATATATTAGGGCAAATATTTTACATTTGCTTTTAAGTATTAAACTGCTTTATCTTTTAAAATATATTTTTCTTCCATTTTATGTGATCATGAAAGTCATTGAAAATGTAAAAAGATATTCTTTAGTCTCTCTTCTGTAACTGTGCAAGGGTCAACGTGAAGGTAAAAGACCAGTACTGGTTACACTGCTTCCTGGATGCCATGATTTTTTTTAGTTTTTCCATATTACTTTTTTTGTTTTGTCTATATCTTAATTTTGAATGCTAAATTATTGTTTTTAAAATTACACAAGCACTACCATTTTGTGATGTGTGTGCATAGGTGTTGCCATCTTGTTTACCATTTGCTAGGGTGCATGCTGACATCATCAAGACATCCTGCCCTTTTCTATATATAAGATGGCGCGGCCCAGACATCAGCTCCCAAGTTTTTGAATTTCTAAGCAAATGTATGTCTGCTCATGCTTTTACCCCCTTTTTATTTTTTAATATTACTATGATTATTATTATTTATTTAGCAGACAGCTTTATCTAAAGTGACTTACAAAGCAAGTTATAATACTTACTAGAATGATTAGAAGGTGTAAGCATCAAAAGCAAGATAAAACCCCAAGGAAGAGGGAGTATTATTAAACAATTAAACTGGCAACTAGACTAAGACAAAAATCAGTATCCTATTTTTTTTTAAAGTCTCTTTGACATT
This sequence comes from Erpetoichthys calabaricus, assembly GCF_900747795.2. Lineage (NCBI taxonomy): Eukaryota > Metazoa > Chordata > Cladistia > Polypteriformes > Polypteridae > Erpetoichthys > Erpetoichthys calabaricus. The sequence goes on from NC_041394.2 coordinate 245,487,035, forward strand.
ACTTTGACTTTTGTCTTGTGGTTTGCTTTTGGGTACAGGATGTTTTGATTCCCATTAATGATTTTTTTGCCTGTTTGTTTGATGATCTTTTGTTTAGGCCCTTTATCTCCAGGTCTTTTACCAACTGTCCTTTTCAAGACGGGTGTGACACCCTTTTACTGGGTTAGTTTATAGCCATCAAACAATATGTCAGCATACAGGATGAAAATGGATGTGTGGTTAAAAAATGAAAAAACATACAACAAATTATATCTTATATTATAGGTAAGACTCAATCTTGTAAACTTCCCATTTTATACAAATTCAGTTTGACAGACACATTAGTTAAAACTGTACTCCATTTGTATAAAATATTAAAACACCAATCCGATATGTTGTAGATACAGTATTGCCTTTTAGGTGAAATATCATTCCAAATCATTACATGTATAATAAAAATAAAAGAAATACTGAACATAATTTGAGCGGCTGGAACACAAAAATATAAAGTAGGTTACTCATGCCTAATCTTGCAGATGTAGTCAGGAAATAGTGACCTGGCTTACAGTGCAAAGAGTTGCATGCCGAAAGACTGCACAATAAACAAAGTAACTTGTGATATCTATCACAGGCTCATGCTTCAACTTATCTTGCATAGCTACAGGAATCCTAACCCATCCTTCATAATTCACTGGAAAAGCACAGAATAAAATAAAAACCCAAATAATTGTCAAAGATGAGATGAAGAGCCACAAAAAGATTTGACACAGCCACCCGTATAATTATTCCTGGCTGCAAAATAGTCACTTCAGACCCACTCAAAGTTCTTCCAGGCCATTGATAACCTTATAAAACTCCTGGAGTAATCTCACCTGTGCTTGCCTTGGGGGCTCCCAGTATCCCTGCCAACTTCTTGCCGTATCTAATATATAAAGCCCAGACTCTATGTGTGTGTATATATACGTGTCCGGTAAACAAATCCACACCGTTGGACCAATCACTGCCAAACTTTGTACAATTCTCTCATCTGAACAGAGGAAGACCATAGACTATGTCTCAAACCCTATTTTGGATCGGATATGTCGATATTTCAATTGCACCTACACTAGCTTGTTCATAATAAAAGGGCCAAGTAATTGTGCAGAGATCTTAATGCATACTGTTCCTGTCCTACTGCCCCCAGTATAACAAGTTAGGAATGTATGGTCCCTTTGGCCCACTGTCCTGGCCTTATAATTACCTGAAATAGATATTCCCAGGATTTTGTCCTCCTTTGGCATCCCTGCCAGGACAGGTTAATGTTGGCCACCCATACCACTACAATATATTGTTAAAAATATAAAAATATCCCAGGGAAAATGAACTCAGTCATTGTTAAAAATTGACTGACAACTCCGAGAAAGCATAGTGTAAACAATATGTGGATCTACTGAGAACGTTGTAATGACTGCTGACCAATGGCCTCAGTGCATCTTATAAAAAGCAAGGGCAATGGGCATAAACTAAAAAAGTGTTCAGCCCACATTGTTAACTTTATATATCACTATACACTGCACAGTACACGTGTATTCTGTTAAAAAAATTCATAACCTTTTGTGACCCATTTTGCTTGTCGGACAGGAAGGGGAAGGACCATGAGAGGCAACTGTATCTTTGGATAGTGCACAAGTAATCCAATCAAGGTTATTATTATTAATGAAAACTAAAATCAGAACTGAAACCTATTTAAAAACATTTTCATAAACTGAAATAAAATAATTAATGAAACCAAAATGAAAAACTAAAAGTAAACAATGCTATTAAAGTAGCTAGAAAGACTAATGGAAATAAAATAATAATTTACTAGAAATATTTTTAGTTTTCATCACAACCGGACTTACACAAGGGCTAACCAGGGGTTCAGGAGTCCTGAAATTAATCACAATATATTAATAAGAATTTCGTATTTGTTTTTTGAATAAATATTCCTGCTGTTAGTCTTTAACCCGTGTAACTGTTAACCCTAAAATTACATCTTGCCTGAAGAAGGGGTTTGAGCTGCCTTGAAAGCATGCATATTGTAATCTTTTTAGTTCGCCAATAAAAGGTGTCATTTTGCTTGACTTCTCATTGCAGCCCTAAAACAAAGTCATCCACCACGAGCTGCCTGCATGTATTCAGCCAGTGATCAGCAGCTGGTAAAGGAGGGCTGGTGTTCACTAAGCATTTGCGGTGACATTGCAAGCTGAATATGGGTGCATAAAGTGCATGAAATAGAAATCGATTTACTGTGTGAGAATAGTGACAGTTCTTCAGGAGCGGATATTGATAACATGACAAATTCTGGTTCTGGTGTTAGTGAAGAATACCAAGGTGATGATTTTTCTTTGAATGCGCTCAGTAGCTTTCAAAGCTGCCATTCACTGGATCTCCAGGGCTCAAGAGAGAAGTATTAGATACAAATAATCCCTTACAGAATGCAGTCTGTTCATAAATGACAGCATGTTAGTTGTAATTCTGACTGAGTCCAAGATACAGATGTACAGAGCAATTAATAAAGCAGCACACACTGAGCCAAATTCCAGACTGCATATGAGTCTGATGCCCATTATGATGAGCTGCCTGTTTCTTGGTGTTTCTTGTATATCAAGATGTAATTCAAACACCTGAAGTTGGAATGTGCTGATCAACCAAACCTTTACCGTATAGACAGAAAAGTCAAAAGCGAGTAACATTTCAGTTTATTTCTCGGGTGCCTGCAATTTTGTTGAGAATAATTCACCTGCCACTTCACACAGAAGAAATCCTTTTTGAAACTAAAACAGCACTGATCAACAGACTGATAGTCATCATGCAAGATCAGCATATTATTGCTGACCAATCACATTTGCTTTAAAATGGTTGATACAAACCTTGTAAAATTCCTAAGTTGGCAATGTCTCTACTGAACTACAGGTAGGTAGGTGAAAAGAGTCTGCCATCTCGTGAAAAACTAAATCTACTAATGGAGTTTTTGTATTTATTCTGCATTTATTAATTTATCTTTTTTAGTTTTACATTCACAGCTCAAAATACCTGATATTGTAAAAATAATCTGGTGGCAGAATTATGTTTTAAAATATCTGTCTCTCTGTTTTCAGTCTTTCTCAAAATATAGTTTTTGTTCTTAACATCAGCCACGTCATACATATGTAGTAATGTTGCAATAGGTTGGTACCCTGTCCAGGGATTTTTCCTGCCTTGCATCCAAACCAGCTGGAATAGGCTCCAGGATTCATGCAATCCTGCTCTGGATAAGCAGGGTTAGAAGATGTACAGTGCATCCGGAAAGTATTCACAGCACATCACTTTTCCCACATTTTGTTATGTTACAGCTTTATTCCAAAATGGATTAAATTCATTTTTTTCCTCAGAATTCTACACACAACACCCCATAACAACGTGAAAAAAGTTTACTTGAGGTTTTTACAAATTTATTAAAAATAAAAAAGTTTCCACTAACATTAACCTCATGTCCAAACCCGTTAAGTGTACAGTTCTGTCTGATTGTGACAAAACTAAACTCCATAGTAGCTCTTTAACCATGCCATAATAACTAAAACTAAAACTGAAACTAATATATATCAAAATAAAATAAAAATATCTTTGTGAAATAAAACTAAAAGTACACAATGAAGGAAAACTAAAACTAAACTGAATTTCCAAGTAAGGTCAGAAAAAATACAGAAATAAAAACTAATATAAAAAGACAAAACTATAACAACATTGGATCCAACTAACATAAATAACTCATGAATTAAAAAATGGCACAGTTTATACACTTTTTTGGACAAGCATCAAAATAGGTACACATAAGAGAAGAAAAAATGATCAGCTAAATTAAAGATGAAAAGATAGTCCATCAAGAAGGAAATAAAGCTTGACACAAATATTTCAGGAAGCTGCATAACTCAAAAAGCTAATCTGTTATGAAGTGCATCAGAACACCCAGTACTAAAATTTACACAGATGAATAATTTGTGAAGCTCAAGTTTTCTTCTTTTAAGTTTAACAAGTACTTGCTTTTAGACATTTCCAGTTCCAATATACAAGCATCCGGAACACTAGCTGGACCTACTAGGGCTTCTAAATGCCAAACATTTATTTATATAGCTCCTAGTGAGTCAGTTTGGGACAGCAATTGCATTCTTGTAGTTTACAGCCCATAGTTTACCAAGGAGAAAATTCTGTCCATCTCCATTTTATTAATCTCTAGGTGTCTCTCTCTCTCTCTCTCCTCATATGTGAGCATAAACGTGAGTGTATGTAAAATTCGTATTTTTGATATACTGCTTTTTTGTTTCTAAATTGTCCTTACTTGAAATCTAATAATCCATCAAGGTTTCCTGTCAATAAAATGTTTTTAAATCAAGGAGTAGCAGGAGAAGCAGTTATTATGTAACAAGAGATTGGTAGATTGGAAGGAGAATAACATTTCTGAAAAAGTTGTCCAAGGCAAAGTCACCTGACCAAATCTGATTTAAACAGTTCCTGCTGAGTAGCATCAATAGGGAAAACTCCAGAACATCTGGTCTAAATATGTTAAAGAAGAACCTGAAAGCCACTAAAACAGAGTACATCCTCAAGAAAGCTCAAAGCACAATTATAAATAATGACAAGCACACTATACTGTATACTTTTCTGCCTCCCAGCTCTGGGTACTAGGATTTGAACCGGAATCTCTGTCTATGTTGAGTTTGCACATACTCCCCACAAGCTTCATCCACATCCTAAAAAACTTCATGTTAAGTTAAATATCAATTGTAAATGTGGCCAAATTGAACATTCAAGTTTACCGGTGTTATCGGTGAATGTGTGTTCATGGGGTTGTTCTGCTACCCTGTCCAAAGTTGCCGTTGGGATACATTCTAATACCCAAAGAACATGCACTGCAATAAGCAGATCAGTTTACTTAAATATATCTTTAGCAAATATGAGAAAGTGGACCAGCAGTTCATAAAAAATAACAGGTTCTCCTTTTCTCATAGTCAATGTGTACAAATGGCAGCAGGTGTACTCATGCAAAGATTTGCTCCAGGCATTTTACTTAATTTTATTTACTTAAATTTAATTAGCACCTGCTACTTTTTCTAAAATGCTGACATTTGGAAATGAAAGTAAAGAGATCACATGAAACTTAAACTTTTGCAAACTTATTAGACTTGCGTGTTTGGATACTGGTTGGAACAGAATGCAGGGTTGGGCACGGATTCCTCACAACTCCTAAGAACATAAGAAATTTAACAAACAAGAGGAGACAATTCAGTCCATCAAGCCTCTTTGTTTAGCTAATAACTAAGCTGTCCAAATAACTTAAAGATTTTTCTTAAAGATTGTCAAGGTTTCTGTTTCAACTACATATTTTGGTACTCTGTTCCAGACTCCCATAACTCCTTGCATAAAGAAGTGCTTCCTGGCTTTAGTCTTAAATGCACTTTCCCTTAATTTCCATTGATGTCCTTGAGTTCATGATTCACCCTTAAGCCAAAAGAATGTTGCTGAATATATTTTATCAATGCTTTTGAGGATTTTAAATGGCTAGATTATGTTGAATCGGAATCTGGGTTCAGTTTCCAGTCTGGTCATCATCCGGTTGGTCTTTATTGGTGGAAAATGTCTCTGGGTATCTCCCACCACATCCGACAGATGTGCCTTCCAGATTAAGTACTCACTGTAAATTGGCCCAAAATGTCTTTGCAGACTTGATTGTGCTAATTGATGGAATGTCAGCATGTCCAAGGAAGGCTTCTAGACGGCAAACAATGCTGCATGCCTCCCAGCAATCCTAAAGCAGGTTCAGGAAAAGCATGGATCTATTATTAGGCAAATGTTCAAGAACCGTAATTTCTTTAACTGCATAAACTGTATGCCGTATCATGAAAAATGTGACTTTGAGAACATATAGCTGAGGATCAAACTATAAAGTAGTTTATTAAACCATTTAACACTTCTACTGGCCAGTTTGCAACAAAATATGAGAAGTGAGAAAACAGAAATGGCAACAGACTCACAGACTGAGAAAAGCTGCTTGCCAAGCACATTCTGAAGATTATGTTTATCATTGTCATAATCATTGTGGCCTGGTGGTTAAAAAGTCTGCCTTGAAACCATCACTTTTATCAGTTTACTTCTATTACATGGGTTTTCACTAGAAAATAAGACATCTAATACATAGAATTCTAAAGGTTTTGGAGTTGCAAATACTATTGTTGCCCAATTATTTTGGCTCAGTGTGGTCACTAATATTAAAACATGCTCAAAAACATTGATCTTATATAATATGATTACAGTGAATACCACTATATTTTGGATATGTTACAATAAATTTAAATTATGTACACATCTCTTTTATTTCAGATATTTCACAGCAAAACCTGTGTTAAAGGATTAGAGTTCCTCTGCCTTCTCTTTTTCCAGTGATGACCAATATGTACATGCACTTGCTTCAGCGCACATTGAAATTCACATTGTCTTTACTCTTCTTGGCATCGTTCTTATTGGCAATAAGGGCAACTACTTTGACCTTTTCAGTTTTGTGAGGTATTATCATTTTTTTAGGTGGTACAAACTGGGAAGTTTAATACTTTGCTGAAAACATTTTGTGCCCATTACAGCATTGGTTTCTGCCCTTCACCCAAGGCTGCTGGATTAGGCTCTGGCATCCCAAAAACATTAACTAAATTAATCATGTTAGAAAATATCTGGATTGGAACTGCCCACTCATTTCTTTTAACCTTTGAATTTAATTCTTGTGTAGCACAGACGCACGTGTGCCTCAATTATTCTTAGTGATTTGCTGTCAGAAACTGCATACTGGGATGGCCAGACAAAGAGAACCCCAACATAAGATATCAATAATAGATCTAAATAATATTAACCTAACTTTGCCTGGCTACGGGGATACTAAGCCAGACTCTTGGAGCCAGGCCTGGAGGAGGCATTCCCAGGTAAGCACCTAGTGAATACTGTATGTCTTATATACATTAGTCTGGCTAGGCCTGAAGAACCTCTGTTGACCCAGCATTTGGGTTCACAGTTGGGACCCAGATGTACTAAACTTTGAGCAAGAAAATAGGCTCTGTGAAAAGCGCTATACAGTATAAAATAAAGACTGACTAAAACTACAGATTACTAATGTGCTTTTTTTAATCAAACCCTGCGCAGTGCAATCAAATTGTTCTACCCACTGGGTTTCTTAATGCCTAGGAGGAAGATTCAAAGATGCACATTGCATATTACCAATTAACATGAAAAATAAGTGCAGAGTGGCTTGAGTCCAGTTTCTTTGAGCTGTTCTCTGGCAGATTGCTTTTTCTAGCACTTTATATGAGGCTCTGTGTATGCATACTGCATCTATCAAGCATTTTCACTATGTTGCTAGATGTTTACAAAGCATCATATATTGTAGTGTTAAATATCAACACAACATATAATAACCAATGTAAGGACAACTGATAACCATGTAAAACCAACCGGCATAAACTAAAGAACCCAAAAAAAGGAAACGGAGTATGATGAAACCCCGGTTCAAGATGACAGTATATTTATTTCTATGTGTCATATTAAAAGTACGCAGGCAATAAGCTCTGACTTTCTTCAAAAATTACTTTTTTAAAAGTGCACTATATGGTAACAAAAATCAAAGAAATTAAAATGAAATATAATAAAGTTAAGTCAATTATCAATACTGCAAGAAATGGTATTGGATTTGCACTGACTCAGCAAGGACAGCTTTTACTTCAGAAGCAACAATAAAGCCGTACCTTGTACCTATAAAACCTATTACCTGGCATTTCTTAATCTAATCTGTTTAGATGACTTTCACAATACTGTACAGAGAGAGCAGGATCACAAATCAAGGCAACAGAATAAGATTATAAGTTAGGAGATGATTGATGGCAGAAATGGAAAAGTGCTGGTTTGCGCAAGGTTCTTTCAAAACCCATGGTCGATCTACCATCAGGATATTCTGGGTGTGTGCCCAGAGGCCCATGATGGCAAGGGGCTTCTTCAGTGATTCCCTACAAGTCAAACCACCAAGGGACCAAACTCTATGATACGGACAACATGGATGAAGAGACACCAATCCTGGGGGTGATGAAGCGTTCAAGTCTTGAGCCGAAATCAAAAGTGAGAAAACCTACGCTGCATTAAACAACTTGGTGTCCCCCTGCTGTATTTGTAACAGCATGATCAACTCTCAGGACCTCAGTCACCCAGGAGGCCTTGCTCAAGACTATTTCTGTATTTTAAATATGCCACAGTTTGACTGTGTTAAATAGTAGAAACTATTATAGATGGACAGGTTCATTATCTCCGTAAATATAGAATGATAAAATGTCCGTCTGTCTGGCATCGGTGCCCTCGCATGGGAGTAATGTTGTCCAGCATTCACAAGAGGCTCAGAATGTCTGAAGAGCAAAGGCAAGTGGCCAACTTAAGATTGTAAAATGTGTGGCATGTATCTGTATGTCCAGGTGTCACGTCAACCAGCATCTACAACATGACTGGAATGTCCAACAGAGAGGTAACAAAAAGCACATAGAAAGAGGGATGTAAGGGCTAGAATGTCCTATGAAAAAAGGAAACGACACACAAAGAAAGAGGCACATAAGGCACATAAAGTGAAAAAAGGTTTAGAAATGCACAATGAGATTGAAGCAGATGGACTTATTATTGTCTCATAAAGCCCCTTTTAATAAACAGGCATTTCGCCATGCTAGTTATTATATAGTGGGCAGATACCTTTATTCAAGGCAACTTACAATATCAAGATACCACACGGTTAGTCATATACACTTGCTACAATTGGTATGCATATGGATTAAGTGACTTGATCAGTGTCACAGAGTGATTGGTTAGTTAGAATGTGTACAGGCAGCCTTCAAAGTTCAAAGTCAAATGCTTAGCCAGCACACCTCACTGACTGCCTATGACGAGATGGAATGATCCATGTGAAGTTGCAATCCATTATCAGATAATTTTTAAGAGCTATGGGACAAATAAACCACAATAGCAGTTTCAGCATCTTGTTGCATTCCTGGCCTGATGAATTCAGGCTGTGGGACCAGCTCACAATCTGATAGGTATATCAAGTTGTAGATATAATAATAATTAAAACATCACTATGATTTATTGCTGTAACTGGTTATGCAGACATCTTTCTAATTCCTTTAACACACAGATTTACGTAACCTGTGTTTATACATGCATATAAAGTATTCAGCTTGAGGTGGGAATTTTTAGACATTATGAAATCATTTTTAGGCTCTAAGAAAAGGCCTTGCTCAAGTGTAAAGATACAGAAACAAAACTACAAAATTATACAGTGCTGAAGGCCAAACAAAATTAATTTTTTATAACCAGTAAATTGCAGGAAGTAATGGGCACCTAGAAACAGCTTAAGTGCCAGGAACACAGCAATTAAAATAGAAAGGAAACCCACACGTGTTCCCATTTTCACGGCTGGACCACAGACATTTGTGATGATGATGATTGGCTCCCTGTTCCTACAGAGGCTTGATTTTGGTTAAACCAACATTAAAGTTAACCTAAAAGCTATTTTTGTATAATTTGTGAGTGTTTGTCTTTCACTGCATGTTTTGAATTTTTTATTGGTGCTTGTGGATATGAATTTGGGTACAAATAAAGGAACCTATCTTTCAAAGAGTTTGTGCCCCTTGCAAAGAATTGTAAGTGTCAGGTCATTGAATAAAGCTGAAAGAACATACAAATCACAGTAGTCAAGAGAACATGTTTAAATGGACAGCTCCTCCATTCTAACATATCACGAGAAATTATATACCAGTAATTAAAACAAACAATTGAACCATTATGGGAACAAATAAATAGATAAATAAAACATTGAATTTTTACATTACATAAACAAAATATAAAATACAAGTGAAGAAATATCCAAACATTTTACTGCACCACTAAGACAGCATTTCTTCCCAAAACAGAGAGATGACGTCCAACTCAGTCGGGGTAAAGAAACTCACTAGAGAAGACAGCATGACGACATAATATAAACTTTCAAATCTCAGCCAGGCAGGAGAGAGGGGTTTTAGACACTTTTCTTTAGCTGACAAATGAAATGTGCTTTCAAGATCTCTAGAAAACATGCATTCAAAATGGAAGCTAAAAAGCATTTCTTTATATTAACGCTTGCTGGAGCTCAGAACAAATCACCCCTCTCATGTCATGAAGTGTGTATGAGGTCTGTAGCAGATTAGCACAGGTGCAGGTAGTTTTCAGACATTGCGGGTGTGGGAGGGAGTGACGAGCGGATGAGGAGACACACTGGAGGATTGGTCTGATTAGGCATTCATGTGCTGAAGACCGATCAGCTCAGCCATCCCTCACTGGGGCTCAATGCACCTGCACTAACAAAGAGCACAAATAAGGACTGAGTGGGTTTGAGAGAGGAGGGCAGAGCATCGGTGCAGTCGCTGGTGTGAGAGAGATTGAAAGATGGAAGAGGGAGAATCAGCGTGGCTGAACATTGTTTATGTTTTTGTTTTTTTTTTTTGTTTTTTTTTTTTTAAAAGGAGTCAACCAAGTGCTGCAGACACTCTGAAAGAGCTGAGCTGTGGAGCGAGAAAGGTATAAGGGGAGGCCAGTCGAGTAAGTAGTTTGAAGGTGTAGTGGCATCCAGTAGATGAGTAGAATACCCCAGGAACTGCAGCTGTTGTGCTGGTGTAGCTTGGATCCTTTGGCTGGACGAAATACGACAAGCTACATCGTGAGCGGAGCACAGTGCAGCAGCACCTGCTGAATGGCAAGGCGCCCTGGGAGCTGTAGGAAGTCAAAGTTCAAGTCTGTGTGTTTGACCAAGGAATTTGACAGGATGTGTGGTTGAGGACTCCATAAGTCCTGACAAGGACAAGAAGACCTACCTGGGAAGCAAAGAAAAAAAAAAGGTTTTATCTCGCCACCATTGTGGATTTTAACTTATTTATTTGGATGTATTATTGATTAATTTTTATCTCCCACAAACACTTGTTTTTTTATTTATTAATTTGCACTGCACATTTATTTGAAAACTGACTGCCTTTGTTTTTAGAAAACACATTTTGCATATTTGTACCAACCCTTATTCTTTGTCCAAATTTGTCCAACTTCACCTCGGCCTATGACTATCAATGTCCCAGGTTCAAGGAATTATGCCAGTTGCAGGTATCACAACTCATCTGTACGATCCTTTAAGAACCTGCTGGAAGATGTACAGTACCGAGATAACAAAGCAAGCTCAATGGAATGACTGATTTCCCTGTCATTTGTAAATGTGCCTGTTTTGTGCACATAGAACCAAAGTGTTTATACATTTTGCCTGCAAGTATGGTGTCAAGTATCTTGCCTCAGCCCTCCCTGCCATTTAGTTCCTTGTGAGGCAATAGCTACCATGTGGCTGCTGATTTTCCTGACAAATTCTTGTCTTCACCAGAAGACAATTCCTTTTAATTTAATTTAGCTTACCGCCTTTTGCATTTAATTTCAGGAATCAATGTTACCCATTCTTTTCGTAAACTTCTAAATGAATATCTGAAACATCAATAATGGCAGAACCTACCTGAACATTTTTTCCCCTACTAAAGAGCATATTTATGTTAAAATAGTAGGCTTTATTTGACATAGAACCCTTCACAGACCACACCACCACAAGGCACATTACAAACAAAACAGCAATGCAGTCACTGGTATCAATTGTCTAATGGAATACAAATCTGAAGTTCACCCTACTTCATGGGTTCACTGTGTGAACCTCAAAAACACTTTATACCTGTCAGCCCTTCATTTGTATAATGATAGATAGATAGATAGATAGATAGATAGATAGATAGATAGATAGATAGATAGATAGATAGATAGATAGATAGATAGATAGATAGATAGATAGATAGATAGATAGATAGATAGATAGATAGATAGATACTTACTTTATTAATCCCAAAGGGAAATATCTCAGTAAAAAAAAAAAAAAAGTGTTGCTCTTATAACAAAACAAAACGTTATTGAGATGGGTGTATTTATTCCAATATAATGCTCATTTACCTATGAAATTTCCAATGAATGTTTTGACAGGGTGGCCTAAGTATTAATCAGGTTCAACTGAACAGTCAGTCTACACAGTGATCCCTCACATTGAACACACTTTACAGGATGTGTGCATCCAATAGCTTTCCTGTCTGCTCACACATGAAGTTTTTATTTCTTATTTTTTAAATTGTTTAATAAACTAATAAAAAAAAAAAAATAAAAAAAATCAGGAAGCACATTAGCAGAAGCAACTGACAATTATGAAAGAAGCTCCCTGTCTGTCATAGTCACACATTTTACAGGAGATTGTGGGCATCTGACTGAAGAGATTGACCTTGTACTCTAGGGTAGCTTGCTATACATTTAATAAAATTCGTTCATGTCTGATATGAGGGTAATAAAGTCGATATAGCTATATATATGCTATCAATTAACCTTAACCTAAAACCAAACTTTTACCACTTTTTAAGTGGTGGCACAAGCTGTCAAATGTAAAGTGCATAAGGTTAGGGCTGTACTTGTCCTTATCCAATCTATAAATACGAAATCTCTGCAGCATACAAAGTTTATCTTTGTGCTTTTTTTCTCACATGTATTTTTGATTTTGATGTTGTTCTTTCGCTGCGGTGGGTTGGCACCCTGCCCAGGATTGTTTCCTGCCTTGTGCCCTGTGTTGGCTGGGATTGGCTCCAGCAGACCCCCGTGACCCTGTGTTCGGATTCAGCGGGTTGGGAAATGGATGGATGGATGGATGGATGGATGTTGTTCTTTCGACCACAATTATTGTTGTTCGTCTTGGGCTTCAGTTTACATCTATTTACCAGTTTGCTGACAGAACATTATTAAGGAAAGTTAACAGCATTTATTGTTTTTTTAATGTATAGTACATATGTAATTAACAAGTTTAAGTATTAGGTGGGTGAGGTGGTGGTTAGAGATACACACACACACGCACGCACACACACACACACACACACACACACACACACACACACACACACACACACACACACACACACACAGAGTCAAGAGGATATTCTTCTTAATATTTTATTATTGCAGTCATATGATTTCTTTTGCAATAGTACAAGTCCTAACTTCCTGTTCTTTTATTCAGTTAACATGGTTGCAACCCTTGATTGCAGACTGTTAAAAACCTTTTTTAAAGAGTATATACATTTTTTAAATATATGAATGTGTAATTATTTCTACTCTCTATGCCTTTACAGTGTTAGGGGAAGCTTTATATTTTTCTCTGTCATGTCAGGGTTTAGCCCATCACAGACTTCACCACAGCCCCTTTGGTCAGGTTCTTAGTTCTTTCACAACAACCGTAATGGTCTGAGGTATTACAGAATTTGTAATTATGAACAACAGTTATTACTTACATTTACATAAACAGATTGTGTATAATATAATCCTACAAAAGTACTGAAATTGAGAATATGGATGTGTTGAGGAGAGGACAACAGTCACTTTAAGGCTGCAGGCACTATATTAAAAGCAATTTTTGCTTAGACAAACTGTAATGAACTATATTTAACCTTTGGGACTTCACTCAGAGCTGTTCCATATACAGCACTGCTGTGAGGCACTGTGAGATTATATATTCTATATTGTTTCAATTATTTGTGTTTTGTTTATATTTTACTTTTTATGTTATCTAAGTGTTTGTCCATAACTCAAATAATATTTGTAAATAACCTTCTATGATAATCTTCACATCAAATTAAATTACAATCACTGTCCAAAACACTTTAACTTGAATGATTATTAATACAACATTACAAGCAAGAACAACTATTAGAAATGCACATGATGATGCAATGAGTGTAGCCAACACATTTTTTGTTAATTTTTCTCAAAGGCAATAGTGCAATATAACAGGGCCATTTGACTGATTATAAATCAATACTTGTAACTAAAATGTGATTTAATTTAATTGTAAGTTATTAATTTACTATAATTCACTATTTACACATGACAAAATGGAAAACAATAACACTCTTGCATGGGCAGAGATTAATATTAAAAAATTATGAATGACCATCCACTGCCACATGACATTTCTTCAGCAACAGCAGATATGCCTACAAGAACAGAAAGTACATATTTAAGCCATGATTCATGTAGAAGCCATTAGACACAAGTTCCCTACGGTAAGATGCAGAAAGGTATGTTGAAGAGCTCTGAGTAACAATATGAGAGAGCTTCAAATTGGTAAGGACAGTGTTACACAGGAATCCGAGGAATTCTTTTGTTCCAAGTCCCCTATGCATCAGTACAAGCAACAAAGGGCACGGTCAATTTCCCTACCAGCTCCTCAAGCCAGTGTAGCAGACCTGTTAGGCTCAAAACCTTATGGACAATTAACTGGATTCTATAGATCATATTTTTGGCCACAGCCAGCTCCAGTGCAGCCAAAGCTACAACCAGCTCTTGAGCAACCTGTACCATCTCCACTGCAGCCATAGTACCATCCAGCTCCTTTGCAGTCTGTGCCACCTCCAGCATAGTCACAATTCAAGCCACTGTTGTATGATTCCATTTCATCACTACCAAAGGCAGGAGCCTCTTCCACAGCTCTACATATCCACACTGATTCTAGTGTGTCTGAATTAAGAGATAAGGCCATTGCATCATCTTATGTGTTCTAGGCCCTTACTGTCATATAATTGAGAACTATAAAGTATCAGGTACTGCTGGATCATCTAGAGCCACGGGCTGCTTTCCTGGTAGCTAAAATATATGTGAATAGCTCATTCCTATACACTAGCAGACTTTGGCGCAGAGGTATGATCAACCAATGTGAATTGAACTCAGTTTTAATTATTCCACTCCTCCGGCCAGGTAGTGCTCAGGGATTTGAGGACTTTGCAGTTGCCATCAACACTTTGCTGAGCATGCTTAACAATATGTTTGCTGAGCATGCTTAACAATATGGATAGTCCCTCTAGATCTGAACTACAGTGTGGGTCTCATATAGATACATTGCTTGCTAAACTGCCTTGTTAACTGTAAAGACATTTGTTGAATACTGCCTCAATAAACACATTATCATAAGTGACAGAACTTACACACTACCAGATTTTGACTGAAAAGCTCAAGCCATACAGATATCCAGGCATGCATCAGAGGCAGTCAAGGAGGAACTCTACCGATTAGAGCAGAAGCCCTCCCAAGTTTACAAAGATCATCAAGACAGCAACAGTTCTCACAGGAAGTGAGCAGCACATGCCTTCTGCTTCAATATATGGCACATCATTAACAGACACCAAAGTAACAGATACATCTAAGAAACAGGACTACTGCAAGCCATTCTGCCCATGTTGCAAAAATTGTAAACTCTACCTCAGTGCCTTTATAACATTCAGCAAACTGAGCCCCACAGACATGGAGAAGTGGATTAAGGAACAGGATCTGTGTTGGAGGTGCAACCAAGGTCACAAGCAGGATAGTTGTTCACTTAAGAAACCCTGTTCGATATGTGGAGGCCAGCATTTACCTGTACTTCATGAAATTGCTCCTGCTGCAGAGAACCAGAGCAACGAAACTGTAAGCATGCCTTCACCTCTGTTTTATGTCGATGAAGTTAGCCACTCAGAAATGGTGATGATAAAGATAGTTTCCGTATGGCTATAGAATGGATCAAGAACATTAGACACACATGCTATCCCCACCCCCCACCCACCCACGGCAGCCCCTTAGCAGTGCAGACACCATTAGGCTGAGCAGTCCAAGGGCCCACAACCTTTTTGTAGCACCCTACAAATGAAAGTTCTTGTCTCTACCACGAATTTCTCTATCCCCCTCAAGAACTGTGCCCTCATGTTGACAGACTTTGGCAGCTTGACATACTGCCACACAGAAATGAGAAGGAGATAACCTGCTCAAAGCAGGACAAAGCTGCACTTGACACTCTGGAGAAGAAAAACCCTCCTATTGTAATCAAAAGTGTGAGTTGCTATGCAGTACCACTCCTGTGGAAGCAGGATGCTGTCATCTTTCAGGCACCACCTTTTTCTGTCACAGCTCTTTTTAGAGACCCTCACAAGCTCACTCTTTTCTCCTTGGCTGCAAAGGATTGACACACTATCCACCACATTTCCTACTTGCCTTACCCCCAGTGATGCTGCAGTAATCACTGGCTCCCAGTGATCCTAAACTGGGCGGATTAAATTTATCCCTCACCACATGCAGGATTAAATGTATATGAATACAACATATGCTCATTTATTTTGAGTTAACTACTTGGTGTGCACATGCTGAACTCTCTCCTCAATACCCAAATGCTAGACAACTGGCTCACGAGCTTGCATAATATTGCACCAACAGCAGCAAGCACTTTTTTTTTGCAAAATAACACAATGATTTTTTCCCCACATATCACTACTTAAGTTCTTACATGCCTATCAGCGCGTATCCCTGGGAATTGTCAGGTTGTTACCTGCTTCATAGAGTCCAGACCTGTCCTCTCGACTCCCTTTGCTGCAGAACAGGGTCCACCGAAGGTGTGCTCACAACGCTGATGACACCTGCTCTTTAGGACTGTGACCACCAGGATTTAAAGCATGAAAGTCATAGAAGACAATCTGGAAACACAACAGTCACTTCACAACACGACAACGCCTCACAGTCTGCAAAATGGACGTGATGGCAATCATATTTTCCCTGCAAAATGCTTCTTTGAAAACACCCAAAAAAACCTAAAAAATCCATTAAAAAAGCCATTAAAAAGATTGAAAAACAAACGCTGGACATATGCAACATTGAAATTTAAGTGGGCTCTAACGTGGATATGCCACTAAATGCATATGGCCCCTCTCTTTTTAACTTAAAACCTATATAAACATATCCTCAGCTTTCCCTGCTGCAAAAATTCCTATACCAAATGCTCCTATGACATTTATATGCAGCTCTTTATTTTTCACAATGGTACAGAAATAAAAAAGAGCTTAATATAAAACATGCAATTTGCAAGCACTGCTATATTAAAATAAAATACTCCACCAGAATGGGTCTGTTTCTCTTAACAGCAGTAGATAGTAGCACTTGAAGTCTGATTTATCGTGACCTTAAAATTCACAAACCAATTTAATCAAAGACAAAACAAGCAAGAATCTTCACCGGTGGCTGTTTGTCACATGAAACTCCCATGGAAACTGTGTTAGCTCCCTGCCTGAATGGCCAAAGTTAAGTTCTGCAAGAACTGTGCCGAAGCTCAGCTAGCAAAAGTGCAAATATAGGGTAATGTCTTTTAAATAAAGAAAAAAATTTTTACTTACTATTAATTACCGTGGAACCTTTATAAGTATTTATGAACTTTACAGTGTTAATAATGTTTTTCCGGTGCATGAACATTTAAGAAGGTATTGAGCCAAAAGAAAAGGAATAGTTTACATGACAATGTACATGTATGTAACTCCAAAAATTTTAAATGCACATCTGTAAATATTCAAACAATATTTAATATATTAAATATTCAAATATCACTGGTTGACAAACCTTCTTCAAATATAAAAAGCTCATGCCACAAAGACTCACCCACTGCAAAGGGCACATTTTATACCAATGTACAGTATGTTAGCATGTTATGTACTGTAACCTAATAACCCCAGTATTAATCTGAAGATTGCTGAGATTTTGTGATCACACAATCTTCACTTAACACCTATTGTTAACATTCCTTGATTTCGTTAATAGTAACCACTCAGAATACACCCTCTTCCTCCTTTCTTGAAGCAGACTGCCAATACACTACAAATCCATTTTGAGTATTAAACCCAGGCCTTAGTTTGTTTAGGTGTAACTGATTGGCATTTTTCCTGTTCGCTTTAATTTCAACTTTAATTTCAGTTCAAAAAATAAATTAAAACTGCTAGTTACCCCAGAATCGGACTAAAATGCTCAATAAATTGTAAAACATAAAACAATTATATTATTGTACCAGTAACGGCGCACTGCGCGTTATACACTTGACTTGTGCATTCCTTGTTTTCATACTCTTTCTCTGTATGTTTAGCATTCGTTTGCTCAGAGGTTGATGCGCTTGCTGCTTCCTGAGCAGCTCTTCTTTTCTCCACCCTAGTGGCCTGCTTCTTCTCTTCTTTTGTCAGTATCTTTTCGCGTTAAAACTGATTAAGTCAGTGTTTGTGTTGCAATTACTTTGTACGTTTTCTTTAATTTTTCACTTAACCTGGCACTTAAGTTTTCAATCTGCCTCAAGAATTATTTAAGAAATTAAGAGGTAGGGGAAGGTGGTGGGGATGAGAACGGCGCCCATACGATTTGCAAGCTACAGGTAATTTAAAATCCTGGACAGACAAACGAATAGCCACGGTAGCGTACTATATATAAAGATAGGGGTGACATGGTATTGTGAAGTCTCTGGTAAATCCCAACTTTAATTTATGCGATCAGTGATCATATTTGCAAAGACGGAACAATGCAAATAACAAATGTTTAAATTTTGAACAGAAGGGTCAAAATCCCACTTGACTGACCCTGCACATGTCAGGTTACAGCCATGTTCAGCAGAACTGAAGCTTGAGACAGCGCATGCAATGTGCCGCAAAGCGTTCGTTCTCCTCCTTTCGACCTAATAGATTGTGTTTGGATTGTGCAAGTAATAGCACATGTATTTATAAACATATCGTTTCCTGTTTCATGAAAAAACCTGTGCAAATACAAAAAATATTTCAATCAAGAATCTTACTGTTTAGTGTGCTTGTTAAGCTTTCTATTATTCTTATAATTAATAGTGATAGTAGAATTTGCAGTAGATAACTTTTTGAGGATTTGAACAAGTGTTTATTTAGTGTTTTTGTATCAGAGGTATTTCATGACTATCATCTAAAAATAAAGCGACTGTTATCTGTAGGTTTCAGATTTGGCTTAATAGTTATTGCAAGATCTGGGTAGAACGGAGTAGCGGGGTTATGATACGAGTTGTTCGTGTATACAAATCTGACAGGCAGTTCCAATAATATCGCCGCGTCTCTTGCAATCTATTTGCTTCTGCCAGATTTACAAGCAGAAATGCCGCCAGTCCTGTTTAGTTAATTGTCAGAACTTCATGCGGGCGCAGCTTCATAATTCTCCAGTACTTCATCCTCTAATCTAACATACGCAAGGTGCCCGCTAATCGTGGCGTACAATCGAGTCTCTTACCTGGCGAACACATTCGCTAACGGAAAAATAGTTTATATAGCCCAGTCTCATTTTACACGGGCTTAAATCGAAAGCTAGTCTCAAAACTCTGTAACATAAAAAAATACAAAGTTACCAAGCTCGGCAATTTGTCTTCCAGTGCCTCGATCGTTAAAGCAACGTCTCCCCTCAGGACATGGCTATCAAAATCCACGTGGAAGTACAGGTTCAGGTGTCTAGTGACACAACTGGAGAAAGACGAAAAGGAGCAAGGGTCCACCACCGCTGCCATGGTTCTGCTTCTAGTAAGATGATAAGACGAGCACCAGAATGAGCCTCCGTACTTCTCTGAGGCGTCACACTACAAGCCCGGCATCGTGCTTTTAACTGTGCGTCCTCGCCGCCGCGAAAGAACGTCACCAGAATCCGCGCGCGTCCTCCACGGGCGCGCGACAGCCTCACGAGAGCGAGGAAAGCTGGAAGGAGCGCTGTTTGTATTGAGTGAATTATATTGAACTTTCTCGTACAGGGCAAAGTAGTGGATAAATTTAGATATAAGTGAAACCAGTGAACGTGATACGGTGGCGGATGTCTGCTCAAAGAGAGCCGATGAAAAAGGTTCAAGGTCCGTGTACTTTGTCGCGCGCAAAGCCGTCTGTGCAGGGTGGAGGGCGTGTTGCCAGTTGTGTTCTTGGTTGCACAGGTTAGCTTTAAAGGTTCTTCCCTGTGAGTCCTTCGCCAGGGGACAAGATGCTACTCTCGCAAGGGGTGATGGCGTCATTCATTTCACTTTATTTGTCTTGAACATCACTTTGAAGGGTTTTGTTTAATTTCTTCTTTGGGAAACAGCGTGCTTAATCCCACAATACCGATGGTTGGTGATAGCAGCTACAACATTTAAATTTCAAAAGAATGCAGTCTTAACACACCAACTGTGGAACGCTTACCAGCAAAAGAATATGAATTTTCAACATTTAGCATGTTAAATGTATTTTAGAAGAAGGTACAACTGTCACCTGCCAGTATTTTACCAGCAAAATAAACATTTCACGGATTTTAGGATGCGTTTCCAGTCTACATTCTAGGTTCCTTCTGCTCTTCTAAGCGCTTGCATGTCATGTACAGGTGCTGGTCATAAAATTAGAATATCATGACAAAGTTGATTTATTTCAGTAATTCCATTCAAAAAGTGAAACTTGTATATTAGATTCATTCATTACACACAGACTGATGTATTTCAAATTTTTATTTCTTTTAATTTTGATGATTATAACTGACAACTAATGAAAGTCCCAAATTCAGTATCTCGGAAAATTAGAATATTGTGAAAAGTTTCAATATTGAAGACACCTGGTGCCACACTCTAATCAGCTAATTAACTCAAAACACCTGCAAAAGCCTTTAAATGTTCTCTCAGTCTAGTCCTGTAGGCTACACAATCATGGGGAAGACTGCTGACTTGACAGTTGTCCAAAAGACGACCATTGACACCTTGCACAAGGAGGGCAAGACACAAAAGGTCATTGCTAAAGAGGCTGGCTGTTCACAGAGCTCTGTGTCCAAGCACATTAATAGAGAGGCGAAGGGAAGGACAAGATGTGGTAGAAAAAAGTGTACAAGCAATAGGGATAACCGCACCCTGGAGAGGATTGTGAAACAAAACCCATTCAAAAATGTGGGGGAGATTCACAAAGAGTGGACTGCAGCTGGAGTCAGTGCTTCAAGAACCACCACGCACAGACATGGGTTTCAGCTGTCGCATTCCTTGTGTCAAGCCAATCTTGAACAAGAGACAGCATCAGAAGCGTCTCGCCTGGGCTAAAGACAAAAAGGACTGGACTGCTGCTGAGTGGTCCACAGTTATGTTCTCTGATGAAAGTAAATTTTGCATTTCCTTTGGAAATCAAGGTCCCAGGGTCTGGAGGAAGAGAGGAGAGGCACAGAATCCACGTTGCGTGAGGTCCAGTGTAAAGTTTCCACAGTCAGTGATGGTTTGGGGTGCCATGTCATCTGCTGGTGTTGGTCCATTGTGTTTTCTGAGGTCCAAGGTCAACGCAGGCATCTACCAGGAAGTTTTCAAGCACTTCATGCTTCCTGCTGCTGACGAACTTTATGGAGATGCAGATTTCATTTCCAACAGGACCTGGCACCTGCACACAGTGCCAAAGCTACCAGTACCTGGTTTAAGGACCATGGTATCCCTGTTCTTGATTGGCCAGCAAACTCGCCTGACCTTAACCCCATAGAAAATCTATGGAGTATTGTGAAGAGGAAGACGCAATACGCCAGACCCAACAATTCAGAAGAGCTGAAGGCCACTATCAGAGCAACATGGGCTCTCATAACACCTGAGCAGTGCCACAGACTGATCGACTCCATGCCACGCCGCATTGCTGCAGTAATCCAGGCCAAAGGAGCCCCAACTAAATATTGAGTGCTGTACATGCTCATACTTTTCATGTTCATACCTTTCAGTTGGCCAACATTTCTAAAAATCCTTTTTTTGCATTGGTCTTAATTGATATTCTAATTTTCCGAGATACTGAATTTGGGACTTTCATTAGTTGTCAGTTATAATCATCAACATTAAAAGAAATAAACATTTGAAATACATCAGTCTGTGTGTAATGAATGAATCTAATATACAAGTTTCACTTTTTGAATGGAATTACTGAAATAAATCAACTTTGTCATGATATTCTAATTTTATGACCAGCACCTGTAGTTCTACTTCTGTCCCTGGAGGAGGATCTCCACACAATGAATGAGACTGTTATTGAGGTTTTTATTGGGGTTGTTATTCTGTATACTTCATGAGCCTTGCCCCACCATTTCATTTGCTCCTTCATTCCAATTTTGTCTCTTAATCCGAGAAGCAGTGTGCCTTTTAAGTTTTCTGTCATTATGTTCTCTCACTCCTCTATTTCCTGGCTAGAAACACACATACAAACAGTAAAGAAGGCATTAAAATGGGAGGTGTGTTAGCACAGCATTAGCATTGTCACCTCACAGGATTTTGCCCCTGGTTTGATTCCCGACTCTTTTGTTTTATGTGATAGATAGATAGATAGATAGATAGATAGATAGATAGATAGATAGATAGATAGATAGATAGATAGATAGATAGATACTTTATTAATCCCAAGGGGAAATTCACATACTCCAGCAGCACCTTACTGATACAAAAAAAAATATGAAATTAAAGATTGATAATAATGCAGGTAAAAACAGACAATATCTTTGTATACAGTAATCCCTCACTATATCGCGCTTCGCCTTTCGCGGCTTCACTCCATCGCGGATTTTATATGTAAGCATATTTAAATATATATCGCAGATTTTTCGCTGCTTCGCGGGTTTCTGCGGACAATGGGTCTTTTAATTTCTGGTACGTGCTTCCTCAGTTGGTTTGCCCAGTTGATTTCATACAAGGGACGCTATTGGCAGATGGCTGAGAAGCTACCCAGCTTACTTTTCTCTTTCTCTTGCGCTGACTTTCTCTGATCCTGACGTAGGGGGATTGAGCAGGGGGGCTGTTCGCACACCTAGATGATACGGACGCTCGTCTAAAAATGCTGAAAGATTATCTTCACATTGCTATCTTTTGTGCAGCTGCTTCCTGAAACGACATGCTGCATGGTGCTTCGCATACTTAAAAGCTCGAAGGGCACGTATTGATTTTTGATTGAAAAACAAACTCTGTCTCTCTCTATCTCTCTCTTTGCCTGCTCCTGACGGAGGGGGTGTGAGCTGCCGCCTTCAACAGCTTTGTGCCGCGGTGCTTCGCATACTTAAAAGAAAAACAGCACTATTGATTTGTTTGCTTTCCTCTGTCTCTCTGACAGCCTGTGCTCCTGACACGCACTCCTTTGAAGAGGAAGATATGTTTGCATTCTTTTAATTGTGAGACAGAACTGTCATCTCTGTCTTGTCATGGAGCACAGTTTAAACTTTTGAAAAAGAGACAAATGTTTGTTTGCAGTGTTTGAATAACGTTCCTGTCTCTCTACAACCTCCTGTGTTTCTGCGCAAATCTGTGACCCAAGCATGACAATATAAAAATAACCATATAAACATATGGTTTCTACTTCGCGGATTTTCTTATTTCGCGGGTGGCTCTGGAACGCAACCCCCGCGATGGAGGAGGGATTACTGTATTACTCTTCCTTCTCTTTTAGAGTTATTCCATTAAAGATACTTCATTTTGCAATAACCTATGTGCAAGCCCTATATGAAAAAAACTAACAAATAAGATTTCATATACTAGGGAAATGAATTTTGGTAAATATCCTAGTTGTATGATAGAATGTACTAAAGTCATTTTCCAAAACGCCTGATCTCAATAATCAGAGCTACTAAGACAACCAGTATACTTGTTAACAAAAAGTCAATATGCTGGATCCAACGTAGTTTTAGTGGTAAATGAGATGCCTCTATGCTGGTACCTCAAGGATTGGTTAGATACCTTTAAGTAAATATATTTTGAAGACATTTGTATGAAGGATATTTCAGCCTTTGTAGCTGACAGATTTTAGGTAAAATGCCTAAGCCGGAAAGTCTTGTCAACTGAAAGGCAAAGCAGAATTAAGAGTACTTTACATATTTAAAAAGTGAAGCAGGGCCTTAGAATGTTTGGTTTAACCAGCCTGTCTGCAGCTTCAAGCAGCTTTTGATTCCATGGGAATTGACCTTCACTTGTGTCATAATGGTTTAGTAATAGTCCTGAGTTTTGAGAAACTGTAAAAATGCTAGCCACTCGGCTAGCAGAAAGAAAGCCAGTGGTGTGTACTTAATTTGGGATGGCGATGAGAGCAGTGATTGCATTTGATTAGACTCTTTTTAAAATGAGTTCGCATTTCAGTTGCCACTTGTAAAAATGAAGCTTTCAGTTCAGTTCCTTCAACAAATTTAAATGGAGCTTGGTATCTACTGCTGTTTAGCTGCTGGAAAGTCTCTAAGGAGCTCTCTTTCTAGCAAGAAATCTTTTTTCTTTTTCAGTTAAGGATATTGTCACACATGCATGCCTGTGGATCACACTCTGGGCTCATCTGAAGTAGGTACTACAACCCTGGGTCGAGAGGGGGCTCTTGCACTAACCTTCTCTTCTTCTTTTCCTTTCGCGGCATCGAGAAGATGCCAGGTGAAGGTAACTGACTTCGCCACTTTCTGTCTCTCTCCTTTAAAGCCTGCTGCTGCTGGAAGGAGGCGGTCAGTTCTGAACCAACTGCACCATAGAGCGGAGCTCCCTAGAGCCTAACAAAATTTACCAGAGAAACAGCTTACTTTGGCTTGTTATTTGATTCTCTTACTTATAGTGGCGCGCATACTAGTCTCTTTTGTTTCATTTTTGTGACTATATTGATTGGGGACGACCAGGTTAGTGCCCTAACATCTTCCTGTTGGACCTTGCAATGTCTTCTTCGACCACAATATATAATCTGTACCTAAGGACATGGGCAATCTGGGACTGAATGAAAACTGCATGAACTCACACAACTTACAGTATATAATTCTTTGTAATTGTTATATTTTCTGCTTTTAACCGTTATGCAAAAAAATATGATTTTTAAACTACAAACTTAAGTCAATATCTCTGTCCAATTGCTACTAGCATTGCCGATTCCTGCACTGTCCATTCCTTGTCTAGCAGTTTTGCTCTAATGGCACAGAAGAACGTTTTTGTGAAGCTCACTATTGGCGGTAAACTGAGCTCAGGTAAAAGAGTGAATGTAAAAGACAGTCCAGAAAGCAAGGCAGCCTGCCATTAGAGGTCCTTAGGTTTGAATATGCAAGGTCCAATATGGACAGTGAGACAGGTAAGAGGTGACAGGTAACTCTTGTATAGCTGAGTTTGACATTTCTTCCTTTCCTTAAAAGAAATCCTAAGAGGTTAGTTGGTACTTTTTTGATGTTAGGTACATCTAATGGCACAATAAAATTTTTTTTTTTTTTTGGCAAAATTAATTCTGCCGTGATGCAACCCAACTTAAATAATAAATATGTATTTTTCCAAGCCAGATGTCTTTTTTGGGTCATGAAAGAGCCAGAACTGATATTGATATGTGAATTTTGAATTACGGTAATCCCTCGCTATTTCGCGGTTCACTTTTCGCGGATTCACGACTTCGCGGATTTTATAAGTAAGCATATCTAAATATATAACGCGGATTTTTCGCTGCTTCACGAGTTTCTCCGGACATTTTTACTTCTGGTATTTGCTTCCTCAGTTGGTTTGCCCAGTTGATTTCATACAAGAGATGCTATTGGCGGATGGCTGAGAAGCTACCCAATCAGAGCACGCAGTTAAGTTCCTGTGTGCTGCTGATTGGCTCAGCGACGGAGTGCTGCATTAACCAGGAAGTCTCATCTCACTCATTCAGCATTAATGTGCTCTTGCTACTGCATTCAGGGGATTATCACCTTCATCGTCATCATTTTTACTGCGCAGCATATTCATCACCATCATCACATCATATATAGCTACGTGTACTTCGCTATACAGTAAGTGTAAACTTATCTACCGATTTCATATTGCTTAGCAGTTGTCCCTGTTATTAATAGAGTAAAGGGTGGATTGTAAACAATACAGGGAGGGTTTAAAAACGTCCAAATACACGTTAAATAATTAAATAAATATGGTGTCCCTACTTCGCGGAAATTCAGTTATCGCGGTCGGCCTTGGAACCTATCTCCCGCGATAAGTGAGGGATTACTGTATTTAAATTGAAGATTGCAGACCCTTTCCCTAACATGGCCCTTTTATCCTTGATGTAAACTAAAATGTTCAGTCTTATGTTACTATTTAATAACACAAAAGTTTCATGGTTTTGTTCTTGTTTAGACCTCTTTTGCTTCCT
The DNA here is from genome assembly GCF_900747795.2 of Erpetoichthys calabaricus. Classification (NCBI taxonomy): domain Eukaryota; kingdom Metazoa; phylum Chordata; class Cladistia; order Polypteriformes; family Polypteridae; genus Erpetoichthys; species Erpetoichthys calabaricus. The sequence continues at coordinate 245,513,077 of NC_041394.2, forward strand.
TTGCTCTAGCTTGCACGCATATGGAATCCTGGCCCATTTGGCTGTCCCCATCTATACTTCCTCCTGCGGATGTTTTGGACAATCGCATTCTTGAAACAAAGTCATTAAAGGCTCTCATTTATCTTTGCTGGCACAAAACCTTCACAACTACTTAATCTTCAATGACAATGTAAGAGGGATTGCAGATGAGGGTAAAAACCAGGCAACAGCACTCAACAACTTGGCAAATGCAATGTTTTTGCTTTACCTACTGTTTTGGTTTTTTTTTGGACAATTTTTTAAAAATATTTTTAATAACAACTACTGCCATTTAAACATGACCTTTTGTCTTTTAAGTTTTATTATGTGGATATTACTGCATATAAACCATTTCATAATTTGTTCACCAAGTTACAGAAAAATAGTGTCACAATTAAGAACAGATCATTCAGTCAAATAGACTTTTTCCTATACTTCATATGCATTCATATTCACAGTTGGGTCACTTGTGTCCATCAAAAGAGGAAAAAGAAAAAGGTTATGTTAGGTTTTGTCTCATTTTATTTCTGATTTCTTTTCTAATTTTCTGATTTTGTTTTTCTTTTTTTTTCTTCTAGTTTGACTATACTGTGGTAGGTTGGCACCCTGCCTGGGACTGGTTCCTGCCTTGTGCCCTGTGTTGGCTGGGATTGGCTCCAGCAGACCCCCGTGACTCTGTGTTCGGATTCAGCGGGTTGGAAAATGGATGGATGGATGGATGGATAGTTTGACTATAAAGTCATTTGTTGTATATGCTTGGCTTAATTATATGCATTGTTATTTTCTTCAAATAACATAAATAAAAATGTAAAAAAACATGAAGAATGAAACAAAAGCATGGGGAAGTCAAAGGTTAGTGAAACAGTAAGCAAGTTTACAGTTATAGAACGTGATCCACATAGTTTTAGGAATAATGGCAAATGACAATGTTAACAAGGGGCTACCATAAACAATTATTTTTAATTTGTTTTCTACTGAATAACTTTATCTGGTGATTCAAAATAACCATTGTGTGTGTGTGGGTGTGTGTGTGGGTGTGTGTGTGAGTGAGATCTCTAATTGACCAGTTTTTGCTTTGTGCCCAATGTTGCCCCCACTATAACCCTAAATTGGATTATGCAGGTGTAGGGATGTAGTGTGTCAATGTGTGTTAAATTTAAATGGTGCATTACATCTCATTTTCATTGTAAAGTAGTAAATAGGTAAGTTTATTCTTCCATATTAGCAAAATGAGATGGAGAGTGAAAATGTATTGAAAGTTATTGTACTGATTTGCACGTAGTTCAGTTGTGTTCCTTCCGCCATTTCTCCCTATAAGACTATTAGAGGGTAAAGATCTATGATAACCCCTTAAAGGTATTTGATAAATAGGAAAAATAGTATTCTGGTAGTGTGTGAGTCAAACCAGGACATATGGCCTAGGGAAGTGGGCACTTTCTTGGCATCTCTCACATGTTAGGGTCTAATCTTAGGAAGATTCTTTTAGTTTAGATGGGTACTCAGTTTACACTTTTGAAATGAATTAGCCCATGCTGGGCACGGATAGAAAGAAAATGTATTCTGTCTAGGACTGGCTTCTATTAATAACATAATGTTCTCAAAACAACTCAACCCAATTCAGAGTAGCAGGGAGATGAAGACAATCTGGGCAGAAACTGAGTATTGAGATGGTGCCAAGCCATAGGAGGAGACCACCCATGCACACTCCCACAATCACAATCACATTGAGGCAATTAAGCACGTATGTCTTTTTGGCTTCTGTTATTCGTATTAATATCTAATTATGAGATTCTATGCCCCAACATTGTTTTCAGTTGCAGAAGAGTGTGTTTTTAAGAGTCACCACTGTAGGTGTGACATAATTCCTTTATCTGTGGTAAAATTTTGTAATAAAGCATCTGTGCTAAATAAAGGGAAATGGGTGAGAAATTGATTCATATGACTCTTTAAAACGTCAGTAAAGAAAAAGGTTATACACACATCCACTTGGGGACAAATAAAGTATAAACTATCTATCTTGAGTCCACATACTAGATGTTTGTGACACTTATTGAATACAGAATATTTTAATAAAGAAGGAAACAATAGTAAGTTTGTAAAGATGGAATTGACAATAGCCATGCTTATGTAAAGTTTTTCTCTGCATGGATATCCATTTCTTACCAAGTTTTGCTTGACAATATTTCTTACTGAATTTGTATTAGTTCATCGATAGGGATATACAAAGTAGTGCATGAAGAGGAGAGTGAGTGCTGGGTTTCTTTTCTGTAGTTTGTTATGCTAGTACTGCTTTACAGCTATTTGATTCATGCCAGAGTTCAAATGTTCATCATCTGATAGTAATAACTGAAAATTAGGCAAGAGCTTCCTCCACAAGACCTAAATAAATAGAGATAAAGCGACTTCCAGCTTCTAATATATAGATGTGAGTATACATGCAAGAAGTACAAGAGTTGTGATAAGTTATTTATCATTTTATTCATTCTTTTAACTAAATATAAGTAACTATTTCTACAGCATGTGGTGGCTTGTTCTTAAATAATTTAATTGATTTGATCCTTTAAATGCTAGAATCCCATGGTGATGATATTTACAGTTGACAGATGGTCAGCTTATCCAATCTTATCTCATTACTCTCTCCTAGTCATTCTTTCTGCAGATAAATTTAGTTTCCTTGTAAAAGTTCAATTTTATGGATTTCTTATTGTTGATCTTAGTCTCAGATGCCGCTCTCTCCATTTGAATGCATTATTAGCAAACTCTTTGCTCTCACATTTTTCTGCCTTCCTTACTGTATTATGTATTAGTACATTTTTTTCTTTGTTTAGCATCATTTTCTTTAGCTGGCTGGCATGGTGGTATAGTGATTACAATGGTGAAAATCCCCACTCTTAATCACTCTGTCTCTCTTGAGAAGTCCACACAACTCTTTCTTTCTGAGACATCTGGTTATTGCTACATATTTTAGTTGCAGTTTTTTCCATACCATCTTGAGGCCTTCTGCCTCAAAAGTCTCTTCCCTGTTCATTTTTCCTCTTTGTTTCCTATGAATATGTCCAATTTGTTACCTACAGTAATTCCTTTCTTTTGTCTCTATACATTTGTATTCTCAGGCCCTTTTGTATTGTTACAATATTATTTGCACATACACTCAATCTGTCTTTCTGTGTGTCTTTTTATGTGTTCTACAGTCAGCAATAACCCTAGAAAGTCCTGCATGTTTTTCTCTCAGAGCTCCCACTTGCTGCCAGGATATACACTGCATCAATGAGTCCCAGAATGCATTTAAAGAGCAAGGCAGTCCTGGTGCCCTTTACCACCACTGTTCCTCATTAGAAGACACAGGGCTGAACTTTCAATACAAAGGCATCCTGTGCTACCACCTGGCAGTTTAAGATAATTCATCCAGTCCTTTACCTCTCTCCATAATATATCTCTCTGGTAGGAAGGCCATGAATTGCCAAAAAGGTGAGAGTTGTGCACCATCTAGTGTCCCAGAGTAATTTTATAAGTTCCCACCCAGGATGCAAATCCCTCTTATTTGTGCTTCTGCAGCAGTCTGCTGTCTTCATGGGCACTGCACACCCCTCACCTCTACTCCTTAAAACTGTTAGTATTCTTAAAGTGTTAAAGTAGCCCTTTAAAGTATGTATAAAAACACACACACATATCTATCTATCTATCTATCTATCTATCTATCTATCTATCTATCTATCTATCTATCTATATATATATATTAGTGGCCACCGGGGGTGCACCAACTCCAACTCCTCAAACCCGACACAGACAGACATAAGGCACAAGTCCAGCACAACACACACTTTTATTTACAACACAGAAATGCTTTTCTTTAATTTCCCACCATACAGTACCAAAAGCACAGCACAAATAAAGCAACACACCACATTTTGACTTGTTTTGTCTACTTTCTCTTCCCTTCTCTGTCTCCTTCCGCCTCCACTACTATTCCAGCAAGCTTCGTCTTCATCATAATTGTCATCGTCGTCATCCTTCTCCTCCCGACTCTGTCTCCCTGAGTAAAGTGAGATGGATCCTTTTATGCTGCACCTGGGAGCACTTCAGGTAGCCCACGATCATTATCCGGAAGTACTCCCAGGTGTGGTGGAAGCCCAGTGTAGTAGGACTCTGACGCTCCTGCAGCACTCTCTGGTGGAACCCACAGTATCCAACACGGCTGTGCCGAACTCCAACTCCCCTGTAGCCCCGAGGGAATCTGAGGCACTGCTGCAACCCAGGGGGACTGCCATCTACCGCTCCGGAGGAGGTAGTACCCCGTGTATGTCCGCTCCCCAAGTCCTTCCATTAAGGAGGGGAAAAGGCCGGAAAGGGCCCTAGCCATTCGTCACTATATATATATATAAAGAGTATGTTGATATGTACGTACTCTTTAAGTGTGTTATTTTAACACTGGCATGTCGATTGTGCACAAGTGTTCACTGTCTGCAGTTTAGCCAGACAGGTTTTCTCAGGGCCGGCTCCTTTCCTACTTTTTTTATGTTCCTTTTCATCTTGACATTTCCTTGACAGCCTAGCATTCCATCATACCTCCTTTAATCTAAACCTGATAACTTGACAGATTATTTATTTTCTTGTTGATCATAGATTTTACAGTTATCCATCCATCCATTTTCCAACCCGCTGAATCCGAACACAGGGTCACGGGGGTCTGCTGAAGCCAATCCCAGCCAACACAGGGCACAAGGCAGGAACCAATCCCGGGCAGGGTGCCAACCCACCGCAGATTTTACAGTCATGCTCTCCTTAAAGTATGTGTGTCTTATCTCCATAAATCTTTTAAAATGTTTACAGAATAAAATAAACAGAAATCAATCAACCCAATATAAATGTATTGACTTGATTCAGTTCATATGTCAGAAAAGTTAATGATTTAAGGGATTTTTACATTATTTATTACTATTTAGAGTGTTTCTTTACTTGTATGTAGGTAGCTCTCAGACACTAACTGAACAAACCCAACATCTCACTACACTTTCTAGTTAGCTGGATATTAAGTGTTCGACCCTTAGTTATGGCAACTTAAAAAAATCTACATTATTTGAATATACAGTAAATACTAAGGGTACTACACAATTACTTACCAAAGAGACTGTTTCTAATACTCACATATGCAAAACCAAAGTTTAAAAATCACATTAGCTAATGGTTTGATCTTAACACCAAGTAATAAGCATCCATGCAGGTATGGTCAGGTCAGGTTGGAGAGCATGTACTGGTAGAGCGTGTTGCCACACCCACCAGCACAGAATCCCGGTTGGCAACCCCCAAAAGGCAGGCACACATGGTTCAGTCCCACCCTCCAGAAATGACAATCTATCTGCCACAGCCAGGTGTTATGTGTGTGTCCCCTTGGCCTGGTCAAGTCACTAGGGTCCTCAACAATAAGGATCCTGTGAGCCAGATCACCCTCGGAGGATCACGCCAAATGGCTGTAGTACCATAATTGATGCTCCCTCACAATGCAGGTAATGTGTCTTATTTGGGACTCCATGAGCAACCACTTACTCAACACAAAGTCAAACCAGTGGTACCCAAGGATTTTCCGAAGAGACACAGTACCAAAGGAGTCCAGTCTTCGTCTCAGGTCACTGGATAGTTTCATGTCTCACAACCGTATAACAAAACAGGAAGCACCAGGACTCCAAAGACCTGGACCTTTGTCCTTTTGCACAGATATTGGGAGTGCCACACACCTCTTTCCAACAATCTCATTACCACCACCCTCCCACCCCCATGCTCTCCCAATTCTGACATCATAGAAAGAGTCACCAAAGACATCAATGTCGCTGCTAAGGTAAGTAAACCTCCTGATGAGGTTAACATTCCCTTTGCAGACAGACATACTGCTAATGGCTGTGTCCAAGAGGTCATTAAAGGCCTGGATCAAGCCAAAACACTGAGACTCCTCGCTCAGTCTCTCGAGAGTCCCCATTGACTCTGCAAAGATCACAGCATCATAAGCAAAGTCAAGATCAGTGTATCTTTCTTCACTAATAGATGCCCCACAGCCGTTAGACCCCAAAAGCATTGAACAGAGTAGGAGCACGAACACACCCCTGACAAACCTCAGAATCAACTAGAAAAAACACAGAGGTTCTGCCTCTACTCTGCACAGAAACTCACAGTAACAACGTACAGGCTTGCCATGATATCCAGCAATGTTGAGGGTATCCCACGAAATCTCAGCATGTTCCACAGGGTAACTTGATCAACTGAGTCGAACGCTTTACAAAAATCGACAAAGGCTGCAAAGAAACTTGATATTTGCATTTGCATTCGATGAGAACCCTCAGTGCTAGGATCCAGTCAATGGTAGACTTTTTAGGCATAAAACCAGACTGCTCTTGTCATTGGTAGGTAAGCAAGTGATCATGGGTCCCTAGCGAGGACCTTACCTGGCACCCAGAACAGTGTTACCCCCCTGTAATCACCCTTCCCTTTCCAGTTTGGGACAACAAGTTCCGTTTTCCAGTCAGATGGAATGATGCCTGTCACCCAAATGGAAGCAAAGATTGCCTGCAATGCCAGGAGGACAGCCTTACCAGCAGCCTGGAGAAGTTCATCCTGGATATCACAGATCCCTTCCCTACCCTCAACTGGTTCACCACCTGTGCTATCTCAGTGAGACTGGGTGGTTCACAGATAATTGGAGGATCATTCTCAGTAAATGTGGACCCAGAGATGTCCAACGTCATAGCTGGAGGATCAGCTTTGAAGAGCTGCTCAAAGTAGCGGGCCCAGCATCCAGCAGTCTACAGCCCCTGACCTTTTGCAAAGTCAAGAAACATGGAACTACTTAAACCACGGTCTCCAGACCCATGGAGACCAAAACAATCCTCATAGCCAGCCCTGTCAGTGCCAGTGGTTGCATTGAAATCACCCATGACCAGAGGAGTGTCCCCTCGTGGGCAACCATGAACCACAGAGTGAAGTGCAAATAAAATGTCTCCCTCACTGAGACATCACTCACCATGATTGGAGCATACACTGAGACGACAGATAAGGCACTCAGAGAGTGCCGTAATCTGAGTCTCATTATAGTCTCAAAATCTCATTGAAAGGAGTAACATTGGACACCATTGGAAAGAGCTGATCTGCCACAGCAACGGCTATTCCCCGAGTATGACAGCCATTAGGGCACCAGACCAATAAAATGTGTACCCACCCACAGAGATCTGGCTAGTCCAAGGTCTGCGCACCTCAGTACGAAGCTCCTCTAACAGCAGAGGAAGTTAATCATCATGCCAGAAAGACAAGACAATCCACCTCAAATTGGGACCCAAGTACTGTCATGCAGTGGGTGATGCCTCAGCACCACACCAGTTCCAATCCCCAACAGGCCTGACTCCATTGGCTCTCTGGCAGTTTCGACCCTTCCAGGAATGAGGCTCGCGAGGGGTTTCCCTGATCCCTGTCATAATGCGAGCAGCTTTTGATAAGATGGCTGCAGCAGAACTACTCCCGTGGAGAGCAGAAAGGAGTCTTGTTTGCCATTTCAGAGTTGCATGAAGTTTTTATGGTGGCTGGAGTGCCAATCCTGCCACCAACCCCCAAGTTTTCCTTGCAAGTTGGAGGACCACTTTGCAGGTGCGGATCCAGTTTCACGTCATTTCCAGTACCCATACCCCATGCTGTTGATGGAAATGCAGGTTACAAGTTGAAGTGAATGTTGTAAAAGGAAGTGCAGAGTGTTTACAATTACAATAAATTGAATGTGTGCATGGAAAGCGTAGAGTTGTGTACAAATTTATAAATATTAGAAAGAATCCCTTGTGGATAAAGACAAACATCATTTTGTTTTATGGAACTGATTTCCATTAAATTATTTGCCTGCTATTCTTTGGTGCATCTCAGACTAATCTATTTTCTCTAAGTTGCTAACCAACAAACACGCTGTTTTGGAATAAATAACATGAAAGTTGGCATATAGAGCTGCAAATCTCTTCTGTATATTCACATCTAAAACATCACATATGTTCTGCCTGAAACTTAAGAGTCTCGTTTAAAAACACCATTTTAAACAATTCCCATACATTTAGTTATCTCACCATTTAAGATAATATTCAAAGCAACATATTTACATAGAAAAAACCATGCCAGGACAAACAGCAGCTACATTATTGTGAATGATTCCTACTTTTTTTGTTAAACAGCTGTACACAGCCTCATAAATTGTGCAGATTCATATCTCCCTAGGACATGTGTTATCACCAAAACAAATATATGAAAAACAAAAGACAATGTGTTTCCATCAGAACAATCAAAGAAAAAGAATGTAACCATTTTTGTACAATAACAGAAAAAAGAAGAATATTCTACTCCTATAAGATTTGTTTATGAGGATTTTTATAGCCTTTTGCTTCACTTTTGCTTCCTCTTTGCTCAATTGAGAGGTTGGGTCAAAAGCAGAAGTATAGGCTTTAACCCTGATAAAATAGAAAAAACGCTAACAGACTCTAGATGGGTTTTTTTTTTGCCATAAATGGGAAAGTGTGTAGGGGATTTTGTTGCTATTGACTGTATCTCTTGCAAAGATTTTGTACTACATAAAACAAAGAAACCTCCCTGACCTTCCCTTATTTTAAAATCTGTTCTTACTACTTTAACATCTGTACTTCAACAACAACATTTTCTCATGTCAGAAAGTTGAGAACTATATATTTGCAGAAAATGGTGGGGATATATAGATTAATTTAAAAATCTTTAGTGCACTGAAAATCATTGACAGTGCTGTTCAGTTCAAACAGTTCAAACGAGACAGTTAGTGCTTCTGCCTCCCAGTCCAGGAAACTAAGTTCAGATCCCAGCCCAGCACTACCTGCGGAGAATGTGCACATTCTTTTTGTGTCTGCTAGGTTCCTCTTGTGGCATATATTTATACCGTTACCTCCCCATGATGTCATGGATGTAATGATTTTGGTCATTGGAGACATCCTCCCATGTTGCATCTTTTCCTTCTTCTTTCGGCTGTTCCCATTAGGGGTTGCCACAGCGGATCATCTTCTTCCATATCTTTCTGTCTTCTCCATCTTGTTCTGTTACACCCACCACCTGCATGTCTTCTCTCACCACATCCATAAACCTTCTCTTAGGCCTTTATCTTTTCCTCTTGCCTGGCAGCTCAATCTTTAATATCCTTCTCCCAATATTTCATAAACATGGGAAAAATGTGACAGGAAATAAATTAAACTTCTATCACCAAATATACCAAAATACATATATAAAACAGGGTGGCACGTTGGCGCAGTGGTAGTGATGCTGCCTCACAGTAAGGAGACCTGGGTTCGCTTCTCGGGTCCTCCCTTTGCATGTTCTCCCCGTGTCTGCGTGGGTTTCCTCCCACAGTCCAAAGACGTGCAGGTTAGGTGGATTGGTGATCCTAAATTGTGCTTGGTGTGTGTGCATGCCCTGTGGTGGGCTGGCACCCTGCCCAGGGTTTGTTTCCTGCCTTGCGCCCTGTGTTGGCTGGGATTGACTCCAGCAGACCCCCGTGACCCTGTAGTTAGGATATAGCGAGTTGGATAATGGATGGATGGATATAAAGAAAGCATGTTAATGGATTACAGGTCTGTTTCTGTAGCTCAAGTGCAGTGGCAAATGTTAGCAAATGTTCTTCACATTCCTTATCTAAGTCCCCTTTTCTAGCAAGTTTGCTGGTTAATTGGGCAATTTTCATTTTGATCTCTTGGTGTGAAATTGAGTCTGTTTTCATTTTTCAGATTTTTGGTTAACAGATGAGGTGTTGTCTTTTTAGATTGCCTTTTTTGTTCTTTTCTTTTATATTTTGAAGTTAGTATTTTTTTATTCTCAATTTAGTTCTTTTGAAAATTTGAAATGTATCTTTTGGAGTTTTTAAAAATATTTGATTAGTTTTGTATTCTCTCTATTTAAAAAAATAAATTGAAAATGTAAAGTGGGCGGCACGGTGGCGCAGTGGTAGCGCTGCTGCCTCGCAGTTAGGAGACCCGGGTTCACTTCCTGGGTCCTCCCTGCGTGGAGTTTGCATGTTCTCCCCATGTCTGCACTCCGGTTTCCTCCCACAGTCCAAAGACCTGCAGGTTAGGTGGATTGGCGATTCTAAATTGGCCCTAGTGTGTGCTTGGTGTGTGGGTGTGTTTGTGTGTGTCCTGCGGTGGGTTGGCACCCTGCCCGGAATTGATTCCTGCCTTGAGCCCTGTGTTGGCTGGGATTGGCTCCAGCAGACCCCCGTGACCCTGTGTTCAGATTCAGCGGGTTGGAAAATGGAAAAAAAAAAGTAAAGTTTTGTGTTTTGACTGTTATGAATTGTTCTTTCTTTATAATTTTTATACATTTTCCTGGGCTCTTTTTGCTAAGGTTGACTTACTTTTATATGTTTTTTGGGTTGCTAAATCTGAATATGGTGTTTATTTATACATTTCATTACCTTGGTAATTGGAGCAAGTTATGGTGCTCTCAACAGACATGAGGCAGCCACCAGAAGAAAGGAAATTTAAAATATGACAATTCTTTATTATTGTCTTTCTTAGAGTAAGGTATAATATTTGTAAAGTGGTTTGGCCTTCCACATCCAAGTTAATTCATAATAATCTGAAACATTTCAGGACTATCTGGTCAAAAACTACCCCCTATAGTCCAGAGTGTCCCTGCAGTCCTGAACCCCACTATATCATTAAAGGGGACCTTACAGATGTGAGCTCAATGTAATACTGAGCAGGGGACTCCTGTATTAACCCACCAGGCAAACACTCGGCTAGAGAACTCCTGAGAAACCCCTCCACTGTGCTTTTGTTGGTTTGTCCCAAAATATGTCTTTTTGGTATTTGGGGTTGTCACAGTCATTACAGTGGCAAAGCTACTGGTGTTTGAAAATGAGATTTCATCTGGAGTATCTAGTGGTTTGTCACCTGTCTTGGGTGGCCAGAAATAGGCTCCAGTCCCAGTTCTGACTTCCTTTATTATATTCTCTCTTTCTGTCTGTCTATCTATCATAGGTCAGGCCTCCATTGTCTACCCGGAAAGACGTCTCGCCAATGGGGCTTAATCTCAGCTCCAGCTGGTTTGCTTCAGGCCAAGCAGCACCAATAGAGATTGAAGCCTTCCAAATAAACTTAAAAGTCCTAAAAATACTATATATAAAAAAAGGCCAACAAGTAGGAGGGTCACTGTAAACCCCAGCTAGAGACCAAAAGGGTATGAAAATGATCTTGATGAAAATAAGGATTCATTAATAGAAAATACAAAGCAATGCTCCACAGAGCAAAAGAGAAAAAACTGAGTTGCCAAAAGGCAATCCTAATTAAACAAAGTCTCAGTACACAATCCAGAACCAGATCCTTAAACAAAGACATAGAAATAAATACTAGACATTCTAACACAAACAATAATACTTGATCTCACAGAACAAAATGCTTGGCTATTGAATCCTGATTCTATATAAAGCCAGGAGGAGGACCCTGCAGCAATGAAGTCAGGGTCGCCCTGCCTCTTGGGGAACCACCCACAATGAACAAGGAACACATGCACACTTAAAGAGACAATACATAATTAACCAAAAATAAACAAAATCAACAGAAATAATATACAAGTAAGAAAAATAATGATTCAAAGTGAACAAAAACAAATAATACAAAAAGAATAAATAAATTCACAACAATATTAAAATGCTAGTGTATGTATTACATTACATACAATCACACTTATTGAATCACATACATAATTTGATGGCAGATGCATACACATGCTGTTCTGTTGTGGAAATCTTTAATTTTTCAACTGCAAACTGTTTATATTAAATTTTAATTATTTTCCTCAAACAAACTAGGATTAACTAAATTTATAGGACTCTAATTATAGGCATTATAAGCATCATTTTGTATTGTACTAGTAATTTATGCATTTGTTCCAGTCAGTATCTTTTCCAATTAGTTTATGACCTTGGAATGGGAAATAAGTACAGATGCCACAAAACCTGTTTAAATTTATTTATAATCTGCGAATGGATAGATGTCGTAGGACTAGAAATTACCAGATTAGTTTACAGGTTGGGAAAAGGAAGGAGTGTGGAGGTGCATTAAATATCAAACACTTTGATCAGTCATTTATCATCAGGACTAAATAGCCAATCAAATGGTACAATGTCACATATACCAAAACTGCATGTGTGCATTAATAAAATATGGATTTTTTTTCAAGGGATCAAAGGATAAGAAAAAAACAACGAGAAAAGGGCGACATCAGAGATCAAGAGAGGTGAGGTCATGTGATTTGGATGTCAGAAAACATAACCTATGAATAACACCGATCACTTAATTAAAAGCCAGCCATGACAACATTTACTCCTTGACATTTCTGATTTTCAGTAAGCTTTTCTAAGACTGTTAATATTCAAACTTTGCTGTCTATTTTATTTATCTATTATATTTTCTTACAATTTGTATTGTTAATAATAATAATAATTCATTACATTTATATAGCGCTTTTCTCAGTACTCAAATCGCTATCCACACAGGGAGGAACTGGGAATCAAACCCACAATCTTCCACAGTCTCCTTACTGCAAAGCAGCAGCACTACCACTGCGCCACCTGTGAGCAGGGCCGGTCATAGGCCACTGCAACCTATGCGGCCGCAGTGGGCCCCGCACTTTCATAGGCCCCGCGCTAATTCTAGGTGTAAATTATTAAATTAAACCATTATAACTTATAATCATGTATAGGTCAGCGTGTTTATTCTGTTTTTATGTTTTTACAGTGTTTTTCATCTATTACGTCGTTGTTTCAAGTGATTACGACAAGTAAATAAAATTGAAAAAAAATTGTAGCTGCTCGGGTGCTTTATCTCTAAACTCGTCATTTAGGGGAACTTGGGGTAAGATGAAACAGACACCGTTCTTAACCTTGTGATGGCTCAGCTCAGTGAAACCAATCAAATAGGAGGAGCTATTTATGGAGATGATGTTATCGATTTTTTGGATGAATAGTTTGAAATTTACTGGCAGTGGTTTAAATTTTCTCTTTTCTGCCAGACGAAGATTTTTTCATCAGTGAGTAAAGCTTGTTCCTCAGAAACAAGCGTTGTATAAAATTCGAAGATCCTGTACATTGATAACCCACCCTATGTTAACAGTCAGCCATAGAATCATCGGCACGTCAACTTGTATCTTTATACAATTTGTTTTATGAATAGTCTCTCATTTCAAATGTTTAAGATAGTTTTACAAAATAAAATAATGTGATTCGTCTACCCAAACGATTGTTTCATCTTACCCGTAGTAGGGGTAAGATAAAAAAAAATTTTTTTCACAGACACTTGCTCAAAACGTACCGATTCATCCCTAAGCGACAAGCGCATGCATATGCAGATCATTAACAATAATTTGACTGAAAATTACTGGTAAAAAGCAAAAAATGTGGATTTGACAAGGAATTTTAAAAAGTGGTTCATCTTACCTCAAGTTCCCCTAAATTGGTAGACTTAAGGTATTTTTTTAAATTTTATTTACTCGTAATCAAATGCAAACGTGACATAATCAAATGCAAATTGTCGTTCAAACGTTAAATCACGTAATCAAATGCAATAACGACGTAATAAATCAGTAAATACTTTATTTTGTTCATTTTTCATTTTTTTAACTGTGGCATCTGGTGAAAGAAGCTTCTCGCGCCTCAAACTAATCAAGAATTACTTGAGGTGAACAATTCACGAAGATAGATTGAACAATTTGGCAATTCTTGCTATTGAGCGTGATCTATGTAGGAAACAAAATTTTGATGATATACTGTATGACTTCGCTACACGCAAGGCTCGTAAAGTAAAGTTAATTTGATCGTGATTTTGTACTTAGTAAAGAATGAATAAAATGCAAAGACGAATTTATTTTCTAATACAAAATCTTAATTTTCACTTATTATCCTTATCCCTACCCCGACTGGGCCCCGCGCAATCCGTTTCACATAGGGCCCCACAATTGTTAGGGCCGGCCCTGCCTGTGAGGACTTGTATGTTAATAAATATCATGTTTCTTTTTATATTTTGTCTTTTATATGGAGTGATTAAAATAATAAAATGGTACCAAAGTGTGTTAGATAACTACTTTCTCATTCACAGGGTTTATTAAGGATATTAAGACCACTCCACAATAGATAGAATAACTGTGGTAAAAGCAAGACATACTATAGTTTGGTCAGTAAGTTCCATATAACCAAAAAAGTTGCACTTTTATGTGTGTCACAACAACAGCCCCATGTTTGTCAAAGCTGGTGATAGTGAATCCCTATATAGAAAATCTTATGCAGAATATTGCAGTATAACTGGCAATTGGCATCACTCGAAACTTTGTCTGGATAGGATTGCTATGTGTATGTGTGTGTGAAAGTCTTCAAGAGCAAGAACAGATGGACCTGATAAACATACCTAGTACGTCACATAAACTACACAATAATACACATGCAAAGAAAATCATGCTTATTCTTGTGTTTGCATACATTGTCATGTCTGCCATGGGGGTATTTTCCATACATCGCTTAAATCATCCGAGATCAGGTACCTCATCTTGGATGAGATAATGCCGATGAAACTCATTCGGGATAAGTCGGTTTTTCAAACGCTGCCGTGTATTAGATTAGTCTAGCTGGATCTAATCATATGAGATGAATGCGCGTGCCCACGCTGATTGAAAAGCCCATATATATTGAGTCTAGAAAACATGATCAGCAAGTCTTTGATAGGCTGTAACAAAATGACAAAAGAATGGGCGCATTTTTTCACACAAGCAGAGCAGGACCTTTTACTCGAAGGATTTGAAGAATTTCAAGATTTAATATGCACAAGGGATAACACTGCAAAAGCAACCCAAACCAGAAAAGACAGCTGGCAAAAAGTGGCCGACAAATTAAATGCGTAAGTAGTGTGCATTGCACTTACTGAATGCAGCGTTTCATTTCCTATGTGAATAATAATTCCTATTAAATTATTATTTAATATGTCATAATTCCAGATCAAACGTGAGCACAAGGAGAACATGGGAACAGGTTAAAGTGAAGTACAAGAATATACTTCAAACTGGTAAATATTGGTATAGAACTATTTAAAGAATTGTTGACATAAAAAATCACATATAATATAAAAAACATTAATTCTAAAGCTAATAAGAAGGCAGACAAGCAAAAAACAGGTTGAGGTCAACGCGGTCCAGACCTAACCCCTGCAGAAGAGTTGGCTCTCCAGCAAAATGCCCATCGCCCTGTTTCTGAGGGCATTCCAGGGGGAAGCTCCTCCTCAGAACCAGTGGCAGGATGCAGTGGTCACTTCAGTTCAGGTAAAGGATGGTCATTGCATATATTTATCCTCCGTGTGTGCCATATGTATGTTCCATATAGCCCTCTTCTTTTGTTGGGTCAGTTGCAGGGAATGTTATATCCCTAGAACCTGTGTCTGACCAACGAGATATTGACGAAGGTCAAATATTTGATGAAGACACTGTGTCTGATTATTCATAAGGAGGAGAGGTACATTTTCCAAATCAAACTCCACTCTGATCAGTCCCATGTGCCCCAATCACATTTGGAAATCCTGGTAATGAGAATGTTAGGCTGATTGTGAGATTCTTTATGGAACTGTAGGTGTTTTTGCCTGTGTATTACCTACCTGCAATGGCATGAAATGCCTCTTTTATTGTCTGTACACGCAGGTGTCCAGGAAACACTATGAAAACCTGAAGGAAATATTTCAGAGCCAAACAGACTTCACGAATTGCCTGGCAAACTGCACTTTTAGTTAGATTTTCCGCATCGACTACAGTATATAAAAAAGTGCAGCTTGTAAAAAACCTCAAAGCAATGCATACTGTCTGTGTGGTTGTGAGAGCCTGACTTCGCCAAGTTTGACTTCAAATATAAGGTGCTAATAAATCTTTGAGGTACAATATTCCCCCTTGGCTAAAGAATTTCCTCCAGGAGCAATAAAGGATCTTGCTGATCGCGCAAAACCCCCTCGATATGAAATTCTCTTCTTATAATTTGCGCACCGATATCAATTGGTCGCTCATTCATGAACGGCGAAGCCATGACTGAATGAAGTCCACGCACGGACACTGATTAAGTGTGTGAGCTAATCCTTGTCTACATAGAACAAACCTGCTCCGAGCAGGTTTGAGGATTTGGATGTGTTGCTATGACAACACATCCAGCAAGAGTTTCGAAAAACCGACAGATCCAGGATCATGCCAAATCGGCAACAATTACATCCGGCTAAATGACTAATCCACGTACGAAAAATACCCCCCATGTCTGTGAAAATATT
Organism: Erpetoichthys calabaricus; assembly: GCF_900747795.2. NCBI lineage: Eukaryota > Metazoa > Chordata > Cladistia > Polypteriformes > Polypteridae > Erpetoichthys > Erpetoichthys calabaricus. Next base: position 245,529,414 of record NC_041394.2, read on the forward strand.
GCAAGTGAGTTGCATTCGCTTTTGGACCACTTCATCTATAATGTGTCCCTTTTCTGCTTACATAGCATCTGAACTTTAAGAAGTTAAAGGAAAGACTTTCTGAGAGATTGTGCTTATGGTGTTAACTTAGTATTTCTTAAGCTATGTGTGTCGTGTACTGGGTTTTTAGATGCTTGGGTTAATGTTTTAACTATTTTGCATTATTTTGCATTTTTGATTTTGTATTAAATTGTTATTTTGGTGATGTCATCACTGTGCCATTATTTTTTGCCTTTTTCTACCCAGCGTCTCTTTTCTTAACCATGGTTGTACTGTTTATGGCAATGGCGCTTGTAGAGGGCAGTGGCTCTAAAAGTCATCCTGGTTGCCCCCTTTGACTGCAGGGTTTTTTTCCAGTCAGTTTCACAATCAATGAGCCATTTTACCTGTAACTGATCACATTGTTTAATTAGCCTCTCTTTTCTTCCTTATTCTTTTTTTATAATGCATTCAAAAAATCACAGTAGTGTTGAATTGTCATATATAACAAATTGAAAAATATTTGTATTTTTGTCATTACGTGAAATGCTTAACTCCATTTGGTTGTTTTCCTATTAAATTATCTTTTTGTTGTGAACTTTGCTCCCTTAATTGTACCCAAATATAATGGCAATTAACAGAGAGTGGAGTAGATATGGGGGAAACATCACTGAATACTTCTGTCACTCATTAAAGAGGTCAATCGTATATAATGTATGAACTACCAGAGCACCCGAAAAATAGAAAAATACATAACACAGGAACTGGAGACAACAGCTTGCTTAATTAGGCCAGCAGTTCAATCCAATGTAGAATTAGTTTGAACAAACACCTGCAGCTACAGAGAGCCCCAGTACTGAACGTGAGAACCACTGGTATAGGGAATACATTAACCTTTTCAGATGATGGACATCAGCTTACAGGTCTTAGCAAGCTGAACAGGAGTACAGTGTATTCTGGGAAAGCAGAATTCAGAGTGTTTTACATTGTTAGGTAGTGCAGCTTTTGAATCTCAGGTTAACTAACCTTGGTACTGAGTGATAGTGATATTGTGACATTTTTTGTATTCCTTTCAATGTGTTTTGAGAAAGCCCAGAATGTCAGTGCATCCTGCTGACAGCAATGAAAACCACGAAGCCAACCAGGTGTTCTATGTGTATGTTCATTTGAGCAAGTAGGATACTGTTTTTTTTTTTATTTTTGAAAAAGACACCTTTCAGAGGAGCTCCCATGCTGCTGGGTTTAAAACTAACACTCTCTATATATCTTAATCTGCATCATGCTGTTTCTAATGGGACTGCATGAGGTATTAACCCACCCAGGTTGCACAATTGTATTGTTAGTAAACTGTGTTGCAGTAAAGGAGTTTGCCATTAATTGAGTTTGAAATAATTTATTTTAGAAGAATAAAATTAAGCTTATCCTTTTTTTTAACTGGATAACTTTTTTTAGTGGATTCTCCATAATTGATAGGAGCCTGCTGAGTGCCCGTCACTCTGCCACAGATGTCAAGCTGTCCAGCTCCATACCAACAATACAGCCTGCCTTACTCACCAGTTTGTCCAGGCGTGAGGCGTCTTTCTTCTTAATGCTGCCTCCCCAGCACACCACCGCGTAGAAGAGGGCGCTCGCCACAACTGTCTGATAGAACGTCTGCAGCATCTTATTGCAGATGTTGAAGGATGCCAGCCTTCTAAGGAAGTATAACCAGCTCTGTCCTTTCTTACACAGAGCATCAGTATTGGCAGTCCAGTCTAATTTATCATCCAGCTGCACTCCCAGGTATTTATAGGTCTGCACCATCTGTACACAGTCACCTCTGATGATCACGGGGTCCAGGAGGGGCCTGGGCCACCTAAAATCCACCACCAGCTCCTTGGTTTTGCTGGTGTTCAGGTGTAGGTGGTTTGAGTCGCACCATTTAACAAAGTCATTGATTAGGTCCCTATACTCCTCCTCCTGCCCACTCCTGATGCAGCTCATGATAGCAGTGTCGTCAGCAAACCTTTGCATGTGGCAGGACTCCAAGTTGTATTGGAAGTCCAATGTATATAGGCTGAACAGGACCGGAGAAAGTACAGTCCCCTGTGGCGCACATACTGAGGTCTGTCTGTAAGATAGTCCACGATCCATGCCACCAGGTATGAATCTACTCCCATCTCTGTTAGCTTGTCCCTAAGGAGCAGAGGTTGGATTGTGTTGAAGGCGCTAGAGAAGTCTAGAAACATACTTCTTACAGCACCACTGCCTCTGTCCAAGTGGGAGAGGGATCGATGTAGCATATAGATGATGGCATCCTCCGCTCCCACCTTCTCCTTATATGCGAACTGCAGAGGGTCGAGGGCATGTTGAACCTGTGGCCTCAGGTGGTGAAGCAGCAGCCACTCCATGGTCTTCATCACATGTGACGTCAGAGCAACAGGCCAGAAGTCATTCAGCTCACTAGGACGTGATACCTTTGGGACTGGGGTGATGCAAGATGTTTTCCAAAGCCTCGGGACTCTCCCCTGTTCTAGGCTCAGGTTGAAGATGCGCTGTAGAGGACCCCCCAACTCCGATGCACAGACCTTCAGCAGTCGTGGCGATACTCCATCTGAACCCGCTGCTTTGCTGGCACAAAGTCTCCTCAGCTCTCTGCTCACTTGCGCTGTTGTAATTATGGGTGGGGATGTCTCTTCTATGCTGGTATCAGCAGAAGGATGTGTGGAGGGTGCAGTACTCCGAGGTGAGAGTGAGAGTGGGTTAGGGTGGTCAAACCTGTTAAAGAAGTTGTTTCTCTAGTGGTTGCTTGTTGAGTTGCCTGGTAGTGCAGCAGGGTTTGGGTGACAGCAGTACAAATAATTGCAACCAGGGGGAAGATGTGCTGGGGTACAGTTTTTAAATGGCTCATCACATTTCTCAACCCCTCCACTGGCTTATGGGCTATAATAAGCTGTCTTGCTATATTTGATACCATGATCCAATGGTATGAATTCTGTCGAGATGAACTTGAGCCCATTGTCAGTTGTAATTACATACAGAAATCCAACACGTCTATCGCACTGCTTACAGCCTTTGAAGTGATGACTACTCTCATAGAAACATCTTATAGGCCACTTACAGTTTGGGTCATATATGACCACAAGGGAAAGATGGTGGGGGGGAGTACTTTGAAGTTCACCACAGATGTCTAGCTGCAGGTGCTCCCATGGTTATGATTTCCACTGAAGGAGCTCAAGTGGTGAATGATTAGGTGACCTGTCTTTCCACTAGCCAGACAGGCAGGGCAGTCCTTAACAAGAACTTCAGATAGAATTATTAAATGACATCTAATTTAAATTTTGGATGTTTCTGTTTTTTATTTTTAAAAACACTATAGTAGAGGATTATATGAACACATTTTAAAAAGTTGTAACTGTTCTCTCAGCTCAGTCCTTTCTGTGTTTTGTCTGATGCCCTTTAAAGTACTTTTCTCCTCCAATAATAATTTTAAACTCAACATGAACACCAACACCTATCAAAGTGTTTATAACAGAGGACACATCAGAACCAATCTCTGTCCCTGCTAACTGAGCTCTTGTGGCACAATAAGTGAATTTACACACACACACACACCTAACTAGATTAAAGTGAATGACCAGTGTGAGATATGGCCGGCCATTCATCCCGGCCAACACCCCCAGGCCGTCAGATGGAGCCCTCCTTGCAGCATGGAGTTGCCATTCAAAAAGGATGGCACCCATTTTGTATAATGATGGACTTTTCATTTTATGTCCCCTTTTTTAAACGGGAAATGGTGAGTCTAAACAGTCCTAAATGTGTCCTAAGAATGCAAATAAATGTGGCTATCAAAGTCTCAGACATCCTTTCCCAACCAAATCAGCAAGTGTTGCCAAAACACACTGCAGACTTCAATAACAATGACTTTAAGAAGGCAATGTTCAACAATGGTGTCTAGGTTTTCAAGAAAGTTCTTCAGAGAGAGGAATGACAAAACATGACATCTCCTTAGACTGTTGGGAGAAATCGCTCAATTTTACAATGATAAATCACAGAAATGTTTAATTTCAGTCAAGTCCATTTGAAGTATGCAGGCAGTTTTGGACTTCAAACCCTGAGGTTGTGGGTTCAAATCCTGCTACTGACATTGAGGAAGTTATTTGACCTGCCTGTGCTCCAATTGTAAACTAAAAGAAATGTAACCAATTGCATCATACATGTTGCAAGTTGCCTTGGGTAATGGTGCCAGCAAAATAAGTAAATGTAAATATGCTTCAGATGTGGAATTCTGCCCAGAAAATATTAACATTAATTTTACATCTCTACGATGTTTTATACAAGGGGTTAGCAAACACTATTACAACAACAGAATTAAGAAATTAAAATTCATGGTATTCAGCATTTTTTTCATGAGAGCTTACAAAACACACAGTGGAAACAGCAAGCAAAGAAGTTCAGTCCTTTTCTTCCTCTTTCTCTACCTCTTCCTCTTCTCTTTCTTTGCATACATATGCTTCCTTTTTTTAACTTTAAAAGATGTTTCTAAAAATAATACCGGTTTTAAACGCTCCTCTTACATAATATAGATTTATTTTCTGGAATTTATTTGCAGCTCAGCAACTAGTTGTTTTTAAATGCAAAGCACATTATCAATCATACATTTCAAAGTTTCCTTTCTCTTTTGCACAACCCAAAGTGTGGTAGAAATCATCATCTTAATTAGAGAAGGTGACTTATCCTTTAAACAGGACAAATCAGTAATCAGGCAGGAGAAAAGCGGTTCATTGTATCTTGTAATTACTCCTCTGCAAAATGCCTTAGAGGGAGCATTCTTCAAAAGCAGTCTGTTACAGTATGGTCAGAATGAATGCAGAAGCTCATACTTATTGATAACTGAATTTACATAACAGTGCTGATTGATGCTTACATACCATACTCTGATTGGTTAAAAGACATGAAGTGATTAGCATAGAGCACAACCACCCTAAATAAAAGTCCTTCTCCATTATATCCTTGTCCCCCAATATCTCTTAGTTTAGACATTACCCTTGAAACCTCCATGTGTGTGACAACTGTCCAGTTTTATTGTTTACAGGACATTTGTTGATCTCTTAACCATACATTTGGTGCACTACATCAACCTGCTCATGCTACATTCTTGTCGTTGTTGTTCATTTGACCTTTGTCTAGTTTTACAGGCTTGTCTGGTTATAGGTTTCGGTACATGTATTAACCCTTTTATACTACTATAATGGCAAGATACTATCCTAAATGACTATGTGAGCCCTAAGTCTAATTTTTGTTCCACAAGGGACAGTGAGGTCAAAATGTAACTTCTTCAGACAGATCAGTCAAGACCACTTCAATTGTTACTTTTATGACTTAACGTGACATTCTCATCCCCATTTACTTGATTTCAGTTTCATGTGAAGCCATCACAAGAGTCCAGCTTAATCTCGCACTCACATTGGGCAAATATGGAATTATCATTTAACCGGATTTGCTCATCTTCTGCGTTAGGAAGCCAGGTTACCCATAGAAAAAATGAAGATAACATATAACCCAACCCAACATCAGGTAAGCTAATCACTTTACCACCATGTCTCCCCTATACGTATGTGTATATATATATATATATATATATATATATATATATATGTTGTCTAATAATGGGTTGGGGGGATACCTAGCTGACTAGACACCTCTGTGATCAAAAACACCACCATAGTAGGGCAGAGGCAAGTTCCAGAAACAGCCTTTTGGAAAAAAAGACACACAATGGCAATAGGAAAGGTGTCTTCCAGTTAGTTAATCAACAAGGGAGCTTGTGGGGTCTTAGTAGGGCCATGCCACAAAAGACATTACACAAGGGAAATCTGCACATTTGTGAGAAAGTGATGGCCTTGCTGGAAGCATGCAGAGGACTCAGATACAGGCAGCAATACCTGAACATCTGTAGAGAGGCACAGACAGAGTGAGGTTAGGGAAGAAATGTGACATCTCTTGGACATTAAAAGCCATACGGTGCCAAGATGCAACTTAAGTGAATGTGCTGCCCTCTGAAAAAGCAGATAGCTTAGGGAACTGTCTTAGATGTTACCATTTATGGCCAAGAGAGTGGTTAGGGCTATAATGACATCCAAGTTCTCATTCTGGTAATTATTGAGTAAATCAAAGGTTGCCTTTGACACATCATCCAATTGAAAGTCTTGGTTGGAAATGACCATGGAATGGGGTTCAAACCTGCATCCATACCAGAGGCCAGTTCATTGCAAAATCAGAATGAGAGTGGGGCTATGAGAACATTAGGCAAGAAATAGAGTTGCTTTGTAATAGTATGTATTGGGCATGTGGGCGAGACACCCCACTTTGATAGATACTGTAGGTGTTCAAATTTGTTAAGGAAAGCCCAGAAGTTTTTCTCTTTTCTATCTGCTTATCGTCTAGAGCAGCATGGTGGGTGATGGGAATTGTAGTCCCCAGTTCATCATTTGCACAAGGTTGCAGATAAATATAAATATTGTTGTATCAAAATGTCTTTTCTTAGTGGATACCTACTGCCCTAGATGCAGCATTCTGTGAAATTTCAGCTTTTCGTTTAAACAGGAAATACTGTAGTGTTTTTGTTGATGAATAAGTCATTTGACTTTGCGTTATGTACTCCTATTAATGTTCTAAAATTTAGAATAACCTAGAGATTTTCATAGAAGCTGATATTTTTAAATAAGGTACTGTTAAATTTATTTTAAAATACTAATGTTGCAAAAACCTCTTACTGCTGGAATTACTAATTTATTATTTATTACTGAAATGACTGCAAAGCCCCATTTTTAATAGCCACTGCTCCACTTTCCTAATATTGAACTCTCATAGTTCATCCTTAATTTTTAAAAGCTAATCCGTTATTAGAGAAAACTTTGTAATTGTGTTAGCAAAATTGAAACCTGTTATTCTGTTCAATAAAGCAAGAAAATTGTCTTTCTTTGGGCTACAAGGTATTAGCATTCCTAAAGTTAAGATGAAATAGCTTTTTCAACAAACACATCAGTCTATTATTGTTTTGCAAAATGATGGATACTCCTCTGCGGTGGGTTGGCACCCTGCCCAGGATTGGTTCCTGCCTTGTGCCCTGTGTTGGCTGGGATTGGCTCCAGCAGACCCCCGTGACCCTGTGTTCGGATTCAGCGGGTTGGAAAATGGATGGATGGATGGATGGATACTCCTTGTGACAGTCTGTCAAGAAACTGAAAAATTTTTATGCTAATATGTCCACTGCTGTCTTGAGAGAAAAGGGCAAACTAGTTCTAACCAGGGTAGAAGAAGTAGAAGGCCCAGTTATGTAAAAGAGTAATTATAAAGTTTGTAGTTTGTGGAACAGACACCTTGCAGGTCTCAGCTGGCCATTTCAATAAATAGTACACACTAAATTCCACTGCTATTGTTATCTATATATTATGGTAACAAGACACAAGCTGGAGACATAACACATACAAAGAGCCAAGGTTTCAGGATGAAACCTTTTTTGTGGTAATGGAAAAGAAATTGGGACTCTTTAGATATCTAGAAGAACCTCAGGGTATGCATTTCACAATTTGGTCTTCACTGATGCTGTGTTGAGTGTCATGTCTGTTTAATTATTGTGGTGACTTGAAGAAGTAGAGACAGAGGCAGGCTCACTGCTCCTCTTCCATGTTGTTGGGAAGAGTTGTGGGGAAAAGGGAATAACAGGTGTGAAAGAAAAAAAGGAAAAACAAGTAAAAATTTGATTTAACACTAATAGAATAGGACTGATGAAATAATTTGTGACCATTTGTAAATTCTGCAAGCCAAGGGAAAAATTCAATGTATTTCTATCAGCAAAGAAATGTATTCATAACTAGACTCTTGAAAGTAACACAAAAGAGAATATAGTTTAATTATTTGTTGTTTAACTTTAATGTTGCTGTTTAGTTTCTGTATTTTAAAAAATCTGATACAAGCCTTTATTTCAATCAGGGATTTTGTGCACACTAAGAAGACATTCATTTTTGGGAGAACCAACATGGAAAGATACTGTATATGGTTAGGTGGCACGAGTCATCTGGGAGAAATAGCAATCTTAAAAGACTTTAAAGGTAGCACTTTGAAAAGTAAGGAAAGTAATACTAAATAGTATACATTTTTAGTTATTCAGTGCAATTATGATATGTATGCCACAAAGAACTGTTTAGTGTTGTGTGCCTGGGGTTTTGGGGCTCAGTGGCACCCCCAGGCTTTTACACTATATATTGTATACTATATTTTATATTGTTTAATTAAAAACACATGTAAGAAAACTGCAGCATATCTTTAAACTCCTTCCCCTGTGTCCTCTGTAAATCAGTCTCCATATAATCTGCAATCTGCTTGCACATATGTCAAATATATATATACAGTATGTACAAGTGCATACACTATATACACATTACATTTACGAAGGGTGTCTCAAAAATGAACGAACATTTGTTGGAAAATTAAGTGTAATGTAAATGCAGAGACAGCCACATTGTTTACATTAAGAATTTATTTTAAATCACAGTTCTACTGTACGAGTCCTTTACTGATCAGTCATTTTTGAAAATAAATGGTGGAATCGATTGTTAAAAAAAAGCAGAATAACTCATTCTGTTAATATTTGCATAGGGTTTTTTCTGTAACCCTTAATTAAAATTTTAAACATTTCTTGGTTGTTTATTAACTAATTCCTTCCTTAAAGCCCACAAACTCAAGGTTTGCTGTAATATAAATTACACATTTACCTTCTTCTTTTGGCCTTCACCATGTCAAAACCAGACTCCTTTTTATTTGTTGTGATTGATCTTTCACTCCACAGATTATACTGGTAATAATAATATAATGTACCCTTTATCAGTCATTTTCTTGGGAGAAATTATGTTCTTCACACTCATCTGCAAAACTGTTAACTTTTACATATAGTAGTGCACATTAAGAATGTGTTTGAGAAGGCCAATATCAGTTTTGGTAGGATTCAGTGTCATCATTTTTTGCTCCAGTCTATAAATGAACCTTGAACATAAATTGGTTGTTTAATTCACTTTTTGGTTTGTTTGATGACAACATCCATGTCTTCCTAATAAGGCAGTTATTTGTCTCTTAAAAGTCAATATACTATAGTAGTGACTATCTACTGAACTGGCAGCTGTGTGAAGGATAAAGATTACTTAGTACATGCCATTTACACCTGTGCTCACATATCATAAATGGTTTGCCATACAGGAAATAAGTCATCTGTAGAGAAAATCCTGTGATTACAAACAGCAATAAAAATATGTAATGCATAACGAAGCTGTAATATGTTGGGTTGTGTCTGGTTTTCCTAGGGAAAGTGACACTCTCAGTGTTTGTGGGTGATTTTGTTTTGTTTCTTGGCATTTCAGAGAAATGGGACTCTGTGAAGTGTGGTCTAGCCTGACTTGGGGAGACAAAATAGGGAAGGGGGAGAGAAAGAAATCATGTTACTCCTTATCTATCCTTTTCACTCCCCACAATTGTAAGTACCAACATAATGACAAGCTCCTTAACCATAATACTCGACAATAACAATTTGAAAGCAGTGTTAAAGCTAATTCTTGAATAACATTTAGTTAAGATTACAAAATATTCCCAAAAATTCAGAAGCATCATTCATCTAACAAAACACTGAAGTTTGCAGGCTAGGATTTCAAAGACCTCAATCACAATCTAAAGACAGAAAAGTGTTTTCCCACCTCATAGGCCTAACACTAGAATTACCAAAGCCTACAAAAAAAACCATAAACCCAGCCCACCTTAAATCCCTTTGCACCTCTCCATGAGCGTCTTTTGTCTTGTAAATGCGTCGATAAGCAGAAGCAGCAAGCAGCCTGCTATACCATCCCACAGCCTTTATCCCCCCCCCCCAACCCCCCCCCCCACCTCCCACTGCAGAAACGGCAAAAAGATCTCTCGGCTCAAGCCTTGATTATCTGGGAGTGAGGTACCAGGAGCTGTATAGGATAAATAATATACCCTGCAAAACAAAAGACGCTGACGGAGAGGTGCACCAGCCTGGTCAACAATGGAAATTAAATCTTGCTCTACGTCTTTACATGCCCTGCTTTGTATCCTTGTAAATACTTTCATCAATATACCAATTATCCAGTCATCCATCAATCACTTAAAGTATGGAAGCAATGCAGAGCACAATAGGCAGTAAAGCTTGTATCTGTTGCTCCACTACATGGTAAATCACCTTTTTCATCCTTCCCAAACCTGCTCAGTTTTTAATCCCTGGAAAATGCTCAGGATTAAGACACTAAAAGAACTGTATATAGATAATGTATTTGCAACTTATGAACAGTTATGCTTCAGATTTAACTTATCTGCAGAACAATGTTTCCACTATTTTCAAATTAGAAGTTTTGTTAAAAGAAAACTACCTAATTTTCCAGACCTCCCACCCATTTCTATTCCAGAGGCAATGTTGATCAGTCTTGAGGACTCAGTCAGATGAGTGGATACAACTGATGATCTTTTGTATGATCCTGTAGTCTGTGACAGATTGGGTAATGTTTTTCTTCTTAAATTTAAACTTCTCTGTTCACTTATGACACACTTGATGAAATCCTTAAATGGCTACAAAATCTGAAGTAATCTGGGCAATTTTACATTTAACCACATTTCCCTTGAGTCCTGGGCCTATGCTCAACCTGTGCTGGGCCTGCAACATTCTCCCAGTTACTACATGTGATTTTCTCCAGGTGTAGGATAAATTCCCAACCACTGCAACCCTGAACTGGACAAAAGAGTTAGAAAATGAATGGATGGATAAAGGAGGATTGATATACATGTGAGCAGCACATAGTAAATACAGCATTAGTTCTGGATGCCCTAGGTATAGCTACAAGTCATGAAATATACTGTACAGGTAGTCCATCTAATACCTTGTGGTCAATGGAAGGACTGCAATGTTGGGGGGGGCGCCAAATTTGTGCCGTCCCCATTTAATCAACTTAAAACTGTAAATAAAACACATGCTTGATGGTGCCGGAAACAAACAAAAAAGGGTTTCCTCATGCTAAGGAACATCTCTTGGCTTTGCAATGCCTGCTTTAGTCACTGGGCTAGAAGCACCATCCTGTGGTGTGTTCTTATGTCAAGTGACACTTTGTTCGTGGAACCACGGGATAAATAGCTGTGAGACCAGAAGGGATGGGGTCAAATGCCCTCATTGGGCATATTCTCAGCATTGTAGAGAAAACAGAAAAGGATAAGGTTAGTGCCAGCATGCCTTCTTCACCTGGCATGGCAGTGCATACCATAAGCCCAGAGGATGATCAATTGGCATTCGTGTGTGAAAAACTTTATTGGCAGTTTTTATTTTTAATAGTATAAAGAAAAATAATCATGTTTGTTGCAAGTTTGTGCTCGGAAAATGCTGGAACAGAATGGTGCACAGCATTGGTGCCAGAACCACATACTCTTATAAATGAGTTTACATAATACCACACGATACACAAGTACAAGTCCACAAATTACACGTAAACATGATTAGCAAATTCCAATAACCTTCAAAGAACTGTGCAAGGATAAAGAGTTTCCAATTAAATCTTTAAAAACCTTGCTTGGAACAGAAATATTGGGATTTACTTCTGGAGGCTTCCCTGGGTGTGGTCAGCGACTGCCTAGTAACCCAGCTCAACCAGAAACCAACTGGTTTATGGGAGATCAGACACAACTTTTTTGGCAAGGAAGGAGACTAAATTCTGGAAGGGTGTGAAAAATGACAGTTGGACACATCTATATGCACAGCCTTCTTGATCAAGGGCAGAGTCTTTCCATTGCAAAAAAGTGAGGCGCTAAGGGTACTGCAGGAATGCCAACTAAAGACAAGTTTGGAATCAATAATAAAGATAAGGTTACCGATGATTCAAAGGTGATATAAAACTACTGCCAGCCCATATTAGTATGAGGACAGGAAGTTGTTTTCTTTGTATAACTTGCTGGACACTGTATATGCATTTAATAAGAAGAACAGTCAATCACAACACTCTACTAGCATCAGATCACAAAAGCAGAGTAACCTCATCACATTTTAGGTGTGTAAAAACAATTACTAGCCAAAAACCTATTTCAGATTGCTTTACAAATAAATGTAACCTTTCACTCTTGCATGACTCTACTCACTTAATCCCCTTCTTTGTCACAAGGTCTTAGCTTGTTCTGTGACCAGTTACATCAATCACAAAGTGAGATTCTCTGTGTGGGGGTTATCTGAACTCCCTGGCTGGCAGCAGTTATAGTTATAGTTTTTTTTTCCAGTGATGAAAGGGTCATCTTAATATCAATCAAAAGCAGAAAGTTTTTATTTCAGACAGAGTTACCAGAGTTGTTTCGTATCCTTTGTCCTTCTTTAAAAGAATAGGCTCCTCCCTCAAAAGCAAACCTTTTTAAACCTCAGTATCCCCATTACAGTGAATTAAATTTCTTCAATAAAATAATTTTATAACTGGAACTATTTTCCAACAGACTTTTTCAAAGAAGTTTCTGACGGACTAATTGATTTTTTGAACCCCTGCTAAAGAAAAGTAAACTTGACTAGTCTGTCTTTGACAATTTCAGACCTATTTCTAACCTGCCCTTTTTAAGTAAAATTCTAGATAAGTAGTTTGTCAGCAGTTACATGATCACTTGATTAAAAATTCTGTTTTTGATAAGTTCCAGTCAGGTTTTAGACCAAATCATTGTGCACAAACTGCACTGGCAAAAGTAGTTAATGATTTGCCTGTTAATGCTGACACAGGCCACTTATCTGTTCTTCTCCTCTTGGACTTGAATGCAGCATTTGACACCACAGTATTGTCATTAGTGACCTTAGCCTCTGGGTGGGTCACTCTGATAGTATTGGGTAAAATTGGTTTCAGTCTTATATAACAGGTAGAAAATTCTTTGTACGTTGTGGTGGCTGTATGTTTGTGTTCCATGATATTGTATACACTGTAGCCCAATGAATTATTCTTGGCCCACTGTTATTTTCAATCAAGATGCTCCCTTTAGGCAATATTATCTTGAAACACAAGGTGATCTGCCACAGTTATGCAGATGGCACACAGCTTTACTTATCTGACCCTGAGGCCCTGTGTCCTTTGATTAAAAGTCTTGCATGCATCTCATAATGGATGAGTAGTAATTTTCCTAAGCTGAACAAGGAAAAAACTGAAATTTTACTTGTTACAAGAAATTAAAAAAATAAGGGATTATGAATAAACATGATCACTCCTCTATTCAAATCAAGCCAAAGGTAAAGAACTTAGGTGTGATTATGAGTTTGGATCTAAATTTCAAATCATAAATTAACTATAATATTAAGACTGTGAGTGGCATGATAGCACAGTGGTAGTGTTGCTGCCTTGCAATAAGGAGACCAGGGTTTACTTCCGGGTCCTCCCTGCAAAGAGTTTGCATGTTCTCTCCGTGTTTGTGTGGGTTTCCTGTGTGTGCTCCAGATTCCTCCAGTTGTCCCAAAGACATGCAGGTTAGGTGAATTGGTGATGGCAAATTGGTGTGTGTTTGATGTGTGTGTTTGCCCTGTGATGGACTGGCTCCCTGTCCAAGGTTTGTTCCTGCCTTGCAACCTGTGCTAGCTGGGATAGGCTCCAGCACCCCTGTGACCCTAGTGTGGATGAAGAGGGTTAGAAAATGACATAACTGACACTGTATTTTTTCACTTAAGAAATATGTCTAAGGTTAGATCTCTTATGACATCTCAAGATGTTAAAAAATATTTTATACTTTTGTTTTTGGCCAACTAGTTCACTGTAATATACACCTAACAGGGCTGCTTAAGAAAGACATGATTCAACAGCAAATAATTCAGCAAGAATATTAATCAATAAAAGAGCATTTCAGCACATCCTACTGGTCTTAGCATCATTACACTGGTTACCTGTGTCTTTTAGAGTTGGTTTTAAAATACTCTTAATCATATATACAGTAAAACACGTGTCTTTCGTTATATTTTGATGTGCCTATCCCCTTAGTATTCCTTGTGGTAATCGTAGATCCTCAAACACAGGTTTGCTTACTATTCCAAGAGCTAAGCATAAAAGAAGTGGTGATGCAGCCTTTTGCTATTATACATCAAAAATCCGGAATGCTTTGTGCTGGAGATACGCCAAGCTAGTACCACAGAACATTTTAAAAATCTCCTACAAACACCTGTTTGAAAATGATGTTTATCATAGGCATGCTTTTTTTTTCTTTTTTGTACCAGATACAACAGATTATGATATGCTGTTTTGCAAAACTGTCACCTGATCAAAGTACTCTGCGGCTGCCTGGAATGTTGAAAGGAATGTAAACACCTAAATCTTCTGGCGCAGTGCATTATAACTGTAATAATCTATCTTAGCTCAGCTACAATTCACACAATGCCCAGTGTGGAATGAGTGGTCTTTGAGCCTTGGAACCTCTTCAGGTTTATTTTCTCCACCATCTCACCACTGAGAGTTTTTACTTTCCTGTCATTATAATCATTAGAGACTTTAAAAAAAATGAGTTTAGCGATTTATTCAATATTTAAGAACTCTGACATTACTAACACGTGTTTATCTACATTTATATAAGTCTGTATTTATTTATTTGGACATTTTATTATTGCACTAGCTGTGCTACTCAACCTAGCCCAGGAAATTTCCTAAGACAATGGCCTTTAGTTATAGTGCTGTTAATCGGATGTATCAGAAGTACTATGTAATTAACCGAGTACTCTTCCGTATACAATATTTGTTATTTCTTACCAGGAGTTAATATTATTAATTCACTGGAGCTCCTTCATTTTGAATAAGCTACATGCATTTGCCAGTCAGTAAACCATTTTGTGCCGTATCAATTTCTGCTTTTCCTAGTAATTGACCTTGACCTCTGTTGATGGTCATGGGAAAAACACACTTTTACAGGAAAGTGTATTATTTATAATTCAAACAGATAATTAGTATTAATCATGGGAATTTTGGGTATAAATATAAATTAGAATAGAGTAGAATATCCTGTAAATGTGATAGCCTCAATCAGATTTGAATGCAACTCTCTGTAATGTAATTTTGTACCATGAGAAAGTCTTGGATGATTTAAAGCAAAAGCATTTTACGCTCAATCACAGTTTACTTAACTTATTTACCTGTATGATTCCTTGTCTTTCTTCTCGGCACTCAGCTGACAAAAGTACACCATGCCCAAGAATACTCCACTCACTACAGTGTTATTACTGACAAATTAAAAAACACTGGTTGGCTCATTTTCATCACCAAATTTCAATCAAATTAAAGTGTTTTTGACATTTTGGGGTATTTAGTTTTTCTATTGTGGGGGTTACCCCTAAATATTGATATATCAAAATGTACTTCATTACAGGATATCTAGTTCCCCAAATGTACCATCCTGGCAAATTTCAGCTTTTCAACTGAATGGGAAATAGTGTTTTGGTCAATGAGTGAGTGAGTGAGCTGGTCAACTTTGCATGATATGTATATACAGTACATAGATTTATTATTTAATGTGTTTCATTTTATCTTATTTTTTTTATCCTTTTTAATTGTATTTGTAACGTCTTGGAAATGTCTTTTAGCTACTACAGTATCTTGTATGAAAAACGTTACAGAATAAAAGTTATTGTTGTATGCTGGAACTAGAAGCAGAAATGTGAATTAGACTTAGCTTTTGCATTGACTTGGAAACATTTGGATATTATTTTTCTTTTTTTTACCTTAAGTCATATATAGTATATGAGTTATTTTTCTCCTTCTTTTGAACTGAATTCATATCTCTCTATTATAAAAAAAATCCTGGGACAAGACGTGACTTTTTCAGAGAGATACTTTCACATCCCGCAAGACAAGACTTTGTGCCAAGAGATTTAACCACGCCCGGGGCCGGAAATAAAAGACAAAGAGTAGATGACAATGTAGAACGTTATAAAGAATTCAAAAACGGTGTGGTACACATGCAGAGCAGGTTAGAGATAATGAAAGTACTAAAATTCAAAAGACTCAAAAAAATGATAGTAAAAATCACATTAGCGCAAACAAACGGAAATTATTATTCGGTGAAATAACGGAACAGCGAAAAGAGATTGAATATATTGTTCGGATTTAAATTTTAAGTCAGAGACTTGTAGATCGTCTAATTCATGTTGTCATCAGGGAAAAGTAGTGTTTCTTCTCAATGAAGAGGCCTATCTGCAAGAATGAAAAGATTTGTTGTTCAGTGAAAGTGAAATCCACATATGTGAGTGGTAGAGACATGAAGTGGCTGGCGCGTAGCGCAGGCCGTGGGGATTGGTGAACGAAGCAAGCAGGGGGCAAATATATATCTTTTGTGAAAGTATGAACATTTTTTGCTTTTCTATTTTTTATTCCAGATCATTAAACACAACTGGCATACATAAAGAAAGTTAAAAGCCAAACAATAATGAGATGCAAAATGAGCCACCACGTGCCCAGCAATCTGTTTGCATCATACAATATCTGAAAATAAAGGAAGGAGAAGGTCTCAGAAATGTTGATTTGCTCAGGTCCACAAAACATTTTCTTAGAAAAAAGAAAATAAACCATGTTATAAATGTCTGCTATGGCAGAAAGAGAGCACCAAGAAGCCTTGGCTTTAAATAATGGGTTTAATTAAAAACAAGTGTTGGCTTCTAATTAAGAAATTAGTTAGAGTTTGAGGCCCCGACCTGACTGGTCATCTGTTGGCTCACTTCATATCTCATTTCTGTTTGGCTGCCATTTGAAAAAATAAATGAAGTAATTGAGAGGACCAAGTTCTAAAAAACAAGTCAATTAAAATGAAGGGAAAAGAAGTTAATTGGCGGCAAAAAAGGGTTCAAATGAAAATATGCAGCCACAGTCGTGCTCCAGGACCAGAGATAAAGACCCCAGCCCTAGGCAGTCAACTGGATAAATTCAGTCAGGATTTCAATGACTGGATAACACATTTTAGTTTGAATTGTAATGATCTTATATACAGTACACTTATATTTTCTTGAGCTTCTGTAAAGTAAGCATTTCACTACACATTGCACTGTATGTATAATTTGTATTTAAAATATAAAATATGATATAACACGGTACAACATTTTGGGGATCATTGACTTATAAAAGTTTGTGAACCCCTGGCTTATATAATCAACAAACCAAGCAATTCCTGGTTACAGTTTAGTAGGAAATAAAATAATCATTATATCCAGTACTTTATGTATACTCCTACTACATACTAGAAACTTAGATAATTTTTTAAATGAGTATATATTTTACTATAAATATTTTAATACTATGATTTACCACATTGAAATAATACAGCTTCTGAACAGATCAGTCTACAAGTGAACAGACTTGTTTATTGAAAAGATAACATTATGGTGCCCCCTGCTGACACAATCCTGTGAATGTAACACTGATTTTCATTGTTTGCTTGCAACCTTTTGCCTGAGATGGGCAGTGATGATGTACAAAAATATCTTTCTAATTATGCTGAATTTCACCTTAGAGTTGTCTAATTCCTGCCATTTAATTTCACACATTAATTATGTTACATTAATACTGTGCAAGTGCAGCTTACCATGATGGTGATAATAAGAATGACCTTAGACCAATATACTGCATATGCTTTTTTGCAGCTGTAGTAGTTGCAATAGTAATAATAGTATGCCCTTGTGCACTTTACATAGACACGTGCGGTTCATTCTGTCCTCTCACTTTGTCAGTGTAGCCATGAGCAATTCAGGTTCTATATTCCCATGTATTCTGATTTTATTTTACACTGTGGGCAATAATAAGGGTCCTTTTACAAAACACATTGCTAAAGAGGTCCTCCTGCATCATAGTGCCTATCCTCCTATGTAAAAACCATTCTTAGTAAAGCAATGTTATCATTCATTAAGCTACAGTTGGTTCAAAACTCTGCTGCAGAAGTCCTTACACAGACCCGCAACAGTGAGCACATAACATTCATCCTGCTTTGCCTTCACAGGCTCCTTGCGTCTTATAGGACTGCATATAAAATTCTATTGCTAACCTAGAGAGCTTTAAATGGCCTTGGACCAGACTACATCAGTTACCTTCTCCATCACTATGCTCTTGTTTGCTGCCTGTGCACTGCACATGTGACAGTGATGCAGAGACACTTCGGGAGTTACCCGCTGCCAGGACCAGGAATCAGGACTCACCCTCTGTTCTTCCTAAGTGACCCACAGCCTGCCAGAAGGACACATTGCTAGGTCCTTCAAGTGCGCGGCTGCATAGTGAGTGATGGCCGACCCGGGTGTAGTCCAGACTCTGGTGAGTGACTGAATCCATCCAGGCAGCTTCCTCCTGTCATCGTAGCCACCCACTTGGTTTGTTCCTTGGGTTGGGAAGTACTAAGGTGAGAAAGTGAGCCTGAAGGAGAGGAGATCTTGGAGGCAGCAGCACTGGCACTGCAGCAGGGACACTGTGGCCACTACACAATACAAACTCTCCAATGGGACATTACATAAGGACACACTGGGCACTGCACAAGTGCAGTACCAGATGTCCCATTCCCACCCCCCCCAAAAAAAGGCCCTGGTGATGACGCTACAATGACCAGTCAGACCTTGATGGGAAAGCACTGGCACAAGAAATGGAAGTTTTCACAGATTGTCATGACATTTTCATGACCACACTGGAACTGTTATCTTTCTTGAAGGAAACCAATTTAAATGAAATACATCCAAATATGTGCAGAACCCTCAGAATTGCAGCCACCATTCCCATAACTATAGCTTCTGCAGAAAACAGGGTTGATTTGTTCCAAACCTAGTTTTGTTAAACTTGACTTGCTTGTATGAAAAGTTATTTGATTTTAATAAAATTAATAACATATTTTAATTTAAAAAAAGAAAGAAAGAAGCTTCTCAAAACTGAAGCTCTTAAAAAATTGCTTGAAGTCTACAACAGGTCTGGATCTAGACTGCTCAGGTTGGGGGGAGCAATAAGAAATTTTGAGTGGATACTTTTGCTCACATTTGACTATACAAAAGCACAGTAGCATCTCGTGGCGCACATGGACAAATTTATTTTTAATGTGTTATTTGAATATGTTTAACTCTGCATTATGCTCTCATAGTTCTCTCTCCAATCAGGAAATACATATTATTATTATCACTATTATTATTTGTGATTTTTCTAAGGTGCGTTAGATAGATAGATAGATAGATAGATAGATAGATAGATAGATAGATAGATAGATAGATAGATAGATAGATAGATAGATAGATAGATAGATAGATAGATAGATAGATAGATAGATAGATAGATAGATAGATAGATACTGCTAATCAAACATAAACATTGACTTATCTACTGGCATATTAAAGGCAAATTTGGAATAAATTAATGAAAAGACTGTCAAAGACGTTTTCATCATTACTTATGTAAGACTGTGTAGATTCAGTGCTCACACAAAAAGAAAGCTCATTCACACAGGGAAACTACACTACTTCCCTCATGCCTTTAATGTAGTATCGATTTTTTGTTCAACCTGTTTTCCTCCCAGTAAACATGATCTAGTTTCACCAGTTTTTTCCTCTGTATTTCATTTCTGCTAATTTCTTTGCTGCATTTAAATGACATTGACTAGATGTGTGCTTTTGGAACCCCCTTTTCTTTTCCAGTGCGGCTTTCCAATTAGTATATCTTGTCTTGGTGAACTCCACATCTCTGTTAGTTGTGCCAGCAAACAAGATCCAACAGGCGAAACAAAAGCATGCACCTAGTTTAACTGAGGAGTCCAACCATGGTCGTGATTGGTACCAGCTCGAACTAAAAGCATGAGACTTCTGACTGAACATTCGTTTAGGAAATACTTTTAGTATTGGTTGGGATGGTTCGCTATTATTTAGATCACTTAAATAATTTTCAGCCATAAGAACGACACCCCTACCTGCACTGTGTTGGTGCAAAATGGGCAGGGAAGGGGTAATATTACTGCCTTAATTTGCACTTCATTTCAAGGTGTCGGTCCAGAAGCCTGGATGTTAGAACTAACAGCAGCAGTGACTGAACTGCTGGTAGCAGGCTTTGATTTGGGAACCAAAAATCACTGCATGGTGATTTAAGGCATCTTTAAGGGAAGTCCAGCACTAACACTAACCAGGTAATTTTGTTTAAACTGAGCTCTAATATCAACTTTAACAAATGTGTAATTTTAAATACTTAAATGTTAAATAGTGTCTAAGTGATCTAGCAAGCTAACAATAATGCTAAAACTTAAAAGTAAATATTCTTATTCAACTCAATACTAAAATGAACTACAGAAACAATAAAATAAATTTTTAACAAAAAAAAAATGTATGCACAAATTATTCTCCTCCACATGACAGACATCCACAAATGCTCCGCAAAATGACATTGGAGGGTCAAAGCAGCACCATTATTTATTCTGTTCAGTCAACAAATCAGAATTTAGGAAAACGTGACAAGAGCAAAAGAAATAAATATGACTGGCTTTTTCAAATAGTGCAGAATATAGTTGACCAGTTGGGTGGGAATTGCCCCACACTGCCCCTTCTAGATCCAGCCATGGTCTACAATGTCACAATTGCCTTGGAATGATGAGCATTAACAGAGACGTGTCTAGGAATATATTATATGATGATTTTGCTGCAAGAAAGTCAAGGAGCTTCCAATTTTGAAAAGACTTATTTGCAATGTTAAGATCCCTCCATTTAACACAACATGTTTCTAACATTATTTATTTGTTGTACTTCCTTTTTATATATAATGTTTGTAGATTCTGTTCAATAAATTATGTGCAAATAGGTTCTTTTTCAGGGCTGGGCAGTGTCGGTCCTGGAGGGCCACAATGGCTGCAGGTTTTTGTTCAAATCTAGTTAAGTGACATTTTCATGCTTCATTTTAGTGGTCTCATTTGTTAAGGTTCCCCACCCTTAATTGCTTATTTCAATCTTAAACAGCTGCATTCACCATCTTTAATAGCTCCTTATTAGCAATAAGATGCAAATAACAAATGCACCAGCAGTTCTACTTCTAACATGTTTCCATTTACACCTGTGTGGAATCAACATGCACTACTTGGTTTGATAAAACGCTTAAGAGAAAAATGTGACAGACTGAAAGTCATTATAAGCTTCAAA
This sequence comes from Erpetoichthys calabaricus, assembly GCF_900747795.2. Classification (NCBI taxonomy): domain Eukaryota; kingdom Metazoa; phylum Chordata; class Cladistia; order Polypteriformes; family Polypteridae; genus Erpetoichthys; species Erpetoichthys calabaricus. The sequence continues at coordinate 245,550,580 of NC_041394.2, forward strand.
TCATTTAGATGATATCCTTGGAAAGGAAAAAAAATCTATGATATAAGAACTTAACATTGCAGACTAACCAGCCATAAAATTAAATAAGGTCTGAGATTGGCAAGGATTGTTTTCTAATTAAGCAATTGGGCTGGAATGAAAACCAGCAGCTACTGCGGCTCTCCAGGACTGATTTTATCCATTTCCTGTTCTATTTTGTTATTTAATTGTTCTGTATAGGTTTTGCAAAAGAGTTCTAGTGTTATTATTATTTTGTTGTTCTATTTACATTTATTTATTTTTAATTAAATAAGCAATTAACCTGTGTTAGTAGCATAGGGTGTGTGTGTGTGTGTATAGATGTGTATATGTGTATGGACTTAAGGTCCTGTCATCATGAAAAGTAAAAAAACTAATAATGATAACATAAAATGTATGCTATAAATTTGTTTTCTGTATGATTCCAATAATTATGATCACTTTTATAGTCAAAATTGCTGATTGTGCGCATTTCCTGTTCAAATATGGGGGAGAAACGCAACATACGGCACCGATGAGCCTCACCTCACTTCGGTCTGCGCTCTCCCTCAAACACTGGGTTGATACATGAAATTGGCGCGTGCCTGTTGCTGTCTCTCAGTATGTCGACAACCTAATGTTTGCAGACACGTTTATTATACACCCGAACTTTCCACAGTCTGCCTAATATCTTTAATGAATGTGTGACATATTTAGTTTGCTGATCGGACATAAAACCACAGTGAAAAGGCACAACGTAAGGCAGACAGTACTGTGACGCCCTGATGTGAGCCCAACAGGTGCTCATTGCTGCTGTTCATTTATTCAGAGGTGCCAATAAATTAGCAATATCAGAAAGTTAAGTGCACTGCAGCAGTCCGTTAATTTTTATTTTTTTTTTCCGACTGACTGCCAAAATGGAAGATTAAGACTTTTTAAAATAAAGGAAAATAAGGAGGATTTTTACAAGAAAATGACAGAGATTTTCGTGGAGGATAGGCACATGGACTTCATTTACAAATAAAGGTAAGACCATAAGCGGTTTTCAATTTTATAAAAAATGGGATCAGACTAAAAAAATTCCAATATTTAAAAACTAAATTTTGACCTTAAATTAAATGTTATTTTGTTTTTGTTGTATTCCTTTGTTGAACAGTCTGTATTAAATTGATTAAAGCATCAGAATGAAAAGCTTTTAAAAACAACTAAATATTTCAATTAAGGTCAAAATTGAAATCTGTTTTTTTCTTTTGTACACCACCCTATACTTTCACTTGTATCGAATGAGTATGAACTGTGGAATTGCAATAGCAAATTTAAAACACATGGAGGGTGCAGAGCAAATGCGCTCTCTCCGCTCTCTCTCGCCACTATAAATGTAACATTCTTTCTTAGCCAAATATGTACCTTACCTACTGTATGTGTGTGTAAAGAAATGCTGATGGGATATGAAACATAACCAGTAGACAATGTGCATGCTGCCAAATGAATAGTGAATAAGATACTCTTTTGGGTTTATATATTTGTTAATCTCACTCTGAAGGACTCAGTGCTTTACCAGCCTTGAACCTCACTGCACATCAGTGGTGTGTGTATGGTGGTGTGAAAGGGGCTGGGGGCAGATTTTCTTGCCTGGGGCACCAACTAGGTCACAAATGGCCCTGCTTATCACTTTAAGGGGAGAATACATGTGACTGTTCTCCAGACTCGAGATGTAATCTGATAACTGCTGCTGCGCTTCATTTGCATAGGCACAATGTAAATTACAACAAGAATTACTGAAGAAAATCATCCAGGATATTAGAATGACTTAAAATTAACAGTAGGTAATACCAGATTGCTAGAGCAGTGCTTCGAAAAGATGGACATATCATGGCACAGACATGGCACAGGCGTGGCTTTGCTCACCAACACCTCACACCCCACCTCCCGCCAAGCGCTATGTGCCATTGTGAAAAGGGGGCTGAACGCACCCCAAGGAGACGCAGCTGCTCCTCCAAAACCCCTCTTAAATGGTGATACAATGGGAAGCAAATTCCTTTTTTTTACCTCCTCTTTGCTCGATCAGCTGCTGGCTTGCTGCTACCATGCCACGTGATCTGCACTTCACTCGCCTACCCCTTCCCCCCCCACCTCCGCCAGTGTTATGTGCCTTTGTGAAAAGGGGGGCTTAACACACCCCAAGGAGACGCGGTCGCTCCTCCGAAACCTCTCTTCAATGGTGATACAATGGGATTCAAATAGCAGTTGTTTTTTTTACCTCCTCTTTGCTCGATCAGCTGCTGGTTTACTCCTGTGTGTCGTGATCTGCATTTCTTTCTGTGCTTCGAACGTTTTAAAGTCAGTGCCTTGTCTCTCTTCTCCCCCAGACATCCTCAAACACTATTCGATCTCTTTTCACTGTTCTGTTATTTCACCAAGTAGTATTTTCCATTTGTTTGCGCTAATGTGATCTTTACTCTCATTTTTTGAGACTTTCGAATTGTCCTACTTCCAGTAGCTCTAACCTGCTCTGCTTGTGTATCACAGGACTTGCTTACAAATGTTGTAAATATGACGTGATCTCGCGGAAAGTGAAAGTGTCTCTTTGTCTCTCTTCAAAAGATCACGTCTTGTCACAGTCTCGTCTCAAGTTTTGTTTTTTTATAATAGAGAGATGGAAACAGATTCCACTGCCTTTTGACTTGTTCCAAAGTTCTGCATTTCTACTACACAGAAACCCTGGATATTCTAATGCGGAGTCGGGAACTGATGCATTAAATCACGTTTCCGCAAAACAATATGCCAACATGGGAAAAAATATAACTTACTTGTTGTGAGAAGAACATAGACTTCATCAGTTTTGTTCCTCGGTGATCTGACATTCCCAGACTGGGAAAATGTGCTCGAAATCCACGGCTCCTACAGCTCAGCAGAGACATTGCTCACTTCTCTCTTTAGTGCTTCAGGTGCGAGTTACCTGGCTGGGAGTCCACGTTTGCAGGTGGGGGGGGGTTCTTAAGTTTGTTACAAAAATCAAAGTTATTAGACAAAAACAATAGACACATAAGTAGCGACCTAACAACCGTGGCTGCTCCTATTCTGTGCCAAATTCAATAATATATATCTATTGTGGTATGTTTTATTATTGCAATAAATCACTGTCATGATGTCAGGACAGGTGTCCGCATCAGTGTCTTTTTAACTGATTTAAACCACTTTTCATATTCACTCCTCCAAAAGGATGTTGTAGGTATTTGAAGAGTGTTACTCTATTTTTTCTTGCATCATTCAATCTGACCATCAAATAGAACAAAGATGCCCCTGGGTTGCTTTTCTTTCTCCGTTCTCATACGTCAATCGCCTTTTTGAGTTTTTTAACTTACACTTCTTAAAAGGAAATGTGCCCAAGATATTTTGCTTATCTTTCACTAATCTACATTTAGAAAGGTTTTTCTTCCACCTTGTTTCTTTAAATGTGTCTATACTTAACAGTTGTTCAAGATAAATGAAAAAAACTACGTGATCTTTAAAGTAAAGTCACTGTCACTGATCCCCTAACATATCCTAAATATGGCAGGTGAACTACAAACTCCAAATAGCTGTTATTTTCTTCCAGACAAACCAAATGAAGAGCAGAAATAAATGTTAGACTTCAAGCTGTCTAATCCCTCTATTCTGATGCTACCTTTTGTCAGCTGCATTTTCGTTTGCTAGTTTGTCACCTGGTCATGGGGTCACTTGCAGTACTGCATTTCTTCTGTTCTATTGTAAACTGGTTTCTGTTTCATTTGTTAGAAAGGAAATTCTTTTTAAACACACAATTTATATTTATTTATTGTCAGCTGTGCCAGCGGGTTGAGTCTCTTACTGTATCTGATTTCATAGAGGGAAAGAATGGATCACAGGACAGTCAGTAATGCACTTTCTGCTTTCTTCCTCACAACAGAAGAAAGCCCAGCAGAGTAAGATGTGTAATGTCACTTCAGTACTGACCACAGCCCTGCCGCTGCTGAGTTAAGTGTTGGTGCAGGGGGTGTCATTAGACCACCAGTCCTTGGGATATCAACCAAACTCACTCATGCAACTTTATTTGTTTGATTATTTTCTCTTTTGCATTAAAAACCTCAGGAATTAACTAAGGTATTTCTGCAGGATCTGTAATATTTTCTCCTCTGCAACCATTACAGTGGCATAGTGCACAGTATTCCATGATGATTCTGGACCGAGCAAACCTGATTTCAACACACTTCAGCAGCTGCATGAATAAGTGCAGCAACTCCAGCACAAGGCAGTGAATCCACAAATAATGTTTGCCAAGGCAAGAGCTCAGTGGAACACAGAAAAATACATTTGATGGGATCAAGATCAAGAGCTAGGTTCTGCTCATCTACAACACTTGCACCTCTTTGTCATGAAAGAATTGGATTAACACACCAAGAAATAAACAGGCTTCACAAACACATTTGCTGGTACAGGTGCAGAGAACCCGACATATTGTGCCAAACTGGCCAAAGATGAATATGCCAATGAACTGTGCAAGGGTCTATTATTTTCAGGAAGTTGACATGTGACATTGTGACAGTAGTAGTAATGTTATCACCAGCCATTCTCTATCCTGTGTGTAGTAATGCTGTACAGCTACACTCCACCCATCCATAGTGTGAATCAATTCTTGAAGGCTTTTGTGCCAGTCCAGTATTCGCCTGTGTAATCACTGGACACCAACCACAAGCTCATGATGTTTGGATTACACACATGAGCTCGGAAGAAACTTCTTAATGATGTGAGAAAAAGAGAAATCTCTGATTTTGCATGCAAAAGCAGCATACATGCTTTTGCAAGCACACTCTTAAAAATAATATATACTGTATATATATATATATGGATTATGTATGTATGTATATGTATATATATATATATATATATATATATATATATATATATATATATATATATAGTGGCAAAGGCGCTATATAGGCGTTGACCCAACACAGACTGAAAACAGAGGCACATAAAAATGAACAAAAAGATTTATTTTCTTTAGCTGGGGGCCATGCCTTCCCCGTGTCCCTCAGCCCTAACACAGTCCGAAGAAAACAACAATAAAGCAAAACACCACCATGAAACACTCTTCTTTCTCCTCCACTCCTCCAAGGCAGCTTCATCCTCCTATACCCAATTCTGGCACCCTGAGTAGCACCCACAGGATCTCTTTATAGTTCACCCGGAAGTGCTCCAGGTGGCAATTAACCTAGATTAGGCTGCACTTCTGGCCCCCTTGATGTCATGTCCAGGCCCGAGCCTATGGTTGAAGACCCTTCTGGTCCTGGCCCCTTTCATGTCACTTCCTATACCGACCTTTAAAAGCCTCCACCTTTTCCCTATTCCCTCAGTTCTGTTTTGGACTTTGGTTGGTAACATCAGTGCTATCATTTGTATTGCAATTTAGCAGCCAGGAAAAGAATATACGGGTGGCTGCCCCAAACCTTGCTATGGCTCTTGTGCAAGTTTGTGACAATATATATATATATATATATATATATATATATATACTAGCAAAATACCCACGCTTCGCAGCGGAGAAGTAGTGTGTTAAAGAGGTTATGAATAAGGTAAGGAAACATTTTAAAAATAACGTAACATGATTGTCAATGTAATTGTGTTGTCATTGTTATGAGTGTTGCTGTCATATATATATATATACATATACACATATATTATATATATACATACATATATACATATACTCATATATTATCCATCCATCCATCCATTTTCCAACCCGCTGAATCCGAACACAGGGTCACGGGGGTCTGCAGGAGCCAATCCCAGCCAACACAGGGCACAAGGCAGGAACCAATCCCGGGCAGGGTGCCAACCCACCACAGGACACACACAAACATACCCACACACCAAGCACACACTAGGGCCAATTTAGAGTCGCCAATCCACCTAACCTGCATGTCTTTGGACTGTGGGAGGAAACCGGAGCGCCCGGAGGAAACCCACGCAGACACGGGGAGAACATGCAAACTCCACGCAGGGAGGACCCGGGAAGCGAACCCAGGTCCCCAGATCTCCCAACTGCGAGGCAGCAGCGCTACCCACTGCGCCACCGTGCCGCCCCTCATATATTGTATATATATATATATATATATATATCGCGCTTCGCCTTTCGCGGCTTCACTCCATCGTGGATTTTATATGTAAGCATATTTAAATATATATCGCGAATTTTTCGCTGCTTCGCGGGTTTCTGCGGACAATGGGTCTTTTAATTTCTGGTACATGCTTCCTCAGTTGGTTTGCCCAGTTGATTTCATACAAGGGACGCTATTGGCAGATGGCTGAGAAGCTACCCGGCTTACTTTTCTGTCTCTCTTGCGCTGACTTTCTCTGATCCTGACGTAGGGGGATTGAGCAGGGGGGGCTGTTCGCACACCTAGACGATAAGGATGCTCGTCTGAAAATGCTGAAAGATTATCTTCACGTTGCTATCTTTTGTGCAGCAGCTTCCTGAAACGACATGCTGTACGGTGCTTCGCATACTTAAAAGCTCGAAGGGCACGTATTGATTTTTGATTGAAAAACAAACTCTGTCTCTCTCTCTCTCTCTCTCTCTGCTCCTGACGGAGGGGTGTGAGCTGCCGCCTTCAACAGCTTTGTGCCGCGGTGCTTTGCATACTTAAAAGCAAACAGCCTTATTGATTTGTTTGCTTTCCTCTGTCTTTCTGACAGACTCTGCTCCTGACGCGCACTCCTTTGAAGAGGAAAATATGTTTGCATTCTTTTAATTGTGAGACGGAACTGTCATCTCTGTCTTGTCATGGAGCACAGTTTAAACTTTTGAAAAAGAGACAAATGTTTGTTTGCAGTGTTTGAATAACGTTCCTGTCTCTCTACAACCTCCTGTGTTTCTGCGCAAATCTGTGACCCAAGCATGACAATATAAAAATAACCATATAAACATATGGTTTCTACTTAGCGGATTTTCTTATTTCGCGGGTGGCTCTGGAACGCAACTCCCACGATGGAGGAGGGATTACTGTATACACATATATTATATACATATACACATATATTATAGATATATATACATATATTATATATATCTATAATAATAAAAGGCAAAGCCCTCACTGACTGACTGACTGACTGACTCACTCACTGACTGACTGACTCACTCATCACTAATTCTCCAACCTCCCGTGTAGGTGGAAGGCTGAAATTTGGTAGGCTCATTCCTTACAGCTTACTTACAAAAGTTAGGCAGTTTTCATTTCAAAATTATACGCGTAATGGTCATAACTGGAACCTCTTTTTTGTCCATATACTGTAATGGTAGGCAGCAAGATGGCCGTAGGAGACTGAGTTGCGTGTCGCGTCATCACGCCTCCCACGTAATCACGTGAACTGACTGTGAACTCAGTACGTAGAAAAGAAGGAGGAGCCCCAAAGAGCGCAGAAGAAAACATTCATTACACAATTGACAAGGCAGCGAAACAATAAGAAGCGAGTGAGTGACGCATACAAGCATCTTCATAAGACACGAGGTATAAAAAAGCACGGTGTAAACTGTAAGTCTAAATTAACTTTATAGAAACGCTCCCGCTGCCATTTGCAATGCCATATTCGCGAGATACAAGTTTAATGAGAAGACACGAGGTATAAAAAAACACGGTGTAAACCGTAACCTTAACTTTATAGAAACGCTCCCGCTGCCGTTTGCAATGCCATATTCGCAAGATACAAGTTTAATGAGAAGACACGAGGTATAAACGAGAGTTTGCATCACTTTGTAACAGAGTTAAAATTGCTGTAGCGAGAAACTTTTAACTGCCGGGTCTTAGCTAACATTAAATAAACCCGTGGACATCGCAACATCACACAAGAGAGTGGCTCACGTGAAGTGACTGAACGCAGCAGGAGTGATCACTTCCATTAATCAAACCTGTTCAAAAAACACATTACACAATTGATAAGGTAGGAAAAGAATATGAAACAAGGCACGGTATAAACCGTAACTTTAAGTTTATAGAAACGCTGCCGTTTGCAATACCATATTCGCCCCTGCGAAGCGCGGTGATTTTGCTATATATATTAAACTATTTCAACCATTGTATGATCTGCTTCTCGCAACTGAAAGAGGGCACCGTGGCAGAAGTTAGCCGACTTGCTCACCAACCACAAGCGTTACCTGGTAGGTAACCACCCATACAATCAGATTGTGAATCAGACTACGAATGCCTGCAATGTAATTACCCCGATCTACATGCTGTCAAATGAACGAACCTCACGCCGTGGCACAACGTTAGGGGCTTCGCCTCTATGTCCGAGGATCGATTCCTGTAAGGGAGTGCAGTGACTGTGTACTCCGGATGAGCCCACAATTACGGCGAAACACGTGTCGCATACTATGCATCTTCAAAGCACGGTGTAAACAGTAAGTTTAAATTGAGTTTATAGAAACGCTCCCGCTGCCGTTTGCAATACCATATTAGATGACTTTGTAACAGAGTTAAAATTGCTGGAGCGATAAATTTTTAACTGCCGGGTCATGTCGCGTGTTCTTGGGTAGGTACACCAAAAAATGTATGCATTTATGCATGTAATGGGCAAACAAAAAATGTACTATACCCGAAAGCACTACAGTAGTACTCAATGTATCTTTACTTCTTAAATGTTAATGTTTTACTGTTTAATAATTTATACGCTTCTTATATGTTATTCAGATTCTTTTATCAAAATACCAGTAACAGCGCACTGCACGATAACGTGGAGTGAATACACTTGACATGACCATTCATAGTATTTATCCTCTTTCTCTGTACGTTTACCATTCGTTTGCTCAGAGGTTGATGCGCTTGCTGCTTAATGAGCAGCTCTTGACCCTAGCGTCCCGCTGCTTCTCTTCTTTCGTCGGCAACTTTTCCCGTTAAAACTGATTTTTTTTAAAACTTAGTATGTTTTCTTTAATTTTTCAGTTAAGCTGGCACTTAAGTCTTCAATCTGCCTCAAGAATGATTAGCGAAGGTGGTAGACAATGAAAACGTCAGCCGTACGCATCCGCCACGCACGCACTGGTGCGCGCAGCTGTGAGTTGATTCTACAATAAAATAAAATAAAGATAAAAACAGTAATAACTTGCAGCACCGCTATTCAATTACACTTGCCTAACGCCTCTCCTAAGGGGAAATACTGTGGGATCTGGGCATCCGTCAAAGCAGCAATCACAAGCCCGATTAGAAAGCGGGAAGCTGTGATTTGTCGTCTCCCTCCCATGTAACAATCACAGCCCGTGTTGCAACGCACTATGTATGTATATGTATATATGTGTATGTGTGTGTATATGTATGTGTGTATATATATATATATATATATATATATATATGTGTTCATATGTGTGGGAAAGCGAATAGTAGACGTGACGTAGTATCTGTGTACCAAATTTCAAGTCAATAGGTGAAACGGTTTGCGAGCTACAGCTGATTTAAAATCCTGGACAGACAAACGAATAGCCACGGTAGTGTTTTATAGAAGAACATTTTAATGTTTAATAATTTATATTTATATGCAATGTGCTTCTTATATATTACTTCATATTCTCAAATGATAATGATGTTAATGTTGTTTATATTGATTTCTATGTTATTGTAAGTGCTCTTTATTTGTGGAAAAATAAATTTGGCAATTAAACTTATTTTATACATACATTTTATTTTTTTCTCTTGCACTCAGTGAGCGAATCCACTGGGTAATCAGCTATATATATATATATATATATATATATGTATGTGTATATATATATGTGTGTATATATATATATATATATATATATATATATATATATATATATATATATATATATATAGATAGATAGATAGATAGATATATGTGTATGTATGTAGATATACAAATATGTATATATATGTATATATGTTTATATATATGTAGATATACAAATATGTATATGTATATATATGTATATATGTGTATATATATGTAGATATACAAATATGTATATGTATATATATGTATATGTGTCTGCATGTGTGTGTATATATATATATATATATATATATGTATGTGTATATATATGTTGATATATGTATATATATGTGGATGTGTATATGTATATATTTATGTATATACAGTATGTTTATCTATATATATGTTTACATAACCTCTTTAACACACTACTTCTCCGCTGCGAAGCGCGGGTATTTTGCTAGTATATATATATATATATATATACACACACATATATACATACATACATACATACATATACACACATACATGCACTTACAATAACATAGAAATCAATATAAACAACATTAACATTATTATCATATGAGAATATGAAGTAATATATAAGAAGCACATTTCATATAAATATAAATTATTAAACAGTAAAATCTTCTTCTATAATTTGCTGCCGTGGCTATTCGCTTGTCTGTCCAGGATTTTAAATCACCTGTAGCTCGCAAACCGTTTCACCTATTGACTTGAAATCTGGTACACATATAGTACGTCACGTCTACTATCCGCTTAATGGGTGATGATTGTGTTACTCTTTTTATCTTTATTTTATTTTATTGTAGAATCAACTCCTATCTGCGCACACCAGGGCGGCTGTGGGCCGATGTGTATGGTGTATTCACTCCATGTTATCGTGCATTGCGCTGTCACTGGTATTTTGATAAAAGAATTTTAACAACATATAAGAAGCGTATAAATTATTTAACAGTAAAACATTAACATTTAAGAAGTAAAGTTACATTGAGTACTACTGCAGTGCCTTCGGGTATACCTCATTTTTTGTTTGCCCATTACATGCTTAAATGTATACATTTTTTGGTGTACCTACCCGAGAACACGCGACATATAACCGACCGTTGGAGAAGCATGGATTTTAAACACACGTTGAGTTTATCTGCTGGTCTCCCTTGTGGAATAACTGGTAATGTTTGACTAAAATCTACAGCGAGTAAAACGACATTACCTCCTATTTTTTTTTTTACGATCTCTGAGATCTCGCTTTTTTCGGTTCAAGGCTTCATAAGCTCTTTTATGTTCCATGGTGTACTTATCCCAAACCATCATCTTTGAATGTTGCAAGACTTTCGCCTTCTATGTAGATCGGGTAGTCTGAATCACAATCTGATTGTATGGGTGGTTACCTGGCAGGTAACGCTTATGTTTGGTCATCAAGTCGTCTAACATCCGCTACGTGCCCTCTTTTAATTGCGAGAAGCAGATATATATAGCCAAATTGTCGCGCTTCGTTGCGGCGAAGTACTGCTTTTAATTTTTTATTAAGAAGAAAATAAAACCTTTTTAAACGGATCAAAAATATACCAATAACAATTTGTTAAGGATCTGTTTTTTTGTGAACCTCCCTTTTCACAGCTGTCGCTCTACGGCGTGTGTTTCGTTTATTTGACAGTATGTAGATCGTGGTAATTACATTCATGGCATTCGTTTTCTGAATCACAATCTGATTGTATGGGTGGTTACCTGCCAGGTTATGCTTGTGGTTGGTCAGCAAGTCCCCTTACGTCCGCCACATGCCCTCTTTCTGTTCCCAGAAGCAGATCATAGAATGGTTTTAATAGTTTACTTTCAAATAATGCAAAGAGTATGCGACACGTGTTTCTCCCTAATTCTGGGCTCATCAGGCGTACACACTCACTGCATCCCCTCTCGGGAATCGAATCTCTATCGTCAGCGCCAGAGTTGAAGCCCCTAACGTTGTGGTCAGCAAGTCGGCTAACATCCGCCATGTGCCGTCTTTCAGTTGTGAGAAGCAGATCATAGAATGCATAATTTGAAAGTAAACAATTTCAACCAAAGAGTACGCGACACGTGTTTCGCCCTAATTCTGTGCTCTTCATGCGTACACACTCATTGCATCCCCTCTCGGGAATCGAATCTCGAACGTCAGCGCCAGAGGTGAAGCCCCTAACGTTGTGCTACGGGGTGTGGTTCGTTTATACCTCGTGTCTTCTCATTAAATGTTTATCTCGCGAATATGTTATTGCAATCCGCAGCGGGAGCGGTTCTATAAACTTAATTTAAACTTACGTTTTACACCGTGCTTTGTTTCCCTTATGAAGATGCTTGTATGCTTCACTCGCTCACTTCTTATTGTTTCGCTCCCTTCTCAACTGTTTAATGAATTTTTTGTTCTTCGCTGTTTGCGGCTCTTCCTTCATTTGTCCCTACTGCGTTCTTTTATTTTGCAAATATGTTATTGCAATCCGCAGCGGGAGCGTTTCTATAAACTTAATTTAAACTTACATTTTACACCGTGCTTTGTTTCCCTTATGAAGATGCTTGTATGCTTCACTCGCTTGCTTCTTATTGTTTTGCTCCCTTCTCAATTGTTTAATGAATTTTTTGTTCTTCGCTGTTTGCGGCTCTACCTTCATTTCTCCCTACTGCGTTCTTTTATCTCGCAAATATGTTATTGCAATCCGCAGCGGGAGCGTTTCTATAAACTTAATTTAAACTTACGTTTTACACCGTGCTTTGTTTCACTTATGAAGATGCTTGTATGCTTCACTCGCTCACTTCTTATTGTTTCGCTCCCTTCTCAATTGTTTAATGAATTTTTTGTTCTTCGCTGTTTGTGGCTCTTCCTTCATTTCTCCCTACTGCGTTCACAGTCTTTTCACGTGATTACGTGGGAGGCGTGATGACGTGACACTCAACTCCGCCTCCCACGGCCATCGAGCTGCCGTCCATTACAGTATATTGTCAAAAAAGAGGTTCCAGTTATGACCATTACGCGTTGAATTTCGAAATGAAACCTGCCTAACTTTTGTAAGTAAGCTGTAAGGAATCAGCCTGCCAAATTTCAGCCTTCCACCTACACGGGAAGTTGGAGAATTAGTGATGAGTGAATCAGTCAGTCAGTCAGTCAGTCAGTCAGTCAGTGAGTCAGTGAGGGCTTTGCCTTTTATTAATTAGTATAGATTGTCACGCACAAACGCTTGGGGAACAGCTGAGCAACCCAGTTTGCTTCGTAAAACGTCACACGGGGGGACAACGGCAGTGTGCTAATCTTTCTTTCTTTACTTCCTTAGAAAGGCCGAGACATCGCAACCGTAAAGGGCGCCTGGATGGCTCTAGAAAGCGTACACTTCCGGGTCTATTTCTTCCTTCTGCTGACCTGTGATGACGTCATGCTCCCAGAATCCACCGCAACGCTCCCAGCATCCTTCACTTTAATATCCGGTCCGTCCCCTTAAAATGTCCATCCTCCCTCACTTCAATGTCTTTTGAGTTTTGAAAGAAACAACTGACGAACTTTAATTTACATTATACAGGGCTAAAAACCCCAAACCTTTATCATTGTTTGTGTCCTTATTCACAGTGGCGTAGCCGGCAGGATACAGACAGTCCGAAAAGATGACAGAAGGACAGGACTTGAACGCAGTCCTCAACACCCTGGTCGCGGAGCTCCAGGCCATCAAGATGGAGCAAGCGATGACCAAGACGGAGCTCGCAGAGACAAGGAGGCGGCTGGCAGCGGCAAAAGCGGTAAGGCCGGAGCCTGCGAGGCCTCCACCCCCTCCGATGCTAGCTCTCACAGAGGACGACGACATCGAGTCGTACCTCTCTATTTTTGAGAGAACGGCCACCCGAAATCAGTGTCCACAGGCGGAGTGGGCATCCATCTTGGCACCTTACCTAAAGGGACCCGCACAGCGAGCCTATCACGACCTCCCTGAGGAGGAAGCCGCCCAGTACAACCTCCTGAAGGCCAAAGTCTATCAGCGATACGGAGTGACCTCCGGCCAGCAGGCACGCGTCTGGCGACACTGGCCTGCCCTCTCAACCAAGAGCCAATGGACTGCAGCTGGGCCCGAGAAGAAAGATTAGTACACTGCCGTTGTCCCTCCACGGGACGTTTTATGAAGCAAACCAGGTCGCTCAGCTGTTCCCCAAGCGCTCGTGTGTGACAATATATATACAGTGCATCTGGAAAGTATTCACAGCGCATCACTTTTTCCACATTTTGTTATGTTACAGCCTTATTCCAAAATGGATTAAATTCATTTTTTTCCTCAGAATTCTACACACAACACCCCATAATGGCAACGTGAAAAAAGTTTACTTGAGATTTATGCAAATTTATTAAAAATAAAAAAACTGAGTAAGCACATGTACATAAGTATTCACAGCCTTTTGCCATGAAGCTCAAAATTGAGCTCAGGTGCATCCTGTTTCCCCTGATCATCCTTGAGATGTTTCTGCAGCTTAATTGGAGTCCATCTGTGGTAAATTCAGTTGATTGGACATGATTTGGAAAGGCACACACCTGTCTATATAAGGTCCCACAGTTGACAGTTCATGTCAGAGCACAAACCAAGCATGAAGTCAAAGGAATTGTCTGTAGACCTCCGAGACAGGATTGTCTCAAGGCACAAATCTGGGGAAAGTTACAGAAAAATTTCTGCTGCTTTGAAGGTCCCAATGAGCACAGTGACCTCCATCATCCGCAAGTGGAAGAAGTTCGAAACCACCAGGACTCTTCCTAGAGCTGGCTGGCCATCTAAACTGAGCAATTGGGGGAGAAGGGCCTTAGTCAGGGAGGTGACCAAGAACCCGATGGTCACTCTGTCAAAGCTCCAGAGGTCCTCTGTGGAGAGAGGAGAACCTTCCAGAAGGACAACCATCTCTGCAGCAATCCACCAATCAGGCCTGTATGGTAGAGTGGCCAGATGGAAGCCACTCCTTAGTAAAAGGCACATGGCAGCCCACCTGGAGTTTGCCAAAAGGCACCTGAAGGGGACTCAGACCATGAGAAAGAAAATTCTCTGGTCTGATGAGACAAAGATTGAACTCTTTGGTGTGAATGCCAGGTGTCACGTTTGGAGGAAACCAGGCCCTGCTCATCACCAGGCCAATACCATCCCTACAGTGAAGTATGGTGGTGGCAGCATCATGCTGTGGGGATGTTTTTCAGTGGCAGGGACTGGGAGACTAGTCAGGACAAAGGGAAAGATGACTGCAGCAATGCACAGAGACATCCTGGATGAAAACCTGCTCTAGAGCGCTCTTGACCTCAGACTGGGGCGACGGTTCATCTTTCAGCAGGACAACGACCCTAAGCACACAGCCAAGATATCAAAGGAGTGGCTTCAGGACAACTCTGTGAATGTCCTTGAGTGGCCCAGCCAGAGCCCAGACTTGAATCAAAGGTGCATCGACAAAGTATTGAGCAAAGGCTGTGAATACTTATGTACATGTGATTTCTCAGTTTTTTTAGTTTTAATAAATTTGCAAAAACCTCAAGTAAACTTTTTCATATTGTCATTATGGGGTGTTGTGTGTAGAATTCTGAGGAAAAAAATGAATTTAATCGTTTTGGAATAAGGCTGTAATATAACAAAATGTAGAAAAAGTGATGCGCTGTGAATACTTTCCGAATGCACTATATATATATATATATATATATATATATATATATATATATATATATATATATATATAACTGCTCAAAAAATTAAACAAACACTTTGAAAACACATCAGATCTCAATGGGAAAAAAAAGTCCTGCTGGATATCTATACTGATATGGACTGGGTAATGTGTTAGGAACGAAAGGATGCCACATCGTTTGATGGAAATGACAATTATCAACCTACAGAGGGCTGAATTCAAAGACACCCCGAAAATCAAAGTGAAAATATGAGGCAGCAGGCTAGTACATTTTGCCAAAATTTCATTGCAGCAACTCAAAATCGTACTCAGTAGTTTGTATGGCCCCCACATGCTTGTATGCATGCCTGACAACGACATGCTCCTAATGAGACGATGGATGGTGTCCTGGGGGATCTCCTCTCAGATCTGGACCGGGGCATCACTGAGCTCCTGAACAGTCTGAGGTGCAATCTGGCAGCGTCGGATGGACCGAAACACAATGTCCCACAGGTGTTCTATTGAATTTAGGTCAGGCAAGCAAAGAGTTGGAGCCAGTCAATGTCATTAATTCCTTCATCCTCCAGGAACTGTCTGCATACTCTCATCATATGAGGCCGGGCATTGTCGTGCACCAGGAGGAACCCAGGACCCACTGCACCAGTATAGGGTCTGACAATGTGTCCTTGGATTTTATCCCAATACCAAATGGCAATCAAGGTGCCGTTGTCTAGCCTGTAGACATCTGTGCATCCCTCCATGGATATGCCTCCCCAGACCATCTCTGACCCACCACCAAACCGGTCATGCTGAACGATGTAACAGGCAGCATAACTTTCTCCACGCTTCTCCAGACCCTTTCACGTCTGTCACATGTGCTCAGGGTGAACCTGCTCTCATCTGTGAAAAGCACAGGGTGCCAGTGGTGGACCTGCCAATTCTGGTATTCTATGGCAAATGCCAATCAAGCTCTACGGTGCCAGGTAGTTAGCACAGGGTCCACTAGAGGACATTGGGCCCTCAGGCCACCCTCATGAAGTCTGTTCCTGATTGTTTGGTCAGATACATTCACACCAGTGGCCTGCTGGAGGTCATTTTGTAGGGCTTGGCAGTGCTTATCCTATTCCTCCTTGCCCAAAGGAGCAGATACAGGTCCTGCTGATGGGTTAAGGACCTTCTACGCCCTGTCCAGCTCTCCTAGAGTAACTGCCTGTCTCCTGGAATCTCCTCCATGCCCTTGAGACTGTGCTGGGAGACACAGCAAACCTTCTGGCAATGGCACGTATTGATGTGCCATCCTGGAGAAGTTGGACTACCTGTGCAACCTCTGTAGGGTCCAGGTATCACCTCATGCTACCAGTAGTGACACTGACCATAGCCAAATGCAAAATTAGTGAAAAAACAGTCAGAAAAGATGAGTAGGGAAAAATGTCAGTGACCTCCACCTGTTAAACCATTTCTGTTTTGGGGGTCGTCTCATGGTTGCCCCTCTAGTGCTCCTATTGTTAATTTCATTTACACCAAAGCAGCTGAAACTGATTAACAACCCCCTCTGTTACTTAACTGTAAAGGTCAATATCCCAGAAGTTTCATTGACTTTATGTTATACTCTGATTAAAAAATTTTTTTTTTTGAGCAGTATATATATATATATATACTGTATATATTGGGACTTTAACTGAAGATATAATTATAGCTTACATATACTGTATTACATATTTACATGTCACATTGATTAAGCCACCTTACACAGTTCCTGTATTTATTTGATTTTAGGTTAAATCGCTTTGTATTCACTTTCCCTATTTTGTGTTTAGTCAGTGTTAGAATGTGCTTTAAGAGTTTTTAGGTACCTGCTGAGCCTGTGAACGTTTGTACACTTCACAATATTAACACTACTATTATTACATTTTGGTAAGTTTCTGTTGCATCTCTCTGTTAAAGGTAATTGGAACACTGTCTCCACATTTCTCAGCAGATGGAGCTGTTGTGCAAAAGATGAATACTAAATGTTGTCTTGATATTTTAACATATCATTAAAATATTCATAGTCATCATAATCACACTTTTGAATTTTTCAGTGGCATGCTAAATGCAATTTCTTATAATAAAAGATTTTTTTTTGGAGTGTTTGAATTCTTCCATCTGTCTAATTTCTGGTTGTTTGGGCTGGAGCATAGGTCTTGTATGAGTAGTGGAGCAGTATATTTTAATGTTAATGCAGTTAATACTGTAAATTAGTGTAAACACAGAGGCAACAAACATACTTGGTGTCTAAAAGTTAAGAACATGATAATGAAGTCTTCTGCAAGCATTGCATCAGTTGGAAATTAATAATGTTCTGCCAGATGAGGGCATACCATACTCAGAAACGTAAGCCGCATTCTGTTGTAAGACATAAAATGATGAGAAATAGTTCATTGCATACATTGTTTAGAGCCATTTTAAATATTAAATGTGCTGTACTTGCAAAGCCAGTAAGAGTTTGATTTTAGACTTCCAAATAGGAAGATCAAATATTATTTTTTTCTGAACAGACAGACTGAGACATCAGCTGGGCGAGGCTGCCTGATGTTGAAAGACCTGAAATACCAGATCACGAAATGTCACATCGCTGGTGTCATGCACAGGAGATGTCACAACATGTACAGTTTAAATGTTGATTGGTTAAATATACAACAGTTGAAAGTAGCAACACTTACCGCCTAGTATTCCATTATACTTATAAAAAAGAACAGAATAAAACAGAACAAAATAATTTATCAACTAAAAACAGGAATAATTAATTAGTACATAAATCAGAAATACAAAAATATTACCAAATGTTACCAAAACTAATGGGGCAATTCAAAATGCAAAAGTCAGAAAGACAGACAAAATTCCGAAGGAAAACTAACATTAATTTGTCTCTGCTAAATAACTAGCAGTACAATATTTCAAAATGGAAAATAAGAAAGAGCACAAAAGGAGCTGAAACGCAGTAGATGCTGTGGAGAGGACCAATTCTTACGGTTTGCCCAATCCCTGCAAAACAAATTAACAAATGAAAAAACAAAACAAACATACACTTGGCAACAGTAAGACTGAAACTCAGGTGTAGAAAACTTCTGAAGACCTCTAGGTTTGGCAGGAAGGACTACAATGGAAATACAGTATTGTGTAGTGAAATCCCCATCCAACCATTGCCTGTGCATCTATGTGTTCTGCCAGTGTTTGTGGAGGTGTCCTTTGGATTGTTGATCGGGTCAGTCCTGTGTGAGTAAGTGCAGACAGTGTGCCTAATCCAGATTGATTCCTGTCTTGCATCTGCTGCTGTTGGTCGCCTTTGACCCTGCACTGAAATGAGTGGATTTCGAAAATGCATAAATGAATGAATGAAGCTGTGCTGCTTCTTAAGCATTTATTTGTTTATAAGAGCATTCTTGAAAAACGTCTCAGATTGCCATCATCATCCACTTTAATAAAAGGGTAAGTGTCTGTCTAGTTTTTATGTCTGTCATTCCAAAAGATGGAGCATCACAAATATTTTCAGCAATAAATTACATTGCATTTTTTATTTCAGTGAATGGTGCACCATAAACATTAACACTGCTTTTACGAATCCCATTCCAGATGGCATATAACAGAGACATATACATGGCATGGTGCACTGCAAACATTAACACTGAGGTTCATTACTTAGATTTCAACCCATCTTAGATGGGTAGCGCAGCTAGTAATTTAAAAAATGACATAATCT
Organism: Erpetoichthys calabaricus; assembly: GCF_900747795.2. Classification (NCBI taxonomy): domain Eukaryota; kingdom Metazoa; phylum Chordata; class Cladistia; order Polypteriformes; family Polypteridae; genus Erpetoichthys; species Erpetoichthys calabaricus. The sequence continues at coordinate 245,569,730 of NC_041394.2, forward strand.
TTTCCCACTATTATGCTGTTGATGTGTTTTAAACATCTCTCCATGTATTATGTTCTTAAATACGTTTTACCTAACAGCAAACCATATTCTTCCATCAGTTATTTGTGCAAATATCCCAGTCATTCTAATGTATACAAGTTTTTTCACACAGATGGAATTGTATGGATTTTGTGTATGTGTTTATAGCTTAAAAAATATTTTGTAGTCCTTTTAATGGCTTCTGTTTACGTAAGTGCAATGGAACATATACTTAAACTTTTTGTACTATTGTTAATTTGAACACATTATAACAATTTTAGCCAAACCAAATACAGTATCATCAGCAAAGTCTCAAATTAGAAATAGGCCTTCACTTGGATGAAAGTGTAAAATCCTGACATAGAAGGACTAGAAGTCCTTTATGCCTAAAATCATAAAGCTGTGGCCAGTGGCGTAGCTCGAGTTTGTGCCGCTCGGGGCGGGGCTTCGATTTGCCGCCCTCCAACGTACCTGAATATGTTAACCTATTTAAATAGAAAATTAAAATGACGTATAGAGAAAAATTAAGATACATTTTGCATAGATTTATTTATATATAGAGAAACAGCAATATTTTTTCACATATAATTATTTATAAGCATCAACTAGACAAGAATATAGTATAGACGCACTGATAAGCCGTGTTCTGATTAGGCCTATTAGTTTAATATAATTACGCTGCGAAAACCAGAACCAGTGTAGTGTACAAGTGATAGGTGGGGATGAGCAAGAACGCATTCGGATTGTTAACGAAATGAAATTATATATTGTGAATTAGTTGTTTATCTTCCTAGAAATTATTATCGGCGTAATGAATTTGTGGATTTCCCCTTGGGATTAATAAAGTATCTATCTATCTAATGTTTCTGTTTATTTTTCTTATTGCCTCATAAATTTCAACTGCCGTGTCTGATGCCGTCACAGAAGGACCGTCTGAAAATGATTTTTGAAGGCATTTGTAGATGAAAATCAGAGAATTCATTCATGAGTGATATTTTTCCGAATCCTGCTGCTTACACGTGAAGTGTTCTGAGCCTTTTGGCCAATAATGCTGCCCCCAAAAATGTGCTGCCTGGGGCGGACCACCCCCTCCGCCCGCCCCTAGCTACGCCACTGACTGTGGCCGTAACCACTCTCTGCATATGACTTCAAAACCATCAAGAAAAAATAAACAGCAAACAGTAAAAATATTTCATATTTTGAAGCATAGATGAAAGTAATAATTAGGAGCACAGGTGATATATAGCCCAGAAGATTATTTGTAACAATGTACAATTTTTTAAATTTCAAAGCACTATTTTGAATTTCAGTGTTTTCTTTTCGTTTCTTTTTTTTCTTTTTTAATGTTTCACATGCTTTAGTTAAAACAATTCACCAGTGTAGTTTTAAGAATCAAAATGAAAGAGGACTGGGGTAGAGGTTGTTTACGTGCATGAAGAGCATATTGGGAAGTGGCTGATGGAGGATGGAAAGCCCCCAGTAGTGACTCAACTCTTCTTAAATTATGGATTTCCAAAGTCTCCAGTGATAACGTGTGAGCTCATGTGCTGTTAGGACTCATTTCATTGACACACATTTTGGACTCACCTTGTCTTTAGAGCAATGGCTGCACATCCATACTTACTGACTTACACACTTGTAGGCAAATTCACTATGTGAAATCCTGTCCACCTGAGAGCGTCAAGAAGTCATGGTCATGCACGAGATACCTGTTTGTTTTATGGATGAGCCCCTCTGGTATTCCATTGATCTGGATCTCTGACCTGGTGTCTTTGGTCTAAAAACTGACTTCACTTAGCCAAGAAGTGATTTCAAGGGATCTAAATGTGATACAGTTGGGGTTTAAAAGTATTTGGACACCGCAGGGCAGTTGTTGGCAAGAGCTTAACTGGCATGTAGAAAAATGTCCAAATGTAGGAAGAAAGGTACAGGAGGCCATAAAAGGACTGTCACATTTATTCCAGTAAAGTGACTTTGATACCAAATTTGGTAGTAAGGGAGGGAACCTACTGCATATAGATAGGCACTTGAGGGGCTGTCATGTTTATCTTTTCTCATTAAGTGTTATTTCTGCTTATTTAAGATGTCCATTGTGTTTATGTTTTATAATAAAAACATTTTTTGCACCCTTTTCATCTCTATTTTGGGTTGGGGTTGGTCAAAATTCTTGTCATTACACCTAAAAGCATATCTTTGGATTGTGAGAGGTAATCATTCTTTCTAGATGAAACTCATGAAATACGGGTCGAACATGCAAAATACACCCAGCTGACAACTGGGTTAGTATCCAAGTGTCCTGCCAACTGTGTTGTCCTTTCACAATTAAGAGAATTCAGCACAATTAAAGGTCAAAGTGTGAAAGATCTGTTTCTTCTGCTTTTGAAGTGCAAGATCTCTCTCACAGATATCTCCAGTGAGATTACATTTAATAGGTTGACATGTCTCCTGGAATGGCTATGAGTGTCATTGATCCTGCTGGAAAAGTTTTGTCTCTAACTATAGTAATGAACCAGAGTCAAATTAGGGCATCCTTGTCTTTGGTGTTTGAGGACTGTGGTAATAAGTGCTACAGCAAACACATTTGCTATCTGTTTACCACATTTAACCACCTTATTCACTGAGCTCAGAGACAATTGTTGACACCCTCTCTAAGTGTGAGTGGTTTGGTAATTTCGCTAATCGTAGATTATTTTTTCTCTCTCTCATTCATCACCACCCTCAGTTTTGTTTGTACCCATTTATTCTTTCTGTTACACAATGGAATAATGCATTTCTACTGGTCACTGGGCTGTCTTGAAATGTTGGCTGATCACAGCCACAGTTGTTGACAGAATCACCAAGACACCTACGAGTTCAGAATGCACAAATGCAATATAGTGTCTGAAGCTCCTACCTAGACATACAGTAAACTGGACTCTAAACTTACTTTTTAATTTTCACCATGCAGGCCTTTGTGCAGGGACAGAACAAAAGAACATTTGATAGCACACTACACACACAAATGATTTTTCATTTTTTTTAGTGAACAGCAGTGTGTAGCTCACACTGTATTTCTATCAAAAGATGTGTCTGGTCACCAATCTTCTATGCCACAGAAGAAAGGATTCCATATTCCATACAAACTAACAGTCCACTGTTTCCTCAGCTTGGTGGACATCTGTTACGCCTCGGTTGCATAAGTATGTTCTCTCAGCCTTTCAAAGAATTAAGTTGTGGTGGTTTGAGAAGATGAGAAAACTGCTCCATGGAACCAGGTGGAAGCAAAATGCTCACATATTTCTGTTTGATGCTATATCTTCTATATCACTGGTTTCCAAACTTGGTCCTGGAGACCCCCTGTGGCTGCAGGTTTTTGTTCCAACCAACTTCTGTTTTTAGTTGGACTCCTGGCCTAATTAAGTAAGTTGTTACTTCCCAATTTCTGTATTTTGGGGTCAATGAAGAAAGTACAAAAGTAGGTGTTTAAATATGCTTTAATAAGAATTAAGCAGTTATATGTGGATAATGTATTTTTTAAACTTTTTATTTATGTTCAATCTGATTTCCATTCTTCCTTTCCATTATTGTTTAATTAGTGGGACAGATGCTGAAGCAGTTTCATCATTTAGTGTTGTTCGCCTGGCTGTATGATTTGCTTTTTTTTATTTGTTACTATTAGGATACAATGAAGGGAGCAGACTGCATGGAATAAGGGAAAATAATAGCAAACAACAAAAGAGTTAAGCATTTAAAGCTATAGCAAAAAATATTTCTGAATGTCTTAATGGAAAAGTCATTGTGCTGTGCTTTTCTGAATGCAGAATAAGAGAAGAGGAAAAAAGACCATCTAATTAAATGAGATTAATTATTATCACTTATTGTGAATCTGGTTCGAACAAAAACCTGCAGTTACAGGGGGTACCCAGAACCGAGTTTTGGGGACCGCTGTTCTATATAACATTATATATTCTGTAATAAAGCAAGAAAAAAGTTTGTGTATACTTGAAGCAATAGGTAAATAAAAATATTTCGAGACTGAGCCCAAACATGAACTGATGTGAATACAAAATATGGCAGTTTTATAAAGGGTAGGCAGGAAGAGGAGTGTATTTCATGTTACACCTGAAGTGAGGTCAGTGATGGGGCTGGACAGAAGGTCAGAAGTGAGGTCAGTTGAGGAACCAGAAGTGAGGTCAGGCAGGCTTTCCCTCAGAGGACCTGTAGAGAAAGGAGAAAAGGTGTTACTGCCAGCCCTTGGTCTGGCATATAAACATATTTAGTCAAGCCCATTGGCTGCCTCCTATGCACACGTATGTGACAATTCATATATATATATATGTGTATACTCTATACTGTATAACAGTACAAGCAAAACCTGAAATTTTTGACATTAGCCTTTCAATGACTATTTATTAATAGCCTCTGGTTGCAATGATGTCCATGTTTTGAAGCAGTTTTAAAATGTCATCCTAGTCAATAGCTAATGTGGTATCCGATGACAATGTATAGTAAACCACAGTGGACTGCTTCATAAGGAGCAAAAGGGCAATAAATTTTGTGACGGAACCGTTGTTTTGACACTTCATCATATCCAGAAACATAGCTGTGATTCAGTTTAATTTAAACAGAGAGAATACAAAGTACAAAGATAAAAATGCAAGTGAAAAAACACCCATCACTCCGGCCTTGCCCAAAACACTTGTTCCATACTTCCTATCAACCCACATATCACATCAAAACACTTTTAACCCCCTATCTCTTTCTCTCTTTTCCTTCCATGTATCCCTCTTCTCCTTTCAACCAGAATGGCTTCAGATTCCCTCCTGGGGCCATATTTGGACAAGCTATGCAATTTCTACTGGACCAAAGTTGACCAGCTTTAGCAGCAGACACACTGAGCTATTTACATTGTTTTTTACACTCCCTTACTATTGTCTTTTTTTCATTTTGTTATGTATTTGTACTTTCAAGCTGATCGTTCTTATTTTTTGTTGTGTTAATTTTTTGAGGGAGAGACCACCCACAGAATTAATCTGTGAAGAGCTGCAATCACTTGAGAGGGCACCAAAAGACCATATTATCAGTAGTAGTTTTAGTGAAAACTCTTCTTCTTTTGGCTGCTCCTGTTAGGGGTTGCTACAGCAGATCATCTTTCTTCATATCTTTCTGTCCTTTGCATCTTTTTCTGTTACACCCATCACCAAAACAATGTCTCTAAATTATTGTGAGGCAAAAGTGAACAGGAATTGCAAAACGCACCAAAAATCATGGTCAAAGGGAGAGGAGAGGACAGAGAGAACCAAGCACCATCAGTTAATCCTTTTCTGAACGTGCAGCAAGGCTCTTCAGCTATGGTCCTGGATGTCCACAGTGTCTACAGGTTTTTGCTTTAACCAGTTTCTTAATAAGAACCCATTTATTAACTACTTAAACCATACTTTTTTGGGCTTAGTTTTAGTTAACTTGGCAGTTACGATTCAGAACCCTTAATTGCCTATTCTAGTTTTAAACAGTTGCATTGAGGTTTTAATAGTTTCCTTTTACCTTAACAAGCCATCAGTTAATAATGAGGTGAAAATAAAAAAAGGACCACCAGCTCTCCAGCTGGTTTACTTCCATTTAAACCTATGAACATGCATCATAAAGTATGTCTGTTAATATAATGTTCTGAAGCAAATGAGAGAGAAAACAAGCCACATAATTAAATGCCAAGTATCATTATCTGCCAGACTTGGCTAGTAACTACGAATTTGGTTGGAATGAAAACCTGCAGAAACTGTGGCCCTCCAGGACCCCTGAAATACAGAGGTGTAGAAAGATGGAGTCCATCCCAGCAAAGCAATAGACACAAAGATGGAAGAAATGCTTAAAAATACTGTATAATGCTGGACTTTTAGCAGTCAGTAAACATTCAAAACTGCCTGCTTCTCCGCAGGCAACATCAATGTTTAACAACGAATATTTTATTAAATCATTCAAGCCAGAATGTCTTTGCACTTCATTAAACAGAAATGCCAGTAGAACACTGGGCTACTGGTGTTGAAATGTGTACAATAAGTGTTGGACAATACTGGAAAAATGTCTAAAAATTCTGACAAGCTTAGTTTTTGCAAGATAATGGAATGAAACATTTTTAATGACCAGATAATAATTAACTCCCACAGCTATACTCTCAAAGTCTAAATTCAGAGGTTCTGTGGACTGCAGTGTGTTATAAATGTAAGAAGTGACAAAACAAGTCATGCAAATGTACACATGTGCCTGCCAAGTTTCCTGCTCATGAAAGGATATCCCTACAGGAAGAAGGAAGGTGGATCAAATCTCCTGCAGACACCCTCAATCTATATTGTTGTACATTTTGGGCAACACCCCTGTGCAGAGATATTGGAGATGTAGAAAGGAAGCTGTAAACTATGAGCGGAAGATGTGCCAAAACATAAACACATACTGCAGTTGCATTTTAAAGGAAAAAACTGCATAAGACCCTTAAGAAATATAATTGGTCACTGAGTTGTGGCATTACAACAAATCACTTCAAATATTTTTAAAATGTTTGACAATCATATTATTATTATTATTGAACTTCTGAAGAATGTTAGCTCTTCCCCTGGTAAAAAATAAAGTTCTATCTATCTATCTATCTATCTATCTATCTATCTATCTATCTATCTATCTATCTATCTATCTATCTATCTATCTATCTATCTATCTATCTATCTATCTATCTATATTAGTGACTAGTTAACATAGATACTTTCTTGATAATGGGTTTCTTAAAATTTCATTGTTCATAAGTAAATTTGCATAAAATATTTTTGAAATACTATATCTTGTGAGTTTCTGTGTAGTTCTGCTGGTGTGCACTGTATATGGGGCCTGCTTCTGCACCATGTAAATTGCTGACTGGATGATTGTTGATTCTTTGTGTCTTTGTATTGCATTAAGTAGGTCAGAAATCCAATGATTGGATGAATGATTTTGTTCCCAGTAAGTCCCTAAGAGAATTCTTAAGAAGAGTCAGTAGGAATCAAAAATATTTATGAAGTTTACATTTGTTGGTTTACAAAAGCCTGAAAACTGAAAAAACAGCATTAGATTCTTTGAAAATTTTGGGATTCTTTGATTTATTGGGTGGGTGATGTACTCAAAAATACAAACTGGGATAGAGAAATTATCCCTTCTCCAATTAACTTAAGTTAGCTCACTGAATACTTTGATTAGCAATTGGGTTTGATTTAGGCCATCCAGGTCACAATATGTTATGAATTCCACCCAACAAAACTCAATAAGTAGGCCTTGTTCCAAAACTCAAACTCAGGCTTGTAGGCTGTACAATAAAACCAAGCGTTTTAAGTAATAATAGGGGGAGGGGACCCATGATACCCTGTTGCCATATTTGTCAAAATACATTAAGGTTTACAATAAAGTTTATTTAAGAAAAGCTCAAAAATAATCTATGTGAACACAAATAAAATTCAAACCAAAATCCAGAGAACAAAGTGAAAAATTAAAAAGACCAATGAGAGCAAAACAAAAAGATCAAATGAGTCAAAAGGCAACTGAACACAATGCCCCAACAGAGAATTTAGGAAAAACAGGAGGAATATATATTGTGCTCTAGGTTACACCTGAAGGCCCAAACTGTACAGAGATGAGAAAAGGAATAAGAGTTAATTACAAGTAATACAAAATAGCACTGCTGCCTCACAGTAAGGAGACCTGGGTTCGCTTCCCGGGTCCTCCCTGTGTGGAGTTTGCATGTTCTCCCCGTGTCTGCTTGGGTTTCCTCCCACAGTCCAAAGATGTACAGGTTAGATGCATTGGCGATCCTAAATTGTCCCTAGTGTGTGCTTGGTGAGTGTGTGTGTGTGTGTCCTGTGGTGGGCTGGCGCCCTGCCCAGGGTTTGTTTCCTGCCTTGCACCCTATGTTGGCTGGGATTGGCTCCAGCAGACCCCCTTAACCCTGTAGTTAGGATATAGCAGGTTGAACACTGACTGACAAAATATGTGGTGGAAAATGACTAAATCAACAAAAACAAAAAATACTTTTAAACTAAGACACAAACCTAGCACAATATACTGTATATATGTCAGCATACAGGTTCACTAGAAGCATGTCATTACATGGTCAAAAGAAATTGCTGAAAACCTCCTGAAACAAAATGTCTGTCATTCAATTTGATAACGTCTGTAAAGAGAAATTCAATGCCTTACCTAATCTGAAGTCAACCACAGTCAATTTTTCCAAATAAGGAAAGTCTTGGACAACAGTTTGTGTTCAGAGGAGTGGCCACTCCACCCACATCTCTCCTAAAGAAGGGTATAAAATCTTTAATGGCCTGTAAAAGATTGGTTGCTTAGAGCCAACAAAGAGTTGGGACCTTAGGTGGGGATCTTTTTGGCTTGGATCACATGGGTGTTTGAGACTTCACCATCTGAAATAACATGAGGCAACAGTGGAGCTGGAGGAGGAAAGACATAGTCAATAACAAGAATAAAGACCTTAGCTTTATGTTTGCCAAAATGCACCTGAATAATATTCAAGAGCTCTCAAACAATGTTCTATGGACAGATGGGTTAAAAGAGAACATTTTGGACAAACATGTGCAATACTGCAAGCTGTTGTGATTCTGAGGTTTTGAACATAGCAGTTGTATTTTTTTTATTTCCTTTAAGCATGTTCAAATTTTATATCACCATTTAAATCATTTCATCATGCTGCCATTTTCGATTCACGTTGTAGATGTCACCATTTTGTGTTTTTTGCATGTTGTTTTTGCCAACAGCTCCCATTACTGTCACATGACCACTGGACAGTGGTCCAACATGATGTCAATCCTGTTTGAGATGGTAGCAAGCTAAGTATTGTGTTCAGGTTTGTGGATACAATACAGATCCTTTTTCTGAGTGATTAGTGAGCAGTAATTCTTTTTGGGTAACAGCAACTGTTTTTTGAATGTCCATGTTACTTTTTGGTTAGTGTTATGGCTTAGATCCTTTATTGGTTACTTGATTTTCCAGCTGCAGACCACTGGTCATTTCAGTCCTTGCTTTTCTCTCCTGTTCCCAATCTATTTTCTTTATTTCTTGGCAGAACATACTGTACTGTATATGGAAAAAAGCTAGCATTACATTCCAAATTAAGAACTCCATACCTATCTAGCATGGTGAACCTCATAGCAACAGTGATAGTATCATTGCTTTGATGTGGTCTTCTGCCTGAAGCCCTGGAAAAATAACCATCATTGACGAAACCAGGAACTCTGATCTGTTTCGAAGTACTGCTTAGAAGACTGTTATCCTGTCCATTTGTTTCCTGAAAAGAAGCTAGGACATTAAGTAAATCCATGATTCAAAACAGACATGCATGTTTAATTCATAAAAGCTAAAGAAAATGCCCCAGTCAATATACAGACAATAAAACCCACTAAAATGATGTAGCAGGACCTGAACACAAAATCAATGTTTCAAAACCTACAAATGCCACTGATTTAAAACAGTTGAGCAAGGAGGAATGGCCTCAGATTCTGCCACAGCACAGTGAGAGAGTCTTGATGATTACTACACTGAGGCTTGCTGTATCACGTTTGCTGTAGGTTTTGTAATCAGTTTTTAAGTTGATTATCATAAATCTTTTTGCAAAATAATTAAGCATAAATATTTTTGCTATGTATCTACTAATGACCACTTTAAATAATATATTTTGGTTGAACTGGTTCAATTTTGAAACATTAAATATAGTGCAAAAATCAATCAAAAGGGCAGGTACTTGTTAAAGTACTTTTGTGTCCAGTAACTGCTGAATTTACTACTGCTGTTTCCTGTTATTCTAAATGAGATGATTTTAAAGAGAACCTTCAATTACAATTTCATCACTGATATCAAAAGTAAATGAATTCATTCATTCAAAGAATTAGATACAGTACATGTTCAGGGTACAATAAAAGCAAGCAAATGTTACAAAACAAGTATGGTACAGAAAAGCTGTGAACAGAATGACAGGAAGGATATCATCATCCAAATTCTCCAACCTATTACAATTTATATACAACCCCCAGGTCACAGAACTTTTGAATCTCCTTAAGATAGGAAGACTATAAGACACTTTATCTCACCAAAGCCAACTTACACCTGGACTAAGCTAGGATCATGTCTGGTTTTTTTTTTAACTAGTGCCTTTAACAATATAGGGGATAAACTGAAGACCCCACAGTGTCCTTGATGAAGGGTCAAAATTTCTCCCAGTTAAAGACTAACTAATGAACTATCATAAAAGAAATCAATGGAAGGAATTGGTGCATTCACTTTATCACACAAAGTGAATGTGAATGATGGCAGCTTTTAAAAATATTAAATGGTAAATTAAATATTAAGTGGTACATGTACTGTATATTAAAGGGTAAAATATTTTATGGGGTTTGAGAAGTATTAGAACTTTGTGAGGATAAGACTAAAGTGAAACAGGTGTAAAGATGCTAAATCACACTCTAATAAGGGCATGTGCTCGTTTTTACCACATTGTATATTTTCTGTGGCAATCAAGAAATCTGTCTAGAATTCAAATCTATTTAAGAAAGACACATGTTTTGCACTTTGTCTTCTGAAACTCAAGGAAATTGCTTTCTTGCTTGATTTAATGTGCATCAATGATAATAGCAATGTGGTACAATGTTTGCATTGCTGCTTCACAGATTCAAATCCCTGGGTTTAAATTTCACATTCTGTAGTCCTTACGGAGTTCATAAATGATTTATCTGTTTCTGTGAGCTTTCCTAATAGGTTTGTGCATGTTGGGTTCTTTGGAGATACTAAACTGGTCACAGTAGGGGTATCTGAGTCCGTCTTGCAACAGACTGGTGCCCTGCCCAAGGACCCCTATTTATGCTTATGTCTGCAGGCAGTGTGAACCTTTGTTCTTTTAACCCCAAGGTTTGAGGTCCCAACTCACCTCTGGATTATTGTGTGATCTTGAGAATGATATACTACAGTTTATGCTACAATTCAATTGTAAAAAAGGTTGTACTATATTGTGTCTCTATAGTAATAAAGCACCTGGTAACACTGAAATAGAGTTTACTATATGGTGGTACTATACATTTTCATTTGCAATTTTAAAGACAGATTTCAAAGCTATTGATAAAATATTACCCCAAAGTAAGTACCTCAGGTTTACCTTGAAACAAGAAACTACTGGAATCATAGATAACTCAAAAACCTAGGTCTTAGGTTGATTAACTGGCTGGAGAGAAAGTGTTTAGATAACATGCAAAAACTCTTGTTTCTTTTCCCTAGTTTGTATTAATTATATACTGTACAGTCGATTACACTATTGTTAGAAACTTGTCAAATTTGCAGATAATATTAAAATTGGAAGCATAACATATGCCCAGAAAGTAGCATAAACAAGGATGGATAATCTTCAGAAGATGGTGAATACTTTTTAAGGAAGAAAATTGCAAAGATATACATGTAAATGAAAAAGATTGTAAATAAATAAATTGTGAGACACAAACTTATGGGACACAACCTCAGAAAAGGAATTTATATGTTTATTGACGTATAATCTCATCATCTAGATAGATGGAATTTTATTTGTCCCCTGCTGAAAATTTGTTTACAGAAGCTCTTTAAATGAATAAATATATAAGTAAATAAATATGTAAATAAATAAACATACACACACACTTTGGTCTGAACTTAGACTGTAGTTACTATAAAACAGGAAAAATTCAAAAGAAGAAAAACTTCTGACTTGACTGTCACTGTGAGGCATTATGCAGACGTGTTGCTGCTGGTATAAAGGAGTCCCAGTAGGAGGATGTGCAACCTTGTTCAGAATGGCACTAAGTTTTGTTTTAATTCTTTCCTTGGCTACTATCTCTTGATGGTCCAGAGTGCATCCCATAACTGATCATGGAATTTTAATTAGGATATTGATTCAATGAGCCTCTTTTGAAGTGATGTTCCCAGCCCAGCGCATCACAGTGTAGAAAATCACCCTGGCCATCACAAAGTTATAGAAGATGTGAAGGATGTCACTTCCCACATTAAAGAAACACAGTCTCCTAAGGAAAAAGAGCCTGCTCTGCCCTTTCTTATATAGTTCCTCTGTGTTTTGAAACCCATCCAGCCTGTCATTAACGTTGACCCCCAAGTACTTGTAGGAGTGGACCACCTCTACGTGCACTCCTTAAATAGTGACTGGACACAGAGGCTATTTGGTGCAGTGAAACTCAATAACCAGTTACTTGGTTTTGCTTATGTTGAGATGCAGACAATTCTCTTTGCACCAACAAACAAACTTTTCAGACTCCTATACTCTGTCTCATCCCCTTTATCAACATACCCTATTAGTGCAGCATCATCTGAGAATTTCTGCAAGTGACATGACCTGCTGTTACATTTATATTCTGAGGTGTACAGACTGAAGACAAAAGCAGACAGGACTGTCCCTTGTGGTGCTCCACTGTTGCTCACATCCGTATCGGAAACACAGTCCTTGAGTCTCACAAACTGAGGTCTGCCCTACAGATAGTCTGTTATCCAGGACACCATAGACTTATCCATCCGCATGTCTCTGAGTTTACCAATTAACAGGGATGGCAGGATGGTATTGAAGGTGCTGGAGAAATCAAAAAACATAATCCTCACAGTGCTGTCAGCTTTGTTCAGGTAAGACTAAGCCTTGTGGAGCAGATAGATAATTATATTCTCCACTCCAATCTTTGATAGAGAAAGTCTAAGTGGTCTTACAGAAGATGACTCATATAGTCCATGACCAGTCTCTTAAATGTCTTCATGATATGAGACTTAAGTGCACCTGGTCTGTAGTCATTAGGTGAAGAGACACCTGCCTTCTTCAGAACAGAAAAAATGCAGGATGTTTTCCAGAGCAGTGGCTTTTTGTGAAGCTTTCGGGGCAGACTGAACAGATGACAGAGCACACCACAAAGTTGGTCACCACAAGCCTCAAGAACTTCAGGACTGACTCCATCTGGTTCCACAGTTGTTCCTCTCTGTAGCTTCCTCAGTTGTTTCCTTACTTTGTCTTCAGCCATGGACAGTCCACAATGATACTCAGGAGTGGATTTGTCACTAGCCATTCCAATTGATGTGGTAGGAGTTGTTGATGTAGTAGGAATGATGTGGGGAGACTGGTCATTGGAAGAAGGTGGTGATGAGAGGGAAAATCTATTAAAAAATTGGTTCAGGGCATCAGCTTTGCCCATTACCCCTTCTAGCACCTGAGCCCTGGATTGCTCAAGTCCAGTTATTATACCCTTCCATTCCAGAAATACTTGATGTTATTCTGAATGAGTTTGTTTTCTATTTCATTGTAGCTTTTTAAGTTTCCTTTCCTTCACTCAGATTTTTCTTTAGCACAGGTTGCCATCTAATAACAGACTTGTACCTGGGAATAAGATAAATCAGGTTGAGGTCAAATTTGCCTAAAGGTGCCAGTAGTTTACACTTAAAGGAATCTTTAACATTTGAATGCAGCAGGTCCAGCTTGTTATTTCCTCGAGTGGAACAAGTCACAAACTGATAGAAATTTGTCATTGGTCCTTCCAAAGTCACATGGTTGAAGTCACCACCTATTATAACTGCAGGGTTGCAGTGAGTCATCATTAAAGTGTTGATGACAGAATGAACCATTTCCTTTGCCAATTCCTTATTTGTGGAGGCAGGAATATAAACATTAATAAGGATAATGTAATTTACCTTCTTTGGCAAGTAATGTGGACAAATTCTGACAACCAGAATTCCAGTATCTGAACTACAAAATGTAGTTTTAACTGTGATACAATACAATACAGTTTATTTTTGTATAGCCTAAAATCACACAAGAAGTCCCGCAATGGGCTTTAACAGGCCCTGCCTCTTGACAGCCCCCCAGCCTTGACTCTCTAAGAAGACAAGAAAAAACTCCCAAAAAAGCCCTTGTAGGGAAAAAAATGGAAGAAACCTTGGGAATGGCAGTTCAAAAAGAGACCCCTTTCCAGGTAGGTCGGGTGTGCAGTGGGTGTCAAAAAGAAGGGGGTTCATTACAATACAATACATAGAACAGCACAAATCCTGATATGCTTCCTTTTACACCGTTCTTCATTCAAGTAGATGACCAGTTCCCCCTCCTGTTTTTTTCCCATACTGCACTGAGTCTCTGTCTGCCCAAATAAGATGAAATCTGTCCAGTATTAAAACAGTGTCAGGTATATCAGGTTCAAGCCATCTTTCTGTAAAACACAAAATGCCACTATACAGTATTTATATGCTCCATGGCCCACTTTAAGTTCAAATGGTTCATCCATCTTATTTGACAGCGATCAAACATTTCCCATTACAATTGATTGCAGACCAGTTCCAAAACCTTTTAGCTTTGCTTTTACTGGCACGTCGCCCCCTCTGTCTGTGGACAAACAGCTGCTGCAGTAAACTGTAACTTAGCTACTTAGGGGGTATTGCAAGTACCTGATTATAGGAGTATTTAATACACCACACTTTTATTTTCTCAGTGTCTCTTACTGTTTCAGGTGTTGTAGACATAAGAAAATCTTTATGTCCTCTTCACACCTCTATTCAAGTTCACAGCCCATTTGAAGTGCAGTTTTGACAAGCCAGTGCCTGGGTTTGTGTGCATTGCAGTAAATCAGTAAATTTAAAATATATTTAAAATCCATAAATCTGATTTCTAGTGGCTACTATTAGTGACAAGCCTGAAGCCGGAAATAAATCTAATCTTAATCAAGACTAGTAACTAGTAAATAAGTTCAGAAAAAAAGCGAAAAGAAAGAAAAACAGTGAGAAACAGAGCTTCTATAAAAAGGGCTGCTGCTTGTACAGTGCCCATAAGTAGTACAGAAGCAGGTAAAATGACAAATAAAAAGTTATATTGTAAAAATTGTAGAATATAAATCAAGGGACATTATGACTATGTAATCTCCTAATGAGAAATGTTATGTTTGTTTTGAAAATGTACATACTTCCTGAAAAATGGAGAAGATCAGGAGAAAAATCATCAAAAATACCAGAAAATCAGTTGATACTGAGAGATGGACCTATCTTTTGTCGAAACAAGTCGATATACTGGAAATCAAATTCAAGGAGCAAAAAAGTGACAGAAGCACCAAAAAAAGAACACAAATAATATGACTGACTGACTGACTGATTTCATTGAGTTATACTCAAACACAAATGAAACATGGCTACCAATGCTGACCTTTAAATCCATGGCATTAACAATGTTGAATGTCACAACCTTCATGACCAGGCCATCAACAAACAGTTGTATCTTGCCTCATTTCTAATGCTGCCAAACTTGTTTCCAGGTCCCTGCAATTCAGAGTTGGATTAAGCTTTTTGAGAATGTTATACTAAAACAAAAAAATTTATTGTCATTTTCTGGTGTAGCTGGTTTTGGCATAATAATTTCATGAAATCTAGAGCGCACACCTGAAGTTTATGATATAGTAATAAAGATTTATGGTCAGTTGTAAATGTCCCAGCTTGCTCATGAACATTTAAGGGATGCCATTGAAATAATGATGTGATCAGTTTTTCATTTTCAGCAATGCTGGCAAATTAAAGCATTCAATTGTTCCTAAGGAACTAATAAAAAGTGAACAGCTCTGTTGTGTCAGACCAGTTTAGAACACTGCCAGCTACCAAGTGTAACTATGGCTATTTAGTGTCAAATACATTTAAACATATTGGGTATTGATAGAGCTTTTGGCAAGAATACTTTTTTTTTAATATGAAGCTTAATTTTTTTACCCTAGTAGCCAAATGTATTGTATCAAGCAATGCCCAGTGCCTATGAGGAGGGCAGTATTGCATCTCAAGGTTCAAGAAGTGTGTAGTGAAATTGTTATTAAGAAAACAGTAAAAATGTCAAATTAACAAGAAAAATAAAAACATTTTGAAGGGTGTATTATTTTTCCAGCTACTAAAAAAACTGAAAAAATAATTAATTAGAACTATTAAATATATGACTATGCAACATTAAGTAAAAAATTGGAACAATCACCCTGAACCGTAAAGAGAAAAAAGGACTTCACACTTTTCAAAATGCAGAATAAAATGTAATAAAAAGACTATAATAACATTAAAAAACATAAATGCAGAAGTGGTCAGCATTTCTCAGTGCTGCTTTTTATTAAAATTCATACTTAAGTAAGTAAATACTTGAGTGCCATAACCTTGTCAGTTGCCTGGAATTTGACTTGTTAAACCTCACACATACACACACACAAAACCTTAATACAAACATACAACATAAGAACAACAACAATCATTAATCTTCAACTTCCCTGAAGCACTCTATTAATATTTTTAAATTAATGTAGATGACACCTAACCTCAAGATGTTAAGTGCCTGCATCTCACAGCTTGGGGATTGGTACTATTATGAAATGAGCTATTTTGGTCTTGACTGATCTAAAATGTTTACCAGGTGGAAGGACAATGAAGAAAGAGAGGAGGTAGGATGTTACAGCAATGTGCTAAATATGGGGGGTACAAGGGGTTTGAGACCCTTTAATTAACCCTTTGGATGCCCTTGAAGGCCTTGGAGACCTATCAGTCAGATAGAAGAATATTGTGGGTAGCTGTTCCCTCCAACCTATATAAAGGAGGCATTCAGTTTCTTGAACACAGCTGTAGTCCAGATTCAATATAAGTATATAAGTATATTGAGAATTAGCCTCTAGAGCAACTTATAACATGCGTTCAGAAGAAAGATAGGCCTGTAGCGTTTAACAAGGTTTTTTGTACTTCCTGGCTTAAAAATGGCCATTATTTTTGAATTTTTAAATTCCTTTGGCAGATTACCAGATTTTGAAATATCTGTGAAATGTTTTGCAATCCATTGCCTAGCATAAGAAATTCATTATGAATGCCATCAAAGCCTGTAGCTTTTCCATCTATCAAATTATGAAGTGCCAGGAAAAGTTCTTCAGGATTGAAATCTCTTGAGGATTTGAAATCTTATGGGCTTTTTATTCTTGAGTTTTTTAAACTTTCCTGCTGTAAAAATAGTCTACTTTTATATTCCTTCTCCTTCGGTGTTCTTAAAATATTTACTAATTCATTCCCTGCTTCATTTGTGCTAAATTCTGTCTTATCTCAGAAGGGAGGGTTACAGGAGCCACAGTCCAGGCTTTTCTGTTTGAATATTTAAAAATGTTTTCTTAGTGGTCTCCATCCACTTTTGGCATTATGTTTTTATATCTTATTCCCTTCATCCAAGACAAATTTTAATTACATTGAATTATTTTCCTTTTTCAAAACATTATCCACACGATTTGCACTTCACATCCATCCCTTTTCTCTCTCATTTATCTTATAAACAAAGATACTTAATGGTGCAATGGTGTAAATGGAACCAGGTTATCTGGAGAGCTGCTTATTTCTTAGTTATTTACATTTTGTTGGTTAAGAAAACAGGAAACAACTGAAACCTAAATGCAGCTTTTTAAAACTAAAATAGGCAATTAAAGATTTTGAATTGTAACAAGTGAGTTAACTAAAATTAAACCCAAAAACATACTGCTTAAGCAGCAAATAAATGGGTTCTAATTAAGAAACTAGTTGAAGTGAAAACCTGTAGCCACTGGCCCCTCCAGAACCGTAAATGAGGACCCCTGTTCTACAATGTACTTAAAATTTGTCTTGAATAAATGAAGCCAAATAGTGAAATACGAAGTTTCATTATCAGCAAGGACTATCTTCTCATTAGGAAACTGCTTGGAATAAAACTGGCAGTCGCTGTGTCCCCAAGGACCCTGATTAAGGACCCATGATGTATAGTATGAAGAGTACTGTATGTAGCAGCTCATGTGCTATTTTTTCATTTCTGCTGATAGGAATGTTTTGACATAGGATTTCACTGTTATTGTTCCATTCTGGTTTGTATTTATTCTTTACACTAACCTCTTGGAATATTTTTTGGCAACTGCAATTACTGCACCAACAACCATGTTGTAATTATCATATGTAGGTGGTATTCATCCAACACATTTGTCTAGTTTCATTTTAAATCAGGTCCTCTTGACCTTTTGGAAATTCTATCTTTGTCCTGGGAAAGATCTTATAATGGGTATCTGGATACAAAGCGCAAGCAGTGTTGGATGATGTTGACTTGTAGGGAGATCCTTAAGCACCTGTCTATGTTCTGAGAGTGGTTAATACGAATGTCAAGTCAGGGATGTATTTCTTAATCCAGGAGCGAAAGGTTCCCTTATCCTTTGCATGAAAGTCCAGGTGCGGATTATGCTCCTCAACTCTGTAAGACACTTCATCATTCACATTGCTCTCATTACATCTCCAGTTGAAATGGTGAATGTTGAAAGCTCCTGTGTAAATTGTTGGGTGGGAGGAGGTTTGAAGAACATCAAAAGGCCAGTGAGCTCCAGGTGGGTTATAGATTTTAACAAAATTTATTCCACCAACCTCTATGACGATCTGATGCATGCTGTCATTTTTGGAGGTAGATATCATATTAATATTCTTAATACTGGCTTGAGCAAAAGTGGCTATCCCATATGTGTGGTGGAATGTGATTCCAGTAATAGCATAACCTGTTATTTTCTTGTAATGTAAGCATGATCTTCATTTTCTAAATGCATTTCTTAAATGACTGTTAGTAAGACACTGTTTTCATTTACAATTCTTGAGAGATACTGATAGTTAGATTTGCTTATGTCCTCATTGTTTAATTGACAGATCCAGAAAATCTTTTCAATATCTTTAGTCAAGTGTTCATAGAGATCCTTGTGATTATGAGCTTCCATATGTATCAGTACCCAGGAGCTAGGATTGTCTGGCAGATGATTAATGTAGCTCTTTAGTGTTACTGAAGGATGTTCTTCATGGAGGCAAGATAGCACTCAAAGCATAACCAGTGTAAGTGGTTTGACCATCTACTGAGGGCGCCCCACATGTGTCTTCAATAACAATACTCCAAAGGTATACTGGAATGATATTTCTTAAATGTTCTTGGAATACTGTTATATAGCAAACTCTACTCTAGTTATTCATCATTTGAACTTTATTTTCCAATTACATGTTCAATAGAATCTGAAGGAATTCTCAGTAGCATGTGGCATAAAACAGAAAAAAATCCCACACATTATTTACAAAGCCAATTTAGAATCATCAAAAAAACTAAACATGCATATCACTGAGGCATAGAAGAAAACTGAAATATCCGAGAAAATGCACTCATATTTTTTTATTAATAAATAAATATATGCCTTTATAATGCCATGGTGACATTCTCACAAGCAATCACTTTCCAGCTGAAAACACCCTCACAATCCTCAAAACAATTCCTTATAAAAAACAAGTGAACAAAAGTTTAATGTTCATTCACATAAGTTAATTTCATGGACCCTGAGGAGTCTGAACACATCCCAGGAGCTGTGACACTCTATGACTTTATGACCCCCAAATACCTTATATTTTGAAGGGCATGAAAGACTATCTCTCCTTATAGTCCTCTCTTTTCCTGTCATTTCCCTCTCTCTAAAGTTTCATTTAGATAAAGTATTTGCCTATGTTTTATTTGTTTTTTGCTCTCCCTTTAGCTTTCCCATCCAATTTCTGAACTAAAATAAAATCTAGGATTTTTAAATTGAATTACAGAATGTTCTCTGTAATACATTCCACCTTGCTCCATGAAAAGTTGGATGGGGATTCCTCTGCCTGACTTTGAATTGTATCACTGAGCCTACACCCTTTGTCCGATGTGATCAATTCTCCTCTGAATTCCCCACCTTGACATCATATAGAACACAATTGTGCATCCCATCACCTCATTATTTACTCCTGCCTTTGTCCTGCAGATTAAATTCATGTTAACAACAACAACAGTCAGTCAGTCAGTCAGTCAGTCAGTCATTGTCCAAACTGCTATATCCTAACACAGGGTCACAGGGGTCTGCTGGAGCCAATCCCAGCCAACACAGGGCGCCAGCCCACCGCAGGACATACATACCCACACACCAAGCACACACTAAGGACAATTTAGGATCGCCAATGCACCTAACCTGCATGTCTTTGGACTGTGGGAGGAAACCGGAGCACCCAGAGGAAACCCACGCAGACATGGGGAGAACATGCAAACACCATGCAGGGAGGACCCGGGAAGCAAACCCAGGTCTTCTTATTGCGAGGCAGCAGCGCTACCACTGTGCCACCATGCACAACAACAACAACAACATTTATTTATATAGCACATTTTCATACAAATAATATAGTTCAAAGTGCTTTACATGATGAAGAAAGAGAAAAGAAGACAAAATAAATAAGAATTAAAATTAGGGAACACTAATTAACATAGAATAAAAGTAAGGTCCAATGGCCAGGGAGTACACCAAAAACAAAAAAAAAACTCCAGACGCCTGGAGAAAAAAATAAAATCTGCAGGGGTTCCAGGCCACGAGACCGCCCAGCCCCCTCTAGGTATTCTATTTAAAATAAATGACCTCAATCAGTCCTCATTGTATTCAGGGTTCTCATGGAAATGTTAAGAAATTTTTGGGACTGTATCCTGGCACTTTATAGCGCTCTCTTTAAAAACCCTGCGTTAAAGATTATAAAGGTGGCAAGACAATCGTTTTTCCTAATTAGTATAGAAAGGGTTTTTGCACATTATGAGACATCTTCAATGATTCAGGTCTAGAGCGGTTCCAATCCTTGCATTCCAGCTTCACCATTTCAGCTTTTTCCTTCTTATTCTATCTCCAGCTTGGGTCTGTACTTTGAACGTAACATGTAAAATTCTTCTCACTTCTCCTCTCCTCCTTCACTCAGTTTACAATTCTGCATTTTTACAATAAAATCCAAATTTGTAGCCTGTTTCTACTCTTTTCTGTGCAAAGCTTCCTATAAATCTCCATCAGTTGCCACTATCTGGTCTTGTGATCTCCCTTCCCATAGAACAGTGTGCTGGAACTCTATATTCAAAAAGGTTAAAAACTAAACTAGAAACGCCCACTTGGCTACTACCAGCACACACAGTTTAAGATTATACATTGATTATATCCATCCCCCTGCAAGTGTTATACAATGGGTTGAGCTCAAGACCCACTTTGTCATTTCTATTCTTTAAGCAGTTTTATAGGGCTGGAATTTTAGCGCTTTTCCTTTTAACTATTATTAATACAATCAAAAAACAAAAGTTTTCATGTTTTCTCAGTTAACATTTTTAAAAATTAAAAACCTGACTGCAAAAAAAAAAAACTATGCCAGGAGCAGCTAGTGCTAAGAAAGCAGAAAACTGTAGTGAAACTGGTACACTAGTACATTAGCACATAACTGGGATAATGAAGCACTTTCAGTCACCTTGAAAACCCCACAAGCTCACTGTACCGGAGAAAGAAACCAAAGTCAACATATGTTGAGATTTGACCAATCATTGCTGATAACAGGACTTCTTTATTTTTCTGACATGCTAGTGTTTTTCATTCTGTCATGTCAGGTCATTTTAAACTGAGGGTGTTTCCCGTCTGAAGATATTGTCCAAATGATGTGGATCAGAGCATATTAGTAATTCTCATCCCTTTATTTTTCTCTTCCATTTCTTTCCAAATATTTTACTAAAATGGACACTTCGTGATGAACACACTCATGCCTAACTAGGACCATAATAGATGGTGAACTACTGTTTCTTTTGTCATTTGTATTCTTAATTGGCAACTTAAGAAGCAATTAAAATAGTAAATGCAGCTGTTTAATACAAAAAGAAGTAATTAAGGGGTTGAAATCTGAACAAGCAAGTTAGTAAAACTGAAGCATAAAAATGTTGCTTGCACAGGCAGTCTAATTGCACTGGTGTCTAATTAAGGAACTGGATTGGAACAAAAACCTGTAGACCCTGCTGTCATCCAGGAATAAACCAGAGGCTGCTGCTCTAGAACATGTGTGTTGACAACTCTCCTCTGATAGTATGGGCCAAAGTCTTTTCTTTACTTATTACTATTTGGAATATAATGATTTAGCCATTGTACATAGACCTTGCATGTTTTAGCACACACAACATTTTCCTTGATGGCATCTCCATTACCCAGCGTTAAACATACGGTGGATGGCAAGCCAATTGTTTTTCCTAATTAGTCTAGAAGGTACATTTGCACTTTAGGAGACATCTTCAATGATTTGGAATTCAAGTAGTTGGCAATCTTGACAGTTCTTCCCTATTTTAGATGTGACTAATTTGTCATTGCATACAGAGTTTGCATGATTTAGCACTTAGCACATTTTTCTTGCTGACTGCAACTATAATCTTTCCATTGTTTCAATCACATCAGTTTTATTTCAAGCAGGCACAAAATCTAGCCAATCAGAAGTGTAGTAATCGTGAAACTCCTGCCTAGTTCAATATGCATGCTGGGAAAACGGTTTGCTGTAGACAGTTGTGTACCTTGTAAAATGTTACCTGGGAAAATGTAGCCTTCATACAGAGAATGATCAGTTTATCACCTCCAATACAGACAGAACATTTTAAATTTTATGTTAGTAAATTACAGTCTAACTGTCAGTAACATTGTTATAATGTCTGAATATTAAGTTTACAGTTTAGATTTTTGTTGTGATCATTAGTTTGACACTGTAGATACTTTCAGGTGTGAACTAATACTGTAACCACTATGGTCTAAGTAACAGTGCTTGGAGCCTTTTTGCTTTGAGGTGCTGTTGTAAATGTGAACAATGTTACTGTGGTTGAAAAATATGGGCATCCATTCTGATACTGTCATTACAGTAAAAATTTTAACATATGAAAAATTATAATTTCATGCATGAATTATAAGCAATTCAGCCATACAGTTGACTTTAAAAGGAATGTGTATGAGATGTTTTGGTTCTATCAGCCGTTTTTATTTGTTGCTTGACAATAACCCTGTTTCAAAAAGGATGAGGCTCCATGTTACTCATTATTCAATCAAACAAAATAGCAGAAGTCAGAGTATGATTAGAGGGGTTTAAGCAAAAAACAGGGACTTTGACAGAATAGACCTTGCAAATATGCTAACATACATTTCTACCTTTCCTTATTTGTAGCATTTGTCAAGATTTTATTGTCTTGTTATTGTGTAGAATACTGCAATTTTTTCTTCAGAGTTTTTTTTCCTGAAGTATCAACAGACTACAAGTTCAAAATACATTTGCAAAACTCTAAACTCGGACTAAACATAGTGATACACAGCAGATCAGATAGCACAAGTAAATCAGGTTCAAATTATATACAGAGTAATCTATAAAAAAAACTCTGCTTCTAATTGGTAAGGTATCAATTCCAAAAACCAGGAATATCTGGCAGTATTACTTCTTCTTTTCATTTCAGTATTTTGATTGCCCTAAAGCTTTACTACACAACTCCTAAATGTTCATTTAGTTTTATACAGTAACTCTTACTTGACAGAACTCTCAAGTCAGGTCTAGCTCCTTCAATGACAGAACTTAAATTATGGCTGTCTGGAGACACAACTTTACTCTCTTAGTTAGCAGAATGGTTCCATGTATATTAACTCTCTGAAATGGAATCTACTGTACTTACTTTCCTGTGCTGAAAATTATTTGATTCAGGTGATTTCTCTGTCTCCACTGTGTATTATTCTTTATCATTAATGTATTATTCAATTTCCTCTTAGTGTCTGTTTAGATGGCATTCTTCCTTCTGTCTATAGACTTGCTTTAATTTTGCTGTGCTTCTTACTCTGATAGTTTGATTCTGTATTGTCATCTTGTCTGAACTGTAAAGTGCTTTACAATGATTCCTGGCCTTTCATTAATGGATCTAAAAAAACAAAATTAACTTAACTGAACTACTGTGTGTTGCAGCAGTGCAAGAATATCAGTTCTATTTCACAGAGATTAGACTCTAATTGGTTCCTCGTATGGTGAATACCGCAAGGATTTTGAACATTCTCTGGGGTGCTTGTAGTACAGAGTGTGCAGGATTTTATCATGTTAGCACTTAGAATATCTCCCAGTATTGTAAGACACAGAATTAGGTTAGGGTGGTGCATTGTTTATTGTTTAGTAACCCAGCCACAGGGGATGCACAAACCAGTGTGTTTCTTCGTGTTGGTCCCAAGCCTGGATAAATGGGGAGGGTTATGTCAGGAAGGGCATCTGGTGTAAAATTTTGCCAAATCAATATGCGGACAACAATACAAATTTCCATACCAGATTGGTCGAGCCCCGGGTTAACAACGACCACCACCTGTACTGTTAGCCAACAGGGTGCTGGCAGAAATTGGGTTACTGTTGGCTTAAGAAGGAAAAGAAGAGGGGGGAGATGTGTCCAGAAGAGAGGTGGAAGGTAAAGAGAGTGGAACTGAGGGTAGGAACTTTGAATGTTGGCAGGATGACTAGTAAGGGGAGAGAGTTAGCAGATATGATGGAGAGAAGGAAGGTTGATATATTGTGCATGCAAGAGAATAAATGGAAGGGTAGTAAGGCCAGGTGGACCGGAGGTAGATTCAAATTGTTCTAACATGGTGTGGATAAGAAGAGAAATGAGGTAGGTGTTATTCTGAAGGAACAGTATGTCAAGAGTGTTTTGGAGGTGAAAAGAGTGTCAGACAGAGTAATGATTATGAAGCTGGAAATTGAAGGTGTGATGATAAATGTTGTTAGCACATATGCACCGCAAGTTGGGTGTGCGATGGATGAGAAAGAAGATTTTTGGAGTCAATTGGATGAAATGATGAACAGTGTACCCAAGGGACAAAAAGTGGTGAATGGAGCGGATTTCAATAGACATTTTGGTGAAGGGAACAGAGGAGATGAGGGGGTGATGGGTGGGTATGGTGTCAAGGAGAGAAATGAAAAGGGTCAGACTATAGTGGATTTTGCCAAAAGGATGGACATGGCTGTGGTGAATACATATTTTAAGAAGAGGGAGGAACATAGGACATACAAGAGTGGAGGAAGATGCACACAGGTGGATTACATCCTATGCAGAAGAGTCAATCTGAAGGAGATTGAAGAGTACAAAGTGGTGACAGGGGAAAGTGTAGTTTGGCAGCATAGGATGGTGGTCTGTAGGATGACGTTGGAGATCAAGAAGAGGAAAAGAGTGAGGGCAGAGCCAAGGATCAAATGGTGGAAGTTGAAAAAGGTAGACTGCAAGATTGAGTTTAGGAAGGAGGTGAGACAGGCACTGGGTGGCAGTGAAGAGTTACCAGACAGTTGGAAAACTACAGCAGATGTAGTAAGGGTGACAGCAAGGAGGGTGCTTGGTGTGACATCTGGACAGAGGAAGGAGGAACAGGAAACCTGGTGGTGGAATGAGGAAGTACAGGAGAGTATACAGAAAAAGAGGATGGCGAAGAAGAAGTGGGATAGTCAGAGAGATGCAGAAAGTAGACAAGAGTACAAGGACATAAGGTGCAAGGTGAAGAGAGAGGTGTCGAAGGCTAAAGAAAAGGCGTATGATGAGTTATATGAGAGGTTGGACACTAAGGAGGGAGAAAAGGACCTGTACCAATTGGCAAGACAGAGGGACCGAGCTGGGAAAGATGAAGGAGGACTGAAGGTCAGTAGGAACAAGACAGAATACATGTGTGTAAATGAGAGGGAGGTCAGTGGAATGGTGAGAATGCAAGGAGTAGAGTTGGCGAAGGTGGATGAGTTTAAATACTTGGCATCAACAGTACGGCGAAGGTGGATGAGTTTAAATACTTCGCATCAACAGTACAGAGTAATGGGGATTATGGAAGAGAGGTGAAAAAGAGAGTGCAGGCAGGGTGGAATGGGTGGAGAAGAGTGTCAGAAGTAATTTGTGACAAACAGATATCAGCAAGAGTGAAAGGGAAGGTCAACAGGATGGTAGTGAGACCAGCTATGTTATATGGGTTGGAGACGGTGGCACTGACCAGAAAGCAGAAGACAGAGCTGGAGGTGGCAGAGTTAAAGATGCTAAGATTTGCACTGGGTGTGACGAGGATGGACAGGATTAGAAATGAGTATATTAGAAGGTCAGCTCAAGTTGGATGGTTGGGAGACAAAGTCAGAGAGGCGAGATTGCGTTGGTTTGGTCATGTGCAGAGGAGAGATGCTGAGTATATTGGGAAAAGGATGCTAAGGATAGAGCTGCCAGGGAAGAGGAAAAGAGGAAGGCCTAAGAGAAGGTTTATGGATGTGGTGAAAGAGGACATGCAGGTGATGGGTGTAACAGAATAAGACGCAGAAGACAGAAAGATATGGAAAAAGATGATCCACTGTGGCAACCCCTAATGGGAATAGCCGAAAGAAAAAGAAGATTGTCTATTGCTTAGTTCCAAAGCTCAAGCTCAGAGACTGCCTGTATAGAGTTACATGTGCTCCCTGTGTGTGCACAGGTCTTTCATCCACATCCCACAGTTATAGAGGTTAGGCTAACTGACAAATCTAAACTGGCCTCATGAAAGAGTGAGCTTGGATGTGTGCCCTGAAATGGATTGGCATGTCATCAAGGGCCGGTTGCCACATTTTAATCAAAACTGCAAAGACTGGCTTCAGGGTCCCTAAACTCAATGAGGGCAGTTAGAAAATGGGTGGGAGGATGGACGGATGGAATAAGGTTGACTGACAAATCTAAACTGGCCTAGAATTAGTCAGATTGTGTATATGTGGAAATGTGTCCTGCGATGGGGCAATGCTAGATTTTCATTGCTCGCAGTCTGGGTTGAGAAAGTGCTAACAAGAATGGATGAGTGATTGGTCAATTAATGGCTTTACCAGATCGGTGTTGTCTTATGTCCAGAAAAAAACTATTTTCTCTTCAATGACTATCTCTCTAACACTGTGTATTTTAGTCATCTTACAGATGCCAATATTTGGTAAAATGGTGTCTCCAAATTGACATGAATGTGGAGGAGTACTGGAAGCTCTCGGGGGTCATCTGTTCGTTAGCCTGCTGACTCAAGACTGCACAGCCACACAAAGCTCTAATTACATCATCACATTTGCTGATGTCATGACTTTGCTGGGTATCGATAAACTAGGATGATGAGTCAAGATCTAGAAAGGAGGTGGAACAGCTGTCCATTTGGTACAGTGGCAATATATCCCTCAGCATTGACAAGACTACAGAGTTGATTGTTGACTTCCCATTTTCAACACTTTTACAGAGGCACCATCTAGAGTATTCTGAACAGCTGCATTACATTCAAGTATGACAATTGCACAATGTCAGGCCACAAGAGACTGTAGAGAATTGTGAGGTCAGCAGAGATTATCATTGGGGAATCTCTCCAAACGATGTGTCCACAAGGCCTGGTGTATTCTGCAGGATCCTTCTCACCCCTCTCATTGATTCTTTGTTCTTTTGGAGAAAGAAATTACAACATCAGGACCTGATCTGTTAGGTTATGTGATAGGTTTTTCTCCAAGGCAGTCAGACTACTCAACACAATGTGACCTCACCCCATGATCTTCCACTCTACCTTAACATCTTAGTTCACAGTCTGCTCTTCCAGCTTATGCACAAGTCACTTTACCCATCATGTCAAAGGATCGGCTACTGCATTGATCTGTGGAATTTGCATTATAAGCTGATGTCACATTATAAGACTATTAATTGTGGGGTATGTGATTTTTAAATCACTGAAAATCACTGTCTGTTTACTGACTGCAGACTTTTCATCACAATTGTGCCTGCGTTTTGTGACACCCAATATTGTGCTGCCTGATGGACCTGACGCTGTACTAAGGATTAACAGATACCACGGGTTCTGCTGCAGTCTTTGACCTTTTTTCTTTTTTCCATTCTGTTTTAGTACATTAAACACAAGACATCAGAAAAACAAACCTTTCTTCTGTTTATTGAGGTTCAAAGCATGTGCGTTTCTTATTCCTCATCATCCTTTCCTGGAGTGAGTCGTAAACTAGTTAGACTGATATTCTGGGTATACCACTTTAGGCAACTGGTTTCAAGGGAGCACGCTGCCAACTGTCTCTGATGTCTCTAAGACAGGGGTCTCCAACTCCAGTCCTGGAGAGCTACTGTGGCTGCAGGTTTTCATTCTAACCCTTTTCTTAATTAGTGACCAGATTTTGCTGCTAATTAACTCGTTGCGTTAATTTTAATTGATGCACAACTTAAGACCCAGGCCACTTAATTATTTCTTGTTTCCTAAATTAGCAACCAAAAAATATTAAGACACAAAATGAACCGACACATAAACAACAACCTGCGTCCATCATACAATAACTGAAAATAAAGAAAGGTGAAGGCCTCAGTAATGTTGATCTGCTCAGGTCCACAAAACATTTTGACAGCGCTCCTAAAAAAGAATGTTTTGGAAATGTCTGCCATGGCAACACCATGGAATTAAATAATGGGTTTAATCAGCAAAGAGAATTGGCTTCAAGTTAAGAAACTGAATGAAGGTTGGAGTTTGTGGCCCCAACTTAGTTGGTCATCTGTTGGCTCACTTCACATCAAATTTATGTTTATGTGCCGTTTAAAGAAAAAAGAGTCTCAGGAAAAGTCAATTAAAATAAAGGGAAATAGTTAATTAGCAGCAAAAACTGGTCACTAATTAAGAAAAAAGTTAGATTGAAAACTTGCAGAC
Source organism: Erpetoichthys calabaricus (assembly GCF_900747795.2). Lineage (NCBI taxonomy): Eukaryota > Metazoa > Chordata > Cladistia > Polypteriformes > Polypteridae > Erpetoichthys > Erpetoichthys calabaricus. The sequence continues at coordinate 245,598,289 of NC_041394.2, forward strand.
ACACTAGCTCTCCAGGACTGAAGTTGGAGACCCCTGCTCTAAGATGATGTAAATTAAGTCTGTGGCAGAAAATTGCTTGAAAAGTCTCCAAATGTGCCATGGCCTTAAAGGGTCTTTGTGTATTTGTCACAGTTAATTGTACTTGTAATCTGTTTGTCTACTTTGCACTATATTGTGATTCCTCAGCTTAGTCGACTCATCTATCTGTGTACAGTAATTTTATCGGTTAGAGACCTGAATGCAATTCACTTTGACTTTAGAGAGCTTGTGATGGAAATCTGTTTGCTGTCAGACTGGCTCCAGCACTGCAAGTCCATATTGTGGATGAAGAGAATACACACAGTAATTTACTTTTTGTGCTGATCTCGTGAAACAAGTCACATAGCCACCAAGGAAAACTCAGTTTCTCCATCAATCAATTTTAAGTCTCTCTATCAATCAATGTTAAAGCCTGACAGCATAGTCCGCTTAATGTCATCTTCATCAGACACTGAACATAACCAGTTGACATCATGACTTAGCATTTCTTCAATAAATGCGAAGATCCGACTGAGTCACTGAGTTGATCAGACGGGCGAGTGCATCGTTGGAGGCGAGGCCGACTCTTCAGAGCCGCCAGTCAGCGTCGCTCACCCGACTCCCAACACTAGCCAAACTTCCCGCCCGCGCGCCCGGCACGCGAGCTCCTCCCCGTCGCGCGCGACACCGCACGGTGCGGACGTCACAGCGGGGCGCATACCGCCTACAGCGAGCTCTACGATATGAGTCTCCCCGTGTGGTGTTATAATAGAGCAATGTTGGACACTGGTGGGCAGAAGGGAGGAAAACGCTGTTTACACAGACTGCAAAGCGCCTGGGGAATAATGTAGGAAAGGAAGTGAGCCGGCTCTCTGTCTGACTGCTCCAACTTCCTGCTCTCTCTCTAGCTCACTAGCACTCACACACTCTCACTCAGAAATCAGGATCTCATTACAGAGAAGCTGAGCAGTTGAGGCGGCAGGCAGCATGGAAAACAAGGGGAATTTACTATTTTCGTTGTAAAAACCTTAAAGAAGGGGACATAACATCACAGGTCTGGGTACGTGTGTGCATGTTTGTTTGTTCAAACTTTTTACGTGCTCTGCTGTGTGTGTTTTTTTTTTTTTTTGAGCAGTGTCTTTACACTCTTAATGTTAAATGCCAAGAATCCGCCAAAAGTAGTCGTGAACGGCGTATATAAGGCGCTGGGTCGTTAAAACAACGCCGTTTGCTTTAACATGACGTAAGGTGTTGGGGGGGAGAGGGGCATAGTAATTAAAGCGGTCGCACGCTGCAGGGGGTTTATCGCGCATTTGTCTCGCCTTTTACTACGCGTGTCCCAAAAACCTGAAAACTTTTATGAGTGCGAAAGCCACCTCGCGCGACTTTTTGTGTACGCAAAGTATGTCAGTTTTTTCCTTGTTAAATAGCATTCGTGTGCCGGCTGGGGTGGGAGGCTTCCAGCACCCACAGTGTAGGACCCCCTACTAATGTGACCGTTTACTTTTTACACAGGGATGTATTTGAGGGGTTTCTTTAAAAAAAAAAAAAAAAAACGCACACACACAGGGAGAGGGAGGGAGAGAAGGATAAGCCCGAGCGGAGTTTCTGGTCTGTCTGGAAACAGCAAGACTAATTGCCATGCGCTTCCGGTTTGAAACTGGCAGCAGACAACATCTTGAAAATGAGTCACAGAAGCAAACAAAGAAACTCTTGGGCCCCCTCCCCCGACACATTTCAGTATACCCTTTTGGCTCTTTTTTGTTTTATTAAAGAGATCAGAGCAATTTTGGGAGCCTCTGTTAGGGGCCTGCAAATCGATGCACTTTTTTTTTTTTCCTTTTCTTGTGGCTGGCTGGGCTGCGTTGCTCCTCCGGGAGGCGGGCGACTCCTCGGATTTTCCACTGGCAGCTTACAGGAAGAGAGTGGATTTAGTCATGGCTAAGTAATGTCTGCACACACCAACTAATCTTATTAGGAGTTTCCGTTCCCTAGCACAGGAGGTTTTTTGTGTTACCCGGAGAAAGTCGACAACTTTGAAGGGGAGGGGTGCACTGTAAAGAAAGGGTCACATCTCTGGCTTTTTATGCTGCGATGCCATTAGTGGATTCCCTGGGCGTCTTCATATATTTTTTAACTACCTGTGCTTTCGTGAAATTACAGCAATTGCGTGTCGTCGCGGGTCTCAAGTTAAGGAAAGTGTGAGCTGCCACGTTTAGATTCGTCGCCCTGGGCATGTCGGGTGATAACCTCCCAACCATTTACACGAGTGAGAATGACCATGATAATGCTCCACTTGACAGCTGTTGAGAGATATCAGTGTTTGTAGTTGAAGATGACAGTCCCGTGACTTAAAAGTCTGTGGACGTGTTAGTTATTGGTTTTGAAAACGAGCTTGACGCTTGCTGTTCCCATATAAAATGTCAGCACCCTGTCATTCATGTTTTTTTGTTAAACAAAAGTGAATTATGTTTTTATGTTTTGAAGGTTACCTTTCAGAGTCTGTTTTGCTTATAAACTTTCTTTTTCTAGTGAAGGCACTTTAACAGTGCAGAAATATAGCCCAGTGTATTAATTTGTTTTGTGCAAAATGAAGGACATACAGGTCAAGTGATTTGCACAGGTTTACACCGTGAGTCAGGGATTAAACCTGGAGTCTTGTGATTTAAAGTCATTGTATCATAGCCTCACTTCCTGCTTAAAATGGCATTGGCTCTCTGCATCTTGATTTTTCTACACTTTTAATGTCATTTCAGAAGAAGAGGTTTAAGAGCTTCCTCAATAATTCTTTAGTACACCTCAGATAACCAACATACCCTTTGAGGTATCCTCAACAAGCAAATGAGCATTACTTTTCCAATCTAAAGAAGATTTGCAGATCTTATAACATTACACCTTTTTCTGATTCTTAAATTTTCAGTAAAAATATATTTTCCAAGAAAGTAATTTTTAAATTGAGGTTCAAGTAGATGTACAGCTCTTTAGAGGGTCATGTACAAAAACCTCAATCCTTGATCTAGCAGCCTTAGTAATTAATTACATTTATATAGCGCTTTTCTTACTGCTCAAAGCACTTCACGTAGACAGTGGGGACCACTTCAGCCACCACCAATGTGATGGCAACCATTCTTGTTCCAATACACTCGCCACACACTTGCTATTAGCTGGTGAAGGTGTGAGAGAGAGAGTCAGCCAATTAGAGATGGGAGATAATTAGGAGCCACAATGACAAAGCGACGGTTAACAATTTAGCCACACCTCTACACTGGGGCATTGGGATATACACTCAGACCACAGGGTAAGTACCCTCTGGTTGCCTCACCAATAGCTCTTCCAGCAGCAGCCCATGCTATCCATAGATGGTCTCCCATTAAAGTACTGGCCAGACTGAAACATGCTTAGCTTCAGGTGGATGACCTGTCCTGAAGTGCAGATGGAAGGGCTGCACTTTGAAACAGAGTCTGTCTTGGTGGCACCAGGCAGGAACCATCCCGGAACTGGGTCTCGGTCTATCACAGGATAGTTGTTCACTTAAGTTTACTATTTAACTTACTATAATACTTTGGAAAATGAGAGGAAAACCTGATTATCCAGTAGAAAATGCATGGAGATACAGCAAGAAACTGCAAGTGTCCAAGCAATTTTTTTTTTCTACCTGTGAGACCTAATGAGATTTTGTGGGATCCCCTCAAGGTTGCTGGATATCATGGCCAGCCTGTGCACTGGTACTGTGAGTGCTGTGCAGAGTGGAGGCAGAACCTTTGCGTTTTTCACAGTTGATTCTGGGGTTCGTGAAGGGTGTGTTCTTGCTCCTACTCTGTTCTGTGCTTGCATGGACTGGGTGTTGGGCAAGGTCGTGGGGTCCAGTGGCTGTGGGGCATCTGTTGGTGAAGAAAGGTTCACGGATGTTGACTTTGACTCTGCGAAGATCACAGCATCGTCCGCAATGGAGTCTCTGATCGGGGCGCTTGAGAGGCTGAGTGAAGAGTCTTGAGTGTTTTGGCTTGCGAGTGCCCTGGATAAAAACCAAGATCCAGTCCTTTAATGACCTGTTGGGCACAGCCATCAGCAGTATGTCTGTCTGCAAAAGGAATGTCAACCTTGTCTTCTTATGAAGTCAGTAGACGGCTTGGGAGAGCATGGGGGGGGGGGGGTTCATGAGGTTGCTGGAAAGGGGTGGGTTGTGCTCTCGATAGCTATGCAGAAGGACAAAGGGCCAAGTCTTTTGAGTCCTGGTGCTTCCTGTCTTGCTATATGGTTGTGAGACATTGATGCTAGTCAGTGACCTGAGACGAAGACTGGACTCCTTTGATACTGTGTCTCTTTGGAGAATCCTTGGATACCGCTAGTTTGACTTTGTGTCAAATGAGCGGGTGCTGACGGAGTCCCAAATGAGGCACATTTACCTGCATTGTGAGGGAGTGTCAGTTACGGCACTACGGCCATGTAGCATGATTCCACGAGGGTGATACGGCTTGCAGGATCCTCATTGTTGAGGACCCGATTGGCTGAATCAGGCCAAGGGGATGCCCATGTAACATATGGCGGGGGCAGATAGAGGGTGAGACTGGACAGAGTGTCTGCCTGGGGGGGCTGCCAACCAGGATCACAAGCTCTTTTGTTGTGTGACTGGTGTGGCAACGTGCTGTAGCAGTGCATACTCTCCGACCTGACCTGACTTGACATCCCTCTGGAGCTGTGAAGCAGTTTAACTAACCACAGTGTCAGCCCTTTGCTAGCAAAAAAGACATTGGCACTCAGAAAAAAAAATCTTTATAACCGATATCTAAAAAAGAAAGTTCACTAGATTCCTACAGCTTATGGAAATGTCATTAATGTATTATTTTATTGTCATTACATTTCAGCTTTCAAAATTATGAATATAAAATATACAGTAAAACAGTTGTTTAATAATACCAGCCTGGTTTGATTTTGGTATTATGTAGGCTTCCATATTTGTTAGGGGTGGGTGGCAATACTGACTTGGCAGTATTTGTTTGATATTTTTTCGATTGCTATTTGTAATGGTGGTTATAAATACAAAAAATGAGGGTATGTAATATTTTATGTTAAGCAGTCTATTCACTTAAACTGCTTAATCCAATTTCAATGTCTGGGAAAACAGAGAATTTCCCGGAAGCATTAGGCCCAAGACAGGAACCACTCCTACTCAGAGCATCAGTCCCATCACAGGACACACTTCTATACTCTGACTCGCGCTCACAGAAGGCCATTTAGAGTCATTTAGCAAGCTTTATATGTCTTTAGAATGTAAAAGAAAACCCACAGGGACTGGGGTTTGAACCTCTTTTCCTGGAGCTCTAAAGCTGCAGTGTTAACCAGTGAGCCATTTCTAGCCAAAAGTTATCCCTGTTTCTTTTACACATATCTAGAATTCTAGAATAGTTGAACATGTAGAAATCCACATAACAGCTACACACATATTAACTTGTGCCATTCTGATGTAACAGATATGCCTCTGGAGTGTGGAAGGAGAACCCCCACTTGGGCAGTAACTGTCAGAGATTTGCATTGAGTCTTCTTGTATCATGAGGCAGTAATGCTAACCCCTGTGCCTCTGTAAAGTCAGTTAGTTTTAATGTGCACAAAAAGATTATCTATGATGTTGTGAGAAATGCATTTTAGATATATGCATTATTTTATATAGACAAAGGTACATATTTTAAGTAATAAAAAGATAAGTGTTTTGTTGTTGAAACTATCCTTTCATATGCCAATAATATACAGCTTGTATGTATAGTTGTGTGAAAACCCTCTTTCATTTCTATTGTTCTTCTTATCAGAATGTTTTTTTAAATTATGAGCTTGTTGAGGACTAGATGATATTTAGTTTTACTCTGATCTATAGAAACTGGAAGATGGTGTACTTACTTTTTTACTTGTCTGTATAATAGGTGACAAATGTTTCATTTTAACTAATCGATTATCTCAATAGTCACACTGGCTGAAACACAGTGGTCAGTTTGGAAACAACTGTTCGTCCAAACAACATGCTGTTTTTGTTATGTAGTTTTTTCTTAACATTATCACCTAATGCTTTTATATTTATCATGTGGTAAATTTAGACATTATGTATAAATAAACTCCTCTAAAGCACAAATAAATCTTCAATTAACAGTGCCCAATTATAGACCATAAAGATTTACAGCCTAACTTTGTTTTGCTATTTTCGATGATGTCCTCAAATAATCATCATCACCACTGGTTTACATGGCCATTTGCTGGTTTTACCCATTTTTTTTGGTTGCCCCTGAAATATTTTTTTCTTCGCTGTTCACCATCCTGAGCCTCTATCGGGGTGACATCTACTCTTTTTATATTTTTTGATACTATCTCCTGCTACATTTTCCTCTTCTGCCTTCTTCCCTTCCATCTCCATCATCGTGCACAAAGTCATTCTTTGTGTTTTATTCTACATGCCCAAACCACCGTAATCACCCAGTTTTTCTCTTTGTTTATCTTCAACTCATTTCGTGACACTTCACACATCCATGTTATTATTCTCTTCCTCCGTTCATGTTCCATCTTTATCGGCCACTTCTCACTGTCATAGAGCATACAGCCTGTTACAGAGCTTTAATAAACCTTTTCCTGTACTAGCTAATTTGATAACATACAGCAGAACACCAAACATCAGCGTATATGTACTTGTATAGTGTACTCGGGTAAGAAAATGTGTTGAGTAATGTCTTGAGTAACAGACATTTGCTGTTACCTTTCTACCTATGACATTCACTGAAGCATGAAAAGTTAATTGATTGATTTTACCTTTATTAAAGTATCTTGTCATATAAAGGTAGCTAGTCCCGGGAATACATTATAGAATATATTATGCCTCACAGTTTTGGTAATAAATACTATTAATGAAAATGACCAAAGGCTATAACATGAACATTGACTAATTCTTTTTAAATGTAGTGGTTTTGGAGGCTAATGTTATGAATTAAGCATAAAGTTTGAAGTGTTTATCTCCAAAACTGTAATCTGAAGTAGGGTAAATGAATAAAATAGTGTAAAAACGTTTTAATTTCAGGGGGGTTCCATGCACTTAATTAGGACCGTAGGAGAAAACAAAGCATCTGTGATGGACTTGTTTAAAGCAGGGGCTGCATGAACGCTAAAGCTTCTTTGATTAACATTGGCTCAAAAAATAGATTTTCACAAATTCCAAGTCCTTCAGTAAATTCAGTGGTGTATTTTACTGCTGAAATGATGGATTCTTTTCAGAAAGCAACAGTTGTGCATATTAATATACATAAACCTCCTATTTCCTTCTACATAGAATGTTATGTTTTGGTTTATATTTATTGGTCATTAAATACATTTTGATTCTTCGGAAAAGTATTAAAACATGTTGAAACTGTCTCACTGTGTGTGGCCTACTTAGAAAAAAAAAAAAAAAAAAAAAAATTGTACTGAGAACCATAAAGTTGTAGCTTCAGCTCCCCAAATTTAAGTTCAAGGCATGATGATATTTTTTGTGCCACCAAAGCATTAATTACATAGTATAAAAAAAATAACGATTACATATAGAGAAGGAGACAATGAAAAAAGAGAATTTTTTTTTCTTTCAGTGTTGTTCCTAAAGGGTCTGGAAACCCTCCTCTGTGGAGACTAGAGTTGCTATCACTTTCACTTAACTTGTGAAACTTTGGCTAAGCAGGGAAAAGGGACTTAGTGAAAATAAATGCACTATGTACTTTTTATCTGTGTCCTCTATGAAAGAAGGCAAAGACACATTCAAATTAATATGGTATACACAAAAAATGACAATTTTTACATCCTTCATTGACTAAAAAGGATTATGCTTAGTGTAAATTCTAAAAGAATAATTTGGTTAAAATATTGCTGTATGTTTTGCATTATGATTGATCGTCAAAGAAAAATTAAGTGAAATTCTGTTTTATTTAGGTATTGTACCTTATAGGAACACTGTTGTGGGAGTAATCTGTTGTTACAGATAGTATGGCTATCAAATACCAATTTTATAAAAAGTCCTTTGCTTTTAACAAATTATATTTTACTAACCGGGGTAATGGAAATCATATTCTGAAATTTAAATGGAGAAGGGATGAGAAACAGACATGTTAATTATTTAAATATGATTGTGTTTATGCCTTCTAAAATAAATATTTTTGTGGGCTGAAAGTGATTTATTTTTTGTAATAAAGTGCTATTTTACTTCATAACACTTGCAGTGCAAGGGTGCTTACAGAATATCTCAACTTCTCTGTCACATCTTTCCGTTTCCAGATGCCGGCTCTTAAGAGAGTTCATTGTGTCTGGAACAAGTGATAGATATTTCCTTTGGAAGTCTGTGCATCTGTTGTCTGTATTCTACTACACTAAATAACAGTGACATGACTTTATTTTCTCGTAAAGGAGGATTAATGACAGCAGCAAGAAAAAAAACCCAAAGCAGTGTTCTGTTACTAATCAATTTTCGTAGTTGTGAATCTTTATATTTAATCGCTTGCTTGTCATTCAGTTTTCATGATTTGCAATCACTTATCCCTTATTTTGATTGTTCTTTGTTTAAATTTGAAGAAATGCATGTAAACACATCAGTCTTTTTGTATCTCATTCTTTGAAGGGAATGCTCATAAATAGCATCAGCTTCAGAAAGGTTTACTGAAGAAAATGCATTTATACTTAAAAATGTTTTAAATTGCAGACAAAGTTTAGCAGGATTTAAGTCTGTTAATGTCGTAGAGTCTAAACGGAAATGTTCCATCCAGAGAAACCTTGCTTTTCAAACATTTCCGATGGCTCCTGTGACAGGAATTCCTACCTTTTTGTTTCAGATCTACATTCCCAGGAAGACGCCTTCAAAGTATAATAGGAGGAAGTCCTGATTTAGACAGTTTTATGGTTTACAGCGCAGATGCAAAACTCAGAGGATGCTTTGGCAGGAAATGTTTTATTTTCACTCAATGTGGAAAAATCTGCTTCATTTCATATTAGTTTTTTTTTTTTTTAGTCAGGTTTCCCCTGAATGTATCTAACTATTGTCTCATTAAGTGAAAATATTTAAATGTGTTTATTAATATTATTATCTAGGATGTCATGTTTATGGAGTCTAGTTTTTAACAGCCCACAGTAGATTTATTTATCATATAATACACATAGAATTTTGTAGATTAGGAGCAGTAGCAACATTTCATATGCCTTATTCATGTCTTCATTTATTTATTTTTTTGTTGGACTTGACTTAGCTATGGTGTCTACTGCATTGTACATTATGGAGATAGGAAATTGTAACTATTTTTAGCATTTTGCTGACTTGCACCAGAAAAATCAACTTTGCAGTAAGTGTTTGAATGGTAAAGCATCTGTTTACATGAGAAATTTATCTACCAAATATGTGCATGCACCAGTAAAAGCTCAACCAGACATGGCAATCTTTTCATGTATTTGTGTAACCAAATGTGCCCTCTCCAGAGTTCCATCTTTTCATTCACTTACAGTCGTATCCTCAAACCCACCCCATTTGGACAACTGTGTCTTTCAGGAAGTGTTCACCCATCAATAAATAATTATGCAGTGTATGGTATGCTGCGGGTTGGCTAGTTCTAACAATTTAGATTCATAACACTTATGTTTAGATAAGAGATGGAAAAATTTAGTGATAATATAAAGTTATTTCTAAGGTGTACATGTATGTATCAGCAATCCAGTTTTTCTTTGTTGGACCAGTCTTCACAAGCCTACATATGAAGTGTCAATATTTTTCATTTGAGTAAATCTCAAAACCACCTTCTCCTGTACTGCATTCTGAGCTGAAATTCTTGTTCTCTCTCTCTCCTGGCCTAACATTGCCCTTTTCAATCAATCATTTTATGTCACACCATTATAGGGTGCTTTACAAACCACAGAAGAGAACTAGTGAAAGCAAGATAAGGTATGACAAAAGGTGTATCGGATACATTATGAGGTATTAAATGAATGTAGCAGGCTTTATCTGCTGTCATGTTCACATTTTTTTCTTCTTCATCTTTACTATATTGTGAAATGCTTTTGTAAACACTTTTTATCATTTATTGCATTTGTAGGCACTCTGAGAGAGAAAAGTTGATGGCCTCATACTTGTGCATGTATAACACCACTAACTTTCCAGAAACGGTTACTCCAGAAACAAATACTTGCCATTTTCTTAACTTTTATCATTCTGTCTGCTAAAAAAATTCAGATGTGAAACATTTTTCGTTTTACTTCTCCATCAGTATTTCTCATAATAAATCAGTGTTATTTTTTTCTGGGTAGAACCGGCTTAATTTACATTGGCCATTTTTTCATGCATGAAAAATACATAAATCCTTTGATTCTTCTGGTAACAAGTTGTTTTAAATCATTATTGGTTGAAAATTAAATACAGACAATATTTGTTATGCCTGTGTGCTTATAAGCCTATCATTTCTGCAGGGTTCACTTTAGTGTCTTCTATCTTGATGCTAATCAGTAAACAAGACACACACAATCAAAGAAGCTGTCTGACGGCAGTCCAGAAAACAATTACACATAAGTACTGTACTGAAACAAATCTTAGAAATACAATAAATAACTTGTTACAGTGCCCTTTTGGTAAAATAATTATGTATACACTCCCGATTAAAGATGTTTCCTCTGTTTAGAGCATGCAAAATTCTGATGAGAGACTGTCATTTATTATTGGGTCGCTGACTGTTGTATCATTATGACAAAATTACCTGTGTGTAATGTAGTCAACAGGAGAACTATCGATTTTCCATCAAATTAGCAAGCACAACCAAGACTAGGGCCTTTCTTTTGTTTCTGGAAACTTTCTGTTATTCAAATTGTTGGAATATGACTAAATGCAAATTAAGAATAGTTTAACAACAATAAAGTGTGTTCCAAAAATCTTTTTTTTTTTTTTAAATAGGATTGCTGGACTTGTTTTATTGTGCCACATAAAAGGACAACTCGCAAAGGCAGATGTCAGCCTTCATTCACTGCTTTTAAGCCTCCTCAGAATAAAGGAGAATACAAAATAAAACTGAAGTAGCAGTGATTATCAAAAGTTTAATTTCATTTTGCAGTGGTTAGCTCTTCTTCATACTTCAGGAGACTACATTTAGATCTTAGACCACTCTCTGTCTGTGCTGTATTTTCGATGGATATTTCTGGATAGCCATCACATCCAGGATGGTACCCATTTGCATCTGATTCTGCTGGGATAGGCCCCAGCCACCTATGACCTAGAACTGGATTTAATGTTATTGAAAAATGTACAAATGAGTACAATTTTTTCTTTAACACAATATTTTCATACAAGATTTTAGGGTTTTTTTCCATTTGAATATATAGGGTGAATTTTTTTTTTTTTTAATATAAACAAAAAACAATGCAAAATTAGATATACAGTATATACCACCTTTTCCGGGAGCGCTACTTTACCGTTGTGGCAGCACTTTGAGTACTTGTTGGATGTATTACGCTCAGCAGGCCAGTATAGTGCATGACAGTGTTTGCACTGCTGATCTTTAGTCCCAATGTTGTACTCTTGGACGGGCAGACAGGAATTAGGTGAAGAAGTACCTGTGGTAACGGGAAGCGGATTGTGTGTATGTCTGCTGAGACTGCGTTGGTTTGGAAATGTTGCTTTGCCGATGTTGCATTGCAAGAGTTGTGAATGAGTTTTGTTGTATTTAGTCAGACTATCCTATTTCTGGCACTCATATAGTTGTTGGGAAGAATGGCTTTTCTTGTGTTTAGCAAGTGAGGTTTGCGTTTGAAAAGTTTTGTTGCAGGAATCGCACTGGAAGAATGTGGGGAAGGGTTTGGAGGAGGACAAATAGGAATCGAGAAATGCCGTGTCGGCTGCATGTGGGCGGGACCGGTTTTGAAGAAGAGCCACAGGCAGCGTGGGGAAGGGTTTGGAAGAGGACGAATAGGAATCGAGTAATGCCGTGTCGGCTGCGTGTGGGCGGGACTGGTTTTGAAGTGGAAGTAGGACGAACCAGAAGAGATATATATATATATATATATATATATATATATGAGATAGTAAATGGTAAGGTGTACTGCATTATAGTTAGATGGCATAAGAGGGGAGGTAGACAAACTCCAGCAACCCAAGAAAATAAATCTAATGTTAAAGATTTAATAGATTACATTGACTACCAAAGTTATTAAAAGGCAATGTGACCAATTTCATGGCCAGCTCAAAAACACATGTAGGCAAGGCTGAAATTTTGTATTAAGCATCAATTTAAATGCTGAAGTCAAGTGTACTCTGGCCCACTCCCACACTCATTTACACCGGGCAAGTTTATCTTTACCAGTCAACAGCATTAGAGGGAAGCTGACTGGAACTGGGTTCCAAGTAGTGTATTGTCAACTGAATGTTCTGGCAATAGCAGCATGATGTTGCCTAGTGAAGATAGGGGAAGCCTCTTCTGATGTAAAATTGAAAAATGTCAAAGTAATTGTGGAGTAGTACTAAAGAAGTAAATGTCACAATTTATTTTGAATCATTTTAACACACAAATAGCCTTCTAAAATATCTGTCAAGCTATGGCCGTGCACTTAAAATACTGCCTACATGTACCTACACATCTGCACCCCCACTAAAAAGTAACACGTTATTGATAATAATAATAAAGTGACTTGAACATTTACCAAGGCAATAGAGATCAAAGATGCCATTATCATTTGCTGCTTAATTTTCTCCCTTTTACTTTTCTGTGAGATATGTCATGTGTAGTTGCAAATGACCATTACAGTTTCTTGCCTAAAATGCCTTGCTTTCAGTTTTTTCGGCAATTAGAACATTAGCAGACTTAGACATTTCTACCTGGTCAGTGGTTAGATTAAACTCACAGTCTTGCAGTTTATAATCTAAATCCTGGGCACTATTCCACACATGCTCACATTGAACAAAATACATATTACTTGTGATATTTGAACCTAAGGCTTTCAGTTTTTTTTTTTTTTTATATATATAATTCTTGTGTTCAGAATGGGTTTTAGTGTTTACATTTTGCAGAATGACATATGTATGTGCGTGACTTTGCTGCTACCCTCAATCAGCCTGTCTAAATGGACATGTTATTTGGATAGGCACACTTGCATATTTGCAGAGCAAATATACTTAATTGCCAAAGTTCATTTGTTGAAAATACACTGAAGGAAGTTCTCTGTGACGATCTGTAGATTTGTCTGTAATCAAATATACATTCAGGCATATGGTAAAGCTCTGAATTGGTTGTGAACCTTGTTTGTGGAGCAACATCAACCTGGGGGTTAGTGCCACATGCTAAAATGAGATATGGCATGTCATGCAACTCTGAATCCTGAATAGCATGAAAATGTTTATTTTTCTGTCTGTAGATGGCATGTGTCTTTATAACCATAGAGTCCATAATGCTTTTATTTATTGAGTACTTAAGGAAAAATGCTGCTTGGACAGTAGGGTTTTAGTGTATAAAGAGTACTTTTGTATGCTTGTCTCATAAATGTATTTTGGAGTAGAAACGGCTGTTTATCTGATTAATTACATAGAAATAGCTAAAACTTTGTTTTTAAATGACCAATGTCATTCAAAAATGTCACACAGACCTTGTGCCTCAATGAGGTGTTTGTTCTGATGTGAATGTTTGACATTTGAGAATATAGTTAAGTAATTAGAGTATCACACTGTCTCTTAATGCAGTGCTGTGCCACATGCTAGACTAGTTGCAATGTTGAGGCTTACCAAGTGCTTACTTTGTTCCTGAACTGTTTTATTAAAGTTTTTACAGTCAGCTGTTGTTTTAAGTGAAGTTTTTTTTTTTTTTTTTTTTTTTTGATAAAGAGAACTCTTATGTTTTTAGTCATTGGGTTATCAACAGGTCTAGCCCCATGTTTGGTTGCCAGTTAGTTATCCAGTTATTAACCCTTCTTTTCTGAACTGATGTAGCTTACTATAGTATGTATGCTGTTGTTTTTTTCTTTTTTTTAATATTTGTATATATTCTGAATAGATGTATGCATTTATGAATTTAGTGTACATATGACAATGATCTTGAACTAAATGCACTGGAAGACCCATTGTTCATTAGTGTAGCTTTCTGAGATGTGTAAAAGACCTCCCTTAGTGGGTTTTTTTTTTTTCAATTTTCTGTTGCAAAAGGGCAGGATTAATTTATTGCAAGTTTTTCTAATCACACATTGAGAAACCTGGGTTCAAATACTAGCTGGGGTGCTGCATGTGTGGCATTTGCATGTCTTCCTTGCATGGGTTTCCCTCACACATTCCAAGACGTGTGTTAGATAATTGTGCCAAGTTTAAGGACCCAGGCTTTGAGTGTGGGAGTGCCCTGCAATGGATGTCTGTTTTTTCCTGCCTTGTGCCTATTCCTGTTGGGAAAGGCTGTTGTTCCTCATGATCCTGAATGGAATAAGTTGCTCAGATAATTAGAGAGCCGTGGTGAAGGTTTATCTCAATTTTGTAAACCAGTCCTGCTTGGCTTGGTTGTTTGAATGAGTGATGGTCTTACTGGAGTACTCAGGCTCAAAATGTAAAAAAAAAATATGCATGCAAAAATATTTTGTGCAATTCAAATTTGTTAATGTCATCCTTGAACTATAGTGTAATTTTCCCACCTTGTCCTGAAAACACTCTCATTGCATATTTATTAAATTTGTAAGTCTGAGAGACAAGAGCTGAAAATACTAAAGAATAGGACACTCAAGCAATAATTAATACACTTTAATATTAATGCTGGAAATCTGTGCAGTAGATTTATATATGACAACAGCTGATTAAACTTAAGAGTCCAAAAATGCCATGCTTTTACAGTAACTATAGAGCATCCTAGGAGAAATGAGAATTTCAGGAGTGATGTACTATAACTGCCTAGGAGTCTGGCAAAGCCAAATGCAGTATTAATTTGACATACTGTACATAGCCATTTAATTCTTCTCAATTTTCCATAGAGAATTAAATAACATTATGACTCTCTTAGTTTATATATGAATATGGAACAATTATTTATTGCCATCCTTCATTTAGTGAATAACAAGGATACAAAGCAAATGTTTAGCATCATGCTTCCATACAGAAATGGTTATTTTTTTCTTTAAATGAATAAAGGTTAAATGCATAAATAACAAACTTTTAATGTGTAGTAAACATAGTTAGCTTATTCAGATAATAAGAGTATAGAGTGTTGTCAGCAAAGTGTCAGTTCTCCAGTATCATTTTACAAAGTAAGCAGTGCAATGGAATTTTTCTTTTTTTTGTACAAACTAGTTTTACAATTGTAAAATTTATCTGGCATTCCTTCATATGAGGAGTGTAAGCTTGTGGATGGAGTTATGGGTGAAAATCTGAGAAGATTGAATGAAATGTATACAAGAATGTATTAAAGCACATCACTCAGTTTTGTTTAATTGCACCATTCAATGTCAATACATTGTAAGGTATTTCTATTATGAGTGTAGACAATAAGTTCTATAAGAGGGGGCAAAATCACTGACAACTTTGTGTACAGAGAAGTATTTTAAAATCAGTTTTAAATGTAATTGGAATCAAATGAAGTGATTTAAGGACTGATGGTCATACTAGTACAGTAGTTCTAGCTCTGGTCCCTACTGCTGTGTTTTGAATTAACAGAAGTCAGAGTGTGTGACTGATTTGAACAACCTGACCATAAAGCATGACAATGGTAGCATTTACGATCCTGCAGCTTAAGAAACTGCTTTCTTTTTGCAATAGTTCTAGACCGGAATGTGTAGACCTGCACAGCACTCCTTTCTGATGTGCAGTAGCACTTTCAATACTAGCAATTTACATCTCTTCAGTAATAGGAAAACACTAAACGACAGCAATATTGAAAAGTCACAAACATGCTGTTTGGTCCTGGTGGCATTGTAACCTCAAGGCTAATGAACTTAGCTCAATCCCAGCCACTGTCTATTGATTTCTCCAGTATCTTCCCAAATGTAAAGTGTAAAATGGCCCTGTTTGCATGTGTGTGCATGTGTTTTTTGATGGAATGGTGTCTTATCCACAATTGTTCTTGCTTTTGTGCAAATGCAATTGGAATGGGATTTGCCAGTCTGTGACTCTGTGATGGAAAATTGGTTATTTTTTTATTTTATTGTATTTTTTTATGATTTTATTACCCTACCAATCACTTTATTTAATTAACTGGTGAGTCTGAAGTATCTGAACTTAAAGGGCAGAAATATTGAAGCAAACCAAAGATGATTTTTTAAATTAATGTAAGCTTCTGTTCTTCTCTTATTACTAATTTTGTTTCAGATCGAAGTTTGTACAAAGGTACAGCCAGTAGTTCCTTCTAATGGCAGGGTTTATAATTTTCAATTTTAATTTTTTTCAGTTTCAGTAGCGCTTTTCCTTTTTTACCCTAGACCAGCAGCTGAAGTTTACAACATTTCATCGTTATGACTATAAACTATAAATGTTGATCTGTGGCACAAGGCCATACTACCATCCCTTGGGATGTACAATATTTGAGCTCCCAAGACCAATGAGTTCTCTCTTGTATTAAAAAAAAATAAAAATAAAATTAGGTGTTGTGGTTTAATGTAGAACTATTACTGCATGCTTCAAAGCAGAAAGTTCAAAGAAAAAAACGGAATATAATGTTGCTGGATAGCACATGCCTCCTGGTTTTAATCTTGCCCAGCCAAAACAGTTTGAGTGTGGCTGCTTTAGTGTCCCACTGAGAAACCTAAAGTGGAAGCAGCATCTCCTAGTGTTTATGTAAAGTTAATATTGTTGCGCTGCCACAGAAAGAAAGCACATATGTCAGCCTGGTCATGGTGTGACTACCATGAAAGCGTACACACTACTAAGGACAGGCTAAGAAGTCAGTATTTTGCGGCAGTCTGGCAAATCGGAAACACTGAAAAATGCTTTTAAAGTTTTGCTTTGCCACAAGGCACCATGAGTATCAGGTTTATTTTTTTTTCTTTTCCTTATAAAAACCATGTGTTTCCTTGGTGAAGGGGGTAGGGGACATTGCCCAAATTTCTGGCAGGACAGATTCCTATGCAAGGAATTGCCTGATGCTGGCTGAGTGCCGAGTTTTCACTCCTACTTATCAGCCGCCCTCATCCGTCGTAGCTGATGCCCAGTGGTGTGACCAAATATGAAGTCACAGCAATTAAGAAGATCTTTACTATCCCATTCTAGAAGTTGGCCTTTGAAATGGTCTGATTAGTCAGTGTGCGTCAGGCGCTCTTAAGACTGTGCATTATGTAAAGAATGCCAGTAAAGCACAGGCAGACCATCCCCAACCATTACAAAATACAGATGCAAGCCAACTGTTTTAATAGTTGCAGATGTTAGGCTTTCTTGAGTGTCGATAATTAATTGAAATACTTGGTCTCCTGCATTTTGACTTCACCTGGAATGGAATTCATTGATATTATGTAGTTGTTTATGATAATATACCTCTTATTTCATTACAAATCAATTCACATCTTTGATTAGATATTCCGCAGATTATTTGTCTTACTAACTGTTGATTATTTGCTTGCCAGTATCTAATGAACGCCTGGGACCATCATGCATGGATCTAGGTGGCTCAAATGTGCTGACTTTATTTCACTTGTTCACTCTTGTATTCCAGATGTATTTTCACCCAACATATACATTTTCACCTGCTTATTTAGTAGTACATAAGACAAAATTTACAGAAGCAATATTCTATTGCAATTTTTAGATTTTTTTCAAAACATTTATTGCAGGGTCAAGTAAATGTTTTTAAATTGTCTTATTTCTGAGACAGTGTACTTGGTGGTTTCACAAATGGTAGATTTTGAATCAATTTAAATTAATTTTTATTATTTTTCTTATGGGGTGGTTTTAGAGATCCTGTTCCTTTTGCTTTATTTTCCTCTTTCAGGCATCCCCCCCTTAGACTCCTAATGAATGCCACGCTGCAAGCCATTTTCTTGCCTAAAGATTAATTGCTGAGCTTTTCTTCCTGGCAATGATGTAAGCTCCTGACTTCTATTTAAAACTGAAGCACAGCTTCAGTGAATATTCAGTTTTAGATCTAAAACATTAATCAGTATAGGACCTTTTTGACTTGTTTAACATTTTTTACATGACTAATTAACAGCTTTGATTGTAACCTCTATATTTCATGTTTTTCTTTTCCTTTGACTATCTTCTGATCATCCCTCTACTTTTGAATTGGATCCCTTGCCACCATTGGGTTTTATCATTCTTCACATGTTGCAGACATCTAATCTAGGAAGTCATTAATGCATGACATTCAACCCAAAATATTGCAGTAGTGTTTTTGGCATGAGAATTCTAGCATGACTACTTGGTCTTTAGACATAGATACTGCCAGAAGGGTGCCATCCTGAGAAGTTGTGCAGATTGTGTGTGTGTATATACAGTATGTGTGTGTCTGAGAAAGAAAGAGATGATCTAGCACTTATAAGACCTGATCCTCTGCTTAATTCCATTGACCCGTGTATTCGGCCGTCTTTAGGATTCTGACTTGGATTGACTCAGAGTCTGGAAAAGTGAGCGTTAATGGTGTGACCATTGAGACACAGCCAGTGGCATGAATGTGCAGGCAGGGGACATGGCAGATAAAAGATAATTGGGGCTGCGTGGAAGAATCTATGGAAGATAAGAGTGACACCAGTATCACAGGAGGGTGTCCATGAAAGGAGACCGCCTCCAGTAAACCTCACACGAGGAGGATACACACTATCCTTTATGCTTTAGTGTACCCCCATACTTTACTAATACAAATATTAATTGATTTCAAGACAGTTTTATGCATCATTCTATAACAATGACAATGGTGGCCCTAGTGCTTTGCTCTCTTTATGGAAAATCTTTGTTTTATTTCATCATATACAGTAGTCTTTACCACCACCCCATCCAGGGCTGGTTCCTGTATTGTGCACAATGCTGTTGTTGTCTGCTGTAGTCTTTTATATAATCAGGAATTTGGTTAAGCAGGCTGGAAAATTGATAGCTACTCTCCTATAAGCTATGCTACCTTCCCAGCTTTTTGACTGTCAAAAAGCATTCTTACTCTTCTAAGACAGTGACCTTGGAATGGAGGTAAAGTCTCTCAGTGGTCCATAGAGATGTGCATGTGATAGAATTATCCTTGTCAAATTGGTGAAAAGGGTGGGGGCAGAAAATAACAAATTTCCAAGTAACCTAAGCAACCCTTGCCTGGAATAAATATACTTGGATCCACAACTAAAGGCAGGTCCAGCATTGATGTTCATCTGGTTGGTGGGATGGAACTAGAATTCATATGCAAATTTGGACAAATATTGTCTAGATATAAACAGTGTTCTCCTCTATACCCAGCATTAGTTCCAGAAACCTCCATATTGCAGAGAGGAAACATTTGTTGTTGTTTGGGTGCTCAAAAAAAGATTTTGCATACTCCTTGGGACAGAAGTGAATAATGGACTTTGTAGTTGTGTCATTTAAATTGAGGCTATATGTTATGGACACTTTGGTAAAAAGAAGTGCTGAGTTGTCAAGTGATCACCACTTGACAATACACTAGCTCATACAGGTTGACTGTCTGCCAGATAGGCCTGGAACACCTAAACATGCAGTGAAGATGTTGTTGGGAGTGTCCTGGAGGTCTTCTGTCGAGGATGAGTTGATCATTCACTTTCAGAAGTGTTTATCCTCATTCCTATGAGAATCATAAATTAAAAATGCAATCGTAATCATAGATGTAATTGCATGTAAAAATGTAATGGTAATCATAGATTAAAAATGGCCTTGACCTCAATAGTCGAGAGAGCTGCAAGGAATTATGGCTTTAGCTTTTTTGAGGCTTTTGTGGTGGTAACCCCTACGATACATTGGTGGACTACGGTAATAAAGAAAGCTGGAAGGAGCCTTTTAGTGCAGTGCTAACATGAGAGTTTGTCTGAAAATTATATTGTATTGTACTGCAGCTGGGACTCAATCCAACATATCCAGGAGGACAAATGCAGTCTTGGCTAAGAAACGGTGGACCAACTCTTTACCTTTGCATATTTTTATTAATGGTCATGGATGTTTTCCAATCCTAACTTAGTGCACTTTGTGGACTTGGAAAAGAATGATGACTGTGTGCCATACGGTTTCTAGTGGAAGGTGCTAGAAGAGAATCAGGTTCTGGGACAGTGGATGTATGCCATTCAGTCTCTATATTTGCAGAACAAGATCTGTGTTTCCTTTCTTGGCATTAAATCAAGCTTTTTCAGTGTAGGGTGGGATTATGTCAAGGGTGTGTTTTGTTTCCTCTCCTGTTCATGATTTTTATGGACCGGACATCAAGGCAAGGCTGAAGTTTGGAGAATTTCCACTTTAATAGCCTAGGGTTGCATCTTTTCTGATTGTAGATTAGGCTGTCCCCCTGGTCTTGTGGTTTCTGGTGTGCACCGAAAGGTGATTCAGTCAGCATGACAGTTAGAACCTCCAAATCCGAGTTTATAGTCTTCTGTGAAAAAAGTGGCTTGCTCCTTTGAGTAACGTGTACTGCTGCCCCAAATGATGGAGTTCAAGTGCCTTGGGGTCTTGTTCTCATGTAAGAGTACAGGTGATTTTGAGATTGACAAATTAATCAGTACAGCAGCAGCAGTTGCAGATGTTGTACCGTATCATGGTAATGAAGTGGGAAAGCTTTTCATTTATTTTTCAGCCTACATTCCCTTCTTCAAGTGACAAGGAAAGAGCCCTGATTAATGATCAAATGAAACAGACTGTGTGTACATGTGGCCAAAATAAGGTTTCTGTGCAGGGATGTTGTGCACACTTTATGTGAAAGAGTGAGGAGCAAAGCAATACTTAATGGCCACTTTTTAGAAATGCTGCTCCTTTAGATTGAGAGAAACCAGATGAGCTGATTTGGTCATTAGCAGCTCTAGCAAGGTATTTCATAAGGCATGGCCCATTAGGAGGAGACATTGGGGAAACCACAGGGTATGCTGGAGGGATTATATTTCTCAACACACCCAAGAGCATCAGGGGATTCCTGAGGAGAAGCTGAGGACTGTTGTTGAGGATAGGGTGGCTTGCCTTGCCCAGCTGGCAGTGTTGCACTCTTTACAGCAAGGAAAAGGCAAATGAAATAAGGATTTTTTTATGTTTGTGGAATTCATGTGTCCCTATGTCTAAGTGCGCATGTGGTGCGCATCCGTATGCAACACTTAATTGCTGAATATGTCATTTCGGGAAAAAAACAACCTTAAGTACACAATAACTGGAAGCTGAACTCACTTATAACTCTTATAGAGCTGATTAGGGAGGTGATGAGGTGTTAGCTATGGGCTAAACACATTCCAGGTTGGAAAAATATTTAATTACAAATTGTGTAGCCTAAATAGTTTCTTTGAAAAATGTTAAATCCTTCAAAGAATTTTTTTCCAATCCTGGCTTTTTTTTTTTTTTGGTTTGATAGTTTTACTTATGTACAATGTGTGATGTAGATGAGAATAAGTATGTCAAGAAAAGCAAGGAGAAAAGCTAAGAGAGAAACCTGAGTCCCAACAAGAGAAACTGATCAAGAAATGTGTATATTATAGAAAATGTTGGGACTGCAAGTCCTAATTAGTTTGTGTAGATGACCATCATATTTCTCATCTGCTTCTCTAAGTGTGATCCTGCACCATGTAAGACGGATCTTTGTGTACAGATCATAGTTAATTGTGAAGAGAAATATTTGACTTTTTTCCTTTTGACATGTCTCAGATAATTTTACCTTTATTTGATTTTCAAATATCCTATTGCTTTTACAGTATATTATTAACCTTGAAAGAATGGCATCTTTTTAGCTTCCCCATGACAGTCACCTGTTTTCCCTCACAACACGTACAAAAATCATAACATTTGTAAAGGTGTGTTACTAGTTACACTGACGCCCTTCATTTCTTCCTTATTATAAAGAGTGTTGTTGGAGAACATACAGTAGCCTGGAATCGGCTCAGCCAGTTTTTCCTGCTGCTATTGTAAACACACTGACAGCTGTCTTACTCTTAATACGGCCTCTAAGAAACAACATGCATGAGATCAGAGTAGCTAGGATGTGTAGCTTGTGGCTTTGTGCTGAATTGGCTCGTGTGTTTATTTAATGGACATTGTTTATACAGCACTGGACCCCTGAGGATTAACTGCCTTATCGTAAAGCCCATAATTAGCACTTCAGAAAAAGGCGTGCAGAGCAAAAGAGCCTGTCATTATGAGGAATATCCTTGTGGGCTCCAGCGATTTTGAAGACAAATTTAACAATCTTTAATCTATCCAGTGCTGCTAGCTCATTCTCAAGTGATGAGAGAGAGCCAAAAAAAAGGAAGAAAATTAAAATACCAGACTTGCTATGCTTAAGTGCCTCATTAGTTACAGGGTGAGTTGAATATTTCCAGTGTGCATCAACATAGTCTAGAAAGAGGTTGAGTAGAAGCATTGAGAATGCAAGGGTGGAAACAGTCCACCAGTTTTATTTCTTGTAGCGTCTTTTACAGAAAATACTAAAAAGGTGTTTTACAACACATATAGGACCCCAGTGCACAGCAATACAAGATGTGGAGGTACTGTACATTTAAAAAACAAATGAAACACATCCCGCAGATATTAGGTTACATTTATCAATGACTTTAAACTGGCTGAGGTGGAGTGAGAATTAGGGTGGGCTCTAAATAGTTAGGTTAAGATGCTGTTTAGACCTTGACCTTGAATTGGAGTTAAATTGGCTAGAAAACTGATGGATAACAGTTGAAAGAAGGGGAACTGAAAAACTTCTGAGGCACACAAAAGATGCTTTGTAAATGTTTTCTTTTAAAATTTTGTGGCTTAATTCTTGTGAGTGCATAACAGTTGCAAGTTGAAAAAGAAATCGTAAAATCACCTAGCCTTATTTCCTATGGTGTGTTTTTGTGGTGTAAAGAATCCTAAGGACCTTTGTAAGTATAGAACACTGAATGATACATTCTTAATTTTCTGCTGAGAGTCAGGGTGTGAGTAATATGGAAGAAAGTGTAGCACTTTCAGCCTTTGAGTTTAAAATCCAGTCATGGGCTGTACTACCTGCCCAAAAAGTGGAAACCGAGTAGGCTGTTCTAAAGCTGGCTTACCAGGAGAAGTGGTATTTCATATTGCTGTATGAAGTGTAAGGAACGATTAGGAAAAGCAATCTGTTTTAAACTATTCATGTACATTTTTCATGGCACTTTACTTCATACAAGTATTATATTTTTAAAGTGCCATTGCCCTTATTGGCATCACAATACTTTGCCAATCAGTTAACTAATCACAGACTGGCAGACAGAAATGTCTTACTTATAATCTTCATACAGGCAAAGTCTGTGAACATTTTTGTTTCTAAAAATGTCATTTTCTGAATTTAATTATTGGCTAACCAGTAAATTTTATTCTTTCATGAAAAAAAAATGTATTGGATAGTTAGATTTTATTTACCAAGTAGTATGGTAGACAGTAGGACCTTAAGGAACTTCAAAACTTGATGTTATTTTAGAAGATAGCACTGGCAAGCTTTGTTAGGCTGAACGGCTTGTTCTCTTCTAGATTATTATAATATGAAAATTATAAGACATTAAACAAGACCAACTTTGCCAGCAATGCAGGTTGAGCATTCCTAACTGTAATGCTCCAAAATCTGAAACTTTTTGAACTCCAGTATGACGCCACAAGTGGAAAATTCCACACCTGACCTCACATGCCAATGTGGGGCTCAACCTTTGATGCTCTGTTAGAACAAGGTGATGATAAAACATCATCACCACAAAACCTACAGTATATGCATTACTCACTGTGTTTTTTGCATTAAAAGGTTTTGTAACCTTTTGGCAAAGCTGAATTGGCCCTGGTGTGTGTGTGTGTGCGTGCGTATTCATCCTGCAATAGACTGCCACCATGTCTGAGTGAGTTTGTTCCTGCCATGCTAGCTGGGATAGGCTCCAGCAACCACTGCGACCCTGGTCTGAATTAAGCTGGTTAGAAAATGACATGACAAGAAACCTGATCAGTCCGTTTCAGAGCCAGGAACAGCTGTGCACAGGGCAGGACCCATCACTAGACAGCGGGCCAGTGCATCTCACACAGGGTCATTTTAGAGTTGCCAAATAACTACCTTACCACACGTATTTATAAAATCTATATAATAAAACACTAAGGTTTGTGCTTCCAGCAATCTGATTGGTCAGTTTGGCATTGGTGACATGACGAAAGAGGAAGTGCGAGTGTGAGACACACAAGGAGGAGTACAATTGTTTGAGGTTGCCTTCAAGGATGGCAAGAATAAAACTGGACAGGAGGGCAGAAAGGTGCCTCGAAAATAATGAGAGAGTCTGAGAAGCAGGCTTTGTTGGAACACACTTGAGACAGGGAGCACCATTGAATAAAGGTTCACATGCAAATACAGAAGAGAGGTACTGAGAGTAGATGTAGGGCAAAAGATAGCAATTTTTTTTTTTCTTTTTTATTCCGTGTCTTCGACACATACCGTGGCTATTATTATATACAGTAACTTACTAATGACTTAAAATGGTTTTGGGGTGTTTGTATGTTGTAGATCAAGGATTGTGACATTGGGTGCTGATAGCTATGTCTTTCTAGTTATAATTTAAGTCAATGAAGGCTGTGCTAAGATATGAAAATGGGTGGCTTCTCCTCTTTTAGATAATGCATACTTATTTTTCAGCAGTGAGATTTGAAAGTGTAATAAATCATGGACTTTTTTTATTAACAGTTCTTTATATTCATTCACCTTTGTAAGAACAGACAGTGGCTTTGAAAACATAAAGAAAAACATTAAATTACAGATATACTAAAAATGAATGGAAGAGAGAATACTAAAAACTCCAGGTTGCCATCAGTTTGGGAGAAGCAAACATTCAGGGGTCTGAGATCATATGTGCTTTGCTTTAAAATTCACCTGCTAATGTAAAATGTATTTATTTACTTGAATCCAGTGCCACAAGTGATATCCCTAGAATGGTCCATCCTCTTAAACTGAAAAGCTTTCCAAGAGAAATGGCCCAACTGGTCAAAACGCAACACTGCCCTTAAGATGCAAAGTAAGATCACTTGACAGACACAAAGATTCTTTAAGCTATATGTGATGGCAGCAAAATAAGACTTTTAGAAAGTAATTTTTTGTTATTAATCTGTAACAGCAAATTAATGGCTCATAAATATGCTCCCACCATTTATGCTACTCACAAGGCCACAGGACTGCAGCTGACTTAAACTTGTTTCCTGTACATTTTCTTGCTACACCACACAGGATTTTTTTTTCAGATTCTGTGTTGCAGTCCCATCAATTCCACACCCCTGTCCTTTAATTACATTGACATGAGACGATACCTTGCAATTGTCCAGTTTAAAAGAAAGATTTATTTTTGGCAGACACACACATTTCAGTTTATTTGAATTAAACCAAATATCTTGGATTTCTTGCTACATTTGTGTGTGTCTCACATGAAACTATAACGTTGCTGGTTCAGTTACTACCTGCACCTTTCTGTATGACCCCGAGCAAGTTGCTTAACCTGCCTGTGCTCCAGCTATACAAAATTCCTGCAAACAGTTGTAATGGACTCTAAACTTGTACTTCACTTTGGATAAAGGTCATTGCAGTATGATAAAGTGAAGACTATGAGTCTTAAGTAATTGTTGCTGAGTGCTGCTGTAAAGGAGAAACCAGCCTCAATGAATGATTCTTTTTTTTTAAAGAAGGAATCAATTTTATAAGATGTCTTAGTAAGATACCTGTATATATTGGTATTCCATTGTGTATCCAGTGCCGCAGTGTTTGGTGTCAATTGCATATCTTCCCATGTGTAGTAAGGATTGCTTGTTTGGTTAATTAGCTCCACATGCTGAGTGGGCTCCTCAATGCAGTGCCATCCTGTCCAGACTGATTTCTGCTCTGTGTCCATTGCCACAAGCATAGGCTATAGCCCAGCTGAGTGGGTTTGCTAATGTTACTGGATGTTGTGGAACTTTATGGCCTCCAAATCCAGCTCAGGGTTAGATAGTATTATACAGTATTTTAAAACCTTGAGACAGATGAGCAGAATAGAGAGAGAGAGAGAGAGAGATGAGGATATTATATTATACATTTTTGTAATTAATAGTAAGTCTCCAAAGGGTTACTGACAGTAAATGTATGAACATGGTGCTATGCTTTTTTGGTTGGTAATTGTAAGTAGTAGTAGATACAGATTTATAACTAGTGACTTCAAAAATACACATTACAGTGCCAAATTAAGGAATGTGGGGGTACACACTAGAACCCCATCAGCACATGTATATACACTACAATATAAACAAAAGAAGTGTTTTTACTGAACATTAGATTCCATTACAGAGTCTATGAAAGGCCCACCATTCTTAATGCTCATCTTTTTTGCTCTCATTCTCAGTTATGGAGAGTGCTATCACACTGTGGCAATTCCTGCTTCAGTTACTGTTGGACCAGAAGCATGAAAACTTGATCTGCTGGACATCCAATGATGGGGAGTTCAAGCTGCTGAAGGCGGAGGAGGTAGCCAAGCTCTGGGGGCTTCGGAAAAACAAAACTAACATGAACTATGATAAGCTGAGCAGAGCTCTCAGATACTACTATGATAAGGTGAGGCTGCCTGTTTTAACAATTTGCAAGGGGACTTGATATGATGATATCAAAGTAGCAGCAGTTTCACCCTCATGACATGTTGTCAAAAATGTCACATTCAGAAGCTGACAAGACCATAACAACACATGTGTGATTTTTAAAATGATGGTATGACTTGGCATGTAACACACTCAGTTTAGAGTGAACTGTCAAAAGCGGCATTTCATGATTTTCAGTTGAGCTTCCCTTTTGGAAGATGATACCCCATGAAAATATTCACCACTCTTACTTCTACTTTTTGTAAAAAATATGGGGGCAGTCACCATACTCTCATCTCAGTCTGATGCTCTTCCACACACTTGACATCTTTTAAGGTTAGTGAAAGACCCAATGAAAACTGGTTGCCTTTCAGTATATAGAAAAGCATCTGTAATTGGTCATCTACAAGTAAAACAACAAATGTGAGAAAGAGAAAAGGATATTTCAAAAGAACAGTGCAAATATAAATCATTGTTCTTGTCTGAATGAGAAATAGGAAGTGTACTTACGTGCAGAGCTCTTCTGGAAGCTGTCAGCAGCTATCTTCAATGTACTTACTCATGCTTGCATAGGTGGGTCTTGTCCATTAATTGTTGCACATGCTCACTGGCATGTGACACACTCTTGTGTTTAATAAGTAGTAGTTCTCATTGTTCCTTAGAACAAGGTACATCATTCAAAAGAGTTTTACAATTATTTACATACGGACAGCTCACATTGTGAGTCACAGGCAGGCTGACTGAAGATGAGCTTTTTTGGTTTACAGTCCAATGCTTTCACAAGTAGGCCATTTTTAAATCAGGAACTTCTGATCACATCCTGTCTGACACAAATAACACCTGCATTGACCCTTGGGCATTGAAGGTTCTATACACGTTGCTCTGATCTCTGCATGCCCCTAGATTGCTGAGAAGTGATCGGTAGGCAAAGACATGTCTTGTGTCACTGTGCACCATTAACTGTACTGGTCATACATTTGGGATTTTCAAGTTTGGAAAGTTAGTGTTTATTCAGGCTATGTTCAAAAATCTGACTGAAGTTGGTGGTGGAAAATAGAAGAAGTAACACAACATTCCCAAAACTTATTAATCCAATATAGCAGGAGGGAGTGGAGCCCAGCCCAGCAACATTTGGGCAAGGCAGGAACTTAACATGCAGTGTTGGCCACCTCACTCAATCAACATAACACACACAAACACACATCTTTGGGGGCATGTAGGAGAAACACACAGGAAAGAGTGTTTCAACAGCACAAAGACAGCAAGAAATGCAGAATTTGAAACCAGATATTGGACTCTAGCCAGAACAAATAAAAACCTAAACTCAAAAGTGTTTAGAGTTTCTGTATTCATTTTTTAATATATATAAGTGATCAGTTTTGATTCAGTTTTTTTTTTTTTTTTTCCGAGTAAGCAAAGGGATGCTATTCAGAATGTTTTGGGTAAACCTGCTGGTTGCCACGTAGTAGCGCCTAAAGAAAATTTTCAATAGTGAGGCCAGATGGGCTGCAGGAATAAGTGTGAGGGGGCACATCAAGAACAGTCGCATAGCTGACGCTAACATATGCAACTGTAGAGATGTATAATGGCTAATGGCAGTGATGGATGTCATTAATTAATTTTAAGTCCTGTTGAATAAATTATATAAAGATATTGTTCACATAATATTGCAAATCATTTACATAGAAAAATTAATGGTCATTGTAACTTAAAATCTAGTGAGCATAAGATTAAGTTATTGTACTCAATTGTAAATTAAATTATGAATGGAAATATTCCGAGACATACTCTAATGAAGAAGCGCCATATTTATTTTCATTTAGTCTTTGTTTACATCAAACCAAAGGACATGCCCGATGTATTCTTCTCATTACTACAATATTCCATTGGTGCATTTCTTCTCTTTGTGTATTTAGACATATTTATCATAAATACATTTTCTTACAGTTAAATATAACTTAATTCTCCTGTTATTGTGCTTTTTGGCAACACAGCCACAAAATCATCACCATTAATTACTATTTTCCTCTTCCTCTGCTGTCTCATTCTTTGCTAATTCACACTACTGTTCTGTTTTGAGATTTCTGCCTCAGTCTCTTGAACCTTCCTGTTTTCACCTGCCTTTGCAGTCTTCTTAGAAAAAAAAAACAAACTATTGTATCAACAGGCTTTATACATTTTGTCATTTCTTTTTATGAAGGAATATTTCAGACAAAATTAAATTTATGAATACACAAAAAATGTATTGAGACAATAAATAACAGTTTGTGAGACATAAATAATGAAATGTGGTACAAAATATGTTTTTGTTGCTTACTTTTGTATTTATTTATTTAAATCCCACCACACTAATGTTGGTTCAGAACTAACATTTTGACTTTGGTAAGGTTTAAGACCACAGAACCAGTGCCAAAATGGTTCTGAAGCAAATAACGAAGGTAGCAACTGCAACTTCGATATGGTATTGCAGATAAAGGTAAAAAAATAAAAAATAGGTTTTCTAAAAATAAAAAAGCCTTTAGATAAAAAGACGGAGTAATGGCAAATACAGAGGGAAGTTGACCAAAGTGGAACCAGGCCAAATCAGGCAGGACTACTTCTCGAGCCTCGACCCAGTATGAGTCATTTTCTGTTGCAATATATAATAAACTAATAAAAATAAGAAAAGCAAACATATAGGGTTGGATAATTTAGCCAACTTAGGACCGGGGGATTGGCAACTGTAGCCCCCAGCGTTTAAACTTAAAACATTACACAGTTAAATATAAAATAACAGAATAATGGCGAATACAGAGGGAAGTTGACCAAAGTGGAACCAGGCCAACTCAGGTAGGACTGCTTCTGGAGCCTCGACCCAGTATGAGTCGTTCTGTTACAATACAAAATAAAAAAATTTAAAAATAAGAATAGAGAACCTAAATAAACGTAACATAGGGAACAAATGATAATAATAGAAGTGAGGGGGGAGCGCTTAACACCACAGTCCAGTACAAACCAATGATTGCCAGAAATAGTTTTGTTAAAAAATAGGAGCCAACAAAAAAAGAACACAGTCGGGAGGTATAAGATAGGGCAGGCTTGGATGAGGGCCCTACCACAGAACTAACCAATCTTAGTTACAAATAAAAAACCAGGTGAGGTAGATATGTCGGCCTGAAACAAACTAGTATCGATGGCCAGTGCATTTGGAGCACCCATAAGACTGAAAAACATCAAACTCAACATTAGAGTGGTGTAATCGGAGCTTATGGTAACTCTGCCTTTCTCCTAAATCCAGCCTCTCTGGTACGCTGCACTCTGTGCCGCTTCTCGGTGAGAGTCTAAGCAGTGGTGGGAGGTTTGGGGTAAGGGGGGTGGGGGGTTAGGTCTGTCCTCCATGATATCTTGATTGCGTCACATCAAACATGCCTTTTTAATACACCATACAACCCTATACCACACGCAAAATGAAACACTCATAATTATGACGAATGTTTGCTCACTGGCAGGTGTGAGTACAAGAAAATCTTGTCTAAAATTGCTGCGTGAAATGGCTACTTTCATTCAAGAACATGTGAATTCATCATTAAGAGTCTGCATGTGCAGAATCTACTGTAAATGTGACCTTTAATGGCCAAGAATTAAAATCCTCTCTAGCAGTGATTCACCAATCAAAGCAAATACAATACAATACAATACAGTTTATTTTTGTATAGCACAAAATCACACAGGAAGTGCCGCAATGGGCTTTAACAGGCCCTGCCTCTTGACAGCCCCCCAGCCTTGAGTCTCTAAGAAGACAAGGAAAAACTCCCAAAAAAAAAAAACCTTATAGGGAAAAATGGAAGAAACCTTGGGAAAGGCAGTTCAAAGAGAGACCCCTTTCCAGGTAGGTTGGGTGTGCAGTGGGTGTCAAAAGAAGGGGGTCAATACAATACAATACACAGAACAGAACAAATCCTTAATACAGTATAAAATAAAAAATTTTTTAGAAGTAAAAAAAAAAAAAAAAAAAATTTAGAAGTACGGAGCAGAATTTAACAGTAGACGATATCACATAATAAGATTTGGATATTTTTAGAGTCCTGGAGACCTCATCCATCAAGCTGCCTCCCCCATTTGGCCATTCCACGGCTGAAACAGTGCTGGGCCAGCCAATCCGATGATAGGACCCCTCTTTCCCACGATTCCTGCGATCCTCCATCAGGGGTGACTTTACCTTAGGCAGGCAAAACAACTTGGCAGGTGGGCCATGGCACCAAGTGCCACGTTTGAGTACCGAGAAGAGAAACAGAATAGGTGAGGGTTAGTATCCAATTATAACTATCATGTTACTTATGTTTTAGTGCTAATGACTAACAACAGAGATGCAGTCTGTACAGTTAATCAGCAGCTCTAGTCAGGATATGCTAAACTGAAGTAGTGAGTCTTCAGCTGGGATTTAAAAGCTGAAATCGAAGGGACATCCCTTATAGTAGCAGGCAGACCATTCAACAGTTTAGGGGCCCTGTAACTAAAAGCTCAACCTCCCATTGTTGTTTTATTAATCCTTGGAACCATAAGCAGACCAGCATCTTGAGATCTTAATGTGCACAAATTACAGCACTCGCTATAACGTACTTTCTCAAGTTTGACGAGTGAAAATGGCAGTTTTCATTTTAAGGCATACTGAAGTACATGAATAAATAATTGAATGAGGAAATAATGAAATAAGCAACAAAAAACATATTTTGTGGCACATTTATTATTTATGCTGTGAAAGACCAGGGGCGCCGGCGCCACTGAGCTCCAAACCACCAGACACATAACACTGAACAGTCCCAGGTATAAAATAAAGGTTTTTATTGTCGCATAATACCTTCTTACAAGCCAATTTCACAATCTTTTATAATAAACGCTCCTCTTTTTCCTCCTCCAGGTGAGCTTTTCCTTCTGCCTCCTGAATCACCGGGGGAGGATGGACGGCTCGCTTTTATGTCAGACCCAGGAGTACTTCTGGTACTGGGGTATAGCTCTATGGAAGCACTTCTGAAGCAGGGAGTCACAAGGGTACCCAAGGCCCCCGACAGAGCTGTTCTTCAGAACTGTGATTCCCATACCTTCCTGCAGATGTCCTTACTGGGTCCACGCCAGTGGAACACTGCCATCTACCGTATTGGCGAAGGAACTGCCCAGAATACACCAACTCCCCCACATTAGCCATTAATTTTTCCTTTTTGTATGGGATGTTGATTCAATCCCACCCCGGCCTGGTTATGTCTTCTTCCATGCTGTTCTTCATTTATAGCATCCCAACCAGGAAAGGGTCCAGCACAGCACTCACAATGCTCACATATTTTATTATCTATTAATTGTCACATTTCCCAATATTTATGTGAACATTTATTTTTTCATTTTGTCTGAAATATTTCTCAATATGCTTTAATGTGTATCTGCAAAAATTAACAGTAAACCTCAAATACGAACGCCCCAATTAACCGCAAATACAGAATTTTTAGTCCTCATTGTCATTTAATGTCTTTTTAAACTTCTGAAGAATTTGTTGGTGTCTGGCTGTAAATGTCAATGATGTTCACCATCTGTAGACTACAGCCTGCATTAGAACAAAATTGTCATGTATTTGTATCAGAGTAAGAGAATAAAAAGCTTACTTGCCTTGTCTGACATTTCCACTGACAAAACTTAGGAAGAGGGGAAACAGATTTGCAATAGTTACACTACAAAAACTGATCTACTACAAGTGTTCAGCATGTATGGAACTCATCGTCTTCTAAAAATTTAACTTGAGGTGAAGTGTGAAAGTCGGGCAGGGAGAAAAACACACTGGATACTCCTTTAAAAGTCCACACAATTATAATTTCATATGTAGCTTGAAATTCATTTCTAAAGAAAAATAAATGCATTAAGCTTGACTGTTGGGGGAGGTGACACTTTTTTTGAGGTGGTCTTGATGGTGCTACTACTGCCACAGAAGATGCACCAGCTGTAGTGAAATACCAAGAGACAAGTGTTTGGGATAGGGTGGCCTGGCCTGGTCATCGGCAACCCTCCCTAAAATGTGCAAACAGAAAGTAAAGGAAAAGTGTCTTAATAGATCAATTGAGTGTGTCTACACATTATAATGAATGACATTTAATGAAGACTCATGGAAACTGCCACATTACTAAATTATTTTGGTGTAACAAAGTGTTCTGTTTGTTTAAAGCCTGAGTAATGGCACACAGTTAAGAGGCTGGGGGAAGAGAAAAAGTGTAAGCATTGAATCACTTTTATTATGTTATTAGAAAATTAGGGTTAGGGTTACTATAACCCACTTAGATAAGTCTTTTTTTATCAGCTGTGCTTTTTAATTTTATCAATATCCCGAAAACCATAAGTGACACAGAATTACATTTGAAATAGGTGTAAATTAGGAAATGGCTTTACTTGGTGATTGCCATTTATACCAGCTTTTCATTGCCCTTAGAACTACTATGTTGAAAAAAAAATAGTCATGATTACTAGACTCTGTCTAAATGTATTTATGATCTAAAAGAATCTTCCTTAAAATGCAGAAAGAAACTGATTATCTGTGTAAAATGGCGGTAAAGTCCTTGTTTTCACTACAGAACAATATCTAACATCATACTGTGTGACATCCATTTCTATAGATATATGTGAGAAAATGTCCATCCATCCGGCGTCCACAAGAGGGTGGGAATGTTCAATAAACAAAGGCAAGTGGCCTGTGTAAGATGGCAAACCGTACAGCATATGTCATGCCATCCGGAGTCCACAACGGGGCTGGAATGTATAATGAAGAAAGGCAACAGGAAGCACAAAGAAAGAGGGATGTAAGTACTAGAATGTCTGATGAAAAAGGGAACAAGACATTCAAAGAAAGAGTGGAGTAAGGCATATCCGGTGAACAGATGGCTGTAAATGCATGGCGTGATTGAAACAGATGGAATTAACCATTGTATCACTGTTTGTTTTAACAAACACGTGTTTCACTGTGCTAGTATATATCATATAGTATAGCAGCTCCTTAGGTGTCCAACAAACAACTTTTGTACTCGTCATTTATTCATCCATCTGTTCATTTTCTGACTAGTTTCTGCATTCCAGTATCTATGCCACGAGCATTTGTCACAACTGTGTACAGGACACCAGTCCATTATAGGACACTGTCACCCTCTTACCCACACTTTCTCATCCAGGTCCAGTTTTGACAGGTCAGTCAGCCCAACCTGCATGCTTCTGGGATGTGGGAGGCGAACAGAAATATCCAGAGAAAAATCTGCCTAGATATTGGGAGAATACACCAATACTACACAGAGAATGACCAGGCTGGGGTTCAGACTCAAGATATGAGCCAAGATGGCAGGATCTATGTAGTGGCAGCACTACTCACTGTGATATCATAAATGAGATCACTTCTTTCTGAGAGGTTTCTCAGTAAGGTGCAAATTCATAGTCGGACTGGGTTGGTGACAAAATATGCATCAGTACTCATCTTTTACACAGCCTTTTTAACAAATATGGATAAAACTGCAATCAGGAGGCTGGATCCATGAGACAGTGGTGCTAACTATTCTTCCAACTGCGCAGTAAAACATGCTGGCGATTTTTTTAGATTTTATATATACAATCCTTTAAAGTGTAGGAGAGTACATACAGTATATGTACCTGTAAATAAATACTTAGGCTTCTCCAGTTCCAGGTTTTCCAACAGTCTATTCTTCTGTGTGCCCCCATCACTCTTGTCAGAGTTCCTCCTCTCTTCCTCTGAGGTAATTAACTGCTTTCCTGGTAATCATGGGGTGTTTCAAGTCATCCTTCAGTAATCTTATGGATGATCCAGGGTGGCAACCTTGGGTGTTTTTCCCAACAATGCAGCAAGACAGGATAACATGTTTTGAAGCATCCGCAGGGAAAAACATTGACAACGGTTACTGGGATAAATAAATGCATAAAAATATCACCACACCCTCAATTAACAAATCCAGAAATGGCCAAGGGGAATCTGGAAGAAGCTGCCCATATTACAATTGAAGAGAACACTCTGACATCATTCAAGTATCAGACATTGGAGTCAAATTACATTGTATTAGCAAGCCATAGGAATGAGATGGACTGATAAAAGTTTATATTACAATTCGGAATAAACGCCTCCTGCTATGTAAGTCTGAAGGGGCCACAGCCCCCTCAGCAGACTACTGAGTTTTCCCAGGTATAGATACCTGTACATTCATTCATGATCATAGGAGCCAAAGCCTAACCTGACCACATCAGATGCCAAAAAGGAAGCAAGCCCGGAGAGTGTCCTAGTCACAACTATAATGCCATAAATAATACATTTTATTGATACAAAGCCTTTTGAGTGCTCTTAATGTTTTTTATCTAATGATTGGAGTCCACAGCCTTGGCATATGGAGACTGACACTTTAACCACAACAACACACTGTATCGCAACATGGCACACACAAGATACATTTATAAACTAATGAAAAAAATACATCTGTTTGATGGCTCCATGTGCAATATGAAATAAGAGGGAGTTTGTATTGGTATTGAGTCCTGTAACACCTACCCTGGCTATCTAGAACTCTTTCTTGAAAATACAATTTTTATATTCTTTATTTGGCAAGCTCATTAAATGCCTCATAAACTCTCTTGCTTACATGATGGTGAAATGAAGAGTGAGCCACGCAGATGAGGGTTTGGACTTTTGTCCACAAACATAAAGGGCTCTTCAATTCTTGCGACCCACTTTTTAAGCAGATTAACAAATTATTTTCTGTTTTTTTTTGCTTTCTTAACAGAACATTATCAAAAAGGTGATTGGACAAAAGTTTGTGTACAAGTTTGTGTCTTTCCCAGAGATTTTAAAAATGGACCCTCACACAGTGGAGCTGGGCCGAGACAGCTTGCTGCTGCAGGACAGCGAGACCCTGAATCTTGAGACTAAAGAACAACAGAAGCATGCCCTTTCTGCCCTGAGGCATGCTGGTCGCAATGACTATATTCACTCAGGCCTCTATTCCTCGTTTACCATCAGCTCTCTTCAGAATCAGGGAGAGGTGTTCAAATCAATAAAAGTGGAAAAACCAGATGAGAAACTGGAAGGCGCTCAGCCAGCAGATGAGGCGAGGACTGTAATCCGCTTTGTTACAAACAAATCGGAGAAACACGTGCCTCTGATGACACGGTCTATGCCATCCTCCCCTTGTTCATCTGCCGAGGCCCTGGAGTCGACTGCCTTTTTGACGTCCTCCATTTCTGCGAAATCGCCGTCCACAGTGATGTCAGGCCACACCTCCAAATTCTCCCCATCCATTTCTCCCAGTTCTCCTCTCCTGTCAGGAAGCAGGAGTCCTGACCCGGAGACAGATGACTTGGAACAGTGCTCACAACCTTTGAACCTTTCTGCCAGCCACAAGGCCAGATCCCCTCACCTGTATGAAAAGAGGAACAGCGACACCCTTCCTCCAAAGGCCAAGAAGCCCAAAGGACTAGAGATTTCTGCCCCTTCTTTACTTCTCTCAGGCACTGATATCGGCTCCATTGCCCTCAATAGCCCCGCACTTCCCTCAGGGTCTTTGACGCCAGCCTTTTTCACTGCACAAGTAAGTGTGATTTGGTAAGCTGTTGGGGAGCTGGGACTGGGGCATCATCCTAAATGTGCTTGACGTTCAATCAGATTTCCTGGTGTGAGTCTAGCCTTAATTATCTGAGATTTTTTTTTTTGTAGATGACCACCAAGTCTGAATAACCGTAATACTGCCAAGACACTGTGCAGTTCTGACTGAGTTTGTCATTTAAGGAATTGGTAGAAGTAACTGCTGGCCATAATCATACCTGGCTTTTCATAAATAGAAACATATTATTAGGACTTATCTTATTCTAAAGTAATGTAAGGAACTAGCACTTTGTTAGACAGTGGATTAACAGTAAAACAACATAACATTTTTTTCAACTTTTTTAAAACAGTTCAGGATCACAGGAGGTTTTGACAGAATTCAGCACAAGGGGAACTAACCCTGGGTGGGACAAACGCTAATTCACTCACATTTACATGGGACCAGCTAAGGATCGTCAATTACGTAACATGCATGAAAAGAACTATTGCGTGCAAGCAGAATATTAAGCAGATGTATTTTTTCTGAGATGTCCATGAAACTATCCAAACCCAGAAATATACTGCTGTTATTTTAATGAATGGTTTAATACAGTGCCCCACTGATTCTGGCATTGCAGTATTCAAGTATTTGTACTTAGTCTGCACTGAACTCACTCCATGGCAGCTTGTTTTTTCTACCCATCAATTTACATTTCTAATTTATTTAAATTATCACATTGGCAGTGACACTACTGTCGAATGTCACTTCTGAGATTTGAAGAAAGTAAAAAAACAGGTTTGGAAAGCCTGTCTAACTCTTGAATCGCAGGTGCCTCCTGATTATTTGCATGCTCTGATTGACAGAAAGGCCATCCAATTGGTGTTCTGCAACATAAGAACACATGCAAACAAATGCAGCACCTGTTTATATGAAACATTTTAGAATGGAGACATTGTTAGCAGGCATTTTTTCTTCAGTTATTCTGAATGTGAGTATTTATATAATAC
Source organism: Erpetoichthys calabaricus (assembly GCF_900747795.2). Classification (NCBI taxonomy): domain Eukaryota; kingdom Metazoa; phylum Chordata; class Cladistia; order Polypteriformes; family Polypteridae; genus Erpetoichthys; species Erpetoichthys calabaricus. The sequence goes on from NC_041394.2 coordinate 245,635,545, forward strand.
TGTATTACTGTGTGTATTTATAATATTTTAGACTTATACTGCACATCCATACCACAACCATTCACAAGGAATTTGCAGCCTAGACTGATTTAAATGATATGTCCAGGGTGCTACTGTACTATGAACTATCTGGTGACAGACACAACTGACTCCACCGAGCACAAAAAAGTTTTATTAGAAGTTTATTTTCTTAAATATGCTATTATATTTGATTAAGGTCAATACACATTTAATATCTATATATTAATACTTTGTATTTCTCACAATGCTGGAGAGTGGTGACGAGATGTGTATTGATTGGACATGCCAGTAAGTTAGTTCACTATACTCTGTACATGGGATAACAGTAATACTTCTACTACTAATACTTTATTATTTATAGGTAATTATTCTGTGTTTGAAACAGCACATATACCTATTGTCACATTTTGGTGCTATTGCATGGTGTTTTATACTGTTATTCCTATAAACAAGCTTTAACAATTGCAGCTGATTTTTTGTATTAATAGAAGTAGTAGTAATAGAAGTTCATCCAGACAGTAAGTGTGAGTGACTTTCATTAGATTCTAATTAACACACTTCAGGTCATTTAGTAAGTCATAGTGCATTAATTTTGAACAAATTCAACAAACTCACACCACACTGCCTATCTGTATACCAAATATTTGTTGCAAGTCACCTTGGATAAAGGCATCAGCCAAGTGTATTACATTTAAATCTATAAAATATAACATTTTTAGATTTTGAGTTGTGAGAGAGCTTATCCTAACAGTACTGAGCACAAGGCAGAAATCAACCCCAGACAAGGTGCCTGTGCTTTACGGGATGCACACACAAACACACACACAAAGAGCTGGCAGTGTCTGTGGGGATGTGGGAAGGAAACCCATTGAGAAAGGATTTAAATGCAGACTCCACACAGACAATAGCTAAATTCAGGATTTGAACCTTGGAGAGCACCACCCTGGTAGTAAAACATATTGGTATCTTTATTCGAATTTTAAGTATGCAGGATTGCTGCTCACAGGTCCAGAGTCAATTCCAATCCATCATTGTGTGGTGGGTGCTGTAATGCGCTGTGTCAGTGCATGCTCCAAACTCCTCTCTCCCTCTCTCTCAACCTTGTGTAGGCATTCCTCAAATATCCAGCAGCCGTACCATTTGCACTTCAGAAGAGGTCATCCACCTGAAGGTAAACGTGTTCAGTCCCGGCCAACACTTAGATGGGAAACCATCTAAGAAAAGCTGGGTTGCTGTTGGAAGAGGTTTTAGAGAGGCCAGCAGGGATAGCTTACCCTGTGGTCCCCAAAACCCCAGTGTAGTTACAGGGACTTTGTGCTGTAAAAATGGCACCATCCTTTGGATGAGACCTAAAACCAAGGTCCTGACTCTCTCTGGTCATAAAAGTTCCCTGTACATCCTTCATAAAGAGCAAGGTGTACCCTGATGATCTGGCTAAATTGCCCACCACAGCCTTGTCCATTCTGGTCCCTTAATCATCCCTTGTCTCTAATTGGCTCTCCATCTCTCTGACCCCTTCACCAATGTGTGGTGAGCATACTGGCGTAAATATGGATGCCATCAAATCATCCAGGTGGAAACTGCACACTACTGGTGATTGAACTGGCTACCCACTCGCTGTTTAAGCTCTTTGAGTAGCAAGAAAAGTGCTCTAAAAATGTAAAGAATTATTATTACCCAAACATGTGTCTGGTTTAATTGGCAACTCTACGCTGGTTTCTTCTAAGTGAGTGTGATGGACTGGCACTTCTCCCGGGTTCTGTGCTGCCAGAGTGGGCTCTTGCCTTCAGGCCCCGGAACTGGAAAAAGCAGGTACACACATCGGACAGATTAAATTGTATACTAACAGCATTAAACCTTATTAAAGACTACAATAGCACATTTTGAGGAACCTATTATAGTTCCCTAGTAAATCACATTCTGGAGCTAATCCAAGACGAACAGCAATTCCCGACAATTAAGTACAAAATGCAGGCCTACTAGTGTTGCTGATAAGTGTTGCCAAAGCATGGCATTTGTACTGGGTTAGCTGAGTTTTCTGCTTGCTTTCCATAAATGTAATCAATCAGGCGATGTTTCTTTCATGTAGAGCCCTTCATAGTGATCCCCATTACCAGTCAAATAGGATATGCAACACAAAGAATACAAGTTAATTAAAAAATGTGTAAGTTACAGTTTTGTGTAATGACAAATTACAAATATTCCTTTTTTCTTTACTGCCACTTTTTTATTCCTTTTTGGTAAATCCCTTAAGAGTGCTGCTGGCTTGAAGATAGACTCGTGAAGCTCTGCAGGGGTGGATGCAGGCCAGACTATGAAGTCATTCTCCCAAAAGTATATGACAGCGGACCAATGAGCATGCCGCCCTGGTGAATATTAATACAATACGGCGTGTCAGCATTATGTTAGACGGACGTTTTGTTGTGCAAATAATGAAAATTAGGCTCATTAGTGCATAGCAGCACTGTGAAGAACAGACATGTGGCCTGAGCGGATAGACGCACAAAGCACTATGCAGAATAAAATGTAAAAAGTTTTTAAGTGATCCCATATGTACTTAAAACTCAAGTGCTGGGCTCCTCAGTCACACAAATGCCTTTCATTTAGGTGATGGAGGGTGAGGGGAAGGGAAAAAAAATCCAGTCAAATTAGTTTCACATGTTCATCACGGGTTATGGTCCTGAACCCAGAAGAGGCATAACCTCAGGGCAAGCAACGTAGTCATAAGTGTTACTTTCAACAGTTCACTTTCTCAGCTGTCACCTCAGCGTTTAAGCCTGACTTGGGGCACATACAAGCTGGCACAAGAAGTCTTGCCACCCTGATCTGCTAGAAAGTGTTCAGTAGATACAGTAGACATCTTTTCTTTCATGCTCTGCTCCACTCGGGGGAGGGGAAAACTTTGACTTGTGTATTCTTAACATGGCAGTTGTAAACAGAAAATAGGGAAAAACTCATCAGCAGTAGCAATGGTGGACTGCTGAGTCCTGCAGTGGCCAAACGAAACTACTTCATAATGCAGTTCAAGCCTCAGTCTCTCTTTGCCAGTTATTGATGACATGAGACTCGTGATGTGAACTGGCCGCAATGTCTGGCCAGTGCTTTAGCTCACCTTCAGGGTGGTGCATGAAGAAGTAGCCCCATTTAACATTTAGCACCAAATGTAATTGGGTGAAACTAGCAGGAGGTCCCCATGCAGGTTTAGTTAGTTCTGTTGCCTGAGCACTTGCTGGAGAGAAGGCAAACCATACTCGTTAGACCAGCAGGTTTTGATTAGGAGCTAAAGTTAGGTCCATAAATATTTGGACAGAGACAACTTTTTTCTCATTTTGGTTCTGTACATTACCACAATGAATTTTAAATGAAACTCAGATGCAGTTGAAGTGTAGACTTTCAGCTTTAATTCAGTGGGGTGAACAAAGCGATTGCATAAAAATGTGAGGCAACTAAAGCATTTTTTAATACAATCCCTTAATTTCAGGGGCTCAAAAGTAATTGGACAATTGACTCAAAGGCTATTTCATGGGCAGGTTTGGGCAAGTCCGTCGTTATATCATTATCAATTAAGCAGATAAAAGGCCTGGAGTTGATTTGAGGTGTGGTGCTTGCATGTGGAAGATTTTGCTGTGAACAGACAACATGCGGTCAAAGGAGCTCTCCATGCAGGTGAAAGAAGCCATCCTTAAGCTGCGAAAACAGAAAAAAACCCATCTGAGAAATTGCTACAATATTACGAGTGGCAAAATCTACAGTTTGGTACATCCTGAGAAAGAAAGCAAGCACTGGTGAACTCAGCAGCGCAAAAAGACCTGGACGTCCACGGAAGACAACAGTGGTGGATGATTGCAGAATCATTTCCATGGTGAAGAGAAACCCCTTCACAACAGCCAACCAAGTGAACAACACTCTCCAAGGGGTAGACGCATCGATATCCAAGTATACCATAAAGAGAAGACTGCATGAAAGTAAATACAGAGGGTGCACTGCAAGGTGCAAGCCAATCATAAACCTCAGGAATAGAAAGGCTAGATTGGACTTTGCTAAAGAACATCTAAATAATCCAGCACAAGTCTGGAAAAACATTCTTTGGACAGATGAAACCAAGATCAACCTCTACCAGAATGATGGCAAGAAAAAAGTATGGAGAAGGCGTGGAACAGCTCATTATCCAAAGCATACCACATCATCTGTAAAACACGGTGGAGGCAGTGTGATGGCTTGGGTATGCATGGTTGCCAGTGGCACTGGGACACTAGTGTTTATTGATGATGTGACACAGGACAGAAGCAGCCGAATGAATTCTGAGGTGTTCAGAGACCTACTGTCTGCTCAAATCCAGCTAAATGCAGTCCGATTGATTGGGCGGCATTTCATGATACAGATGGACAATGACCCAAAACATTCAGCCAAAGCAACCCAGGAGTTTATTAAAGCAAAGAAGTGGAAAATTCTTGAATGGCCCAGTCAGTCACCTGATCTTAACCCAATTGAGCATGCATTTCACTTGTTGAAGACTAAACTTCAGACAGAAAGGCCCACAAACAAACAGCAACTGAAAGCCGCTGCAGTAAAGGCCTGGCAGAGCATTAAAAAGGAGGAAACTCAGCATCTGGTGATGTCCATGAGTTCAAGACTTCAGGCTGTCATTGCCAGCAAAGGATTTTCAACCAAGTATTAGAAATGAACATTTTATTTCCAGTTATTTAATTTGTCCAATTACTTTTGAACCCCTGAAATGAAGGGATTGTGTTCAAAAAATGCTTTAGTTGCCTCACATTTTTATGTAATCTTTTTGTTCACCCCACTGAATTAAAGCTGAAAGTCTGCACTTCAACTGCATCTGAGTTGTTTCATTTAAAATTCATTGTGGTAATGTACAGAACTAAAATTAGAAAAAAGTTGTCTCTGACCAAATATTTATGGACCTAATTGTACATGTTCATCCAGAGTCATTTCATTTGACACATCCAGTTGCAAGTGCTCCTGCAAAACACAAAGCGGTACACTACTACTTAAGTGAGCAGTACACAGACACCAAGAACACCTTCCATTCATATGCCAGTTGACATTACAGAATATATGGAAAGAAGTCCTTGTAGGCCAGTTTGTTGATCATATTGGGTATGTTACCATGTACTGTACCTTGTGATTCGTGGTCTAATTTTAATGCACTATTCTGCTTGTTTTTTTTAATTTGTCAAATTCTTAATTATAAAAGCAGCCACCTAAATGAATGCTTTGATATCTTAGGATGATGATGGTGAATAAGAAACAGACAAACAAAGAAATGTGAACCTGCACAAAAAAGTACTACCTGCTTCATTTTAGTGAACAACATACCAAGAACTGGATAGTTTGGAGCACTTAGAAGCTAATCAGTGATGGAGGTGGAGAGTGTTGATGCTAATACAGCCTGTGTGAAGGTTCAGATGCCAAGTAGCTCCACCACTGAACCAGTGATATACAAGCTGAATGCTTAACATGAAGATCTGCATGCTAAATTAGTCAGTCAGTCAGTTCTTATCCAACCCTGTATATCCCAACACAAGGTCATGGGGGTCTGCTGGAGCCAATCCCATCCAACACAGGGCATAAGGCAAGAACAAACCCTGGGCAGGGCACCAGCCCACTGCAGGACACACACACACACCCACACACCAAGCACACACTAGGGACAATTTAGGATCGCCAATGCACCTAACTTGCATGTCTTTGGATTGTGGGAGGAAACCGTAGCACCTGGAGGAAACCCATGCAGACACGGGGAAAACATGCAACCTCCACTCAGGGAGGACCCAGAAAGCGAACCCAGGTTTCCTTACTGCGAGGCAGCAGTGCTACCACTGCGCCACCACACCGCCCACATGCTAAATTAATGAAGCTTAAACTCACGTGGTCCAGGCTCTGTATCACCCTGTGCCAGTAATGATGTCACTGATTAAGTGCTTTAAGACCATGTTCACCATGACCTATGCCATCAAGTGTGGACTTACTCATTTGACTGGCAACAACAGATCTGCAGCATTCACAAACCTTCAGCCACACCTGAAATTGAAGTGTTGCTCACAGCCAACCTTTATTTTATATAGTGCCTTTTGATGGCAGTATAACAAATAAGTCAAAGTGAACTTTATTGTCATCTCAACCATATACAAGTGTACAGATAGGCGAAATTGCGAAGCTCATGGTCCACAGTGTAACAACATGACATGCAAATAACAATTTAAAAATAGAATTAAAATTTAAATTAAAATTAAAACACAAGCAAGACAAGACAAAGAAGCAGCAGCAATATTGAAAATAGTGCACTGGCAGGAGCATAGTGTGATTGAACTGACAACCTGATGGTCACAGTCCACAGCAGGCTGTGCTGCACAATTCAAAGGAGACTTTATTCTGAATAGCCCCTGTCTGTAGTATTTTTATGGATGCAGTCTCATAGGATGTGTTCTTGGTGTCCAGGCAGGTGGTGGGGTATCAGCTGGCATCATTGTGTTTGAACCTCCAGTGCTAGACTCCTGATTAAGTCATGTCAAGTGAATGGGGTTCCCATCCATTTTAGTAACATTGTGCTCATTTTGTATGTCATTGAACCATTTTGGTTAAACTAATGAAACATTCTTAAAATCTTGTGTGGTTTATATATATATATATATATATATATATATATATATATATATATATATATATATATATATATATATATAATATATTACATTATATTATAGGTTATTTTATTTTTTTAGAAATGCCTGTCGCCTTCCATTCTCTGACAATGCTGAATGAATGTCTCGGCTTTTTTAGTGCTATTTCTAAACCCTCTAGCATGTGGTTTCCTGCATGTAAATTGAGAGATGTATGAGTGCTGCTCAGGAAGTCTTCCTTGGAGCCTGTAAACTGCCCCACACTTCCTTTGCACGTCAGCCGATGAGGGGCCTCTTTGGGAAGGGAAGGCCGAGCTTAACTCTCCCTGTTCTCCTTGTCTTTCAGACACCTTCAGGACTGTTGTTAACTCCCAGCCCGTTGCTGTCTAGCATTCACTTCTGGAGCAGTTTGAGTCCAGTGGCTCCTCTTAGTCCTGCCAGGCTGCAGGGACCAAACTCTTTATTTCAGGTAATATGGCCACCATGTTGGCAGACGTTTGCTTTGCATTGTGTTGTGAGAACTTGTTCACTGCTGCTGCGGGAGGGGTCCTTGAACCTGTCATCAGTTGTTTGTTGAGCACATTTTGGAAATAAAACATGTGCACCAGGATCACCACATCAGCTGATGTCCATCCTGACCCCATCTGCCACTAGACATTAATTCAAAGTGGTGGTGCAGTAAATGGAAGCACGGGTTTATATTTCAGCCACTCAAGCTACACTGAGCCTGCCAATGAAACCTTTACTTCAAAAAACTCCTTGTTTTTCATGTTTCCTGTGCACCCCCCAATAAATATCGGCATATGTGTGCCTTAGGGGTGAGATCACCGGCCACATTATTTATTCATTTATTTACCAATACCACCGAATCCTGTTTTTGAGTGCTGATGGTGCATTTGAGGTACTATCAAACTGTACAAGATAGGAATCAACTTCGGATGGAATGGCAGTTCATTGCATTGACACTCGAGGCCGGTTTAGAATTGTAGTTATCACAGTTATGGTAATCTTCATAGCTGTGGGATGAAAAAACAAGAAGTTAGAGAGAGACAAAGGGTGAACATGCAAACTTCATACAGGCAGTGACTGGTCTGGGATTCAAACCCACGAGAGTTGAACCAGCATGAACTGCACTATTGACTTTCTAGGCTGAGTCAGATCACTTCTTTCTAAAGATTTATCAGAACGCAGCAAACTTCTAACCAGACCGATGTGAATAATAAAAGTATGTATTAGTATTGTTCACACTATCATTTTATGAAACCCAATATCTGGATTAATGAGCAGAGGCTGACCTGTGACATCACATCCACAAGACTGTGCCCATATAGTACCTTACACAAATATTCTGTCCCTTAACCAATTCACAATCTTAAGAATGTTGTTCCCTGTGAGTGTTTAGCTTTTATAGTTTTGTTTTTACTTCTTTTTTTAATGTGATATTGTTTTATGTTGGAAGGAAGGCAACCTGCTGTTTGCCTAAGTTTATGGCCCCATAGGTGAGTAACAATTGCCTAATGATCACTAAAGGATGGCTGTGAAAATGAAGAGTAAAGGACATTCCAAAAAAAGGCAGAGATCAAATAATACAAATGCATACATTTTTACCAAGTGTTTGGATATCGCAGGTTGGCACCATTGACTCAATTATCAAGGAGTGGAAGCTCCCCAGGCATTGCCTACAAAGATCATCCCTCAACACCCTCTGAGCAAACAAGGAGGATACTTGTGAGAAAAGTCACAGAGAGGCCAGTAATCACGTACAGGGTGCAATTGTTAGACAGAAACATCAAAAAAAGTAGATGTTTGGGACAATAAACTAAACTGTAGACTTCATGGACTTCCTCGTCTAATAAAATCAGTTGATGTTCAATTCACAGGCCCATTTAGCCCAGCTGGGGGTTGCAGAAGCTGCAAGGGTCCCTGCAGCAAGAGGGAAACAAGTCTGGAATCACTGAATCCAGAACCTAAATCTTTGTGTTGTTTTAATACTAAAACGTAACTGGGAATCTGAAAGACCACCCAGTATCTTACTAGAAGCGCATTCTTGCTTTCAGTTTGGCTTGATGGGGCTCTCATTCTGCCACAGCAGACTTTGATTTTATTTTTTTCCTGACATATGTAAAGGACACACACATCAAGTTAGCTGGTCATCTGTTGGCAGCCGTGATTGAGAAAGTGGCTGAAATTAAAACCTGCCCAGACTGCAGGCCTCCAGAATTTCAGCTTGACACCCATGCTTTAACCTCATGCTTTGATATTACTGATCAAATTTCAGTAGTTTGATTAAAAAGAAATTGAATAAATCAACCCATCCAACCATCCCTATAGGTCTTTAACTTTACACAGTTTTTTTTTTGTTCTTTATTTCGCCTTATACAATTTCTTGTATTAGGAATTTGTTAGTTTTCACATACCCCTTGGTGTCAGAGCGCAGGGTCAGCCATTGCACAGCGCCCCTGGAGCAATTACAGGTTAAGGGTCTTGCTCAAGGGCCCAGCAGAGTAGGATCTCTTTTGGCAGTGACGGGGATTCAAACCGGCAACCTTTGGGATACCAGCGCAGATCCTTAGCCTCAGAGCCACCACTCCGCCCTATATGCTGGTAGTTTTGAAATGAAAAGGACAAGTGGTGGCTAAAATGATTCAACTGCTGCTCTGCCTTTTTTGTAGTGCAATGACCAGAAATACATGGCAGCAATTGAAGCATTTTAGACCCCAGTTGTTAAACTATATTATAAAAACTGTTGAAAATAAGTCAAGAAACATTATGATTAGACTATATAATGCCCTATTGAGACCTCATCTGGAGTATTGTGTGCAGTTCTGGTCACTGTGCTACAAGGAAGACATAGCAGCACTTGAGGCTGTACAGAGGAGAGCAACAAGGTGCATTCCAGAACTTGAGGACATGTGCTACTCTGACAGTCTCGAGAATTAAACCTGATTAGTCTCGAGCAGAGAAGACTGTGTGGGGGCCTAATCCAGGTATTTAATATCCTCAAACACATTGATAATGTAGATCCAGCAGAATTCTTTCAACTTAATGGTGAATCACATACTCAAAGATACCAGTGGAAATTAAGGGGAAAAGTATTTTGGACTGAAGTCAGGAAGCACTTCTTTGTTCCAGAGTCCCACGACTCTTTGCATAAACTACTGAGTCCTGTACTTGAAGCAGAAAGCTTGACAACACTTAAGATGAATGTGGATGACATGCTGGGACAGATTAGCTATTAGCTAAACAAACTGAATGGTCTCCTCTTGTGTGTAAAATTCTTATGTCAGTGGAGGTCTGGGCTACAACTGTAGAATTATTGGCACTAAAGTAAGAGTTTCATTCTTATGATAACTCTGCTGAGGACACTCACTTTTCTCTCCTTTTTCCCCCCCCAGTTTCCTACATTACTAAATGGCCATATACCAATGCCCATTCCAAATCTGGATGGATCATCTTCCCCGATGCTACTTCCTGCAAGCAGCCAGAAGTCCTGATTGCTGAGTGAAGGGGGTGTCACTTCTCTAGATGTGAAGTTCAAATCAGCGTTTGGTTTTGCACGTTAACTGAATTGAAGAATCTGTTATTGTGTAAACAGCAAGTAATCTTTGCTAACCCAACTTGGGGCCTCTTGTGTCATGAGCTGGTTTCCTTAGGAAGCTGTGAATTGGATTCTTTTGTGTGTTTGTGTGTTACTTTGTATTGTATACACTTGTGCTTAAATGATACCACCGGCTGTGCCTTCATGTATAAAATTTTATGTACTATGTAAATGTATTTTCCAGCTTTAAAAAAAAAAGTGAAAAAGACGAAATTCCTATCAGTATTAAAAAAAAGCTTTGTAACAGCATTCATTTTTTTCATAAAGGAATTGATACAATGTATTCCCATTATTTTATATTGTGCTTTTAGAAAAATAAGTATTATGTTGTTTAAATAAAAATGGAGCATTGAATGCTATTTGAAAGAATGGTTTTCTTAATTTCCATGGAGTGCACTGACCTGGGGCCCCAGTGGTATGAGAGTAGCCATGACTTCATGTGCAAGTGGCTTTCACGGCTGTACAGAACTATAAAGATTGTGGGCAAGGAGCTGAAAAGAAGATTGCATAAAGTTCACAGAGCATTTACCAATGGTGCTTATTGAAAAATGTAGCAGGTTATCCACTTGCCGGCCCTTTTAGATATCAGTTTACATCTTCCATCCATTATCCACCGCTTATCCGAGGTCGGGTCTCAGGGGCAGCAGCCTAAGCAGGGAAGCCCCGACATCCCTCACCACAGCCACCTCCTCCAGCTCCTCTGGGAGGACCCTGAGGCGTTCCAAGGCCAGCCGGGAGATATAATCCCTCCAGCATGTCCCGGGTTTGCCCCGTGGCCTTCTCCCAGTGGGGCATGCCCGGAACACCCCCCGCCCCCACCCACTCCCTCCAGGGAGGTTGTCCTGGGGGCCTAACCAGATGCCCAAACCACCTCAACTGACTCCTCTCAATGTGGAGGAGCAGCGACTCTACTCCGAGTCTCTCCCGGATAACTAAACTCCTCACCCTGTCTCTAAGGGAAAGTCCAGCCACCCTGCAGAGAAAAGTCATTTTGGCCGCTTGTATCCGCGATCTTGCTCTTTCGGTCACTACCCAAAGTTTGTGGCCATAGGTGAGGGTAGAAACGTAAATCGACTGGTAAATCGACAGCCTTGCCTTTTGGCTCAGCTCTCCCTTCACCACGACGGACCGTTGCAGAGCCCACATTACTGCGGATGCCACGCCGATCCATCTGTCAACCTCCTGCTCCATTCTTCCCTCACTCGTGAACAAGACCCCGAGATACTTGAACTCCTCCACTTGAGGCAGTAATGTGCTCCCAACCCGGAGAGAGCATTCCACCCTTTTCCGGCTGAGAACCATGGCCTCGGATTTAGAGGTGCTGACTCTCATACCCGCTGCTTCGCACTCGGCTCCAGTGAGAGCTGGAGGTCACTGTCCGATGAAGCCAACAGAACCACGTCATCCACAAACAGCAGAGACAAGATTCTGAGGTCACTGAACAAGACCCCCTCCGCTCCTTGGCTGCGCCTAGAAATTCTGTCCATATAACTTATGAACAAAATCGGTGACAAAGGGCAGCCCTGGCATAGTCCAACCTCAACAGGAAACGAGTCCGACTTCTTATCGGCAACGTGGACCAAGCTCCTGCTCCTCCTGTACAGGGACTGAATGGCTCGTAACAACAAGCCTTGTACCCCGTACTCTTGGAGCACACCCCACAGGATGGTTCGAGGAACACGGTTGAATGCCTTCTCCAAATCCAGTTTACATCTTGTGCTGGAAAAGCTTTGCTAAAACAAAAAAAACAAACTTCCAATAAATTAAATACAGTACTCCTGAATTTCTTACGTCATTGTTTCGGAGATGCCTTCTTACTGTATACGAAAACATAAAGAGGTCAAAATACAAAGGAGCAGTTTTCAAAATCAATGGATTATTCCATTTCAAGGGGACATAACAGTCCAGTGGAAATTCAAAACTAAAATCCTCAAACCTGACACACCCTAATAAAAACAACATCTTGTCTGCCCACTAAAAATTACATATTAATTGTGTCCCAGAAGACCGTGTTGATAAAAGAACACAAGATCCCATGATTACATATATCGCCGACCCCCCACCGCGTAGAAGTGAAACAGGACAGTGAGGAGAGACCTGCCAGGCTCCCCACTCCTGATGCTTCACCCTCCCCTCGGCCCGCAGCCTCTGTCTCGGATTAGCGCAAATATATCACTCCTGCAAGCGAACTGTGATTCTTAACAAGATGAGAGAAGTCGCAACATCAACCTTAATGTTCAAGCAAATTACAGAAAAAAAACCCGATCTAAATCTGTTAAGTAGTTCTCTCATGAAAAGCACACAGACAGACGCTGGATTTTATAGATAGATAGATAGATAGATAGATAGATAGATAGATAGATAGATAGATAGATAGACATTATCATCAACATAATAATGATAATAATGGAGAATTCAAAACAGTTTGTAGGTTTGTGCTAATGATACAAGTTTAGCTGCTATGGATTATTAATGCCGGTGGGTGAGTGTATACGCGAGTACTGTTTGTATATTTACTTAATGCATGGTGACCTGTAGCCGCTCATCAGGGCTAACACTGACTCGTAACAGCTTTTCTTTCTCGCATTTCTTCATAGATTACACACACACTATGCAGTCGGAGGGTGAACCCAGTAGCGGCAACAATGTTTTCTCTGCCTACATCGCCTTATCATGAGGATTTTTTAACACAAGGAGGTCATGGTTCAGGTCTAATAAAGCCAACTGATCCATATTTTGCAAATCCAATCAAAGATGAACCTGAACCCCACAGGTAAACACACAAAACTAGTATGTGGGCTGGAGGTTGGCGTTTAACTGAGGCAAACGAACGCGAATATAACATGACATTGAAGTGAATTAGCGCCACTTCAAAACGCCACCTAAACGCCTACGTCGCTCAGAGCGCGTTCATTAAAAGAAGATGTGGATAGGGCCTAACGCACCCCTCTCCCCCCCCCCCCCGTCTGTCTCTCTCTCTCTCTCTCTCGCGCGCGCGCGCTCCCTGGTCACGTGCCTAGCCTACACGCGTTGCCTGTTGATTGTATTTCACGCGCGCCAAAGCTGCCGACACTCTTCGGCAAACTCACAACTTCCAAACACCACCAGAAAAAAGCACGACGGGTAGCAGAGACAAGCGTCTACACCCGAGAGCGTTTCGAATGGAAACACGCGCCACTAAGCCGTCCACTCCAAGCCCGACAACACACGGCCGCTCCACGTGTTTACCCGGGGACACATGGGTAAGTGAACAAGTGCCTTTTGTCTTTTATTATAAGGACAGTGCATGCAAAGAAATAAATACAAACAGTGCAAGATGCTTTTAACTTAACACATTATGAAGCGTTTCCTCACATGCAGGCGTCAATGACTATAGAACTGTTACATGAGGTAAAGTGACAGAAGCGTGAACTCACCTGACAGAGAGTCGCTCAAGGCACACTTGTATTGTCAACTCATTCTTTTGGGATGTCTGCACTTTTGGTACAACCATCACCAGTGCAAGAAAGCTGTGAGGGAGGAAACATGCTGAACCTTCAAAAATGAACTAGCCATAACTACAGTAGGGCTCACACAGGTCTGGAGATCTTTAGGGACATTAGATAGACAGATTATTACCTAACAGGACTTTTACATTTGAGAAGTGTGGAAACACAATTTCTAGCTTGCCACATTCTCTTAATCTCGTTCTGTTGAGTTTTGACTAAGTTAACCCTTACAGGTGGTGGAAATATTGGAACAGGACTGAGAACAGTTGGTGCCAACAGCTAGACACTGCATGGTGTGCTGGGTGGTTCAGCCTAATATTAATGGTGAGGCTTAGCGTTTTAAGTCCAACACGGAATACTCAAGTCCTTTCTTTCTAAAGTCATGTCAATGTCAGCAGAGATTTGCCAGAATCAAAACCTTTGATATGTAATGAATGGCTTGTAATGGAAATGCTGGACAACAGCAAACTCATAAAAATCATCAATTTGACAGAGATGGAATAATATTCCTATTGCTATTATTATTATTTCTTGTACGTTACTTGATAAATTCATCTATGTGACAAAGCCATGCCTTGTTATCTGAAATCCAAGTGTTGGTAACACTATGGTTTTGGCCACAGAGAAAAGGCAGCTTTGCAATAGCAATTATTCAGGCAGGTCACAACCAAGTATTTCCTGAATTTTGCACCAAACTTTGGACATTCTTATAGTGTGTGAGATAATACACAAGTTTAAACATTTCCTTACTACTCCATGTGAGCTCATGTAAAACAACCTGCATTCATACAGATTGGCACCCACAAAGTTTATTGGCTCAAGTGTAGATGAGCGTGCATATGTCAATCACAAGCAATATCATGTGTGGCAAGCGGCTGGGGGTGGTATCCAGCTGGGATGCCCAGAAGGACCGACCACAAGGGGGCGACCACCCTGGTGGCTTTGGGGACGACGGGAACTAAGCTTGGAAGCTCAACCCTATAGCGGCCCGTGGTCACTGTCAGGGGGCGCCCCAATGCCTGAGGAGCCCTGGCCCTCAGCACCCCAGTGCCAAACCCGGAAGTGCTGGGGGGAAGAAGACCAGGGACACCCGGAGTGCTTCTGGGTGCGCAGCCGGTACTTCCGCCACACTTGGGAGTGCTGGCAGATGCTAATCGGGAGGCACCTGGAACACATCCGGGTGGGTATAAAAGGGGCCCCCTCCCTCCATTCGATGGCTGGAGTCGGGAGGAAGAGAGACAGAGTCTTAAAGGAGAGGAGTGGAGGCGGATCTGAAGAGGCAAAGGCATTTGGAAGAGGCCTGGACTTTGGGGTGATTGGTGCTGTGGCACTGGGGTGTGTGTGTGCGCACTTGTAAATAGTAGTTCTGTAAATAAACGTGTGTGTGGTGCTTTGAAAACCACGTCTACCTTTCTGTGTCCGGCCTGTTCCCCACACGTTATTAACACACAGGTGGACATGGATGCAAACTACTCTGAAATAGCCATATTACTCTGAAGATAAGCGGGGCAGGATGGGTGACTGACAGTGAAATCTCACATGGGTACACTGAGCTCTGCATTCCACTAACCCCTGGAATATTCTCTTTCAATCTGTGAAGGTTCATGAAGGCAGGCATAGACTCCAGAAGCATTAGATAACAGAGCATTGCAGAAAATAAGGAATCACCCCAGAAGATGATGAGGAACAGTGCTAGAATAGTCATGGCCAGTTTCAGAGTAATGACGCATTTCCAATGGCCATAACATTGAAAAGCGGATTACAGTGGACCCTTGACTTACGAACTCAATTCGTTCGCGAGGGCTGGTTGTAACTCAAGTTGGTTGTAAGTCAAGACTATTTTTCCCATAAGAAATAATGGAAATACCCATAAGGCGTTCCGAACCTCCCACAGCAACACTTAACCTTTTCATAATAAAAAAGGGTTGTATAATGTGCATAATTTACCAAAACACCAATAATTTTTCTAATGTATTAACCAAAAAGTTAAAAAAGTGCCTAGCCTACCAGAAACAACAATTTCATACTGTACTCACCATTTAATTTGACATCTTTGGGCTGCAGGAAGGGAGGAGGAGGAGAATGAAACAGAAGGTGGTTGTTTGGAAGGAGCCTCCTTATACAAATCTTTTCTTTGTAAAATTGTCGAGATGGTGGATTTCGACATGCTGTACATATTAGCGAGATCGTTCACACGAACACCACTCTCATAATTCCACACAATTTCCTTCTTCATTTTGATCGTGATCGCTTTCTTTACCTTCTCTTCCTTCCTTAGCAATTATCGAAAAAAAATATATAAATCACTGCACTAACCGAAATTACGTCCACAAACACATGTATCTGGGCTCTGACTGATGCTTACGAACACTCTCGGCTGTTTGTTTACAATCACGCAAGCAGATACACGTGACCGCATTCAGGTCGAAACGCAAGATGTTGGTCGTAAATCAAAACAAAAATTTTGGTCGTAAATCAAGTTGTCACATATCAGGCCGGTCGTATATCAAGGGTCGACTGTATTCTGAAAGCAGAGTCAATCATTCATTTTCTAACCCACTTAGTCTTGAACAGTGTCGCGGTGGTGCTGGAGCCTATCCCAGCTAGCACCAGGTGCAAGGCAGAAACAAACCCTGGACAAGGCGCCAGTCTATCGTAGGGCGAACACATACACTAGGGATAATTTAGTGTCACCAATCCACCTTCCCTGGATGTCTTTGGACTGTCTGAAAGTACAGCTATGGATCATTCATTGTTAAATAAATGTGACTATTATCAGGGCTTAACTCTTACTCGGTCTGTGTCTCCGTTTTTCCATCTTGGTGTTCATTGCAATACTATTCATTATAATGCAAAGTGGCAGCAATTACATGCAGCTTATCTCAATATCCTACCTAAGTATGTTTTCCTTCTTCTCCTTTTATTATTATTATTATCATTTTTGTGGTGAAACCTTACTTTATCAGATTCCATGGAAACTACAAAACTGCTTCATGAGTGCCTCTGGGTGTTGTGAAGTCATGACATCATTCATTCTCAAACATGGACTCCTATTCATCGATGGGAGTGGGTGTAGGTTGCTTTGCTTCTTATTCTCATTTTCTATTCTGGAGTAGGACAAATTCTAATCCTAGACAGACTTCTAGTGGAATCCATAGAAGCGATTCAGAGGCCCTTGATTTGGTATTAATGGCTGTGCAGTCACTGGATGTTGCTGATCAGATGCTCATTTGACTTTGACCGACTGCGTAGAGGTTGTCCCACATATAATGGTTCCACAGACCATGGGTGGGCTGTCCAATGGCTCTCAGCAAACCAGAGAGCTCAGTGTAGATGACAACATCAAGAGACATTGTGTTTATTAATACAACTTCCAAAATGAAACGTAAAGCTTCTCTACATTCAGTACTAAAATCACTGATCTCAGAGTACACCTCAACAGGCCTTCCCACATTTCTAAAGCCATGAATGCTAGACCACTTTTGTTATCTTGACTTGGTGGGGGGGTGGGGGGTGTTGCTGGATGCTTTGGTATTGGAATTAGCTGCCAGCCTGTTCATCATGTGACAATAAACTGAAATTGAAATGCATTTTATGCAATCGTATACTATATTGTTACACTAACACAATTTACATTTACCTTTTTCCATTTCAATAAATTAGACTTTGAACTTTTGACATGTTTTTTCACATTGCATGTTTTAACATTAGCTCAAATAGAGAATTCTCACTATTGTATGCCATTGTATACCTGGAGGAGGACGCTTTACTCACCCGTAAAGATGTTTTCCTCATGGATATATAAACTTGCATTAGTTCTTGTGACACCTTAGGGGAAGAAAATGCTGCCAGCCACAATTAAATGCCCACAAACTGCCATTCAGAAGTGAGGGTAGGAGTGGGAAACAGCATTTTATCAAGGACTAGAAACTCATAATAGCCAAGAAGGTGGAAGATAAAATCTGTCCTGATCCCATACAGTGGACAGCTACAAACAGGCTGAAGGCAGGATCATCCTCATAGATCAGCTGGCTGGAACAAGGCGAAACATGCTGGAGATGAATGCTATACACCAGATACATAATGTAATTCCATGTATCAGTACTGTATATTCACAGCAAGCTGATGCCTCCTCAAGTATGGATCCCTGAATCAGCAGTCTCAGTTAGCACATTCTTATGTAAATCCCAAGAAAGTTTCACACAACACATGTCAGCCACATTCACACATGTCTAGATGTGCTGACTGCATCTATTTCCAGATGTATTGGTGACTTTCTATGAAAAACTGATGGTGAGAACATTGAAATCAGAAGATCTGATTAGAAGCTAAGGAATACACAACACATCAACCACCATGGTGGAGTAAATGACTTGGGTCACCCGAAAATCATGGTGAAAAACAAGTTACATGAACAATATCTAAAGCATGAATGGCTAATACAGTTTGCAGGCCATATTACCAGAGGGAAAATATGAGGCTTTACCTGTGCAAAATGCGCTCATGCTTACAAACAAAGTGAAAGTGGCACAAAAAATACAGACTTCACAAAAAGATACCACAAGGGGCTTAGCCGATGTAAAACTTGAAACTACAACAGATAACTGCCTCTAAGGCTGGGCTGCACACCCAGCAGGCTTTGTTAATAACACCATGAAATCAAGGCACGAAACAGTATTGTCCATCAAGAAAAATCTAAATACAAGTAGACAACACCACAGCCATATATAGAAAGCCACTGCACATACTGTAAACGACACGGTGATTATGACATTACATTTGCCTCACTTTGGTGTAACTACTGTGGCTCATCACATCATGTGTGTAAATGAGAGGGAAGTCAGTGGAATGGTGAAGATGCAGGGAGTAGAGTTGGTGAAGGTGGATGAGTTTAAATACTTGGGATCAACAGTACATAGTAATGGGGAGTGTGGAAGAGAGGTGAAAAAGAGAGTGTAGGCAGGGTGGAGAAGAGTGTCAGGAGTAATTTGTGACAGACGGGTATCAGCAAGAGTGAAAGGGAAGGTCTACAGGATGGTAGTGAGACCAGCTATATTATATGGGCTAGAGACGGTGGCACTAACCAGAAAGCAGGAGACAGAGCTGGAGGTAGCAGAGTTAAAGATGCTAAGATTTGCACTGGGCGTGACGAGGATGGATAGGATTAGAAATGAGTACATTAGAGGGTCAGCTCAAGTTGGACGGTTGGGAGACAAAGTCAGAGAGGCGAGATTGCGTTGGTTTGGACATGTGCAGAGGAGAGTTGCTGAGTATATTGGGAGAAGGATGCTAAGGATAGAGCTGCCAGGGAAGAGGAAAAGCGGAAGGCCAAAGCAAAGGTTTATGGATGTGGTGAGAGAGGACATGCAGATGATGGGTGTAATAGAACAAGATGCAGAGGACAGAAATATATGGAAGAAGATGATCTGCTGTGGCAACCCCTAGCGGGAGCAGGCGAAAAAAGATGACGACTGTGGCTCATCACAGACCGACATCTGGGTGCTCAAGAGCACAAAGCACACCGTAACACACTCAGCACTTTCTAAGTAAAATGGGAACATGTCCTGCTATACACATTTGCACTGGTGCACCTGGCTTTAACTGTGCTACACAAAACAATGAAAGACTATATGAGTGTGAGAGACTGGTCATATGTTTGCAAGTGATGACAGTGAATACATGCTACCCCCGGCCTAAGGGAGAGCACTACACTTCCTGCATACTCCATATTGATGACATGCTTGCATTAATACTGATAAGCAGAAGAATTCACAGGATTCAGGTTCTCTCCACCAAAGTCGATCAATGGTGGGATATGAGAGAACTAGTTCCAGGAAGCAGACTATGCAGTATCTGCATGCTGAAGGGTTCACCGAGATCTGTGTTAGCAGGCAAATACTGCATGGGGCAGAGGGTCCCCTATTTCTAGGTTCATAGCAGACTAGAACAAGTTCTCCTGCAATATTGTGTGGTATTTGTGTCCATCCATTGTCCCTTCAACTCTGACACGATTCCCAGTCCCAACAAATGAAAAGCATCATCCCTACAGCATGATGCTACCACCCCATTCACAGTAGGTATGGTGTTTCTTGAGGCATGGGCAGTGTTAGTTTTATACCACACATATATCATTGAAGTCTGGCCAAGAAGTTCTATTTTGGTCTAATCAGACCATAAAACCTACTCCCACATCTTAACCGAGTCTTTCTCAAGCTTTGTAGCAAATGGCGTACATGTTCTGGCTTCTTTCTTGCTACCCTCCCATAGGGGCCTGTTTTATGGAGAGCTCTTGAAATTGTGGAACCATGCACCTTCATGCCAGTTATAGTCAAAGAGCATTGCAGACTTTTGAGAGTGGTGGCTGTATTTTTAATAGCCCCTCTCAGCAGTTGACATCTTGCTCTGATGTTTAGTTTTGGGAGACAGCCTGTTCTGGTAAAGAATCTGGGTGCTGTGATGAACTTTCCACTTTCTGATGATGGATCCAACTGTACTTAACGGGACATTCAAACTCCAATATTTTTTTGTAGCCATTTCCTGCCTTGTGCATTTCTATGACTTTTTTGTTTCTCACATCAGCAGAATGCTCCTTGGACAATCACTGCAAAAGTGAAGACAAAGACTATGCCCCTTACAAAGAGTACTTTTTATATTCAGAGAGATACAGTTGTGCTTGAAAGTTTGTGAACCCTTTAGAATTTTCTATATTTCTGCATAAATATGACCTAAAACATCATCAGATTTTCACTCAAGTCCTAAAAGTAGATAAAGAGAAACCAGTTAAACAAACAATAACTAAACTTCCCATGGGCTCACCACCTATGGGAGGGGCCAAGGAGGTCGGGTGCAATGTGAGTTGGGTGGTGGCCGAAGGC
Organism: Erpetoichthys calabaricus; assembly: GCF_900747795.2. Lineage (NCBI taxonomy): Eukaryota > Metazoa > Chordata > Cladistia > Polypteriformes > Polypteridae > Erpetoichthys > Erpetoichthys calabaricus. The sequence goes on from NC_041394.2 coordinate 245,656,171, forward strand.
GGGGACCTTGGCGGTCTGATCCTCGGCTACAGAAGCTGGCTCTTGGGACGTGGAATGTCACCTCTCTGAAGGGGAAGGAGCTTGAGCTAGTGCGTGAGGTCGAGAGGTTCCGGCTAGATATAGTTGGACTCACCTCGACGCACAGCTTGGACTCTGGAACCAATCTCTTTGAGAGGGGCTGGACTCTCTACCACTCTGGAGTTGCCCCCGGTGAGAGGCACCGAGCAGGTGTGGGCATACTTATTGCCCCCAACTTGAAACCTGTTCATTGGGGTTTACCCCGGTGGACGAGAGGGTAGCCTCCCTCCACCTTTGGGTGGGGGGACGGGTCCTAACTGTTGTTTGTGCGTATGGGCCGAACAGCACTTTGGAGTACCCACCCTTTTTGGAGTCCCTGGAGGGGGTGCTAGAGGGCATACCTTCTGGGGGCTCCCTCGTTCTGCTGGAAGACTTCAATGCTCACGTGGGCAATGACAATGAGACCTGGAATGGCGTGATTGGTAGGCCCATACAAGTTGTGAGGGTCTGCTGGGAACGTCTGGCAGAGTCCCCTGTCAGAAGTAGCTTCAACTCCCACCTCCGGCAGAACTTCGACCACCTCCCGAGGGAGGTGGAGGATATTGAGTCCGAATGGGCCATGTTCTGTGCCTCTATTGTTGAGGCGGCTGACCGGAGTTGTGGCCGTAAGGTGGTCGGTGCCTGTCATGGCGGCAATCCCCGAACCCGTTGGAGAACACTGGCGGTGAGGGATGTCGTCAAGCTAAAGAAGGAGTTCCAACAGCACCTTTTTGTCCTGTGGAACTCTGGAGGCAGCTGATAGGTACCAGCAGGCCAAGCGGAATGCGGCTTTGGTGGTTGCTGAGGCAAAAACTTGGGCATGGGAGGAGTTTGGGGAGGCCATGGAGAACGACTTTCGGACGGCTTCGAGGAGATTCTGGTCCACCATCCGGCGTCTCAGAAGGGGGAAGCAGTGCAGTGTCAACACTGTATATGGTGGGGATGGTGCACTGCTGACCTCGACTCGGGACGTTGTGGGGAGTACTTCAAAGACCTCCTCAATCCCACTAACATGCCTTCCAATGAGGAAGCAGAGCCTGGGGACTCGGAGGTGGGTTCTCCCATCTCTAGGACTGAGGTCACCGAGGTGGTCAAAAAAACTCCTTGGTGGCAGGGCCCCGAGGGTGGATGAGATACGCTCAGAGTTCCTCAAGGCTCTGGATGTTGTAGGACTGTCTTGGTTGACACGCCTCTGCAACATCGCATGGACATCAGGAACAGTGCCTCTGGATTGGCAGACCGGGGTGGTGGTCCCCCTCTTTAAGAAGGGGGACCGGAGGGTGTGTTCCAACTACAGAGGGATCACACTCCTCAGCCTCCCTGGAAAAGTCTATTCGGAGGTTCTGGAGAGAAGGGTCCGTTGGATAGTCGAACCTCAGATTGAGGAGGAACAGTGTGGTTTTCGTCCTGGTCGTGGAACAGTGGACCAGTTCTACACCCTTAGCAGGGTCCCGGAGGGTGCATGGGAGTTTACCCAACCAGTCTACGTGTGTTTTGTGGACTTGGAAAAGGAGTTCAACTGTGTCCCTCTGGGAATCCTGTGGGGGGTACTCTGAGAGTATGGGGTACCAGACCCCCTGATAAGGGCTGTTCGGTCCCTGTACGATCGGTGTCAGAGCTTGGTCCGCATTGTCGGCAGTAAGTCAAACCCATTTCCAGTGAGAGTTGGACTCCGCCAGGGCTGCCCTTTGTCACAGATTCTGTTCATAACTTTTATGGACAGAATTTCTAGGCACAGCCAGGGCGTTGAGGGGGTCCGGTTTGGTGGACTCAGGATTGGGTCACTGCTTTTTGCAGATGATGTTGTCCTGTTTGCTTCATCAGGCCGTGATCTTCAGCTCTCTCTGGATCGGTTCGCAGCCGAGTGTGAAGCGGCTGGGATGGGAATCAGCACTTCCAAATCCGAGACCATGGTCCTCAGCCGAAAAAGGGTGGAATGCCCTCTCAGGGTTGGGAGAGAGATCCTGCCCCAAGTGGAGGAGTTCAAGTATCTCGGGATCTTCTTCACGAGTGAGGGAAGAATGGAGCGTGAGATCGACAGGCGGATCGATGCGGTATCCGCAGTGATGCGGGCTCTGCATCGGTCTGTCGTGGTGAAAAAGGAGCTGAGCCGCAAGGCACAGCTCTCAATTTACCAGTCGATCTATGTTCCTACCCTCACCTATGGTCGTGAGCTATGGGTAGTGACCGAAAGAACGAGATCGCAAATACAAATGGCTGAAGTGAGTTTCCTCCACAGGGTGCCTGGGCTCTCCCTTAAAGATAGGATGAGAAGCTCAGTCATCTGGGAGGGACTCAGAGTAGAGTCGCTGCTCCTCCGCATTGAGAGGAGTCAGATGAGGTGGCTCGGGCATCCGATCAGGATGCCTCCTGGACGCCTCCCTGGTGAGGTGTTCCGGGCACATCTAACCGGGAGGAGGCCCCGGGGAAGACCCAGGACACACTGGAGGGACTATGTCTCTCGGCTGGCCAGAGAATGCCTTGGGATTCTCCCGGAAGAGCTAGAAGAAGTGGCCAGGGAGAGGGAAGTCTGGGTATCTCTGCTCAAGCTGCTGCACCCGCGACCCGATCTCGGATAAGCGGAAGAGGACGGATGGATGGACAGTTAAACAAATGAGACAAAATTATACTTGGTCATTTATTTATTAAGGAAAATGATTGAATATTACATATTTGTGACTGGCAAAAGTATGTGAACCTTTGCTTTCAGTATCTGATGTGACCCCCCCTTTGCAGCAATAACTGCAACTAAACGTTTCCGGTAACTGTTGACCAGTCCTGCACACCGGCTTGGAGGAGTTTTAGCCCATTCCTCCGTACAGAACAGCTTCAACTCTGGGATGTTGGTGGCTTTCCTCACATTAACTGCTCGCTTCAGCTCCTTCCACAACATTTCGATTCGATTAAGGTCAGGACTTTGACTTGGCCATTCCAAAACATTAACTTTATTCTTCTTTAACCATTCTTTGGTAGAATGACTTGTGTGCTTAGGGTCGTTGTCTTGCTGCATGACCCACCTTCTCTTCAGATTCAGTTCATGGACAGATGTCCTGACATTTTCCTTTAGAATTCTCTGTATAATTCAGAATTCATTGTTCCATCAATGAAGGCAAGCCATTCTGGCCCAGATGCAGCAAAACAGGCCCAAACCATGATACTACTACCACCACCATGTTTCACAGATGGGATAAGGTTCTTATGCTGGAATGCAGTGTTTTCCTTTCTCCAAACATAACGCTTTTCATTTAAACCAAAAAGTTCTATTTTGGTCTCATTTGTCCACAAAACATTCTTCCAATAGCCTTCTGGTTTGTCCACGTGATCTTTAGCAAACTGCAGATGAGCAGCCATGTTTTTTTTGGAGAGCAGTGGCTTTCTCCTTGCAACCCTGCCATGCACACCATTGTTGTTCAGTGTTCTCCTGATGGTGGACTCATGAACATGAACATTAGCCAATGTGAGAGAGGCCTTCAGTTGCTTAGAAGTTACCCTGGGGTCCTTTGTGACCTTGCCGACTATTACACGCCTTGCTCTTGGAGTGATCTTTGTTGGTCGACCACTCCTGGAGAGGGTAACAATGGTCTTGAATTTCCTCCATTTGTACACAATCTGTCTGACTGTGGATTGGTGGAGTCCAAACTCTTTAGAGATGGTTTTGTAACTTTTTCCAGCCTGATGAGCATCAACAACTCTTTTTCTGAGGTCCTCAGAAATCTCCTTTGTTTGTGCCATGATACACTTCCACAAACATGTGTTGTGAAGAGCAGACTTTGATAGATCCCTGTTCTTTAAATAACACAGGGTGCCCACTCACACCTGATTGTCATCCCATTGATTGAAAACACCGGACTCGAATTTCACCTTCAAACTAACTGCTAATTCTAGAGGTTCACATACTTTTGCCACTCACAAATATGTAATATTCGATCATTCTCCTCAATAAATAAACGACCAAGTATAATATTTTTGTTTCATTTGTTTAACTGGTTTCTCTTTATCTACTTTTAGGACTTGTGTGAAAATCTCATGATGTGTTAGGTCATATTTATGCAGAAATAATTATGAAATAATTAATTCATGCATTTATCTTTAGTAGGATTGACTGCTGCAATGCAATGTTCACTGGATGTTCAAATTGTTCTTTATACAGTCTCCAGTTAATACAAAATGCGTCTGCAAGAATTATTACAAGAACAAGAAAATACAAACACATAACTCCAGTTCTTAAATCCTTACACTGGCTCCCGGTTAAGTTTAGGGCAGATTTCAAAATCCTCCTTTTAACATATAAAGCATTAAATGGCCGAGGTCCAGCTTACTTGTCTGAACTTATCATGACTTACAAACCAGAGCGCACATTAAGATCTCAAGATGCTGGTCTGCTTATGGTTCCAAGGATTAATAAAACAACACTGGGAGGTCGAGCTTTTAGTTACAGGGCCCCTAAACTGTGGAATGGTCTGCCTGCTACTATAAGAGATGCCCCTTCGGTCTCAGCTTTTAAATCCCGGCTGAAGACTCACTACTTCAGTTTAGCATATCCTGACTAGAGCTGCTGATTAACTGTACATACTGCATCTCTGTTGTTAGTCATTAGCCCTAAAACATAAGTAACATGATAGTTAGAATTGGATACTAACCCTCACCTATTCTGTTTCTCTTCTCGGTACTCAAATGTGGCACTTGGTGTCACGGCCCACCTGCTAAGTTGTTTTGCCTGCCTAAGGTAAAGTCATCCCTGATGGAGGATCGCAGGAATCGTGAGAAAGAGGGGTCCTTTCATCGGATTGGCTGGCCAACACTGTTACAGCTGTGGAATGGCCAAATGAGGGAGGCAGCTTGATGGATGAGGTCTCCAGGAGTCTAAAATTATGTAAATCTTATTATGTGGTATCATCTACTGCTCCGTACTTCTAAAAAAATTTTTTAATTTTTTATTGAGGATTTGTTCTGTTCGGTGTATTGTATTGTATTGTATTGACCCCCTTCTTTTGACACCCACTGCACACCCAACCTACCTGGAAAGGGGTCTCTCTTTGAACTGCCTTTCCCAAGGTTTCTTCCATTTTTCCCCTACTAGGTTTTTTTTTGGGAGTTTTTCCTTGTCTTCTTAGAGAGTCAAGGCTGGGGGGCTGTCAAAGGGCCTGTTAAAGCCCATTGCGGCACTTCCTGTGTGATTTTGGGCTATACAAAAATAAACTGTATTGTACTGTATTGTAAATATAGAAATTTCTAAAGGGTTCACAAACTTTCAAGCACAATTATACAAACGACTCACAAGTAGTACCTAATCATGTGTAATTATGGTCAGCTGACAATCACCTTTGGGTCATTTGAGATTAATTTGTCATTTGTGTAAACCTGGAGTTTCCAAAGCACTGAGGTTTAACTACTTATGCAAACACTAACTTTTGAGTTTCTCTACTTCAGTTGAAGATCTACAGAAATGGTTTGACTTTGGAAATGAACTGTTACAGCATGAGTTCACATTAAAAATACAGAACGGATAAATATGGGTACAGATCTTTTGTTAGCACAAAATTATGATGACTTTCAAGGGTACTTGATACTTTTGCAGACCACTGTATATTAATAAAATGTGCATGATGAATATGAGACTTAACTACAGACTGTCACCTTTTGTTTCATGTAACAAACAATACTGGGCACAATGACATTTGCTGTGTTTAGTTCCCCAGGTCTAACTGAGCAGAGGTTTTAGGAGAAATGAATGGCAGGGGATTCCAATTGCTCAGGTGGGCCGATTATTATCAGCACATAAAACAGCTCTGAGTGTGGAGGGTTGATTCTCATGACTGTCATGACATGAGAAAAACTGAGAACTGGCCATGATAGAAAAGCAAGCAATTTTGATAATGACATAAAAGCACTGATCAGAGCCATTGGTGAACACTTGGACATTCCAAAATAAACTGTATGGAGTATTTTGAAAAATAAATAACTAGCCACAGCAGGTTTAAGCCACTTCCAGTGACAAGGCTGTCCCAGGAAGACCGCAGCAGCGGTTGATGTTAGAGGTGTGAAGAGAAACCCAAAATTAACATCCAAAGAAATAAAAGTCTACAGAAGAGCTGCAGGAGAACTGAAGAGAACAAATACAGTAGCCACACTACAATATGAAAACTTCTTATCATCACAAAGAACAGAAAGGCTAGACTGCAATTCACACAAAAGTACAAAGATCACCCTGAGGGGTTCTGGAGCAAAGCTTTATGGACAGGTGAGGTAAAGATTAACTTTTGCCAGAGTGATAGAAAGGGAAAGTAAGGAGAAAGAGAGGGACAACTGATGATATGAAAAGCACACCAGCTCATCTCTAAAGCATCGAGGAGCCAGCGTAATGGCTTGGGCACAAATGACAGCTTCTGGAAATGGCCTTTATTGATCATGAAAATCATAATGGCAGCAACATGACATTATCTCTTCTCAAATCCAAACAAATGCCTCTAAGCACAATGGACAGAAGTTCAAAATACAGAAAGACAATGACCTAAAACATACTGCCCCCCCTAACCAAGGAGCTCATCAGAAAGGCGAGGTCAGACTCCTGGTTTAAGCACAACTAAGAATGTATATCAACTCTTAAGAAGAAACCATGCCAATGAAGTTATCAAGAGTCTGATGAAGTCACTGGCTCCCACACTTAGGCAGTTATTGTGTGTAAGGGATATGCGACTAAATACTGACTTCAACCAACTATAATTTGCTTCAGATTTGTTTGTCCCAATACTTCTGCTCAAGTTAAACCAGGGGAATAAACTCAATCAAAGACATTTTTTCCAAAACTGTTTATGTTGTATTTAAAACATTGCACAGAAATAAAAGATGACATTCTGTACTTTAGTTAAGTTTATGAATATATAATAAAAATATAAAATAATATGTAGGGCCCTGCGAAAGTATTTGTCCCTCTCGGTATTTATCCTGTTTTGTCACCATACAATCTGGAATTAAACTGGCTTTTGGGGGGGCTACTGCCATTTGATTTACATAACATGTCTACTACTTTTACAAGGCACTGTAATGTAATCCTCTTTAATAAAAACCCTGTGTGCATCCAGGTGTCGTGTGTGTGTGTCTTCTGGTGAAGTGCGCATGCGCGGGGCACAGTGTGATGCGCGATATTACTGTTAGAGAAAGTTACAGGCGTTTTACAGAAATACAAACCAGTATTACTGCGAGAGGAATTTAAAGGTACACAATACAGTGATGCATATTACAGCCACATACAAGCCAGTATTACTGTCAGAGAAAATTAAAGGCATATTACCGACGCGCACGCCTGTATTACCGCCACAGAAAATTAAAGGTATATTACGGACGTACAAGACAGTATTACTGTCACAGAAAATTAAAGACACACAATACACGGCTGCAGCCCACGAAGAACGGTCAGCTCAGCAAGTAAACATCAACAAAGGAAAGGCTGAAAGACAAAGAAAAATATGACCAACAAAAAGAATGAGATCAAAGTCCCTTGCCATTTAATATAGACTGTTCCTACTAATGTTTATGCACTACTGTTCTAGCGCCCGTTATTGTAACGGGCTTAATGACTAGTATAATAATATTTTGCTTCTCACTGTATTGTGGTCTAATTCTGACACTTCACTCTGGGTATATTTCTGTATCCCCAGTAAAGAAACCTGCATGAAGATTTTGAAAAGCAGTTGTGAGTGGAAAACAAATAAAAGACTTGAAAAGGTGGGATTCAGAAATCTTCTTGAAAGAAGCATAGTATGCATGGCTAAATGTTGCAGTACATGAGATTAAAACAAAGACACTGAATCAGGTAAAGTTTATACTTGAAAAAGTACAATATTAATACATTACTGTCAGTGGGAAAACACAGCAGTTTGTTAGCCTACAATTTCAATTTGAAATCATTTTGTTTGTATATCAATCCTGAAAAAGAGAAGTGGTCCATCTCACCTCCTTGTTACACGGCAATCTGCTTCCTAGCAAAATTCCAATGTAAACTTTGAGAACAAAACGAAAACAAAAATACAAATACTACTTAAACACAATTTCCCCAACATGCCACAGTCACAATTCACAAATAAGGTTAAATGTTACATAAGAAAATTTCTTAATACTGTTAAACTACATGATTTCATAGTTGTAGGCAGAAATGGTAGGACCCCTGAAAGTGTTTACAGTTAACAGCTCACCTCTTAAAATTGTCCCTTCACATTAATGAAGGAATATTACAAAATTATTCTATAAAACATTTACAGTCATTTAGATTCACTGAACAATTATTTCATAAAGGCAAACACAAATGCATTCAAATACATCTGCAAAGGCATACTTAAGATACTCACTGAGATGCATTATCAACATAGAAAAAGTTCTTAAATATAACCAAAGCACAGTGTGCCACTAATGGGAAAGTAACAAACATAGAGGTAAAGCTCAATTTGTATGCATTAAATTGGCAATAATGAGCACATATGTTGCAATGGAAACACAATGATGAGATCCATTCCTCCAAGCTGTATTACACTCTTGAGAATGGGTCAGCATAATAAATACATTCTTCAGAGATGCATGCAAACATATTTGTTAAGCCCCATACCTAAAATAGTCAAAATAAATTGTATTCCACAACTGGATGAAGTCTGAATTCCTCAAAATTATTTTTGGGAGTAATATATTTGGTTACACATACTGTTCCACTTCTTGTGACTAAAGAATGCAACAGCAGATTGTAGTTTGACAAAAAAAATTAACCTCTGTTCTGTATTACAACGATGACAAATATATGACTTTGGACCCCTACGTATTTATTTCTTACTTAAATAATTAAGTATATACTTAGACATAAAACTAAAAGGGGGTATTGTTAAAAAATATTAGTTACTATACAAAGAGTGCATAAATACCTTGAGCCAACAGGTCAAACTAATAGCCATTATTACCTCTTGAAACTTTTCTTCAGTGTTACACTGCAAGTCTCCTTTGACGTGTGCATTAGCTTGTTCACATTCAACTTTCTTCATTATTGTGCTATGAATGAAACTTATAGACTTTGGCCTACCCAGGTGAGATTAATTAACTATAACTTTGAAACTGCTACTATAAAGATCTGTTGTTACCAAATCCCCAAATGGCCCTGTGCAAAAGGAAGACCTAAACAGAGTTGTCATACAGAAAGCTAAGGCAAATTGATACATACAGAAAGGCTGACACAAATTGTAGTTGTAATGCAAGACTTGTCCAAGACAAATTATCCTGTTACACAAAACTTCAGGAATGTACAGTATAAAATGTAATAGCCATACTGGTCTGTTATATTTGATTTGTACAAAGCTATTTTTGTCAATCTGCACTAAAATAGCAAACAGATGAACTACTTTGTTTAGAATAACAAATCTATTTGAAAACATTTTCTGTATTGTCTCTATATTAAAAAAAACAACTTTCTTCAAATTTACATAGAAAGGGAAATATCTGGGAAATTTTAGCAAGGCATAAGCCTAAATAAAAAGTAACAAATCACTTTTTAATGCCCTGAAGCCAAAACTGGAAATTAAGAGTCACCTAAACACTAGGCAAGTAGTATCTTAAATACAAAACAAACAAAAAGAACAGTATTTCAATGCAGTCACTTAGGACACACAAACAAGTTCACATAGAAAGCCACTGGACCCTCAGCAGCATTTCCATTTTGTTAAATATAGACAGTAGTCATTTAGCAGCAAGTGATTCCCCCAATAAATAACACACTTTTTGCAGTCCAGCTCAATAGCCTCAACAGCTACACTTTACAGGTAGCTGTAAATTACTGGCTTTAACAATAAAGGAGAACCTTAAAACTCTCTGTACAAAATAATGTCACACTGTGACAGGCAAGTTAAAAACAAAATCATTCTGCACATCTGATGAAAATAGACCCTCCTTTTCAAAGAGGTCTACAATGAGGCATAGCAGAACAGGCCAGGGCATGACAACTTCACTCTATCCTTGGCTGGCTGGCTGGAATAGCTGAAACTCCCATTGCGGGGGCTTGTCTAAAACAGCATACTTTGTCTTCTGTTTTTGCCATGTCCTAGGGAAGAAAAAAAAGGCAATTTCATTAAATCTGGATAATCAGATATGAAAAAATGAACTGAAATTAATTTCCAACATTTGAAAAATATAATTCTCATAAACATGTCTTTTGACAAATTCATATTTTATAAGTGAGCCTGGTACACATGGATGACTTTCTTAATGGTAAACAGTTCATAAGAGAAAAGCAATTAATTTGCACAGCCAGGTGATTTGCTGCCCTGTTCATTAGTGTTGTTTCTAATGTTGTTCTTACAAGTAGTATTACATAAAAATAAAAAATACAGAAGCATTTATCTGTTTTTCTCGGCCCAGTTTTCTTAAAGATAGGGTTGCATTAAGCTGGAGTATATCTCAGCAGTAGTCGGAGCAAGTTAGGAACTGAACTGGACTGGGACGGTATTCAGTTGGAAAGCAAACACTCGCAATTGGCCAATCAAGTGTTGCCAGTTAAACTATCATGCACATCTTTGGCCTCTTGCACCTCAAAAAAACTTTTTTTCTCCTTTTACTACAGGACTACATAAAATAAGAAGAAAGAAATGCTCTGTATTGCTACCATACTTTGTGCAATGGATTTCAGCAATGTGTTGGGGAGTACTCTAGCTTCTCTGTAAGTTATGACAGTGACAACCATCAAATAGTGGGTTGATATTTACAGTGTGCCAAATATGTCACAGGAGAGTATCATACACTGGTGCTAAACACAAAAACACGCTGACATACCTGCCTAGATGCCACACTTCTCTATCAATACGTGGAATTAGAAGGAAACACAAAGCAACACAATAGAAGCAACACACCAAAGTCTCCATACCACAATTTTCAACCTTTCCTAGCTGATTTAATGTTTACTAAAGGAATTGCTGCAGCAGCTGAGATGGTCATAGTAGTACCGACTTAGTAGCTGAGAATGCAGGCTGCCATTCTAACTACAGACATTTTGACATCTGTGGTTACAGAGACCTACCTGACTTTAACAACAGTAATATGTTGTTACAAGAGTCATGCCAGTGAAAACTGCATCATATAGCTAACAGAGGCTGTATGGACACTAGATTGGGAAAATGAGACTTTTCTGTGACCAATTACAAAATATTGGAAATGCATTAGTAATTTTGAGTCTGGGGACACAAATAGAATATCTGCTCATGTCATTAATATTAGAAAGTAATGCAAGTGAGTCTGACCTCTCAGCTTCTTTGAAGGAACATAAAATTATATGATGGCCTCTCGAAGCAGAAAACAGGAGGTAATGTATCAATTTGAATGGTCTTGATTTAATTTTAGAACAATATAATAATATAATATGCTTACTGGTATTTGTCATTTTATATTGCTCCACATATTTATATAGATTTATACATTTAATATTTCAGTTATTTATACTCATGCAAAGTCCTAAATAACACAGGGCCAGACAACCCACCAGAGGAACAGACAGCAGAATAGTAAGTATGACATCCATAGAGTCTGTCCATAAGAGTCTGTCATGTCTGAGGTGTTTGGTGAACTGGTCATGGCCCAGGAGACAGACAACAAGCCAATGGGCAGTACTGCCGAGGATGAGAAGATCTCGTACAGGGCAGTGGACTGCAATCTCTTGAATGTTGAACCAATTATATCCTCACATTAGCAAGTTGTCTCAGCATTACAAAGTCAAATATGTACAGAATTGTGATTGCACTGTATTGTATTGTATTGAATCATACATTTTGTGAATCATTCCATGTACAAAAACACATTATACAGAAATATAAATCTTCATCAAATTTGGTGAAGGAAAACTGCTGATATAGCACATTCAGGCACCCTAAAAGACTCTACATTCCAGAGAAATAGAACCATAAAACTAAATGTATAATCAAACAATTACAGTGCATCCGGAAAGTATTCACAGCGCATCACTTTTTCCACATTTTGTTATGTTACAGCCTTATTCCAAAATGGATTAAATTCATTTTTTTCCTCAGAATTCTACACACAACACCCCATAATGACAACGTGAAAAACTTTACTTGAGGTTTTTGCAAATTTATTAAAAATAAAAAAACCTGAGAAATCACATGTACATAAGTATTCCCAGCCTTTGCTCAATACTTTGTCGATGCACCTTTGGCAGCAATTACAGCCTCAAGTCTTTTTGAATATGATGCCACAAGCTTGGCACACCTATCCTTGGCCAGTTTCTCCCATTCCTCTTTGCAGCACCCCTCAAGCTCCATCAGGTTGGATGGGAAGTGTCTGTGCACAGCCATTTTAAGATCTCTCCAGAGATGTTCAATCGGATTGAAGTCTGGGCTCTGGCTGGGCCACTCAAGGACATTCACAGGGCTGTCCTGAAGCCACTCCTTTGATATCTTGGCTGTGTGCTTAGGGTCGTTGTCCTGCTGAAAGATGAACCGTCGCCCCAGTCTGAGGTCAAGAGCGCTCTGGAGCAGGTTTTCATCCAGGGTGTCTTTGTACATTGCTGCAGTCATCTTTCCCTTTATCCTGACTAGTCTCCCAGTTTCTGCCGCTGAAAAACATCCCCACAGCATGATGCTGCCACCACCATGCTTCACTGTAGGGATGGTGCCAGGTTTCCTCCAAACGTGACGCCTGGCATTCACACCAAAGAATTCAATCTTTGTCTCATCAGACCAGAGAATTTTCTTTCTCATGGTCTGAGAGTCCTTCAGGTGCCTTTTGGCAAACTCCAGGCGGGCTGCCATGTGCCTTTTACTAAGGAGTGGCTTCTGTCTGGCCACTGTACCATACAGGCCTGATTGGTGGATTGCTGCAGAGATGGTTGTCCTTCTGGAAGGTTCTCCTCTCTCCACAGAGGAGCTCTGGAGCTCTGACAGAGTGACCATCGGGGTCTTGGTCACCTCCCTGACTAAGGCCCTTCTCCCCCGATCGCTCAGTTTAGATGGCCGGCCAGCTCTAGGAAGAGTCCTGGTGGTTTCGAACTTCTTCCACTTACAGATGATGGAGGCCACTGTGCTCATTGGGACCTTCAAAGCAGCAGAAATTTTTCTGTAACCTTCCCCAGATTTGTGCCTCGAGACAATCCTGTCTTGGAGGTCTACACACAATTCCTTTGACTTCATGCTTGGTTTGTGCTCTGACATGAACTGTCAACTGTGGGACCTTATATAGACCGGTGTGTGCCTTTCCAAATCATGTCCAATCAACTGAATTTACCACAGGTGGACTCCAATTAAGCTGCAGAAACATCTCAAGGATGATCAGGGGAAACAGGATGCACCTGAGCTCAATTGTGAGCTTCATGGCAAAGGCTGTGAATACTTATGTACATGTGCTTTCTCAGTTTTTTTATTTTTAATAAATTTGCAAAAATCTCAAGCAAACTTTTTTCACGTTGTCATTATGGGGTGTTGTGTGTAGAATTCTTAGGAAAAAAATGAATTTAATCCATTTTGGAATAAGGCCGTAACATAACAAAATGTGGAAAAAGTGATGCGCTGTGAATACTTTCTGGATGCACTGTATATCTGTATCCGTTTTCTTTGATCGTTTGTACTAACAGTACTGACCCGGAGTAAGTTTACCTCGGTTTACGAACATCTCTGTACACGTACAAATCGGGTTACGACCAAAAAGTCTGCCAAACTTTTGCATCTGTTCACGACCACACACTCAGTATACGAACAAGCCAGTTTCCCTTTTGGTTTGTGCGTGCCGATGATTTCTGCACGTGTTCAGTCTCTCCCTGTGCAGCGAGCGAGGCAGAGAGAGAAAGACATAGAGAGAGAGATACGTGCACACACACACACACACACACACACACACACATGTTCGCGTGCGAGAGAGAGAGAGAGAGCTGGCATAAGGCCGAGAAGGCAGTTAAAGAATGCACTGGGCTTGTTTTTAAAGAGACTGATTCGAGCATTGCTTTAACCTCGTTGTATTTAATGAAGACTTTTTTCTATTGGATTTTAACCTCCACTTCACTTCTGTTTACGGCGATCGGTTCATAGCGTGCATTGTTGCAATGTTATTTTTCTTGGTGGTTTATTAAATTACGGATTTTTTCAAATGTTAATTTTTTTTTCCCTGTGCTTAAAACTCATTAAAAAAAGTGTTTTTAGTGAGCTGTTCGTAGCGCTATAGCACAAACTCTTGCAATGTTAGTTTTCTCTGTTGTTCAAGGTTTTCTCAAGTGTTATTCAATGTTTTTACATTTAGTTTACTATTACGCTGTGCATTCTATGGTATAATTAACTATATTTGTGCTTAAAAATCTTGTAAAAAAATGTAAATGTAAAAAAATATATTTACATACAGTTTGTACGGTCTGGAATGGATTAATTGTATTTAGATACAATTCTGTGGGGGAAATTACTTTGGGTCCCGAGGTTGCACTGTATTGTTAATTAAAGGAATTGTTAATTCAAAGAGTCAATATATTCCTATGTACAAGCAGTTCATGTTGTGTCATGTAAACTTGTTTCTTTGCAATTTATCTTTTCTTGAACGATCAGATAAATTCTCATGACACTTTGAAACGTGAAGAAAAGGGGCAGGCTCTATGACACCTGCATTTGGACATTTGTCTCATTCTTGGCTTTTTTATATTTTTTATATTAGTATTTAACTGCTCTTGTTAATGTAAGTGAAAAACTGCTAGAGTGTGTAGGAATTGTAATGTACTGATCAAATTTATCAAGACCATGGTTTATAATGGGACTGTAAGCTCCATGTTTAAAACTCCATCTTGGTTGCTGTGAGAGCTGCACTCATTATAAACACGCAGCCATTCAGGTTGAACAGTGTCCGAGAGTCGAGACTACGTGTGTGCTTCCTGGGTAGAGACTCTTAAATAAGGGGCTATGCCTTTTAAGTGTGACAGCAGCTTTTAGTGGAGACAGGCAGAAACAAAAAACACTGCTGTGACTCATGATTAGCACAAAATAGAAAAGAACAAATTTCAAACCACTAAAAAGATATTTAGCCCTGTTACTAAAAAGAACTAAGCTCATGCATCATAAACTAAACTTAAAAGTATATACACCACAAATTAATTCACAGCAAATTATTACCTCTAAATTTACTAGTTGGGCAGCACGGTGATGCAGTGGGTAGCGCTGCTGCTTCGCAGTAAGGAAACCTGGGTTCGCTTCCCGGGTCCTCCCTGTGTGGAGTTTGCATGTTCTCCCTGTGTCTGCATGTCTTCCTCCCACAGTCCAAAGACATGCAGGTTAGGTGCATTGGCGATCCTAAATTGTCCCTAGTGCTTGCTTGGTGTGTGGGTGTGTGTGTGTGTGTGCCCTGCGGTGGGCTGGCGCCCTGCCCGGGGTTTGTTTCCTGCCTTGTGCCCTGTGTTGGCTGGGATTGGCTCCAGCAGACCCCTGTGACCCTATAGTACGGATATAGCGGGTTTGATAATGGATGGAATATACAAGTTAGAAGCTTTTGTAATTTCTTGATTAGATCTTACAATAACATGAATTGATACATTCTGTGCATGTAAATTACAACCTTAAAAGAAAACATAACTTAAAATAGAGAAAATGTCACTTTAAAACCACAGTATTTTTCAGGCCAATTCAACTAAGCAGCAGGTGTTTACAGTAAACAAGGAAAACCAAGAAAAGTTACGTATCAAATAAACTTAAACACTGCTTAATTATGAAAACAAATATAAACATAAAATTCCCATTCATGCATTTGCTGAACTCACTTATTCCATTAAAGGGTCAGTGAGAGCACTGGCAGCATGACAGGAAACAATTCTGAATAGGATATTATATAAATAAAACAAATGTGCTTAATTACCCGTTTCTGGGTACGATGAATTTCGAAATCCAGGGTCTTTCTGCAGCTGAATATCCTTCAAAGTAAATATTGATAAACCTGTGCATAAATTAACAAAACAATATAATTAAAAACTTGAAGTTGCAAACAGTTTTGAAGGCAAGAATTATGTCTGTAGTCTTAAAAATTTTGCCAGCTCATTTAATCTCAAAAATGGTAAAAACAACACTCCATTCCCAAAGCCCAAATTCAGGGTGGCTGGGGGCTGTAGTGTATCCTAGTAATATTGAGTACAAGACAGGAGCCAGTCCTGCACAACACACAAGTCTACACATACACACACACACAACCATCCTAAGTTAGAACCATCAATTAACCTAATGTGTATGTCCCTTGGATGTGGGAGGAAGTAATAAAAATAAAACCTACTGAAGAAAAAAAAACAAAAAAAAAACAAAGCAAAATCAAAAAAAGGTAACTGTACTAATTAACACTACTTTAAAAAACGTCAAGTTAGATATTAAAAATAGTTACTGGACTGGAAAATATATTATGTGACAAGAATTGTGTTGAGAAAACTATTTTTGTGCTGTGAAAATGAAATAGGGATTCAGAACCACACTATGCCATTTTTATAAACATCTTTGTCTGGACAAGAGGTTCACAACCTTTTTTACTGAGAAGTACAGCTCTACCTGTTACCAATCTAAGTGGGCTGCATCATAAAAATGATCATTTAGTGTCCCTTTGAAGGAAATATATTGGGCTTACAAATTAAACAGAGCATTTACCAGTAAAATCATCAGTATTTGTTCAGTAATTGTTTGAGACAATATCTTTGCAAAAACTCCAATGAAGAAGAGCACAAAGAAAAACTAGTACACCTCTCTTCTACAATTAGTAAGAACAAAACCAATTCCACAACTCTCATTTTAATAATTAAAAAAACCCTCTACAATTTACTTTAAGACCTTTCTAAATAAAATTGTTAACTTTTTTAAACAGTAAATGCTTATATAGGAGAGGTGTCTTATGTAGTTTAGAGATTAATTGTATAGTCAGGAGACAGGTAAATTATATTCATTAGACATGAATGAAAATATGACTTAATTCTGTACACTACTGAGAAAGTGTGCTCATATAGCGAGGGTTACCTGCACCAGTATAAGCAAATAGGAGGAGTGGTAGAAAACTAAATTGCTGTCTTCATAACACTAACATTTATTTTATGTGCAGCTCACTTCATCTTTCAATTTTTTGACTCTATGACTTGGAACACACAAACTTATTGATCATTGTCACTCCACCTATTTTGCACACCCCACCTCCTAATTGTCTGTGGCTTGCAATTTCTGGTTGCAGCATGTAAAAACAGAACACGCAATCAGAAGCACTTAAGAAGCATCTGCTAAAAATAAACATGTCAAGGAACAGACAGTACCAATCATTTGTTAGTGCATCTCAGTAGCATTCATGAACTTGGCCAGGCCACATGTTCAAATGAGAAGGGGTGCAGGTTGAGAAACCATGATTCTAGACCTATAAGCAGATGGCATACTGTCTACCTCCATCTCAACTTTTTGACATTACAACAATATCTGGTATATTAGTCTTACATACTGCCTATCTGGTATCCAATCTCGTATAGATTTGGTAGTGGTTTTCTTTGTTTTTCTCTTTTTATGTTTTTATTCTTCTATTGATTTTAAAATTTTACCTCTGTAAATAAGAACAAAAACTGTTGTTGGCAAAGAAATAAAACTTATTAGCTATCTAATGTTAGTTGCATTTTTGTCAAATTTAAAATCACTCATCATTAACTTCTGCTTAAGCACTCAATGTAATTTGACTGTAGGCAGTCTTCAGTTCCACTCCTGCAGTATTTATTTCAGACACTTAATGATGATGTCAAAAAAATATAATACTTAACACACTTAATTATTTTTATTTTTGTCATAATTGGCAAAGACAACATTGTCATTTGACTGCTGTTTCATGGACTTAGTGTTCTGGTTACTGTTTGTGTGAAGTTTGCATTTTCTCCCATAACTTGTATTTGGTTTCCTTTATAATGCCAAAGATAACTGTGTGCTTTTATTTGCTATTAGTTTACCTTTGAAAGTATAGCTAGGAAACTAAGCACTTAAGCTGAAAGTCAACACTACAAAATACTATAAAACAGGTGTGCAGACTGTTTCAGAAGGTAGGGTCCGCCACCTGTGAGAGTCGCATTGTAATAAGTGGCTACTTCTAACAATAAAGTTAAAGGAAACAAAATCAAAAGTGAACTTTATTCTAGACAAAGTTGTTTATTTGGTGATTCCAGTCTGGATTGCTTGTTATAAATCTGGTTTATGTATGAAAAAATAAAGAGTCTCAAGAACTGCAGCTTAAAAGTGACTAAATGCTCATCAGTAATACAAATAAAAGGATGGTGGAAGAAAAAGATCTCACAGAAAAAATCACCATATTTTTTTTTTTTTTTTTACAAAGGTCACTTCCATAACTTTTCATTGAACATTACTGGGGATCTCCTACATGTACACTAGCATGTCAGTACCTTACCTATATATAACAAAATGTTTTTCTAAATTGATTTTAGAAATGAGTAACTGAGGGGCAAGGGCCATTATAAAGAAGTTTGTAACTTAGGCTTTCAGGAAGCTAGCAACCTAGGTGTACAGGAATCTCACAGTACTGGAATAAAGACACCCAGACATTGTTCAATAATAGTACAACCTCTTAGAAATGGAAAATACCTTGGTGACAACTCTTTTGAAAATATAACATGTCAATGTATTTACCAGGTTTGAAGGCTTTTTTTCTGTTATCCAGAGTTGATACTGATACCTATCCAGACATGATATGGACACTGGAGATGCATATTAGTGCCAGGGGTAAATGTGATCCAGCTACCATATACTAATACAATCTATATATGAAACGCACGCTGAACAGGGTCTTTGAGAAAACTAACAGTTACTGCAGGTTATATGTAACATGTTTTGAATATTGATGAAGCAGGTTACTTTAAAAAGATCTCGGGGACATATCTTTGACATCCCTGCTGTTGCATGATTTTTCATGACTTAAATATATTAATGTTATCTTTCAAATATTTTCAGTAATCTTGCAGCTCCCCTGAGAGTTTACCAAGGCCGTCCACTGAGCCTTTCTGAATAAGAACCATTGCCGTGGAGCATCTGCTGGCAGTACTGTAGTACTTCCCTCAGACCTGCAAAGACTTTGGGCTACCCACTGTATTCTCTGGTCTGACAGAATTCCAAATCCTGAGGCTCTCTCATATACTGGTATCCCAAGCAAGTACATCTGGTTACTTTCTGCTTCTGATGGCGCAAACATGTTTGGCATATGCAGAACATTTGAATTCCAAAAATTTATTTTTATGGAAAAGTCATTACCATGAAAATGTCAGGAGGATGTCCTAAACTGTGATTTAAAGATAACTACAAGCACGACATAGCATGGGGACTAGAATAAATACAAAGCATCGGGATTGGCATTGGTGTATTATATGTAATATATATATATATATATATATGACAATTTTATAGGTCATGGGTCATTTTATCTGCTCCTAACATTGTATAAGAGCTGACCAAGACTGTATGACGGGTGATCAAAAATTTTTTTTAGAATGGCCTATTAAGAGACAACCAGTAAAACCAAGTTTTATTTTTTTCAACATTTTCCACCTGGACACTAATATATTTATTACAATGTTCACTAAGCTTTTCTGTGTCTTTCAAATACATTTTATCGAGATTGTGCAACTTTTATTTGGGATCTGAGTTGTCATTATACCTTATACTGCAATGAAAACTATTTGTTAGTACTTGCACTGGTACTGAAAGATGCAGAAACAACAAAGGGTCTTCAAAAAATGGTGCTTTAGGATATTTAATCACTACACTTGTGAAAGGCACAAGTGCCCAGATTGCATAAAAGGAAGACTGATACAAAGATCACTTGGTATTCTAGGCAGCAGCACATAGGAAACCATAACTGAAAGGTTGAAAAAAAAAAAGTTTCTAGGTCTGTTTATCCAGCCTTTTTTGCCAACCAAAAAAGCTGTTGCTGAAGATGTTCATGTAATTCTTAGGTGTGTGGCAATATAAACAAACTCTGCATATACTGTATTATGTATGCTTCTCTGCTTTTTCCTTAATAACACCCTTTTCTGGTGACAGAATGGCCGAAGTTTGCCTGTATGTAAAATAGTAATCTTAAGTTCTAATGACAACATCATTCAAATAATGTCTTCTAGTTATACAATCGATCATTTGCCATTCTGTGACATAAAGATAGGATATGAATAAAGTTCATGACACACATTATGCAAGAACGCTGGCATATGATTCTCCTTTTAAGTTCAAAAGAATTACTTACTTTCAGGTAAACTGTACACCCTTGTTCCAAGGCTTTTAAAGTAGGTATGTTTCATGGACTCTTCTGCAGAAATTCTCTTTTTAGTTTCATACTGAAAACAAAAATTATAGTTAAGTTAAGCAGAAGTTCAACATTTAGTAAGTGGACATAGGGGACTGCTAGTTAGGTGCTGAAGGTGAAGGGGAGAAATGATTAATGTATAAATTCATTTTATAACCTAGTACATTCTGACTAACATGTATATAAACAGTGCAAAAAATAAAACAAGCATTTCACTGTATGTTTTATTGGAAATTTTACAAAATGAAAATTTAGGAAAAATATTTTTTGTATGACTAACCACTAGAAAGTACAAGACAGATTATTTGGGCAGAAAATAACAATCTAAAGATTTTAATAAGTTAAATAGCATGGTGGAGAAAATATGACCTCTACTGGAAATTTAAAGCATTATGAAAATTATAAGCAGAAAGCAGCACAAAACTTTGATATACATTGAATTACCATTGTGCGAATTACCGCACAATTCCAAGTACTTCTGATGATTTTTGCAGTACTAGGGTGTTGTACTGTGTTAGCCATTGTGGATGCTATGAAAAGTCAAACAAAATTACACTTTTTATTGGCTGACTAAAAAGATTACAATGTGCAAGCTTTCAAGGCAACTCAGGCCCCTTCTTCAGGCAAGATGTAATACAGAAACTGGAATTTTCTGTGTTTATATAGACACCAGGACAAATACAGCTGGTGACACCTATTAGTTTACTCTTTAATATAAGGGTGTAATTTCTTGCACAAAATAAGGTCCAAAATGGCTTAAGAATTGGAAGTTTTTGGGTTTTCAGGGTAACAAAAAGGGGGAACCCCAAAAGGCTTGACATCCTGCATAACTAGACTAGAAGTCAAACAGTATGTCATATTTGGGTGTTTTCTCATACTGGTAAGTCACGAAGCTCTTGGCAAAGAAAACTGAAGTGATTTCAAAGTGTGCATAAGTAATTCTCATGTACTCAAAAAAGGTTAAAAACTAAACTTATAGCACTAGACAAATAATTATAGCATAATAGCTTAAAAAGTAAAACATTACAACCATCAAGACAAAATAGACGGGTATAAAGAGGATATGGTTTATCTGTTTTAGTTTGTCTTTGGGGCATAGCTAATCTGTGAAACTGCTCTGCTTAAACAGACCTTGCTGCAATATTTGACACTATTAATCATGATATTCTACTATCCAGAATGGAGAATAAATATCCTGGGTGTCTCTGGCACTGCCATCTAGTCCTATCTTAATCAGTCTTGACATTAGTAGGTCCAGCTCAACACCAGACACACAAGGGAGTCCCCTCAAGGCTCTGTCCTCAGCCCTCTGCTGTTCTGTATCTACATGCTTCCCTTTGGCAATATTATTTGTAGCTCTGGACTAAGCTGACATTTCTATGTGGATGATACTCAGACCTGTTTCATTGTTAAATGTGAAAGTTCATCACAGATTTCTCAGCTCACAACTGACTTTTGTGAAAAGAAATGCTCAATGCAGAACAGTTCTTTAAAATTAAACTAACAAAAACAGAAGTTATGCTAATTGTAACTAAAGCTCATCTGAAGAAATTAAAGTACTTTTCATTCACTCTCGATTATAGTATCATCCTATCTTCATATTCTTGGAGGAATCTTGGTGTAATTTTTGATTCCTCCCTTTATTATTCAAACCACATAAAACACATTAAGAAACTTTTTTATTCTGTCTCTGTAACATATCGCGTGTTCACGCATTCCTCTTCTTTTTTAATACTGAGAAAGTTCCCGATGATTTTCTTACATCGCATATTTTCTGCTGTAACTCTCTGCTGGCATGCACCACTGCTAACATGTTATCTTAGCTCAGCTGGTTCATAGCTCTGTTCTTCCAGGGGTTAATATTATTAATTCACTGGAGCCGCTTACACTTGAACATGCTATATGCAATTGCCACAAGTAAAACATTTCTGCCTCATATTAATTCCTGCTGTTCCTAGTGACTTGGTTTTTGATGATGGTCACTGCAAAACACAATTTGTGTGGCATGATTTGAGCATGGGAAAGGTGTTATATACAGTAAATAAAATTTATCATTGATATTATTAAGCGGCGAAGTCTTTTTTTTGAGATACAGAGTCAAAACCACCTGTATATCACCTAGTTCATAGCTCTAATAGCAAAGGAGATTCTTGGATCTTGGCGATAGGTAATATTTGATGCTAATAATTTACCGATGGCCAGGAAAGTCATTTAAGAGCTATACCTTTAGGAGAAAACTGAAACAGAATGTACACACTAGGAATTCTACAAAGCAAATTTCAATGTCCATGATCATAAAAATAGAAAGATGCGTTGTAAAAAATAAACCAGGACATTTTAAAATAATTTGCTTCACTAAATAATAATTCAATTTAAGACAGATTCTATCAAAGAAACTTAATTCTCAATTACTAGTATTTAAATTTGTTAATTGCTAGCAATGTACAGATTCTTCAGCATAATTAGTACTACAAGAGTAACGTCACTCACAACCTTCAAAATATGTAATCTGTGTCTAACTTGACAATCTGAATCTACTTATGATTTCTGTTCCATATTCTGAAGCAATGATGAAGTTTTTGCCTCTAGTCATGTAGTACAAAATTGCCTTAAACAAGGCCTGTCCCTCTTCACTAGTTGAAAGAAGCTGGCTTTCCCATACTTTACTTTAAATCAAACTCATCCACCAGAAAAGGAAATCTAGCTGAAGTTTGTGGAATTGGTCCTGTTGATATATACAAAGTGTTTATCTAAGATGGCACCAAAGAGCAAATGTAAGGACAGAGTGCAAATGTAATAACAAAACAAACAAAAAAAAATAATAATCACAGCATATATTAAATATTATTGTACAAAATAAAACAAAAGTACTTAAAATTGACATCAAAAGTTGAGCTCGTGAAAAATCAAAAACTACTGAAATTAACAGAAAATTACAATATTTACTTTGGTTCTATAGGTTAATTTTGCATTTTAAACTTTCTATCATCCATCCATCCATCCATTATCCAACCCGCCATACCCTAACTACAGGGTCACGGGGGTCTGCAGGAGCCAATCCCAGTCAACACAGGGCGCAAGTCAGGAAACAAACCCTGGGCAGGGCGCCAGCCCACCACAGGGCACGCACACACCCACACACTAGGGACAATTTAGAATCACCAATGCACCTAACCAGTATGTCTTTGGACTGTGGGAGGAAACCGGAGTACCCGGAGGAAACCCATGCAGACACAGGGAGAACATGCAAACTCCATGCAGGGAGGACCCGGGAAGCAAACCCGGGTCTCCTAACTGCGAGGCAGCTGCGCTACCACTGTGCCACCACTTTCTATCATACATTCATTTTTTTTGTAATTTTATATAGATACTAGTCATTTAGCCCGTTACAATAACGGGCGCTAGAACAGTAGTGCATAAACATTAGTAGGAACAGTCTATATTAAATGGCAAGGGACTTTGACCGCATTCTTTTTGTTGGTCATATTTTTCTTTGTCTTTCAGCCTTTCTTTTGTTGATGTTTACTTGCTGAGCTGACCGTACTTCGTGGGCTGCCGCCATGTATTGTGTGTCTTTAATTTTCTGTGACAGTAATACTGTCTTGTACGTCCGTAATATACCTTTAATTTTCTCTGGCGGTAATACAGGCGTGCGCGTCGGTAATATGCCTTTAATCTCCTCTGACCGTAATATTGGCTTGTATGTGGCTGTAATATGAGTTACTGTGTTGTGTACCTTTAATTTCCTCTCGCAGTAATACTGGTTTGTATTTCCATAAAACGCCTGAAACTTTCTCTGACAGTAATATCGCGCACTGCACCGTGCCCTGCGCATGCACACTTCACCAGAAGATACACACACACACGGACACCTGGACTCACACAGGGATTTTATTAAAGAGGATTTTTGATGTTAATTTAATGCAGTGTTTTGTATTTTATGCACTCATTTGTAAATTTATAAACTGAGCTTTTATTTTTTTTTTCGTTTTTTTTTTTTTTTTTTTAGGGAAAATTGATTTTAATTTACATGCATGGATTTTTTTTTAGTTACCAGGACACTGTGATAAATAAAAAGCCCTTACATGTACTGTATCTTCAACATGCTAAATTTTAGAACCTATTTTAGAACTACTATATCTGATGTACATCTTTGCAAACAACAATGTTTAAAATGTACTGAAATTGTACATTTTTTCCAACCATCCATCCATCTTTCTATCCTGCTTATCCGGGGAAGGCCCATGTGGCAGCTGGAGGCTCTCGCAGCAATCATTAGGCACAAGGTAGGAACAAACCCTGGATAGGACACAAGTCCATCTCAGGGTGAACACACACACAACACACACACACAGTGGGTGCCAATTTGTAGCTGTCAGTTCAGTTAAACTGTATGTCTTTGGACTGTAGAAGGAAACTTGGGCAACAGGAGGAAGTCCACTTAACATGCAATTTCCACCCAGGACAAGAACCCCTTACTGCAAGGCAGCAGCCCTACCACGGTGTCACTGTTATTTCATTTATTATTATTGTTGAATTATATATTAATAAAATAAATCATCATTATTATTTTTGTTACTGTCATAGTAGTAGTTGATTATTCCAAGGCATGTTTTTATTCTGTATCTTTTACATATTCCAATTATTGTTATTATTATTAAAATACATATACAGTTTATTAATAAAATAATTTTATATTATGTATTATAATTATAGTAGTAGTACCATTTGTAATTGTGTTATATTGCATTATATATATATACTGTATATTTTCATTATATTGCAGTTTTGAAAATGCTTTGTAAAATTCTATTTACTGTCTTTTTAAAGTGCAAACCAATCATGATTCTCCTGATAGCCTCGGTGAATAATGTTACTTATTGTATGTTTCACTTTCTTGGTAGCTTATACTTTTTAATCCGTTAAATTCATTACTCAGCTTTGAAAGAATAACATATCTGGCAGGAAGTAAAAATAAAAAAGACAACTTACACATACACACAAACACAAACATATTAAGAAAAAAAAGAAAAAATACATTTTGAAATTTTTACCTGCAGAAATGAGGATAATAATTCAATTCCTTCAGAGTCCAGCCTAGAAAAATATAAATTAAATGTTAAATAAAAGAAGTGGACATATATAAATTAACAGCTAATGCAAAACTGAAGAAATAAATAAGGTACCTTGGTGCATGATTAATCAATGGCTGTTGTTTGTATTTGGGAAAGTTATAAGATTTAAATTCCTCCATAGAAGATATTCCAGGCCAACTGTCCTCTGTAGGCGTACCTATATTAGAAAAAAGGGAGAAAAGCAGTTATTGTAACAGTCAAAGCATTTTTTCTGTCAACAAAAATGTTTAAGGTTGTTAATGCGCATTATCATTACCATAACAATCTTACTTATTGTTTAAAAATTTTGAAATAATATAGAATTACTGGTAGTAGTGAGGCTAGTGGATTGATTAGTGTCATTGCACAAATAAACACAAACACACACTAAAAACATAAAACCATAAATATGTTTTAATATGTTTTATATTTAATTAAAGTTTTCATAATATGGAATGCTCCAATTTGCTGATCAAAGTACCGTATACAGTAATCCCTCCTCTATCGTGGGGGTTGCATTCCAGACCCAACCCCGCGAAAGGTGAATATCCGCAAAGTAGAAACCATATGTTTATATGGTTAATTTTATATTGTCATGCTTTGCACAGAAACACAGGAGGTTGTAGAGAGACAGGAAATTTATTCAAACACTGCAAACAAACATTTGTCTCTTTTTCAAAAGTTTAAACTGTGCTCCATAACAAGACAGAGATGACAGTTCCGTCTCACAATTAAAAGAATGCAAACATATCTTCCTCTTCAAAGGAGTGCGCATCAGGAGCAGATTACGTCAGAGAGATAGAGAGAAATCAGAAATCAATAGGACTGTTTGGCTTTTAAGTATGCGAAGCACTGCCGGACAACACAGCTGCTAGGAAGGGAGCAACATGAAGGTAGCCTTTCAGCATTTTTTTTGAGGAGCGTCCGTATCGTCTAGTGGTGCGAACAGCCCCCCCTGCTCACACCCCCTCCGTCAGGAGCACAGAATGTCAGAGAGAGTGAGAGAGACAGAGAAAAACAAACAATTAAAAATCAATACGTGCCGTTCGAGCTTTTAAGTATGCGAAGCACCATGCAGGAAGCATATCGCTTGACAAAACAGCCACATTTAAGCCCAGCAAGGAAGAGAGCAATGTGAAGGTAATCTTTCAGTGTTTTTTGAGGAGCGGCCGTATCTTCTAGGGGTCCGAACAGCCACTGTGCTCACAATATATTTGAGGAGTTTTATTTAATACGTAATACATGCTCTGATTGGGTAGGTTCTCAGCCATCTACCAATAGCGTCCCTTGTATGAAATCAACTGGGCAAACCAACTGAGGAAGCATGTACCAGAAATTAAAAGACCCATTGTCCACAGAAATCTGTGAACCAGCAAAAAATCCGCGATATATATTTAAATATGCTTACATATAAAATCCGCGATAAGAGTGAAGCTGCGAAAGTCAAAGCGCGATATAGCAAGGGATTACTGTATACTTGCGTTTAAGTTCTCCCTTGGGTAAGTAGGGCTTGATTTTACTGTATAATTTCCCATATTTTATAATGTTGGTCGTATAAGTCGAATGCGGAAAACTCACGCTATTGGTCCAAGAGATTATGATATGCTAACGCCCACCCAAGAGAGTAACCACTGAGCACACTACCTTTTTTTTTCTTTCTATGTATTGTACCTACGTGACCACATGGTAATACCCGATAGTGATGGGAAGTTCGGATCATTTTACCGACTCGGACCTTTGAGTCTCGTTCAGCAAAATGAACGAATCTTTTTTCGAGTCATTTCGTTCATTTTAGCAAAATATAATTAAAATGTTACCTGTTACCTCCCTAACACATCTACTGCTTACACAAATGTTGATTACACTACAAACAAGACAAAACTATAATGCTATAAGAAACAGAAAATATTAATTCATTGTTTACCTGGGTCTTTAGTCTATGATTCGCTACTACTGAGCCGGTAAGTGGTCACGTGACAAAAGAACGAACGACTCGAGGAATGAACTAATCAATTCTCTTTCCGGCTCAGACTGCATAGGTTAAGCTTATGGGGCTGTCACGTGATGAACGAACGACTCAAACCCGAAGACTCGAGAGATGAACTAATCAATTCTCTTTCCGGCTCAGACTGAGTTGGTTAAGCTTATGGGGCTGTCACGTGATGAACGAACGACTCAAACCCAAAGACTCGAGAGATGAACTAATCAATTCTCTTTCCGGCTCAGACTGAGTTGGTTAAGCTTATGGGGCTGTCACGTGATGAACGAACGACTCGAAAAACCCGAAGACTCGAAAAAACTATAGAAAGTTGCGCAAATGCGCATGCGCGACTGAACGAATCACTCCCACGAGATGACTCGTTCTTCCCGAGTCACATTAAAGATTCGTTCAAAATGAACGAATCGTTCAAGAACGACCCATCACTAATACCCGAACTAATCCGATGCGACATTTGCACTGTTTAGTGTTTTTTGTATCTCACACACTCATACACCTTTATCGTAAGAACATCTACGATGGAGCGTTTGATCAGAAGAAAATGTGAAGCTGGTTTTAAATTAAAAGTTGTTGAAATGGAGAAAGAAATTGGTAACTGCGCTGCTGCAACAAAATTCGATGTGTCTGAGAAAATGGTGCATGATTGGAGGAAGCAAGACGATGTATAAAAAAAAAAAATAAATACATACATATTTTTGAATGGGCATATAAGTCGGGGTCTGATTTTATGATTGATTTTTCGGGTTTCAAGACCCGACTTATACGCTAGTATATATGGTATACTCTCTGAGGTATGCTGAGGAAAACGGATCAAAAACTGAGGAAAACAAACCTAAAGATCATCATTTTTACACGCAGTGAGCTAAACTCACATTGCTTTCAGCAGAAGTGGTTTAATGAGTTTCATCTTATTTTAAGACTTCAGTAACAATAAAGAAACAAATACATGAGCACTGCATTTAACATTAAACTACATTGGTGTTTAGCACACTTTATTACATTAAAGAAAATTGATTTTACAGAATTTCAGTGAACTTTACATCAAGATAGCACACTAGAACAAGCGGTTTTGAGAGGGCATGCACAATTTTGTTTTGGGCCCCCATTCTGTATGTATTTTATAAAGGAAAATATTTATAGGAGTCAAAAACGGTCCTGGGAGGTATTCCATGGAATGCACTTATGAAATTGAAGGAGAGTAAGCATCGCTAGAACTGGTCTCAGTCTTCAACTGAGACTCGATTATGCACATATTTGTGATATTTAAGCAGCCCTGAGAGCCAATCTTCAATTACACTGATCATAGTTGAAAAAGCACAGAAGAGAGTGCAATATCTGCAAATTGAGTACACATGACTTTTGAGTGTGAAACTGATGCAATGCACAGTGTATTATGGGAAAGCTTTGAAAAATTTAGACATTTACTTAAGCATCATAAAACAGAAAAACACATAACAGAGACATTGGCTGTCCTTAAAGCAGCTGATCAAGAAATAATGCTTGATCTATAATAACACAAAAAAGGAAATGCATCCACTGTTAAGAAAAAAAGGCTGCATGTCAGTCTATAGCAGACCAATGCATTATGGTTTTGAATTAGTGCACTGCATAATTAAATGTTAATAGCATTGTTGGAAAAAAATGTTTCCTTTGAATTGCCCAGTTTTAAATGTAAATATAGTTTGTAAACATCATACTGGAAACAATTAAAACAAGTTAAGTATTCTGTGGCAATATGAAGTGTATTTGGCAAACTGAAAATTATATAAACAGAATGACTAAAACAATACATATATACAAACATATATTGCACATTTAGCAACCAACAAGAAAGCAGCTTCTGCCAGTGATGCAAGTTTGCCATTCACCAAAATGTCTTACTGCAGAAAGTGACTAGTAATGCATGTCAATGTCATTTAAAGGGCTTTCCTATGCATTGATGCTATGAATGATTTGTATTTTACACAGTCAGCCTCTAATAAGCTTGGCAGTGCCATTATTTGCACATGAGTGAAGTCTATTGAGCCACTGATATTTGTGAAGGCTGAAGTGCAGTGTCTAAACATTATGTTTCTGATACAACTTTGGATAAATGCATTTTACATCGATTAACTTAAGAAAATGGTGGGGGTTGATTTGATTCAACCTAGTTTTTTTAAAATTTGACTTTCTTGTAAGGAATATTATTTGATTTTAATAAATTCAATAAAATGTTATAAAAAAAGAACAGCAGCATAAAAAAGCAAAGTTAATGCAAATGGTTTGCACATTTTGCTGTGTTGAGTTGACTTTGCAATGTATGGTTTCAACTAATTGATTATAATTAGTGTTGATTGGTGAAATTCATCAAAGCTTTTTTCACAGTACATATGCTGTATTTACTGGTGACCTTGTTCACTGCGTATTTTCCTATAAATTCACTCTGTGGCTGGCTTAGAGGAACATTTTTTTCCCATTGCCCTGTGACACTCTGCAAGGTCAGCATGACATCACAGAGCTGTAGCAGCCATGTATAGAACTTTCATGCATGTGTACAGTAAAGTAACTGCCAATCTGCTATACATTAGCTGACCATAATTGGATTATTATGAGTACTACCACCAGATATATAACACTAATCAATGTGTGCTGGCAGTGCAGTATTGCATAGCTAATTTGCTTCCATAATTAGCCATCTGCTGCAGCTAGACCCAAAACAAGCTTTATAGGAGCCCTCCCCTCTCCCTCAGAGAAAGAAAACACATGCAATCCTGTGGAACTGCAATAATAACAAAACATTTATTATTGTTTACAAGGTGTTTTTATCTTCTTAATGTAAGAAAAAAGTGCAAGCACATGCAGAAAGATAGGAAACAAAAAAAAGACATTCCAGTTGCTCCTGGAGCCGCAACTTCAAACAATGGAACAAGCTTGTCCCACTGCTAATGTGTGCCCCATGATTGGGACTCTGTGGCTGCAATGATATAGATATATATGTGGTTAGCACTGCTTCCTTACAGCTCAAATCACATTTCTGGCCATAATAATTGGTCCAATATAGTCGGCAGATGCTTCCCTAGGCCTCAGGGACAATTAAAACACCACTGCACACATTATAATCTGCTCAAAACTAGTTAAGTTCCTCCCTCCTAATTGACTTACGTGGATTTTGGCAAACTTATTGCGAAGGAAACTCAACAAGGTTTGCTCAGCACTACATATAATATGTGTTTTTGCAGTTCTAGAGTTGTCAGGAATTACCAAGTGATCTGTACTGTCATTTAACAATATTTGTTACAGAAAATCTTTAGTTCCCTCATTCATCGAATTTTCAAGTAATGGACATGCCATTAATGATTCTACAGGGATGCTGAAAGCAAGCTGACATTTTATGCATTGAATACAACCACAAAAATGTGTGAAAAACATCTTTAGGAGTACCAGCCGATACTTGACTATTTTTATAGTGAGTTTTCTTTTTTTACATATCCTTAATTATAAAATATATTGTATTTTTAATGTGGATTATTATAAAAATATTAAAGAGGCTGAATGCATTTAATCATTGAGGTGTGGAATTGAATCTATTTAACATGTCTTACTAATTAATTATCTTACAATATACATACAAATACTGTCATGACGTACAGTATATCAAAAATGACAACATGCTTTCTTTCCATTCATTTTTTGTGCTGGTGGTTTAAAAGATCTACATAGTACAGGGAACAGGATCGCACCAGGGTTGATCCTTGATGCGTGGTTTTTCTTGTACATTATTATGAACTTCTCTGCCCAGCTTAGTGTTAGAGGTTTAACTGACAATTTTAAAAACTTATAACCTAATTTTTATTACTATATCTTTTCCTTTTGTCTCTGGCAAACAAAACAGAGAAATGGAGGTGAATGCAGTAATAATTAAAATGTAACATGTAAGATTAATTTAAATGAAAATTTAGCAACATTAGATATACAAAAAAATTCCTCAGAACCTTTCTCCAAGGTGTTTTTACTCAACGAACGGAACTTTCATGAATTCTCAATCCACAACACTTTGTGAAGCTTCACCTTTATCCTGGTACAGAGCAGGCAAACAGCTGACATTCAGTTGCCACAATTACCAAGCATGAAATGCTCTGAACCTCTTTGATGGAACAGACACACCGGCTCAAATAAGCCCAGTATCTCAACTTAAGTGAGGCTTACATGCTAAGCGCTCTTCGTGGAATACCTCCCCGGCACTGACTTGTCATAAGCCTAGGGTTGGGGAAAGGGCGCAAAAAATGATAAGGCTACAACATAGACAATAATCCATCCATAAAAACAAAAACAATAATAATCCCCAAAGTGTCATAAAATAGGAGACACAGTTATGGCAAAATAAAAGTAAACACTCAATATGGCAACATGACTGCAGCTCTCTTTAAATGCATTGCTAAAGGCTGAGTGCATTTAAAGAACAAGCATCTTTCAGATGGGCTTACAGTAAAATTTGAATTACAATTTAATAAAATATCATCCTCTGTTGTTCATTACAATCTATGTGCACTACTGGATGGTGATATTGTGTTATTTGCATATGGTGACATTATACTACAATTTCATTGAATTTTG
This sequence comes from Erpetoichthys calabaricus, assembly GCF_900747795.2. Taxonomy (NCBI): domain Eukaryota; kingdom Metazoa; phylum Chordata; class Cladistia; order Polypteriformes; family Polypteridae; genus Erpetoichthys; species Erpetoichthys calabaricus. Next base: position 245,688,238 of record NC_041394.2, read on the forward strand.
TTTTTAGTATAGTCAATTTTTTTAAGAGACCTTTATCTAATTTGTCTTTTTATGACGTATGCATTAACATGATAATACTAGGATTATGTTGTCACCATCACTGTGTGCTACCCTTAAGATAGTGGGTTAAATAAAGAGATATCCAGCCATCTAGAACCAAACTGCGTACACAGATGTTAAATGTCAATCTTTCTTTTCACTCATGTAACACAGTGTTGAAGTTTTAAAAGAAACATGAAATGTAATTCAAAGCAAAAAATAAAAAATGGTCAGCAGAGTCCAATTGCAACAAGTTTTCTGAAATGTCACACCACAAGATTATAGTTTTCTGAGTGAGTCTTACTGTCTGACATTGCCATAATAGCTTCAACATTATGAAATCGTCAAACCTCTGTTGTGCATTAAACCTCTCCACATATTGTTCCCACCATATCGGATTTGAATCCCTTGTAAAATTAATTTCAATGGTCAAACATATAAAATCGGATATAAGCGAAAACTTGAAACTGAGTCACTGTTGAATGCAGTCTAATTGTAACCTTGGGAGGCAGTTGCTCCATTCACTTCCTATAAATGGCACCCATACATACAGACATTCATGGGGCACATTCATAACACTATTGTGTTATTAAACATAATCTGCTTGCTGGTTACTAGCAAGTACTAAACTGCATTAAATTATTGAATCTGAAGATTATCACTACTAAATAGGTAGATGGATGAGCTGCAACAACAGTTACTGCAGCGCATAGATGAGAAGTAAGATGCTTAAATCCGGAATGCAATTTATATTAAAACTGGTAAAGTATCAGACAAAAATATTCAATTTTGGATGAAGCTGAAACCTGATCAAAAACTTAAATATCAATATTTCAGTAGAAGTAATGATACCTAACTCTCTAGCTGTGCTCACCAATTTTTTTTTAACAGTTTTTAAATGAATATGCTTCCCTCTTACTCAAATAATTTTGTTAGATGATTTTGCCTTATTTTTACAGAAACTTTAAATTTCATTTTACTGCCACTGTATTCCCCAATATCCTTTACTGATCTGTTTCTTTATCTTCAGCACTTACCCTAAGAAACCACCTAAGCAATTCTGGACTTTCTGTGGTGACATTCACCAAAGAATGCTGGATAAACTCCCTTTTTACTTTAACAGTCAATCCTACGTGCTGTACATTTATACTGTGTACCGTCTATGCTAGAGTGTTAGATACGTTGGACAGCCTTTCTCAACTGACAGTTGTTATATTGTCTGAAGTAATAGATCATTAATAAAAGACAAACAAAAACTTTACCCAGAAGTCTAAAAATTAAGTGCAATTCATCTTCAACTGTTGAGCCTGGAAAAAGTGGCCTTCCAGCAGCCATTTCATAAAATATACAGCCCACGCCCCTGAAAGTATAAAGCAAAAAAAAAAAACTTACATGTACTTTAAAGATATACAAACATTTTAAACATCACATATGTAATATACTTAGCAGTGGACCAAAAAAAAAAGAGTAATATTCAACAACATGGCAAACTTTATTTTATACACAATTATGAGAAATATTTTGTGAACCTTTGGAAATTTTTAAGATTCCATCATTAATGGCAAGTAAAATTTGATATGATCTTCAGTTATCTTATTACAACTGATAAAGGCAGTTAAATTGAACATATATCCAGAACAAAATTATTGGATCTTTATTGAAAATTTTGTTTACATATTGCATGTATGTATATATGTATAAATATATGAGCCCCTAAATTTATTAACTGATGCAGATTCCTTTAGCAAAAATAATTTTAGACAAATTCTTCTTTGTAGCTATTGATCTCATCTGCAAAGTACTAAGGAGATACTTTGGGGTATCCCTCTTTACAGAATGCATTAAAATCATATAAAGTATATATCGATCAGCCACAACATTAAAGCCACTGACAGGAGATATGACTAACATTGATTATCTCATTATAATGGCATCTGTCAAGAGGTAGGATATATTAGGCACTAAGTCAACAGTCAGTTCTTAAAGGTGATGCATTGGAAGTAAGAAAAATGAGCAAGCATAAGAATCTCAGGGACTTTAACAAGGGCCAAGTTGTGATGGCTAGACGACTGGGTCAGTGCATTTCCAAGACAGTAGTTCTTGTAGGGCGTTTCCAGTATGCAGAGGTAAGTACCTACCAAATGTGGTCCAAGAATGGGCAACCAGTGAACCAGTGACACGGTTGTGTGTGCTCAGTGCTCATTGATGGGTGAGAGGAGGGAGTGAAGACTAGCTTGTCTGGTCTGATCCCACAGAAGTGCTAATGTAGCTCAAAATGTTGAAAAGTGGAATGCTGACCATGACTGAATAGTTGGTTGCATGTGGGGCTGTGTAGCCGCAGACTGATCAGGATGACCATGCTGACTCCTGTCCATTGCTGAAAGCGTCTACAATGGGCATGTGCGTGTCAGAACTGGACCATAGACCAAAGTAAGAAAGCAGCCTGGTTTAATGAATCACACTTTCTTTTAGATTATGTGGACAGCCTGGTGTGTGTGTTGTGTCGTTGACCTGGGGAAGAAATGGCAGCAGGATGCACTATGGGAAGAAGGCAAACTGAGGCAATGTGTTGCTCTGGGCAATGTTCTGCTGAGAAATCTTGGGTTCTGGCATTCATGCCGGTGTTACTCTGACATGTGTCACATACCTAAAGATTTTTGCAGGCCAAATACAACCCCTTCATGACAATGTTATTCCGTAATGGAAGTGGCCTCTTTCAGCAAGATAATTTGCAGCTTCAGATCGAAAGAAGATGCTCTTATTTGCCACTAAACAGTTTCTAACAAAACATGGAATTAATTTTTTCTTCATTGATTTAAAACAAACCAGACCCCTAGAAAGTAAACCAGACCACCAAAATGGTTGATAGCTGGTACACTTTGATGGTATACTGTACGTTTTTACTCTGGGGAGGACAGATATGATGCTGTTTGCATGTCAGGCATGAGTAAAACCTATTTAGACATACTAGAACTTAGTAATAGACACTGGCACTTTGAATGTGGAATGTAGCACCTTGGGCAGAGAATTCACCAGAGCAAGTGAGTAGGGCTGATTGGCAAAATTAATCAAAGAGTTTCTCACAGTGAATATGACGTACAATGTGTACAGAAAAGAATCACTCCTCCCTTGAAAATATTCACGTTGTTAGTTTGCAGCCTGAAATGAAGACACACACACAAAATACTCCTCCAGCTGTATTTACTCAGTGCAACTTATAACAGCCAAGTGAAAGATATAATAGCAACAGTTCAGAAAAAAAACACAAAACTAGAATGAGATGGTTAAAGGATCACCCCCCTGTGTCAGTACTTTATGGAACCAAATTTTGCTCTGATTACAGTCATGAGTCTGTTGGGATACAATATGTACAATCAGTCAATCTGGATGATGATCATTGGTGGACTGCAATCTTCAAGTCATTCCACAGATTTTTAGTAGGGGTTAAGTCTGGGCTCTGATTGGTCAGACAAAGACATTCACCTTTCTCTCCTTCGGCCACTTTGTGGTCAACTTTGTTGTGTGCTTCGCGTCATTGTCATGTTGGAAAGTGAACCTTCTTCCCATCTTCAACTTTTTCTGGAAGAGGGTGTGATAAGTGGATTTATGGTGCTAATTTTAAGTAAGTAACCATGCCCCGGAAAATGCAGGCTGTAATCGGGTGTAGGTGGGTGTGTGTTATTATATTTTTCACTTGACCATTAGAAGTTGCATTGAGTAAATATAACTGGAGAAATATTTTTGTGTGTGTGTGTGTGTCTTCATTTCAGGCAGCAAAGCAACAAAATTTGAATATTTGGAAGGGGGTGAAGCTTTTCTATGCATACTGTATTTGCTAGTGACCTTGTTCATTGAATTTCTTCCTGGAAATTCGTCGTGCAGATGGCTTAAGTGTCTATTTTTTCCCCAAAGTGTCCCACAATGCTTTGTGAGGCCAGTGTGATACTATAAAGCTGTAGCAACCATGCACAGAAGTTTCTCCCATTCTTAATGTTAGATTGTTGCAGATGTTTTTGGGTCACAAGCATACGAAGAGAGGAAAAAAACTGCTGTATCATGCTTGTCAGTGCTGCTGGATATTTTCCTCACACACAATTCACTAAGGGGAAACCCCGCTCTACCACCTTGGTTTTTTCAACCCCAAATCTAGCTTTTAGATTGCTGTATGCAGACTTTCTTAGCTGACTATGTTTATTGCTTAGTTGCAGTTAGTTTATGGGTTCTGGCTGATGTGGTGGTGGCTGATATTGCTTTTTCTGATGATGATTACCTGCGCCTCAAAACAATTATGCGCTTACCATATGCACTCCAGACTGGATGCGGTGACATATGGCTTATGCATGGAGCTTGGCATTGCTCATCTGCGGTATATATACCGCTCCTCTCGGCGTCATTTTAATATTACCTCTGCATCTGCTGACACTATTTCCACGATTTGGTCTGTTAGACCTGTTTTCTCAAAAAGACTGTCTGCAGGACGATGGAGTAGGCAGACGGATTGGCTGAGACACCTGCTGCAGATACCGGACTGGAGTAACCAGAATTACAATCCGACTTAACTCTCCACTGTGTGCTCCTGAACTACAGATCGTTAACTAATAAAACTACTTTCCTCAATGACTTATTTACTTCTAAAAAACTGGACATGCTGTTCCTTGTAGAAACGTGGCAAAATCCAGGTGATTACTTACAACTAAATCTGCTTCACCCCCGTTGGATATAGTTACTTGTCTAAACCCTGTCTGACGGGCCGAGGTGGTGGATTGGCAGTGGTTCAGTGTCATTGTCTTAAAGCAACCACTGTTGATTTCATAACATTACGTCTTTTGAATACCTGGTTGTTAAAATCACTGGAAAGGCTTCAGTGCACATTATATTAATTTACAGGCCTCCTAAGCTTCAGCCGGATTTTTTCTCTCATCTTTATGAAATACTCACTCTTGTCTGTGGCATGTCTACTGCTGTTATTTTGCTTAGTGACCTTCATATTCTTGTGGATACTGACTGTCCATGTGCTTATGAGCTGCGTTCAGTACTGGATTGTTTCAGTTTTGTGCAGCATGTTGGTTTTTCAACCCATGCTAACGGCCATATTCTGGATTTTACATCTGGTTCTGTTAAGGGTATCTCAGATCACAAGCTGATTAAATTTAGTTTCACTTATCCCCTACCTAAAATAAGTCTAAAATCTAAAATAGCCTATCGTAATATCAAGAATATTGATCAGTTATCCTTTTCTATGACTGTCGGTGCTTCCTGTCTCCATGATGTTTCTGGATTGTCTCCACATTGTCACAAATTTTGGATCATTATGCATCTATTAAAATCTTCATTGTTCCTACTACCCGGACCTCTCCAAGGTTTACAGCAGAATTGCGTACCATGAAACAAACTGGTCGCTGCTTGAAAAGGCTCTGGAAGAAGATTGGTCTAGCTGTTCACCCCCTAGCTTACACCGAACACCTGAAGAAATACAGATGTGCCTTATTGGCTGCACATTCAAAGTACTGTTCCACCCTTTTTGACTTTGGTACTTGTCATCCTAGATCGCTTTTTAATACAGTTAACAGACTTTGTCAACCTGCTGTTAAAAATCATTATTCCTCTGTTGAGCACTGGACTATTTTCAGTCAAAAATTCTGACCATATATCAAGGTTTCTCTACCAACCATTCCTCATCTCTGTTGACCGTTTCTATTTCTAAATCTTCAGTTTATTTATCTAAATTTAACCCCACTACATCAACTTATATTGCTGAAGTAATACCTAAATCAAATCAATCTACTTGCCACCTAGACCCTGCCCCTACTTTACTGATTAAGGCTTGTACTGATGAAGTGAGAAATGGGAGTGGAAAGTTTATCATCTGTAGGTTCTGCACTGGTGTTGTTCCAAGTGATTTAAAAACTGCTGCTGTAACCCCTGTTTTAAAAAAAACCTGGCTTAGATCCATTACAGCTAAAATTTTATCGTTCAATCTCCAATCTTCCATTTATGGCTAAGATCTTAGAAAAGGTTGTTGCTGTTTAACTTAATGATTTTTTAAACTTGCATAACTTGCTTGAGCCTTTTCAATCTGGATTCAGAGCCCTACATAGCACTGAAACTGCTTTACTTAAGGTAACCAAAGACTTACTTATAACCGTAGATTCTGAGATGGACACTATTCTAGTTCTCCTTGACTTAAGCACAGCATTTGATACAGTTAACCATAACATTTTACTGTCCCGACTTTCAGCTATTGGTATCTCTGGTGTTGCTCTTTCTTGGTTCACATCATACCTCAGTGATCGCCAGTATTATGTCTTCATTAGGGAATACAAATCTGCCACTACTTCACTCACACAAGGTATCCCTCAAGGGTCAGTTCTAGGTCCAACTCTCTTTAACATCTTATGCTCCCATTAGATGAGATTATTCGTCGGTATGGTCTAAGCTTCCACTGCTATGCCGATGACACACAACTTTACATAAGTGTTGATGAAACTGCAAGATCTTCACCTGTTGTACTGACTGACTGCATTCGGGAAATCAATCATTGGATGACTGATATTTTTTTACGACTTAATCTTGATAAAACAGAAATCTTGATCGTTGGTATCAAATCTGTCCTCTCTACTCTTCGTGGGCTAAAAATTGACATTGATGGGATCCTGGTTGAACCCTCAGCATCAGTCCATAATTTGGGTGTCATCTTTGATCAGCTTCTTACTTTTCAACCACAAATTAGCTCAATAGTACAGAGAGCTTTTTTTCCATCTTCGCAACATTGCTCATCTGCATTCTTTCCTCAGTGTGAATGATACAGAAACACTGATTCATGCTTTCATCACTACACGTCTGGACTATTGCAATGCATTGTTCTATGGCCTCCCAACTAAATCTACAGTATCAATAGATTACAATATGTTCAGAATTCTGCTGCTCATCTACTTACACACACTAAAATTCTGCTCACATCCCTCCTGTCCATTATGAGTTGCATTAGTTACCAGTCTTTTCAAAAATCAAATATAAAATTATTCTTCTCACCTTTAAAGCCCTTCATGGTTTAGCCCCTCATTATCTGTCTGAGCTACTGCTTCCCTTCACTCCTGCTCGTGCATTAAGATCATTGGACGCTAACTTACTCACTGTACCTAAATACAGGTTAGTAACTATGGGTGGCAGGGCTTTCAGTGTGATAGCCCCTAAAATTTGGAATGATCTTCCTCTCAGCCTTCACGAGGAAAAATCTATTATTCATTTCAAATGCCTGTTAAAAACACATTTCTTCAATGAGTATTATTCTTTTTCTTGTATGTAATTTCTACTGTCTTGTTAATGTGTTTATTGAATTGTAAAGTGTCCTTGAGTGTATGAAAGACGCTACATAAATAAAACTTATTATTATTATTAAAAAAATGTGACAGTAGGTCCACAAACGCTGAAATACACTGTAAGATTTCCATCCCAAATTCATTTAAAAACATAAATAAAAACTTACAGTATTTTCATTAGAGTGGTACATTAGCTGATCATATTACGAGTACTGTCACCAGATATATAACACAGATCCCTGTGGCTGAAAGCACAGCACCACATGGCTAATTATGCATGCAAATTAGTCATGTGCCCACCTACATCCCAAAACAAGCCTCAAAGGAGCCCTCCCCCTCTTTCCTCATCAGCAAACATAGGACATGCAGTGATATAATAAAAATAAAGATTTATTACTATTTACATGGTATTTCTTCTTGAATGAAGTATCTGCACAAATAAAGTGGGGAAAAAAACAGATATTCTAGCTCTGCCTAGAGCTGCGTCAAACAATTGAACTAGCCAGTCCCATGCCACCACTACATGACACAGCCAATGTGTGCCCCATAAGTGGAAGTCTGTGAGGGCAATTATCTATATTTTATTGCTAGTTTGTGTCTGCCTGTTGTATTGTTTGTGGTACTCATTCTGTCTGCATGTTTTGTTGCTTGAGGCATGCTGGTGCAAAGATTAGCACTGCCCCCTTACAGCTCAGGTCACATATTTGGCCACCATAGCCAGTCCAGCCTAAATGGGAAACTTAAGAGATCACTGCACTATTATAACCAATTTAAAACTAGTTCAGTTCTTCCTTCCCCATTGACTTCAATGCATTTGGCTGAGTTCATCGAAGTTTGCAAGAGTGAACTCTGCAATGTTCGCTCATCACTACTAGTGAGGTATGTTGAAAAATATTAGCTAGATATACAAGTAGATGAAATTCTGTCTATGCTCGGCTCTGACTCTAGAGAATGGCTTCTCAATCAAGGGTGGTCTCTGCCTTATTCCATAGTTTCTTCAAAGCATGCTCTAGAGTGGTGTGGGGATAGTCACAAGCTTCCATGTCAAGCACATACCAAAAACTGGAATAAGGGTTGCCTCTATATAACTTCCAGTTGCAGAGAGGAAAACTGACTGGTTTGGTACATAATAGATTCAGTGCTAAATTATACTCTATAGTCTGATAGGGGACCTGTGTGGTGAATGAAAGAGAGAACAAAATATATGATCTATATCAGAGTGAAAAATTGATAATAGATTTGTGTGCGATCTAGGGAATATCCATAATAACAAACACCATGCTCCAAAGTAAGATTCCTTTTAAAGGTATTTGGTACTAGATTATCTTAGGTAAGAAAGTTTATGATTAACTTTGTACCTGAGAATTTAAATGTGGGTCATTCAGGTACAGAGAGATGCTCAGCTGTCAAATGATCACCATGAACAGACTTTATAGATTAAAATGAGTAGTTAAGATGTTCTGGGAATTGTTAGTGAATGTCTTTTTTCAGAGAATGCCTCTATTACTGAACCACTGCCTCAGTCTTATATAGAATAAGACTTGTGTGCAATTAGGAGATCAGATTATATTGATAGTTAACTATACTATATATAATTCACTAATGCAGCCGACCATGGCAGGCAGACGCAAGACAGAGCCATGCCCGCCAACAATTCACTAAGCAGCCGTGCGTGCCAATGATTTCCGCACGTGTTCAGTCTCTCCCTGTGCATTCCCTGTGCAGCGAGCGAGCCAGAGAGAGAGAGAGAGAGACACACACACACACACACAGGCGCGCGCGCGTGAGAGAGAGACACACACAGAGGCGCGCGAGACCATGGCAGGCAAGACGCAAGACAGAGCCATGCCCGCGAACTCACACAGCCCCGCCCACCAACAATTCACTAAGCAGCCGTACGCGCCTATGATTTCCGCACGTGTTCAGTCTCTCCCTGTGCATTCCCTGTGCAGCAAGCGAGCCAGACAGACACACACATATAGGTGCGTGAGAGAGAGACACACACACACACACACACAGGCACAGGCACGTGAGAGAGAGCCACACACGCAGGTGCGCGCGAGAGACACACACACACACACACAAGCGCACGTAAGAGAGAGAGAGACACACACACACACACAGGCGCGCGCAAGAGAGACACACACACACACACAGGCGCGCACAAGAGAGACACACACACACACAGGCGCGCGCAAGAGAGACACACACACAGGCGCGCACAAGAGAGACACACACACATGCGCGCACAAGAGAGACACACACACACACAGGCGCGCGCAAGAGAGACACACACAGGCACGCGAGAGAGACACACACACAGGCGCGCGCGAAAGACACACACACACACAGGCGCGCGAGAGAGACACACACACACACAGGCGCGCGAGAGAGACACACACACACACTGGTGCGCAAGAGAGAGACATACACACTGGCGCGCGAGAGAGACACACACACACACAGGTGTGCGAGACCATGGCAGGCAAGACGCAAGACAGAGCCACGCCCGCCAACAATTCACGAAGCAGCCGTGCGTGCCTATGATTTCCGCACGTGTTCAGTCTCTCCTTGTGCATTCCCTGTGCAGCGAGCGAGCAAGCCAGAGAGAGAGAGTGACACACACATACAGGCGCGAGAGAGCGACACACACATACAGGCGCGCGAGAGAGAGCCACACACACAGGTGTGCGCCCAAGAGAGACACACACACACAGGCGCACGAGAGAGAGAGACACACACAAACACAGGTGCGAGAGAGAGAGAGGGCTGGACGCATAAGGCAGAGAAGGCAGTTAAAGAATGCACCGGGCTTGATTTTGTTTTCAGTTCTATTTACAGCGATCGGTTCGTAGCGTGCATTGTTGCAATGTTACTTTTCTTGGTGGTTTATTAAATTACGGATTTTTCAAATGTTCATTTTTTTCCCTGTGCTTAAAACTCATTAAAAAAGTGTTTTTAGCGAGCAGTTCGTTGCGCTATAGCACGAACTCTTGCAGTGTTAAGTTTTCTCTGTTGTTCAAGGTTTTCTCAGTGTTATTCAATGTTTTCACATTTAGTTTACTATTACGCTGTGCATTCTATGGTATAATCTTCTATCTATCTATCTAGATATATAATTCACTAAGACCATGGCAAGCAAGATGCACGCAAGACAGAGCCCCGCCCACCAACTCTAAGACCATGGGATACGCACAACAGAGCCCCGCCCACCAACTCTAACCCTCCTCCCGAGTTCACCCTCGCTCTCAAGGCACGCAGCACCTCACCAAACACCGCTTCAGTCGCTTTCGTCTCTGCTACAGTCCACATGCACCTCTGAGCCACGTTGAATTTTCATTGTTCTTTTCAGTTCTGGCTGCCTTTCTATATAAAATCCACTAAGTTGCCCGACCATGGGATACGCACGCACACAAGACAGAGCCCCGCCTGCCAACTCTAACCCTCCTCCTGCGTCATGGGGTACGCATGACAGAGCCCCGCCCGCCAACTCTAACCCTCCTCCAGCGTCATGGGATACGCACGACAGAGCCTCATGTGCCAGCACGCAACACCTCACCAAACACCGCTTCAGTCGCTTTCGTCTCTGCTACAGTCCACATGCACCTGTGAGCCACATTGACTTTTCATTGTTCTTTTTGGTTCCAGCTGCTTTTCTATATATAATCCACCAAGTCGCCTGACCATGGGATATGCACGCACGCAAGACAGAGCCCCGCCTGCCAACTCTAACCCTCCTCCCGCGTCATGGGGTACGCACAACAGAGCCCTGCCCACCAACTCTAGCACTTACTGTCGCCGGTTGCGTTAACAAGCAACCTTTGTGGGGTCACATGCATGTACTTACACTGACAACAAATATGACAGCTCTTCCTCACAAACAAGATTTCACAAGACAGGAAAAACAGAACACCTGCAACATTACCTTCACATTGTTTTCCTTTTATTTCTGATCCCGTTCAACAACTATGTGGCGACATAGACTTCTCAACTGTGACTCTGGAACAACTCAGTATGTGAGCTATATTAAGCGTCACCAACGAAGACTCGCTACACCTTAATGAACAGATACTGAAACTTATCCCTACCGACGAAGTAACTTTCACCAGCGTTGACTCGATCGTCACAGACGATCCCGCAGATCAACTTTCATTCCCCGAAGCATTTCTTAGCAGTCTTACTCCCACTGGCATGCCTCCGCATAAACTCAAACTTAAAATTGGTTCAGTCGTCATGCTTCTCAGAAACCTCATGCCAGCAAGAAGTCTCTGTAAAGGCACTAGACTGACTGTTACCAGCACTCAACGCAATGTACTAGAGTGTAAAACAATTGCAGCTTCTACCTCACAAACTGTCCATATTCCCCGGATTTCCCTGACCCCATCAGATTCAAATTTGCCTTTTACTTTTACACGCAGACAATTTCCTGTTAGATTGGCCTTTGCAATGACAATTAATAAGGCACAGGGACAAACTTTCAAAAAGATATGCCTGTATCTGCCAAACCCAGTTTTCAGTCACGGACAATTGTATGTTGCTCTCTCCAGAGTTCCATCTTTTCATTCACTCACAGTCGTATCCTCAAACCCACCCCATTTGGACAACTGTGTCTTTCAGGAAGTGTTCACCCATCAATAAATAATTATGCGGCGCGGGTTGGCTAGTACTATATATTTTACTGATTTATTGACATAAAGTAAAATAGAATTATTGAGTCATGAGATATCCTGGTAAGAGTCATAAGTCACATGTTGAGTTTTATATCCACGTTAACTGGTAATGCGTTTTTTTTTTTAAATTATAATTACTTCTTCACCGCTGATTTAGGTTAAGGCCCTTAAATGTCTGTTAATATAGAAAACCCAATGTTATCTTAAAAGAGAAGTTATGCATATAAGCTAATGAAAAGAAGCATAGAAACTTACCACATATCAATCTGAGTAGAATATTCAGATGACCCTAGAAGGACATCTGGTGGTCTGTACCACAGTGTAACTACCTCATTGGAGTATGTTTTAGTGGGGACTGATTTGGCTCTGGCTAAGCCTACAAAGAAAGTAATTGTGTGTATTAAGACATCTTTAATTAGAACACATATTATACTTATTGTAATTCTTGACATAAATATATAACAATAATTTAAAAGTTTCTGGATGCAACTTATAAACACAATAAAAGTTTGGAGAACAAAAAATATTAAAATTATATCAATACACTTCACTGTATTGTTGCATTATCGTTAAAAACTATTTTTCTTTCATAGTGCCATTTTAAAATATCATATTCCCATCCCCTATTTAAAATGATATGCATATTTACTATATAAACCAATTTATAACAATGTATTTATTGATTCAATTATATGATTTTGTCCACTTCACGTCACCGTATTACATAAGGAAGACTTACCAAAATCAGCTAATTTGAGTTCTCCTCTCTCATTTATAAGTAAGTTTTGAGGTTTTAAATCTCGATGTAGCACTTTTCTCTTATGACAATAAGCCAAACCTCTCAAAATTTGAAACAAAAATACCTTTAGGAAAGAAAACAAAAAAGTACAAAAAAATTATAAAATGCACTCTCAAGAAGGACACCAATCAAAGTGAGATGTATAACCTTCAGATAGATAGATAGATACTTTATTAATCCCAAGGGGAAATTCACATACTCCAGCAGCAGCATATTGATAAAAAACAATATTAAATTAAAGAGTGATAAAAATGCAGGTATATCAGACAATAACATTGTATAATGTTAACGTTTACCCCCCCCCCCCCCCCCCCGAGTGGAACTGAAGAGTCGCATAGTGTGGGGGAGGAACAATCTCCTCAGTCTGTCGTGGAGCAGGACAGTGACAGCAGTCTGTCGCTGAAGCTGCTCCTCTGTCTGGAGATGATACTGTTCAGTGGATGCAGTGGCTTCTCCATAATTGACAGGAGCCTGATTGATTCAGGCCATGCATACAAAATATAGTCAAACCTGAATCATTCTGGTATCTGTGTTAAAATGTAAAAAATAATAATTCTTTAGGGTGAAGAAAATGAAAATCATTATATGGAAAAATATCTCTTTAGTGCCATAATAAATATCTTCACTGCTTTTTATTCATAGTGTGACAGGAACATAAAACAGTCAATAAAAATCTTGTTGAACTCACCTTCACATTGTGCATACTCATGATGTTTCCACAGTCATCCATATACTGCTTGAGATCTTTGTCCTACAACATATTTTAGAGTAGGTAAACAATGGCTTCAAAAGAGAGTGGTACACATCTTATTTCATAGTCAACTTGCAGTAAATTCATTTTTGTATTTTATCACAAATTACTATATTCCAAAAATAATTGATACAAGTACCTACATTATTCACATTATACTGTACGTTCCTAAATATTCTCAGACCACAAAAATCACACTTTCTAGAAAACATAACCAATTTAATTTTTTTGCAGATTTTCTCAAAACTCAAATCTTTATTTTCAACAATACACTTTTATAAATAAATACTTTTATAAAATGATTAACACTAATAAATGTATAATTTTATAAAAAAAATACTTTGAAGCATAATATTATACATTATATTTTATTTTAACACATACTTATAATATGCTTACATTTTAAAATAACACACTTCATATATAACTATTTTAGTATAAAATTAGTACTTTTTATGTATGATCTTACACAACTGTACTTTGCAAGGATAAAGCATATACAAGACAAAAGAAATTTGTACAGATATTGAAAGAATGTATTTTTCAGAGATTTAATTCACATTGGGAAACATTTTTTAATTTGAATTTATCAATGTACAAAATTACAGTAATTTTTTTTTGTTGCACACAAATGCAACATAAAATTCTACAATTTCTGCCTATATTGGTTATTTTAGAAAATATACAGTTTATGTATCTATTTTTAGATGTATCTGTATTTTTATTGTTTACCTGTTAAAAGATCTGCTTTATTTATACAATATGAGTATAGATTTTACTGTTACATTATGAACAGTTTATTTCATATGGATGGCCTGTTACTGTGTCTTTTTGTTATATTATTTAGTAAAAGTTATTTAAGGGCTTCAGTTCCCTTTAGGTTTGTATGGATTTTCCACTGAAACATAGCTTCACTAAAGTTCACCATTATTACTTTGTTATTTTAGTATATGATTTATTTATTAATTCTGCCTTGTTTATTCTTTTTTAAAGTTTCTTTTTTGCTATTCTGTATAACTTTGCTTTATATAGTACAACTATTTTGGTGTCTTCTTCATCTTTAACATAATACATTGCAAAATAAACTGACCACAAAAAAAGAAATGTATTATACTAGAAATAGCACTTTTCACTGGGCATTCAACTGCAAGGCACTTTACAAAGTACAAAATAATTAAATTCAAAGCAAAATGATACAGATACAAATTGAAATGGTCTTGAGAATAGGGGTTGTCCTAAATTTACAGAATAAATGCAAACAAAGGGACAAATGAATGGCAAAAAAAACAACAATCATTGGACTCTTTTATATATATATATATATATATATATATATATATATATATATATATATATATATATATATATATATATATATATAAAGGAACCAATGTTTTAAAAAGTTATCTTTTCTTCCAGCTGATGTCAGGAAAAGACCAGCAAGTAAAATCTTCCTTAACATGTTCCAGCAGACTAGTAAATAAATCTTTGTACTTGTGAATTATTTATTCTCCTTGTATTATCACATAAGTTTCAGACTATTCATGTTTTGGTTGGACAGCTTTGTCATTAATGAAAGGGACATCCTTTACTTAAGTTAAAATGAGCAGCTTTGTCCATTTCAAATGTGGGTGTATCATGGTTTATCATCACATGTGGCCATGGTAAGAAACCCAGTTGAGGTCACTTGTGATTGGTCAAACATATCGGACACAGCAGGTTGTATTTAGTGGCTATGCCTCTCAGGCATTACACTGTCAGTCTCCCTTTTATATTAACTAGAGTATAGCGGATTAATGGAATAACTAAATGGAAAAATGTCATATTCTGAAGATCCGTGACCGATTCATTATTTTCATTGTTTCTTTAGTAGATGCATTTATTAAAGCAACAAAAGAAAAGAAAAAACAATGCCTATAAAAAGTAATATAAAACGTAATCACCTTTCCACATACATGCCTGGAATGATAGTGACTCACCACAAGCTGAACCATTCACACACAGTGAGGGGCAGTTATAGACAGTAGTACAGTGAATTAAACCTCAGACTGGTGATTTCCATTAACTAATTAAGTGACTTCTACAACCAACTTGCTGCACCAATCAGGTGTATCATAGTTAATGGGGATGATACTTAGGCAGTTATTTTTGTGTTTAATAATTGCAAAAAAAATGATATCAAATGGTAGAGATTTGTTTTAATTTTGACATTTAAGAGACTTTTTCCGAAGAATAGTGTCTAAAAACACCTTGAGACAGTTCTTTGGATGTAGGCATTGTACATCAACTATATTGGAGCAATTAGTAGTAAAGTACCAGGTTTGCCAATGACACAAAACAAACATTTTAAAGTGCAGCACAAAAAGCTTAGAATTACAGTTAATCCCAGGTCTAAATAAAACCTCACAAAATATCAACCAGAATGCTCCCAAGATGCTTTGTGAATAAATGTTTTCAAGACATTCGTTGCAGAGCTCTACTTTTTATGTGTCCTTCAAGAGATAGCATGAAAACTTTTGCTGTGCAATAATTCCCTTTCCTAAACTATCAAAGTGTGGCAAAGTGTGAAATGTAAATCCTGCCTGAGCTGCAATGAAACTCCACTGTATAAATGAGACAATATGGAGAGTTGCTGCATGTGTTTTCATGATTATTAATTCACATTGAACTTTTTTTGTTCTGTAATATTAGTGCCACAAACTGAAGAATGGATGAATGTGTATTAAATAACTTATTGTAAAAACAGAAGGTCAATTGTCTCCTTGCTAGATGCATGTATTTATAAGGGAATGAACATATAGTGCCCAGAAATTTTCTCAAAGAAATACATATTTTTATATTTTTACTATATTTTTATATATTTACTTAGATCTCAATAATTACCAGATGATGGCTATAATGTAAATTTTATTTTCATTCTGTGAAACACATTTGCTCATGGAATGGTACTTAGGCAAAACAAGAAGTAACAATTGTACTGCAGTTCCAAAACTTTCCGAAAAGTCCAGAAACGCAGGTCTTTGTATTGTGCATTACTGCATGTGACATTTTGTGCTCACGAAATGTTATTTTTGAGTAATTTTAATTTTTTTAGATATAAAAAATATGGTTGTTAAAACTGAATATAAGTTAAAACATTTTTAGGTCCATGTAGTTTCACTTGTGCACTAGTTTTCCTTTAATTCAGTGCATTTGGCATCACCCCGCTAAAGAACTACAGGTAGAACTGAAAACAATTACAGTAATGTATCAAACTGCAACTCCATTTAGGACCAGCCATTTGACCATGTGTTGGTCACAAAGTGTAAAGGTCACTGCAATTCAAACTCTGTGGGTCTGGTGTGGGTCACTGGTATGCGTACTTTAACTGCCAGTATGGAGCAAAACAAACTGATTTTTAAGTCTCCGTGGCCACACGCCATGGTCCATGTAACCATGCAAGGGAAGATGGAGTGGGTCAAATGCATAAGAATTAGCCACATGGACGAGCACCAATCAAAGCAAACCTTAAAAGTTCCCCCAAGACTCATAAAACATATGAGACAGTATCAAATAATAACAAAAACAAAAGATGTATTATTTACAAGGTTTCTATATTCTTGATGGAAGAAAACAGCATGAACCATCTGCACAGATTGGAAACAGAAAAGTTGCACCAGCTGCATGAAGCGCGACTTCAAAAAAATGCAGCATGTCATGGTCAATCAGTGCCACAAAGACTTGAACTTTGCAAGAACAATTTTTTTCTTTGACTTGTTTCTAGTTTGTAGTCATTTGTTGGTTGCAGCATCAGTATAAGGAAGGGAGAAAGCCAAGAGACCGCTTTCACTGCCTCTTCATTATCGCTTCTCTCACTGCTTTTGTGCAGAATGTATTATTCTATGGCTGGCAGTGCTGCCACAAATACGTGATAATGGAGACACAAATACACGATAAACAATAGGTGCACAGCTTTTGCAGCAGGTTTTTGTCAATTTCTAGAACATTATTTTTTTTTCCTATGGCCTTCAGCTACAAGTATGATTGTCCTCAACCTGGTCAGCTATAAATTGGCACGAATGTAATTTTTCCCTTACAAATTTATAATCTGACCAAGTTTACTGGGCAAGGCATTGGTACATATCATGGACCTCTCAATGCACAAAGAATATACAAAGTAATACAGGTATTTAAATGCATATTGTAACTTCAGATTTAAAAAAATGATGGCAAATTTTAACACTAGCAAGTTTCCTTATAAATCAAAAATGAAATAATACCATAAAAATTGCAAGGTAATGTAAGTATTAGTTATTACTCTCTACAAGCAAATTATATATATATATTTTTGTAAAATGACTATAATACAGGATAAAAAAGGAATGAAAGCCTACTTACCAGGTACTCAAAGACTAGTGTTAGTGACTTTTCCGTGTGAACAATATCATGTAAGGTAACTATGTTTGCATGCTTTAAATCTTTCAATAATGATACTGTAAGAAAGAATGAGAAATAAAATCATAGCTCTTGACCTCTCAAATATATGACAAACATTAATTGTAGACAAAAAATACATAACTTATTCATGCATAAATCCCAAAGAAACAGAGTGGTAATTATGTATGCATAATTAGTCATGTGTCACATCAAAACAAGCCTTACAAAAGCCCTCCCCCGTCCTGAGTCAGAACGAGACCCAGTGAAATAAAAGTTTAATTACTGTTTACAAGGTGTTACTATTCTCTTGATGAAAGAAAAAAGTGCAAAGTATCTGCACAGATACACTAGAAATGTCCAAGCTGTGCCCAGAGCTGCAGCTTCAAACAGAGCAATGAGCCAGTCTCATGCTGCTGCTTTGTGGCTCGGCCAATCTGTGTCATAAGATTAGAAATTTGTGAGTGCAATAATATACTTTTTTACCTGTTGCTACTTTGTGGCCATTTGCTGTATTTTGCTCGTGGTTCTGTCTGAATCTTTTTTGTTCAAGGCACAGTGGTTAGCACTGCAACCTCACAGCTCAGATCATATCTTTGATTCAATTATCATTCATGGCAGATGCTTCTCTTGCCCTCTGGGACACTTAAAAGACCACTGCACCATTGTAATCTACTCAAAAGTAGCTCAGTTCCTCTTTCCTCATTGCCTTCAATACATTTTGTGGTGTTCAGCAAAGTTCCCAAACTTTTTGGCAAACTGAAGGCAAAACAAACTGCAGGGTACGCTCATCACTATTGAGTAGTAATTTGCAATCTTACACTTGCCCACAGAAACAGTTTTCTCTAATGGGTTTGTATAAAGCGAAGAGCAGTATTTTTGATAGAAACTCATTATTTTAAATGTAATAACACAACTGTCCACAGGGATGCAGGTTAGGTGAATTGGTGATGCTAAATTGGCCCTAGTGTGTATTTGGTGTGTGGGTGCATGTTCACCCTGCGATGGCCTTGCGCCATATGCTAGCTGGGGATAGACTCCAGCAAATCCTGTGACCCTGCTTAGGATAAAGTGTGTTAGAAAATGACATGACATGTTAGGATAGGGAAATTAGTGAACACAAAAGCAGACTGCTTTCATGTCACATTTGCAATGTTTAATGTTCTTCTTGCAGCCACTATAGAATTGACAATCATAAATAAACAATCACACTTGGCCGCCTATCTAAATCTTTTGCTGGTGATTTAAGTGTTGTGCCAACATATATAAAATATGGCTTTAGGTCAAATCTAAGGAGAAGGACAATAAATGCAGAAATTCAGAAAGATATAGTGAAGTGTAACTTGACAGCCCATCAACAGGAACATTAATATGCACCCTCTACTACTCAGTGTACACAAAGCACACAGGCATTTTTCTGTGATAAAAATATGTTTTAATAAAGAAGCCATATATAGTAATAAGCACAGTCTTCTCAACTAAATTTATATATTTTTTTTTAGCTTCAACTCTTTTTATGTGACCTTACCTTCTCGGATGGCAGTGCAAGGTGCTCCTTCTTCATGCTCCAGTCGAATCTCCTTCAGAGCTACTAAGTTATCAGTCAGTTTACTTCTTCCTTTAAAAACGGTTGCATAGGTTCCCTAAGTTCCAATATTAAAAGTGACAAATTTAAAGAAAGTTATGAAGTTTCATTATTTTTTTATAATTACAACTGAACCAACACCTTTCTTCATATTATTAAATTGAGAATTTACAGGAGATAATCAATTCTTGTTATAAGTTTCTAATGTAAGTTATAAAAATCTGTACCAACGGGTGCCTTGCCCATTTGTCCACTTCATAAAAACTAAATAACTCAAACTTTCTTTCGATCTAAATATGTAGTTATACTACTTCCTTGTATGTTACATGCATGTCCTAGTTCACCACTAAACTCATGGAACAAGCTGTAATGCTTGGCAAAATGTATCATCCTAATGTCAGGAATGCTTGAAGAAGTTCCCTGAACTATTTTAGGGTTTTGTTTTCCCCACAGATAGCCTCTCCATGAGCCTGTAAATTCTGGCTTTGCATAACCCCGCAAAGGGTATAGACGATTTGGAGAATGATTGGATAAATCTATGTATATATTAAAAAATATTTTAAGTAAAGTAACACAAATTCATCTCCAACGTATAATGCCAACACAAAATACTACTACTTTACAGCAGAAAAAGTAACTATTTCTCCTGGAACTTATGTAACAGATTAGTAACAAAAATCCACATATACTGAAAGGTAGCATGTAGGAGAGATCAATACCAAGATTTTAGACAAAGGCCACTACTTTAGAATTACCCAGTACTATGTACATGGATAAGAGAATAATTTAGACAATCTGTATTATGTAGATTGCATCAACTGGCAGTTTGGAGCAAAGAGAATCTGTTTGATTACTCTTATGTTTACAACATGTTTAATGAATACATGTGGGTGAGTGGCTTTCTATATGGATTTACTAATTATTATCTCAACAAAATTTTTTATTAAATATTTTTAAATGTGAAATTGTGCTATTTTAGGGTCCTTCCCCTATGCTTTTAAATGGTAATGCCTTTAGTGCTTCTTTTTCATTCTATCTTTTGTGTCATCCACATGAGCTATATGTTATTTTTTTATTGCTATTATGCAGGAGACTAAAAAAGCAACTTACATACAGTTAGGATTTTTTATTACACTTCTGCAGGCACTGTTTGATACAGCAGCTGCAGTGTGAGAAACTAATCAGCTTATAAGCAATTTCTAGATCATTTATTGAACTGAGGTATTACCATAGATGTAGCAGTGCACTTGTAACAAAACTTTACCGATGCTCCCTAAACAACAGTCATATTTCACATACTATATTCAGAACAATATGTTTCAGTGTTACTAACAATATTTGTGTTAGCTGTTTACTTCCCAGAAAAATGTAAATTCATTTTAACTTCTTCACAACCAGAAAGTCTGGACTAAATTATGTCAATCTCAGAAGCAGCTGAAAAAAAATATGACCAAGATCTTACTTATTGGTCAATCAGATATCTAATAAACAATTTGCTAAACAAACAAAATAACAAAGAAGAAGAATAAAATGTTAAAAAAAAGAAGTGTATTTTTGCACTAGTCACAGATGCAAAGGCTGTGTGACTCACCTCTCCAAGCTTGTCCAACTTCACATATGTCTCCAGTTTTCCAAAACCAATCTCTGACTATAAGATAAAAAGGAAGCATTTCAATGAATTCATCTTGCTTTGGGATGTAAATTTGGTCTACTAGAAACACATGCAACAGATTGCTTAAAATACAAATATGAAGCATCACTTCAATCTTACTTCAACAATCAATTTGGCAAATCAAGTCTTAAATTTAAAAAACGTAAAGCAAATGCCTTATATATTAAAAATAAACACCCTTAGAAATAATGAGGGTTACGAATCTCAACATAAAAATTAGGGACACTCTTATCAGTTTTTTTAGGTCAATTTCGACCAAACTTTTTTTCTTTTCTTTAAACCTTGCCTTATTCCCTTTAAAGTATTACCTTTGGTATTTTTATAATTAAACTATAGACCACTGTTCATTTTTTATCAACAAAATGCAATTCTATATGATAATTTGTTCAGTGATGACAAAAATAGTACAATAAATACCATTTCCTTAAAATACATATTTTTATAAAACGTACAAAAATATCCATAACACATATGACATAAAAGAAAATAAAATTCTTCTCATAATAACACGCTGTGATTGTGTTTTTTCTATAATGTACTGAAATAAAGTTTAATTAAAAAGTAGTTTAAACCATTTCTCTTAACAAAAAACAACAAAAATATGTAAGTGTAATTATAAATATAGATTACGATTTTAATAATGCAATGCTTGTTTCTTATCAATACTTACACTGTATGATATGCACAAATAAGCATAGTACAACTATAAAAAAGCTGCAAATGTATCATATGTTCGCAAGATGTTTATCAAGAAGACACAAATCTAACAAGCTTAACAGGTTTACAAGTAAAAGACACAATTTGCTGTTAAGCTAACAACCCTGTTGTTTACCAAGCAGCAATTTCAAATCAAAAGTTCTCTTTTATTGTGAAATAGTGTCTGTAAAGACTGTTTAATTTTCATTTGCCAAAACTGAAGTATACAGGGCTACCAAGGTGATATCCCTAACTCTTTTTTGATGTTTCTGTCTCCCTTATTTACAGCGGCATAGACAGTCGGATTTTGCTGCGAAATAATCGAACAGCAGGACCTCAACATGATCATTACCTGTCCCTGCGGGTCCAGGTTGGGGAACAACGGACACAGCTCGCAGAGAGTGAGGCATGGAAGTAAGCACAAGTGGCTCTCCGCCAGGACCTCACACATGGACTCCTTTCCAGGTATTGTTGCCAATACAAGATAAAAAATACATTGAAACATTTTTTCTTATTTTTGAGCGCATAGCCTCCCAACATCGCTAGGGGTGAGCAGAATGGGGGAACATACTGGCACCATTCTGGAAGGCTCTCTTGATGGCTAAGACAGGATGTACTTGAAAAAGGTTGCCAAGCAAATTGCCTGTGACTTCCTAGTCAACACCCTCCCCAAGTTCCTCGCCTGGCCGGTCCAGTGGCAACAATTTAAAAATATGGAAGACCTCACCGAGACCCTCGAGCGGCATAGTTCGCACACCAAACCACCTGGATAGGATGTGTCGCTATTCAAGAGCCTCCCCACTGCAACACGGAGCCTGCGGTGAAGCCCAACAAAAACAACAGCATTTATTTATATAGCACATTTACAAGAATAAGAAAGAAAAGTTTATGAAAAACAAAAATAAGATTAGGTAATACTAAGTAACAAAGAATAAAGTGAGGCCCAGTGTCCGGGAGGACAGAAAAAAAATCCAAATGGACTGAAGAAAAAACAAAACAAAATCTGCAGGGGTTCCAAGGCCACTGGGCATTCTAGTTAACATAAATGATCTAAATCAGTCCTCATGATTTTCAGGTTTTATGTGAAAGAAATTGATGATGATGGTCATGTGGACATCTGGGTATTGCCTTCAATCTATCAACGTAGGGACTGCAAGGTGCCTTGATCAGGTGGTGGTGGCACAGATTGCCACCACAGAAAAAAACGGAAGAAGAACAGCAGAGAAATCCCCCTGCTGTTTCAAGTGTGGGGAGGTCGGGCATATGATCCCCAACTGCCCTCATCTTGACAAGCCGATGAACTAAAGGCTGGGCAAAAGGAGGAAAGTACTGTGCAGTTGCTAACCCCTTATCGTTTCATTGTACAGGAGTGGTGTTAATAAATGGCAATAAAGCCACCAGACTGATCGATTCCAACAGCAACATTTCCATTGTTGCTCACCGTTATGTGCTCCCGCAACAGTGGATTGCTGGGAAGATCAGTCTAACCTGTATACATGGGGAAACTCTGTGGTATAGGTCATCCTTATGTGTCTTTAACTGCAGAAGAACCATACAGTTAATCAGAATTTCATTCCTCCAAAATTGACCCTATCTTGTGATATTGGGGCAAGGCTGGTCAAACATCAAAAGCGGCATAGCATGTTTCACTCCTGGGTGTTCTTTGGGCCTTGTTATAGTTGAGGGAAGCCTTTCCCAAGCTGTCACCATGCCATGCTCACAGACGGCTTATTTGGGGAGTCACCTGGCTACTCGGTGTGATATGGCAGACACTGCACCAACCCAGAATGATGTCCCTTCAGACAACACTGGACTGTCGCGATCAGATGCCACACCCACTGAGGTCAACCCGGACCCTCATCTAGTTTACATTTTCAATTCAGGCAAACTCCAGCTTCTTGTAAAAGGGAATAATGGAACAGTGATGTCGTAAAAAAAATGCAGGAGGTTCTGGTAAACAGCCCACAGAGTAAACCTGTCACGCCTCAGGGGCTGCATTTTGTTATTAATAATGATTTGACTTATCACGTATCAGAATACGAGGGTGATGTGCTGTCATTGTTGCTAGTGCTCTGGACCTTCCGGCAGCAGGATTGTGAACTAACACATGCCCATCTCCTAGGCACCTATCTGGGAGCCGAAAAAACACTGGAGTGCATCAAGCTCTACTACCCAGGGATAAATGAGGATGTCTAACGCTTTTTCGCTTCCTGTCCGGAGTGCCAACTGCAACAGATTTCTACAAAGGACCGTGCTCCTCTAGTCACCATTCCCCTAGTTGACATTCCCTTCTAGCGCATAGGGGTTGATATTGTAGGACCCCCTGAACCATCAGTTAGAGGACATAAATATATCCTAATAAATATATTAAAATTTATCGCACAGTAATGTGATAGATTTGTGAAAATCTGACCTGTTGTAAAAGAACACAGGCCTGTTGCTACAACCATGGCACATCTCTACAGGAGTTCCGCATGAGAGACCATGTGATGTTCTCATCCCCACCTCCCACTCGAAATTATAGCTTCATTGGCAGGGCCCTTACAAAGTTAAGGGGAGGAAGGGATTTGTTGACTGTTTGGTAAAACACTATTTGTCGGCCGAGTGACTGGGTTTATCGCATCAATCTGCTGAAACTGTGGAAGAATCAGGACCCAAATCCCCACTCCGGACAGCCCTGTTCCCATTTTGCTCACAAATTAGTCCTTAACTTTGGCACAAATTTGACAGCCAAACAATAACAGGAATTACAAGCAGTAATCCTGTCTGTCCTGGAGGTGTGAGTGAAAAACCTTGTAGGGCCTCTCTGATTGTACCTCTCTGATTGTGAGGGAACCAGGGTGTGATCATCAGATAACACCCATATCGACTCCCGGAGATAAAATGAGCAGAGGTGGAGCTTGACATCAAGTGTATGATAGACCTTGGTATGATTGAGGAAAGTTATCTGACCACTCATGACATGACAAACAGGTACTGGCAGGTTCCTTTAACAGACTCTGTGAAGGTAAAAAACGTATTTAGCACCCCTAGCGGACACTGGCAGTATTGTGTCCTTCCAATTGGGTTGTATGGGGCACCAGCGTCTTTCCATCATCTGGTGTATAGAGTTCCTCAGCACCCCAATGCATACAGTGCTGCCTGTCATCTATCTCAGAACACTGGAAGGAACACCTATAGCAGGTCAGTGCCTTACTCCAGACATTAGGTAAAGCCGGCCTCCAGATAAACCCTAAGAAATGTTATTTTGGGCTAACAGAGGCCAAATATTTAGACTACGTGGTGGACAGGGGTATGTCCGCAGTGTTCAAAAATCAATGCCATTCTTAAATGTCCGAAAACCAAGATTCAAGTCCAGGCCTTCCTGGGGTTAGCGGGGTTACTACTGCCAGTTTGTTTCCTGTTTCCAAGAAGGCAGTGTCCTTGACAGACCTGTCCAGGAAGGGGGCTCCCACATCATGTTTCTGAACTGGAAACTGCTGGACCGGGAACGCAGGTATGTGGCCGTGGAGTAGGAGGCTCTGGTGATCAAATGTCATGTTAAGCAACTGAGGTATTACCTCCTAGGCCATGAGATCACCCTCGGCACAGACCATGACCCTCTCCAATGGATGGCAGTGCAAAAGAAATTGAACCTGCGAGTCACAAAGTGGTTCTAGGATCTCCAACTTTACAGGTTTACTGTCCTTCATCGTCAGTACCGTCCATGCTAATGCTGATGCCTTTTCACGTGTTCATGACCTCTTGGTTTTGGCCACCCAATCCAATGAGTATGGGCTCAGGGCGCAGAACATGTCATGCATGCGCATGGACATGGGAGACGGCTTATGTGCTTAAGTAAGTGTGATTACCCGAGCCAGGGGTTGGCTTTGTTCTCTAATCCTTTCCCTCTTTTTCCCTTTGCAGACCAGCTGACTGACAATTCTTCTGTCGATGATGTAATTTCCGGTTTCCTGGACCCATCCCATTCTGGTCTATCCTCCATGTCTGTAAAGACTGTTTAATTTTAATTTGTCAAAGTTCAAGTATACTGGGCTACTAAGGGGGTATCCCCAACACTTTTTTGGTGTTTTTGTCTCCCTTATTTACAAGTTATTGAAAACTTAAATCCCATTTTATAGGTACCTTTGTGTTAGAGGTACGTTTAAATTTGTAGGACTAAAGTTACATTTTGGCAGCATCAAATACTGGCCACAATGTATTTGCTTTTCATTTCAGTGGTGAACTGATTTTCACAGCAGGTTCATATAACTGTAAAAAAGCTCAAAACATACATATTACAGTATGTATCGATGTCTCTATTGTCTATTTTCATTGTGCCATGAAAATGACCTTACCAGCGATGCTCTTCGTGATCTTCTGCTCAATGGCTGATCGAATGGAGGGCTGTTCATCTGTAGTTTTTCCAGATAGCCATCAGGTATTCGGATATCTGCTGGCAATGACAAGCGCTTGTTTAGGTCCTATAAAGAAAAAGAGAGAGAGGGAGGAAATGCTATGAAATATTACTTCATTTCAGCTACTACTTGAAGCCCCCTGACTGCAGCATCAGGTAGTTTGGAAGATGTAGACTAAGTAGACTGAATAAAGGATAACCTATGTTGATATTAGCTTACCTCTGCAGGCAACTGAACTTTCTGTGGATTGGAGGACACCAAAATTAATGTGTTGTTATTTAACTTTTCACCTGTATTTTTATACACATCATTTTATAGTCAAGCAACATTAATGTTTTGCTATGTAGTGGCACTGCACAGAAAGTACTTGCCAAAGCAGTCAAAGGAAATATATATGGAGAATGCACCATTTGAATAGCCATGATATCATATATTAGAACAGAATCATTAGGAAAGAACCAGGCACTTTAGGGTGCTTGCTAAAACCAAAAAAGGTTCATTATACAGATGTTCTTAAATAATGTCAACCCTTCCCACTCCCAAACAAAATGCAACTAACTGAGGAACTGAGTGTTCCTTTACAGAAGAACTGTGGAGTGATATTCGATGGCTAATCAAACAACATTTCATTCTACAAGCGAAGGATGTTGAATTGGACCATTCAAAATGTATGATTTAAGTAAGATTTCAAATATGAATAAACAGAACATTTTTAGAATGGAATAACGAATAAGAGTACACACACTTGTCAAATACAAAAAATTATATGAAATACTGTGCGTCATCAACTTGTTTTCTTTGTTTGGGTTTCATCAAATCTAAATTGTCAGGGTGTTCAAAGTGTGTGAATGATCCCTGTAATATACTGTCAACTTGTCCAAGGTTGACTTCTGCATTTTGCCCAATGATGTAAGCACAGACACTGGTTTCCTGGGGCCATGAAGGGGCAATGGGTAAAATGGGTTAATTAAACAGAAGGGCGGATTTTCCTTTAACTGGGAATACAAAATATGAAGAAGATGGAAACAACATTGTGGTTTTCAAGGCTGAAATCATGTGCAATTCCCAAAATAACTTAGCAGAGTTGGTTTATTTAACTGGCACTAAAAATTATATGGTACAGTCAGCAACCTACATTTTAAAAAATAAAATCCCAGCTATTTCAGTTTAAACTCAAAATACCAGCTTGAACACAGAGTCTTAGTGAATTCCCGGTACAGTTGCATTTTTCTGATCCAATGTAGTCAATCTGGATATCACTTTTATGAGATCTAACTGCATTTATATGAGAGTCTAATTGAGGTATTAGTATGTTATGCAGTTTTATGCTGCAAAAATATAATCTAGCTTTTAAGTATCATAACAAAAAAGGGTAGCAAGAACAAAATATCTTACCAAAAGGATGCAAGATCAAAATTATTCAAAGATGGATTTAAAAAAAAAAAAAAAAACAATTTTACCGTAAGCGATGAACTACAGCAGAAATGGGTTAAAGCAGGATGAATGACAGAGCCTGGGAGAGCTACAGAAAGAATTTAGGAAATTCACATTAGTAATCAAAATGTAGGAGGAACGTCAGCTGGGTATTTGTGCATGTTTGTGATAAAAGCAGCATGTGGTTCCAAGACAGCTGGTAAATCTTTAAGCATTATGTTCCAGATCTAGTTATAGTTCAGGGCTGAGATGTTTCTAATTCCAGTGCTACAGTTGCTCTTTGGTGATTAGGAAGCAATCACATACAAATTTAATCATAGGAGTGTGGAGAAAAACCTTTCTTTTGCAAGATATGTTTAGCGGTATTAACCTCTGTTCATCATTATAAATCTGGTATAGGAAATTGCATATATACTACAAGTGTTAGATCTACAGTATAAAATGCTAAATATATATATCAGTAATGTGAGATGAAGCATAATACTGAGACTTGGCTTTCTTCTGAAGAAGAAAAATATAGCCAACATCAACAAGATGAACACAAAACACTGTCCAGTAATAATTATCATTTGAACGAAAAACATTTGTTAAAACGCGTACAACTTAAATGAGTTAAATGTCATAAGTAGCCTTAATCTAGCAGTAACTAGTTCAGAGATGTCCTACATGTTATAAAACATTTAGAGTTGTAATATTGTTTTCGGAAGATTGATACTTTCCCAGACTGCTTTAAAAAAAAAAAAAAAAGTTAAGATGCTAAGCTGGATATAGAAAATTCAACAACAACTACTTAAACATAAATGTGTTCTCACAATGCTGTGGAGGACCAACAATTTACACTTACACAAGGCAAGGCTAAATTAAATCTTCTAAAAAAATTTAAATACTGTTTAAGGAATTAAATGTATTGATTTTTCACTAAAAGAGCCAAACCTCACTCATTTCATCCATTTAAAGGTTTTGGGGTGAGAACTGAAATATGATGTGAAAGAATGGAGAATCTTAAACCCACAACATTGAGAATGGGTCTGTAATAGGAAGTGTTTAGTAAAAGCATTTTCAGCATGTAACTTGGGATGTGTCCTTCAAAGAATCACCAAGTTTAAATAGCCCATAAAAGTTTTCTCCTGCGGTGGGCTGTCGCCCTGCCTGGGGTTTGTTTCCTGCCTTGTGCCCTGTGTTGGCTGGGATTGGCTCCAGCAGACCCCCGTGACCCTGTAGTTAGGATATAGCGGGTTGGATAATGGATGAATGGAAGTTTTCTCAGTGTGACTAGTGCTCCTCATACTAATAGGACTAACAGTGCTGTTTGAAAATAGAAGTTCTTTTGAAACTTGAAAATAAATACTAAAATATAAACCAAATTTAATGCATAATATGATTACAATAACAAACGTTTTTCAAGACAATTTAGTAATTCCAAAAATAATCAAGAAGACAGGATGAAATGAAAATGACATATAAAGCAATTTAACTTGACATCTCCACTAGAGGGCAGAATATGTAGAACAAAAGGCATGATGCCTTACTGCAGAAATGCCATTAGATCACCTATGCTGTCATTGGATGATGCACTGCAGTCTACCTTTACTCAATGGTGCAGTTAGACATTTCTCCAAGAGGTATCAGCATTTAGGATAGATAAAAGGAAATAGAATGCATTAAACTCTTCAATTTTTAGCAGCATTTGTTTTAGTTCTAATTCATACATTCATACATACATTCATACTTCTGTGTTTGTAAATTACCATTAATTGCTTGAGCATTTTCGCAGTAAAATCTTTTTCTATATTAATAAAATACAGAACAAACATAGTAAAAAGAAGTGAATGACAGTAGTAATAATAAGACAATATGTAGTGGGCTGGCTTTTAGGCCACAAGATTTTTAGCTTAAACCTAGTCTCTAAATCACAGCATTAGCCTGGAGAAATCACTTCAAATCCAATTGTGGTCTATTTTTAAAATGAATATACCAAGTTAAATAACTGCTATGTATTCCAGCAGTCTTTGAAGCTGTCTTGGTTAAAGGAGTCTACAAAATTAAGGTAATAAATAGTAAAATAAAAACTTGTTTTTGAACTTTATAATTTTATTAAATATAGTACTGCTAATTAGCATATATTGCGGTATTTTCCTGCACTGTGCTTAAAAGTGAATTTCAGCTGTAAAAACACCAGTTAATATAGGAAGTATGCTCAATCCAGTCAGAAAAGTTTTCTAGTCTATTCATATATAAAAATAATATTACTCAGTCAACAATTTTATTTAACTTGCATTTACTTATAAAATAACAGAAGTAAACAATTCTTGTTCTCGAAATCTTCAGTGTCAATGTCCAAATATGCAATAACTTCGAAGGAGTAGCCACCACTAGGTGATGCTGGAATGACACTTCTTATGCTTTTTTTCCTGAGCCATCACTGTAAAGGGTTACTGGCAACCCCTAAGCACAAAACCATCTCACAATGTTTTTGCACAGCTACAGTTTTATGTTAGCTATCCTCCAAAATGTTGTGTTATGATGAGTTACGGAATTATCAGTATTCACCACAGCCTGCTAAGGTCATACTGAACTACACAAGAACTGCATGTTAAACATGATATTGTTGCAAAACAAAAAAAAGCTTTGTGAGAATGGACACAATGCAAAACAATATCAGAAAAACCAGAGGTGGCATTTGGTCAGATAAAACAAATGACTGCAAGGCAGCAAGGAGTGGGCAACTAGTTTTAAAAAATTAAAACCTCAAAACAGTTGTGTCTTCTTGCATTCCCTTGCTTTTTCGTCATTAAAAGCAGAGCAAGAGATTACAACAGAATGATTAAAAAACCTGTAATAAATGAACCTATTTTTATGTTCATGTTTTAAATTACATGAATGTTTACAGATGCATGCTCATACACTGCAAAAGTTGTGTATACTTGTGTTTTTGTTTAATATCTGTAAATCTGTATAGTGCTATAAGTTTACTAACTGGGAAGAGTATATAGATGGAAGTTTACTTCTAAAACGATACAAAATTATATAAATACAATTTAGACAAACAACATGTATGCTATATAATGGTCACCATTCCAGTGTACTTTAGAATTCCAGGTTGTTACAATTTTTTTCTGTATTTTGTTTGCAGTTAAGTGGTCAAGTCGGTTAAGTCACTTGCTTATTAGCGCACACAGAGTGCTTTGGAAACAGGGTTAAAATTGTTAGTCTTGATGTTTAAAATGCAAAGCCTCAGGCACTAGGCCATACAGCCAAGCATTTGCTCAATAAAACCTAGCATCTTTTCTCATCTTACATCACTCCTTTTTATTATTCTTACCTAAAATCACTAATGGGGCAGGTGTGTCAAAGATATATCATTGTAACCAAGGGCAGGAAACTCTCCAATCTCTACTCGGAAACATCATATCTAATGAAATTAAGTAGATTTTGAAGGCTTTGGAAGACTTTCAGAGCATGCAAGCAACACTGGTGGTCCTGATTGGTCCATCTAGGTAGCACTGGCAATGCCTATTGGTTGCTTAGTATTGTAGTATTCATTGAACATGTATTCTTTAAACTCCTGCTCTTTTAACAGTTTAATTACTATTACTAATACTACTACCAAAAGTTCAAAGCCATAATGATAGTCTTTGCGCAATTCCAGTCATCTCAAGAGGTGGAGGTTATGCTTTGTCATTAGGTTTTCAGGGCTGGCAAATAGATTATACTTGGACATATGGAGAAAGAGCATGCTTTATGGTCTCTTGTCTAGGTCTTTTACTCTGGCCTAATATACTGCAGTACAGTCTTTGAGGTGCTACATCGTGATCCTCCCTTGCTGGTGAGGGTTAATGATCACTTAACTTTGTTTTTCTCACAGAAATATATGGGTTGTTTTTTATGTCTGGTCTCCCCTGTTTGTGCACACCTTGCTGTCCTTTGCTGACCTCCATTAAGCGCTCGCTCACAATTGTGGTACAGGCTGTAGTCAACTGTTGAGGTCTGGTGCCAGGACTCCCCTTCATGGTGTACAAGCCTTTGTTGTGGGCTACACCTTACAGGGCTATTCAGTTACAAATTCACTTGAGTCAAATTTAGCTTGGCCAGTCATTTTCATTGGCTGTTAAGAAGCAGGTAACAACAAATTTTAAACTAACACAAATGAATGTGTTGAAAAATAAGTAATGTTTATTCATTGTTTCCCTTTTAAAGTTGGTCACATCTAACACCGGCATATCAAAAAGTGCATAAAAAAACAATAAAAAAGCTATACCTGAACAGAATCTGAGGTAGTATCAATACTATTTTTCCACTTTTGAAATAAAATATAAATAATGTTTGCTTTAGTGGTGATTCTGTATTTGAATGTTATTAACAATGGACACTAAGCTTTGATTTAGACTTAAACGTTCTGTAAGATTTGATTCTGTAAATGCATAGTTATGCAGAGTTTTCAGAAAAAGTCAGAGTCAGACTAAACAAATTAAAAAAAAGAGCCTAACCTCCATGGAAATCCGCCGGTGGACCCGATTCCTTAAGCATACGCCAGTTGGAGATTGGATCTCATCAGATGATGTCCCTGAAGCCTGATCACTCTCACCATCTGAACCTATTTTCAGATTCTCATGGACAATGTCTTAAAAAAAAAAAAAAAAAAGCAAGTTATACAGTTGTCTGATTAACTCCAGAATCTGTTTTAGATAGATAGATAGATAGATAGATAGATAGATAGATAGATAGATAGATAGATAGATAGATAGATAGATAGATAGATAGATAGATACTTTATTAATCCCAAGGGGAATTACCAGTACATGTTACTGAAAACATCTATAATAAGGTAAGAGTGAATTTTTTTCCCCACAAGTCATAACATTTCTGTAAACAACATTAAGATATTAAAAAAAATATCTTCAAAACTCAATCTATTCTAGACAATCAAGACTAATTTTTAGTCCAAAGCTTCCAATCTATAATGCTTGTACTGAGTGAACGCTTTGTTGTGAGTATATATTAATTTGACACCTTTATCTGAGGAAATTTGCATGACAGGGATCTTTGTTTATACGTTTTTAACATTTGGATCACAAGAGGGTAAGTTGATTTGCAAAGGGTCATAATGGATCAGAGGCAGGACCTGATCCAACACCTTTGAGGTTTACAGTCTGATGCATTTTCGAAAACGGCACACTGTTCATTAGTCTTTAAACCAGTATTGTAATTTTGCATTTAATGATCTTGGTTATAATGCTCAGTATGAGAAAGTTAAACTAAACAAAGCCTAATTATTTACAATTATTTAAACAATTTTTTATCAAAAGCAACATTCCTTCAATTTACACATGCACTGAATACATGACATTGGTCCATATATGATAATCTGTTGTATAGCCATACTTGTTTATTAAACAAATACAACAGTTATTTTCAATATTGTTTAGCCTAGAATTTAGAAGGTGGTTGTGAAACAAGTTTCCCAACAGTTTTGAATATTATTCTGGCAAAAGGTGTAGTCATTTTTTTTAAATACATAGTTCCAATAATTACAGATGAACAAATCATTTATACTTAGTGTGGCGGACGGCTGGGACGCCCCTTCAGTATATGTTCCGGGGGAGCAAGCATGGGCTACCCAATACCTTCCCCGGGACACTAGATGGCAACCACCCCCCACCCCCGGGTTGCAACGGTGCCTCAGACTCCCGCAGAGCTTCATGGGAGTTGGAGTTTGGTGCAGCTCTGTTGTGATCCGCAGGCGCTGCCAAGGGGTGCTGCAGCAGGAGTTGCTGAGCCCTTATGGGCACTAGTTTCACAACACCCAGAAGTGCAGCCAGATGTCGGCAATCAAGCACCTGGAGCACTTCTGGGTGCCTAATAAAAGGAGCCAGCAGCCAACACTTGAGGAGCCAGAGGAGGGAGACAAAGCTGCCAGGGAGGAGTGGAGAATTTTGAAGAAGAACATTTATTTTGTGTGTTGCTTATGTGTTGTGTCTGTGGATACAGGGAAGACGTAACTCAAAGACGAAGAAAATAAATAATACAGCAAAACACAAATCCACCACATTAGTCTTATCTGTAGCCTTCCTAAAAATATTTTAAAATCTAAAACAAACATGCAATTAAATACCAGAATTCAGAAAGGCTCATACATTGTAGATGTGTTACGCATAACTGATTATTATTAATTAAGTAACTTAGTGAGAAACAATTATCTCAAAATGCTTCACCAATCACATAAATTGTGCAGAATGTTTCCCTTTGGCTGAGGGGTCTTGACTTACATCATGCACATTTAGCAAGTAAACTAGAAAATGTACAGCCTTGCAAGCACTCAATCTATTGTATGTAAAGTTTATTCATAATTGGCACAACCAGCTACTAGACACATTCACTCTAAATGGGCAATAGCATTCATCAGCACATTAGTAATGAAAGTTGCTTCAGAACAGAGTCACTTTATGCTTCATACAATTGGATGCATAATTGCTGGCAATAAAATAGAGTTACCCACATGGAAGTAATTTACAGTAGTTTCAAGTGACAGCTGTGGATAGAACTTTAAACAAACCACACAGCCTCTGGGTATAAGGATCAAACCTGCATTCATAAATATATTAAAACAATACAGGTTTTCTGTTTTAATTCAACTTCAAGTTTATTATCAAGTATAGAAAGTACAATGAAGTTCTTACTTGCATATTTCCCCTAGACTACTGACACTTGTACCACAAAACAACAGCATAATATAAAATGCTACATGTTAGCAGTATACACAATAGATTTACTCTATAATGTATACTTTTATTTCAAGACAGCATAATAAGAGCTACCTTGCTACTACAAAAAAAGTTTGTGTCAATGGTCACAAAGATGCATAACACGTCTTCTACTCTCCCTCATCTAATTCTCATGACATAAAATTACCTGCCCTCATTTGTATAGGCAAATTGATTATAAACTGTTTGTTGGCACCCGGGAAGAGACATTTTTCACAGTGGAGAAAGTCTTCTTCTTTTGCAGTGCACCGAGTAGCTCTGCATTTGCCCACATTATATGTAGATGAAACAGGAAACAATGACATGATTGAAACGTTCCGACGTGTTGCCCAAATAGAAGGAACGACATAATCTGTATAGCACAGGCTAGGGTTATGGTCTACAGGAGACCTCTAGAAAAGAGAAAAGGCTTATACCCTGGCAGTTGGAGAGAGAAGCAGGGTCACCCTGACATCACCACTTCTGACACTTAACTCTCGCTATAATAAGCCAGGAAAAACTGGAGCTCTGGGGCAGTGCATTCAGTTTGAAGGAGTTATAATGAGTACTATTTTGTTTCATTGGATTTACTGGCTTTTGCAACTATCCTGCAGCTGTTTATTGGATTCTGCTCTTGGATTTGTGTTTGGTATTTATTTACCTTAGGCATGCCTATTGACAGCTCCTTTGTGCTCTTTTAAACTTTTCTTGTTTGTTTCCTCTTTCGAAAGATGTTTTTATTTATACAGGATAATTGTTTGCCTTTTTCTCACAAGCTAGAGTTTGTCAACAGTTCCTCCCTCTTGTAAGGAATTTTTGAACATTTAAGTTTATTGGTTAATTTTAATTTTGTTACTCCATTTTTAGGCTTGGTTAGGCCAAGGCCTGCTGCTGTAGTTTGGAGTGAGCTGGACTGGATGAGTCTCATCTGGGTTGGCTATTGAGGGGCCTTGCCTGATTTAGTAGCTTCTTTTGGAGACCTCTAACCTTTTCATCATGTTTGAGACTTCATCTCATAACAACATTCCTATTGTATTGCTAACAAAGATATGACTGCCACCTTGAAAATAATACAGAAAATGCAATATCTATGAGAAAAAGCCATAACTAGATGACGCCGTGGCGATACTGTCAAAATAACTTGCTTTTGTTTTAGAATATTTTGTTTTGTTTCGTAGAAATTGTTTTGGAATTTTTGATCTTTGTTTTATCT
The DNA here is from genome assembly GCF_900747795.2 of Erpetoichthys calabaricus. Taxonomy (NCBI): domain Eukaryota; kingdom Metazoa; phylum Chordata; class Cladistia; order Polypteriformes; family Polypteridae; genus Erpetoichthys; species Erpetoichthys calabaricus. The sequence continues at coordinate 245,723,966 of NC_041394.2, forward strand.
CATACTCATCTTCTCACCACTTACCCTGGTGAGGGTCATAGTGGCAGCAGGCCACGCAGATTTTCCCAGACTTCCCTGTCCCCAGCTACATTCTCTTTCTCTTTCTGGAGAATTCCCTGGCTTTCCCAAGCCAGTCGAGAGATATAATCCCTGCAGTGTGTTCTGGGCCTGCAGCAGTATTTTTGTATTATTTAAATGCTGGATGAGGGTTATTTAATTAAATAATAATTTTATGATGGCCAGGATTTTCCCTAGTATCTGTCAGACAGGGTGGCAGCCAAGAAAAGCTGCCCTGATTGCAGTGATGTTTCAGTTATGCTAAAGCAGCTAAGGTACACCTCAAATTCACTACTCACTGTGAATTGCAGTGTATGAGCAATACATGCTACAATATTTTGGCATTATCATGGATACACACCATCACTTTGCCTGCAAATTTCTTAGTCCTCACAGCAAAGTGATTCATGTTCAAGACGATGCCCAAGTGTATTTCCTCTGGTAGTAACAACATGTAATGACATCACAAAGTTACTAATGTTGACAGCCTATATTACGGAATATATACTTCTATACCTCTGAATTTTAAAGTAGCTGGAAAGAATCATTTTACTATCACTACTGGAAAACAGTAGGGCAAAAAGCAGAAAAGGAAAAACACTACTGTCAAATCAACAACCTTCTATGCTATATTCTTAGAAGTCTAAAAAGAAATCATTAAAAAATTAGGAAAAGTTTAGAGTGTTGAGCCCAGTTTTAGTTTTACACCATAACATTATGCATCCATTATTTAGCAAAGTCAATAATGCCAAATTATCTGTTCCTACTTAAATGATGCTAACCTGTAACTGTTTCCAAATTATGTCTAGGATTTAAGGAGGCCTTCATAAACTTGTGTAAAGGCCGAATGGGAAACAAATCATACCACTATGAAACAAACATTTCAATTCCATTTCTAAAACTTACATTTACATTTAAAACAAAAAACCTGTTGAGCTTTTCTGGTCTAAATGAAAATGTCTGCTACTCTACAGTGATCAAATATTAAACAAACTGCTCTCACAATTTAATGGTTACAAATGTTCACCCACTTTGTAAGCATCTTGTGAATTCTCATTTAAACCAAGAAAAAAAAAACATGCAGCACAAACCAAAGTATCTTATGCTTCATGCAACAAAACCCCAAAAACAACAACAGTGTCGAGGATAAAAGTGCATTGTGACAAAAGCACGCAGGAAAAATGTGCACAGCTAATGGCCTGATAGTCCCATCTTGGACACTTACTGGGGAAAAAAGTGCAAGAATTTAATATAGTGGACACTTACACAAATGATGAATCCCTTGCACAACAAAAACATTAGAAGCTTTACATTTTCTGATTTCGGATGATAATCCTGCTGCTTTTGAAGAGTTTATGAACGCTTTTAAATCTAAAATTTATTCTATCACAAAAGGGAGTTGGAAATGTGATTTTGCATTCCTATATTTTTGTCTTAAAGGAATGTCTTTATGTATTGCCTTGTTTGTGTTAAAAAAAACATGTTTCAGTCTGGAAATTGTATATCAAAACATTACGACAGTCTCTTTGGAAATCATCCAAACTTTGCATTATGACCTGACAAGGTGCTTTGGCCATACTGCCCTGTCCTACTTCCAAATCAGCATACAGGTGCTGGTCATAAAATTAGAATATCATGACAAAGTTGATTTATTTCAGTAATTCCATTCAAAAAGTGAAACTTGTATATTAGATTCATTCATTACACACAGACTGATGTACAGTAATCCCTCGCTACTTCGCGGTTCACTTTTCGCGGATTCACGACTTCGCGGGTTTTTAAATACAAGTGATTGCCCGCCTATCGCGGAAGTTATGTTCCAGACCCATCAGCAACAGGAGAAAATCCGCGATATAGAAAGACCATATAAATAAACATTTTTATAGTTTAAGCCTTAAAATACCCATCCCACATGCTTTAAACACATGTAAACTTATAAAACACACTTTGTTAACACATATGATATGTGGATGTCGGGCTAAGGATATGAGTAACATCTCACTATTATAAAACATTTTAACTTCACGCAAGACAAGACAGTGAGACAGGAAAATTGGTGATGTACAGGATTTAAAATTATTGACACGCAGAGCGACAAGCAGCACAAAGCCAGCACAAAGTCCACTTCTCCTTAGCGTTCATTCAGCTCCCCACCCCCTTGACAATGCGAAGTGGCAGGAGCGTACTGCGCTTCCGGGGAGGGGGGTTTGAGCGAAGGAGCGTTCAGCTCTCACACACCCACACACACACACACACACACACACACACTCCTCCTTCCGAATGCGCAGAGCGACAAGCAGGCATTTTGGCAGAAGCAGCACAAAGTCCATTTCTGCTCAGCGTGAGTTCAGCTGCCCCCCTTCACAAAGCGAGTGCAGACACATCGACGTCTGATCGCTGTGTGCAGTGTTGGTCTGCGGTGTTTAAGGATGTAGAAAGTGTTTAAGAGCATAGGAAGTGTTTATAAGAGTGTGGGAAAGGTTAACAAGAGAGTGAGAAAGGTTTATAAGAGTGTGGGAAGGGTTTATAAAGCCTTAAAATATGTATAAATAATAAAATAAATATAGGTTGCTACTTCGCGGATTTTCACCTATCGCAGGGGGCTCTGGAACGTAACCCCCGCGATAGGTGAGGGATTACTGTATTTCAAATGTTTATTTCTTTTAATGTTGATGATTATAACTGACAACTAATGAAAGTCCCAAATTCAGTATCTCGGAAAATTAGAATATTGTGAAAAGGTTCAGTATTGAAGACACCTGGTGCCACACTCCAATCAGCTAATTAACTCAAAACACCTGCAAAAGCCTTTAAATGGTCTCTCAGTCTAGTTCTGTAGGCTACACAATCATGGGGAAGACTGCTGACTTGACAGTTGTCCAAAAGACGACCATTGACACCTTGCACAAGGAGGGCAAGACACAAAAGGTCATTGCTAAAGAGGCTGGCTGTTCACAGAGCTCTGTGTCCAAGCACATTAATAGAGAGGCGAAGGGAAGGACAAGATGTGGTAGAACAAAGTGTACAAACAATAGGGATAACCGCACACTGGAGAGGATTGTGAAACAAAACCCATTCAAAAATGTGGGGGAGATTCACAAAGAGTGGACTGCAGCTGGAGTCAGTGCTTCAAGAACCACCACGCACAGACGTATGCAAGACATGGGTTTCAGCTGTCGCATTCCTTGTGTCAAGCCACTCTTGAACAAGAGACAGCGTCAGAAGCGTCTCGCCTGGGCTAAAGACAAAAAGGACTGGACTGCTGCTGAGTGGTCCACAGTTATGTTCTCTGATGAAAGTAAATTTTGCATTTCCTTTGGAAATCAAGGTCCCAGGGTCTGGAGGAAGAGAGGAGAGGCACAGAATCCACGTTGCGTGAGGTCCAGTGTAAAGTTTCCACAGTCAATGATGGTTTGGGGTGCCATGTCATCTGCTGGTGTTGGTCCATTGTGTTTTCTGAGGTCCAAGGTCAACGCAGGCGTCTACCAGGAAGTTTTCAAGCACTTCATGCTTCCTGCTGCTGACGAACTTTATGGAGATGCAGATTTCATTTTCCAACAGGACCTGGCACCTGCACACATTGCCAAAGCTACCAGTACCTGGTTTAAGGACCATGGTATCCCTGTTCTTGATTGGCCAGCAAACTCGCCTGACCTTAACCCCATAGAAAATCTATGGAGTATTGTGAAGAGGAAGATGCAATACGCCAGACCCAACAATTCAGAAGAGCTGAAGGCCACTATCAGAGCAACATGGGCTCTCATAACACCTGAGCAGTGCCACAGACTGATCGACTCCATGCCACGCCGCATTGCTGCAGTAATCCAGGCCAAAGGAGCCCCAACTAAATATTGAGTGCTGTACATGCTCATACTTTTCATGTTCATACCTTTCAGTTGGCCAACATTTCTAAAAATCCTTTTTTTGCATTGGTCTTAATTGATATTCTAATTTTCCGAGATTCTGAATTTGGGACTTTCATTAGTTGTCAGTTATAATCATCAACATTAAAAGAAATAAACATTTGAAATACATCAGTCTGTGTGTAATGAATGAATCTAATATACAAGTTTCACTTTTTGCATGGAATTACTGAAATAAATCAACTTTGTCATGATATTCTAATTTTATGACCAGCACCTGTACACCTAGTTTAAATGCTGCCTGAAACGGTGAACACCAACATATGGATGGGGGCTACACTTAGGACTTCTTCTGAAAGACTGCACAATAAAGTTACCCTTTCATCTCTTTACGTTTGTGGTCCGCCTTTATTTGTGTTGTGTATAGCGTTTCTCCTTCAAGATATATATTTTGTTATTTTTTTTTATTTTTTTTTTTTACATATGTTTTGTTACATTTAATATACATTAATTTTTCCCAAATATCATGTAAAACTAGGCACATTTGTGACTGAGCCTTCTTTTTTCTTATACAAAGTTTTTGTTGCCAAACGCTGTCGTCATGCATTTGCTGGCGTGCTTTTGTCCCATGCTGTTTTTTTCTGAGACCAAAATGGCCAGATTGTGTCCGAGCCCCTAATATCATGCATCCATACCCGCCCCACCACACCTTTCTTTAACCCAGCTACATGTTGTAGATGAGATACTGTCAGTTCGGATGAACAATGCCTGAGGTGCTTAGTGTCCTAGGAGCTGGATCATTGCTAGCTGTAGCCAAGGCTCTTATTGTTTCTCACAACAACACAACAGACAAATAAAAAAGATTGTTTGTAGTTTTCAGTAGTTTACAAAACAGGATAATTACTACCACTACTTGTTATTTTTCAATATGAATAAGTGTATTTATTGTTTCACATTATAAGGTTCATCTAGTCCTATTCATTTGCTCATTCTTGCATTTAATCTAACTGTTAACCCTCAAACATACTGAAAAAAAAAGGGGTACATTTGGGTCGGCCGAAAGCATTAGGGACCCTTCACACTAGCTCAGGGCTAGATATGGTGTTGATGACAGATTAGGGAAAAGAGGACCCTCCCCAATGGTCTTTCTTTATACCTGGCATTGCTGTAAAATGTCTATATGTTGCCATTCTTTATTTTACCAAGATACTATTGTCTTTCTTGTAATAAGTTGCTCACAAATGTACAGAGTACTTTACATGTGTCATTCTGTGTATAATAAACAAAATATAAAGATGAGGGGATAATTTGCCTTGTTTTCACCATATTCCTACTTGAATGCAGTGTTTAATATTGATACAATAATAAAATAATAAAACCATCCCTTTTAAAAGGGTTACATTCTAAAGGCAAACATGAAAAACGTTCTGCTTCAACTATAACAAAAACAAAAAACCTCTATGTCTTATTTTCTACAATGAAACACAGGGTTGTGCACAATTAAGATTATCGCAAATAAAAAAATAAATAAAAACTTACCTAATCTGCTGCCATTACGGGGCATTGCCATAAATGAACTAAAGCTTCCTCCAATAACACTGTGTGGTCTTCTCAGTGGTGGCTTCTTGAAAGAACCAGTATACTGGTGAAGAAAAGAGTGCATACTGTGTGATGTTGGAGGCCTCCCATTCCTTACAATTGGCTCTGGAACAATGTATGAACAAACAAGAGAGTGGAAGAGTGAAAATTAATAAAGGAATACTAAAAACAGACTGCTTTTTGTTCATAAAACTGAAACCAAATATTTTTTTCATTAGATAAAAATGCAAACAAATCTCCCATAAACCCAAATGTATTTGTCTGTTGCTAAAACTAACTTGACAATCAGACATTACAATTCAGTAAAACAATCGCCCCCCTCTTTGACATCACTGGCATTATACATGCAATCAATTACTAATATGCTATATATAAAAACAGTGTACTGTATCATACATAATTTATACATGTAAAAATAAACCATAGTCTGCAAAAATGTCATATGTTAGACTTTAATTTTAAATTATTATGCATCATAAAGAGCACAAATGTTTTCATCACTTATAATATTTTGATAAAGCCTAAATATTCAAATGGAACAAATTTACTAATAAAAGATTGCAAGTCAGGATTGCTTCCATACAAAAATCTAACATGTTGTTAGAAGAGAGAATCGTATAACTTCATTCTTTAATGGGTAATTGCACGACAAGCAGTTTTTCCTACCAACTATATAAAGTTCTGTCAAGTTGCTTGGAAAGAGCCAATGAATGTTTTTTCCTAAGCATTCTAAGCCTGACAATACGGGGGTGCCAAAATTCTTTATTCACTGCTGCTGTGCATTAGAAATGGTATACAGTCATGCTCATACGTTTACATACCCTGTGAACTTGTGAAATATTGGCCACTGTTTGGAAAATATAAGTAATCAGGCAGAAGGTTTTCCTTTTAATTAGGGAGTGTGCTCAGGCAAGGCAATTTATTATTACATAATTGGGTGTACCCTTTTTAAATCATAATGATAACTGAAATCACCCAAATGGGCCTGATCAAAAGTCCTTGAATGTTAGGACTGATTATATACACACAGGTTCAAATAGTGTCCACACCTGTAAGCTCTTTGATTGTAATCCCTGTCTGTGTATAAATAGTTAATGTAAATTCATGAATGGATACCAAGCCATGGGGAAAGCAAAAGAACTGCCAAAGGACCTGCGAGAAAAGGTTGTTGATTTGAATACATCAGGAAGAGGATATTAAAAGATATCCTGAGATCTGAAAATGCCTGTCAGCGGTGTTCAGGCTGATAAAAAAAGTGGAAAGTTAGGAGTTCTGTTGTTACCAAGCTACAGTTAGGTAGATCAACCGAGATTTCAGCCACAACTGCCAGAATCATTTGTTGAAATGCCAAGAAAAATCCTCAAGCCAGTTCAACTGAGATATGGACTTCTCTGCAAACAAGTGGTGTTGCTGTTTCAAGATGCACAATAAGGAGGTAGATGAACAAAAATGGGCTGCTTAGTTGAACAGGAAAAAAAAAAGCCTTTACTGTGCTAATACCACAAAGCAGCCCGCTTACAATTTGCCAAACAGCATCTAGATAAACCTGAAAACTTCTGGAACAAAGTCCTTTGGACTGAGGAGACCAAAATGTTATGTTTGGAAAGGATGTGATAAGGTCCATGACGTAAAGCACACCATCCCTACTGTGAAGTACAGGGGGTCCTCGGGTTATAACATCTCGACATACAACGTTTCAAGTTTACAACGTTCACTCTCATAAAAACTTAAAAAAATTGAGATGCAAGTGTTTTGGCTTACGCCATTAGCATCATACTATCACTATGTGGGCGAACTAGATTGGTTGCGCGCAGCGGAAGAATACGCAGTATGCAGCGTATGAGTTGGCTAACTAGTTTGGTTGCGCATGGAGGAAGTGTTCTGTTTGGGTTGGTTTGTTTGGCGACTTTTTGGCCCTTGTCATGGCTTCTAAACGAAAGTCAGAGTCTTCAGATGGTAGTGCTTCGAAGAAGAGGAAAGCCATCACGATGGAAGTGAAATTGGACATTGTAAAGAGATCAGAAGGAATAAAGGCAAGGGATTTTTTTTACACTCATTTTATCTGTTACTACAGTACAGTATATTTATATCCTTTTCCTTTTTCTATGGCTTAGTTGTGTTTTTATGTTCTAGACTATGATTTTGCAAATGTGTTCAGATAGGTAAGTGACTTAGGCTAGGGTGTGTTTCGACTTACAGCAAAATTTGGGTTACATCACTGTTGTAGGAACAGAACTGTGTCATAACCCGAGGACCCCATGTATAGACGTGGATCTCTGATGTTCTTAGGGGTGTGTGAGCTACAGCAGCACAGATAACTTGGTGGACATTGATGGCAAGATGAATGCGTCATGTTACCAGACAATACTGGAGTACAACTTGCATTCATCAATCTGGCAGCTGCACATAGGATGCAGTTGAATCTTCCAACATGGCAATGATCCAAAACACAAGGCCAAGTTGTCCCTTTGGTGGCTATAGCAGACAAAAGTGAAAGTACTGGAGTGGCCATCACAGTTTCCTGACCTCAATTTCATTGAGCCACTCTTGGGAGATCTCAAACATGCAGTTCATGCAAGGCAGCTGAAGAATTTACAGGACCTGGAGGCTTTTTGCCAAGAAGAATGGGCAGCTCTACCACCTGAGAAAATCAAGGGCCTCATCTAGAACTACCACAAAAGACTGCATGCCATCATTGAAGTTAAATGGGGGCAATAAACAGTAGTAAGAAATAAGGGTATGTAAACTTTTGAAAAGGGACCATCTCATTATTTTCCTTATTACTATGTTTTGTTAAATGGTTGTGCTGTTCAGTGATGCCTTATAGTTTAACTTGGATTCCATTAAAAGTATATGAAATGTCTTCTGCCTGATCAGTCATCTTTTCTTTAAAGTATGGTACACATCTTACAAATCCTGCCAGGTGATGTAAAGTTATGAGCAAAACTGTATATACTGTAAAAGACCAGCCCGGCTACAGACAGTGAGGCACAATGATGTCCAAAAGCACACACTTTTCATTGCCACCTTCTTCTTTGTACAACACACAGTGCATGAACCACCACAATAAACTCAGCCCAGTCCTTTCTTTGCCTTTTCCTTCTTCTCTGTTGCCCTCAATCCTCCTCCCGACTCCGGCTTGACTAATAGAGTGAGGAGGCCCCTTTTATAACATCCCAGATGTGCAATGATCTTCCGGCAGCACTTCCGGTTGTGGTGGAAGTGCTGCAGTCCAGAGCTCCATAATCCTGGCGGTGGCCACAGGCCCCAACAGGGTTGAGCTTCTATACTCTGAGCCCTTGGCCCTGATACCGAGCAGGGCGGCTGCCCTCTCCCGGTCTTTCCAGGTGTCCCGGCTGGGCAGGATCCCCAGCTCTCCGCCACAATACAATATAAACAAATTCTTTATATTGGGAGAAAAATATTGCTATACTTAATGAATCTGCAGAATGCACACTTTACACAAACCTTTATAGATGCCACCATGTCTATGAACATTTGGTTTCAATGTCCCCTCTGATATGACATGAAGTGCAAGAACTGGCTTTCTGATTAAGCCATACATGTAACATATACTTATGCGAATATATCCGTTTACTCTATATTAAATGCATATCATGGGACAATTTCCAAACATATACACAAACAAAAATATTTTAGTAATATATACCCTATACAAAGCTAAGATACAATAAAAAACAATGCTTTAACAATTATTTAAAGCTGAATGGTGTGAGATTCTGGATTGAAAAAGCAGATTCCTCCCATTCCATCAAATGACCTCTTTCATTTCAAAGGGCTGCCGTTTCTGGTGACTGCACGTTTTCTAGCCATACATCTTCAGTCAAACTGCTTCTCTCACTTTTGCTCAAATGAGTGTAAGCAGCAATTTACAATGACCTGAGCAACACGAGGAAACACTGGGAGTTAAATAATGAAGCATACCTGCCTGCCAAAACCAGAGGCTGAAGAGACAGAAACATTACAGAACGTCAGTTTTCACGGTCACCAAGATAATGCTCTGATCCACTGGCTATCTATCAGTTACTGATTCAAAGCAGCATTAAAATGATCTATAAAATGAACAGCCGACATGTGTAACAAGAAAAATGTATTAATAAAACAACACAGATCTGTGATTTAGTAATATTAAGAGAAATCTTGACTTGAGATGGTTCAGCACCTAGCCAAATCAGCATAACTCACAATTCAGTAGGAGATTTAGCAAATCAAACTGAAGATTTCTGAAGGGGTTGGTGGTATCAGTGGGTCACAGTGTTGGTCCAATTTGTGAACTTTTCTAATGCTTCTTTTTTATGCAGTAGGACTGGTGATATGAACTTATATTTATAATGAGATAAATATGACCCAAAATGTGATATTCAGTATTTCTTGATTAAGTTCTCAAAACACCTTAAAGATACAAAGCAGCTCCATATAGACCCTTATACTGTATGCATATTTTCCATACAGATACCAAAACCTAGTATACAGTATGTTCACACAATAATATTTTCAAATATTAGAGAACGAAAATTTTTATCTTTTCAAAATGTAATGATTTGAATAATAGCTGTGGCACAAAGAAGTGGTCGACTCAAATAAGTTTTTTTTCCCAACCACTTTTGTTTTCTATGTTCTCTACTTATTTTTGAGTTTTAATTGAATCTACAGTATTGAGTTAAACACCTGTCCTGTTTTGCCAGTACCTGTGTCTACTAATCACTACGGGGTTGTCAATAAATTTATCAACCTCAGCAGGAAAGGAGAGAGCTTTGAACAAAGTAGTTTAATTATTCAATATAGTTCCCTGATAGCTCCATACACTTCATCCACTCTTCCTGTAAGGACTTTAACCCCTTTGAAAACAAACCTGCCTTCACGTCTTCATCACTTGAAAACTGCTGACCACGGTGAGATTTCTTCAAAACTCGGAACAGGAAATAATCTGAGGGAGCCAGGTCAGGACTATAGGGTGGAGGGTTCAGCTGCTGGAACTCACATTCTTGGATGGCAGCCTGTGATTGACGTGACATGTGAACTGGTGCTTTGACTTTAAGAAGCTTACTTGATTCGCACAAGGACTCTCCTGACATCCTGTCTCTTGGAATGTAGGATTCGCACTGAGCCACAACTGTGCATGAGTAACCTTGAGACACGTCACAACATGCCTGGACTTGTTTCAACATGCTTGTTACTTTCTCTCATACTCCGGTAGACAAATTATTGAACACACCTCGTATCATCTTGGTAAGTATTACTCTTCATCGTCTGCTTGATTTTTTTTTTATATATATGAAAGACAAAGCTCTTGATTGATTACCACATTGTATATATTATACATTTTATGGTTTACATCAATTTTAATGCATATATGTCTGTACTTGTCATTCTACATATTGCATGCAGGTATTCACTTCATAACATTCACTGGCACAGCAAGTACGACATTTCCGGTGTTCTTAATGGCTTCTTGAACCCCTTTCCTCAACACTATAGACAAGTACTTTACAGAAACAGCGCCAGGGAAAGTCGGAGGATGGTGGTGATATTTTGGTGGAAACCAAACTGTTGCTACCCAGCAACACTTTACTTTCACTTTGAATCCCAATAAACACTGAAGTAACATCCTTGATATAAAAAATATATTGATACTGTATTATTCTAATACTACTGTGTATTCTAATCAAAAAAGCAATATGGTTGTTTATTTGACTTCCTCCAAATTACAATAACCTTAACATACTCAAAGATCACCAGGACAAATTATTTATAAATGTTAACTCTTAAAGAATGTGCTATACATGGAATATCTATTTAAATAGGAAGCTCAATTCACTTTCTAAACAAAGAATATAAAGTCAAAATGAAAATAAAATGAACACTAATGAACATTCACAAAAAGTTGATGAGGACAGAACACACACATACATCAACATCAACCAAACAGAAGAAGGCAGCAAACAAACCGAGACAACAATACAGATATCTGCACAAAGCTCTACTGTCTGGACAGAAAGGACAATTGATAAACCAGTACTTTATTGAATATACTGATGTTGACATACTGTATGTGTTCTGGCCTCTTCGACATTTTGCGGATTGGGGCTACTTAATTATATCTCTATGAGAAGTGGTCTTTTTTGATAAAGATAAATGATGAATCTGGCACCAGGGTTTCTATATTGTTGAGGTGTGGTTCTAATATCAACATATGCATTTATGTATTGATGATATTAATATTACTCATGTGAATTTTGTTTTCTTTTTTCTGAAGTGATTTAGCTTTTATCGTCATAGTAGTGGCACATGGAGTAGAGTAAGAGTACAGGTACGAGTAATAAAAGACTGGCAGGAGAAGACTTTATCAAATGATCATGAACATTAGGACGTTTTTCTTTACACAAAGAACGACAGACACTTGGAATAAGCTACCAAGTAGTGTGGTAGACAGTAAGACTTTAGGGACTTTCAGAACTCGACTTGATGTTTTTTTGGAAGAAATAAGTGGAGAGGAATGGCGAGCTTTGTTGGGCTGAACGGCCTGTTCTCATCTAGAGTGTTTTAATGTTCTAATGTTCTAATAATCTATGCACACAATGGCTTTCATTATACAAAAATAAATGGATTTTTCATGAAGGTTTAAAAAGACTGTTGTTCATAAAATGTGTTTTTCCTCTGCTGACATGGCCATCCAGACAGGCAGACATGTTAATGCCAATTTATTTCCATTATTTCTAAACCGTTTAATACAGAAATGTTCATTAAATGGGCCTAGCTTTTTAAAGAATGATACCACACTCATCCATTTATCCATCCATCTTCCAAACCCACTTATTGACAGCAGGGTCACAAGGCAACATCCAAAAATCAGTGAATTGTATAATTATAGTTGTTCTTACACATACAGTAGCTTCTTAAAGAAATGACACTTGTGAATATCTCTAATAATGTAGAACTGCAGACTGCCTACTAACAGCAACGGATAACAACATTTGTTAATGATGTTTGCAGCAAGGAAAGAGTAACTAACATACCCACTCTATAAAAAGTCTCCTCAGAGCCCTAGGGTACAATGTGAAGTCAAGATTGCAGCAAGCCTTCCTTGATTGGGATTTCCTCACATTATTTTGCTACTTCTATAACTTTACATTTAAAAAGGCTTTGGAGTGTTGCTAAGCAATAGATCACTTAGAAAACTAACGACTTTGGCATCTAAACCCCTTACAAGCATTCAAGATCTTCACTTCAGCACATCTGCTCAATAGCAAAACAATACCACTAAGCATACACACTTCGGAAATATAAAAGCTTGGCAAAAAGCAAATATACCAGATAACAGAACGAGCTCATTTTTGAACATCAAACTGCTATTAGAGCTTAGCAACCAAAATCAATAAGCTAAGTGCTAAGTCTTCTAAAAATAAAAAAGACTTCCAAGAAGTAAAAGAAAACACGGTAAGCAAAATGAGGTGCTTCAAAGTGACCAATCAATTGCTATGAATAGAAGTAAGTTGTTCATTTGTAATGGTTGTTAAATGACTTGTACAAGTCAAATTATATAGAGTGCTTACTTTTAAACAAGCATGTCCTCAGGCTAGAGCAAAAAAGCAGTGGCTCAAAAAATGTAACCAATTATTAGGATAGATGATCTTGTTTAAGGAAATTAATATCAAGCCAGCAGCACGGTGGTGCAGTGGTAGTGCTGCTGCCTCACAGTAAGGAGACCAGGGTTCGCTTCCCAGGTCCTCCCTGCGTGGTCCTGTGTCTGCGTGGGTTTCCTCCAGGTGCTCCGGTTTACTCCAACGGTCCAAAGACATGCAGGTTAGGTGCATTGGCAATTCTAAATTGTGCTTGGTGTGTGGGTGTGTGCCATGCGGTGGGCTGGCGCCCTGCCTGGGGTTTGTTTCCTGACTTGCGTCCTGTGTTGGCTGGGATTGGCTCCAGCAGACCCCTATGATCCTGTAGTTAGGATATAGCGGGTTGGATAATGGATGGATGGATGGATGGATGGATATCAAGCCAATATGTAAATTAATTGAACTAACAACCCACACTTTGTATGTAATACTCTCATGTACAAGGAGATTCACTTGAAAGAGGCCCCGAATATTCTGTTGTAACTCCCGTTAGGATGAAGCAATCTGCTATACACCTTGACGTATGTGTAATCGATTGCATTACATGCGATGCTGGAAGAGGTTTCTTCTTTCTGCCAAACACATTTCAACGCGGCGCTCCATGTTCCTGAACATATTAGCAAGTGTCTTGGGGGGAATAGCAGCAATTTCACGTTGGATGTTTTCCTTCAAATCTTCCACAGTGTGAGGCTTGTTCTAATAGACTTTTCCTTTGAGAATACCCCAAAGGAAGAAGTCAGGTGGTGTCAGATCCAGCGACCGTGGTGGCCAAAGCCCCTTTGAAATTACCCTGCTGCCGAAGAAGAACTCAATTTCTGCCATGCTCCTTGCCAATGTGTGACACGTTGCTCCATCTTGCTGGAAGTAACCTTCCATTAACTCACGATCTTCCTCTTGACACCGCTTAAACAAATTGGTGACTCAATAGGTTCGCACCATGAAGACGCGATACTCAGTACTGTATACCATCATCCTGATGAGAAGTCAAGTGACTGAGTGACAGGGTGCAGATGGTATGCACCCAGAAGTTGCAAACAGAGGATAAATGTCACAATGGCTATTTGGCGCCTACCTCATTGCTCTGACACCGGAGCATCCCATCTTGTTCGAAGCTCCATCTACTGAGGAGTACATTGCACGTTGTTTCATTCAGATTGCTTCATCCTAGCGAGAGTTATTACCGAATATTCGGGGCCTCTTTAGAGTGAATCTCCTTGTACAATACTACATTGTAATTTTACACTAGTCAATGCAGCATTTCATGCTTACAGGTTTATTTACCAGTAGCTACTGATTTAGCATTTATTGTAAAACATGTCATATTCTATGCTTTTTGATTTCTTTAAATGGTTATGTAGCCTAGGGGCTGATGTTGGTTCAGTTCCAACCACTGTCTCAAAGTGTGTGACTGAACAAATCACAGAACCAAAAGAATGACTGTACAAGTATCTAAACAAATACCAATTGCAAATTCATAGTGTAAGACACTTTCGATGAAAATGTCAGTTAAATTAATATAAATGTATAATGTACAATATTTGACTACTCAAATATGTGTATAAAAGAGCATTAATAAGAAATGCTCACTACATTCATAGTTAAATATATGAAAGTGCACTATAGCAGGCATTAAAAATCAAAGCTATTAAATTAGATTCAAAGCCCAGAAAAAGTGACCGTCTCCTGCTTTAGTATACTTACAAATCCTTTGGCTAAATAAGCTGCTTTGGCAACATCAACTTGGATTACATTACTAAAAACTAGGGCTGGGAATCGATTTAAAAAAATAATTAATGAATAGCACCAATGTATGTAATTATTTGCAATTAATCGCATCTAACATTAAAATATGTAATTATAAAATTAACACATAAATAAACACTGAAACACAAAATTAATGTAGAATCAACAGAAAGGAATTAAAAAAACAATGGCCTAGTTCAAACTTAAACAAAATACTACTTGTGCAAGCACAACCTGAATTGGAGTGCCTTCCTAAAAGGCAAGTTGAAAAGAAGGCAATAAGAAAATGCGGCCAATGTATTAATTCTCAGTTGGCATAGCATGTGAGACACAGACAAGTCAAAGTAAAAAATTAAATGATTGAAACGACTGTTGACTTTGAATGCACTGCAGAAGACTGATTTAATTGAAAGAATCTCTTAAATGGGCATACATTAAAACTTGTGTTAAAATTCTGCAAATATTATCCTCAATTGTTCATCCCCATCAATGATTTGATAATTATACTCTACACATGTGTTTTTCAACTGGTGCACCATGGAAATAACAGTGTAGTGCCCTTGGGTCCAGACCCGAGACAGACATGCAACTCAGGTGGTCGAGACCTGTCTGAGGAGGACAGACTACCTGGAGAGGCCGACATAAAAGCAGCTCCGAGATTGTCATTTTGCAGACACAGCACTTAGAGAGCACTTTAGCAGCATTGCACCAGGACTGCCATAAACCCCACTCCTCCACACCTATGTCAGAATGTATAAACCAAGAAAATGAACACCAGTGCTGCGTATTGACATGTGGCGTATGGCTGTGAACCACGTAATACAAAATTTTAAACCTTTAAATAAAAATCTTATTTCAGTACCGGATGTGTATGTATTTCTTTAGGTACACACTTAACACTTTTGTATTATTGATTTGTAATGTTAAAGAAAAATTACATGAAAATGTCGCCCTGACCAAAGCACTGCAAGTCAGTTTTCAAAGATCTGAGATATCAATTAGGGCTGTATGGGGACTGGCATTTCAAAACATAGGTGTGGGCAAGATTTTTAGAGATTTACAGACAATAGAAGTATTTTAAAATCAAACCTAAAAGACACAGAATGCGTAATGTAATGATATTAATGAGGGCGAAGTTCGTTCAAATTTTGGTATTTATTAAGACCCTTGCTGCTGCTGATTTAACCCAGAAATGTGTTAATTTTCAGCATCTTGCAATGTTTCTGAAATTAAAGAAAAAGATCAGTCTTAATAATATATTTAATACGTGATTTAAAAGTAGGCTTTGAATCCATAACACCTACATTCTTTTTTTCTGATTGTCACTTTTTAATTTTTGCTTTTTTTTTTAAACAGCCAATAAGTAGAGTTTCTGTTTGTGCCTTGATGACTTATGGGAAACTGCTGCTTATCTATTCTGTAATATTAGTAAGACAATTAATCAAGCGATTAACAGCCTTGGTGTCACCTAGCACTATAAAGCTGCATTGCTATGCTATGTATGTGGTCTGCTTTGGTACTTTATCTTGTGTTTAGAAATGATCTGGTCTAATGGGAGCATGTAAAGTGATAATAATGAAGGGAATAGAATTTATATAAGACTTACAAAGGATTTTATCACTTATTTTCTGTGCTAAGACTGGATCAAAATCCTGACCAGTATTGTTTATGAATACTGTTTTCAATCACGTAATTTTTTTTTTTTTCTAGAATTTACAGTAGCAAAATATTAGCATTGTGTTTTAGACGGGGTGTTTTCCTTGACTTGTATTTATTTATTGTTTTACTGTTTGTCATTTTAACAATATAAAACCCTAATTATTTTTCATATTTTTATAGAATCACTAAATGATGGACAAACATAACAGATATTATATATATTCATATCAAATGTGTATCCATTCCTTGTGCTCAGTGGGTCTGTTTGTCATTTTAACAATATAAAACCCTAATTATTTTTCATATTTTTATAGAATCACTAAATGATGGACAAACATAACAGATATTATATATATTCATATCAAATGTGTATCCATTCCTTGTGCTCAGTGGGTGGGAAAACCCTGACATCATTGCTGTTGAGATCTCCCTATGGCCATATACTGTACTGAGCCAGGGTATTGTTGTAGTGGGGTCTTTTTATAAGTATTGTTTTCCTTGGATTTACCAATTTTATAATTTATTTGCTCTGTCTTTGGATTGTCAGATTTGTATTGTTTTCTTTGGGCTATCTTTCAGGAAAATCCTTTTTTGCTCTTTTGAGTATTTTTGTACTATTTTGTTATTTGAATATTACCAAAATTCTTTATAATTAAAAAAACTTGTTTCTAAAAGCTAGAGTTTATATGGAAAAATATAAAGAAAGTTGTAGTGTGAACTTTTAAAGCAAGCCCCTCTATTAGGCCTGTGCAGTCGGCACCAGCAGGTAGCAGTTTGGGGGCCTGCAGCCTTCAGATAAGCTGCTGCTTCTGGGTAGGCCAGTTACGGTCCTGCCGTGCTTTTGTGAGATCCCTTCTGCCATGTTTGGGACTCTATCACACAACATTTAGGTTATAGATAGGTGTAAAGTATGTAAAAATGAACATTCAAAGTTATTTTTTTAAGAAAAATACCAGACACTATTGAGCAGTTAACTACTGTCTGTTTAGTATACTGTCAATTAAACAGTCAGAGACTTCTTTGAAAACGTCAGTAGTGAATAGGTCATAAATGCAAGTGGTCAAGTTGAGAAATCATTCCATTAAATTAAAGTACATTTACATTGCTAAAGAAGTTTGCTACACTGAATGAGGGATGGATCATCTAATTCTGTTCTTTTTTATTTTATTAATAACTAGTTTGAAACAGATCAACCCCCAGCCATGAGAAAGAGAGCTAGGTCAGCAGAGTAGCACTTTAATAATAGCAAAAATATGTAAATAAATAAATAAAGATAGAATAGAAAATAAGGGGAGAAAATCCACTTCCTCAATTTAAATGCTTATTCTAAAATGTTATTTATCAGATCCTGCCAGGTTTTGAAAAAGTTCTGCACAGATCCTCGAAGTGAGAATTTGACTTCTTCCAATTTTAGATAATAGATAAGAGGAGAGTTAGGATTCTTCCAGTTGACCAAGATAAGTCTACGTGCTAATAGTGTAGTAAAGACGATTACAGTTTGTTTGTTCTTCTCCACTTTAAGCCCATCTGGATCTAATTCTGTTCTTGAGGTTCTTGAGGTCTGTATTGTATAAGATCCTATATTGTTTATCTTCCTTGTTTAAAATACTGCAAATGCCTCACACATATCCAACTAATGCTTTTGTTTAAATTCTTCATAGGTGAAACTGGACTCCATCGATGGTCAATAGTTAAAAATGTAATAAGTTTTCTAGGATTTCCTCAAGCTATTAGTAAGACTAGAAAATGTGAAGGAGGCCGGCGCGTCAAAACAACACCTCTTAAAGATGAATTTTTCGTTAGTTGTAGTTACAGATATAATAGAATTGCAGCGGTGATATGAAATATCTAGGATATGTATCATATCAATTTTAAGTTTTCAGTATTACTAATCTAACAGTCTAGCATATGACCATCCTTGTGCATTGGATGGGTTATAAGCTGACTCACTTCAAACAACTATACAAGGTTCATAAAACCCCTTGCCTTTGGGTCCCATTGATTATCTAAACACAAGATTACATCTCGCCTGAAGAAGGGGCCTGAGTTTCCTTGAAAGCTTGCATATTGTAATCTTTTTAGTTAGCCAATAAAAGGTGTCATTTTGCTTGACTTTTCTCTAAACACGAACTGAAATAAAAGATATTAGATGTAATATAATATATTGTAACCACGAGGGGGCACCAGAGAACCCCAAACCACAGAGACAGCAAAATACCACATTTTTGTAGAATAAAATATCAGCACCTTTCCAAATCTCCTCCTTGACCAGTGGCTCAAACACAATGAAAATATAGAATAAAGCACACAATTCTTCCTCCTTCTCCACCACCTCCGAGTCTTCCTTTTATGCCAGACCCGGGGAATGTTTCCAGTGTCACTCTGTCTCTTCTAGGAAGCACTTCCGGGCCATAGACAAAGTAGAGTGGTCCTCCCCCAACAGCGCCCTCTCTATTGATCCCAAGGGATTGCTACAGGGCTGCACTTCTGGACTCCATTTCCCTAGCACCCCTGCACATGTCCTGAATGGGTTCTCATATGAGGACCACTGCCACCTAGCGCATGGGGGATGGAACCACTCCCTTGTTCTGGCTTCCACTGTTCCACCCTTTACTTTATACCGGCAGGGTACAGAGTTATCTTTCTGCTTAGCTGGCCAATCCATAAAATGTTTCTCTCGGGCTTCTCATCCAGGTAATAACCCTGTGCTCCTCCCTGGCCGGGATGCCCGTTCTTATCCCACAATATATATCCTCCAAAGTTAATTCTGCCTAACCCCAGCAAGCTCTTTAAAGCGAGTTAAATTCTTTCACTCAAATAGATCTACCTGAACTCTATGGAATAATTTCACAACTTTAATCCTCCATTTGCACCCTTGGCCCTGTCCCAACTGTCTTTTTCAAAGTAATCTCTGATGTCCATACTGACACTGTACTTGATATACTGTAGGTAACTCATTATTAGATACAAGGGCCTTCTCAGGCTGTCTAAAGACTGCAGTGGTGAAACCCCTGCTCAAGAAAAATAACCTCTACTCTTCTGTCTTTGACAACTTTAGACCAATTTCTAATCTGCCTCTCTGAAGTAAAATTCCATAAAAAGCTGTTTTTCAGCAGTTAAATGATTATTTGAACATTCTGTCTTTAATGAGTTTCAGTCAGGTTTTAGAACAAATATAGAAACTGCATTTGTTAAAGTAGTAAATGACTTGTGGATTATTGTAGACATGGCGGTCTTGTTCTACTAGGCCAGAGCACAGCATTTGACACCCTAGAGCATCTGTATATTGCCTTAGACAATGGGTGGTCCCTTTGGAAGTGTTTTAAGCTGGTTTCCATCTTATTTAATGGCAGAAAATTCCTTGTTAGCTATAGTGATTGTTGTTTGCTGGTCCATGATATTGTATACTGTGTAACACAAGGATCTATTCTTGCTTTTTTCACTCTGCATGCTTCCATTAGGCAAAAGTATGTCAAAACACAAGGTGAGCTACCACAGCTATGCAGATGACATGCAGCTCTACTTATCTATAGTTCCTTATGACCTGATGCTCTGACCTCTCTCATTTAGTGTCTTACTTATATTTCTGAATAGTTCAACAGTACTTTTCTCAAGCTAAATAAGGAAAAAACATAAATCTTAGTGGTCAACAAAAATGGAAATAATGACCGTATTCTTATTATGGCATTGTATTCTCCCATATAAAGATACTGGAGGGTGTTTTTTTTGACAGAAACAATATACTGATTTACCTTTGCTCGCACACACTCATTCACAACTCAAATTTAAGATGAGTTGTTATTTATAGAGGTCATAAATGATTTAGTAAAGTTTGTTTACAGGGATGTAAAAACATGTAGAACTTTCTCCTCTGGAAAATTTCACTCTCTTGGGGAAATGACTGTTTCCATTATACTGTATTTTACTGTTTATAATTAAATACGTTTCTGTGGCTAATTCATTTGTATTTTTAAATCAATTGCCTAAAGGTTATGATGATCATTACTATTTTGCCTACTGCAAAAAAGACAACCGGTAAAGTTAAATTATTTTTTAAAAACATTGATAATACATCACAATTAAAAAAATATCAACAAATAATAAATAACAATAACCAACCACCGAAAGAAATTCTCAATTGTAAAAAAAGATTTAAATTGCAGCTGCAATAAAGCAGAAAGAAAAAACAGAACTCCGCTGCATAGTCATTCTCTGGAGGTGTCCTTTCTTCTTTTATGTTACACATCATGTACAATATTTACATCCCCAACGTTTTAATGGGCATTACAAGAGCAATATTAGGATGAAACAATGCAATAAAGATGTAAAACATTATAAAACATTCAGTACTCTGTAAATCCAACGTCCTGTGTTATAAGGTCATAAAGTGACAAACGTTCAGTTGTCTTGTTATCTGAAGACAAAGCTATAATGTAATTTAAAGGCCTGCAAAAAATATAAAGTAAAAAAAAAATGTTGACACCACTACTGAAAGTAAATATGCAGTATATGTTGTTGATAGGTGAGCCTATTACTACTATAATAGATAAGGCTGGTTTGGAAAATACGAGATGTGTTGGATATGAAGGTTGTGTGCCGAGCCTTCAGTATTCTATTGTTGTCCAAAAGACATTCATGATGTTTAGCTGAACAAATCATTTGGTGTGACGTTAGTGACTAGCTCCCTAAAATCTTACATTTATTCATTATATGGACTTCATTTGGCTGGTACTGGGTTTAATTACTTTTTTTCCATTTTCTTGACTCTTATGTCTTTGCTGGTTGAGCCCTTATCAAAACTAATCCAGCTTCAAGCACAGAGGGCTTACAATAGATATGCTACTTCAGTCATTAGAGATGTAGGAAGAACATGTTGAATATAAGGGCTGGTAGGACGCTGTCCGTGTATTCACAAGCAGGGTCATAGGGGTTAACAACGCAAGGGTTAAAGGGTCATCCTTAAATGCTGTGCACTCTCCGAGTTTGCAGACTAAAATACCCTCTTGCACTGCATTATCTGACTCTTTGTTCCTTTTGATCTAGTGGCATCAGACCTTGCCCTTCCTTTTTGACCCTGATTTTGCTTGGCATTATGGGGTTAATTAGTACATGCTCTCAATCTCCAGGGTTTGACCCTTGCTTTCGTTAGACAATTTTCTTCATTACTCTCTCTGCTACCTTGTAGAGTACAACAAACAGGCGATTTCCAAATATCGCTGCCTGCTGAAGGTCACAGTTGCTACGCTTACTGAAATGGACATGCATACTAGCATCTACTGAGACTTGTGCTACGTTACTAACAGTCAGACCTGACATAAAGTGTTCACCACATAACCGCAGAAGCTTGGGGTCTCTGCTCTAACAAATGTTTCAGAGAGCCAAGAAAACAGGAGGAATTTAGAAATACAACTGCTTGTATTATATTACCAGGGAAACAATCACATCTACTTAGGCTTATACCAAAAATCAATAACATGCATGACAGATATCTCCTTGAAACTTTAATAAACCTAGCATACAGGGTACCCCTGTATATTCTCTTGGCTCTCTTTACCTTGCAAATAAGATGATTAGCCACGTATATGCAGCAGCAAAACACGTTGCCTTAGCAACAACAGTATTTCAGCTCGGGACTGTATCCCTTGTGCTGCTGCTACCGATCTGTTTAAACCCTTCAACGTCAGGTTACTGCTGCCTCCAATTTCTGATTATCATTGAATATGCTGCCCCTACAATGAACTGTTGATGTTTCAAGGAAAAAAAAAGATGTAATAGACGGAATTATACTTAACACTACCAACAGATTGAAACAAATAAACCTACAACAAATTGATTTTGTTCAGCTATTCAACCCTAATATCATAACTGTATCCCATTTCCAAATATACAAGTAAACTCCTATTGAATCACTGGAAAAAATGATTATTACTTAACTTTCTTTACCAACAGTGCCTGCCTGAAACTAAGATTCAAAAGCAAATGATTATTATACTGCTTTTTAAATTAAATACAGTTACATTACACTTATATCATTAACAGAATATCTGTGACCAAAACATCTAAGAGGAGCTGGCAGTTTGGACGTGGAAGAGACTGTTCTCTCAGACGTCTGGAGTGACTCAAGTGCAGCTCCAGAAGGCTGCTGCCAGCTTACTGTGCTTTACTTGCCAAGCATATTGGTGAAGTTCATCACCCTTTTATGTGATGTTTTCTTTCATCATGAAGTGTTTCCTGGATCCTGCATCAACAGTGTAATTATGTGTTGTCTTTAATTGCTCCTCCAGACTCCAGATGTGTGACCTCCTTCCGACTTCACCAGATGAAAGTTCAAATGAGCCCCAGGCTACTGTGAGTTATAATGAAATAATAGCGCTACACCTACTGCACCCTTTCAGAAGCACAGAATGTGTGTTACAAGCACATTGGACATGGACTCAAGATAGTACATGCACAAAGCAAAGGTGGCCCAGAACATATACACAATAATAAAGATTGTTTGCATGACTGGCAACTGTTACCTTGTTAAAGGAAGGCCAGATATTACTGCAAACAGCACCGTATGCTGATCATCTAAGAATCGCCCCGTTCTCAAAGGTGCACCTTATTTGCTTTGTAAACTACCCTTGTAGGGGCCAATTCTGAGGTGTACTGCACAAGTACAGTTACTCTGTTCTAAACAAAGATGTCACTTTTATATCTTAACACGACTGACAGATGAAATCTCACAGCTGTACATGCACTGAGGAAATGTCAGCCCTGTCACAGTATGCCACATTAGTGCCATGATTTGGATATCAAAAGGTTGGCGACATCAGTCAGAATGCATAAATATAATACTAATATTATTTATATGTCAACAAATTATTTGTATTTACTTCTTGTATATTCTGATTAATGCTGTAGTCAAGACCACCTTTTTCAATTCAAGACTGAGTAAGGACCACATCTAAGGGGGGAGTCAAGACCAAGTCACAGTCCGTATCCAAATAATAGTAAGACTAAGTGCCAGACCAGGCCTTAACTAGAATTTCACTAGTCCCACTCCAAATGTGCCAGTTCTCTGATGGAGCAACTATACTGTACACCAGCAAATTCACTTGATGCTAAACCAAGGAAAAGAATCCCACCAGTCCCTGGGTAGAGCGTGTACACCACAGGACATCAAAATGTGGTGGTGAGTATTCAGCTTTAATTCCCAAAAAAAACATACTTTAAATTACAGAAACTACATAACAAATGCTAAAGTTCTTAACAGTTAATGATTAATGAGTATTTTTATAGTGTTATGTTTGAAACTAAAAGTATGTATTTTTTTATTAAATGATCATATTGCACTTTTGTGTGTAATAATCAAAGAAAAGTGATACAGCATTATAGAATGAAATTAGGACACATTATTTCAAGTGCGATTTTCAGCTGGCATTACACTTAACACTCTCTTAAAATAATAAGCTCAGCATCATGAAGTGTGTTGTGCTGCACTGAAGTAACATGAACTGAAACGTCACTCTTTCACAGACTACTCAACACCCAAGTTATTTCTAATGGCGTAGCAGTAACACTTTTTAACGGCAGTTTATGCCAAGAAATAGGTTACAAAAACAAAACTGGGCAAAACTCCTCACTCACGTTGGCACACAAACTGCATAAACTCAACTTTAACAAAGAATTTAGTTTTTAAAAAGAGCGCAGAACCTGCTCTATGCAGCACTTACTACTGTCTATTATGATTTATAAATATTTTCCTCTGTCCAAAAATGATAGTACTACTCAGAGACAAATGAAGTACCAAGTCTGTGGCGGTCACTTGACAAAACAGGACATTATCCCTTTCATTTTAATTTTTGAAATGCAAATTTAAAAACCAGAATTTATCTTTTTTTAGAAAAACAGATTATGGACAAACAAACAGCTTGACTTTTGTCTTTTAATTTGCCAAACTGAAAACAGTAAGGGAACATTAAAAAAAAACAAAACAGTTTTTTAGGCATTGCTTCATAACATACACAAACTTCCCGCTGCTGTCTTTGTAACTTCTAATTCAAATCTGAACAGGCGACAAAGCTAAGGATTAATACATTTATCAAAAAACTAAGTTTCTGACCAAATAATTTGCACAGTGATGGACACTACACTGTATTTCATATCCAATTAGCCCAAAATATTTTCAAATCTAATATTTTTATTTGTAATATGCAAAGTATGAGAAGAAAGGGCATTTTTAATCATGCAAAACTGTGGCTGCAGTGGCCACATTTGTTTGAAACAAAAAAAAAGCTGCAGATGTTGCAACACAGTGACAGATCAAGAGAACGATCTTCTATCAAGCACAGGTTGGTAAAGTTGGATTCTCAACAGTTTCATAAATCAGAACAAAAAAATCAAAGTCACAAGCACGTGCCAATTCTAAACCAACTTGTCACCAAAGATCTCACGAATGTTCTTGTCTGAAACAAGTCCAAGTCAGTCTCTGTTTTTTCAAATGATCAGATTTGGTGTTATGTGCGCAAATCTTTTGGGCAATGACACCCATGATAGGGAAAGATAAGAAATGTTTCCAAAGAAAAGGAAAGTAGCAATCATGCCAAAATTGAGATAAAACTAATTAGGAAATTGCAAATGGAACCATGTTGTATTTGACAGGTGGAAACAGAGCAGTGAGGAATGTGAAGTGCATTAGATGGCACTGGCCGTTTTGCCTCTTTAAGGTAAGCAGTTTGTAGGCAGTTTAGCAACCTTAGTGCTGTAAGAGCAACCAAAGGTTAAGTGGTATGATGATACCAGGAGCCTCTAGAAGGAACTCTTGTGTCTCTGTAGCAGTAGTAGGATGGTATCTGACATACACCTGCATATTTGGTGTTTTTCTAGCTGTCAGGCTTATAGCTAAAGTAACTCCCACCCTTGTCACCAGAGAAATCAGATACATTTTTCAACATCATTCAGCCTTCTGAAATCAACCAGATCGCTACTGGCATCACCAGCTGTAAGATCAAGTCTAACGCCAAACTGTCTTTTTAATGCTTTTGAACTTGGCTAGCAGCATCCAAGCAAACCTGGTGTCACAGCCTAATTCCTAATTGTTTTCTCTTACCCGAAGGGACAACTATGACACCATTCATTGAAAAAGCTTGCAAAAATGAAGAAACAAAATATCAGATTTTCACAAAATATGAAGACCTCTCAATGAATAGAACAGCTCTTCTTGCTCCATCTTTTAAGTTCATACAGTATATTTTATTATTCTGGCAATCGCCTAGCATTATCTTCTTAAGGCTAGAACCAAATCTAGATAAAGCACCAGTACTACTCTTGGCACTGTGTAAAATACATTTATGAATAATTGTATCAATTAATTGTTTTAAATGAGTGCATTTCACACACTGATACAAGTCTAACAGCCAGGAATTGTAGTCTAAACTGGAAAAAGGAATTAAAAGCAAAGCAGGAGCCTACCAAAAAGTCTCATTAATTACTGTCATTAATAATAATAGATTACATTTACATAATGCTTTTCTCACTACTCAAAATGCTTAAACAGTGGGAAGCAACTTCAGCCACCACCAATGTGTAGCACCCACCTGGATGATGTGATGGCAGCCTTTATTGTGCCAGTACGCTTACTACACATTAGCTGTTAGGTAGTGAAGTACTGAGAGGGATAGCCAATTAGAGACAGGGCAAGATTTGGGGGGCAAAATGGATGAGGCCATGATAGGCAATTTAGTCAGGACATCAGGATTAGCCCTACTCTTTTCAGAAGGTGCCCAGGGATCTTTAATGATCACTGAGAGTCAGGACTTTGATTTTACATCGCATTCGATGGACAACAGCATATTTAGACCACAATGCCCCCATCACTGCACTGGGGTATTGGGATCCACATTCAGACTACAGGGTAAGTGGCCCCCGCTGGCCTCACCAACACCTTTTCCAGCAGCAACCCAAGCTTTTCCTAGATGGTTTCCCATCCAAGTACTGGCCGGGCCCAAACATGCTTAGCTTCAGGTGGATGACCTGTTCTCAAACTGGCTGCTGGCTTTGAAAAGAGAAGCTGGGAATTCATTTATTAATAAAACATTAGACACCCTTCCTCTTCTACATGCTGTACACAAAAACAGTTACAATTTTGACATAGTGTGCAGTCCAACTGCTTCCTATGAATGCCTTTTGTGATTTGGAAAGAACAATAATGCAATGCTGTACTAAACAATGACATTACACTTATGCAACAATGCACCTGTTTTGAAATGAAAACCATGAAATGGCACACTTGGATTGAAAATCCAGCATTAAGATAGCTGAACGTCACAATATGAATTTATCAAACATCAGGAATTCTGCCATCTACTAAATTCATTTTGGAGACTTAGCTGTGAAAGATTTGTCCCAGAGTTTTTATATGGATTTAGGTTATATGATTATTTTCTGAAAAAAATATAGAAACAGCATTTTAACAATTTCAGTACAGCATAAACAATTTTTCTGTTTAATGCACATTAATATTTTGGATTTTTCATTGGGATTTCCTGAAAATACAGTTTCATTGCTTTTGGAATTTGAGATTTGTAATTGAAAATGGATAGATTAATTCCATGCTGTCATAGCTTTATTACAATTCTTTTATTTAGGCTGCTTTAGCAGTGTGGGACAAAAGCCTTGTGGAGTAGATATTGAAATTCCTTCTTCACATCAGTTGCACATAAAAACAATCTTTGATACAGAATAATACATCATACTCTATCATCTAGCACGTCTGTAGCAGATTATAAATTAACTGCTGAATACAGAGTCTCCTCAGGGACTATTTGAGAATACATGTTGAAATGCAGCTAATAGTCTAATGATTACTCAAGTCAAGGAGAAAAAAACAAAAAGGACTGTACTCATGGGCATCCGCTTGAAATGTAACACTGGATAATGGCTACTTTGAGGAAAACAGATGTTTTTGCAGGTTTTTCTTGTCACTATTTTGTTTGGTAACTGGTTTAACTTGTCAGTATATCTCATATCTGTTAATAACAACTGTTAGGTTACACAGTAAGATGACTGATTGTTTCAGATGATTTTTTACACAGTGGGTGCCAACAAAGACAAATCATCGTAAGCAAATGCATTTGGTCAATAAAATTACTATCAGATGCCAACATAAATCCTCAACCTTCTAGCGTCTGGAAACCAAAATCCATTAGTATAAAGGCTCACCATTATCCGTACTGTTGTTTTCTTCAATTGTCATCTGCTCTGCTAGCTCTGACAAGGACTCATCGATGGTCTGACTTCCACGCAGCGTGAGCGAAAGCCTCCTTTTAAACTTTTTCATCTTTTCCATTAAGCACCTCTTTCACAGGAAACCTACAATTTTAAAATACAAATATGCACAATAATTAAAGTTGCCAGAAAAATATACAGTTGCATATACATATTTCATTGTAATTTGTATTTTTATGAAATGCTCTGTACTAAAATTCCATTCCTGATAAACAGAAAGAGCACTATTTAAAAATAAGCCGAAACTAAAACTAAACATAAAGAAAGCTGAACAAAGAACACTCAATAAATAACTTTTAAAGGCAAACTACATGGATATAAATCCATGAGAAAAATCACAATATTGGAGCCTAACAATCTTAAAACTGCAATGGTATTGTGATCGGCCAATATTTTAACAAATGTAATGTAATAACTTCAAAAAAGTCTCATTCAGAATGACATTGAGTCTGATGCCTTAACAGCTCCCTCAAGTACTATCAAGGTAGGCACAGGCTAAACTGCTAATAATGCCACCCAGCACTTGTGAATAACTAGGTGGTCTGTATATGGTATATACTAAAATGTATTAACAAATACATATGGCCAAAAATGGTCGCAGTCATGTTCACATTTTTCTAATAAAATGCTCATTTAAAAATTGGCATAACCTTAGTCATATACAGAAACTAGACCCACTGCCATGATAAACATTGTTTTAGTTACTCCTTATTAGCAATACGGTGAAAAGGACAAAGAAACCAGCAGTCCTCCCATCTAAGTTGTTTCTGTTTATAACTGTGTGTATTCATCAACTCGCTGGTTTAATAAAACATTTGGAAGGACCCTACCCCTAACCCTCTAAATCACATTTCAAAACACTTTTTATGTAATTAAGAGTTGGCAGTGACATTTTAAACAGGTTACAACGAAAAAACAAAGAAAGATCACAGAATTCAAATAAGAAAGAACATTTTTAAGAAACGCATGTTAAAAATCAATCCCTTCAGTATACAGGTAATGAAATAAATACAAATATTAAAAGACAGAAATTATTTTCATTATCTAAGTTACCAATCCTTGAGACAAATAGCATTTTTCAGTAGTAAGTGCATGGAAAGAGTTAACCCAGAGTGGACAAATGTACAATAAAGCCACAGTTGTGCATCATAATGCATATGCCCTTATAGAGATTTAGAGACTAGAAGCTTAAAGTAGCTAAAACATTTTTCCATGTATTTAAAATCTTGACCATTTCTTCCATTTCAAAACACAACCGTTTCAACCTTAAGTATTTGATGTCTGCCTAGTCAGTACAGTTGAAAATCACCTTTACTGAGGCAAATATGAGAAACTGAACTTATCGATAGTTGCACTATAAAATCAGCAGGATTCAGTTGAGCACAAAATGCATCCTGTTTAATTAATAATGTGGTTCTCTGAAGTGTGTAATGCACAACAGTAATCTCTTCTCCTTGTTTTAATTTTAAGCTATGAGTCAGTTTATGTATGTGTGTGTGTGTGTTTTATGGACAAAGATGACATTCCTGCTCTGAACACAGTACAGTATATTAAAACACAATTTTTCTGGAGTGCTAGAATCACAACGGCTGATGATTCATCCTTCTTATTCATTGAGCATTAATGCAACAAATTCATGCCACAGAAGTAGAATGTCCTGTATTAAAGTTTCTTTTCCTTAAAAAGCAAGCAACCAATAAGTGCTCACACCTCCGAGTAAAATTCAGAAAGCTATGAACAAGAATTACAGCAATAATTCTAACAGCATGAAACCCTCCCCCCATTCTACAATTATGCTTCACAATATGTATTATAAGCAAATCAGCAACAGGAAACACCTTGAGGCCGTGTTATCCTGAAACAAACCCTCGACCAGTGAGCAATTTCCCAGGGCATTGTGTCCAGCTGTGTTGGAGCTACTACCCCTCCTTCAACTTGAAAAACAAATCACAACCAGGCACGTTTTCTGCGTCAGTGGGCAGAAGATTTACACGTCGACTCTCCAGATAACATTCTTGCAGCCCACATGGAAAGTAGTCTCATAGAGCAGTGACACAACCGTCTGAGACAGCAACCTAACACCTGTCTTAGAAAAAAAGGCAAACAAAATACTACTTGTAGTACTTATTGGTTTTTATTTATTTTGGGGAGGTAGTTTTATTCATGTAACTTAATATTTAAAGCACAATTCACCTATTGTGTCACAAAGCAGCCTAATCAGACACCAAAAACTGCATTTATAAGACAAAACTAGAAAAATAGCATATTTTCGTTAAAACAGACTGCCATAGCTTCACTTTCAATTCTTACTATTTGGAACACAACCATGACTGGTGACTAATGTCTGCCTGACTAGCAGTATCACAGTGAAGTTGTGGATCTCGGGCTGCTCTTTATCATCTGAAATAAGCCACTTGTGAGTATACTGGGTAGACTATCACTTATTATCCTTTTGTTCCATCGCTCAGCGCCTCGGGTAATCTTCTCCCATGGTAAAACTGCACTGCACTACTGCAGAGGCTTGTTTGGCTTTGTTAGAGGAATATACAAGCTGTACAAAGTGCTCACCATCTGCATGAAGCATTTCAACACCAGCTGAAGACATTCCATTTCTGTACTGAATTATCAAACATGACATTTTTAATTATATATCTGACCTCCGAGGATGCCATATCCAACACAAGGTCACAGGATGTTAAACTACTGTAAAATAAATAAAATACCTGGGAGTGCAGCTGGATGATAAATTGGACTGGACTGCCAATACTGATTTTCTGTGCAAGAGAGGACAGAGCCGACTATACTTCATTAGAAGGCTGGCGTCCTTCAACATCTGCAATAAGATGCTGCAGATGTTCTATCAGACGGTTGTGGCGAGCACCCTCTTCTACGCGGTGGTGTGCTGGGGAGGCAGCATAAAGAAGAAGGATGCCTCACGCCTGGACAAACTGGTGAGGAAGGCAGGCTCTATTGTAGGCACGGAGCTGGACAGTTTGACATCTGTAGCAGAGCGATGGGCGCTCAGCAGGCTCCTGTCAATTATGGAGAATCCACTGCATCCACTAAACAGCGTCATCTCCAGACAGAGGAGCAGCTTCAGTGACAGACTGCTGTCACTGTCCTGCTACACTGACAGACTGAGGAGATCGTTCCTCCCCCACACTATGCGACTCTTCAATTCTACCAGGGGGGGTAAACGTTAACATTATTCAAAGTTATTGTCTGTTATACCTGCATTGTTATCACTCTTTAATTTAATATTGTTTTTTATCAGTATGCTGCTGCTGGAGTATGTGAATTTCCCCTTGGGGAGTGAGTGAGTGAGTGAGTGAGTGACTATCTATCTATCTATCTATCTATCTATCTATCTATCTATCTATCTATCTATCTATCTATCTATCTATCTATCTATCTATCTATCTATCTATCTATCTATCTATCTATCTATCTATCTATCTATCTATCTATCTATCCCAAAAAAGGATTTTGGCCAGAAACAATACTTAAAACAGGACAATAGCTCATCACTGTGTACATATCCTTAATCAGCCCTGGACAAGACGCTTGCCAAACATTGAACACTTACTCATACCACACGACTTTTCAAATCCGACAGGAGCAAAATGAAGTCTTTGTGAAAAGCTTACACACACATAACCACAGGGAAAACACACAAAACCCACGCAGAGCTCAGCCAGGAATCAAAGCAGATTTCAAGTGCTGTGAGACAGGAACGCCAGCAGGGTCAGTATGTCAGCAAACTAACACTCAGTTTTCTAACCTGATGCTATTACTGTGCTGCTGATATTCACAGTATTATGTACTGTATAAAACATGCAGACAATTGTTTTTGAATGTCATGAGGCTACATATAAGGTGTACAAAAGCTAGAAACAAATGGTTTAAAAGTTACACAACTATGCATAACTATATATTATATATTAAATATATATATATATATCCACACACACACACACACACGATTTTTAATGCTGTAGATTTATTTTTGGACAAATAAGTTTAAAACCATTGACTTTATTACAATTAATTCTGTATTAACATACAATTTTCTAATGGAACTAGAAGTCAACTGCCTAAAAACATATGTCAAATGTTCTACATGCTGCATTTGCAGGCGTCAGCCACAGCACTGAAAATACTTTTTAAAGCCATTATTTTTGGGTTACCATGAACAGCACTGCAGATACTTTTTTGAATGAAATCTGAAGATATAAAAACATTAGGGCCCACTCACTATATGCCATACCCACAACCCCTTGAAAACAACATACTTCTTAAACTAAAACTAAGCACACATAGTGTCCAGTTACAGTACACCTTATTAACTTTTAACATGTGATACAACAAACACTTTTAAAAAGGAACAATTTGCCATTCTCAAAAAGCCTGACTCACTCACAGTGCTCTTCCCAGGACCAGACATCCTTCAACTCTAACAAGCCTAGGAATGAGCCATATACTTACACTGCAGTTAATGAGCATATCTGGGTGGCAGCCCCTCATTTCCGTTTCCTTTTTTAAATATCGTCAGCAATGCTTGTCTGAAGGTTTTAATTAGCTCCATGGAAACCAAGGGAGCCATCTGTTAGTGACAGAGGTAGCTGCATGTGAAACATTAGATTTACTGGTCTGAGCTCGCCTGGTGTGGAAGAACCAATTTTGCTTTATCATAAGAACTGAGAAGGACTTCCCAGTGGCTTAGCACAAGTGCAATAATTACACCAAATTTAAAACAACATTACAGTAGTCAGGATGTGGGATTCTCACTTGTTCAAATGTGATACTTAACTTGGCATCACACTGCAGAGCAACTATATCTGTACGCTTATAATTCCTTACAGAAAAAAAAGTCTTTTGTAACATTCTTGTAAAGTGTGCTCTAATGATTAAAACACTCATATAGATATGCATGTATCTTTCCAGTTTTTGTTACATGCAAATAATGCCTATTACCCAATCACATAAACATCTCCCAGCATGAATCACAGGAGTACAGAAATATTATACATACAAGTGTGCCATCATAAATAGTTATAAAGAAATTGCACAAATAATTTACATGGTCAAAATTAAAATCAATGAAAATTATGCTAGTAACAGAAGTAGAACATGACATCACTGAAGTTCATCAAATTAGATTTTAAACCTTTCCATTGCACAAAATGCCTACCAGCATGGCTGTTATACATCAGGGAGGGAGAAGCTAAAGAAATACCAAGAGATTTTGCTAGCTTTGAAGCTTGGCTTCTTTCAAGGTCTTTCATTAGAACAGGAGAAACATCTGGATGAGAACAAGCCATTTAGCTCAACAAAGCTTGCCAATCATTTCCAACAAATTTCTTCAAAATAACATCAAGTCGAGATTTAAAGATTCCTAAAGTCCTACTGCCTACCCTACTACTTAGAAATTTATTCCATGTGTTTAAGGTTCTCTGTGTGAAGAAAAATGTTCTAATGCTCGTGTGAAATCTGTCCTTGACAATTTTCCAGCTGTGTCCCCATGTTCTTGTTGAACTCAATTTAAAGTGGCATCTTGTATCCACTGTACTAATATCTGTCATAATTTTAAACACTTAAATCTTGTCACTTCTTAATCTCTGTGTGCTTAAACTGAAAAGGTTCCTCTTCTTTGGTCTCCCCTCATAGCTCATACCTCTTAGTCCTGAAATCAGCCTAGTTGCTTTTCTCTGGATTTTCTCTAGTGCTGCTATATCTTTTTTTGTAATATGGAGAGAAAGACTGCACACAGTACCCTAAGTGAGACACCAGTGTGTTATAAAACTTGAGCATAACTTCCTTGGACTTGTATTCTACACATCATGATATATAATCTAACAATCTGTTAGCCTTCTTAATGGATTCTCAACACTGTTAGGAATGAATGAATGAATGAATGAACACGTGACATGTGCCTGTTCTTGGTTCCATAGTGCTCAACAGACTCCAAATTACACATTTGTTGAGTGCTTGAACTCCAAAACTTTATTTCAAATGTTCAAATACAAGACATTTTCAGGTAGGACAGGGTAATTTCAGTCCTCAGGAAGCAAGTCTAATACAGCAACATAGCAGAACACATAAGTAGGGCGTTACAGAAGAAATCTTCCTCAGTACATTCTCACAATCAACCTCAGGCTGCTCTGCCAACTAGACATCTGCAAAACACTTGAAAGCTGTAGCGTACTTGAAAGAAGGTTGTCTAAAATATAACGGGATATCAAGTTAAAGGTTTGGCTTCTTCCGAGAGGTTGGCGGTCCAGAAATTTTTGATGGTGTGAAACTCTTCTGAAAGCTCAGTTAAGAGTTTAATATCTCTCTATTATATAAAAAAAATCTTGGGTCGAGGCGTGACCTTTTCGGAAAGACACTTTGACGTCCCTAGACTTTAAAACAAGATCACGGACATCTAACATCTCAGTTGTTGGAATGCTTTTGGCAGCCCGGACCAAGTGGAATTGAAAACCTTGTAGGTCCAGTTGGGGTCAGAAATAAAAGACTTCATAAAGATGTTCAAAAACATTGGCGCAATACACATGCAGAGCAGGTTAGAGATTATGAAAGCAGTGGAATTTGAAGGGCTCAAAAAAAACGTTGGTGCAATACACATGCAGAGCAAAATAAAGAATATGAAAGTAGTAAAATTCAAAAGTATCAAAAAAAAAAAAAAGTAAAGATCGCATTAGCACAAACAAACAGAAATTATTACTCGGTGAAATAGCAGAACAGTAAAAAGAGATCGAATATATGGACATAGGTGATATGTCCGAAGTATGTAGATATTGTAAGGCTTTAAAGTTTCAGTCGGAGACTTGTAGATCGTCTAATTTGTGTTGCCATCAGGGATAAATAGTGTTGCCTCCCAATGAAGAGGCATATCTGTCAGAATTAAAAGATTTGTTGTTTGGTGAAAGTGAAGTCCACAAACACTACAGGCAAAATATCCAAGTCTACAATAATATTTTCGCGTTCGCATCATTCAATGCTCAAAACATAGATTTACACAACGCTATGAGAATCTGTGGTCACACAACAATTAAAGTGATGACAAGTTTAATTTCGAAGAAACCACAATTCGGTCAGGTGTGTATTTATGATCACGGAGAAGCAATGCAACATAGAATCGAAAGAGTGTGTAACAATTCCCATGAAAATAACAATCTCTTTAAATTGTATATCCGGTTAACCAAACTCGGCGGTGGGTGAGTGAAGCGAGCAGGGGGATGGAGCCCCCTAGTATAATTAAAGTTTTTTAGAGGCTCCTGCCCTGCTTGAAGACAGATGCTACTGGCCTCAGTTACTAGGAGCATATGAATGCTTACTTGGATATTCCTGAAACAAACACCTGCAACAGATACTGACATTCTTAAAATTCTAAATGTAATTAAGCTGTTGCTAGCTGCATGGTCTGGACTCTCCAAGCTTGCCAATGCTACCCATGCTATGTGCAAAGAAAATCAATGCAGACTTCAATTGTTTACATGCAAAGCTACTGAATATGTATATTTTAGCCACCACAACCACTATAAAGACTAAGAGGCCATTTTTTTTTCTTCAGACAATCACACATACTACATAACTGTTTACAAAGTAAGCTAGATAAAATGTGTTTGAGGCAGCAGCTGGTACTCACATGTCAGTTCAAATGATGAAAGTGTACGAAAAAACAGAGAGATTAATACTTTGATTAATGTACATACATTGAAAATAAACTATCTGAATGAAACCAAGCTTCAAGGTCTGTCATAAACAAGTGACCCATATGTTTAAACATGCTCCTTTTTTGAATAATTGCATTTAACTAAAAACATTGTCATAGAAATATTTAAACATTATGAAATTAATTCATTATTTTTTCTAGATCGGTGTGAGTATTCATGCACAAACTGATTCTCATATGTTTCTTTAATGGAAAAATGCTAAATTACATATGTCATTTGTCTTACTTACAGGTTCATTTAACTGACAACTCTAAACTGGCTCTAGAGTGTGTGTGTGTGAACGGGCCCTGTAACCAACTGGCACACTGTACAATGCGGCACCCAATGCTGCCACACGAGGCTTCACTTCCATGACACCCTGAACTGGATTAAGCATATTTGCAAAATGCATGGTAACAAAATTTTGAATCAAGCATATTTGAGAATAGTATGGTAACAAAATTTTGGTTATAACATATTTTATAAGTTCCAGCCTTCTAAGATACTGTAGAATTTTGTTTTTTGTAGATTCAACAATTTAAAAGACTCATGAGATGTTTATTTAGAGGGCAAAGACATTCAGACATAAAACGAGGAGTCTATTTCTGAACCAGAAAAAAACACCATAATCAGAAGGTTCAGGGACTTAAAATAGAAATAAAACCAAAAACAATAACGACCAAGTCGTCGCGACCATTCAAACAAAAACTTGGTATGATGCAATAGAAGAATCCCAAGCTAAAGTGTGACAAAGTGTTTCAGGGGCAAGCTGTTTGTTTTAGTTTGTAGTTTCTGATGGCTAAATGAACAGATTACTAAAAATTGATACTGAAGATGCAATAGTCTTCAACACAGAAAAATGAAACGCTCTAGCTTGACTAAACTAAAAATATCATTTTTATTTTGAGGCTAAATAGTCAATTAAATCCTTTCATCTTCTTAACACTCTCCAGTGCATTTACAAACACAAACATAACTGGGGTAAGTGAATTAATCCAATTAAGGCAGAAACCTGGTTTCCTAAATGTCTGTGTTTAGTGCGTTAGTAATCTTTTGGTGTTCTCCTTTGGCAAAACACTCAGACCTCATTAAAGTGTGCAAAAAAAGAATTAAATATCATCATCAGCCACCATGAATCCAAAAACAAGCAAGAAGCTTGTGATCATTTTTTTAAGTTTAATAAATATGTTTAGTCAAACTGACACTTTATTAACATGTTTCTGTTACCTGACTGTAAGCAGTACACTTTTTTCAGCTTGGATGTGCGACTGAGCTCTGCAAAGGATTGACACAACAGTATGTGTGCTACTCGCCTTACACCCAGTGCTGCTGCAAAAACAACAACGCAGGTCTTTTTACTTCAATAAAATAAATTTTGCATTAGGATACTCTAAAAAGTAAACAGACTACTTAACGCACATTACATTTTACACATTACCCTGCCGTTCTTGAGATTGTGCTGCTGAGTTAGCACGGTACTTTCAGCTCATCAATATAAATTTAGTGATTTTCTGAAATAACAGGACAGATTATTTTAACTAGAAGAAGAAATAATGTGATCACCCAAGCATTTTCCTAAGGAAATTTATCTTATGGATTCATTCACCATCTTCTGCGTGTGGCTGCCGACAGCACGTACGAAGTTAAGTTAGAGTGTTACAGATATGTACAGATAACGAAATCCTTAACAGTAACCCGGGTTTACATGGCCAAATAATCAGGTTACTTGCAGAGAAATCTGCATTTGTTAACCAGTTTCTCAAAGACCAATAACCAAGTTTTTTTTACATAGCATTTTAGAAACCAGGTTTCTGCAAATAACCAGGTTATTAAAATGCATGTAAAATGCACTGAATTGTAAGGTTACTGTGAACCAGAATCTATCCCAGCAGCCCTGGACAGGACAGGACACATTAGTATTTACAACTGCCTATCGCTATCAATGCTTTGATCTTAGTTGCTATTGTCAATACATCATATGTTAACTATTTGTAAATCGCTTTTTGTGCTTAATCACCTTTAAAGAACCCATTGTCTAAACATTAATAATGAAACTGAAAAACATTGCTGTGTTAATCTTGCTATCTTTTAATCCCTTTTATTTTCAGGAAATCAACATTAAACATTACATTTATTTCATACAAGATAATGAACTATTTAAGAAAAAAACCAAAATTTGTAAGTAATATGTGTTCGCTAATCTTTTATAAGTGAATGTGACTTACAGTATGTTTTGCTTTTAGGCGGAACATCTAATGAACTTCTAACTCTGAATAAAACTTTTCTACTAAGGTGTACACGAGACAATTACTATTGTACTTTCCTGTGTATCTTCTACTTTTCTAAAGACTTTCAGGTTAGGTTAATTGCAGAGGCCATCCCATCCCCAGTATAAAAGTAGGCATGTCTGTATGTGAGCGTGGGGCCAGTGATGGACTGGCACCCTCCCTGACAAAGGCTGTTTACTGCCTTGAACCAAATTCTGCTAGTAAAAGGCACTGGCCCGCCACAACCGTGAACTCAATTAAATATAAAGCAAGACTAATGCTACTATGAAGAACTGAGGCTATAGAATAAAAAGAGAGTAGGATTGGGCAATATGGCCAAAAATGTTATCACAATATATTTTTCCAAATCATATATTGATTATTGATAATTACCTACAATTATTACATTCATTACCTGATGCTCAGTTTTTAAGTATAAATAGCATTTTGAACCCAGAGCAAACAAAAGGCTTATTATTAAGGTGTAATATAATAATACCTTATTATGTATTATGAGAATTTAATATTAATGACTAAAAATGAAATAGGTATTGAAGACTTGTTGGCAATTGCAGTAACAATTACAAGAATTTAAGCAGGTTACAAAACATTTCGTAGGCTTCAGGGTAGCAAATTTAACAAAGTCGTATCAGACACCTAAAACAAAAATTAAATAAGTCATTAAATCAAATGTAAACAGTAAAAAGGTTGCATCATAGCCTTATATAGTGAACAATAAGTTTCTTTTTATTTACAGATGTTTGTCTAGAAATATCAGTGCACCAACTATCCCTGACATTGGGACAATTCTGTGCCAGGATATGATGACCCCATCTGTCCTGAAAGCACAATCTGAGGAGAGAACTGCTGGCAGGGATGCACTGGCACCATTTGGCTAAAAGAGACACTCTGGGAAAGGGTCATGTGAGAGTTCACTGGCGTGGGTGAGATGGCCAAATACAGTTAACATAAGGAAAACAATACAATTTTGGATGACACTGATAATTATTGCAGTATGCTGTAAATAAAGCTTTAGGTACTCTAAAACTGAAAGATTTTAAATTAAATACAATCCTCAAGAGAATGCACAAAGTGTCATTAGAATTAACCAAGGCTTCTGTCTTATTTTAAGCAAATAAATGAAAATTAACACACATCTGAATATAAAAGTTTATAATATTCATATATTTACATAATTGTAAACCTAAAAGTTCCTGTAAATAGTGAGGTGCAGCATGTACATAAAGCGCCATTATTAAAATATAAACGATATTTTTTTTTTTGGGGCGGCACAGTGGCGCAGTGGGTAGCGCTGCTGCCTCGTAGTTAGGAGACCTGGGTTCGCCTCCCAGATCCTCCCTGCGTGGTGTTTGCATGTTCTCCCCGTGTCTGCGTGGGTTTCCTCCAGGTGCTCCAGTATCCTTCCCACGACTTGGAATTGGCGATCCAAAATTGTCCCTAGTGTGTGCTTGGTGTGTGGGTGTGTGTGTGTGTGCGCCCTGTGGTGGGCTGGCGCCCTGCCCGGGGTTTGTTTCCTGCCTTGTGCCCTGTGTTGGCTGGGATTGGCTCCAGCAGACCCCCGTGACCCTGTAGTTAGGATATAGCGGGTTGGACAATGGATGGATGGATAATAATGATATCAAGAAGAAGAAGAACAAGAACCCTTGAGACTTTTTCCATTGCCTTCTCTGTTCATGAGGATCGCTGTTCCAAAATGTTAGAATGTGCACTAGCTTGCCTACTGACTACCTAGTATGCCGAAGTACTCAGCCTTCACATCACATATGACATACACCAAACAGCCCCAACATTAAGACCACTGACAGGAGAAGTGAATAACACTGATGACACAATGGCATCTGCCATGGTGGGGTATATATTAGGCAGCAAGTGAACAGTCAGTTCTAGAAGGTGACAGTTGGAGTATCTGTAAGGCATCAGAGGGTTGGGTCAGAGTATCTCCTCAACGGCAGGTCGGAGTGGGGGGTCGGGGGGTGGTGTTCCCAGCGGTGAACCAGCGACAGAATCATGGGCGCCCAAGGCTCAATGATGCATGTGGAGAGTGAAGGCTAGCCCGTCTGATCCAATCCTTCAGAAGAGCTACAACAGCACAAATTGATGAAAAACTTAATGATGGCCATGAGAGAAAAGTGTCAGGTCCTGTCTGGTCCGTGGAAGATGCAGACAGCAAGTACTTGCCTGGTTGTGTCAGTCTGCATCATAGCTAGATGTGACCATGCAGACGCCGATCAAAATTGATATGTATGGGAAATTGCAGGAGATTGTATCAGGAAGGATAGGACATAAAAGAAGAAAACTGCAGGAGATTGCATCAAAGAAAGGGGTGATACAGAGATTGTTCATATTATATTGAATAAAGGAAGACAACACCTGTTGTTAATCTGTGTCCCGCCTGCATTTGTGTAAAGAGTCATACAAAAATGAGCAGTAAAAAACAAAAACTTGATGTGGAAAACTGACCAAGCATGCCGAAAAATACAGAAATTTATCTGAAGAGAAGAAGATGAATTGTTACCTAAACTGCAAAAATAGCAAAGTCTTTTTATAAAGCTTCATACAGCAAAGAAAGGAATAGTAAAACATGTTATACATTACCTTACAAAACTGCCAAAAGAAGCAGACCATTTTCCAATGGAGAATTTGTTAAAGAGTGCTTATTGGAGTCAGCATCAATCCTCTGCCCAGAGAAGACTGATGCATTTAAACATCTGTACCTCTCACGGTGAACGGTTACAAGATGGACTGAGGACATTGCATGGAATCTGGTGCTATAGCTGAAACGCAGTGGAAAATGTTGACTTCTTCTCCTTAGCCTTGGATGAGAGCTGTGATGTTTGTGACACAGCGCAGATGCTGATTTTTGTGAAAGGAATAACAAAAGACTTTGAAAGAGCAAAGGAACTGTAGGCTTTTATGGAGTTAGTGAAAGGGACAACAACCTGTAAGGACCTATTTACTGAAACCAGTTACATGCATGCAAAACTTAGGACTGCAATGGGAAAAGTTGGTTTGTTCGACAATTGATGGTTTCCTAATTTGACAGATAAAAAAATATCGGAAAGTATGCATGAAAAAGTGGCTGAGATTAAACCAGCCCAAAATATATTTTTATATTGTATTATTCAGCAAGAAGTGCTGAAAATTAATCATGTGGTTGATGTTGTAATAAGTACTGTAAATTTCATCAGGGCTAGGGCATTAAATAACAGACAGTTAGTTACACTGTTGTTGGAGGAGCATGAGACTGATCACACTGATCTGGGCTACCACATAGCTGTCAGGTGGCTAAGCTCGGGCAAAGTGCTCTAACAGGTCTGGGATCTGAAAATGAAAGGAAAACCAACCGATCCCTGAACTGAACTAAGCAGCACTGAGTGGCTATCAGATTTAGCATTTGTTGCACTTAGGAATGAAGCGAATCCAAAATTGCAAGGCAAAGGACTTTGTGCACGTGATATGCAGAGCCTAGTCAAAGCTTTCATGAGGAAGCTGCTGCTTCTCTCTCAACAAGTAGAGAGGAACACATTGACACACACTCAACTATCTGCTGATTAGCTTAACAGATATGCAGCCACGGTCTGGGCACTGCATCGTGAGTTTTCCAGGCAATATGAAGACTTCAAAGCAGTTTAAACTGAAATGTGATGTGGACAGTGTGCCCAGTGAGGTACAACTTGAACTTATAGACTTGCAGTCTAATGCATTGCTGGCACTTTAAGTCAGTGCCATTACTGACATTGTACAATTCTTTCAAAAAGGAGAATTTCCCCCACTTGAGAAGACTAGCCCCAAATACTCTTCTCCTCTTTGGATCAACATACATATGTGAACTGACATTCTCAGTAATGAAATTCAACAAATCCAGGTACAGATCTTTCTCTCAGCGATGACCATATGTCTGCTGTACTGCAAATAGCAACATCAGGAATTACACCAGTGCACTAGTTGTAGCTCATCAAAGACTTCATTCTCCCCACTAAGTTGTGAAAGGCAGAGAGACAATAAAATACTTTATCAGTAGATAGATAGATAGATAGATAGATAGATAGATAGATAGATAGATAGATAGATAGATAGATAGATAGATAGATAGATAGATAGATAGATAGATAGATAGATAGATAGATAGATACTTTATTAATCCCAAGGGGAAATTCACATACTCCAGCAGCACCTTACTGATACAAAAAACAATATTAAATTAAAGATTGATAACAATGTAGGTAAAAACAGACAATAACTTTATATAATGTTAACGTTTACCCCCCCCCCCCACCCCCCCGGGTGGAATTGAAGAGTCGCATAGTGTGGGGGAGGAACGATCTCCTCAGTCTGTCAGTGGAGCAGGACGGTGACAGCACTCTGTCGCTGAAGCTGCTCTTCTGTCTGGAGATGATACTATTTAGTGGATGCAGTGGATTCTCCATTATTGATAGGATCCTGCTGAGCGCCCGTCGCTCTGCCACAGATGTCAAGCTGTCCAGCTCCATGCCAACAATAGAGCCTGCCTTCCTCACCAGTTTGTCCTTGCGTGAGGCGTCGTTTCTTAATGCTGACTCCCCAGCACACCACCGCGTAGAAGAAGATTAACGCAGTAAAGTGTATTTCTTATTTTGTTTCTTTTTTTTTGGAATTGTAGATTGAGTTAGAAACCCTGCTATAGTGTGCACATGTTCCACTGTTCAATAAATCAAACAAAATTTGTGAATACGTGGTCTACATTCATTTTATTATGGTGAAAAAAAGAAATATAACATGTTTACTGTAATGTAACAGTTGACAGAATGTGTTCACCCTCCTCAACAAGCTGGTTTTCTCATGTGGCCCCCCATA
Organism: Erpetoichthys calabaricus; assembly: GCF_900747795.2. Lineage (NCBI taxonomy): Eukaryota > Metazoa > Chordata > Cladistia > Polypteriformes > Polypteridae > Erpetoichthys > Erpetoichthys calabaricus. Next base: position 245,766,634 of record NC_041394.2, read on the forward strand.
CAATTAGTTGCCCACCCCTGACTTAAAGGATCTGCAGCTAACATCTTTGAGCCAGATACCACAGGACACCTTCAGAGTCCATGCTTCGACGGGTCAGAGCTGTTTTGGCAGCACGAGGGGGACCTCCACAATAACAGGCATCGATGTTTTTGCCCCTTACCTCTTTGGCTGTGTGTGCGCAATGATAAAATGTCATAGTCAGAACTAGCGGACTGAAAGGTTGACTGAAGAAGCAGAGACCTGTCTTCTCACAGAACTCGAAAAAGATACCTGGGTATAATAATTTGAGTGTGTGTGTTTTTTTTTTCCATTTGATACATATAAGTTAAACAACATTTTTAAACTACAGACCACTGTTATGAATGGTCTCTGCGCCAATGCAGGAACTAGATGCACATGGTGCAGTGAAATGAGGACCACGCTACAAGACCGATAAAATGCCCCTGACTTTGAAAAGGATCTTAAAATAGCTATTTAAGTGTCACAAAAATAAAAAAGCAATATCAGCCAAAGGATGCTAGACTATCTGTTTAAGATGAAGCATGCAAGAAGCTCGTGAGCCGCTGTGAAAATAAGCACAAAAAGACAGGCGACTTGGGCAAACAACAAAAACAAATGTTTGCATTTTCTTGGTCAGGATATTTAACCTTATGATAACAGTTTCCAACTCAGCCCTTTACTGAACTGGCGTGGACACTATTTCAGCTGAAGTCCAGCAAGTCGTGCACAAGCCACCCATAGTTCAAGGAGGCAAACGTCAATGTTGATGCTGAGCCAAGTGTTTAAGCACGTGGGAGAATGAAACCTTAACAGCTCTTTAAAAAAAAAAAAAAATCTGTCCCATGCAGTCCTCTAAACTAAAAACGTTTAGTTTAAAGTATTCAATAATCATTTTGATCATTTTTTCCCCCAGCCCTATAACACAGAATTACTAGATCTTATCATCCTACTGAGGACTGAATTTATGTTTTATTTCATACAAGGTTTTTAAGTATACTGAAAGAGATGGGTGAGCATACAAGAGGTACTAAAGTAAGTAAATGCATTCTGCAGTGTCATCAATCTAATACAGCATCCCATTTGCAAATTGCACGTATGTACCACAGTATTATGAGTTTACCACCCGAGAATAAATTACAATTTGACACTCTGATGGAACCTGTTTCATATATCAGGACATAAATTGGTTTACAACAACTAAACCAGGAATCATTACATTCTCTGACAACTGAATAGGAAATGGCCTTCAGGGGAATTGAAAGGCCAACACTTAAGTATCAGAAGGGAACAAAGACAACTGAATCAAGTATAAGTAATTTAAATCTAAGTGGAAATCAAACTACAGTACATCAACTGAGGCACGCGCACAAACCTCACCCACAGGACTTCCAACTGCTTCACATTTCAATTAACTGTCGGTGGAACGGGTTGGGAAGGCAAAAGACGGAGCCCTGTGAGCGCCGCAGGAACAAGGAACAGACGTCTTTACTTTCACAAAGTAAGAAAATGACAGTACAGATTATTGGTACACTTCAGGATCAAAAATATGAGGCAACTACTTGGGCGCTGATTTGTATATTGCTATGATTAAACTATACATTGTAATTATTATAAGGCAGTTATTAAGATTTCAGCAAGATGTTATATACTTAAGGGGATATTTCATTTCATGGAAACGCTTTCACTGTACATCATTTACCACTTTTCTGTGCTAGGTATTTCAACAGAAATTAGAGTTTGTGTGTTCCTTCCTGTGACCATTCTGTCATATTTAGGCAACAGATTCTATTGATATAAATTTTACTGGGAAAAAAATGAAAAACATCCAAGCATTGTGTCTGATATGAGACAGACAGGCAGACAGATATGAAATTCAATGTCAAATTTAAGTTAAATATTAAAGCCAATATATAAAATAAATAGCAAACCCAGATAAAAGTCAAATGCATTATATAAAAGAAATGAAATGTACTATGTAAAATAATTTAGAAAGCTGAACATAAATGGAAGCCACTATACCAAATAATTCAGAAATACGTGGACATGAAAAGAACTGTACAAAATAATATAAGTAGAAATGCCAGTCACTATAGAAAATAACATAAATATATAGAAATGAATGACTGATAAACAGAAAGCACTTTATTAATTTTTTAGAGAAGCTGAGTTAATTAAATAAATAAATGTTGTTACATACCAGAATGACTGACTAGAATGAAAGCAATAAAGAAAGAAAACTTCTGATAAACAAAAGATAAAAAGAGCAGTCGCAGTGATGCATTATAAAGGAGCTCCACTCCTGTTTCTTTACACACTTCTGCTGAATTATTTGTTGGCTGAACGAGCGATAACATTCTTTACCTTTAAACAAATGCAAACCTTGAAACTTCTGGTTTAAAGACTACCGATGAGTTGAAAGAGTATGGAGGCAAGGCAAGGACAATAAATAAATAAAACACTGAGTGGTAAATACATAAAATGTTGAGTGGTGGCCAATGTATTCCAAGTGATGTTGATGGTATTCACAGCAGCCAGAACCTACAACACACACTCAGGAGACCGGACCTGCATTGGGAATCTTACGTTTCTTCACACACCTCAACAACATGCATGTTCGATTAGCAAGAGACTCTAAAATCGACCCTAAAGAGAGAGTGTGGCTGCTTGCTTGAGCCTGCACAAAATGGACTGGCGTCCTGCCTGATGCAGTTGGAATGTGCTCTAACCATTACAACCTAAAACGGATTACTTGAGACATTAAAACTATTTAACACTGTTTTAAAATACGTTCTATTTTACATGAAAATCCAGTGAAAACCAATAAGCTCATCAGCGTTGTTCATCATATTCACAACTGACAGTACAGCTTCACTCTCTGCAGCAGTAGTGACGCTTTAGAGAGCTGACAGTGAATTTTCCCATGAGGTGTATGGTAGCTGTGCAGCACAGAGAACTCTTAACTCAGAAATAGTTCATTTGTTTCTACTTATCAAGAAGAAAAAAAAAATATTACACAACATTAACAGCTTTAACAAGCAGGAAAGAAAGCTGAAAGGTATCTTAGGGGACAAGTGTGAGTTCCAGCAAGCATATAATGTTACCGTTCTCCGTGGACCATAATCCTGCACTAGTACATTGAGGAAAATGAGACACGGTAAATTATTCATACTGAACCTTACAATGTGCAACACAAGAAAAGATTAACCGATTTTAAATGGCTCCGAATTTTTTTTTAAGTGTGGAAAACTCTTATTATGTTTACCTGATACACAATCAAACAAATTTTACATACACGTATCAGTGTGCTGTATTGTAAGATAAAATGCACTCCGAATGTCAACAGTTTAGTTTTAAATTGCTAAAGAATAACAAATGAAAAGATGCCCCACAATTAATTAAGTCATCCCCCCATCCCACCACTTGATCAAAAGCTCAGCTTGAGCTCGGTGGGGCTTTAGGATTTATGTGACAAGTGACAAGGAGCAATTCACTCCTATTTTTACAATATTGAACATAAAGCATTTAGCATTATTAATTCCTGCTATAGATTATCTACATTTTCACAAGTCACAATTCAAATTGTGGATATCTAAAATTACTTTTGGACTAATTACAATTGCATTTTAGATATATATACAATTACATTTTGGGTACCTTTTAATTTAACCAACTAATTTCATTTTTGACTAGTCAAAATATTCATTTTGGATACCTAAAATTTCACTTGACTGTTTATTAAAATCACCTGCTGAAATTATGAATACCTCTAAGTCCTAACAAATGAGAAGTTCCTCCTATAGGCCGAATAAAACAAAGACTGTAAAACGTAAAAAAAAAATCAAGGTAATCATTTCTTAAACACATCCATGTATGATTAGAGGTGTGAGGTGCCTAAATCTATTACAGTAGATAAAGTGGGTGAAACTGAAAATGAATGGTTAGATAAAGTTAACTGAATTTAATAGAGCTTTTCAGAAGAGCTTGTCCACCACACGTGTGCTGGGATTACAAGCGTCATCCTTTCACTTACTGTGGTTTATTTCAGAATCTTCTGCCTGGTATTCTGGGAATGAGTACCACTTTGGTAAGACATTCAGTCCTTAAAAAGTGAAGCTCAGTTGCCAATGATGGTGCAGGTTCATAGGGACATTTTAGAAATCCCTGTTTTATGCTACTTCTGTGTGACTTCTCACAGCTCTCCGTGACCCCACCACCCATTGTATTGCTTTTATTATTTTCCCAAGTGTACTAAGTTTCAACACAGAGTATTTGGTCTGCAAACCTAGGGCCTCATGTATAAACGGTGCGTATGCACAGAAATGTTGCGTACGAACGTTTCCATGCTCAAATCGCGATGTATAAAACCTAAACTTGGCGTAAAGCCACGCACATTTCCATGGTACCTCATACCCTGGCATACGCAATTTCTCCGCTCGGTTTTGCAGACTGGTGGCACCCAGCGTCAAAGCAGTGCTACTGTTCCTGTGTGGTTACCCTTTCTTTCTTAGACCCACATTCCTGACGCGGCTTTATAGATACACTGAAATTAACTGCATATTGTTTATTAGTGTAATGCATCTGATTGTAATTAACCTGTAGCAATATAATGGTCCAGGGAATAGCCATAGTATTCCAAATACCATAACTGCTTTAGCGTTGTTACGCTCACTGCATCTTCTTCTTCTTTCAGCTGCTCCTTGTTAAGGGTTGCCACAGCGGATCATCTTTTTCCATATTACTCTCACTGCACCACTCGGAGTATTTATATCACTGTATCTGACTGGGGAATCACAGCAGCAGCTGATCTGAAAGAGAATTATCGGTATACAGTTTCAAGCACACACTACCTCAGCCACAACGCATCAAAGCCTTTCCTGTACGGACCTCGCGTTTCAGAAACAGTTTCATCCCAAGAACTATAAACGCACTCAATCAGTCCATCAAGTGCTCCTTGTAGAACTGTTTGTACTTATAAGTACAATTACCTCACTTGCACTACAGTTATAATATTGCACAACCTGTGCCACTTTATAAAGCGCGTATGATGACGATATCATTTTTAAGATGAAATGCAGCAAAATATGTTGCTTATAGTATACAGATAAAACTTTAACTTCCATTTAAATAATCTGTATTGTTAATAATTAAACATGTGAAGACACGGTGCCGCAGCGCTAGCTAGTTCACGGATAGCTCCTGCCTTGCGCTGTGTTATTGCTGGTGCTGACGCAACACTGGAAGGATAGAAGGTTAGAATAATTAAACATGTACTACGAAGATATTTCAGTGTTCCTTAAAAGTTTTGAAGAATCGGCATTCTAAGCTTACAGATGGCTTAACGTCTATTACAGAGCTGATTGTGTGACGATTGGGTATTTGGAGAAAGAAAAGTGAGGACAGGAATTGGAGGTTAGTACGTTTGAAAGAGACAGTACTTCTGTAATAAATTATTTCATCGAAGGTCGCACATGGTGCAGCAAGCCTCTTGCATGAGATATGAACAATCACTGCGCCACCGTGTTCCCATGTTTAATAACATGCTTTCATTCCTATCATCATGAAAAAGATATCACGTATACATCTCAGTATTTTAATTATTCAGAGAGCTGTAATATCACGAATGTAATGGATTCTGTGTCCTGTCGGAGAAAGAGAAAGAATGGAAGCACGTAGTGATTCACACACATAGAGCACATAGAAGATCAAATACAGAACAAAGCATTTAACGTGCTACTTGAGAAACTAGTAAAATAAACGATTTTAAGATGAAGTTTATGATGTTCTACTTTAATGACAAAATAAATTACGTGATTAAAGTGGAAATTTCGAGATTAAAGTTGACATTTTGTGCTTTTTTCCCCACTGTGTACCTATTTTTTTTCTCTGTACCCTAATAAGCTTTCATATGACACTCAGATGGTCCGCTGCAAGTCGCCTTTTCACGCCGACTTTGATATGTGACAACTTCTTTTTTATTTCGGGCACTGTGCGACTTTGTGAACTTGAGCTTTCGAGTTTCTCTGACACTCTGTCACTCGATCAACTTTCTTTTGTTGATTATACCACTGTTTAAACCAACAAATAGTACGTTTTTCTTTGCCTCCACTTGGTATTCGCTGAAATTCTTACATTTTCTCCCATGCTTTTCCCATTGTCTTTTCACAGAAGGCTATTTATATCGATTTGCATATTCAAAGAGGCGTAATTCTGGGAGGAGTTGGGGCGGGACAGAAGGCCGTGCGTTACTTTACACGCTGATCTGGATTTATGTAGTGGAAGAACGTGAAAGTTTGCGTACGCACAGATTCCTGCATCTGGATTTTTCTGTGCGTACGCACATTCCCGCTTTTGTGCTTACACCATGTTATAGTGTGAGTTCTACGCACGGTGTTATACATGAAGCCCCTGGTATTTTGCTTGCTCCAGTTTCCATATATTCAAAAACATATATGAGAATTTCACCACTATGATAATGCTTAGCTAGAGAAGAAAAACTGTATGTGTGAAAGGCAACAGTAAAGAGTTGCTCTGAATTAAAACAAGAGTTAAAAAAGTACAATTTTGTCTGATGGAGCAACTCTGATCTCTACTCCGCAGGGGATATAACTCTTTGCAAAGTGCTACAAAAGTGCCGTGCACCTACCTACAAGTCCCCATACTGTACAGCCAAGTTAGAAACATGAACACATATTGGAGGTCTTTTAGTGTAATGGGTAGTTTGTTTTGCACATCATGGTAATCGTTCATGAACTCTCATACAGCAAATCAGACTCTAGAGGGAGAGCTGAGAAACTCAAAGCTCATTTCCAGCTGTGAATGCAGATTTTGACTTCAGCAGCTATGCAGGTCACCCTTTAAACACTCAATAAAACCTACTGCATTAAATGTGATAACAATCAGCAGTTACAAGTCGAGGTAATATAAACACCGTAGAAGAATGTGAAATACATATACTGCCTTTAAATGAGTCAAAGCAGTCAGAAGTTACATGATTCCATCTGCCGTCATTTTAAGGGGCTGCTTATGATTGTGCAACTGAGCCAGTGACTTATGACAAAAATTTGAAATATGGTTTAAACAGCCTAACTGTACTATCAGTATTGCTGTTAATTATGATAATAAAAATATGAGTTATATACTTTGTTAAAAGATAGACAATCCCTGTAGATTGACACGTGTTCTTAGGAGTACCTGATAGATTACTGTATTCAAACCATTCAGAGCATTAACATATATTCTGTAGCTATCAAAGTTAAACTCATAGTTTTAAAATTATTGAAGGCATAGATTTCAAGACTACTAGACTTATTATTTTGTGAACTGGATTGTGAATGTGCTCTGTAAAGCATCTTGTAATGGAATGTTCTGAAAGGCAACTATTAAATAGCTACCGTTAGTATATTTAAAATTTGTACAGTCATCCAAGAGTTATAAATTGCAAGTGTGATGAGTAGGAACAGTGCCTGCCTGCTACATTATTATATTCTAACAATAACTTGTTACTTAGACACGACAAACATAAAAGTAGAAAGTTATAAATAAGCCAATACTTCTATTGTTTAAAAATCGGGAGTGGTCTCCCCTAGACTTTCTCGTATACTCAGATATAGGGATGAATATTTGAGGAGTAAACCGCAAGACACCAATTATATTTTTATATTATGTAAATGAAAGAACCATCAACAACAAATCAAGTCAAATTAACAATATTAACAATTATTATAAAAGTAAAGTTGAATAAAAGGTAAAGTACCATTTCCGGTTAGCGGAAATAGCTTTGTACCTAATACTTGTATGCAAACTTTGGTTGACCTAACTGAAAGCATACTCATGTTATCATGTGTACACACACACACACACACATACACATGCAGAAATAATTCCATAAATATAATTTTCAGACTCATGGAGGTCTAAACATCAAAAATTCCTTTTCAAGATTTTGATGAATCTCTGACGATTACAATACTTTCCCTATACTTCATATACGAGAAAGTAAAAAAAATAACAAGCAAAGAAAGATAACGTGAAAAAAATGCTCCTCTGATCACTGACTGTGCACTAAATGTAGACAGAGATCATCAATTTGAAGTTAATATAAATGTTCATATATAATTTTAATTATACTGTAATAAAAAAGTAATATAATGAGCTTTTATCGTTTAAATTACCTATAATTAACATTTTCCAATGACAAATTCTTAATATTTCATCAACCTTCTAAAATACTGTTAACAAGAAAATATTTCATTAGAGAAGCACAATAAGCAAGAGGCACTTGAAATAAGTGTGCTGGAGATTTACACTTAAACAAAATTGGTTGATCTGCCTGTAAGATTTTGAAGTTCATGAACTGATGCAGGATTTAAACTACAGAATGACAACTTTGTAGTACATTCACTTACCTACCTACCTAAAATCAGTGGGGGCTGGTGGTCTTTAAAACAGGGGAAGCACATTTTATGCCTATATCATAAAATTAGCCAATGATTGCATGGTATATATATATAATTTGTGTATGTAAATTCTGCCCTCCTTTCTTTTTGTAGAAAATGGTCTGTGACCCTGTCATACCAACTGGGAGTCTTTTCCAGTTTCCTCTCAATGGCCAGCAGAGTAAAGTTGCTTAAGCGGTTTTGGCCCATTGTGTTGTGGCAGTACCACTTGACCTTTTTTTATGCAGGAGAAGCTCCTCTGAACACCTGCTGATGTAGCTCCAATTGTTGCCACTAAAGACAATTCTTTCTATAGCTGAGGCACTGCACTATCCAACTCCACGTCTTTAAAAAACACCAAGAAATCACACAGCTTACCCCTGTTGCCCTGTAAGTCACGTTTTGAAAACAGGACTTAAGAGTTCAGATCTCAGTCTCCCTGAATCAAAGAAATGGCCATAACTTTTTAGGACATTTTGGAATACCTCCTCAGGAAACACATGTCTCATTTCATTAAATGTCCCTGGACTGGTTGGTTCTAGAAAGCACATGCTTTCTAAATTTGAAAAACTCTGAGAAATCTGCTCCGTAAGATCATTTTGGGTGGCCATGTTCAGATTTCTGTAATGCTCCTGGGGATCCTGCAATTGTGACAGAGACCAACACTTTCACCTGTGTATTAGCAGACCTTTTGAAGGTCTGAAGCAAGACTTGCCACTTTTGCATAACAGTTTTGAAGGCCTCCTTTGACCCTTTCTTCTTTGTAAAAGCAAGGCGACTCTCAATTCTTTGTTTGCAGTAAAGAGCATCCATAGCCCTCTGCTGCACAATGTCAAAGACCACATCAGTTTCTGGGATCTGTTCATATGTGTCCGACATGAAAACAAAAACAAAATCCTCCAGTGTCCTTAAGAGGCCTTTGACAGTATCAAGTGTGTTCTCATCTACTGTGGTCTCATCCTTAATAACCTCTTCAATAGTCTGCAGGACCCCATCATAGTTGTTTGCCACAGTGCTCACTATTTGTGATGTAAAGTTCTAACGAATAGGAGAGTTTCTGGGCAACCTTGAACACCCTGCAGACTCGAGAAGAGACAACCTCTTGGTAGATTTAGATAAAATGTGGAAAATCCACAGAGGGATGTATTCAGACAAGCATTTTGCCCCCTGAGACAATACCAAGTTCATAGCAGTGTACAAACATTGCATTGGGGACTATTGCTTTAAATTTAGCCTGAAGTCCATTCAAAGAGGAAGCCATGACAGCACCCCCATCATAGTCAGCTTGAGCCACAAGTTGTCCTTTGTAATTGTAGCCCTGCAAGTTTTCATTTAACAACATCACAGACAGACTGGGGATCTCACCTCGTTGAAACATCAAAAAAACCCTACAAGTCACTCTTGAATTTGACCTGTAATATCCACATACTGAACTATGACAAACAGTTGTGCATGACATGAAATGTCAGTTGTCTCATCTACTTGCCAATCAAAAGAGGGCGTGGTTTGCCCTTGACCATTGGTGTCATCAACAACAGTGGCTGCAATAGTAGAAATCAACTCATTTTGAATGAAACGGGACATGCCAGATAACGCAGAAGATGACTGAAAGTGTGTAGCTCAAACTGAATCATATTTGGATAATGTTTCAGTGAATTCTCTCTAATTCCCTATGTTAGCAGATTCACTACACTCATCATGCCCTCTGAATTCCAATTAGGCGGTTAAGAAAGGCCCTGTTTTTTTTTTCACTGTTTCATTGTGATTTGCCTTCTGAATGTGAACTGCACGTTCTGCTGTGACCCTGCCAAGACAACTTAACTATGCACATGAACACACATGTTCATTGTTTTTCTTATGTCTTTGTTGTATGCCCTGTCAAAGTTAACCAGATCCCCAAAAACCAATTTTTACTAAACAACCTGAGATAGTAATAAAAATGTAGGTAATTAAGCTTTTTAATTTAATATTGTTTTTTGTATCAGTATGCTGCTGCTGGAGTATGTGAATTTCCCCTTGGGATTAATAAAGTAACTATCTATCTATCTATCTAGCTATCTATTAAAAGGCATGGCCAGCAGTACATTCTCTTTGTCACAGCACTTCCAGTTAGCCAGCTCACCTGTCATATATGAGTTTTGAACCAAAGCAGTCTTTGGTATTGGTTCGCTCTGCTGTTTAATTCTGAGTCACCCCTCATAAGGAAGACTATCAGATGGCTTTGGCAAAATCAGGTCAACAATATTAGCACTGTCTTCTGTTCTGCACAGCTAGCTGGCTGGCTAGCTACCTACCGTGAACTAGTTTGAAATAAATGAACAAACTTTACTAAAGTGAAACAACGTGCAAAATCAAGAATGCTATACAGTAATCCCTCCTCCATCGCGGGGGTTGCGTTCCAGAGCCACCCGCGAAATAAGAAAATCCGCGAAGTAGAAACCATATGTTTATATGGTTATTTTTATATTGTCATGCTTGGGTTACAGATTTGCGCAGAAACACAGGAGGTTGTAGAGAGACAGGAACGTTATTCAAACACTGCAAACAAACATTTGTCTCTTTTTCAAAAGTTTAAACTGTGCTCCATGACAAGACAGAGATGACAGTTCCGTCTCACAATTAAAAGAATGCAAACATATCTTCAAAGGAGTGCGCGTCAGGAGCAGATAATGTCAGAGAGATAGAGAAAAGCAAACAATCAATAGGGCTGTTTGGCTTTTAAGTATGCACAAAGCTGTTGAAGGCAGCAGCTCACACCCCCTCCGTCAGGAGCAGAGAAAGAGAGAGAGAGAGAGAAGAGAGACAGAGAAAAACAAGCAGTCAAAAATCAATACGTGCCCTTCGAGCTTTTAAGTATGCGAAGTACCGTGCAGCATGTTGCTTCACGAAGCAGCTGCACAGAAGGTAGCAACGTGAAGATAATCTTTCAGCATTTTTAGACAAGCGTCCGTATCGTCTAGGTGTGCGAACAGCCCCCCTGCTCAATCCCCCACGTCAGGATCAGAGAAAGTCAGCGCAAGAGAGATAGAGAGAAAAGTACGTTGGGTAGCTTCTCAGCCATCTGCCAATAGCGTCCCTTGTATGAAATCAACTGGGCAAACCAACTGAGGAAGCATGTACCAGAAATTAAAAGACCCATTGTCCGCAGAAATCCGTGAACCAGCAAAAAATCCGCGATATATATTTAAATATGCTTACATATAAAATCCGCGATAGAGTGAAGCCGTGAAAGGCGAAGCGCGATATAGCGAGGGATTACTGTAATTATATTTTTATTTACTGTAGGATATGTACAAATGAAAATAGTGGTCTCTATTATTAGCAAATAACAGACTATGAGCAACAACTTGTCACACGACTTCACTTGCCAAAAATCCACATGGAACTGAACTTGAAATGCTCTGCTGCCAAAACTCTGTCCTTCAAAAAGAGGTGCAGCCACTTTGACAGTTTGTTCAATCAACATGCAGCCACCCCATGTCCTGGCCAGCCCACTACCCCATTTACTCCCAGAGATGCTGAGTTTTAATGGATTTTGCTGCGACAGAAATGTATCGGTAGGGGGGGTCGGAGGGGGGCTGGGGGTGGGGGATGGAATCACTTTAGATGACCTGCAAGAAATCATTGGTGTTTCTGAATGAACTAGCCATGACGTTGAACACATTCCAGCATGCTCTGTGTATTAGCAAATACAACAGTACACATTTGACAGTTTTCTCTGTAACATTTTAGAGGAGGCGGAGTTTCCATCACAGTCTTAGAGCTGTCGCCTCTGCTACCCATCCCTTACTCTAATCTACTTTAATCATCATAGGAAACCAGAGCTTACGATACCTAGAATTATGTGCTGTAACTTCAGGATCTATATTACTAAACGACAGTTTAATATATGCACGGACAGCGGATGCAGGACGCACCGAGGCGCATGCGCCAGAGCGCCTCAGCGCCCCAGAGTCAAACTCAGCAGCTTCCCAGTCGGTAGGTGGCGCCCAAACAACACAACCTGTACAAGACCGCATAGATTCGCCCAAACAACACAACCTGGAAACTAAACCAGAGTCAAACCCAGCGGCTTCCCAGAGTCGGCAGGTGGCGCCCAAACAACACAACCTGTACGAGACCACATAGATGCGCCCAAACAACACAACCTGGAAACTAAACTTGCTCTAATCCACTGTGCCAGCAGTCAGTGTGGCATATTTGAATCACATAACGGTAACTTCTACCTAACGACACAACCACAGAAAAACAAATATGAGACCGCATGGATAAAAAGAAACAAAAACGAGACCACATGGATGCGCCCAAACAACACAACCTGGAAACTAAACTTGCTTTAATCCACTGTGCCAGCAGTCAGTGTGGCATATTTGAATCACATAACGGTAATTCAGTATTAAATGTAAGAGTTGTACCTAACGACACAGCCACAGAGAAACAAAAACAAGACCGCATGGATAAAAACAATGAACGGAGGCTCCTACAACACGCTTCAGAAACACCAGAAGCAAAGAAGTCATGGCTCCAAAAAGAAACAACTCAACTAACGGAAATACAAAAACGAGCCCGTATGGATAAAAACAAAAACAATGAACGAAGCCTACAACACGCCTCTGAAACAGCAGAAGCAAAGGAGTCATGGCTCCAAAAACAAAGAGCTCAACGATTAGAAATACAAAACCGAGCCCGTATGGATAAAAACAATGAACAAAGGCGCCTACAACATACTTCTGAAACACCAGATGCAAGAGAGGCACAGATCCAAAAAGAAACTGCAGAAAGGCTACAAAGTCGTTTAAAAGGTTTAAGACGTTCAGTATTCCAACAAAGGAAAAGCCAAAGACAGGTACGATGGACAGACACTGAACAATTCTGCCAGTTAGCTGAGAATGCATTCTATAATGAGTCCACTGTTCATGAAAATTCATTGAGATTAATGAGTGTCATTTGCAGTCATTGTCATTCACTTAACTTTCTTGAAGAAAAAACTGGCAGTACAACTGATGAGTTTACACGTTGTTGTCAAAATGGTCAAGTTAAGCTGCCTCCTTTGGATGAATATCCTGAATATCTACGGAAGCTTTTGACTAACAATGTACCCGAAAGTAAAAGCTTTATGGAATGCATTGGATCCTACAATAGTTCATTTACTTTTGCATCTACCGGGGTAAACATCAAGCCACCACCTGGGAATGGCCCAAACTGTTTTCGCGTGTGTATTTAATTCAATGAAAACTTTACCAGGACGCTCCCACCCTCCAGAATTTGTCATTCCTCCAAATATCGGAGGGAATAGAAACTGATTGCCATTCTTGCATTTGCGATTCTTTAGAGAATTGGGGGTTTACTGGTATTTGCAGAACTTGTAGATGCATTTAGTGTTTTAAATTATTTTTGCAAACTAAATACAATTTTGAAATTGAAAAATTTAATAACTAAGCAGATAGTCTGAAATGATTGTATGATGACTAAGTCAAGCTTTCCTGTTGTCATAGTGTAGTGTATCGAGTCGGTTTTCACAAAATCACTTCAATATTTGTTTCATCCCAGTCCTATCCATTAAGGCCCTAATACAGGATGCATAGTTTCACACTACTTTTATGAAAGCTTGATAACAATATTAACACCTTTGCATGAACACACTGAAGGATTAATGGTAAGTCTGCTGAGTTCTATTACATGCAGATCTAAACTCTCTATAAGCCTGGTCTGAAGCTGGCTTAATTATCAAATTAATACTACCGTGAAATAACGCATTATATCAAGTTGAGATGTAGTCTATATGCCGCATTGCTTAGCATTGTGCTTGTATATCTTATGACTTTTTAATCTGAGTTTAGACTAAAACTGACGAGCTTCAGACAGTGGCATATAGGTTTCTTTTACAGCATAAGGTTAAAAGTAATTACTTCAATATTCTGACATTTATAGGTTGGCTTAGGAATAATTTTATGCGAGGTACTTAAGTGGCTGCAGATTTTTATTATAATCAGTCAGTCTAAGTGGATAATACATGCTAATAAATTAAATTAATTCACTATCCTTCTCTTTTATCCATTTCCGCATGCAAAACTACCTAGCAGTGAGGTTTTATTTCATAGACAGTGTTGCCAGTTATGTAAATTATTGTTTTGGTGTGTAAAATCACGGTCTGTATCTGTCCCTGAGGCTTACAATTTTGAAGGGGGGTGGTATAGATGATTAGTTTATTATAACTGAACAACATAGATAGATTTACCAAAAAAAAAAAAAAACCTGAATCCAAATATTACTTACAACAATGACTAAACTCTTGCTTAAAACTACAGCAGCATCCAGGGACAAACAAAGGCCATTAACATGTTGGTGCAGTGGTTAGTGCTGCAGTCCCACAGTCCTTGGTTCAAATCCTGTGCCGAGTCCTCCTTATCTCTGTAAAGGGTTTCCCTCCAGGTCCTCAAGTTTTCCTCCCACATTCCAAAGACATGCAGGATTGCTTAACTGTTAACTCTCAAATTGCCAAAGATGACTGAGCGCAGACATTTGTATGAGTCTGCCCTGCAATGTACTCTTTTTTTAGGGTTAGTTCCCAAGTTGTGCCCAGCTCTTACACAGTAGGCAACAAGGCCCTGCAACCATAAACTAGATAAGCAGTTTAGAAATGTGGATGGTTCTAATTTTTATAATAGTGATAGTCTCACAAAAGTGTACATATCGATTAGTAAACTTCAAAACAAGTGTAGATATGAATTAAACTTTGAAACAACTATAGCTGATTTATTGAAAACTTGTTCTGTGGTGGGCTGGCGCCCTGCTCGGAGTTTGTTTCCTGCCTTGCACCCTGTGTTGGCTGGTATTGGCTCCAGCAGACCCCCGTGACCCTGTAGTTAGGATATAGCAGGTTGGATAACGGATTGATGGATGGATGGAAAGTTGTTTGTTAAACAGTATACTTTACAATATGCCCCAAAGTAAAATTAGCTAATAAAAACTGGCTTCAAAATAGTGATGAAATACTGCAGCGGAACTGAGAAATCCTATGATGCCTACTGGTGCTTAGTGTTGCTTAGAAACAGAAAGCTCTCCAGTATTTTCCAATCACCGATGTTATATCCACACAGCAACATGGTATGTGTATGTGAGAACTCTAGGGCCTTCCTAGATTTAATGCATCTAGTTATTGCTTTAATAGGGTACTAGCAATATGTTATTTAATCGTTATCTCTTTATCTTTAAATAGACAGCATACAAACTAAGATGTTCAAACATTATTGTAGGCTCCCCCTTTTACTGTAAAGTTTTCTTAGCTCATCTTGTTATGAGGTGGCAATATGGTGCAGTCGATTTATCCAATGTAATGTAGTGGTTAAGACACTTGACAGTAAACCACAATCGCTGCTAATTTAATTCCCACTTTTGACTCACAGTTTGACCCTGACCAAGTCGCTAATCACACCTATACTCTTACTGCTAATGTCTGTAAAAAAAAAAAAAAAAAAAGTAACATATCCACAACTTTGTAAGTTGTCCAAGGGATTAACTAAATATGATAATGTATACATTTAAAAAAATACTTATATGAAAAAAATGTTAAATATTTCATAATTATACATGTCTACATAATCCTGACTAACTAGAAATTCTTGACTATTTGCAGAAAACCAAAGGAAAAACGGTTTTCATTAATGGATCAATCTCATAGACCTGAGGAAAAGGGAGGAAAAAATAGACCCTCACTGAAAAGTTAATTTAACTGGCAAAAACTGGAGAAACCCACAATGTTGTTTAGCATTTAAAAGTCAGAAAGAGCAATCTTAGTGCCAGTCTACAGCAGTTTCAAAATAGTGCAAATAGCTGCTCTTTTTTTTTTTGAGTTGATCTTATACTGTATATGTGTTTTGTATACAACAATACATACAAGGGAATAATTATCAACACTATATGTATTAAAAATTAACAATTGTTAATTGTCAGAGATTGATCTCATATTATATAAAAAATATGGTACCACATTCTAAAAAATGGTTGAAGTTCATACCATTCAGAATTTACTTCTCTTTGTTATGTATTTATGTAGAAGTTATGTGCTTTTGTTTTAGATTTTATTGTCTGGGAGAGTAATACAATTATTTTACTTAATTAAAATTTTCTATCACTGTCTTTGGCATTCTATAAGTTAAACTAAATACAAAACCAATGTTCCCTAACACATCAGTCTCAGTGCCTCTATCTCACTCCTGCAAAATGATTTATGTAGGAGTTTATTATTATCACTCTAGTTCATAAGAACATTGCTAGTATTGTTTCTGTTTTCCTATATGTGCTATCATAACTGTCATGCAATTATCTCATTAGCCAATCATGTTGCAGCAGAGCAATGCATAAAGCTACATTAGCTACTGACCAGGAGCTTCAGTGGCTAGAGGAGAAGGGCCAGACTTGTTTGATGCTTCAAAGAAGCTACAGTAGCTCAGATATCCACTCTGTACAACTGCAGTGACCAGAAAAGCATCTCAGAATGCACAATACATCAGACCTTGAGGAGGATGGGCTACAACAGTAGAAGACCATGTCTGGTTCTACTTCTGTCAGCCAGAAACAGTGGAGGCTGCAGTGGGCAGAGGCTCACTTGATAGACAAAGACTGGAAAAGCATCCCCTGGTCTGATAAGTCGTGATTTCTGCACACAGATGAGGAGGTCAGAATTTGGCACCAACAGCATGAATGCATGCATACCTTGTGTCAACAGTTCAGGCTAAAGCTAGCAATGTAATAGTAGGGGGAATGTTTTCTTGACACATTTTGTTTATGTTTCTGACTATGTACATCTCTTCATGGCCACAATTTACCCATCTTCTAATAGCTACTACCAGCATGATAATGCACTATGTCACAAACTAAAACTCACCTCAAACTGATTTCATGAACATGGCAACGAGTTCAGTGATCTTCATGGCCTTCTTAGTCACTGGATCTGAATCCAATACACCTTTGGAATGTGGTAGAACAGGAGACTCGCAACACGAGTGTGCAGTTGACAAATCTGCAGAACTGTGTGATCTAATCATGTCACTATGGATCAGAATCTTGAAGGAATGTTTCCAACATATTGTGGAATCCATGCATCAAAGAGCTGAGGTGGTTTTGAAAGAAAAAGGAGCCCATACATAATATTAGTATAATGGTCCTAATAATTTACCCAGTGATATACGTCTATATAAGTGTATGTGTATGTATATACATACATATTTTTTACTGCATGTATCCACTACTGAATGAAAGTTTTAGAACACACCAATTTTTCAAGTTTTTGTTGAAATTTGACTCTCAGAAACTTATCTTCTAAATTTGTTGTGGCTTTCAGTATGTCAGGACTGTTCCTGGAGTTTCCTCCAATTTTATAGTTCCTGTTAATGGTGTAGGAAACTGTACCCGCTGGCACCTTTGCTTTCTTTGCAATTTCTCTAAAGATAAGACCTACATATATAATATAGATATATAATGGTCTGTCCATCTTCTTTTGTTAGTTTCCTTTTCCTCACCATTATATATATTATATTATAGTAATATGTAGTGCAGTACTGTCCAAATGCTACAAAGGGTGTAACAACACAGTCTGTTCCAACACTGCTTTTATGCAGACAGAGCATTTGTAAGTAATCAGCAAATGTTAGGATACCTGCAGGAATTGTTTGCATCAACATTTAAGGTTCAATTAACTTCCACTACTGCAGAAAAGCTTTAAGTTGTTTACCCAGTACATGTTCTCTGAAAAGGGCCTTTCTGTATAACACTGAAAATTACGTTATTTTTCAGGTTTTGGTTACCTGAACTACTACTTCTTTTTTTTTTTAAAAATAACAGTTTCCTGCTTACCTTTGTACCATTTTGGGCTATTCACTGGAATTCTTAACTTAAAAAAAAAAATGGAAAAATGGGGGTATTTAAAAATTTTTGAACAGTTGTGAACATATATACAGTACTTAGTATTTTTCATAAGATCTTTAAATGAAAACAAATCAACATCACAAAATGTACAGGGTATGAACATAAAGATATTTCTATGCACAATTAATATACAGTGCATCCAGAAAGTATTCACAGCGCATCACTTTGTCCACATTTTGTTATGTTACAGCCTTATTCCAAAATGGATTAAATTAATTTTTTCCCTCAGAATTCTACACACAACACCCCATAATGACAACATGAAAAAAGTTTACTTGAGGTTTTTGCAAATTATTAAAAATAAAAAAACCGAGAAATTGCATGTACATAAGTATTCACAGCCTTTGCTCAATACTTTGTCGATGCACCTTTGGCAGCAATTACAGCCTCAAGTCTTGTTGAATATGATGCCACAAGCTTGGCACACCTATCCTTGGCCAGTTTCGCCCATTCCTCTTTGCAGCACCTCTCAAGCTGGATGGGAAGCGTCAGTGCACAGCCATTTTAAGATCTCTCCAGAGATGTTCAATCGGATTCAAGTCTGGGCTCTGGCTGGGCCACTCAAGGACATTCACAGAGTTGTCCTGAAGCCACTCCTTTGATATCTTGGCTGTGTGCTTAGGGTCGTTGTCCTGCTGAAAGATGAACCGTCGCCCCAGTCTGAGGTCAAGAGCGCTCTGGAGCAGGTTTTCATCTCTGTAAATTGCTGCAGTCATCTTTCCCTTTATTCTGACTAGTCTCCCAGTCCCTGCCGCTGAAAAACATCCCCACAGCATGATGCTGCCACCACCATGCTTCACTGTAGGGATGGTATTGGCCTGGTGATGAGCGGTGCCTGGTTTCCTCCAAACGTGATGCCTGCCATTCACACCAAAGAGTTCAATCTTAGTCTCATTAGACCAGAGAATTTTCTTTGTCATGGTCTGAGAGTCCTTCAGGTGCCTTTTGGCAAACTCCAGGCGGGCTGCCATGTGCCTTTTACTAAGGAGTGGCTTCCGTCTGGCCACTCTACCATACAGGCCTGATTGGTGGATTGCTGAAGAGATGGTTGTCCTTCTGGAAGGTTCTCCTCTCTCCACAGAGGACCTCTGGAGCTCTGACAGTGTGACCATCGGGTTCTTGGTCACCTCCCTGACTAAGGCCCTTCTCCCCCAATCGCTCAGTTTAGATGGCCGGCCAGCTCTAGGAAGAGTCCTGGTGGTTTCGAACTTCTTCCACTTACGGATGATGGAGGCCACTGTGCTCATTGGGACCTTCAAAGCAGCAGAAATTTTTCTGTAACCTTCCCCAGGTTTGTGCCTCGAATCCTGTCTCGGAGGTCTACAGACAATTCCTTTGACTTCATGCTTGGTTTGTGCTCTGATATGAACTGTCAACTGTGGGACCTTATATAGACAGGTGTGTGCCTTTCCAAATCATGTCCAGTCAACTGAATTTACCACAGGTGGACTCCAATTAAGCTGCAGAAACATCTCAAGGATGATCAGGGGAAACAGGATGCACCTGAGCTCAATTTCGAGCTTCACGGCAAAGGCTGTGAATACTTATGTACATGTGCTTTCTCAATTTTTTAATTTTTAATAAATTTGCAAAAACCTCAAGTAAACTTTTTTCACGTTGTCATTATGGTGTTGTGTGTAGAATTCTGAGGACAAAAATGAATTTAATCCATTTTGGAATAAGGCTGTAACATAACAAAATGTGGAAAAAGTGATGCGCTGTGAATACTTTCCGGATGCACTGTATGTTTGCTGAAAGGAAACAAACAAAACATGTGGAAATGTTTGGGTACCATTCTAGCTCCTTCATTAGTACTTTTTATGGTGTTTTTATATTTTATTTATTTATTTTTTTAAGATTCAAAATTTCATTGAGTCATTAGGCCTTAAATTGAACAAAGTTACGACAATTTTATGAACTGAATACATGCTCTGACCTTTCCAACTTTTCAGGATGTTATGTCTATTCTCGACAACCATGGGCTTCATTCACTAAGCATTATCCTGAAGACTTGAAAATAAAGATAACGGACTCTTATAATCCAGAGGAAGGATATATAAAGACATCTGAATGTTTCTAGCCAGGAAATTCCACTTTCAGAAAACTCATAATGAAAAGGAATTCCAAATGAAACAATGAAACTTTAAATTTGGAAGACCAAAAAAAAAAAATCTTAAATCCTTATGTTAAAGTGGTGGTCAACAATACTGTATTAGAAGAACTGTCAGAAAGAAACCTTTCCTACACGTAGACTAATTTAACCTTATTTAATGTCAAAGGGTCAGTGAAGAACTGAAGCTGAAGAGACTGGAACTTTCATCAAGACAAAAATCCAAAGCATGCCTAAAAAAAAAAAAAATCAATAATGAAGTAATTACAGGAATTAAAAATTAAGACTGTGCAGTGCGTTTTGAGGTCTTAGAATAAAGTCTGTGGAAAGATCGAACATTAAGTGCATGTATGAAGACTGTATGGAAGAATGAGAAAAAAATAAGAACAGCAAGACAGTTAATTTGAAACCAAGAAATGTTTGAAAGCCGTCACTTCTGCCAATGGAAGTATAAAAATTACTGGCTGACATGGTGGCCAAATATCTCCACACACAACATTCATTATTTTTTTTAAAACTTTTTTAACTTAAATAAGGCCAAATCTAAAAATATGTATTTAAATTTCTGCTTAAAGATCGTATATTAAACAAAAAAAAGATTTTCAATAGTCATTTTATACAAATAACATGAAGGGATGTTTTGAATGCTCCTCTGTGTCATGAAGAGACACTATAAATACATACACTGGGAAGCTTTCGACAACTGTGTGTTGGCTATGTTAGGTATGTCTCTACAAAGGAATACCACACTAAAAACACAAAGTTGTATCTCCCTAGATTTTTTGACAAATTTTCACTATCAAATATGTGCATTTCACTATACAATACAATTTCAGTGTTTTGTGTATTTGGCAAAAATCTCAATATATTATGTCAATTATATTACACAGATTACACCCTGAACTGAAGTGTTAAGAATTCCAATGTCCTTGTGTTTAAGTATACAGTATGTTTAACTATGTAGGAGTTTACTTACTGTACAGAGTATATGCACTTGTAGAAATCATTTACATGACAGACAACACCATATATGTAAGAACATGTTACCATAGATAAGCTTTAATCATATAATCAGTTTATTTAGCAACACAGCATTTGTACTGCTAGCAACATCCATATTACTAACCGAGAATGCTAAACTGGATGGACGCAGGGACATCCGGCCATGGGCCGTAGCCGCAAAAAGACGTACTGCGCAGGCGCCCCAAGAAATGAGGGGCCGCGAGAGGCGGATGAGGGGCCGCGAGAGGCGGACAAGACCACAGAAAAAAGGAGTCAAAGAAATGAGGCGCAAGAGCACAGAAAAAAGGAAAAAGCATAGAAAAAAGTAGTCAAAAGCAGGCGCCGCACGAAACCCATTGCACACGAAACTAGCACACAAAAAAAAAGAAGACGCTCGCGCACAACAGCAAGGCACCCCCCAACCACCCCCCCCCCTACAGGCACCGGACGGGACACACACCAAGAGGGGGATTTAACAAGCCCCTGGAACACAAAAAAAAAGAACACAAAAGCACCCCACACATCCTACAAGCAACGGACGGGACACACACAAAGAGGGGGATTCAACAAGCCCCTGGAACACAAAACGAAAGAAGACGCTCGCGCAACAAAAATCATTGTCATTCACTTAACTTCCCAGAAGAAACAACTGGCAATACAAATAATGAATTTACACGTTGTTGTCAAAAGGGGCAGATTAGAAAGCCTCCTTTACATTCATATCCTGAATATCTACAGAAGCTTCTAACTAACGATGTGCCTGAAAGTAAAAACTTTATGAACTGCATTAGATCCTACAATAGTTCATTTGCTTTTGCATCTACCGGAGTACATATCAGGCCACCAAAAGGCAATGGCCCATACTGCTTTTGCATATGTGGTTAACACAACGCACTATATTATGTCCAAAAAATATTAATGTTAATCACGTTGATAACCAGGTCATTTCATTACTTCCTGGAGTTGCACAGCTCTTTCTAAGCTCTGACAAAGTTGACTCTTATGACGACAATGAACATCTGAATTTCCCCTTAGAATATTTGAACACTATTAACCCGGACGGATGACCACAACACAACCTTACCCTTAAAAACGGAACAATAATCCTGCTATTAAGAAACCTTAACACTAAACAGGGTTTATGCAATGGCACACGGTTAGTCGTCAACACCATAACACACGATGTTATTCAAGCAACAGTTCTTACAGGATCACATGCTAACAATACTGTTCTCATTCCTAGAATTGACCTTACGAGTTCGGACCTAGAATTACCTTTTACATTGAAACGCCGACAGTTCCCCATTAAACCTGCATTTGCCATGACCATCAACAAATCACAAGGACAAACCATGGACAAGGTTGGCATCTACCTCTCTGAACCCGTTTTTGGACATGGACAACTTTATGTTGCCTTCTCACGTGTTCGACGTTCATCTGACGTTACAGTTAAACTTATAAATGATCCATGCCAAGGAAGACTCATTCAAAGACAAGACACCATCTTTACTACTAATGTTGTATACAAAGAAATATTCCAATAAAACATTACTCTATGCCAAACACTCTATTTTTTATTTATATAGGCATCATCCAAACCTACACACTATTCTATTTCTAATTCATACATCTCACTCTTTGTCATGCCCCAATGCCAGGGGTTGGCGAGCGAAGCGAGCAGGGGGCGGAGCCCCCTAGTTTAACATAATGCAGACTGACGATCAAAAAATGAACAACAATATGCCTGTAGATTGCCTCTGTCATACTGCTGCGTGTGTGTTGAACCCATTTCTTAGCCTGCTGTTATGTGACAGAAGCAGAAGTGCACATGCAGGCAAGTGTTACAGCCCAAAAACATTTTTGGAATTCAGTAGGGGTCTGTCTTGACAGCATGTGATCCTATGGCACACATGGGCACAAGCACTTATTCCAACAAATCACATGCAAACAGGGAAAAAACATTCACATTTAACATACAAATGTTATCAACCTGGAATCAAATCTGAGAACTAGGATCTGTGCTAGCAACTATGCCACCTTGCTACTCTGTTTCAAAACATCATCTGTACTTAAATAGTTAATGCTAAATTTATAATTTATTTGTAATATTTTGCAACTGATTATTGCTCCATGGAGAGGTGTTTCCTGCCTTGCACCCAGTGCTGTCAGGTTAGGCACCCATGTCCCTACATTGGATAAAGCAAGTTTTCTGTTTCTTCATTGCTAATGGATTTCAGCTAATGGAAGTCAAAATCTTGAAATTTCATAAGCTGTTTGAATGCAAAAAACAGATTTACAAAACAGCACATTTTTTTTTTGTAAATGCGGGAAAAATATTCTGTATGTTTGTGTAAATGCTTATAAAAATAAAATATCACCTGCAAAAAAGTACAGCCTGAGTACTGCTATCAAAGTACATATGTATTTTCAGCTTTCAGGAAGCTAGTGACCAGCAACCGTGACACCTCTTGGATGAAAGACAATCAGGTCTGCTTTGAAGGAGTGACGTGAAGCTTTTTAGTCAGACTTCTTACACAAACAGAGGAGTTACCAAAAGAATAAATAGTTTTCTGAAAACAGTTTGGATAATACAAAAACATAACAGATACATAAAATGTTGGGGTATGGTTTAAGGCTTTGTTTCATAACTGGGTTGCTGCCCTATTGGGTGCAAATTAACTGTTGAGACCATTCACACTCATAAATTAGAAAGCTTAAAACTCAAGTATACATGGTCATCCAAACTGCATACACAGACAATGTGAAAAGGTATAACAAAGCTCTCTTTATGGCCCACTCTGACTACTACTCTAGATTAATAGATGACAACAGAAATAATCCTCATATACTGTTTACAATAGTGAACAATCCAACAAATGGGATTATGAACTACAATGAAAAATACCCATGAACATCAGCAATGCAGATTGTTTTGTACTTTTTTAATGATATCAATGACAATACAAGATCCCAATATCAGGGTCACCTTGCAAACAAAATATTGCAGTGTCAAACCGTGTGCTTCCTAGCGCACACCACTTTAGCAATTTTAACTTGATTGCAGAAAAGTTAAGTCACAACTTTAATTTCAAAAATGAAACCTATTACATGTGTTTTAGACCAAATCCTAAAAAAAAAAAAAAAAAAAGCCTAGTGAAAAGCTCAATGGTTGTTCTGGCAGCACTACTTCTAAGCAATGCCAATAGTTTATTACTGATTGGCACAGCTCCGAATAAACTAAAAAGTGTAAATTACCAAAGCATTACTGAAAGAAAACCAAAGATAAACCCACATACACTTAACAATTATAGACCTACCTTCCTTTACTTTCTTCTTTTTTTTTTATTAATACTTGAAAAATCAATTCCCACTCAGCTTCAGTCTCACATTTCACATCATAGTTTATTTGAAAATTCCAGTCTGGCTTCTGCACTAGTCACAGTACAAAAACAGCACTGACCCAAGTTGTAATATTGTCTGGTGAAGGAGAGTTCACAGTAATAATAATGTTAGCTTAAAGCTCAGCTTTTGACCCTACTGACCATTCCATTTTGTTACATAGCAGGGAATTTTGCTGGGCACTGTCCTTGTGTGTTTTATATGCATTATCTAATTGATTTCAGTATGTACTGAGATGTTTTCACAGTACTCTGTCGTTATATTTAGAAAATAAATATGGTGTCCCACAGAGCTCAGTACTCAACCTTTTATTGTTTTCACTTTACCTTTTATTGAGAACTATCATTACAAAACACATTTATTTTTACTCATACAAAGACAATGCTCAGCTATACCTTTCGTTTAGGCCAAACAACATTTCTTTAATAATGTCAATAAATAATTGTGTCAGTGAGTTAAAGGAGTGGATGGATGAGAAGTATTTAATCCAAATGGTTAAAAAATAAAAATATTATTCACTTGGGAATGGAGGGGGATTCCTATCACAACAATATTCTGTTACTTTGTACCTCAGTTTGTCTAAACATAATGCTGAAGACTTTCTACTTTAGTCTAGCATACCCTGACTAGAGCTGTTGATTAGTTGTGCATATTGCTTCAATGTTTGTTAATTTTGTGTGTCAAAGTATGATAAATATAATAATTGTTATTATCCCTCCTCTATTCTGTTTCTCTTTGTTGTGTCCTGCTGTGGTACTTGATGTCACCGCTTTATTTTCAAGCTTTTTTTCTGCCCACAGAAAGACATCTGTGATGCCAGGAGTCTTCAAACCAAGATTCTGTGATAATATTAGATGGCCCAGCACAGACTTTTCTTCAGAATGTCCTCTAGTTGGCCTAGATCTCTAGGACCTTTGGCAAAGTCTGATTTTATCATATACTTGACCGTGAACCCTCCAGACTTTTATTTTTTCATGGGATGCTGCAGACTGGAGTTTTGGTTTTCCTCTGCTCTGCTGTCAACTGGCCATAGTTCAATGACAGTTCAATGATATGGTGAATGGCCAGATATGGTTATGTTCCATTTATAATAATCTGTTTGGCACTACTTTGTCCTCCTGTGGGTTTAAACCACTCTGTTTCTTTATGTGCATGCATTATGTAATTAGTAATTTGTAATGCTTTTAAACACATTTACCTGTGAACTTGTAGCAGCGCTCAGAGTCTGCACTCTGTGATGAGCATTATGCTGAATTCATTTTAACAAAGCACTTGCCTCAGGCAATTGACATCATGAGACAACCGTGAAAAAATAAATTCAACTTTAAACACAGAGAGATGCACTATGCAAAAGCAGGGCTAGAAAAAATGGTGGTCTGTAATTCACATTGCTAGGTTTTAATGGGGAGTACTTTATGGTTTAGAGAACAGCTCAACCATATTTTACAAAAGGAGTGTGCCCTATTTGAAACAAGTACTCCAAAACAAATGGCCACCTGTGATTCGGGGAAAAATGTGTTTAAACACAGTGTAGATAACAGTGCTTGAGAAAGAATTTAAATGGAGGGGAATCCAAAGCTGAACACAGCATTTAAATAGATATAAAAATATATACTATAAATCTTGTGACTGTAGGGGTAAAGAGAATAGCTGGTTTACAGTACAGGTGGGAACAACAAATAGGGAAAAGAACCACTCTTGATTTTTTTCTGGCAAGAAGGGGTGGCAACATAGTAAGCTGGATAGACAAGGCTACCCTATCGTAAAGAGGACTTACCAGATGCTGCCAGACAAGTCAAGATCTAATCCTTCCAGTATCTCCTCGGTCTACCATGACTCTTCCTGTTGTGGGATCTGGGGAGTATCATAGCTACATGCTCATGCCTTCTAAATACCTTCTTGAAGCAGAGGTTTGCTCAGAGGTCTTCATATTCTGATGAGCTCCTCATTCAATTTAAGAGACTCAGAGAGGAAACTCAGTGCAGGAAGCTCATTATGGCTACCTGTATTTGTAACCTTATTTTGTGAAGGCTCTATCTAGAGCTCATTAACATTGGTGAGGAATGCAACACTGACTGACCAGCAAATGAAAAAGCTTCATCCAAGGAGTGAACTCTAATCATCGCAGTCCAAAGCAACATCCAATAAAACTCCCTCAGCTGCAGCTCATTGCTAAAAGTCACTGTCGCCTCATGTCTTACTTGAACTTCACTACTTGGAAGTGCTGCTCATATGGGCAGTAGGGCACCAAACTGTAACAGTAATCCAAACTGCATACACAGACAATGTGAAAGGGTATAATAACAAAGCTCTCTTTATGGCCCACTCTGACTACTACTCTAGTTTAATAAATGCATGAATTTTGAAACACTTCAATTTATGGTTATAGTCAACATTTTTTTTTTTTCTTACTTTCAGCTATGACATAATGCAAAGTATATTGACTTTTATTCTTACTCTAATACCACCTTATTGATTAAAACAGATCACTGCTGAAGATTGGTCTGAAAATCAAACTTTAGTCTGTCAGAGCTTATCAAGTTGAACAACAAAACACTAATTTATTTGCAGAATCTTCTACAAATTCCACTTACCACTGAAATTATTCAGGAGTTTTAGTGAAAAAATTTGTTGAGTGATATTTAGCCTGGTGTCTAACATTACAACCATTTATTCTTTATGAACATAATGTTTTATTCATCTTGTGACTGAAAGTTTTCCATAGTTCAGCACAGATTAACATGCAAAGGTGAATGGCTACTCTGTGGAAATTGAATGCTGGTGTAATGTTCCTACTGATACACTCATCGTGACTGATCACTTAATTTATAGTAGACATGACCCTTCCTGGAAATACTGTACACATCATTTTAAAATAGGAAGATGAAATGTATGTGTTTAATTGGATGTAGAAACGTTATAGGAAAAAAAGGCCCTGACTTGGAAGACAATAGCTAAAATCTATATTTTCCTGACATGGAATCAATTCTGCAACTGGCAGAAAAAGAAAAAAAAAATAGGGAATTAATTGCAAAGCATTCATAACCAACTCACTACAACTGAAATTAACAACTTTAAGCACAACATTGTTTGAAACAGGTCTGGAATGAGTCTCAAATGTCTAGTACTCTAGGGGATAAGACAAGATACAATTGGCCTACAAATTACAGAGCTTTTAAATAACAAGATTTCAAGGCTACAAGGTATGTTTGCTTTAAGATCACGATAGGGATTATTTGTAGTTTGTAATCAACAATCTAGAACGTAAGTATTTAACATTGTCATTCACACAAAAATGTTTATGACAATAAAAGAAACAACAACTTATGACTTGTAATAATTACAGCTGAGAGTACTGTGGCCATCTAATTTAAGAAATAAAAGACTGGTTTACTCTCTATAAGGCCTTTAGGTAAACTTCTATAATTCTCTCAGTCAAACCTACAGCTTTCAGCAGTCTTATCACCACTTCCATTTACTTTTTGGTTGACTAGGAGGCATATTAATCTACTTTACATTTAAGCAAATGGCAATGATTTCCATTGTGTCTAACCAATCTGATTCCGAGTTTAAACAAGTGGGTATGGTTCCTGCCATAAGGAACAAAAATGAAAGTTTAGCATGTTGCACTGCTCTGCAGCCAAAAGTAAAACAAGCAGCATGAACCCAAATTAAAAGTGAGTGAGTAGGCATGATTACAGCTGTTCTAGCAAAAGTACAGCCAACCAACAAATGACATATTCTGAATACTTTTGGTTTTGTTCCAAACTTAAATCATCTTAAACGAATGCTCTAAAATCATCCATCCATGCGTTTTCCAACCCGCTGAATCTGAACACAGGGTCACGGGGGTCTGCAGGACCCAATCCCAGCAAACACAGGGCTCCAGCCCACTGCAGGACACACACACACATACACACACCCCAAGTACACACTAGGGTCAATTTACTGTAGGATCACCAATGCACCTAAGCTGCATGTCTTTGGACTGTGGGAGGAAACCAGAGTACCTGGAGGAAACCCACGCAGACACGGGGAGAACATGCAAACTCCACACAGGTAGGACCCGGGGAGCGAACCCGGGTCTCCTAAGTGCGAGGCAGCAGCGCTACCCACTGCACCACTGTGTGACTCTAAAATCATACATTTTAATATTTAACTTAACGTTTTAATGAAGAGTGGAGATAAAACATTTACGATCTAATATACGTCAATAGTGATTAATGTTGGACATCAGCAAACTTATCAAAACAAAAAAAAAATCTCATGTTACTTGTTTTGCATAATCCACATGTTAAATCATTCAGTTAGATGTTGACAATGTCCTGAACTAGTGCATCTTTACTAAAATATTGTAATTTGTGCAAATGAGCATTTTTAATTTTGGCAGTCAGAATGGTCCGACTGCTTCAAGCTAACAGAAAGACCACAAATAGCATCTCTTTACAATAGTGCCTTGCAGAAGGGCATCTCTGAAAACATAACACATCAGACCTTCACTGCATTCTGCTCAAATGACAATAATAATGCCATAAACCTTGATGCTGATGGGCCACTTCAACAGAAGACCACACTCAGATTTACTCCTGTTAGCTAATAACAGGCTACAGTAGGCATGTGTTACTAAAACTACATGATGGATGGTAGAAAAAAACGTCTTCTGGACTTCTGCTGTGACATGCTGATGGCTGGGTCAGAATTTGTCACAAACAATATGAATCCTTGATCTAGCAAGCTTTGTATTCACAATACTGGTTGGTGTAGTACCACGGTGGAGGATGTGCAATATTTGATTTCACCACAGCAGTAATGTGATTAATCACTTTGCAAAATGTAATTTGAAATTTTCCCTTAGACCTGGACAATGAACCATCCTTATCAGTTACTGGTTACAAAGTTTGTTACCGTGTGAGCTAAACAAGGCAAGTTATGAGTAAAAATATTTGGTAAAATATGAAGATATTTTAAATCTATTAACGGCATTCATTTCTAAGGCCCATCTAATAAAAAAACCCAATAAATTAACTTTTAAGCTTGAACAATGTTACAAGGAATCCAATTAGTATACTGTTCATCTAGGTAAAATGTGTTTGCTGCACTGAATCTTCGCTTTGCATCAGCTACTCCCTTGAGCCAAGTTCTCCAAAACAGCGTGGAATTTCACAATCAGTCCACACATTTTAAAGCATTAAGTAAAAATGCAATTGGAATGTTGTATATGTGCTAAATTCATGAAGAACTCCAATAAAGAAAATAAAACTACTCCTAACAGGTACAAAATTATGCTTGCAAAGAAAACTCCACATAACTTAAACAACACAGATACCCACAACTGAAATGGATTTAGCTTGCTTAATAACAGAAGGACAGATTTAAATATTTCTTTTCCTTAATCCTGGCAATGACTTTACTTATGTAGCCTGTGCAGTCATTCAGCTCAATCTGAGGTTTAAGTAAAGAACATGGTGGTAAACAAAAGCCAGGTCAGCACTTGTAAAAACTGCATGTTTCACTGAATTTCTAAGAAAATAAGTTAACACAACTTCTGCACTGTAGAAATTTAAACATGACAAATTTCCTCAAACCTCAAATGTGGCATGTTTGAAACTTTGAGCACACTTTGACTTAGTACCCAGGTATATCTTCTTAGCCATAAATCACACCTTCTATACATTTCTTGAAATCAGTTAATAGTCTTTCTACTCTTGCCATCATTCTCTTTTCTGCCGCAGTCTCTAATGAGTTAAAAGTCAGTTCTGTAATGCCGCTGTCCTTCCTGATCATTTTACTCAATTCAGTTGGGTTCAGTTACAGTGCAGAACATCCCATGATGCAGCTTAGGAGCGACTGAGCACCTACCACTTTTACTGTTGGACATAGGCCTATTTAGACTGCACACGCATAACTGGCATGTAACTGTTGTAACTAACATTCAAAGGGGCGGTTTATGAAGATGTAAATAAATTACCCATTCCCAGTTCTTATTTATTTATTAGTTCTAGATAAGTTTCAGACAGAGTGCACTTAAATAAACACATTTAGAACTTTGAACACAATGACAGGCAGACACTGGTGTGTTCAGGTGCTTTGTCAGAACTGTGAGAAAGCCTCCAATGGATTATAAGCCTGGGAACCAAGACGTTCTTAGTGCAGCCCAGAACTTATCTATGTATTGGTATTGCAGATTTCAGAAGTAGAATTTTGTGATGCCATTGTTGAAAAGATTTCTCTCTGAAAGCTGTTCAAAACAGATCATTTTTGCAGCATTGCTGCTCTGCTTTGTACCTGTGGACTACCACTCTAGGTTCAGCTTAACCTTTCTGTAAATCCTTGTGGGTTCTTCTTTAAATATGTGACGGGTTTAAAGAAGTTATATCCAAGTGCATTTTAGATTTGCCTTGACTTCCCTACTAATTCAATATCTTAATGACATTACTGAAAATGGAAATGCCATGGCAGAAGTACAGAGAGAACTTTTTGTAGCCTTTCCCAGTCAATTATCTTAATAGCCACATTCAGCTCTGAAATTGTTCTCACCTGGTTTGCTGGCTAAAAAGACAATCACATTTTCTTTTAAAGAACTAAAAGTATTAATGTATTATCTAGAAGTCTGGATATGCTCCATTTTTTCACTGCTCATTTATTCAGTTCTTTAACCAACAGCAAACCAATATCAATTAAAAATAAAAATTATTTAAAAAGTTGTTTGTTGTACTCAACAAACAAACTTATTTTTAATTACACATCCTGCAAAACATGTATTTTGACCATGAATAACTAAACTTTTGCATTGCATATACATTTATTGACTTTATTGTTACTATCTTTCTTCACTGGCTTGTATTATTAACATTTACGTTGCAATAAATGTAATCATATTAATAAAAAGTCACAGAAAGGAAGCAAAGGGTGTATACCCAAAATAAAGTGATTAATTTTGCAAGCAATATGTCCACTAGATAATAAACTGTAAAAAAAAATTAACCTACATAAGATCCATAAAAATATTTTTAGCAAACAGAAGAAAGATAAATAAAAGGAAAAAAAAATCTGCGAAAAAAATCTCTGAAATCATAAAAATGTCCTACACTTAACACCACACACCATAATGTATAATCTTACACAAACCTTTGAAGCCAGTAATCTAAATATATGTTTTGTTGATTTTTAAGTTAAAATAAGTTAACTCAACACCTGCTGCAAAGAATATTTTGGCAAATTTGAATGCACAATGGGCGGCACGGTGGCGCAGTGGGTAGCGCTGCTGCCTCGCAGTTGGGAGACCTGGGGACCTGGGTTCGCTTCTTGGGTCCTCCCTGTGTGGAGTTTGCATGTTCTCCTCCGGGCGCTCCGGTTTCCTCCCACAGTCCAAAGACATGCAGGTTAGGTAGAATGGCGATTCTAAATTGGCCCTGGTGTGTTTGTGTGTGTCCTGCAGTGGGTTGGCACCCTGCCCAGGATTGGTTCCTGCCTTGTGCCCTGTGTTGGCTCCAGCAGACCCCCGTGACCCTGTGTTCGGATTCAGCGGGTTGGAAAATGGAAGGATGGATGAATACACAATTATTACTTATTGGTACATTTAAGAATGGTGTGTCAAGTAAGACATATTTACACACTGGGATCACAGTTTTTCAGATTGTATGTACTTCACTTTCTTTAATGATCTGTCATGGAGTCAGTGTATTTCTCAACATTTGGTCTCCCACAGCCAATTAGTTAGTTACCTTTGGCAGTAGCGTAAATTTAACAGAGCCAATTAACATACACTTCAAGAATCAGCTGCATAATAATGTCTGATTTAAAATATCATGTCTTCAAGTTTTATAAGTACTGTATTCAAGGCAAAACAAATCAAACAAGTTAAGCCCTATCGCATTACACAACTTTTACAGTAATTATTAGTTATGACCTTCATTTAAATGTTGAGTCGTATACAGCCACAGAACACAACTTTGACTGCCAGCTGGGTACTGTGACGTCCCCAGTGATTCAGCCATAATGTTCTGCAGTTCAGCATAACAAAATCAAAAAGATTTGTTTTGTCACAAGTTGTATGAACAGCCTTTGGTGTTAGACAGAGCAGACAACAAATGAACACTCACCAGGAAGCATAACGTGAACAATGCATACAATGCTTCCATACTGACAGAAGAAAAGTGGGTGTTCAGGACTGAGCAAACAGAACAGGGTTTTGGCGGTTCAGTGTCTCATGTTTGTCAAACTGCAACAGAATGTTAAAAAAAAAAAAAGTAAAGCAAGACTGCAGCTTAACTTACCATATCAGAAAAACACTCAATGAGCCACTGGCACTGACAGACAACACATATTAACTGTCAAAATGAACCAAGTCTGCAATACATTTGCAGCACAACAGAAAATTTTACATTTTGCTGACAAGTTGGAGGAAGCAAAGTAATCTGTCCTCCCCTGTAATTCCCAGTCATGTAAGCTGACATCCACATGGGAATGAGATCCAGCAACTGTAGTCGTTATATGTGACATGCCCTGTGACTTGAAGCCCTGTAGTGTGACACAGGCCTTACACAAAGGGATAAAAGCACTTAATACAAAAGTGTAAGCATAAGATTTTATTCTTTCAAGGATAACTTTACTTGTTTTCAATAATAATTACGCTAGTTTTTCTTTATTGCACAGGTCGGAGTCAAGGAAACCCACAGCTCATCTTTATCAGTTATCATTTGCCCATGACTCTCAAACCAATTTGGATTCTGAAACCGGGCCACAAAGTAAAATATCTACACATGACCAGGAACTCTAACCTGAGACAGAATGCCTTTACACTGGAAAGAATCATTTCAGTAGGCTATTACAAGGCTGTTTCATTAATAGGTGGCCTACTACATGAAGAGACACCAGTTAACACAGTATGCAACTTTGGGTTCTGGGAGAAAATCTGGAGTACCTGGAGAAGAATCCAAGCAGACGTCACCCAAACATTTGCTGTGCCAGAATTCAAATACAGCACACCAGAATTGTTACACCTACACCAAAAAATTAAAAAAAAAAAAAAAAATTGAACTAAACTTCGGAATACATATTAAGTACCTTTTAATAAGGAGACTGCAAATTTAGCACTTTTAATAAACTTTAATTTAAACCTAACATTATATTGTACAACATCAATTCAGATTGTCAAAATATATAATCTCTTCATTATTGAAGGCTTGTGACTATAAGGAATTCAAAAGGAAAGTTATTAAAGAATTAATTAAACTTTCTAGTTGTAACAAA
Source organism: Erpetoichthys calabaricus (assembly GCF_900747795.2). Classification (NCBI taxonomy): domain Eukaryota; kingdom Metazoa; phylum Chordata; class Cladistia; order Polypteriformes; family Polypteridae; genus Erpetoichthys; species Erpetoichthys calabaricus. The sequence goes on from NC_041394.2 coordinate 245,800,759, forward strand.
AAGCTACATTGCCCATTTAAAACAAATACTTACAAAATCTTAATCTAAAATGTATAGCAAAAAGAAGGTAGACATTACAATATGCACAATAAACTTTTTGTACCATGTAAATGTAACGTTAACCATATGCTCTCAAGTCCACAAGTTTAGCCACATTCATTCTGTTTCAGGATGCGCCTGCATAGTCCAAAAATATGATGCTAGCAACAGGTTTATATTCTGAAGTGCCAAACGCTACACAACCAAATACTAGAGGGGGCTTTTCTATTAATATTTCATAACTTGAAATCAAAATAAATACACATCAATCCTCCAAACAAACACTCCTGACGATAAGAAAATTTATACTCTATTTTCATCTTAACTTGGAACTGGCAATATGAAAATTGATAGTTGCTCAAAAATACAAAACTATATAATAATTTAGAGGAAGACAGACCTACAAAATTAAATGTGTACCATTTCAAAAGAATATGAACAAGCAAATGCCAAGAATTCTATGTAAGGAGATTCTAATATTAAGCTTCTGTCAGATCAGCTTAGCAATATAAAAAATGTAAACATAAATAAATATGTTGAGTTAAAATTTACTTCATGAAGTTCTACTTTCTTTTCTTGTTCAGTGTTATTATTTTTACTGGTTCTCTGAAACAGGCATACTTCCTATAAAACTGGGGTTGCGTTCCTGGAAAGATCTTAAAAGAGCTATACTTTGGCCGTGTGCATGGTTTAGTACATAATTAATTATTTTAAATACACATTTTTACTATTTAAGTTTATTTTCCAGGGGAGGTATTCTAGGAAACATTTATTTTCATTAAAAACAAAAAAGTCTAATAACAACTAAACACAAGTGTTTCACATGAATTTTCTCAAGTAATCCATAAAACTTTAAAGAAGGGGTTACTGGTCAGAATTTAAACGACAGACATCTGTATAAACTTGCATAAATCTATATTGTGGTTACACATTTTGGAAGGCCTACTGATTGCCTATGCTGTCACATTCTTGAAACCCACCTACCCTGCTTTTTTAACTGCAAGACAGATACTGTAGAAGTCTATATAATGGATGGCCTTGCATTATCAATAAATTAGTCACTGGTCTATACTTTCAAATGTATATAGAACATCCTATGAATTTTGAAAGTGTTCAAAATATACTTGCCATCTACATTAAGATGATTTCAATGTTCACTACATTGCTTTTAGAGGTAAAAGATTAGAAAGGACTTCACCCCTAAACCAACCAATTCCCTAGCATCAAACCATCACACCTTGGCCAGCCAGCCCCAGTTTTGAAGGAAATTGAAAAACTACATTTCATTTATCAATTTAAAAGCAGTGGGCAACAACAACAAAAATGATTTGTAACAACCAGCTTTGACCTCATCTTTCGTAACAAGGTTCTAGCAAATATTAAGTCTTGACCCAATACTCTATCATTTCCATTTTCTCTACCACAGGTCAGAATGCTCCTCCATTAGTGCTAAATTACATTTCCAACAGCAGAGGCATTCTCAGGCTTTTTTTCTCTTCCTCAACAGAAACTATATACTGTACTGAAACAGATATTAGTATTCCACAAAAAAAACAAAAAAACAAAACAACAACATATAGTTGGGAAATCCTGCATTAGATCTGTATTCAAGAACTAAGGTGTTAATTACTTCTTGGTCTTTTTTAATTAAAAACCATACCTCAAAACAAATTAAAAATCAATTAAACTCTCACACAGTGTAGAAAAGGAATAGTAATTTTAATATAGATGTTCAATTAACAGGATTACAAAGGCACAATGGTATAACTAAATAAAAAATATGAAAATAATCTAAACTATCTAAAAATTACTTTATAAAAAGAGATACATTAGTCCCAGAATTACAGTTGTGCTTGAAAGTTTGTGAACCCTTTAGAATTTTCTATATTTCTGCATAAATATGACCTAAAACATCATCAGATTTTCACTCAAGTTCTAAAAGTACATAATGAGAAACCAGTTAAACAAGTGAGACAAAAATATTATACTTGGTCATTTATTTATTAATTATTAAAAACTTGAGTGAAAATCTGATGATGTTTTAGGTCATATTTATGCAGAAATATAGAAAATTCTAAAGGGTTCACAAACTTTCAAGCACAACTGTAGGGCTGATTACAATAGTGGCTAAAACAAACACTTCAAGTAATGAAGCTACCTTATAGTAGGTAGATGATATTTTTAACCATAATGGTAAAAAAAACAAAAAAAACAAACACATTTTACATTGTCTTTCAAACACTGTAATATTAATTTATAATGAATATGCTAATTTAAAGCTGGTTGAAAACCCTTTGCTGGCAATGACAGCCTGAAGTCTTGAACTCATGGACATCACCAGATTCTGTGTTTCCTCCTTTTTAATGCTCTGTCAGGCCTTTACTGCAGCAGCTTTCAGTTGCTGTTTGTTTGTGGGCCTTTCTGTCTGAAGTTTAGTCTTCAACAAGTGAAATGCATGCTCAAATGGGTTAAGATCAGGTGACTGACTTGGCCATTCAAGAATGTTCCACTTCTTTGCTTTAATAGACTCCTGGGTTGCTTTGGCTGTATGTTTTGGGTCATTGTCCATCTGTATCATGAAACACCGCCCAATCAATTTGACTGCACTTAGCTGGATTTGAGCAGACAGTATGTCTCTGAACACCTCAGAATTCATTCGGCTGCTTCTGTCCTGTGTCACATCATCAATAAACACTAGTGTCCCAGTGCCACTGGCAGCCATGCACGCCCAAGCCATCACACTGCCTCCACCGTGTTTTACAGATGATGTAGTATGCTTTGGATAATGAGCTGTTCCACGCCTTCTCCATACTTTTTTCTTGCCATCATTCTGGTAGAGGTTGATCTTGGTTTCATCTGTCCAAAGAATGCTTTTCCAGAACTGTGCTGGATTATTTAGATGTTCTTTAGCAAAGTCCAATCTAGCCTTTCTATTCTTGAGGCTTATGAGTGGCTTGCACCTTGCAGTGCACCCTCTGTATTTACTTTCATGCAGTCTTCTCTTTATGATAGACTTGGATATCGATACGCCTACCCCCTGGAGAGTGTTGTTCACTTGGTTGGCTGTTGTGAAGGGGTTTCTCTTCACCATGGAAATGATTCTGTGATCATCCACCACTGTTGTCTTCTGTGGACGTCCAGGTCTTTTTGCGTTGCTGAGTTCACCAGTGCTTGCTTTCTTTCTCAGGATGTACCAAACTGTAGATTTTGCCACTCGTAATATTGTAGCAATTTCTCGGATGGGTTTTTTCTGTTTTCGCAGCTTAAGGATGGCTTCTTTCACCTGCATGGAGAGCTCCTTTGACCGCATGTTGTCAGTTCACAGCAAAATCTTCCACATGCAAGCACCACACCTCAAATCAACTCCAGGCCTTTTATCTGCTTAATTGATAATGACATAACGACGGACTTGCCCACACCTGCCCATGAAATAGACTTTGAGTCAATTGTCCAATTACTTTTGAGCCCCAGAAACGAAGGGATTGTGTTAAAAAAAATGCTTTAGTTGCCTCACATTTTTATGCAATCGTTTTGTTCACCCCATTGAATTAAAGCTGAAAGTCTGCACTTCAACTGCATCTGAGTTGTTTCATTTAAAATTCATTGTGGTAATGTACAGAACCAAAATGAGAAAAAAGTTGTCTCTGTCCAAATATTTATGGACCTAACTGTATATCCACAAACCACAATGTTTACCTAAACTCTACTTGCCTTTGTTATGTCATATAGTGCTGCAATAGTTAAAATACAAAAAGATATCATAGCAAGCAAAGGTGCTTCTCAAATGCATAAAGCCAAGCTGCTGCAGTGGTGTGTGGGTGTGTATGTGTGACTGTCTTTTCTGTCACCACTCTCTTTACAATGTACAAATTAATCATTAAGCTTCCATTATTACCTTGTGCTACTGAGCTACCGAATTGATAACAGCAATTTTAGCTTTTTATTTTCACTTAGCCTCAAGTGTTTTGTTCAATTTCTTTTGCTGTCTCTCTGAAACTTCAGTCATTTAAACTGCACAGACTAGAGGATTTGGGGATGCGTTTTTAGGAAGAAACTCTCTGGGTGTAGTGTTTTGTAACATTTACAGCTGCAGAATTCACCAACTATCCCCTGTTGCAGCCTGCACAATGGGGAGGTGCTGAATGTTGCGGTCAGGTGAATGCTCCTTTACCATATTCAACAGAATCTAACATGTCTGATGTTGGGTACGTACAATATATATATAGCAAGTTATTTCTAATTATCTTTATGTATATGTACGGTATTTTTGACCAAAATTTCTTACTTTTCAAAAAATAATTTGTATACACATCAACCATCCTGATAGTTTATAAGTGATAAAAAATAATTATAAATACAACTGGAAGTTATAGGCTTTATATTTCTGCTAACATATCATGATCATCCTTACATTCGAACAGAGATGTGTGACTCACATCAGAAAAGACTGTTAATTTCTTATAAGATAAAGCAATAAGTATTGGGTGACAGGTGAACTCATCATTAAGGAACATTTGGAAATAACTGAAAATATGACAAAAAGAATACCGAACAAGACTGACAGAATCAGAATACATTTGATATATGACTGATTTGAACCAGTGTAATTGTATTACGTTTAATGTAAAACACACAATTAAACAGATGTTTAAATGTTTTCTACGGAGATTAGTAGGTGTCAGGAAGGAAAAATAAAAATAATCTGTTTAAAGACTTAATAATCTGTTTGGACAATTACTTTATCTGGTTAACACCTATGGGGCTCCATAGATATTGTAATATATAAAAATGGGCAACATTTATTTTGCGGCTAACTGTATATTTCAAACACCATGAAACACAGTATTAAACAATCACTTCAGGAAACCTGCTAAGAAATTACTGAAAGATCTGTTTGATGGGGTGTGTCACACCATTTACTTCAAATGCATATTTTGAAATTCATATTTTCACAAACATAGATGCCAATTCTTTCAAGCTTACATTACCTTTAGTTACAGTATTGTCATAACTGAACTACAGACAGCACACACAACACCTGCGACAACATATCTTTCACTTTAACCACTAATAATAAAAATACAGTAAATATAAAGCATGTGCCATTTTAAGATATAAGTAAGGATTTTTATTCATTTATCATTCAGTACGTGAAATGTAATTTACAAAAATATCACATTGCGAGTACTGTGCAAGAATATTTTAAAACTGCAATATATTAACTATAAATTGAACAATCTGAACATTTTGACTTTCTTTTTTTGAGCCATCTTATTTGACTTCAGATTCGTACAGAGACAGAGCCTATCTGACATCATCAAGCAAAAGGTAGGAACTGACTCTGTATGAACACCCTTACCTTCCTAGTTATTATTTGCACATTTCTTCTTCTTTTGTATGGATTGGTTTCCTTTTAGAAAAAAAAGAGAAGCTGTGGATATTATTTAGTATTATTTTTTTACTAAAACAAAACTGAAAGAAACTTTTTAGGAACAAAGTATTTGAAAACTAAATGACCGGTAATACATCCTACAAAGCAAGTTAGTATTTTTTTTAAACAAAAATATCAAAAAATATATAGTATTTTTAGATTTTCACTGTCTTGGTCAAAAGGCACATTTCTCTACAATACTTCAAAATAATTTTTAAATTAAAGAAGGCTTCACAATTCAAAAATGTAAACTAAAATGAAGGAAAAATTGTGTCTGTTCACATGTTTCTCTCAAGGTTTACACAGTGATGTTGATAAGCATGCAGTGGGCTAGGGTGTGAGCATATATGTCTTATTATGGTCAAAAATATCATCTCCTTAGGAATGCATATAGTGTGGTATCAGAACTCCTTGTATATTATTAATTGGCAGAAATACTCCTAGAAGTTGGCCTTTTAAAGGTTATTGTTTCGTGTTTAAATGTGCTTATTAGCTGCTTTTGTATTGCTGATATTATCTGACAAAAATAGGACTGTAGTATATACAATCAAATATTTCTGATTAGTCTGTGTTAGTCTGCTCTGGTAACATCTTATCATCTCAGTTTGCACCATTATCAAGCCTAACAAATAATGACCTAGCATGCTGTGAAACTCCCTTTTTCTCCATTTTCTTGTCATTCCTCATGAAATAACAAGGCCACACTTTAGTATTGTACAATATGACTTATATTTCACTTATATTTACGTATATAATGCAGAGATGTCTTTAAACTGCCTAATACTCAGATTGATAGTAGCTGTAATTATTATGTATTTAAGGTTTTTAAACACAGAAAAAAGATCACAAGTGTGATGAGAGCTGCTGCAGCATGTTTAGTATATTTTGCAACAAAATTTCATAGAAGCGGGACTAACAGAAACGCAGATATGGACAAAATATTCATACATTAAAGGAACCATATTAAAATTATTTAAAGAAGAGGTCAATGAGACAACCATGCACTGATCAATTCTGCTTGGTAAAGGGTCACCATTAAAAGAAAAGCATATTCTCTAATACTAGTTTCATCTTTACTATTACATATCACACTTTGGTAAGACACTATATTTTCAAACACAGACACAGGTGCAAATAGAAAGATATAGAGGGTGTCCCAAAATTCACGCAAGATTTGAATTTGGTGCTATTTGTGCAGTAAAGTGTTGCCAACGAAAAAAAAAAGACAGCGTGACAGCTCACAGTTCAGGGTTATTAAAAATGGAGCGCTACACGAAAGAACAACGCGTTTTCATTGTTAAGCACTATTTTAAAAATAATGAAGGTTTGGCAGCTACAGTTCACAATTTTCGTACAAAATATGGTCGGAATAGTGATTTAACTTCATCAACTGTGAAGACATTAATTAAAAAATTCAGGGAGATTGGATCAATTAGTGATCTTAGACACTCTGGCCGTCCTTCAACAAGTCGTTCAACACAAAATATCGAAGCAGATCGTGAGAGTGTTGCTGAGAGTCCAGGAACATCAATTCGGCACCGTGGTCAAGAATTGAACATTTCCAGAAGCTCTCTACAGCGTATTCTCACGAAAGATTTGCATCTTCATGCTTACAAAGTTCAATTGAGTCAAGAACTGAAGCCTACTGACCATGCACAGCGAAGAGAGTTCGTTGAATGGATTTTGGAACAACAACAAGTGAATGACGATTTTTCGAACAAAATCATCTTGAGCGATGAGGCTCATTTTCATCTTGATGGCTTCGTTAATCGTAAAAATTGTTGCATTTGGGGTTCAGAAAATCCACGAGTGATTGTTTGAAGTCTAAGGTTTATGCCATCAAGCCCATGACCACCCACGCCTTGAAGGAGGAAATTGAGCGCTGTATCAACAAAATTCAGCCACATTTATGCAAAACGGAAAATTTCGACAAAACAGTGCGTATGTGCCAGCAAAGCTGTGGAGGCCATTTTCTCGATATGCTATTCTATACATAACCCTATACTGTATACTTTATGAATCAATTAAAAATTTACAATTTTTAATTAAAAACCTGTGTTCTCTATCAAAATTACTTCTTGCGTGAATTTTGGGACACCCTTTAGATATGAATCGATCGAAAATTTTCAGATATGTCCATATTTCACCCAGATCCACAGAATTCCTTTCTGTGTATGGTTGTTGATTGTTACTGAAAGTATTTTCATTAGCACCATGACAACCTTACACACTCATTTGTTTACAAACATCCCCTTTTCCTTTATTCAGTCCAAATATCACAATTATCACAACTGATTTGCTGGTTTCACTCATATTATGGGCAGATATGTTATAACAATGTTCTCTCAAGAGAACTTGCTTTTCTTTTTTTATTTCCTGGCATACTTTTGTAATGATTTATGAATATTCTTTACACAAAAAAAATGTTTTACTCCCTTTGTTTTCAGATCTACAAAAAATGCCTCATGAGGTGTATAATATCATACAACAGCACCGAGAAAAGATCTAAGCTTACAGTTATGCTTCTCAACTCTGTCACTGTGAAAGAAAGACATCAGTACCTTTGTACATAAAAAGGCTATTCTATGATATAACACTAATGGTGTTAAATGACCTTCTATTCTTTCAAAACAAAGAGTGAGATATTCAGTTTCACATTTGTAGAGGTTTTAGGGTTTCTAGACCTTTTCTGTCAAGTAAAGGAACATTCTGTATATCATTTACTTAACTAGCATAGCCAAAGACTTAAGAAAAAAAGACCTTAAATAAACCTACAGAGCTAAGCTTTTAATCAAATATTGGGTTTTAACGTAAAGTATACTTTGAGTCAAATAACTCACACTCAATGGATAAAAAGAATAATTTTAATAAAGATAATCAATTAATTGGATTATACTGGAATAATGCCGAGCTAAATATTCTACTTGCCACCTAAAAATTACTTTATATAAAAATTGCAGTGTTCCTTTTAATGTATGACATGCCTTATGGAAACAGTAGTATTTCAGCAGTGACATTAAGTTTATTGGATTAACAGAAAATATGCAATATGCATCATAACCAAATTAGACAGGTGCATAAATTTGGGCACCCCAACAGAGATATTACATCAATGCTTAGTTGAACCTCCTTTTGCTAATATAACAGTCTCTAGACGCCTCTATAGCCTTTGATGAGTGTCTGGATTCTGGATGGAGGTATTTTTGACCATTCTTCCATACAAAATCTTTCCAGTTCAGTTAAATTTGATGGCTTCCGAGCATGGATAGCCTGCTTCAAATCATCCTATAGATTTTTAATGATATTCAAGTCAGGGGACTGTGATGGCCATTCCAGAACATTGCACTTCTCCCTCTTCATGAATGCCTTTGTAGATTTCAAACTGTGTTTTGGGTCATTGTCTTGTTGGAATATCCAACCCCTGCATAACTTCAACTTTGTGACTGAAACTTGAACATTATCCTGAAGAATTTGTTGATATTGAGTTGAATTCATCTGACCCTCGACTTTAACAAGGGCCCCAGTCCCTGAACTAGCCACACAGCTCCTCACCATGATGGAACCGCCACTAAATTTGACAGTAGGTAGCAGGTGTTTTTCTTGGAATGCGGTGTTCTTTTTCTGCCATGCAAAGCACTTTTTGTTATGACCAAATAACAAAGCACTTTGTTCCAAAATGAATTTGGCTTGTTTAAATGAGCATTTGCATATAACAATCAACTCTGTTTGTGGCGTGAGTGCAGAAAGGGTTTCTTTCTCATCACCCTGCCATACAGATGTACTTTGTGCAAATTGCGCTGAATTGTACAACGATGTACAGATGCACCATCTGCAGCAAGATGTTCTTGCAGGTCTTTGGAGGTGATCTGTGGGTTGTCTGTAACCATTCTCATAATCCTGCACATATGCTGCTCCTGTATTTTTCTTGGCCTGCCAGACCTGGGTTTAACAGCAACTGTGCCTGTGGCCTTCCATTTCCTGATTACATTCCTTACAGTTGAAACTGACAGTTTAAACCTCTGAGATAGCTTTTTGTAGCCTTCCCCTAAACCGTGATACTGAACAATCTTTGTTTTCAGATCTTTTGAGAGTTTCTTTGAGAATCTCATGCTGTCAACTCTTCAGAGGTGAGACAAAGGGAAGCACAACTTGCAATTGACCACCTTAAATACCTTTTCTCATGATTGGACACACCTGTCTATGAAGTTCAAGGCTTAATGCGCTAATCCAACCAATTTGGTGTTTCAAGTAATCAGTATTGAGCAGTTACATGCATTCAAATCAGCAAAATTACAAGGGGACCCAAATTTTTGTACAGCCAGTTTTTCACATTTGATTTAATTTCATACAACTAAATACTGCTACACTAAAAATCTTTGTTCAGAAACCACCCCAGTACTCAGATGTTCCTAGGAAATGAAAGACATACCACTGTTATCTTTTTTGTTGAGAGTAAATTATTATGCAGGCCCAGAGGGGTTCCCAAAGTTTTTCATACGACTGTAATTTATATATACACCTGACATTAAAATGTGTACTCAGTTTCCAATCCCTATTTTCCTGTACACTACTAACCTGTAATACTGTAGAATGTAAAGTGACCCAGCAAAAACAAGTGAAAAGAAGTGACATGCTTGTAACGGCCGACCCCTTTACCCAGCCGGCAGCTACACTTCCAAGACCTGTGGCCTGGATGATTTACTGAGAAATAATCTAACTATCAAGCCGTACTTCTAACCAATTAAACTTTTCCCCCACAATCGACGGTGAAAAGATAAGTACAAAAAAAACAGGATGTAAAATTAAAAGGATTAAATGTATTAAGTGCAACAAGACATGCAAAAAATAGAAACATATAAATATAAATAAATATCCCTCCACCCCAGCAATAACAAGACACCACCAAATATATATACAACAAAAACCCTCCCTTGTCCCTGTAACATATAAACACACAACACGAATAACAACAATGACTGATAAACTGAATGCTTGTGAACTTGAGTCCGGTAATAAAGAAACTGTCCTGAAAGCGGTTGACTGAATTAGTGAAATTGAGACGTTTGATTCTCCCCGGAAAAAATGGAGCAGCCTCACCGTGAATCCTCGGTGTGTGGTGGATGATTAAGTCCTACCCCAGGGTCTCTCGTGGTGAGGTCCTTGAAGCAAATCCGGCAGATGGAAAAACAAACTGGATGGATATGCGCGATATGGAAAACAGGTACAGTTGGCTCGTGGTCGTGAATGTGAAAAAAATCTCCTTCTCTCCTCCCTCCTTCCTTCTCCTCCTGCTGGCTTAAATAGTCCTGTGACGGCTGTGATTGATTAATTGTAAACAGGTGTTTTCCAGGTTTGTGGCTGTGGTCTCCTTCCATCATCCGTCCCCCTTCACGGGGACGGCATTAACTGATACACAAACAGTAAACGGGACAATGAAACGAGACGCACTCAGAACTGACATTTAACACTATGTGGCCCCGCTACATTCCCCCAACCCCCCCCCCCCCCCCCAACCTTGGACAAGGGAGGGCCGAAGTACGGCTTGAGATTGGCCACATGGATGGTGTCTAGCTTGGAGTCAGTGCCGATACCCCTTTGAAACTGGAAATTAACTGGACCTGTTTGCGAAATGATTTTGGCTGGACCTAACCATTTAGGCGCTAGCTTGGCGGAGAACCTTTTGCTGGCATCCGAGAGATGGTGAGCTCTAATCCAGACCAAATCACCCGGCTGAAAGTGCGCTTCCTTACGCCGGGCATTATATAACTTGGCATGTCTAGATGTCGAACTCACCAACCTCTGTTGGATTCTCCGCCGTAATTCCTCCATTTTAAATAAGTTATTGTAACTGGTGGTTTCTGGACTAGGGGCTCTGGGAAGGAGTCGGTCAAGTGGGCCCTTTAGCTGTCTGCCCAGCGCAACCAAAGCAGGCGTCTCACCTGTGGCTTCATGCACAGCGGTGTTCAGGGCAAACCGGAGCTCGGGGAGCCATTTATCCCAATCCTGATGGCGTTCACCCACATAGGAGGCGATCATGTTCTTCAGGGTCCGGTTCACTCGCTCTGTCATGCAGGCCTGGGGATGGTAAGCTGTCGTCAGGTTTTTCTTCACTCCCCAGGCTGTATAAAGTTCATCTAATACAGAGCTCGTGAACTGCGGACCCCGGTCTGAGACGATGTTCTTCGGCACCCCCCAGCGGGTGAATATTTCGTTCTTCAGGGTGGAGCAGATCTTGTTGGTTTTTGCGTCTGTTAATGCAAACAGCTCCACCCACTTTGAAAAATAATCAATCACCACCATCAAGACGGTCTTCCTCGAGCTGGTAACAGGAAATGGCCCCATCAGGTCGACTCCCAAAGTCTCCCCCGGTCCATCCGCGATTGTCGATTGTAGAAATCCTGCCGGTTTACCAGGTGGGTTTTTGAGCTGCTGGCAGGTGATGCACTTCTTCACGTGGTGGCAAACGTCTTTCCGGACAGATGGCCACCACGCAACCCCCAGGATCTTTAATAAAGTTTTTGTCCTTCCAAGGTGACCACCTAAAGGACTGTCATGATAGTAGCTTAGAAAGTCGGGGATGAGCTCTTCCGGGACCACTAATTGGTGTTGCAGACCCCCAAGGGAGGATGGAGTGGTCCTGTACAGAACCCCCTGGAGGTCCACGAAGTGTACCCGGTCGGTACGCTGCTGTTCCAGTCCCTCCCTGATGCTCTGGCAGAATGGACTGGTGGCTTGTGTTTGAGCCAGGTCTTCAAGGCTTCTTGGCAGAGGGAGGATCATCTTCTTTGCCTCTGCCAAACACACCATCCCCGGTGGCTCTGACACCCTGGACAGAGCATCAGGCACGATATTGCCACAGCCCTTCCGATAGGTCACCTTGAAAGTAAAGTTCTGGAGGCAGAGTACCCACCTGGTTAGACGGGAGGAGGTCTTCGGGTGATTAAATACCCAGGTCAGAGCATGATGGTCAGTGTACACTTCAAATTCAACCCCCTCCAGATAGTGTCTCCATTTTTCCACAGCCCACACGACAGCCAAACACTCTTTTTCAGCTGTCGAATAATTGAGCTCGGCGCCGTGCAAGGCTTGAGAGGCGTAAGCGATGACGTGTTCAGCCTGGTGGATTTTCTGAGTGAGCACGGCGCCAAGCCCCAGGTTGCTGGCATCGGTTTGTACCTGGAAAGTGAGCTGCGGATCTGGCTGGGCCAGAACGGGCGGCTCTTGAAGGTGGCTCTTTAGTTGCTCGACCGCGTCCTGGCATTCTGTTGTCCACTCCCACGGGACATCTTTATTTCTTAAGTTGTTTAAGGGAGCCGCTATATCAGCCATCTGGGGAATTAACTTGTGATACCACCCCACTAACCCAAGGAAACGTTGCAAAGATTTCAAAACCGTGGGCGTGGGGTAGTCTCGGATGGCTAAGGTCTTCTCGGGGTCTACAGCGACCCCCACAGGTGAAAGAATGTGCCTGAGGAAGCTGTTAACCGAAAGGTTGGTGGTTCAGGCCCACCCAGGGATGCCAGAGAGAAGGAGATTTTTTTCACATTCACGACCACGAGCCAACTGTACCTGTTTTCCATATCACGCATATCCATCCAGTTTGTTTTTCCATCTGCCGGATTTGCTTCAAGGACCTCATCACGAGAGACCCCGGGGTAGGACTTAACAATCCACCACACACCGAGGATTCACGGTGAGGCTGCTCCATTTTTTCCGGGGAGAATCAGACGTCTCAATTTCACTAATTCAGTCAACCGCTTTCAGGACAGTTTCTTTATTACCGGACTCAAGTTCACAAGCATTCAGTTTATCAGTCATTGTTGTTATTCGTGTTGTGTGTTTATATGTTACAGGGACAAGGGAGGGTTTTTGTTGTATATATATTTGGTGGTGTCTTGTTGTTGCTGGGGTGGAGGGATATTTATATGTTTCTATTTTTTGCATGTCTTGTTTCACTTAATACATTTAATCCGTTTAATTTTACATCCTGTTTTTGTGTGCTTATATTTTCACCGTCGATTGTGGGGGAAAAGTTTAATTGGTTAGAAGTACGGCTTGATAGTTAGATTATTTCTCAGTAAATCATCCAGGCCACAGGTCTTGGAAGTGTAGCTGCCGGCTGGGTAAAGGGGTCGGCCGTTACATGCTTAACTGCCGTTAAGAACTTTAGTGTTTTGCCAGGATATTTAACAAATGCTGCTTCCACTCCGCTTACTTTTTAAAGCTTTTTTCAGTTGGGGGGGTGGGGGGATTGGGTTTGATTGGTCTTGAGCGGGGTTGGGGGTTTACCCGTCCACAGTTTGCCTGGCTGTTGCCACTGCCTTAGGAGATTGTTTTGTCTTTTCCACGGACTTGATTGTGGTATGTGGATAGAAATCACTTTTACAGTTCCATTAATATTAAATGTGATCACTATCTGTTTCTAACCAATATTGATTGTGGCCTGTGTGGTCGTTCACCAGCATGTTTACACCTACTTTTTAATGTAGTTAAGCGCCAGCTGTTAGTGACACGTGTTACTGTTGGTGTACACAGATGTACTTTGCTATAGCAACAAATTCTCGCCTGTGTGGACTGCCACTTTCATTTGACTTTATGTCATCTACACAAACAATAGCCCTTAATGGGCAGTCTTTAAAATCCCAAGATACAATGTACTTGGTTTCACAGAGGCATTCTTTACACTGAGTATCCTCATTTCTTTAGTTTCTTCAGGTGTAAATTTGTTATTAATCTTATTTTCCATCCTAATTGTGAGTCTATATATTTTTCGGTAATTTTCTTCCTTTATTTTACAAAGTCCACTGCCATTATGAGCAGTTTTAGATGGATCCTTTATATGCACCTGTTGTAAATCCTGTAATATCTGACTGCATCAGATGAGAAACAGGAATACCCAGCACTTCAAGGCTAGATTTGTGCCAGATCAGCATACACTTTACAACCATGTCATTTCTTGAATTGCATATTTAATATTATGTGTATTATGTCTGCTTTATATTACTACATTTATTATATTAATAATAATACTAATAATAATTTGTGATATTAGAGAAAGTTATAGAAAAAATGTTTAAAAAAATGCTTAAAGATGTTTAAAGCTGATCCTCCGGCTAGAATGTTGGATATCTCTGGGTCAGCAGGTCTTGAGGCTGATCGTCCAATTATCTGTGAACCACCCAATCTCACCAAGATTGCACAGGTGGTGAACCAGCTGAGGGGAGGGAAGGCTGCAGGGATCTGTGGTATCCAGGGTGAACTTCTCCAGGCTGGCGGTAAGGCTGTCCTCCTGGCATTGCATGTAATCCTTTGCTTCCATTTGGAAGACGGGTGTCATCCCAACTGACTGGAAAATGGGACTTGTTGTCCTGATCTAGAAAGTGAAGGGTGATCGACTGGATTGCAGCAACTACAGGGGGATAACACTGCTCTCGGTGCAGAGTAAGGTCCATGCTAGGGTTATCCTCAATAGAATCCATGATCACTTGCTCACCTACCAGTGACCACAGTAGTCTGGTTTTATGCCAAAAAGGTCTACCATCAACTGAATCCTGGCACTGAGAATTCTCATTCTCATCTTTACGGCCTTTGTTGATTTTTGTAAAGCGTTCGACTCAGTTGATCAAACTGTCCTGTGAGATATCCCAAGACTTTGAGGGATCCTCTCAAATTGCTGAATATCATGGCCGGCCTGTACACTGGTACTGTGAGTGCTGTGCAAAGTGGAGGCAGAACCTCTGCATTTTTCTCAGTTGCTTCTGGGGTTTATTAGTGGTGTATTTTTGCTCCTACTTTGCTCAATGCTTGCATGGACTGGGTGTTGAGTTAGGGTTATGGACTCAAGGGGCTGCATGGATGCCCCACGTGACACCTGGCTACGGCAGATAGATGGTAATTTCCAGAGGGTGGGATTAGACCGCATGTCTGCCTGGGGGGTGGCCAATCGGGATCCCGAACACTTTAGTCATGTGGTGGTCACTAAAATAGCCTAAACAATTTATTTAAAAAGAAATTGTGTCTTAAGTTGGCAAAAATGATTCAAGAAAAAAAATGTTTTTGAATTTTAGTAATTTATACCTTCACCTTGGGCAGCCAAAATGCTGGACCCAGCCCAGGTGTTAACATCAATTTTTTTTAAATAATAAAATAATAATTCATTACATTTATATAGCGCTTTTCTCAGTACTCAAAGCGCTATCCACACAGGGAGGAACCGGGAAGCAAACCCACAATCTTCCACAGTCTCCTTACTGCAAAGCAGCAGCACTACCACTGCACCACCTGTGAGGACCTTTTAGTTCAGTGCCAGTTTTAGTACTGTGGTCGCTGGTGTCTTCCCTAATCCACTACAATGCTGAAGAAAGAAAAGCTGATAAAGATAAAACACCCCTTGATTAGACCATTGAATAACGGCTGGCTTTTTTTTTTTTATATAAACAAAAAATTGATAATAACCATATTAAGTGCACTGCAAAATATTATAATATTGCATTAATTGATTTATCATTAGTTAACATATTTAACACTTAAAATAAGAGACACACATTTCAGCAAAAAGAACAGCATATGTTATCCATCCATCCAGCTTCCAAACCTGCTTCATCCTGAGCAGGGTCGCAGAGAGCTGGAGCCTATCCCAGGATGCACAGGGCATATGGCTGGAACAATCCCAGCCCACTGCATGGTGAACATACACACACACATACACACTTGAGCATACTAGATAATCAAATGAGCAGTGTATTACATACTGTATCTAAACAAAATTTACATAATTTAATATTGCTGTATTATAAATGATGCCAATTTACAGAAAGCAGCACAAAGGTAATTTATATAATCTTTCACAGAACAGAAGGTCAGAGAGCATGTAACACAGAGTTACTTAGCACAAATAGTGGTAATTTCACCCAATTTTAAGCAAAGAAGAATCAATTCACTGATGCCTTTTAGAAGCAATAGTTAGCCTTTTAAAGTAATTTTGATGATTCCAGTCTGTAACATCAGTTAGGTTATTTACATTTGGCTTTGTATTCTCCATTACATTAAAGCATGTCTCAGTAATTATGCATCAAGGCAGCCAAACTACTTACATACTCACACCAGAAGATAGAGTTATTTACAAGCTAAAATACAGAACCATATAAATGCTGAATATTTTATCAGTTTCTTAAAGATATAATGGCATTTTATTATTGTTTGTCTATAAAAGTAGTCTCACACGGCTCTTCTTTAGCTCCAAGATGCCAGAGCAAGTTAACGTACTGTGTAAAAAACATATATATTTATTTAATTAAATAATGGACAACAGTCCATAATGACAATGTTTGAAGCAAACTTAAAATATCTTTGCACATTATATACTGTCAAACACATGCATATTGGAGGCAGCTAAAGGGCTTGAGTGAGGGCAATTCCGAATCTGACTGGGATGTGGCAGAGTGCACTGACTCTTTTTCTCTCTTTCCTGCAGACCATTCACGGGAAGTTCCACCTGGCCCTGTTGATGTCACTTCCGGGTCCGGACCTATAGAGGAAGACCTTGCCAGCTCCGACCCCCTTGATGTCACGTCCAGGCTTGAGCCTATGGCTAAAGACCTTTCTAATCCCGGCCCCTTGGATATCACTTCCTGCCCTGACCGTTAAAAGCCTCCACCTTTTCTCTATTCCCTCAGTTCTGTTTTGGACTCCAGTTTGTGCTCATCAGTGCTATCATTTACTTGCAATTTGCAACCAGGAAACCAAATATATGGGTGGCTGCCCCAAACCTTGCCATGGCTCTTTGTAGAGTTTGTGACAATACATATTCTGAAAAATGGACTTTGAGGGTATGTTATAGTTTCTCATCCACATCTTTTTGCAGCAAAAGAAATGATTACCTTGTCAAAGCCAATTCACCAGGAGTCCAAAAATACATACATTGTGGCATTATTAAATGTTGTTATAAACATGGATTTAAGACATTTTCTGCTCAACATGGACTGATGTGCTTGTGATGTACACCCTAGACCCAGGATATGACCATAGGTGCATCTAATTAACATAATGCAAGATGCTCCGAAATATCATTTCAGCATCAAACATTTCCAAACACAGAGCAGCAAAACCCAAATGCATTTTCTAAGCCACAAATTAAAACATTTTAAAGCAGGTACAGTTTTCAATTTACATGTTACTTTTACGTAAACATTATCATTTTGTAAGTAGAGGGGTCATATAAATGTTTATATTTTATAAAGAAACAAAATAACAATACCTTTAGAGATTCCCCACAATATCCTGATAAAAAGCGGTTAGCCTTCCTACTCTTTACTGTGAGGCAATAATGCTGTCATCCTCCCATCAGGAAGCTCAGGTAATGGTTCTAGGCTGCTTCAGGAAGACTTCGAATATCTGTACACAACATAAAATGGAGGGAAAAACGGGTTGTAGTGAGAGCTGAACTTAACCATTGGCATTAAACTTGGTATACTTCAGAATGTTTAACACAACACACATTCAGATGCTATTTTTGGACTCTGGATATCACTTAAACACAATGCCGGCAAGGAAGAAAAAACAAAAAATACACACACACACATAACACCACACACCCACTTAAGTAATCAGAATCCAAGTGCACTCCCTGAAGAGCTGCTATGCAAAAAGCAGAGATGAAGTCACACTAGTGATCAACCAAAAACAAACGCTTGCTTGTAATAAGGCCAATTCAAAATGCCATGGTGATTTCCAGAGATATCCCCATAGATGTGTTCTCAAAATAAAGATTCTGGAAACAAAAAAATCCAAGAAATTTCAGTATTAACTGACACTTCAAATAATATGAACTGCAAAGTGCATTTGTCTGTTTTACAGACCTACTTTTTCCAACATGTTTTAATTAAATTACTCATGAATTTGAAATGTGAATAACTTTGATCATCTCACTTTTTGATTGACTTAACTGACCTGGATTGCATTATTTCAGAAATGTAACTTTATAGATCATGCTAATATATGTATTATTTATTTATAATCATGTATATATATATAATTTTTTATAATATAATGTTTATATCACATTTTAACTTTATATCCTTATATTTTACCATACATTATGAATTAATGTAATATAAATGCTAGGTACAGTACTGTGGCACAAATGTTTTTGATAATATTCTTGAATAAACAGGCAATAGCTTATACCAAGCAACAAAAACATTCATCATTGTAACACTTAATAGTCAAAAAGTTTCTGGGCTTTGCACATTTAAGCAGCCTAAATGTCCAGAATTTGCAGACATTGATTGATAACCCTCGATTTTATGATCTCCTGCATCAAGTTCAATCATCACATTAGCATAAAGAGCATGAAAATAATATGGTGTTTGTTTTGTTTAATCTAAAGAAAAGTCACAACCGTAAAGTACTTCACATGAATTGGTATGCATAACTAACAAAAAAACATCAGCATCACTTTTATAATAAATGGATAAAGCATATTTTTTCTGCTTGATGTAGTTAAACAAAAAATTCAAACACTAAACAAAGTAAGCTGTATTTAAGGTAAAAGTAAAAAAAAAATCATATGAATTCCATCTGCTAAACCGTAACAATTAATTCAATTTAAATGAGTTATCCAATTAAATAAATCTCCAAAGGAGAAATAAGAGGAAAACACTTTATGGCAAAATAATTAAATTTAAATAAAACTAGAAAAATATTAAATTCAATACAACACAAAACTATTAAACAAGGCACAATTAAATAAAAAAAAAACACAAAGGCAATAACCTTGACAATGTAAAAAGTCAAGTAATGTTCAAGTAATGGTGGTAAAGATGATGAGGATTAATAATAATAATAATAATTCTTTGCATTTATATAGCGCTATTCTCACTACTCAAAGCGCTCAGCAATTGCAGGTTACGGACCCTGCTCAAGGGTCCAACAGAGCAGACTCCCTATTGGCATTTACGGGATTCGAGCCGTCAACCTTCCGATAGCCAGTGCACATCTCTAGCCTCAGAGGATTCTGTAACAAACAACAAAGTAGTGTTCCGTAGAAGACTTTGTCATTTAGTAAAGCATAGTGTAGACGTCACAGCAGAACTGCTTATGACTGTGCCGTGTATATAACTTTTTAATGGTCTGCTCAGTACTTAGTAAAAAAAAAAACATTCTTGAGACCTGTAATTTGTGGTCAGTGAAAAGTGACTCATGTGGGTGAAGGTACGTAATGATATTAACAGAGAAGGATCTATACAAGAGGAGGTTATGTAATAGGATTGACTAGTTCATTTGAGTTTTGACTTGTTTGTAAGAAACAAAAACTTTGTATTTTGAAGGGGCTATGCCTCTTGACCTTATTCCATTGTGACAAAGGTTTGGTTCTCCGTACTTTCTGGTATTTGTACTGTAAATAATTAAATAAACCTCAATGAAAATTTGCTTGGTCCAGCATATTATATTTTAACAGTAGTGTATGTTACCAGAAGAATTACAGTTATAAACTGCCAAGTAGTCCTATTCAAAAGTCAACATGGAATTACACTCCTGACAAATGTACATTAAACACTGAATAAACACTTCAACCAATTTATCTAAAATTACTATTCACCTGATATGTACAGCAAAGTATTAATATAGAACATGTGTTGGTAACAAACTGTCTCTGCAAACCAACTCACAGTTCATAAATTTAATCTGGTTGTCAGCTATTGTTTTTGTGTTTCTAGATTTTTAAGAGTAGACATATAACAAGATTTAGGTCACTGCAACTTAAGACGGTAAAGCAACTCTTCATATATAATACAAAAGTATTTCTCTTTAAACCATAGTCATTAAAAATAATCTTGAATGCATATTTCACAGGGACAAATTTAGTGAATCAGTGAGTAATCAGAGTAACAGCAGATACACACACACAGAGTTACTTGTATTAACCTTCAAATCCTCAGTCCAGGGGCTGGGAAATACTCCATAAACAGATTTGTATTACAACACTGTTTGCGGCATCTGGCACTAACCCCTGAATGTGTCATTAGAGGTTGTTGAGTTCTAAATATTTTTTGGATTTTATACTTGAGTGAACAGGTTTACAATTGCACATAAGGATTAGGCCCATTCTATTATTACATTCTTGGCAATGATGCTCAAGCCATTTTTAAGCAGAGAATGCAGCACAGCTTAATAGTGGTCACATTAACAAAATGTCACTTTCAACTGTGAAAAAAAAGGCTTCGGGTTGCAGGTTTGGCAGGTCGAGTGGCGAAAAGAAAGCCATTGCTAAAATTGCAAAATAAGAACAGTAGGCTTGTCTGGGTCGCCACTACTATAAATGTAATCAGAAATTAAAACAAACAATGAATAAACAGTTGGAGATTATGGATATGGGCGGAGTGGTGGCTCTGAGGCTAGGGATCTGCACTGACAATTGGAAGGTTGCCGGTTCGAATCTCGTAGATGCCAAAAAGGGACTCTGCTCTGTTGGGCCCTTAAGCAAGGCTCTTAACCTGCAATTGCTGAGCGCTTTGAGTAGTGAGAAAAGCGCTATATAAATGCAAAGAATTATTATTATTATTATTATTATTATTATACCACACAGCTGTTAAGCAGTGCTTGAAGTGTCCTGTGAGGTGCCTACAGGCGCTCAGAAATTTGACTTCTGATTATGTAGTGGCTTTGGGCTTGTCAGACCTGTTCCTATCCGAGTTTCCTCCAGTTTATAAGCTTCTTTTGATAGTGTAGGAAATTGTACTCACGGACATCTTGACTTTCTTTGCAATTGCTCAAAAGGGAAGACCTACACTTGTAATGGTTATAATGATCTGTCTGCCTTTAATAATTGCCTTTATCTCACCATTATCATAACAATACACAGTGCAATATTGTTCAAATAATGTATCAGAGGATGTAGAAACACGTTCCAACACTGCTTTTATACAGACAAAAGTCGGGGCATCTGTAGGAATTATTTGCATCAACTTTCAAGGTTTAAGTAACTTCCACTTCTACAGAAAAGCTGTAAGTTGTTAATGCATTACTTATTCCCTGAAAAAAGCCTTTTTTTTGTATAACACTGAAAATTATATTATTATTTCTGTTTTTGGTAATGTAAACTTTTTTTAAACTCTGGCAGTTTATCGCTTACCTTTGTAACATTTCAGGTTATTTATTGGACTTGAACTGCAAGACTTTCAATAACAATTGAAAACCATCGACCATTAGTGTATATGTGAGTGTGTATATGATATATATATATATATATATATATATATATATATATATATATATATATATATATATATATATATATATATATATATATTACAGTGGAACCTCAATTATCCAGTTTAATGACTGGCACCCGTCATCCAGATAATCAAAATCATGGAAAATCGAAAATAATTCTAAAAATTCACAAATGCTAGAATAGGTGCTGTACAGTGAAATTCTTACCTTTCTTGTGTTGTTTATGAAGTTTTCTTGAAAAAATCAGACAGGAGACGCTGCTTTGTG
The DNA here is from genome assembly GCF_900747795.2 of Erpetoichthys calabaricus. Taxonomy (NCBI): domain Eukaryota; kingdom Metazoa; phylum Chordata; class Cladistia; order Polypteriformes; family Polypteridae; genus Erpetoichthys; species Erpetoichthys calabaricus. Next base: position 245,822,729 of record NC_041394.2, read on the forward strand.
TTCTTGCAGCGCTTACTTTTATTGACGTGCGGAGTTTGCGAAATGTTAGGATGTCACTAAAATTTGAATCCGCTTCCTGCTCAAGAAAGCCTAGCAATGTTTCGGCACAATTTAGCGCTTCTGTAAGCGAAACTTTCTTTTCTGAAGGTTCGTCTTCAACCGCGTCATCGTCGCTTTCTTCTGGCAATTCCGCACTTGACTTCACTTCCGCAGCAATGGCGGCATTGTCTTTCACTTGATATCCAGGCTGATCATTATCAGAGAGTAGCCATTCTTCGATGTTTTTTCTGTCGACGTCTTCAAATCCATTTACATTTTGAATTTCCTCCAAAAGCGATGCCGCTGTTATTTCTTGGCTTTCACTGTCATTGACATTTTCAACACTATCCATCACACAGGGAACAATTTTCACCATGACTTTCGAAAAGTTAAGTTCAGCATGTCATCCCAACTCTCTGAACATGAGGAAATTGCGTCCTTAATTGTCCATTTCTTGTAAAACTCATGGAGATCTCCGTCTTCTTTCAAGACTGAATGGAGTAAAGATTTCCTGTAACGAATGCTTCTAAGACGCCCTGGTCTATAGGTTGCTAAAGCGATGTCACGTTTGGAGGAACATATGCGACGAAAATCTGGTCATCGCTTGTTTTCAGGACATTTTCGTTCGGATGGGAAGGTGCGTTGTCCAACAGTAACACAGCTCTTTGTGGCAAATTTTTGGAGCGTAGATGGTCTCGAACAGCAGGAACAAAATGTTTAAAAAAACAATCTTTAAAAATCACTCTGTTTATCCATGCTTTGGTCTGATTGTAGTAAAAGACAGGAAAATTGCGCATTTGTGTTCCCTTTAATGATCGTGGATTCTTAGACTTTCCAATGCATACGAGTTTCAATTTGTGCGAACCACTAGCGTTAGCGCATGCTAACACTGTTATTCGGTCCTTACTGGACTTGTGACCTGGAGCAGACTTTTCTTCTTTTGATACGAGCGTTTTTGACGGCAAAGCCTTCCAGTACAAACCAGTCTCGTCAGCATTATAAAGTTGGTCAGGTGAAAGATCATGAGCCTTGACAAGTCGTTTAAATTCCGTTACGTAGAGAGCTCCAGCGTCAGAATCACAGCTTAGTTTCTCACCCTGGATATCCAACCGTCTAATTCCGTGGCGAGATTTGAAACATTGCAGCCATCCTTGAGATGCAGCAAATGGTTCAGGAATCTTCATCTCACAGTGAAACCATTTCGCTTTTTCAGGCAGCAATGGCCTGGATACAGGACATCCCTCGGCTGTCTATGGCTGTCTACAGGACACCCTTCGGCACGTTTTTGCTTGAACCATTCGAACACAGCTCTATCCAGATCATCAAATTTTGAACCCTTTGATGTCTTGCATGCACTCGTCCCGTTAAATGTATCGGATGAAGTTACGAACTTGTACAGTTCATCTTTCTTCCGAACAATATCACGCACTGTTTGATTTACGATGTTAAATTCCAATGAAAGCTTAGCAATTGATTCCCCCTTTTCGGCATGTTCAACAATTTGCAGTTTTGTAGCAATTGACAAAACAACTCTTTTTCTTTGCACTCCCGCACTGGACCCCGACATTTCTGCACGAACTTACGCAAAGCCGCTTTCTAACCTCGAGGTGCGGACACCAACTGAATGAACTCGGAACAAGGCATCGCCTACACGGACGGTGCGACCCATACACAATCTTTTACAAGAAAAGCGTTGAAGCAGAAGACAAATGTCAAAACTTATTGATGAGTGGCAGTCGTCGGAATTTGGAAAAAGGGGAGGGAGAGTGTTCAGAATGAGTCCTCTGCATCGGATTAAGTCTCATGGTTTTTCACAGCAGGGGATCACCTGGATGGTGCACAGATGCTATACTTTCAATCCTTTTAGAATAATTCTCAGAAACCCATCGACAAAGAAAACTTAAGCTGTGACACACGTAGTGTACATTCCTGTAGTCGGAATTCTTGGCGGCGAAATCTTGGTGGTCTTGTGATGTCTAGCAGTTATTTTTTTTAGGTGATCCTGGATAACCGAATGTACAGTTAATTGAAGGCCGGATAATTGAGGTTCCACTGTATATATATAAGCAGCTGGAGATACACAAAGGGAGAAAAAATGAATCACGTATCATAAAGTAGTTTTTATTCTTTTATGACACGTGATTAATTTTTCTCCCTTTGTGGATCTCCAGCTGCTAATATGCAAACCATATCACAGACCTTCGCTTACATATTACACACATTATATTATATATATATATATATATATATATATATATATATATATATATATATATATACACACACATACACACACAACTAGGGGGCTTTGCCCCCTGCTCGCTTCGCACGCTGAGGAGATGCGGTCTGATCAGCTGCTGTCTTTCTTCTGCTGCTGCCTTGCTGTGTGTTCTGCTTGTCGCGCTGTGCGTCGATCATTTCTTTTGTCTCACTGCCTTGTCTCCTGGGAAGTCAAATTGTCTTCCGAGAAGATCATGCATCGTCTCCTTTCAAGATTTTTTTACACCACTACTGAGCATATACTATAAATAAGGACAGTTTAAAATAGCAGGAGTTTGAAAAGTACACAAATAACTAAAGAGAATATATTGTGCCATACTCTAATTTGCACCTTCCACAACAGTTGCACAATGATTCACCTAACTGAGAAGCCATAATCATCTTGTATGGCTTACAAAACTGGATTACAGTCTAGTTAAAAAAAGTGTGATGAAAATTGGAGGATGCCATGGAGAAACTGGAGAGCAATATGCAATTATGACATATCAGATATTAAGCGGCATCTCAGTTTCAGTAGCAAATTACTTTTGACATCAAAAATTACACATTTTATACCACAATAAACTGACCACTGTATCATTTTCCATTTTTTACATCAAGGAGAGTAAACTGTGGGTCAACTTAGATATATGTTTTTAAACATGTACAATTTATTATTTTGAAAACCTGAAGAGACTTTGTTTCTCTAGTGAATTCTGTTAGTTATTCAGTTTGTTACACTTATGAATGTGATGAATGCTTCTGATAATATCCATGTATTTTGTCAACTTTGGTTCATTTCATTGGTTTCATCCCTTGTGTAGATTCAACACTAAATTAGACTAGACATATAGAGTATATATACATTTATAACTTAGAAATGGCTGGAAAATACTAAACCTAAAAATAATTGAACACTCCATTTTTTTGTAAACTTTATGTTACTGTAATTGTGTAGAAACCGTCACTAAACTTTCCGGTGTAAAAAAATTGCCACAGACTAGTAAACAAGAAAGCTGGTCAGAACTTCCTGAAATATTCCGACACCTGGCAAAGAGATCTTTCTTCCTGGTAGAGGACCTACATAAATGCCAAGTGGACTATATCAATTTTGACAGCAATTCAAAAAATCTTCCTGCTCTGTATGTGAGCCATTAGAATAAATGTAAAATTTAACAGTGTCCCCAACAACTGCACTCTTTACAACAAAATGACGTAACATTAGTTGGGATTTGCTACCATTCATGTTTTACAAACTCATAGCTCATCATCATTGTTGTACAAAATATGCACCATCACAGTGAATAATAATGCAACAGTAAAAAAAGGGTTTCACATTGCATAACTACAGCCTTTCAAGCACTGCTCTTTTCTAGTTTACACTGTCGGCAGTTAAATTAGCAAAGAGAATTTTGGTCTGTAGAATGTTCTTTTATAAACCCAGGCAGAAACTTAAATCAGTCTTAAATCCTGCATATTACATTGTGCTTTTCTTTGTTATTGCTTAACTGTTAAATACAGCCTAGATATACAGAATAAAAATAAATTCTAAATTTGAAGTTATCAAACACTGTAAAAGAAGCATACTTCGTGCAAAGACAAGCTGACAGTGATCTAAAATCCCAGGACAAGCAGATAACCTTTATCTGCCCATATATTCAGTTATTTCTGTCTATTCCATGTTTGTAAAAATAAAGGATTTTTTCCATTCTCCTCTACATTGCTGCAGTCTCTACTATGTCACAGATGCACCAAGATAAGAGCTGTCTGATCCACTTTGTAAGGCACGCTTAGACAGAGATAACCCGAAAAATGTAAACAATGTGCTGGGCAATACAACTGGCAACCTTCCAGTGAAATCAGCTACAAAAAAGAAAAAAAAATGAAAAAGCAGACACCTCCTCAAAACCTACTGGAATTGACTCACCACAGAACATGAAATGTGGATTATTGTAACACTTCATGCAGACAAATAGACTAACTCATTCTGACAATACTGTTCTACTAGCTATTTGTCAGTTCATGAAAAATTTAAGCTATTATACATGTTCAACCCAAAAGGTCAAAAAGTCAGCAGCAGCACATTAATAAAAGAAAGGAAATACTGCAAGAGAATTACATTTGTATTAGATTACTACAGTTGCAATTAAAAATTGCAGAAATAATTGCGACTCATTTAACTAATAATGATAAGCAATTTAAACTCAAATAGTCTTTATTTTATACTAGTTTATAATATTCCCAAAATATCATTAAATGCAAGGTAAACAAAAAAAATCTGGTAATTTCCTAAATCTTCTCATTAGCCATCAGGATTTACTGGCAAACAAATAGGCTAAGTTGATCTGATCAAGCGTCCCCAACATGTGACAATAATGACCCTATAAACCAATAAACCTACAAACAGTCCCCAGTTTCAGTTTAATTGGAAGGGACTAAACACCAACTGTGCAGTAATAAGAATTCTTCATACCTTGGAAACTGAAAGTGCTTTTAATATGATTTTCAATATGACCATAAGGTTCCAAGTAGAAGAAATATTAAGGCAGATCTGTAACCAGAGAAATCTAAAACAGTTTCTGCTCATGTTCTGTAAATTGTAATTGAAATGTTACTTTCATTGACTTTTGAAGTTCAGAATTAGCTTTTAATGTCTTAGTCGCATTTAGGGAAAAGTCATCTTTGGAAAAGGCATAATTTCTTTTCAGATGTTACATACACTCTCATTATTATTTATTAATCTGTGATGTTATCAGCAGACCTGAATCATGTATTTGGCTGTACAGCAGGCTCATATACGATACTGAATGACTTTGTGCACTCATGAGGATCAGTAGAATTGTTACTGAATGATTAAAAAAAATCATGTAAAAAAGGGTTCAAGTAGCATGAAATAAGATGTAACATAATACACATTAAAACAGAATACTACATTTGAACCAGAATATCCACAAAACAGTAAACAAACAGTAACATACATCACCAAGTAAAAAGACTTGGGCTATTAAAACACATTTTAATATTAAATACGATTTAAATACGGCATATTATTATTACCTGTATTTGACTGAGGCCTTTACCTAATTGGGCTATTAAAACACATTTTAATATTAAATACGATTTAAATACTACATATTGTTATTACCTGTATTTGACTGAGGCCTTTACCTAAGGAGACGTACAATATCTGAGATACAACTGCTTACAATTCTTTTAGTTTTTTCGGTTGTAGCACAGGCTGATGATGTGACTAGCTCATGGTCACTCAGCATGAGAAGTGGGATTTGAACCCAAAGCCTCAGGGTTTGAAGTCCAAAATCTTAACCACTACACCATACTGCCTGAATAATAAGAACTATGGCTTACTTTATCTTCTCTAACTTCACTATCTAAGTATTTTTAAACCTCTGAAAATAGGGGGCTCCAGTGAGCCCCAAACCCAAGAACACACGACAGTGCCAGGTCCAAACACAGGGTGTTTTACTACACAAACACCTTGTTTACACAAGCACAAAACACAAGCCGGGTGTCCTTCCTCTCTCTCTCACCACTGCACTCCTCTCCTCTAGTCGAGTGTTGCCTTCCTTCCTCCCAGCTCCAACTTGATTGAACAAGGCAGTTCAATCCTTTCATTGAGGGGAACTGTTCTGGTGCCAGGAATTTACCTGTTAGAAGTAGTTCCGGGTCCTGAAAGTACAAGATAGCACTGCAGGAAGTTACATTCCCTACTCTCTTGTGGTGCTCTCGGACCCCAGCAGGGCTGCATTACCGGACTATAATTCTTCGCTCGTGACAGATATCCAGAGTTGCTGCCATTTAACATCCAGGGGAATTAAACAGTCTCCAGAGACAGTACTTTCCTGTCTTTCCCTTTAATCCTGGCTAGGAAAAGTACTGTAAGTACAACCAGTCGGTGCACCTGTTCACACTCTTGGAGCTTCTCGTCCGGGTAAGGGAACTTCTTCTCTCCTGGTCGGGATGCCCACCTGTTCGGGTAAGAAACCTTTTTCTCTCTTGGTTGGGATGCCTGTCCATCCACCTGGGGCTTCCCATCCAGGTAATGATTCTTCCCCTCTCTTAGCCATGATGCCCATCTGTCCCATATGGCAGTTACAAACCATTAATAGATAAAGTGAATGACATTTGATTGTCTCATTACAATGGCATCTGTCAAGGGGTGAAATATATTAGACAGCAAGTGAACAGTCAGCTGTTGAAGGTGATGTGTTGGAAGTAGGAAAAATAGGCAAACATAAGGTTCCAAGTGACTTTGACAAGGGCCAAATTGTGATGGCTAGACAACTGGGACAGAGTATCTCCAAAATGGCACATCTTGTGGAGCATGCCAAGTAAGCAGTAGTTAGTATCTACCAAAAGCAGTCCATGGAAGGACAAGTTTTGAGCAGGCAACAGAGTTAAGGGTATCCAAGACTCATTGATGCACATGGGGAGTGAAGGCTAGCCCGCCTGGTCTGATACCATAGAAGAGCTTCTAGCAGATAACCGATGAAAATCTTAATGCTGGCCTTTAGTGAAATGTGTCCAAACACACAGTGCATCACAGCTTGCTATGTATGGGGCTGCATAGCCACAAACCGGTCAGAGTGTCCATGCTGACCCCTCACCATCACTGAAACCACCTACAATGGATACGCGACTGCCAGAACTAGACCAGGGAGCAATGGGGAAAAAAAAAAAAGTGGCCTGGTCTGATGAATCATTTTTTCTTTTAGATCATGTGGACACCATTTACAAATGCTTAATAGAGAAATAAAGTGTGCCAGTAAACTAAAATAAAACAAGCACTGATTCTCACATAACAATGCAAAAAGTAGTTTAGCCACTTTTTTTGTTATTGATTTTAAACACACAAATGTTTATAGATCAAACATGCAGAAGAGTTTTCTTTTTAAGCCTTGTTCAAAATAACAGATGGCAGGTGGACTAGAGAAGGTTTAAACATGATTCTTACAGAGAAGGCGGCACCAAGAAGTTGTACAAATTAAAGATGGATAGCCAAGGTAAGGAATTTAATGAAAAAAGCTGAATGCATTAGATCAAAATCATTCCTTGTATGAAAAGTTGGGGGAGGCCTTTATCCAGCAGTGAACAGTTGATGGCTACAAATGATGTTGCTAAAGGTTTTATTGAGCTTAAAATCTACAAACTGCTCTCTTGACCCTTATCCTACTACTTTAAAACAAATTAACTTCTTTTAATTTGATGTGTTGAATATGGTCAATAACTTGTATGCCAAGGACTTTTACAATGTAGCCTCAAAAATGTTATTGTCAACCCTCTACTTGACCCCTCCAGACTCAATAATTATAGGCCAATCTCTAACCTTTCACTTCTTGGCAAAGTATTGCAGAAGACCGAGTCTATTAGGGATGCGACAAATTTTGAACCATGTTTCCATTGACTGTGGTTATGGAGGACAGTTTCAAACAACATCACCTGTTTATATGGAATGTTTAACACATCACATGTAATGCATTGTGGGCCAAGTAAAACATCTTCAGAGGATTATAATAAATTGTTCACAATGAGAAATGAACAATAGTGACATACAGTAAGAAACCACAACACTTTTACAAAAGCAGTTCAAACAGACAATTTAGAGAAAAGAAAAGGGATCATACCAGGACAAATTGAATCATGCCACAAAGCAACACTATTTAAATTATTTAACTTAACAAACTATATGGATTTGTAAGACATGACAGTCAAGGACTGACAAAGCACACAAACATAACTCCGTGCACATTTTGATACTAGTATATTTATTCATTTATTTATGTATTAGTTTATCTACTTTCAGTTTAATAAGTCATTTAACTGACAAACATCTATATATCTATATCTATATATATACATATATATATATACATACACACGGTGGAACCTCGGTTCACGAACGTCTCGGTACACGTACAACTCGGTTTACGACCAAAAAGCTCGCCAAACCTTTGCCTTGGTTCACGACCACACACTCGGTATACGAACAAGCCAGGTTCCCTTTTGGTTTGTACGTTCAGTCTCTCCCTGTGCATTTCCTGTGCAGCGAGCAAGAGAGAGAGCGAGAGAGCGCGACACACACACACGCACACACACACACAGACACAGAGGCAGCGCGAGAGACAGAGGCACACACACAGGACCACGCACGAGAGAGGCGCGCACACACACACAGGGAGCTAGAGAGACACACACACAGGCGCTCCAGGCTCGCAAAAGAGAGACGCACGCACACACACAGGCGCGGGAGCGAGCTAGAGAGACACACACACAGGCGCTCCAGGCTCGCAAAAGAGAGACGCACACACACACAGGCGCGAGAGAGAGCGAGAGAGTGAGCGAGCGAGGGACGCATAAGGTAGAGAAGGCTTGTTTTTGTTTTCAGTTCTGTTTACAGTGATTGGTTCGTAGCCTGCATTGTTGCAATGTTACTTTTCTTGGTGGTTTATTAAATTATGGATTTTTCAAATGTTCATTTTTCCCCTGTGCTTAAAACTCATTAAAAAAAGTGTTTTTAGCGAGCGGTTTCTAGCACTATAGCGCGAACTATTGCAGTGTTAGTTTTCTCTGTTGTTCAAGGTTTTCTCAGTGTAATTCAATGTTTTTACATTTAGTTTACTATTACGCTGTGCATTCTATGGTATAATTAACTATATTTGTGCTTAAAAACTAAAAAAAAAAAAATATATATATATATATATATATATATATATATATATATATATATATATATATATATATACATACAGTTCGTACGGACTGGAACGGATTAATTATATTTACATATAATCCTGTGGGAGAAATTGCTTCAGTTCACGACCAACTCGGTTTACGACCAGAGTTTTGGAACGAATTATGGTCGTGAACCGAGGTTCCACTGTATATATATATATATATAATATATATCTACAGTAATCCCCCGCTCCATCGCGGTTCAGCTATCGCGCCCCCGCTATATCGCAGAAAAATTCAATAAGTACATCCTACCTGTACTGTACTTTGAAGCCAATTCATAACAAAGCATACGTTTTTCAGCAGACAAAGAGTTTCGCATTACAGCACCCAGATGATTTCTTACAAAGCCCGTTATTGGCTGAAAGAGGAGACTCAACCAATCAGAGGGGATTTTATTCTCTTGGGCTCTGATTAGCTGCTGCTAACGTGGTGTAATCTCACAAGAATAGCGAGCGTGGGTCCCCGACAAATCGCTTATCTTGCTTGTGGTCTGACTTTTCTGAGCAAACTTTTGTGAACTTTTCGTTTTGTTTTAAGCCCTACGATGGCTCCCAAGCGCCCTGCATCTTGTAAGCCTTCTGGTAGCAATGAGCCTAAGCACCACAGGAAGACCTTGACCATACAGGAGAAGGTAAAACTGATGATTATTATTATGTTACTCATATCTTTAGCCCAACATCCGTGTATCATATGTGTATCCAAAGTGTGTTTTAGTAAGTTTACATGTGTTTAAAGCATGTGGGAGGGGTATTTTAAGGCTTAAACTATAAAAAAAAAAGTGGTCTTTCTATCGCGGATGGGTCTGGAATGTAACTTCCACAATAGGCGGGGATCACTGTGTATATATATATATATATATATATATATATATATATATCGTTGCATAGTTTACTGTCAAATAATGCAACGAGTACGCGACACGTGTTTTGCCTTTATTTGGGCTCATCAGGCATACACACTCACTGCACCCCTCTCGGGGATCGAACCTCGGACGTCAGAGTCAGAGGTGAAGCCTCTTTACGTTGCGGCATGGCATGTAGTTTACCACAAGCATTACCTGGTAGGTAACCACCCATACAATCAGATTGTGATTCTGACTACGAATGCTATGAATGTAATTACCCCGATCTCCAGGCTGTCAAATAATCGCTCGCCCACCCCCCAATACCCCAGAAGGATCAGCTGCTGCTGCCGTGCTGTGTGATCTGCAGGTTGCGCTGCACGTCGATCATTTAAAAACCTGTAAACCCCCCAAAGCTGACTGATTCATTCTTCTTCTTCCTGGATCATATTTTTCCATATCTTCCTGTCTTCTGCATCTTGTTCTGTTACACCCATCACCTGCATGTCCTCTCTCACCACATCCATAAAGCTTCTCTTAGGCCTTCCTCTTTTCCGGCAGCTCTATCCTTAGCATGCTTTTCCCAATATACCCAGCATCTCTCATCAACACAAACACAATTTCCTGTTTAGTTAAAAACCTGGAATTTTGCAGAATGGTTTACCCAAGTCAGTAGATACTCTCTAACAAAGGATATTTGAATATATCAATATTTAGTGATAAACCCCTGTCATATTAGAAAAACTAAATACTCCAAAATCTCAAAAATGCCTTGATGGATTTGATTGAAATTTGGTAACATTATAGAAGGAAAACCAGCCTACAAATGTTTTTTTACTTCCCAATATTTGTTCCTGTAATAAAGCAGTGATGAGTGGAGAATTCTTAGGCAGCACAGTGTTTCTTTGCTTCAGCTAAGATTGCATGGAGAAGCAGGACGTGCAGTTTATGCAAATGAATGCCGCAAGCAGAACAGTGCCACTGGAGATGACTGGCGAGCTATGTGGAAAATTTAATGTAATGTGGACAAAGAAAAGTTGCGTAAAACTCAGACAAGACGTGGTTAGCAAATGACCTTCTTGGGTACACAGTACTCCTTGTTCTGTTGGCTTTTTCTTACTCTTCACAATGGTATATAAAATACACTCAATTTCAAGCTGGATTGTATTGGTAAGTGCACTTATAAACGTCTATACGTGGAAGTGTGTGTGTCTGTCTGTTGGGCCTTGAAGTGCAAGGCTACAGCATGAAGCTCAAAGAGAGCGACTCTGTCGCCAAATTGAAACTCGCTTAGCCACTAATACACAAGCGAGGCGAGCACAAAATGAAATCGCCAAGGAAAGAGAACCTTGCTTAGCCGCTAATGCACAACCGATGGAATTGATTGATTGAAGTGCTAGAATCCATTGTTTCGAAGAGCCTGGGCTTTTTACAGCTTACACAACTAGTATATACATAAACTTCAAAGAACGGTGGGAGACAGTGGGGTGGGGATGGGGCTTAGTGGTAAAATACATGCAATACTGCAGATAATTGGCACGTCCCCTTCGAGGTGTCAGTATGTGATGTGCTGCTACTTTCCAGTTTGCAAAGCACAAACACAAAACTGCTGGTACAGTGTACCAGCCAACTTCACACCGTATGAACATCACAAGCCCGGAACAACAACATGCCTTGGTCAGTTTAAATACTTACACAGTTAACTAAAGGGGTCTACTACAGACAAAACATAGAGGTGGTTGATAATGTATATATTTCACCATATTATATCTTTTCACCTGTTGTTATGTGTAAATTGATTAAAAAGTTCAAATCATTCCAAGCACCATGTGTTAGGCTCCAACTCCCACAGCAACCCAGTGAACGAATACTAAAAAAAACACAATAGCTATTGCACACAGAAAAGTACTCATTTACTTACATAGTATTTGATACATCTGAGATAAAACATTAAAAAAAATCAATTTCAACTTTTTCCAGAAAAATCCAGGAGTTTTCTTTTGATATATCTATAGTGTCCCTTAAGTTTTGTTCAGACTCATCAAAGCACTAAAGCAGTACTTCAAAGTTCTGAAAGATCTGAGAGTTAACAGATTTCGATGACCCGTTTCTCCTTGTTCTTTCGGATCTCAGTGCTGACTTTGACACAGCTGACCATGAAATTTACTTGGCAGCATATCTGGGCTGGAATCTTAGGCCCCATTTTAGACTGGTTCAGTTTCAACTTTATTGGTTATGAATACTAGTTACACTGGGTACTCATGTAATGGTATGCAGTTTATTAAGGTTCAGTTCTTAACCTTTATTATTTAACTTATATATGCTTCCATTAGCTGGTATATTTAATAAATATAACGTTTACATCAGCACAGAGGCGATAGCTCCTTACTTGACTTGACTAAATAGATATAATTAACATCTTGTTGCTTCAGAATCCATATTACTAAACGAGAATGGTAAACCGGATATGGACGCAGGGACCTGCCCGTGAATGCAAAAGACATAGTGCGCAAGTGCCACACAAAGCCCCCCCCCCCAGAGTGAAACGGGAGAGACTACGCACGTGCGCAGGCGCCACACAAAGCCCCCCCCCCCCCCACCAGAGCAAAACGGGAGAGACTACGAACCGTCAGAGTAGGAAACAAAGTAAAACCTCATAAAGAGGTTAAAGAACAGGGACAAACACATGGAGAGCAGGTTACAGAACAAAGCCCCCCTGCCCAGAGTAAAACGAGAAAGACTACGAACCGTCTGACATGCCGCAAGCAGGATAAAGCGAGTGTCAGAGTAGGAAACAAAGTAAAACCTCATAAAAAGGTTAAAGAACAGGGACAAACACATGGAGAGCAGGTTACAGAACAAAGCCCCCCTGCCCAGAGTAAAACGAGAAACACTACGAACCGTCTGACATGTCGCCAGCAGGATAAAGCGAGGTTAGAAATAAAACACAGAGTAGGAAACAAAGTAAAACTTTATAAAGGGATTAAAGGACGGGGACGAACACATTGACAGCGGGTTACAGATGATGAAAACTGGAATGCAACAGCTTCAAAAAAACCTAGGCACGAAACACATGCACACCGAGATACAGAATATAAAGGCAGAAACAACGACAGTTAAACGTCCACACCACACAGTGGAGGTACACAGCATGGTAAAAACCGACATTATACGGAAAGCGCAGGCGTCGCCGCCATATTGTGAGTGGCACTAATGCGTGGTGAAAGGGCAGGAGGAGACATAGTAAAACAAGAGCAGTCAACGCCCCCTACGGAGTCCACAAAGGTTCATGCATCAAACCCGAGATGGTACGGACACGCGTCTGAAACCACGGAAGCAAAACTGTCTCGGCTCCAAAACCAAACAGCTCAACAAATAACACAGCTTCGACACCGAGCCCGCATGGACAGATCTAATGAACGTGGACGCCTACAACGCGCGTCTCAAACTGCGTAGGCAAAGCAGGCATGGATTCAACACGACACAGCTCCAGTGACTGAGATACAAACACGCGCCTGCCTGGATATAATTAATGAACGCAGGCGCCTACAATGTGCCTCTGAAATGCCGCAGACCAGGAAGGCACTACTCCAAAAACAAACAGCTCGACTAAACGAGATACGAAGTGAAACGGGAAACACTACAGATTCCGCAATGCTCCACAATGCACCGCATAATAGTTCGGAAAGAGCTTCATAGTAACAGTGGGGAGACCCAGAGTGACACGGGCGAACGCTACGTATTAAACATACGTCATCCTCACACATCTAACCTATACAGCATAGGTGAATCACATTACAGTGATGTATTATTAACAAGTGAAACGGGAAACACTACAGATTCCGCAATGCTCCACAATGCACCGCATAATAGTTCGGAAAGAGCTTCGTAGTAACAGTGGGGAGACCCAGAGTGATACGGGCGAACGCTACGTATTAAACATACGTCATCCTCACACATCTAACCTATACAGCAGGCATGCGCAACCTTTCCGCTATTGACGGCCGCACTACAGACTTTTTACTTTAATAACGGCCGCCAGTAAGTCCAAGTAAACTTAATAATGTTTTATGATTTATGTAAAAATTTACAGATTACACATTAAAACAGAGTATGATATATCTGACAATATTCAATTTACTGGTCTACATATGTAAAAAAATGTCTACGAAACGTCATATAGGACAAAAAACCTTTACAGCAATTGTTTCAGGAAGTTTGGAAAACATCGCCATTAATGGCTTCCTTGCTCTTGCATGTTTGCAGACAGACTTGCAAAGTCAGGGGACTCGCTGGAGACCATTAGCCGTATTCCAGACTCTAGATTGCTGTCTACCAATCGGGTTCGGTACTTGTTTTTCAGATATTTCATTCTGGAAAACGCTGCTTCGCACAAATAAGTGCTTCCGAAAAGAACGAGAATGTTCCTGGCCAGTTCTCGTAGTTGTGGGTATTCTACTGCTGATTTCCACGTATCCAGCAGGTCGCTTTCTTCCGTAAACTTTTTCACAAGCTGCTCATTGTTCTTCAACTCTACTAGCTCCATTTGTAGATGTAACGGTGCACTCTCTGTCTCCACCAGATGAGGAGAAGCAACGAGTCTTATTGTTGCTGAAATCTTTTTGAAATCTTGAAAACGGTTAGCGAATTCCTGCAACAGCCCGTCTAAAGTGCCCGAAAAACGGACGGTAGGAATTTGGTCAGGCTTTACTTCTTTGCTGTCAATCAGAGCCGTCAGTTGTGGAAAGTGGTAGAAATTACCCTGCTGCAGATGGCTTTTCAGGAGACGACATTTGTCACAGAAGTCTTTTATTTTTCTGTGCATGAGGCAAACTGTTGTTGCTTTGCCTTGCAGGTTTTGATTGAGATAGTTAACATGCGTTAGTAAGTCAACCAGAAACGCCAGAGATGTTAGAAAGTCATTGTTTTACTCGCTGGAGTCCAGAGACCCTACACCTGCACGGCCGCCATTACGTACACTTTAATATACACGTCCACGGCCGCCAAAGTCCTTGCCCACGGCCGCATGCGGCCGTACGGCCGCAGGTTGCGCACAGCTGCTATACAGCATAGGTGAATCACATTACAGTGATGTATTATTAACAGTACGATAAACATCACAGTATCGCAAACAAATGAAAATTATTACTCGAAAAAGGGAAATTATATTCACACAGACCAGGTGTCATTGAAACAAAAGCAGAATAAAGCGAGATCAGAAATGAAAGACAGAGTAGAAAGCAAAGTAAAACGTCATAAACAGGTTAAACGAGGGGGCCAAACACATGGACAGCAGGTTACAGATAATGAAGACCGGAATTCTAAATCTTCAAAAACAAAAGCGCGACTGACCGAGATACAAACTGAAACGGGAAACACTACGGGATCCGCAGTGGTCCACAATGCACCGCATAATAGTACGGACGGAGCTCCGTATTAACAGTGGGGGGCCCCAGACTGACACGGGCGAACGTGCGTCATCCTCACACGTGGCTACCCAACAGGCACGGGTTCAAAACGCCGGGGGTAGGCGAGCGAAGCGAGCAGGGGGTGGAGCCCCCTTGTTTTTTATAATGACAAATGGACCAAGCTGAGGCAAAGAAAAATAAAAGTTTAATAGGTGATATATAGTATATATAAAAAAAAAAACACCAGGAATCTAATCTGGGAGTCTTTTACAACAGTGATCTTGGTTTTAAAAAATGTAGTCTCATGACAGTGATGTGTGTTTTTGTGTCATCTGTGTCTTTCTTATTTGGCCTACACAACAGCTCCACTGCAAATTTACAATGACTACACAATACTGCTGTTAGACTCCTTACACATACATGAATAAAAGACCACATTACACCACCACTTAAATCTCTTCATTGGTTAACTGTATTTCAGAATTCATTTTAATATTCTTTTATTCATTTTTAAATGTTTTCATGGTCTTGCTTCTCTCTATCTCTGCAATCTATAATTCTTAGACACTCTCCAGCCTCCAACTAGCTAGCCCTCAAACTTGGCTGAAGAGTGAGGAGACAGCTTTTCACTTTGCCCAGAAACGCTGAAATTTTCTTCCTCATAACCTGAAACCTATTAATATAGTTGGCACTTTTTAAAAAGAAACTTAAAGCAAATTTGTTTAATATCACTGTTCACTAGTTCTCTTCTTAATGCCAAATTGTACTTCTTTGACCTTTTCCTTTCTTCTTCTTCTTTTTTTTTTTTTTTTTTTTTAAATGATTATGTAATCTGCTTGATATTCAAACAGCTTTCTCATGCGTTTGAAATTAAAGTTACAATAATGTCCCTGGCAGGTCTTAAACAGCTATTTCTGTTAGAATACTGTGCTCAAAGTCTATGTGTCAGAAATGAATTGAATACTCCTCATTCTTCCAACATTTTTATTATTTACTCCTAGAAAAAACTTATACTGTCTTGTATGAGCAATTTCTTTGCCCATTTTTTGCAGATTTCATTGCAGGGCAAAAACAAATGTTTTATCTCAATAAGACAATTGATCATTTTCTCTTCAGGAACCAACTCAAAAACTAAAGATATAATCCCAAATGTTTAAGTTGGTCCTGCGGTGGGTTGGCACCCTGCCTGGGATTGGTTCCTGCCTTGTGCCCTGTGTTGGCTGGGATTGGCTCCAGCAGACCCCCGTGACCCTGTGTTCGGATTCAGCGGGTTGGAAAATGGATGGATGGATGGATGTTTAAGTTGGGAACAATAACCACTCCAACATAATATCATGCACTGCTAGTCAGGACAAACTCCTGCATGCAATCTTTTTTAACAACATGCTGGACTATGCAATCAGCTCTGTGGTGGGCTGGCACCCTGCCCGGGGTTTGTTCCTGCCTTGCGCCCTGTTTTGGCTGGGATTGGCTCCAGCAGACCCCCATGACCCTGTAGTTAGGATATAGCGGGTTGGATAATGGATGGATGGATGGATGCAATCAGCTGATTCAGCACTTTGGTATTTAATTTTTAATCTTTTGAGTCAAAACTGATATACTAAATGGAATTACATTATTTCTTCCTTCTTGTTTTGATAAACCAATCTGAGCTCTTCAATTCATCTTGAGCAAACAAAACCAATCTTTGGAATAGGAACGCTGTCTGTGTACTAGCATGATGTAATGTGCTCCAGCAGGTCACAAATGACAATGGGGTATGCCGTGCCTGACACAATCTTTCAAGGATGCAGGCAGACTGTGACAGGTTGTGAAGTACCCTTGAATGTAGCATGACTCAGGTCTTGAAACTTTTCCAGGATCCCTGAATAGTGAGAAATTCTACTGATGAAAAAAGCTGATACCTCTCTTTCACAGAATTCATCTTAAAATTCCAGTCGGGTTAACAATGAAGCACCGCTTACTGTTGTCCTTGTAAATGATATGCTTAATTAGTCTGAGCTGTAGTTTCTAAGCCAGGAGATTGCAGTTTTCTCAGACATATGAAAAAACGGGTGTACTTACTCTTACAGTAAAGACTAGTTTCACTTACAGCTAGTCTGAGACTCTAGAAAAAAAAAAATAGGGTCATCTCATTTTTTTCTTACCACAAAAGCATGGTTTTAAAATGCTTACTATAAAATGGAGCATGTTCACATATGAAGAGAAGTATGTAGGTCAAAGACTGGCTGACTGTACACAAGGGCAACGAAAACGTTTTAAACAATGGATTTATGTGGACTCTGAAAAAATACGCCATTTAAGAAACTGCAGATCCTTTCACAGTCTCAGTATATACAGAACATGAAAACCAAAGTGCAGTAGCTAGTTTCTTTTGCCTACATTCTTAATATAAAAGGTAATCATAATTAGGCTGTGTCTGCAAGTCAAAAGCCACTGTAAACCTTCTGCAGGAGACATACTTTTAGTACACTATGGACATAACTGATAAAGAGCCTGATCCTATTTTCTTTGCTGTATATCACATTACAGTTCCAAAGTTTTAATTTTTTTATTCAGTTTCAACTTCAAGTAAAAGTCTTGACAGTTGGTAGGCTAGAAATTGTTCTCAAACACCTGCCAATTTCTTTTTAATCTCACTTAATCATGTTTAAAGTCACCAAAGCAGGAGTCAATCCCAGCAGCACATGGCACAAGGCAGGAACAAGCACTGGATGGGATTCCACATTAGTACAGGATGCACTCACATAAAACATACAGTTTGCCCTCACCAGTTCACTTTTAGATGTGGGTGGAAAACTGGGAGTTCCTAGCAATACCGCTTTGTATTGCTGTACAGTATATGCTTTGTCAATACTCGATGTAGGCAGTGACATAATGTAGTTTATCCATTTTCAACTTTTGTAGTGAAAATATGCATTACCACAGTAGAGAGATTCTATATAATTTGTAAGACTTCCAGCTGGCCTACTTATTACTGTATATGAACAAAGCACTGCAATTGCTGCAACATTCCCTTTATTTGGCAAAAGTGCTAATAAACAGAGATGCACATTTTATGTATCCAAGTTAAAAATCTTAAATTTACTGAAAATGAAGCCATTTAAAATTCAGTAACTCTGCACTTGGATAAATAATTCAAATAAAGCTTATAGCGCCTCCCCTCACTAGTAGTCTAGCATATCTGATAGCGACATACTAAAATGACCTCATAGCTGCATTATCTGCACGTCCTAATGATTCAGTGTTACTTTAGACACTATACTTTATCAGCAATGCTCCACACTTCCTCTCCATCATGGTCCAAAGCAACCAGCATTTTAACTTTGAGACTTCAACAGAGATTTTAACTCTCTGTCAGGTACATCTTTCTAAAAATGTTATGTTTAAGATAGTTGAGCTACAATTAGTCAAAGAACCTCCGCAACTAACAACTGATAATTGGACATCAATCAGTGGCATTTTCCATCACTTGAGTTGGAACCTGCTACTGAGCCACCACATGTAAAATGCATTTATTTAATGTATGTAATGCATGAATGCATGCAATTGCAATCTGGTATCACTGCTAATGTTGTACAAGACTCGGTATTATAAAAAAAAAATTTGCAAAAAACATCATAACTGACTCCTTGATGAGGCAACTAAAAATAATTAAATGCTTCAACTTCAAATCAGTTAACTCAGTCTCTCAACACACCAGAATGTTACACCATATGTACATTTTTCTGAATCTTTTAAGTTTGATCTGAATGAGGCTTATTGACACTTGTCACACACGACCAATTAGGGGGCAGCTAAAGGATCCGACGAGCTGCACGAAACCACAAGACGGGGGACTAAGACAACGTGTTAACATCTCTTTGTTTTAACAGGAAAGACGAACAACAAAAACCCACGGCACCTTGAATGTGTGTCAGAAGCCTCGTCCAGACATCCGAGCTGCTTCCGTATTATTCCTAAAACTCCCTGATGACTTCACTTCCGGTTGCTTACAGCTGACGTCACCTCCGTCCCAAGATCCTCCACGTCATCCTCCCATCATTCCTACTTCCGTTCCCCATCACATAAATTCTTCCATGTAACTACCATTCTCTGTCAATTGTGTTTTACAAACCTGGCCGTTATACAGAACGCTCACGTTCTTACTGTGGTTTACAGTATACAGGGACGGAATTCCCAGCCCTTAAACTGTGCTTCTATGTTTTTCTTCACATACTGTTAAATTGGAGTACATTGCCACATAAAACTGTTTTTGGAGACATTATACTCTGCATACTGCTGAAACTGCATTAACCAAAATTATAAACATTCTACTCTTAGCAGACTGTGGTGCAACCAGCATTCATATACAGTATATTGGATCAAACAGTGAATCTAATGCTAAATCATACTGAAACCATTTGAGACCTTCACAGCTGACAGACAAGAAGTATCATGGCACCCCTGAAAACCCTATTCTCCAATCAGGCTGTGTGTGCCTTAAGATTCAATGTAGGGATCTCAGTTATTTATTAATAACTGCTTCTGGGTGACATGTTTGGCAGTTTGGCTTCAGCTTCCCCTGTCATGCTCATGACACAGACATGTGTATCCACCACCATCTGTATGGATTACAAATGTAAACAGTGAAAAAATTCAGGCCATTATAGTATTTGTTCAGCAAGGAATTTCCAATACATTTCTCTAATTTTAATGAATAGAAGGAAGTTAACCTTTACTGTCAACAATATCCATCTATCAAAATGTGCAGGTTTAAGTCTTGTTATTAGTAATTCAGTTATGCAGGCCTGTCAGATCCCTTTTAACGTTACTTTGTCCATTAAAGTGAACAGTCTTGTCAAGTACAGCTGTATTTATGCCAAAATGATTCAGAATGCCTAATCCATGCTGGTTTTATTTAGTCATGTTCACTGTCATTTTATCAACAAGACTTTTTATTTCTGTGTAAACACGCATATGTGCACATTTTTGTACTCTAGAATCTCAGAAGGAGAGGAAACCAGCAGTGTATTACATACATCCCTAAGGAATTTGCACTGGCTTTCTGTAAGGTTATATATTAAATGCAAGATATTTTCACTGGATCTCTTAATATTTTATCACAATCTTTTGGAAAAGCTTCTTGTTTGTCTTGATTTTTACTTGGTTATGTTTATTGGTTCGTCTGTTAAATTCTTAATACCATTGTCATAAAATACCAACAACATAATTTTAATTCCTGAAGTCTGTGTGTGTGAGAAAATGTTCTCCCAATTTTAACATTGTTTTCTTTTGAGTATGAATATTCGATTAATTGTCAATTCTAAAGTGGCACACATGGCTGAATGTGAGAGTGCACCTGGTACTGGACTATCAATTTGTCTACTTTTGGGTCCTGCCATAATTTGGATGCCTAAAGCATAAACTCCAGCTACATGCATACCTGAAATGGATGTAACTCGCTCTATTGTTAACACTTTATCTTAACTAGTCTAATGTTTTGATAGGATTAGAAGCATTATTGGAATCAGAAATCATGGATGCAATATCCAGCACTGTTACAATAATGGACTTTGTCTATTGTTAAATTTATGTAGTTGCAGTCTGCTGGCATTGTATATTAACAAACAACTCATTGTCTTTGTTGGGAAGGAGTGACCTTCCCAACAGGCAGCTCTTTGTGATCAAATGTTCACAAGATTTTTCAAGGCCTTAACACACAGGCAATGCAATCTACAGTATCTGGCTAATGGAAGAAAATATCACAATGCCTTAAGGTAACGTCACGTTAGACAAATTTCCCAGCAATTTTCAATCATAGCCTTTATTTACATAATCCCATTGGGTCACAGGCAGTTGGCAACACACTTCCATGAAGCCAATCTCCTAATCTGACATACCTAACAACTAGACCAACTTGTCTTTGACTTGCTCCGATGCCATCAAACAGATTGATTTTGTCTTTACCGATGAATGCTCATCTAGAAGTACAATGCATAAAAGGTAGCAATAAGGAATAAGGGACACACATGTTTTGAACCTTGCAAACAGAATAAAGGCTGGACTTTCTGATGTCTCATGTTTAACATTCTAAAGAAAAGAAAAGAAAAAGTAATTGGGGTTTTCCAATCTACCTAAATGAACCAGAAATTCAGGGAAATCACACCAGAGTTTGAAAAAGCAGGTCCAAACAAATTACGTGTGAAAACACCTTGAAATGTTGTACACAAGCAGAAGCAAACAATGGTAACTCAGGTCAGGCTGAAGCTGGTTTAGAAAACGGATAGATGGATCTTGTAAAGCAAAATTTAAGATTCTGTAGAACTTGCATAAATATGACAGAAGCTGCTTATATCATTACATTATTATTGGTGGTGCCAGTAGGAGATGACACTTGCCTAATCCAGTTACTTTTTTTCACACATTTAAGCATTTCTAGAATATATAGCACATATACTGTAAAGCTGATGTCAAATCATGCCCATTTTGTCATGGAGAATGTCAGATATGCTGACTGCAGTTGGTGATCTTGTTGCTGCACCATTTCAAATTACACGACTGGAAACTGCAGCTCATGTCACATTTACCAACTGAGCCCCGATCTTCCAGCACAGCTGTGCTCGCCCCTTCTACTTACAGCCAAGAGCATGCTGCCTGATGACACTAGCACTGTATTGGTGCTGTACAAAGGGCTTAACAGCTGCAGCAAGTTCAGCAGCAATCGTGGCCCATTATTTCTTTTACATGATGGCATTTAACCCATCAGTATATGAGCTTCTCTACTGTTTGTGAGGTCCATGCTGCCTAACAAAGCCAGTGCTGTATGAAGGGTTAATAGTTTTGGCGAGTTCAGCTACATTCTCAGCCCTATTTATTTGTCTTTTTTTCCATTCTATTTTAGTACATAAGACACACTTCTGTTTGTGAAGTTCAAAACATGTGTGTTCCTTATTCCTTATCGCTACATTCTATCCATCCATCCATTTCCTAACCCGCTGAATCCGAACACAGGGTCACGGGGGTCTGCTGGAGCCAATCCCAGCCAACACAGGGTACAAGGCAGGAACCAATCCCGGGCAGGGTGCCAACCCACCGCAGGACACACACAAACACACCCACACACCAAGCACACATTAGGGCCAATTTAGAATTGCCAATCCACCTAACCTGCATGTCTTTGGACTGTGGGAGGAAACCCATGCAGACACAGGGAGAACATGCAAACTCCAAGCAGGGAGGACCCGGGAAGCAAACCCAGGTCCCCCAACTGCGAGGCAGCAGCGCTACCCACTGCGCCAACGTGCCGCCCGCTACATTCTATGGATTATTAATTTTGGGTGAGCATTCATTGCTTGTCCGCTCTCCTGAACACAAAGTCTGCCCCTCTGACTAGAGACAAAATCAGATCTGTTTCAGGGGTGCGGAAATCCAACGCCCGACTCGTCCGACACGGGTAAATTGACCGTCGGACAAGCGTGTTTTTCTGTTTCAGTTGTCCGCGGACAAGTGCAATTTTCTGGAGAAAAATATTATATGTGCTGTGCAGGGCACATTTTACCACTACTTTCACATTTTAAACATTTGGGTACGTACTTTGTGCGGAAACAGTCTACTTAGGCATGTTCTTCATGTCTCAAATTGGTCTTCAATATTGTTTACAAAATGACGGCTGATTTTTCAAAGGGGAAGCACTCTTACGGTCTTAGATAAGTATTTTACCCTAATACGTACACGCTTGGAGATGCGGTCATTTTTTTCATGCCGACATTACGATGTAATCTGATGATTTTTCATTATAATCAATAACTTTTATATATTACCAGTAACGGCGTACTGCACAATAACATGCAGTGAATAAATACACTTGACTTGAGCATTCATAGTTTTCATCCTCTTTCTCTGTACGTTTAGCATTCATTTGCTCAGAGGTTGATGCGCTTGCTGCTTCCTGAGCAGCTCTTCTTTTCCCAACCGTAGCGGCCCGCTGCTTCTCTTCTTTCGTTGGCATCTTTTCGCGTTAAAACTGATTAAGTTAGTTTTTGTGTTGCAATTACTTAGTACGTTTTCTTTAATTTTTCACTTAAACTGGCACTTAAGTCTTCAATCTGCCTCAAGAATGATTAGCGAAGGTGGTGAGGAATAAGAACGGCTCCCTTACGCATGCGCCGCCCTGCTGCGCACTGCCAAGAGTTGATTCAACAATAAAATAAAATAAAAATAAAGAGTAATACAAATTTTACTTATAATACAATTGTTTTCACCACATAACAAAGCTTGTTAGGCAGTTAATCTTTCCTGAAATTTGTGATTTCGTGTAGGTTGTGATATATTGAGGAGTTAAGAAATTTATTGCGTGACAACATCAATTTTGATGAGCTGTCTATAGATCGTTTTTGATTAGCGAATATTTCATATAAAACAAGTTGGTTTCGCGCTGTCACTTTATTAAAAATAAAGAAGAAAACATTCTAACGGTTTCCAAAGGTTATGATATATCTATAAAAATCTTCACTGTAACTGTACTATGTGAAACAGAACTAGTGTAGCTATAATGAAGGCATTGTTTATTAGTGAGTTAAAATGATAAGGGAATCTTTTATAAAATGTTCTAGAGCAAGGTGGCAAAATACTACTCCCTGAAAGAACTTTTTTCAGTTTTAAAATGGAAGGCAATTTTGGGATCAATAAAAAAGATCAGAAAAAATAAACTATTTTTCACTTTTGTTATTTGTTGATGGACAAGTGAATTTAACTGGCGGACAAGTGGATTTTCTAAGTTTACTTGTCCGTGGACAAGTAGAAAAAAATTTGATTTCCACACCCCTGTGTTTGATTTGATTGTAGCGAGTCACAGACTAATTGCTTCACGGGAGAACACCACCAACTGCCTCAGACTTTACCATATAAAGGTCAAGGTGAAATTTCTTTCATACATATGTGCTCATCATAAACAGACCTTTTCTGCATGTAACATCATATTCAAATCAACCCTAAGTACACAAAACTGGAACTTAATATCTTCAAGCCAAACAAGCACATTCAATAAAAAAAAGCATGTGTTTATGTCAAAAACACAGGACTACATTGAGATTATTAATTGTACAATGGTATACTCCATTTAAAGTCTATATAGTGTGGACGCTAGAGGCGCTGTTGCCCCGTGAAATCCACCAGACAGACATCCAAGACACACTTATAAAAAGCACCAAGAAGAATTTAATAATAATTTCCTTCAAATACAGTGCACAAAGCACCGCACACTCCACAATTCTTCAATATTCAATAATAATAAACAATAATCAATACAATAACAATCCTCCACTCCCAGCAGCTTAGTCACCCAACCTCCCAACTCCGGCTCTCTTTGCTGGGTCTTCACCAGTCCTTTAAATAGTCCATGACCCGGAAGTGTTCCTCCCGGGTTAAACGCCACATCATTCTTCCTCAAGTAGCCTGGAAGTACTGTGGGCTTTCGTTCTCGTGACTCCGAAGTACTTCTGGGTTGTCGTAACAGTAGTAGTCCCCAGGTTCTTTGTGAGCTCCCCCTGGCGGCACCCACGGCACCAAACAGGACTGAGGAAACGGACTCCATGTCCCAGGATGCTTTGAGGGAATCCGGGGAACCGCTGCCGTCCAGGGGAGCTGCCACCTAGCGTCCCGGGGGATGCAGTGCCCTGAAAAGGCTGCTTACCTCCACACTTTTCTTTCAGGGACATCCCGGCCGGACGGAACCCTCGACTGTCCATCACAATAGCCAGTGTGTCTCCACACACCAAAATGCCACATTTCTTACCATGTTTTCCAGCAAGCACTCTAAAGTAACCAGCTGCCTTTCTATTTTTTTTTTTTTTTAACAAGCAGGTTTTAAAGTAGTTTTTTAAAAATTAAGCAGCTGGAATGTTCCTGTCCCTTTCATTAATATAAATATCCACTTTTAATAAAAATTATTTAAAACCTGTTATTTATTTATTTGGAGATTGAAACATTAGAAAACAGTTCAGAAAATGGGAGGAAACTGCAAAAAAAAAAAAAAGAAAAAGAAAAAGATAATCAGTGCATAATGGGTGTATTTCATACATATACCCTCAGACTGCACTGGCACTCAAAGTCTCTCTACCACCATACCTGAAAGTCTAGAATGTGCTGCATATCTTAAATTATACAACATTCACTGTGCAGTCCAGCATGTGGTGGATATCAGCATTCTTGAGTTAAGGTTAAAACAAGTTACATTTGCAGCTGTAGTACAGGTATGCTTGCCATTAAAAACTGACAGATGTCACAGTTGGAGTTGTGGTACTGCTTAGCAAAGCACTTGAGACTGAAGCACTCAAGTTGGGAGTCAGATAAAATGTTTGCATCTCCAACATCCTCTCCACCAAAAAGTTGCAACCACACCCCTAAAGCCCTGTAAAAAAACAGAGACGGTCATCTAAGCATGTCTAAGTGTTCAGAACTTCAGCCTCACATCACAAGAGCCTTGAGTTCAAATCCTGTAGCAGTCACTGTTTGAAATCTGCACATCTTCCACATGATTTCACCAAGTACTCCGGTTTTCTCACACGTCTTATGTACACTGAAGGAACAGGTGACTCCAAATCAGCCATGCGAGTATGTGTTTTTAAGTCTGTCCCAGATTAGTTCAAGCTGTTCACCCAGATCTTTTGAGAACAGCACAATTTCTCTGCAATCCTAATACTGAATAATCAGGTGGAGAAAACAGCTGAATAGATGTAGACCTATATATTTACAAACACACGGTACATACTGTACTTTGTAACAAAACCACACTTCATTTTTTTAACTCCGTAACACTCCAATAAACATATTACTTTAAATAGGAATTATGGGGGCGGCACGGTGGCGCAGTGGTAGCGCTGCTGCCTCGCAGTTGGGACACCTGGGGACCTGGGTTCGCTTCCCGGGTCCTCCCTGCGTGGAGTTTGCATGTTCTCCCAGTGTCTGCGTGGGTTTCCTCCGGGCACTCTGGTTACCTCCCACAGTCCAAAGACATGCAGGTTAGGTGGATTGGCGATTCTAAATTAGCCCTAGTGTGTGCTTGGTGTGTGGGTGTGTTTGTGTGTGTCCTGCGGTGAGTTGGCACCCTGCCTGGGATTGGTTCCTGCCTTGTGCCCTGTGTTGGCTGGGATTGGCTCCAGCAGACCCCCGTGACCCTTGTTCGGATTCAGTGGGTTGGAAAATAGATGGATAGGAATTATACTTTTTAAAGAAGAAATGTGGACATTAATTTTTTACAGGAGAAACAATGTGTAATTGGAAAAAAAACTGTGTACTATGTAAAATTTCAAAATGAACAATGAATACATTACATAAACCTTCTATCTTCTGTCTAAATGGTCATGACTTCTACTGTGCTTGTAAATACTGCACACCCACACAGCATTTAACTGCTTTTCTGGCCCCTGTAGAGACATGTACTCTCTTAAAGAGGGAAAGAGGAGCTATTTGAAATTATCAGCTTCTGAAAATACTCCTTGTTAAGCAGAGCCAATAAATAATAAATGTTTTCTCAAAGGTTCACTTTTCAGCTTCAAAGTGCATTAAAGAAAAGTTTCAAGATTCAAACTACCTTGTTAATACCAAAATCACTTGAAAAATAGACAAAGGGAAAAAAGTAGCATTCAGTAGGTGTTCTTTTATGCATGGAAAATGCTTTTAACATACTACTGCTTCAAACATATCATACACCAGCCATTTTGGGTGCATGGACTTTTAGACATGCCTAAATTTTGGATAGTTGTTCCTCGTTTTCCATTCCACTGCTTAATTATACATATTTTACATTATATTTGATTATAATAATCATGATTACACATGCTTTCAGCCATGTCAATTGAACTTAAGCTTACAAATTTAAGGCTATGAGAAACTAAGCCTAGATTGCTGGTTTTATAATAACTGGCACGTGCAGACCAGCCATAAGATTCTGTGATTCTGAGATTCTATGTCTAAGTTGATGTGATTTAAACTTTACCCTCTTAATAATCTAAGATCTTGTCTAGTGTCATAAAGCTATGCTTTATTCATGGTTTTAATTAAAGTCTAGTCTTGTAAAAATACAGAAGCAATGGGGGAAACCTTTTCTGTTGTTTTTAGAGGACTTGTGGGAGTATATACACTGTAGTTTACAAAAAAAATATAAGCAACCTGTGACTCTGTTAATCTAGTCAAGACTGTCAAATACAATCGGTCCACTCTTACAGACGTAGGTTATACACACTCATAAATACACTACATACTCACACACATTTATAATTATATACACATATATATATATATATATATATATATATATATATATATATATATATATATATATATAGTGGCAGGGGCCCTGCAGCATATCTTCCGGGGAAGCAAGGATGGAAAACCCAGTATCTCCAACCTGGACACTAGATGGCAGCCTCCCTGGGTTGCAGTGGTGCCTCAGATTCCCCCAGGGCTTCATTGGGGTTGGAGTTCGGTGCAACCCTGTTGGGTTCTGCAGGCGCCACTAGGGGGTACTGCTGGACCCTTCTGGGCATTAGTTTCGCCACACCCGGAAGTGCCCAATAAAAGGGGCCAGCAACCACCACTCAGGGGCCAGAGTCGGGAGGAGGAGGACAAAGCTTGAGGAGGAGTGGTGGTGAAAGAGAGAGAGGAGTGTTTTGGTGTGTTAGTTTGTGCTTGGGACTGTGTTGTGGCTGGGGGACAAGGGAAAGACGTGCCCTCCAGCTGAAGAAAATAAAAGTTTATTTATTTTTATACGTGCCTCCTGTGTCCAATCTGTGTCGGGTTGGGCACTTATATAGCACCTTGTTACAGTGGCATAGTCGGCAGGATTCCGGTCCGTCTGTTGGGCCGGGACCTGTATTCAATTTCTGTAATGACCCGGCACAGCAGCGCAAGGCACGCACATGGCGTAGGAGTGAAGGAAGCGTGCACCCCGAGACAGCGCACTGAAGATGTGCCCTCCAGCTGAAGAAAATAAAAGTTTACTTATTTTTATACTTGCCTCCCATGTCCAATCTGTGTCAGGTCGGACGCTTATGTAGCGTCTTGTTACTTTTATATATATATATATATATATATATATATATATATATATATATAAATAAAACACTAACAATATCTCTTGAAATAAGTGGGCAATGAATGAGCCAGCTTTGGTTTATATACACTGATTTTTGATACAGAAAAGTATATATAGGGTCAAACTAACAATTAGAAAAGGAAACATGTGGAAATGGTATAAAAAAGTAGAAAGCTGAAGTGACACCACTATTGACGTGCACCAAATAATTTGATTACGATAACCAGTTTCTCATTGCAATGAAATTTGACTTGACTGCAATAAATTTCTCGCATGACTTGAATTAACTAACAATTAATCAATGAAGGATAGCTTTAATGCTAAGGAAAGGTTCCTTTTATTTCTTGTTCCTAATTCTAAATGCCGAAGACAAGAGAGCTGTCTGAGAGCATCTGAAAAACTATTATTTCCAAACTTAAAATTGCAAAATGATACTTAGACCTTTACCACTCCTGTTTTAACAGTTCACAGTGTTATTAAAATATTTGCTGTTCATGGAGTAGTCTAGACCCTCCCAAAATGTGGTGGGAAAAGGTAAATTGATCAAAGCTTAGTACAAACTGTTGAAAAAACAACACATAAACATATCCAAAGAGCTTAAAGATGGCAAGAAGAAACAGAAAACAGTTTCATCCCATAGCATACACCATACACTAAACTAAAATGACCTTTATGGGTGAAGGCTAAAGAAGACCACACTGGTGAAAGTGAACATAAAAAGACATGACTGATCTTTGCCCAGACCTACTAGAGAAACCAAAAATCTGCTAGTAAAATTGATTGGCACAACAGAGCAGCAATTTGTTTAAACAGCAAAATGAGAATTACCAGGAAAAGAACAAACTATCTAAACGAAATATGATGGACGTTCCATAATGTTTTGGGGATTCTTGACTGCCTTTATAATGGAAGTCTTGAACATTATTAAGGGAATTGTGACATCAGAAGATTAGCGGGATTAGTGGATTGAAGATCATGAGTCCTTCAGAAGGGCAATGACGAAAATCATACAAAAAGTACAAAAGATTAGTTCTAAAGGGAGAAAAATGTACTGAAAGAAAACCTTTGGAAAGTGTTGAAATCTGATATTGCCAAAGGAAATTTTTAAAACATTCAAGGAGATTGAACAAGCCAGATTGAGGAGCGGGAGAATTCAGAAATGTAGAAGAAACTCACAGATGATTACAAGAAGTGCTTGGGGGCTGTCATTATTGCCAAGGGTTGCATAACCAAGAATTAGAGAAGGGTGCCTTTTAATACTGTCTAGATCATATTTTCATTTTCGTCTGTGGAAATAAAAATTACATGTAAGCTATAGTGTCCAGCAGTAGGACTCCTGTTCAAAATTCCTTGCAACTTTCTATATATTTAGATTGCATGTCCAACTTTGGGTTGAACAAAAGCAAAATTCAAATACAGTGGAACCTCGGTTCACGAACGACTCGGTACATGTACAACTCAGTTTATGACCAAAAAGTTCGCCAAACTTTTGCCTCGGTTCACGACCACACACTCGGTATATGAACAAGCCAGTTTCCCTTTCGGTTTGTGCGCCGCATGTGTTGCATTGTTCTCCGTACGTGCCTGCTTTCGCTGTGAAGTCTTTGTGCTCTATTTCATTTCCCTTTTGGTTCGTACGCGCCGATTACTGTATTTAAGCACGTGTTCAGCCTCTCCCTTTTCATTGTTCTCAGTCAGACGTGCGTGCTTTACCTGTGAACTCTTTGTGCTCTACAGTATTTCGTGTGCTTTTGCAGTTAACCATGGCTTCTAAGCAAGTGAAGAGTGGTGAGAATTATTAAGACTTAATTATGAGAAGTGTTGCAATGTTACTTTTCTCTTTTTTCAAATGTTCATTTTTTCCCTGTGCTTAAAACTCATTTAAAAAGAGTGTTTAAAGCGATCAGGTTGTAATGCTATTAGCTTGAACTCCTGTAATGTTACTTTCTTGGTTGGCTTTTAAATAAAGTTCGGATTTGTTCAAATGTTCCTTTTTTTCCCTGTGCTTAAAACTCATTTAGAAGGTGTTTACACAGCAATCGGATTGTAAGGCTATAGCGCGAACTGCTGCATTGTTACAGAGAGAGGTTGGGGGGCTCACGTGCTGCTGAGAGAGAGAGAGAGAGAGAGAGAGAGAGAGAGAGAGAGAGAGAGAGAGAGAGAGAGAGAGAGAGAGAGAGAGAGAGAGAGAGAGAGAGAGAGAGAGAGAGAGAGAGAGAGAGAGAGAGAGAGAGAGAGAGAGAGAGAGATCCTGTGTGTGTAGCTGAGAGGAGAGGGGGGGCTCGCATGCTGCTGAGAGAGAGAGAGAGAGATCCTGCGTGTGCAGCTGAGCAGGGAGCCTGGGTGTTTGTGTCAGTGTTATTCAATGTTTTTACATTAGTTTACTATTACACTGTGCATTCTATGGTGTAATTAACTATATTTGTGCTTAAAAAGCTTTAAAAAATATTTACATACAGTTTGTACAGTCTGGAACGGATTAATTGTATTTACATACAATCCTATGGGGGAAATTGTTTCGGTTCACGACCAAATCGGTTTACGACCAGAGGTTTGGAACGAATTATGGTCGTGAACTGAGGCTCCACTGTACTACACTTTCCCCTTCTAAATTAAAATACTAGCCAACCCGCGGCGTAGCATACGCCGCATAATCATGCCGCTTTTTTAATGATTTTTAAGCACAGGGAAAAAAATGAACATTTGAAAAATCAGTAATTTAATAAACCACAATGAAAAGTAACATTGCAACAATGCACGCTACGAACCAACATACAATCATCGTTCAGTACTCACTGCCTGCTCATGTGCCCGCCCCCAACTCCTCACCTGAGTCGCTTTTGTCTCTGCTACAATCCACATGCACCTTTGAGCCACGTTGTCTTTTCATTGTTCTTTGCGGTTCTGGCTGCTTTTCTATATATAATCCACCAAGCCACCCTACCATGGTAGTAGCGAGGGGGGGTGTGTACAAAGGACAGGGACGTAATCAGTGCGAGCGTATGACCTGCACTTACTGGGAATTCCTCGTTCGTGGGGAACAATTGCAAGCCCCGGTCCCCATCACAAATGGGGTTTAACGGCTTACCCACGCCTATCGGCGCCGGGTAGACACACGTTGATCCATTCAGTGTAGCGCACATGCGGTACCGGACATCCAAGGGCATCACAGACCTGTTAATGCTCAATCTCACGTGGCTGAAAGCCACTTGTCCCTCTAAAAAGTTGGACGCCAACCACTTGGCAATCGCGTAACTATTTAGCAGTAGGGAGTCTCATTCGTTTTCAGAATTAACCAGACAAATTGCTCCACCAACTAAGAACGGCCATGCACCACCACCCACAGAATCGAGAAAGAGCTATAAATCTGTCAATCCTCTCTGTGTCCGGGCCGGGTGGGGTTTCCCGTGTTGAGTCAAATTAAGCAAAATTTGTGTGTGGTGTGTTGTTGCATCCGGGCACATGAGCAGGCATTGTGAATGCCTTGAGAGCGTGGGTGGACGCGTGCCGGGGAATAATGAGTATCTATATATCTTCTTAGATAGAGAAAGAGTCTGACACAGTGTTTGGTGAATTGTTGCAGTTTGTGAGTTGTGATGGTTTTACACTCCAGTACATTGCGGTGAACGCTGGTAACAGTCAGGCGGGCGGGCAGGCGTTCTCGTCCCATGCTCTTAGAGTTGGTGGGCGTGTCTCTGTATCGGTTCGAGTTGTTGGGCGGTGCTCTGTCGTTTGTATCCCATGGTAGGATGACTTGGTGGATTATATATAGAAATGCAGCCGAAACCGAAAAGAATAATGAAAAGTCAACGTGGCTCAGTGGTGCATGTGTACTGTAGCAGAGACGAAAGCGAGCTGGTGAGTTGTTGCGTCTGGGCACATGAGCAGGTATTGTGAATGCCTTGAGAGCGTGGGTGGACGCGTGCTCGAGTTGGTGGGTGTGAGTTGACTGAAATGGCTATTTTTTGCGTATCCCATGGTTGTCTTCCAGCAGTGTGAATGCCTCGAGAGACAGGGTGTCCTTGTTTGGTGAGTTGTTGCAGTTTGTGAGTTAAAAGCTGCGATGGTTTTACACGCTGGTAATAGTCGGGCAGGCAGGCATTCTCGTCCCATGGTCTTAGAGTTGGTGGCCGTGGCTCTGTTGTTAGTGGGCGTGGCTCTGTGAGTTGTCGGCATATCCCATCGTCTTAGCGTTGGTGGGCGGATCTCTGTGAGTTGGTGGGCGTGGCTATATCGTGTGTATCCCATGGTTGTCTTGCCTGTTCTGTCGGCTTAGTGAATTTTATAATATATATATATATATATATATATATATATATATATATATACAGATAGATAGTTGGCCCTCTGTATCCACGGGGCATTGGTTCCAGGACCCCTTATGAATACTAAAATTCATGGATGCTCAAGTTCCTTAAATAAAATGGCATAGTATTTGCACATAACCTATAGTAGTGGCCAAAAGTTTTGGCAGTGACACAAAATGTTGTGTTTTCCAAGCTTTGTTTCTTCAGTATTTTCAGATTGTTTTACCTTTCTATGTTATACTGAAGAACAATTATAAACACCTCAGAAGTTTCAAAGGCTTTTATTGGCAAATACATCGAATATATGTAAAGAGTCAATATTGACAGTACTGACCCTTCTTCTTAATAACTTCTGCACTTCGCTCTGGAATGCTGGATATCAGCTTCTGGGCCAAATCTTGACTGATGGTGATCCATTCCTGTCTTTTTAGTGCTTGGAATTGATCACAGTTTGTGGGTTTCTGTTTATCCATCCATTTTTTAAGCACTGACCACACGTTCTCAATAGGATTAAGATCTGTGGAGATTCCTGGCCACAGGTCCAAGCTTTCAATGTTATGATCTCCAAGCCACTTCGTTATTACTTTTGTCTTGTGACATGGTGCTCCATCATGCTGGAAAATACACAGATCATCACCAAATTGCGCTGGATTGCAGGGAGAAGTTGATCTTGGAGGACAATTCTGCTCTTGGGCAGAATTGTGAGTGGCCCCGCTCCCTTGGATGAGAAGTAACCCCACACATGGATTGTCTTAGAAATCTGCACTGTTGGCACAGCACAGGACTCATGGTAGCTTTCTCCTTTTTCTTTTCCAGACAATCGATTTTCCACATATCCCAGTCGGAAGGAGATTGATCCAAAAAATAACTTTGCACCAGTCTTCTGCTGTCCAATCCTTGCACTTCCTGCAGAATTTCAGTCTGTCCTTGATGTTTTTCTTGAAAATAAGTGGCTTCATTGCTGCCCTTCTTGACATATGGCCGTTGTCCAAAAGTCTTTGCCTCACTGTGTGTGTGAAGATGCACTCATAATCACCTGCTACCAGTACTGAGCAAGCTCTGCACTGATGTCAACACAATTCTGCAGCCGATTTCTCTGGAGGAAACGGTCCTGGTGCTTTCTGGACACTTAAAGCTGATCATTTTCCGTCAGGGTCAAAATAAGTGAAAATGGCTTTCTGTGATAAAGTTAACTTTATGCTAACAAAGCTCTCTGCAATGATTCAATATGCATCTGATCACTCTGCACAACAATATAAAAGTAATGTGAATTGCCACCACAAAAACTAAAGCCGCAAATTTTGTAAAAAATAACATTTGTGTCACTGCCAAAATTTTTGGTCACTACTGTACACACATCCTCCCAAATACTTTAAATCATCACTAGATTACTTATAGTACCGGATACAATGTGAATGCAATGTAACTAGTTGTTATATTCTATTTTATAGGGAATATGACTTCAGCAAGCAATATGCCACTTTTCAAAATATCTAAGAATTTGCACTCCAGCCACCATAAAAAACTCACCCTGTTCCATTCCATGTGAACTAGTGTGGTGGTGAGGTGTCATGCATTGCATGGCTTCACTCGGGTCCTAATCTGGGATCCTGAGGCGGTTTGTCATGTGGTGGGTGCAGCAACGCACTGTATCAGTGCATGCTCCTAACCTCTCTCTCTCGCTCTCTCATCGAGAGATGGCACTGTATGCTACCTTTTGGCTTTTTAGGGATTGCTTGGACTACTTAATTGCTTTTTAGGAGCTATTGTTTCACTGGAACAAGGTCCTCACATCCCCTTTCAGTCAGGATTGCCAACTGCACGGCTTTGGCTCAAAGAAACATAGGGCAGCGCTTTGTGTGTCCCTGACAATAATAACAGTTTTACTTGTTGAAACTGATTGGCGGTTGTACAGATTACCTACAGGCAGTCTACATGTGTCCAAGCGGATTCTAGCCTGTACAGCTTTTTGCACACACTTATGTATATATAACCAGGTGACCATGTGTCTGCGAGTTGATGGATGGACTCGCTTTGATTGGTTTTAAAGTTTAAAGAAGTCCAATTTCATTTTAACTTTTTGGTTTGTGATTGTTTAGTCTTCTTTGTTAAAGCGTCTTCACTTTTTGGAATATGTCTTGTCTTCTTTGTTTTGTTTAAGAGCTACAGTACTGCAGGAAGTGTAAAGATGGAAACCGTTTCCCACCTTAGCGACTGGGACAGTTCAAAAGATGAGATAAGATACAGTAGGTTAGCGAGAAAGAGTTTTCTTTCTGGTTGCTGAAAAATGGAGTCAATCGATCTGCAGATTATAGCAATGGTGCTTCCAGTGAGCAGAGCTAGCCATCCGAAGAGCAGTGTGGTAGCTCAGCAATTGGCCATCATACAGGAACTCCAAGTTTACTCCTATGAGCCTCCTATGGGAGGAAACTGAAGCAGGGTATGTCTACAGGTCATTTCACTCAAGTGGATTCAGTATAGAGCTCAACATAAGGCAAATTCAAGTCTCGCTTTTTGGAACTTTCTGGTTGGTTGGTTAAATCAGCAGACGCAGAACCCATGGATACAGAGAACCAACTGCATAATAAGACAAACAAATTCTTACTAATGCAGGAAAGCTGATAGATTGTACTTTCACTTCCCATTAGTCAAAAATGTCATTCATGAAGGGATTCCTCATGAAATGTGTGGAAGTCATTTTCCATCATGGCACACAAATTCTGCCTAACAGATCCTTTTTTCTTGCCATTTTTCAATCAATCCTCTGAAAGCTTACCAGATAGTATGTTGGCTTCATCTTAGACCTTGTAATGATTTCTTTCTGCTTCAGGGGGTAACTAGGGGTGGGCGGTATGACCAAAATTCTATATCATTTATATTTCTAAATTATCCCGGTTTCACGGTATTCGACGGTATTTTTTTCCCCATGCATGAGTGGATGTTAACCACATTTTCCACTGCAATTACTGGCTAAGAATAACCTATTCCACTGTCAAAAGTATTGTACATTGTACAAAAAAAACATTTCAATGTGCACACAAGTATTAATACAGTTTTGCATTGCCCCATAAAGTGATAGTTTTCATGGAGGTGGCACTAATGGAGAAGGAATCACATTGCATGACAGATGCAGTCAAAATATAGAACCTTTTTATTGAACAAATTTTGCAAAAACAAACTATAATTTTGACAACATATTTTCAACCATACAAAGAGGCATTTAGACTTAGTAAAATATCCAGAAGTGCTTGTCAAAAATTGTATTGCACCGAATATGTCTTAGAAAAGGAATAAATAGTAAATATTTTTTGTAAACCAACTACACTTTCTGTTAATGTTAACAATCTCTGTCCACTGACACGTTAAAGTGACTTTTTAAACAACTTTATCATCATTAAACTGCATAATATTTAAACTAATAAATAATAACAATAAAATAAATAATAGTATTATTACTGATAGTTGCACTATTACTTCAAGACTTCAAATTCAAGCCCAGGTGCATTACACAGTATTCACCAAATTAAAATAAAATAAAACAAGTGCAACTTGGTGATAACATCTTTACCAACTGAACCATCATTTAGGCAAACTGCATTAATATGGACCTTGCTTCAAGCTAAGCTATACTGGGAACAAAAAAACAAACTATATGTTGAGAACAAAGTCAACATTTCCACTTTATTCTCGCCGTTTATGTTGAGATTAAAGTCGATATTTCCACTTTATTCTCATAGTTTACTTCATAATTAAAGTAGAATGTCGTAAACGAAACTTCTTCCTAAAATCAATGTTTAATCAATTACTTAATTTACCCCGTCATAAATTAATGCAGCACATTAAATGCTTTGTGTTACGTTCCCCGACCCAGTGGTTAATCACTACGCTTCTTAAACTGACTTCCTCCGCACTAAGAGAAGACAGCGATCACCATACAGAATCCATTCACTTCATGATATTCCTGCTTTCTGAAAATTTAGAATGCTAAGATAAATACTTGATATCATTTTCATGATGAAATGCATTAAAGCAGGTATTAAACATACACAGTAGTGAGGCGGTAGTGCTGCTCCCTCGCAGTAAGGGGTCCCCAGGTGTATGTTCAGTGTAGAGAACTTTATGGCAGGTGTGACGAGGCTCCAAAAAACTGGGTGTATGAATGGGTATCGCACAGGTTTAACTTAAATATTGTGTAAATGTTGGGTTTGTGATCTGCTGGTCGGAGACACGAACACAGAATTCAATGCATGTTCTTCTGAGTGGGCTATCTTTATTGCACGCATGCTGTCTGTCTGACGTACCAAAACCCCAGTTCCTATCCTTCCTTTTTCTTTCACCACATAACCAATCACCACACAATAAACGTCTTTGTGAAATTAAAACTAGTTATAAACTTAGCCCACGGAGTGTTCAGAACTTTAAAAATATCTGAACAAGTCGCCAGCACATCGCAGGATGGATACAAGCAAAACATACACTAGCAGGGTCAATATAGCATAACAAAACCCCACATCCTACATGACTTTGAAAGGAAACTGAAGCACGCCGAGTAAACCCACCAGAAAAACATGCAAATGCAAGGCAGGCACGCCACCGTGTCCCCATATGATTAATGTATGCTTTAATGCATTTCACCATGAAAATTATATTAAGTATTTATCTTAGCATTCTAAATGTTCAGAGAGCAGGAAGATCAAGAAGTGAATGTATTCTGTGCGGCGATCGCTGCCAGCGCCTCCTCTTAGTGCAAGAAGAAGTCAGTTTAAGAATCTCGGAGAACACTTAACACAAAGCATTTAATGTGCTATATAACTTATGACTGGGTTTGAGAAAATCTAGTAAATTAAATATTCATTTTATGATGAAGATTAGTTTACGATGTTCTACTTTAATGACAAATTACGAGAATAAAGTCAACATGTCGACTTTAATCTTGACATAAACGGCGAGAATAAAGTAGAAATGTCGAGAATAAAGTCTACATGTCGACTTTATTCTCATCATAAGCGTCAAGATTAAAGTGGAAATGTCGAGAATAAAGTCAACATGTCGTCACACTATTACACAGTACCCAGGTACATTACACTGTATTGAAAACAAATAAAACAAGTACAACTTGGCTTGCAGTATTATCCAGTAGTATAGAAACAGTATTTACCCATCTGACCTTTTAAAACTAAAGTATCTCCAGGCGACAGACGTGACTCCTTTTTTTCGGCAAAAGTTCTTCTGTTCATCATGTTCAACTTTATCGTCGGCTTCAGTTTCAGAATGTTCTCTGTCCATTTTCACCGCGCAATACCTACGCTACCACTACCTATTTGGTGGTGTAGTAGTGAAAAAGAGCCCCTGTGGAACAAATCTGTGTTTAGCGGTGTAGCAGTGAAAAAGGTCCCCACTTGAACAGTTTCCCGCTGCGCCACGTTCCGAACGTCGTTTAGGCAATTTAAACCGGTGTTGCGGTATAAGAAAAATCCATATCATAAAAAAAATAAAAAACGGTTTTCGGTATGAACCGGTATACCGCCCAGCACTAATTGTAACCCACAACGTTTTCAATGTTTGATTTATCTTTATTATTTTTACATTATAATGGCCAGAGCAGTTTTAGAATTGAAAAAATTTTAATCTGTAAGTTATAATAGCAAACTGTTTCATTTTTAGATCAATGTATAAATACAGGAAAATTCATTCCATTTTCTTTTTAACATGCACACAATTAATATGCTTAAATTTTACTGTATTTCACAAAGTAAACCTAAGAGTAAAGAATCCTTCAAAATTGTTCAGGGTTTTGGTCTTGAAGCCAAAGTTCTCACCTTCTCAAAGCACTTTGGGGACTTCCAGTGGACTTTTTTTTCTAGCTTTATACTCTTGTGACATTAGATTTGAAATTGTATCCACTGACACAACAATGGCAGATATTGGATCTTTTTGTTCAAGTTGCCTTTGCCTCATGCAGTGGGTTGAATTCCACATAGATAGACACTCGATCTTAGACAAGCTTATGAAAGCACCAGTTTCTCACTATCATTATGTAGTGACTCTATAGCTTTTATATCGCTATGTTGATAGCAATTTGGTTTTGAGTCAATAATTTTCCATTGGCACTGTAACCATGCATAAAAAAAGATATCAGGGACCACAGGTGCACTTTCACATATTTAGAATAAGGACAGTTCTAAGCATAAAATAGGCCTGTTTTAACTTGGCTGAATTATTTTCAAAAAGATTGTATAACCTTAGAATATGGGCTGCTTGAACAATCTGACAAATAGCTTTATTATTGAAAACTAGACGTTAAGCCCGTTACAATAACCGGCGCTAGAATAGTAGTGCATAAACATTAGTAGGGACAGTCTATATTAAATGGCAAAGGACCGTCTATTTTCTGTTACAATAATACTGGCTTGTATGTGGCTGTAATATGCGTCACTGTATTGTGTGCCTTAAATTTTCTCTCACGGTAATACATCTCTCCAGCAAGTATTTTAATCTGTGCTGGCGTGCAGCTGATTATTGTATGTATGGCGTCTCCCCAGCAACGGATTTCATGTGCGTGAAAATAAATCTACTTTTAAAAGTCATCCTATTGTAATATCATGAAAATTCATATATTTAGGGAAACACTTTACACTTTACCGGGCCAACTTTGTTAATCGCAAATTTGACATCCTCAGAGTGAACAACAAACACTAATCCCACCTCTTTGGGGAAGCTGGTCTCCGCGTCTCAGTACCTGATTGGATTTTTCATGCATTATGTTTTAGGTCTTACCTCATTTACCGAAATTCGAATGGATCGGCCACGCGATATTTTATAGGTCCTGCCCTCTCTGTCTTGTGTGACGCGTCAGGCGGCCTTTGAAGCATCGCACCGTGCCCCGCACATGCGCACTTCACCAGAAGACACACACACACGGACACATGAACGCACACAGGGATTTTATTAAAGAGGATAATTTCAAAGCATATGTTTGCACTAACAAAAAAAAAATCAACTGTTTTATTCAAAATGAAGAATTTGAAGTAAATAGTGTACATTATGGTACAATGAATAAAAATAACTTGGCTATGGCTGAATGATGGATGGCATTTCTTTGCAGTACAACCAAGTATCACATTTGTGACTGACAAACTTGAGTATCTGGTCACACATTCTCTGCAGACATATTACAGGAAACAGTATTTTGGAAGATCCTCATAATTCAATTTGTTATTAAAGTATATTGTCAGTTGTGGCAGACGTTAGAACAGCCATAATGCATCAAAGAACATACAGTATGTTCTGTATATTTACAAAATAAATTCATTTGTGGTCATTATTTTTACACTGGGATTTAACAAATAAATAAATAAAAAAGCACAGGCCAATGTCTGGTTGACTCTTTTCTAAAGCCTCATTACAATAATGATGAGACTTCATTTTTATTTTGTTTTGAATGCATATAACTCTTCAGTCTTGGAAATTAATTATTGTAATTGTCACAACATGTACTGTAATATTAAATACATACTCTAGCAAATTACTACACTAGTAAGAGGTTGCCAAAGAGAGAATAAGAGAAATACATAGAACAGGTGGTGAATGGACAAGTGGCATTGTGCTATCTAAGCACTTTTTTTTTTTATTGGAGGCAAGTATGTGAGCAAGCCGATACCTAATAAGAAGTGCAGCCGTCTACACTGTCAGTAGGCAAAATCCAGTACAGTATAATGCACAAACATTTTAATAACTGTTCTGTTCTTAAAATGAAAGGTCTTCATGATTTTCAATAAATACATCAGCTATGAATCTGCCTGAAGATCTCCTTCTGATAACAATGTGTAAACTATGGTGTTGAGAAAGAATCTGTAGCAAGTAGTATATATGAAATGAGTATTTGGATCACAGCAAGGTTGCATACAACAATGGGAAACAATACTGTAAAGACAGGATACTGTTTGCTTCCTGGTATTAACTGGGTACACTCTGGGACCAGCCAGTTCTCCAAATATCTCAAAAAGTTGTAAATGTGTGGCAAGAATAACTTATAAAACAAAAAAATCTACAGAACTCCACTTTTCTCTGCATGAATAAATTCCATTTGTACTTTGCTTACCTCAAAAAGTGGTTAACATTGGTTTTTGAATCATACATGTGGTGTGTACACAATAAAACAAAGTACATGCTTGACCAAGTGCATGACGATGGGCCGAATCTCACTGTGTAGATGATGTCATAATACGTAGAGACTGGCAACACTGCTTAAGCCACTATAGGGCTTATATATTTATAAAAAAATTATGAAGAAGAAAAAAAAATGTTGTCAATGCTGTCTGGCAAAAACATAACCAACAATGAAAGAAAAAGACAGTGTAAGATAAAAGCTGTAATCCAGCAAGGCAATGAAGCTGTTATCACGAAGTGGCTGAAGAAAAAAAAAAAAAAAAGAAAAAACGAATATATGGGGGCTGGGGTGGGGGTAAGTAAATATTAAATATGTGTGTTGCTGGATCAGTTGTGTGAATATGACTAGTCGAGAAATTATATAGTTTAGGGATGGGATCATCCTGGTGTTTCTGAAATTATTTACGTTCAGGCTGATCACTCATTTTACTATGTGTAGCAAT
Source organism: Erpetoichthys calabaricus (assembly GCF_900747795.2). NCBI lineage: Eukaryota > Metazoa > Chordata > Cladistia > Polypteriformes > Polypteridae > Erpetoichthys > Erpetoichthys calabaricus. Next base: position 245,864,023 of record NC_041394.2, read on the forward strand.
GTCTTGCCATCCTATCATTTGTTGTTCATCTATCAGAGTAAGTCGCACCTGCTTTGTCCCATAATTGATGTGTGTGTCATTGCAGTGATGACAGCTCCTCAATATCACAGTGTATATCAATTTGTTTTGTGCTGGGAGTTGTTTTTTGATTTTGATGTACTGATGTGACTTTCCCTTGGATGTAACTGGTCCACGTGTAAGTAATGCCATATGCACGCCACATACAAGTGTTTCCATTCTGTTTGCACAAGGCTGTTCATTTCCCATCAGGGAATGCTGCCGTGTCTTTCGTTGCCATGAGGACGACTTGATGTCAAACTTAAGGGCATCGAAATCATGGGTCACATTGTATGTGTCACATCTATAAGCTATTAATGGAGACAAAGATCAAGTCTCAAAAGTCAAGGGTGTGCCAGTTTTTGTGTGTCAAATAGACAACCTTCACAATTTTTTTATTTTATATAAATTAAATTTCAAGCTTAAGTAGATCATCTGAAAGACAAGAAGTACCTTACCTGCCAGGTTTTCCTTTCTGAAAACAGAATACACTAAAAGCAATGAAAGTGTAAATGCAAATAATTACACTATCAATCCTCAATCTGACAGGCTGATAAAAGGAAATATGAATGGAGGCAGACACATAAAGGATTTTTGCTGGCGTTTGATCTTGCTAATTAATAACCTTACAGTACTTTTTTTTCTTAATCCTATTCCTGCTGACCCACATGTTTTTCAGCCAAGCCAATTTACTTATAAAATGGTAATACCATAATCACAAACCATGTTTGCCTCTTTCAGTCATTGGACTTGAGAATACAACAGGAGTCCTTATCTTCTTCTCTCTCTTTCTCACACGCACTCTCTAAAAGGATAATTGTCTGTATGTCTGTCCAGTTATTATGTTTTGACATTCAAAAAGATGGCGCATCACAAACATTTTTAGTAATAAAATGCATTCCATTTGTCATTCCAGTCAATGGTGCATCTTAAACATTATTAATGCTTTTACAGAGCTCATGCCAAATGGAACGTTAACATAGACAGGTATTGCGTGGTGCAATGCAGATGTTAACACTGAGGTATTTGTTGAGCGCTTAGATTTCAGTAGCAGGTCTTTATATATATATATATATTAAAGGCTGTCTGTCACACAAACACTCGCAAACCCCTGGGCCTTGGCCATTGACCTTGGTCTCAATCAACAGCTTATACCAGAAAACGCATAACATGACCCATGAATTGAATATGCAAGCTACCTCAGCCAAAAATTCGGCTTCAGGTCATTCTCATGGCAGGCTGTGATGCAGCCATGGGCCGTGGCTAATAGGAACAGCACAGCACGGCTTTGGGTCCTTCTCACGCCAGGCAGTGACATGGAAAGAATTAACTACCTTAAAATAATGAAAGAACCTTTAAAAGGCAGTTAAACAGAATTAAAACCTGTCATGTTATTAGTCATAACTAAGCAATATAAAACTTTGTTTCTTTACACAAAAAAAGAAAAAATTTTGCATGTAAGCTAGTCCTGAATCTGCCAATTATACATTCAACTGATCAATCCATTGACTGAGAATTACTTGTCCTAAGGGGAAACTCAGCTATTACAAAAGTTCAAAACGTACAGAACTATTACAACAAACAAACCACTATTCCACCTCACATATATACAGGAATTACCCACAAAAGAAAGAAAAATAAACTCTGATTAAGAAGAGAATTTAATTTCATATTTAAACCCTGATTAAGAAGCTAGACTGAAAATAAAAGTCAACAGATTGGTGGGAAGCAACAACTATTTTCATATTTGTGAGCAGAATCATCTTATTACCTATAGTAATATGACATGTTTTTGTTTAGTAGACACTTTCAATCCAAAGTGACTGATAAATTATAGGTATGAAAGTATAAGAATGAGGGAAACATAAACTCAATTAAGTTATTCATTAGGTGCTAGCTAACATGGTGCCTCAGATGTCATAAAATTAGGAATAAAACAGTGCATGAATGTGCATTTGCTACTGTGATATGTAATATAAGAAATATGAAAGCAGAATGTGAAATTACATTAAAAACAAACATAAAACAAAATGGCAGCCACAGATAAAGATATACACAGAATATCCATAAATATTGTGAAGAAACTAAGGTAGACACTACCTTAAAACATGCACATATGAAAAAGTCATTGCAAAGCTAATAAAAGTGAAGCTAAAATATTCTAAACCAATTTTATATTTCACTTAAAGTCAATGAATGTTATCACAACACAAATAATACATCTTATGTGCCTCTGAGAACTGCAACTTAACAAAAATCACAAAAAACTCAACAGAGAATGGTGGATTATTTAGACCAAGGGTTCCCAAAGTGGTCGATATTGACCCCCTGGGGTCGATTTGAACTTTCTAGGGGTCGATAGTTTCAATGAAAAAATTTGGGGGTCAACGACAGCAAAAATAGACCCCCTTACTACTGCTATTTGTTTGTTACTTCAAAATATCTATGATTCCAATAGGTACCTAATTAAGAAGTAAAATCATTTAAAAAAAACACATTACATACCAAATTTGCGAACGAAAAGGTAAAATGTGTCATTAAAAGAGTCACACGTAAGAATGCATGAAAATACATGTAGCACAAACATGTCTGTTCATTGTCTTATCGAACATATCAAAGCAAGTGCGGATATGAAAAACCATTGCATGTAATTAGGGGGTCGACGGTTTTAAAAGTTTTTGGTAAAGGGGTCTGCGGCTGAAAAAAGTTTGGGAACCCTTGATTTAGACCATAATGGAAAAGGTGTGGGAAAGAAATGATTTTATATACAACAATTCATAAAGCATTTAGACCCCACATTTTGTTACATTGCAGCCTTATGCCAGAATGATTTTAAAATAATTTTTCCCTCATTGAGCAACACTCAGCAACTCAAAACGTCCAGAAAAACAAAGTGAAAACAAGACTTTAGGAATTTTTCAAATTTATTGAAAATAAAAAACTAAAACATCACATTGACACGAGTATTCAGAACTTTTACTCAATACTTTGCTGAAGTACCAATCAATTACAGGCAGGATTCTTCTTGGGTATGACGAAACAATTTTTTCAGACTCCAAGCTGGCTTAATGTGCCGTCTAACGACTCTGCCATAAAGCCCAGATTGGCTGTTCTTCTGGTCATGGGGGAAGCTGGAGTCTATACCAGCAAGCATCACACACAAGGCTGAAACAGGATGCCAGCCCAAGGCATTGTGAACACACACACACACACACACACACACACACACACTCTCTCTCTCTCTCTCCCCCCCTTCCCTCAGGCCAATTTAACAACTGGTAAAAGGAAAAGAAGCAGTGAGCAATTGGAATGTGTTGTATAAAGCAAGGAGTTGGAATAATCAGATACCCTTCATCAGCCAATCCTGTACTGCAGTGGTAAAACTGAGGGGTTTTTTGTCTTTGAATTCTGGCATTTGCAAATGTAAACATGATCGTAGAGCAGACGGGCACTACTGTATTTGTGACACCTGAAGGGTCATTCTGAGGCTATAGAGATTTAAATTTGTCAGGCCTCTAGCAACAGATTTTCAAGACTGATTGTTTTCTGGAGTCGTAGCACTGGAAGCGTGTTTCTCTTTTCCAATGCATTCTTGTTCTGCCCATCTCCCATATTACACCCACTCTTCTGCATATCCTTTTCTACCATGTTATTCTCTATGCTTTGTAGTCTTCCTCTCCTTCTTTCTCCTGGCGACTCCATCTCGAGTACTAACCTTAGCACACAATTTACCTCTTGTCTCCAAACCCACTGGAGTTTTGACTCCATTCTCTAACGTTTAAATCTTCTGTAATATGTCTATTTTCTCACAACTCATGGAATTTTTGTATCTTAAACTTCAGTTCTTTCGATTGTTTTTCTAATTGCTCCCAGGTTTCCGAACTATATAGTACATTGCTAGTCTCGCTGTCGTTTTTTTTTCTTTTTATTTACCTTGGCAGTTATCCTTTTGTCACGGAATATCTCTCTACACTTTCTCCAAACATTAATTAATTATTAATAACTTAACATGCCCCGTAGCCTGCATTCAATACTGCGAGATTTCGAATTTACTTTAGGACTATTGTCACAGTAAGCACTCTTCAGCCTAAGCAGCACATTACGACGATACCTGCTATGTACAATCTGCACATTCTCTCTGGTTTTACAGGGATTCCCTCAACCCATTTTCTTTCCCCGGTCAAAAGACATGCTGATACTGTATATCGGCTTGATGCAGTAAACTATCCGGGGAAGACGGAGATAGCATCCTGTTTGGAATCGCTCACTTGCCTCGCACCCACTTTGTTATTTGACTCATTCGACATGTATACCTGGGCGATCTGCAGAAAACCTTTTTGACTGTGAGCTCTGGAACGGTACACGCAGCTAAACGTAACTAAATCTGGCGTCCCGTCAGAGACTGCTTCCTGCTGGGATATAACTGAATGATATGGTCCACTGCTACCCGGATGACCTCAACAGCGTACCTGATACGGATGGAGAGACAGGTCTAAAATACATAGATGAAGGGTCCATTAGCCAAAATATCGCAATCACGGATTCTTGCAAATAATGAATATGTTAAAACGGTAACGAGGCGAATTGTAACAGCAAACCCGTAATTAAGTTCGCTAATCCGATAGAAATCAAGAGTCCAGTTAACCTGAACTCCGCTCCTACAACTTGCAGCGTTTACTAGCCGCTCGGTGGGAAGCGAGTCACCTCCTCGTGTGGCTATGGATCATCGCTAGGGTCAAAAGGGGCACACAGACGCAAACGACATTCTATGAAAACAAAACGGCGAAAGACGAAGCGGACTACAGTCCAGACTGCCATGCTAGATGTACTCTACCCCCAGCAAGTCACGTAAGGTGCTCTGACATACCTTAGACATTAAGGACTTCATCCGGATGAGGGTCATAGTGCTGCCAGTGTAGCTTCCGACACCCACGCAAAAGGAAACTCCACACAAACCCCATTGTCGCTTTTCAAGTAAATGACAAGCCGACCGCACTCTCTAAACCTCTGCTTCCGCGCCCAGCTACTCGCCACAACCAACGCACGTACACAGAATCGTCCAACTTATACATCAGAAGTGAAATCCAACGTTTAAAATAAACACTTTTGTGTCAACATGATTACAGTTTCCATATTATCCTACCCAAACAGAAGAGTACGAAAACTGAAGGCTCGTTACTCTCGATACGGGACCTCCGGACGCACAACATACCGATTCCTTTTATTTTAAGTCTAGCCTCGAAAGTTGACCCACAAAAAGAAAATCGGGGTAACCAAGCGACAAACCCCACGTTAACTTGATTTTCTTCTTCTAGACAATCTATCGGTTGCCAGCGGATGCTCTTAGCCTAGCGACATCCACCCGGCGTTCTGCCTTTGCCGCTTTGCCTGTCACTGTGTTTATCTGTGCAACACTTACAATGAAATCAAAACGGACTTACCGAGAGATGCTGGTTTTGTTCCCCTAAAATCCTCTTCGACCTCGCTGGCTATTCGGAGGCCGGATGTGGTCCTTACACTAAAATTAGGTAGTCGCTTCTTTATTTTCTTGTTCGCGCTACCGCCGTTGCTTTTTGTACTGCTGGATCACTTTAATCCGTGAAAATAAACTCCGTCAAAAATAGCTCGCGCAGGGTCAAGGATCGTCCGCCTTCGACTTTAATTCGGGTTGCCTGCTAAGAACAATGGTAATAAACTCCCAGGACGAACAGATCACACGAGAGGAAAACAACCGCTAGTGCTCGTGAGTAATCCAGGATGGAAGCGAAGAACGACTGTCTGCATATTGACGCCCCCGCCTCGAAGTGACATCGAAAAGACTTGAGTTACACAAGTAGGAGCCGGGCAGGCGGATGGGGAACCAGCGCCGTCTAGCGCCGCGACTCCGGCAGACACATTTCACAGGTGAGTCGGTCGCTGTCCTATGCTACGATTAGACTGTAGCTGGATGCAATCTTAAAATATGTTAATAAAACGTGTTACAATGGGCGTAGCAAACGATCTTACGGATTTTAGAGCATTGTTTTTCGGTGTCGTCATTATAATAACTATTTTAATCCTCTGCTGCAACAAACACAAGAAAGCAGCAGAGGACAGGTCATATTTATACAGTTGTTAATATTCAAAACCTGATTATTGCAACCGATGGCGACAGGGATAAAATATGTCAACAACAACTTAATCAAATTATCAGGTAAGTTTAAAGAGAATGAAAAATAACATAATTTTCTGTTATAGTCCATGGGCAGATTACCTTCTTATGTGCTGTTGTTCTGGAGACTCTCCTCACAGTAGCATTTTCACTGTACTTCAATGAACTTAATTAAACACGTGGTATCTAAGAATGGCAATTTATCTTTTTTTAACTTTTGAATATTATAGTCCCACCTAGCAAGACATACAAATAACACAAATGTAATCTCCTATCAACCTTTGGTTAAGTTACTTCTCCAAGTAGAAAGCACTCAGTCATACTGTTTGGCATCCAGGGCCTTCAGTCCTCATTATAAGAGACTTTGTTGACCTTTGCCCACATTTGTGACACTGTTGTAAATGTTACTTCTGTTTTGTAAAATTACCATTGATTTTGCTAGTAGTATAAATGGAGGTTTATTGGGTCATTGGTTAGCATTGCTGCATTTTTATTCTGGTTTTACTCTCACATCCAGAGGGTTACAGTTGAAGTCATTACCAATAACACTTCCTGATCATAGTGCATAGGGTGGCGATACGTTACATGTTGGTTAGACATGCAAGAAATAACTTCACGGTGCCACACACGTCGCAATAAATTTAAAGTTGAAGTTCACTTGAGCATCCCAATGACAGGCTAAGTTAATTGGCTACTGTAATCTGTGTGTGTGTGTGAGTGGGCCTTACAATGACTGGTACCCCATTCAGAGCTGGTTCCTGCCTTGCACCAGATGCTGTCAGGGATGACTCCAGCTCCACTGGATTAGAAAAAGTAAGTCTGAGAATGTTATCAGTCAGTCAGTCATTGTCCAACCTGCTGTTTCCTAACACAGGGTCACGGGGGTCTGCTGGAGCCAATCCCAGCCAACACAAGGCACAATGCAGGAAACAAACCCCGGGCAGGGCGCCAGCCCACCGCAGGGCACACGTACACACCAAGCACACACTAGGAACAATTTAGGATCGCCAATGCACCTACCCTGCGTGTCTCTGGAGCACCCAGAGGAAACCCACGCAGACACAGGGAGAACATGCAAACTCCACACAGGAAGGACCTGGGAAGCAAACTCAGGTCTCCTTACTGTGAGGCAGCAGCGCTACCACTGCGCCACCGTGCCACCCAAGAATGTTATTTTCTGTGATAATACGTATGAAATGATATATTTTCAGTGCTCATTTATTATAATCTTTTAACAGACATTAAATACTGGTCTATTTTACAAATTTTGAAAGAAGGAATAGAATTTGACCAGATTATGATTAAGCTGTTTGCTTTTTAACGGGTCTTCTAATACACATATTCATTTTGAATCCACATTTAATCTAATAAAACAATGCCTCCCTGTCATTCAGATTTATTTTAGATTTAAAAAAAAAATCTGGTAGTGTCATTCAAAAAGTGAACAAATCCTCACCTTTCAATTGTCTTCAAACAGGCAATGGTATAAATAATGTGTGCCTTTGACAATTCAGAGAATATATGCTGGTACTCAAGTGAAAGATCTGTGAGAGATTGCAACTTTACTGATCAACACTAACCCAGCCTTGGCCTTATTTGCTTTTGAAAGAGCAACATTTTTAACAGCTGTAGGCATTTTGTGTGTGATTTTTATAAAATGTTTTTACAAATGGTATTTTATTCTTCAAATCTAGTCTTATCATCAACAGTACCTGCATGCATTTGAGTAAACAGCAGGGAGTATTGATTCCTAAACCACTACCTGCTTGAATGCAGTCACAGCAGGCTAATCCCGGAGGGAAAACATTAATGTGAGACCCTGATGAAATACATGTAATTTTTTTTTTTTTATTAAAGAAAAAATCATCATGTTCACTTTCTTTACTCCACATATACACTGTATAAAATAGGTCAATTTATGCACCTTTTGTACTGTGTCAGCCAATTAGCATTTTTGTTCCCTGAGCACGTTGTAAATTCCACCACAATGGTAATAACAGAAGTATCACAACTGTAAACAGCTTGTCTGAAGATTATTTAGACACAATTTTCTGCACATTCTTAATCTCCAGTTACCAACATTGGTCAGAATTATTTTACATTTTCTTTTAAATAAAGCCACTTACATATTAGTAGTGCATGAAGACTAGGAACCATACAAATGACAAATTATGCTGTGTTAGTTTTCAAGATTCATCTATCCATCTATTTCTGAACTCTTTCCAAGTATTGGAATAAGATAAAAACACAGAGGAAGTCCAAATTCTACCTAAAGTATTCCAGCTTTATAAAATTAGAATACTTAACATCTTGGGAATATCAGGTTATGAAAGTGAAGCTGACCATCCCAAAAACGGCTGTGAAGAGATGTCCAGCTAGCAAGAGGTTTGTCAAGTGCATGGACATCACCAGAAAGACACAAGGAGACAGGGTCCTTCTTGATTGACTGATAGCCACACTGAAAATGCCAAAATTGGCCCTGCATGTCTACATTCAGAAGGAAGAAGTTGGAGGCACAGACTCAACTTACAGGAAGAAGAGAAACCAGGGTCAGAGAGACAGATGAGTTGAGAGATGAAGAAGGGAATACTTGGTGTTATTTTGGTGCACAGAAAACAAGGGTCAACAGCCTATGAAGCACAGGGGCTGTACAGTTGTTGTTTAGTGTTTTCAACTGTACTTTGTTTTATTTCTGCATTCACTTTCCCTTGAGTATTTTAGGCTTGAGAAAGAGACTGCTTTTATTTATATTTTTGTCACCTGGGTGACATTCTGGGTGTGGAGTGCTGCAACAATAACTCCCTAATATTGCACTGTATTTTTATCGTGAGAAAGCTAATGGCTAAACAGAGTATGAAGAGTTACCGTATTTCTTAGTCATTTTTTTAACTGGGCATGGTTTCAACAGTTCTAATCATGATGAGAATGCTATCCCATTACTGTGGGTCCATGACCGTGAGCTGACAGGCAGTTTTACTGCTACTCATCCAAGGCCTCAATACTGTTGGAAATCTGAGTTTTGGACCATCTGGGTTGTATTTTTGTTCATTTTGGACCATGTTGATTTTGTTCCCTAATTATTTAGGTACTTTATGGGTCATTCCATGTCAACCAATGGCCCACGCACTTCAGACTCCAAAAAATTCTGGAAAAATTACTAGGTGTACCCATGTTAGTCAGGACATGCGCTGTAAAAAATTTTTTTTGGTGTAAGATCAATACTTTCCAAGATATAGCCAAGCTTACTGAGGAGGGTGGGATGTCGATTTTATCTGTCCTAATTTTTTCATCAAATTACATAAGTCCAAAGCTCAAGCACTAAACCACCGAGCAGAGTTTGTACGCTGGTACATTAATTTGTATAGTAGGGAGCAAAATTAAAACATTTGGTCCAGGTAACCCTGCATGATCAAAGTAGCCCCTTAAAATTGACCAAAATTGAATTTGAGTTTTTGGCTTAGCTATGTTTAAGCCTCAGAAACACATATTTGTAACTAACACAGACATTAGATTTTTTTCCTTATTTTGATTTCATTTTCAGAGCACCCCTAAGAGCATGTGGGAATGTTCAGATAATTTTAAAAATATTCTTCATTTATTCTACATTGTCCCTTCTATCTCAAAACACAAACCTTACCTTTCTTATGCAAATCTTTCATGCTCATCGTAAACACAGGCTGAATGCGTCATGTGTTGATAATTGTAATCACTGAGTTTTCAATCAGCAAGTTATCAAAAATGTCAAGCTTTTTTTCATATCAAATGACGAAATCTTACCTCATGTTGCTGAACAGAGAACGCGATTCTCCATGGCCAAAAGAGTACCTGGTATTTGAAAATACCACTGTTACATCTCTACAGAAGATGGTAAACTCAAAGTCAACCAGGTGTCTGGTGAAGACAGTCAATTGACTGTCCGAATATTCACCACTGAAGCAGTAGCTGAGATCCTGCCCTCTCACGATCACACTCCTGATGGATTAGTGCATCCCTCACATTAGACCAGTGTCCTATTGGAGGCTATGTTGGATGCATGTATGATGAAAAATGTTGGATTGTTGTGATTCATGACAAGAGTGAAGTGGAATCAGATATCCTGAAATGTTTCATGCATCCAAATTATCCTGCACAGTCTTCTCAATGGCCACCTAGAGGCGATATTTGTTAGGTGCCATAACAGTGTGACATTGCACTGCTTAGTGCACCTATAACGGTCAGTGGGACGCAATATCATGTTGATCTCAAAGACAAAGATGCCCTACACTCTGCATTTCGATTGAAACAGAAATGAAATGGGTCACGTTCCCGCTGCTGCAATACCAAGATGTTAACATTTCATTATAAGTAGTGTTACATTTAATGATAAGTCTAGCAGCTGTTGTTCATGTGCTGTGCTTAATGTGCCTTTGGTGATTTATTTTTTCCATTAATTCTATACTGTACCCCAATCAGTGATGAAGAACTTGATGATTTTATCGTTACTGACAAATGGTGAATTTAACCCATGTTTTGAATGGAAAATAAAAATGAAAGATTCACATAAGAAAGTAAGACCTGTTTTTTGAGAAAGAATGGACCATGTAGGATACAGGAAACATAATTTTAATAATGTCTGGACATTCCTACGGTGCATTAAGCGGGTCTGCAAATTAGACCCCAAATGATTTTTTCACATTTGAGAGGTCTGCTGGTCAAGCCTTGATGCAGTTTCTAGTTTGTTTAAAACCTTTTGAAAAGCCCTGTGTACAGTAGGTATCTAAACATGGGAAAATTTTCAACAGGCTGTATCAGTTAGAAATATGCTTTCTGAAAGCCTGCCTGTTCTCAGCACTAAATTCTGTCAGCTCCTGTGACATTTTTCATCCCCAGTTAATTTTTTCCTACTACGAATATCTTGTGAAAATACCCTGCCATGCCCAGTGTTAATAACAGTCAGATGACCAGGAGGGGCCAGATCCATCTGGTGCGTGTGATGTGATTGTGAGCTGGAGGTACATAGAGTCTGATATTCTCATGGCTCAGTAAGCCAACACACTTAATATCACATTGTCAAATCCACTTGAGGGGTTGGAGCATATTCTAACAGGATTAGGCAAATGCATGAACCAAGCCTGGATTGGGTGCCAGTCCATCACAGGACCGCCTAACCCCAAACACACCCACATACACTTAGGTATTAACATTAAATCTAACAAACATATCTTGGAGTGTGAAAGAAATGCCAGAGTCAAATCCATGCAGACAGTGACTAGGGGTTTTATTTGAACCTAGGACGCTATGTCTATGAGGCAGCAGCATTAAAAACCTACTAAGTACATTGCAGGACTTTGAATATAATACAGGCATCAACTGTGTAGTAAGTATAAAAAGAGCAAGAAGTTGTAACTGTTGACCCTGATGTATTCTGAATACATTAAAGTGATCTAATAGCACAGGCTGGGCGGTCTACTAAGTGGTCATAGATGATCATAGTAGTTCATCTAAATGATGGTCGGTGTTTGGAATGCAGCTGCATTGAGCTTATAGTCATATATGGGCAGATCATTCTCCACATGCTTTTGGGGAATAAAATTCAAATAACTCAACAGTATCAACCCTTTTCTAATATTCACTTTATGTACAGCATCTCCTCCGATGACAACACTCATTCTGACACAGGTAATGTGATCAAGTAAGCACACCTTAATCATTTCATGGAAATTGCACATTTTTAAAAAAGTTAAAAAATCACACATCCATTTAAATGCATATACTGTAACTGAAAATCATTTTGGGTGAAATTCAAGAGCCATTCCTGGATAGTATGCTAATGTACAACAGGGTACAGTCACACGCAAAGAAGAGGCCTATCTTGATGGTACAACTGCACTATGACAGTCACGTGGAACCTGTGGACTGACTTCACCTCTAGACTGAGGTACCTTCTAATGTGGGGTTGTTATGTTTTCCCCATATTTAACTGGGCTTTTTCAAAAGTCAGATCAAATAAGAAATCTAAATTTCCAGAATATGAGTGTATGTTCCGGATTCTGAGTGCTTCCTTCTGTTTGGGAGTCCTAGCTGTGTGCCCACTGCTGCTAAAATAGTCTCTGGTTTGCTTCAGTCTAGAGTTGCCAATACAGATAAGTGGATTTACTGCATAAAAAAGAAGCAGTGTTACTTAACCCTTTGCAGTCGTATTTAATTTTCAACGTCACGCTACATTAGTCGTAATTAATTATTGAAAAAACGCCAATAATTACAGCAGTTATTTTTTTCAAGCACGTAGGAATAACACAGGCCACTTTTCTCGACCAGGCGACTGTGCAAATCGGTCAGAAACTTGCAGGGCCACCAGCGGTGGCCTGACGACCTATAGCGCACTTTTTACTAAGGCCAGTTTTCTGGCCTAACGACCGCAAAGGGTTAAGGTGGGATCAATAAAATTATCCACTTAGTTAACAAAGACACAGAAGGATAGAGAGTCCACCACTCACCTTGATGTGTGGTGTTTTGTATGAAAGGCTACTTTATTTCTTTATGCATAAAAGAAATCTATCAATATTTTGTATTTTTTTACACTGATTTCAGGGAGGAGCAGGATATTCAAATGATGGGTAAATCTGTGGCAGACATATATTGTACACTACCTGGTGTTTATTGTACTAGATGCACCAGCAAACAGAATTTATGTCTTGCAGTGGGGAACGCTTCTTTCCACTATTGGTCCACAGTATTAGTTGTCCATAATCAGGCCATGGTTTACCTTTTGTTGTTTATGTAGTGTTACAAGATAAGACCATTTTCAGGGTTTTTGAAAATCCTTTAAGGGGCATTCAGGTACATCATTAAAATTGATTTTTGTTTTTTGAGTTGTACTGACTAGGAACAAGAATTTCCTGGTAGATTATTCCTCAGGGATAAGGCAAAAGCTTGACGTTCTGGTAATAAGTTGGGCCAGTCCTTTTGTGCCATATGCTTCAAAGGACAACTAATATATTATTCATGCAAAAAAAGTTTTACTTAAAGCTAAAAAAATGTCAGAATATGCTTATGACACATTTGTGAATCAGATATTTCAAGAGATATAGGGAAAGTCCTTTGTTCTGGAAGTACAGGAGACTGAAGGATGGTATGAAAGAAAAAATGTTTTTGACATCAAAATTCTCTGTATTTATTAAAATCAGTATGACATTTCAGCCAAACATTTTATTTAAATTTATACTGTTATTGTAAATCTATCAATGGGCTCCACAACATCCTTGAGACCCATGCCCCAGTGGTCTCTTTTGTAAAATCAGCCCCGCGGTTTACAAGTGAGCTTCGACAGATGAAAGCAGTTGGGCGAGCCCTCGAGTGGCGTTTTGTTGCAACCAGTTCAACAGTCCACAAATTAGCTTATCGGGAACACCAAAAAAAAACTACTCCAGGGCACTGACCTCTGCCAGATTTCAATACTATTCAAATTTAATCAACAACAGTCCTGGAAATTCCAAACAACTTTTTTCCATGATAATTCATTTACTCATTCCTCACACCTACGCCTGTAATAATTTCAGAGGAGCAGTGCAATAATTTTATTGAATATTTCACCTCTAAGGTGGACATCATCCGCTCCTCATTGTCTGCCTCCAGCCCTCCATTGCTGGATATTTCTACATCAAAGCCAATGGGCTGTCTTTTCCAGTTCCTCTTTAACTACAGTTAAAGAAGTAGAGGGCATCATACAGAGGATGAGGCCTTCAACTTGTTAATTGGACCCTTTTCCTACTCCTCTGGTAAAAGCTAATGTATCAGACATACTGTAAGCCCTCGTATCGCTGATATCATTAATCACTCTCTCCAGAGTGGCTTAGTCCCACTGGCCTTGAAAACTGCAAAAATTAGACCTCATTTAAAAAAATCCTCTTTGGATCCTGATATGATAGCAAACTATCGTCCGGTCTCCAACCTTCTATTTTTGTCTAAGGTTTTGGAAAAGGTTGTTTTGATTCAGCTTCAGGACCCCCCCCCCCCCCCCCCCCACCCCCAAAAAAATTCAATCTGTTTGAAAAATTTCAGTCTGGTTTCCGAACCTCTCACAGTACAGAGACAGCCCTGGTCAGAGTCACCAATGACCTCCTGATGGCTGCTGACCAGGGCTCTCCATCACTCCTTATCCTCCTGGACCTCATAGCTGCATTTGATACGGCAGATCATAATATTCTCCTTCATCAATATATAATTGGACTTTCTGGCATTGCTTTGGAGTGGTTCGAGTCCTATCTTACAGATAGGGCTGAGTATGTGGCCTTGGGGGATGCTAAATCTCATACCCACACTGTCACCTATGGGGTCCCACAAGGAACAGTCCTTGAGCAGACCATCTTTAATATCTATATGCTACCCATGCCATTGCTATGCCGATGATACGCAGCTCTATGTGAGACTGGATTGGACTTCTCTTACACCTCCATCAACTATTTCCTCTTGCTTGGATGAGATTGAGGCATGGATGTCCAAGAACTTCCTCAAGCTGAACAGCACCAAAACTGAAGCTCTTTTAATTGGCACCATCCCATCAACTTCGTTCCTCTATAAATTGTATTTCCTTTTCTGACCGTACCATTACCCTCTCCCCTTCTGTTACAAATCTGGGTTTCAAGTTAGACTCCCATCTGTCATTTGATACACATGTCCATCACCTTTGTAAAATTGCATTCCTTCATCTACGAAACATAGCCAAACTCCGTCCCTACCTCTCCCTCTGTGATGCTGAAAAGCTGGTTCATGCCTTTGTTTCATCCAGATGGGACTATTGTAATGTACTCCTCATCAGGATACCCAACAAGAGCCTTCAAAAGCTACAACAAATTCAAAATAGTGCTGCAAGAATCCTGATGAGGTGCAGAAATATGAACACATTTCACAAATCCTTCGGTCACTTCATTGGCTCCCTATCCATCTCCACATCGAATATAAACTCTGTTTGTTTACTCACCAGTGTATCCATGGAAATGCTCCACAATATCTTGAAGAACTCCTTATACTACAATCCACTACAAGAAACCTCCGTTTTGCAAATATCTACCGCGTTCTCCCCCCTGTGACCAAACTTCACACAATGGGAGACCAAGCCTTTGCAGCCGCTGCTCCACAGCTCTGGAATGCCCTACCAGAGAGCCTAAGAACACAGTAGATTGTGGGCTGTTTTAAAAAACAGCTAAAGACTTTTCTATTTAGGAAAGCTTATTAACAAGAATGCTATAATTATTGTTGTTTTATCTCTATTTTTATCTTGCTTTGCCTTTGTTTAAACTTTTTATGTAGCATTTTGAGATTTACTGCTAGTGTAAAGTGCCCTATAAATAAAAAGCATTATTATTATTATAATTGTAACCTAGCCACAGGGGATGCACAAACAAGTGTGTTTCTTCATGGCAGTCTCAAGCCTGGATAAATGGGGAGGGTTACGTCAGGAACGGCATCCGGTGTAAAATTTTGCCAGATCAACATGCAGACAACAATATAGATTTCCATACCAGATCAGTCAAGTCCCAGGTTAACAACAACTGCCACCAGTACTGTTAGCCAACAGGGTGCTGGCAGAAATTGGGCTACTGTTGGCTGAAGAAAGAGAAGAAGAATTGGGGAGATGTGTCCGGAGAGAGGAAGAGAGGAGGTAGGAAAAGACAGCAGAACTGTGGGTAGGAACTTTGAATGTTGGCAGTATGACTGGTAAGGGCTGATACAGTGCATCCAGAAAGTATTCACAGCACATCACTTTTTCCACATTTTGTTATGTTACAGCCTTATTCCAAAATGGATTAAATTCATTTTTTTCCTCAGAATTCTACACACAACACCCCATAATGACAATGTGAAAAGAGTTTACTTGAGGTTTTTTGCAAATTTATTAAAAATAAAAAAACTGAGAAATCCCATATACATAAGTATTCTCAGCCTTTGCTCAATACTTTGTCGATGCACCTTTGGCAGCAATTACAGCCTCAAGTCTTTTTGAATATGATGCCACAAGCTTGGCACACCTATCCTTGGCCAGTTTCGCCCATTCCTCTTTGCAGCACCTCTCAAGCTCCATCAGGTTGGATGGGAAGAGCCGGTACACAGCCATTTTAAGATCTCTCCAGAGATGTTCAATCGGATTCAAGTCTGGGCTCTGGCTGGGCCACTCAAGGACATTCACAGAGTTGTCCTGAAGCCACTCCTTTGATATCTTGGCTGTGTGCTTAGGGTCATTGTCCTGCTGAAAGATGAACCGTCGCCCTAGTCAGAGGTCAAGAACGCTCTGGAGCAGGTTTTCATTCAGGATGTCTCTGTACATTGCTGCAGTCATCTTTCCCTTTATCCTGACTAGTCTCCCAGTCCCTGCCGCTGAAAAACATCCCCACAGCATGATGCTGCCACTACCATGCTTCACTGTAGGGATGGTATTGGCCTGGTGATGAGCAGTGCCTGGTTTCCTCCAAATGTGACGCCTGCCATTCACACCAAAGAGGTCAATCTTTGTCTCATCAGACCAGAGAATTTTCTTTCTCATGGTCTGAGAGTCCTTCAGGTGCCTTTTGGCAAACTCCAGGTGGACTGCCATGTGCCTTTTACTAAGGAGTGGCTTCTGTCTGGCCACTCTACCATACAGGCCTGATTGGTGGATTGCTGCAGAGATGGTTGTCCTTCTGGAAGGTTCTCCTCTCTCCACAGAGGACCTCTGGAGCTCTGACAGAGTGACCATCGGGTTCTTGGGCACCTCCCTGACTAAGGCCCATCTCCCCCGATCGCTCAGTTTAGATGGCCGGCCAGCTCTAGGAAGAGTCCTGGTGGTTTTGAACTTCTTCCACTTACGGATGATGGAGGCCACTGTGCTCATTGGGACCTTCAAAGCAGCAGAAATTTTAGTTGGGTGTGCAATAAATGAGAAACAAGATTTCTGGAGTGAGTTGGATGAAGTGATCAACAGTGTACCCAAGGGACAGAAAGTGGTGATTGGAGTGGATTTCAATGGGCATGTTGGTGAAGGGAAAAGAGGGGATAAGGAGTTGATGGGCAGGTATGGTGTTAAGCAGAGGAGAGAAGGTTAGATGATAAATTTTGCAAAAAGGATGGACATGGCTGTGTGAATACATACTTTAAGAACAGGGAGGAACATAAGGTGACATACAAGAGTGGAGGAAGACGCACACAGGTAGATTATATCCTATGGTGGAGGGTCAATCTGAAGGAGACTAAAGACTGCAAAGTGGTGGCAGGGAAAAGTGTAGTTAGACAGCATAGGTTGGTGGTCTGTAGGATGATGTTGAAGATCAAGAAGAGGAGGAGAGTGATGGCAGAGCCAAGGATCAAATGGTTGAAGTTGAAAAAGGAAGCCTGTAAGGTTGAGTTCAGGGGGGAGGTAAAACAGGTACTGGGCGGCAGTGAAAAGCTGCCAGATAGCTGGGCAACTACAGCAGAAGTAGTATGGGTGACAGGCAAGAAAGGTGCTTCATGTGTCATCTGGACAAAGGAAGGATGAAAAGGAAATCTGGTGGTGGAATGGGGAAGTACAGGAGAGTATACAGAGGAAGGGGATGGTGAAGAAGAAGTGAGATAGTCAGAGAGATGCAGAAAGTAGAAAAGAGTACAAGGAGATAAGGCGTAAGGTGAAGAGAGAGGTGCAGAAGACTAAAGAAAAGGCATATGATGAGTTTTATGAGAGGCTGGACACTAGGGAGGGAGAAAAGGACCTGTACCGATTGGCTAGACAAAGGGACCGAGCTGAGAAAGATGTGCAGCAAGTTAGGGTGATAAAGGATAAAGATGGAAACACCCACAAGTGAGGAGGGTGTGTTGAGCAGATGGAAAGAGTTCTTTGAGAGGCTGATGAATAACTGAAGTAAGAGAGTAAGAGAGACAAGGTTGGATGATTTGGAGATAGTGAATCAGGAAGTGCAATGGATTAACAAGAAGGAATTAAGGACAGCTATGAAAAATGAAAAGGCCATTGGTCCAGATGACATACCAGTGGAAGCTTGGAGGTGTTTAGGAGAGATGGCAGTGGAGTTTTTAACCAGATTGTTTAATGGAATCTTGGAAAGTGGGAGGATGCCTGAAGAGTGGAGAAGGAATGTACTGGTACAGATTTTTAAGAATAAGGGGGATGTGCAGAGCTGTAGTAACTACAGGGGGATAAAATTGATGAGCCACAGCATGAAGTTATGGGAAAGAGTAGAGGAAGCTAGGTTAAGATGGGAAGTGATGATTAGTGAAAAACAGTATGGTTTCATGCCAGGAAAGAGCACCACAGATGCAATGTTTGCTCTGAGGGTGTTGATGGGGAAGTATAGAGAAAGCCAGAAGGAGCTGCATTGAGTCTTTGTGGACCTGGAGAAAGCATATGACAGGGTGCCTCGAGAGGAGTTGTGGTATTGTATGAGGAAATCAGGAGTGGCAGAGAAGTATGTAAGAGTTGTACAGGATATGTACGAAGGAAGTGTGACAGTGGTGAAGTCTGCGGTAGGAGAGACAGATGCATTCAACGTTGAGGTGGGATTACATCAGTGATCGGCTCTGAGCCCTTTCTTATTTGCAATGGTGATGGACGGGTTGACAGATGAAATTAGACAGGAGTCCCCGTGGACTATGATGTTTGCTGATGACATTGTGATTTGCAGCAAAAGTAGGGAGCAGGTTGAGGAGACACTGGAGAGGTGGAGATATACTGTGGAGGGGAGAGGAATGAAGGTCAGTAGGAACAAGACAGAATACATGTGTGTAAATGAGAGGGAGGTCAGAGGAATGGTGAGGATGCAGGGAGTACAGTTGGGAAAGGTGGATAATTTTTAATACTTGGGATCAACAGTACAGAGTAACGGGAATTGTGGAAGAGAGGTGAAAAAGAAAGTGCAGGCAGGGTGGAATGGGTGGAGAAGAGTGTCAGGAGTAATTTGTGACAAACGGGTATCAGCAAGAGTGAAAGGGAAGGTCTACAGGACGATAGTGAGACCAGCTTTGTTATATGGGTCGGAGATGGTGGCACTAACCAGAAAGCAGGAGACAGAGCTGGAGGTGGCAGAGTTAAAGATGCTAAGATTTGCACTGGGTGTGACGAGGATGGACAGGATTAGAAATGAGTACATTAGTGGGTCAGCTCAAGTTGAACGATTGGGAGACAAAGTCAGAGAGGCGAGATTGCACTGGTTTGGACATGTGCAGAGGAGAGATGCTGGGTATATTGGGAAAAGGATGTTAAAGATTGAGCTGCCAGGCAAAAGGAAAAGAGGAAGGCCTAAGAGAAGGTTTATGAATGTGGTGAGAGAGGACATGCAGGTGATGGGTGTAACAGAGCAAGATGCAGAGAACAGGAACATATGGAAGAAGATGATCCACTGTGGCAATCCCTAATGGGAGCAGCTGAAAGAAGAAGAAGATTGTAAATCTACCAATTGTCTTTTTTTGTAGGAGCTGTTTGCAGTGACAAATGCACCTAATCATTGAAACAGTCTTTTATGCGGAATACTGCACATTTCATATGGACACCATGACAAAGTAGCTGACATTGTAAACAAGAATATAATGCAAATCAAAATAGCATAATACAGATTATCACAAAGTACTCAAAGTAGAGATAACCATTGTGGCGGACGGTCCCATGCCCGGCCGGGCCGCCTCTTTGACATATGTTCCAGGGGAGCAACCATGGGCTACTCAATACCTCCCCTGGGACGCTTGGTGGCAGCCTCAGCTTCCCGCAGGGCTCCATGTGTCAGGTCAGGCACCTATATAGCGCCTTTTGTTACACCATATTGAAATACTGAGACTCTCGGAAAAGAAAAACTGGGTACAAAGTACCTGCCTTGGAAGAGATTGGTAGGGCAAAAGCACACCATGTTAACACAGGACAGATCAAAGCTCTATGGCAGATGTCCGGATAAGAGACTGAAAAAGAGTTTCACAGACAGCAACCAGACATACCTGTTTGGAAATGCAGAGGCCACTGGTTATGGTAAAACATATCATGTTTAGCACCTCAGAAAGGCAATAAGTAGGGGCATTGATGCAGGAGTCACAGTGAGGGTGTTGGCTTGGGCAAAAATGTGAAGCGTTCCCCAAATACCAAGCAGCAGACAACTACGCAGTCAACAGGAGCAGTTGATCCTTTCTAAAAAGAAGGAGACTGAGGCCGTAAGACTTCTTGCCTGACAGATTGTAGCACATTGCGCTAGCTGGGGAAGCAAGGATAGGACTCTGTGAATTCTGACAAGGCACCACTAATGTCTCCTCCATTCACTTGGGGGAGATATAGCATATGGTCAGCTGTGGAGCTACCTAGCTGTTTAATGGACACTGAAATCTCAGGGGTACAGGAATTTCTGTATGCCTAATGTGTTCTATTGTGGTGGCTCTGTGGCCAAAGGACAAAGAAGGACAGCCTCAACCATAAAAGTGATTCATCGACTTGTCCAGAAAATGTATCTCTTGGATAATGAAGGTCAATTATCTCACCTGACCCCAGGATTGGCAATAGAGGCACCTTGAGCCAGATGTGTATTTACATGTGGAGCTGGGAGGAGAGTTTGGAGTGAAGATTTCCTGATTTGATGCCAGAGTCTTGATATAAAGATAGATGGAATGTGAGAGATGGAGTGCCTGTCAGTAATAATACAGTGAGCAAATGGGCAAGCCACCCTCTGAATAAGTGGGATAAAGATATGCATAAGAAGGAACAAACAGACAGAATTGATTTGCTTTGACTTCTGTCCTCCCTTGTTTATCCCCCTTATTTGTTTAATTGTTAATACAAGGGGCGGCACGGTGGCGCAGCTGCCTCGCAGTTAGGAGACCCGGGTTCATTTCCCAGGTCCTCCATGCGTGGAGTTTGCATGTTCTCCCCGTGTCTGCGTGGGTTTCCTCCGGGCGCTCTGGTTTCCTCCCACAGTCCAAAGACATGCAGGTTAGGTGCATTGGTGATTCTAAATTGGCCCTAGTGTGTGCTTGGTGTGTGGGTGTGTTTGTGTGTATCCTGCGGTGGGTTGGCACCCTGCCCGGGATTGGTTCCTGCCTTGTGCCCTGTATTGGCTGGGATTGGCTCCAGCAGACCCCCGTGACCCTGTGTTCGGATTCAGCGGGTTGGAAAATGGATGGATGGATGGATGGATGTTAATACAAGACCAGCTTTTATAGGTTTGGCTTCTGGATGATGGAAGATATGATGAGGCCACTCTCTCTTGTTAAGCTGTACAGGTTTGTGTAAATCCTAATTAAGAATTTTATTTTTAAGTCAGGATCCAGCTTTATGAAAGGGGGAGCGGTCTTAGGGATTCCACATATCTAGTTTCTACTTTACATGCCACAACAGCACTGAATGCAAACAACAGTCAGTGCTGGAGGTTTTTCAAGCATGATTTTAATAATCATGTCTTGTTTTGTACTTGTGAGCGTCACTTATTATAAATCTTGATTTTTCTGAAAAAAAAAAAACCTTTAGCAGTAAAGTTTCCTCCAGACTCTTTAAATCTTACAGTCGAAAGTTCCTTTTTTTGCTCATAAACATAGTTCTGTTGTTCATAAAGCTCCACATAATACGATTTGGAAGGAAATTTCCAAAGTCAGAATGCCTCAATAAACTCCAAAAGGATGGCATCAGAAATTCACTATTGCCATGTGCAGCATAGTGTAGCACCTGTTCATGTTAGTAATAGCATTTACAGAAATGAGTCTTATAAACAATATACTTATGCCTTTTTTTTGTTTCAAACTATCAAACTGATTCTGGAGCCTTCTGGTGCAAAACCTGTATCTGCGCTTCAGCTTTATCTGATTTCCAAAAGTATGGCTTTGTTTGGATATTTACACTAGAAAAGGGCCTTGCCGTGAGAACACTTCCAGCAGCCACAATTGTTGTCACCACTCCAGTGGATACTTCTCTCTCACTTACTCTTTCTGCAGTATCTCCATTAAGGAAATAATCTGTTTGTACCTTCTTTTCAGCTCAACAGACAGAAGTCCAAGTGGTGAAAAAGGACTCCTTTTAAGGGCACACCACTATGTGTTTCTGACTTTGTCCCTTCCTGTGTTTCATTTTTATTTTTAATTTATGTAATGCAGGCACCTTGATGACAATATAAAATTGGAAGCAATATCTATGTGGAAATACAGTCAAAAAATGTTAACATTTTAAACCACAAATCAGAATGCCATATTGATTGCTGATTTGCAACTCTTCTACTGGCTCCTACACCTCATTATTCATCTTTCAATGAATACTCATTTATCATTTTAATTCCTCCTCTGTGTGGAATTCTCTCCCAAGGTCTGCCTGTGAGGCTTTACTGTGCCAGGTTTAATTTATGTCTGTAACTCCACTTCTTCTGTCTCTCATGGATTTTAGAGCTGCATCTTTTGTTTTTAATTTACTATATAACTGACAAACCTTGCTGTCTTGTATATTAGTGCCGAGGGCTGTTGAGTTGAGACACAAAACCTTTGACTCCAACTCCTCAATTTCGGGTACCACAAACTCCTACTCCGGCTTCTCTGTTTGTAATTAGACTAATATATTTACTGTTCAGATTGAAAGCACACGACATAAGAGATACAAGGCACTTCATCACTGCCAGCATGAATAATCAGGCTACTTTGTAACACTTTTACCTATTAAAGTTCAGATTTAAAGGCTGTAGTAATGTTGTTGTTGTTGCTTATAATCACTGAGTAATATTAACATAAGACTAAACTTCTTCTTCTTTTGGCTGCTCCCATTAGGGGTTGCCACAGCGGATCATCTTTTTCCATATCTTTCTGTCCTCTGCATCTTGCTCTGTTACACCCATCACCTGCATGTCCTCTCTCACCACATCCATAAACCTTCTCTTAGGCCTTCCTCTTACCTGGCAGCTCTATCCTTAGCATCCTTCTCCCAATATACCCAGCATCTCTCCTCTGCACATGTCCAAACCAACGCAATCTCGCCTTTCTGACTTTGTCTCCCAACCATCCAATTTGAGCTGACCCTCTAATGTACTTATTTCTAATCCTCATCACACCCAATGCAAATCTTAGCATCTTTAACTCTGCTACCTCCAGCTCTGTCTCCTGCTTTCTGGTCAGTGCCACCGTCTCCAACCCATATAACATAGCTGGTCTCACTACCGTCCTGTAGACCTTCCCTTTCACTCTTGCTGATACCCATCTGTCACAGATTATTACTACTACCTGGATTTTAATTTAATGTCACCTTTTTTTTAACTTTTTAAGCAGGTTTTGATATGAAAGATACTACATAAAATACATATCTATTCACCAGGCACAATGTTGTTTAATTTAATCACTGTAACAGATGCCATATTTTTTTTTAGTTGTTTACCTTTTCAAAACCTTAAGAAAATTGCTTCCTTTGCATATGGGACAGGAACTGAAGTGATCGATAAAAGATCACAGACTTGAAAGATGCAATGAAAACATAGGTACAAGTAAGGTACATACATTTAAACAAAAGAAAATGTTGCTTGATTGTGGAAAGACAAATACATTTCTGTCTGTCTGTCTATGTTACACTAAAAAATCTTTGGATTTCTATCAATTTATGGTAATACATTATGGCTTGGTGTTATTACTAATGGTTTTACTTTCCCAACAGGTAAATCCAAAAATGCATATCTCCTTTCAAAACTTATGTTTTTTATTGGCCATACTAAAGTGATGATCTTCAAGACACAATGCAGGCCCCAAAAAAGTATTCACATCATTGGAAGTTTTCACATTTTATTGTTGTACAAGATTGAATCACAGTGGATTTATTTTGACTTTTTTGACACTGATCAACAGAAATAAGCCAAAGTGGTCTAAACTAATTAAAATTATAAAACACAAAATAATTGATTGCATATGTGCTGCCTTTTTTAATACAGCAACAGTGATGCAGCTGATTTTTTTAGAAGTCATTTATTGCAATTAGTTCAATGGAGATCACCTACTGTATAAGAGGTCAGGGAGTTTCAGTTGATTAGATAAATTCACCTAATGTGGAAGGTTCAACTTGTGGCGAGTCAGTGTCATTGCCTAATCCACACAATTAGGGCACAAGAACCTCCAAGTAACTACATGAAACAGTAGTTGTAAAGCACTAGTCAGGGGATAGAGACAAGAAGATATCCTGGTCACTGAATGGAAAAATGATGGTACAGGTATAAATTTGCCTAGAGCAGGCCATCCACAAAAACTGAGTGATCATGCAAGAAGAAGACTAGTGAGGGAGGCCACCAAGAGATGAAAACTCTGAAGGAGATATAAGTTACTGTGGATGAGACTGAAGAAGACCGTGCACACAACAAATGTTGGCTGGGGGCTTCAACAGCCACTGTTTTATAGGGAAGTAACAAAGAGAACGCCACTGTTAAAAAGAAATGTACTTGACATCTCAGATAGAGTTTGTCAGAAGGCACATGGGAGACTTTGAGGTTAACTGGAAAAAAAGGTCTATGGTCTGAGACCAAAATTAAGCTTCTTCGCCATCACACTAAATGTCATTATCAAAAACATAACATACTCTTCTTGAACCATTGTAGTGGCAACATCATGTTGAGGGGATACTTCTCTACAGAATGTCTTGGAAGGCTTGTGAGGGTAAAGGGTAAAGTGAAAGAAGCAAATACAGGAAAAGCCTGGAGGAAAACCTGGTGCACTCTGCAAGAAATCTGTGCTTAGGGACAAGATTTGTTTTACAACAGGACAATGACCCCAAGCAGAAAGCAAGAGCTACACAGGATTGGCTTAAAAAAATATTGTTAACACTATGGAGTGGTTGAATCAGAGTCCATATCTCAGTCCAATTGAGAATTTGTGGCTGGATTTGACAGAGGCTCTTCACTCGAGATCCCCATGCAGCCTGACAGCGCTTGAGCAGTTTTGGAAAGTACATAGAATGGGGAAATATTGCAGTGTCCAGATGTGCAAAACTGCTAGAGACCTGTGCACGCTGACTCAAGGGTGTCATGGCTGCCAGAGGTGCTTCTACTAAATGCTGACTTGAAGGGAGTGAATATTTATGGGGTCAATTATGTTTTATATTTGTAATTAATTTAGAGCACCTGGCAGAGATCTGTGTCGATGTTGATTCTGTTATTAAATGTCAAAAAGCCAAATTAAAAGCACTGTATGTTTCAGTCTAAAACTTAACCCAAAGATATAGTTATTAATTCTGGTGTGTTTGTAGGAGTAAGATTACAATATTTGATCAAGTAATGATATAAAAAATTAAGCTCATGATTTTAACTGAAGATGTGAAAAGGGCATTGCACTTTGTAGAAAAGATTTACCGGTATTTGAAAGTAATTTTGAAAATTGTCTGAATGTTGGTTTATCACTGCATTAATTTTCTAGACCTTTTGGTTCTTGGCAGAGTTACTAGCAGCAAAGGGCACAAGGAAGAAACCACTCCAATCACATTAAAGCAAGACAAGGTTACTTCTTGTCTTAGCAGTCTTACTGCCTGGTGGACAATCACAGAGAAATGGAGTAAACATGCAAACCCCACACAGAAGCAGCCTCTGACTGGAATAATACACTACAAAAATCCCAGCATGGTATGGTATCTATACCATAGTTTTGTTTTATATCAATGATTTTATTCATTTTTGTCATTAAGTTTAATGTTTTCTTTGTTTCAAATCCTTTTGGTATCAAAAAAGACAAATACTAGATAATCAATAATGAAATAAATGACTAATTCTTAAACAAAAATCCATCCATCCATCCATTTTCCAACCCGCTGAATCTGAACACAGGGTTATGGGGGTCTGCTGGAGCCAATCCCAGCCAACACAGGGTACAAGGCAGGAACCAATCCCAGGCAGGGTGCCAACCCACCTCAGGACACACACACACCCACACACCAAGGCCAATTTAGGATCGCCAATCCACCTAACCTGCATGTTTTTGGACTGTGGGAGGAAACCGGAGCACCCGGAGGAAACCCACGCAGACACAGAGAGAACATGCAAACTCCACGCAGGGAGGACCCGAGAAGCGAACCCAGGTCTCCTTACTTCAAGGCAGCTGCGCTACCACTGTGCCACCCTAAATAAAAATCTATTTTTCAAAACCTGTTTTTGTATTTCTTACAGCTAAAGTTGACATTACCATTTATTCACGATTTCCCAATGGGCATTGGGTTCTATGTAACTTTCTTTAGTAAGCAGATAAAATATGTAACTTATTCATTCAGCGTACCTTTTATCTAATATCAGGTTTTGTTTACTAATTTGATAACATTTACTGTGCAAAAATGATATAAAATCTCACAGGAAGCAAATATTTTTTCTGTCTTTATAGTGATAAATTATGTCTGGGAGGTCTAACTATCAGATACAACTGTACAAAAACATCAGACCTTCACCTTCTAACTATAAAAAGGCTAGCTTGTACAAATGAATAATTTAACCTTTAAAACAGTACACACATTTATTAGTAATGGTACAGTTTAACATTAACAGTCATGAAGCCTTTATGAAACTCGTTTTACCGTATTTCATGTTCAGTATATACAGTTTTATCTACAGGTATTTGGACATTGATGCAATTTTTGTAATTTCTCTCTATATACCACCACAATGGATTTGAAATTAAGCAATCAAGATATGACAGAAGCATAGACTTTCAGCTTTAACTTAAGGGGTTTAACAAAGGTATTGCATTAATTAAGGTATTGTATTAAAGGTATTGCATTAAGCTTTCAGAAATTACAGTCATACAGGCTCAAAAGAAATTGGAATAAGTAATATAAAATATATGTATTGTTTTAATACTTGGATGAAAATCCTTTGCAGTCAATGGACAGCTTAAAGTCTGGAACCCACGGACATCACCAAATGCTGAGTTTCCTCCCTTGAGATGCTCTGCCAGGCCTTTACTGCTGCTGCCTTCAGTTGCTACTTGTTTGTTGGTATTTCTGCCGTCGGTTTTGTCTTCAGTAACTGAAAAGCATGCCATTTCGGGTTGAGATCGGGTGGTTGACTTGGCCATTGAAGAATATCCCATTACTTTACCTTGAGAAACTCTTGGGTTGCTTTCACAGTATGTTTTGGGTCATCATTCGTTTGGATTGTAAGACGCCTTCCAGTCAGTTTTGCAGCATTTGTCTGAATCTGAGCAGAGAGTATATCCCTATACAGTTCAGAATTCATCCTGCTACTGTCAGTATTCACATCATCAATAAAACATCAGTGACCCAGTTCCACTGGCAGCTATATATGCCCATGCCATAATATTACCTCCACCATGTTTGACAGACAATGTGGTATGTTTCAGATCATGAGCTGTCCCTTTTTTTCTCTTCCCATCATTCTGGTACACGTTGATCTTGGTTTGATCTGTCCAAAGAACCTTATTCCAGAACTGGGCAGGCTTTTTAAGATGTTTTTTGGAAAAGTCTAATCTGACCTTCCTGTTCTTCAGTGTTACCAGTGGTTTGCATCTAGAGGTAAACTCTCTGCATTTACATTCATGAAGGAATCTCTCGATTGTAGACTTTGACATTGATACACCTACCTCCTCAAGAGTGCTTTTCAACTGGCTAGATGTTGTGAAGGGGTTTTCATCACCAAGGAAGAATTCTGCGATCATCTACTTTAGTTGTCTTGTGTGGTCTCCATGGCTTTTGGTGCTGCTGAACTCACCAGTTCATTTCTTTGTTTTAAGAATGTACCAAATTGTTGATGTGGACACTCCTAAAGGTGGAGCTATCTCTCTGATAGGTTTATTTTGGTTTTTCAGCCTAATGATGACCTCCTTCATTTGTTGAGTTTCAGTGATCAGCTACCAAATGCAAATTCAGCGTTTTGAATCAACTCCAGACCTTTTAACTACTTAGTTTATCACAGAATAACGAGGGAATGGGCCACACCAGTCAATGAAACTGCTTGTCAGTCACATGTCCAATTACCTTTGAGCCTCTGAAAATGGAGGGATGCTGAGAAAAATGGCTATAATTTCTGAAAGCTTAATGTCATACTGTTGTTAATCTCCATAAATTAAAGCTGAAAGTCTGTACTTCTGTCACATCTTGATTGCTTGATTTCAAATCCATTTTGGTGGTATACAGAGAGAAAATTAGAAATATTGCAACAATATCCAAATACCTATGGACCTAACTGTAAGTAAAGACGTGTACATGTATGGTTAAACTATAGCAAAATTCACTCACTAGTTTCTGAAAACCTTCTTGACCGGTATCTATGCTTGAAAGATACACTCTGTGACTGAAAGGTAGAACACGGCTGGCATGTGAGTCATTGCAGCCTTGCAGCAGGTGCTGTCCTGCCCAGGAATTTGATCCAGCTAGGAATATCATACTGTACATGCCAAAGGCTGTCATCGTGAGTAATATAAAGTCTGTGTCTCATGGGAGTGACACTTGGCAACATTTTTAACACCCAAGAGAATCTTGTCATATTGCCAGGTGAATCTCCAGCCTTTCTGTAACATACCATATTCACATTTACCCAATACTTACTGTTAGAGTTTGACCTGACACCTGAGGGTGGCAAACTGTGTTTTGTAGAGTATTTTTTTTTACTTCTCCACATCCATGATTAGCTATTAATAATCTCATTAGCAAAATACAATTCCTAACATTTAAGTAATATTTGTGCTGTAAGGGAAATTCCATCCAATGGTTGAGCCTAAGATATGAAAGGAATAATGTGGATTCCTTCCTGGTTCTTCTTAATGGTGCAATTGCTAACAAGTGCACGGAAGTATAATAACCCAGACAACACATGTTTTGTATATTTGGGAAAAGCATATCACCTTGGCATGTGTTTTGGGAGGTGCTGCAGGAATATTGGGTAACGCTTGTGAAGGTAGTGAGAGCTGTATCTAAATACTTCACATTAAGTTGAATTCACTTACTGCGGGCATCAGACTCTGTCAAGGCTGTGTCTTATCACCGCTCCTGCTTGTGGATTTCATGAACACGTGCTGAGAAAGATGTGACAGTGTCCAATTATGGTAGCATTATTGCTTTATCCGGATGATATTGTCCTCTTTGCCTCATCTGACTGTGATCTTCGGCACATACTCAAGTGATCAGCACCTCCAAGTCAGCGGTCATGGTCCTTTCTTGGAAAAGAGTCATTTGCTGTCTCCAGGTGGTGTGGGGGGCAACTGCCCTTAGTGACGAAGTTCAAGTATCTTGTGATCTTCTTCACAAATGATGGAAGAAGAGAATGTGAGATTGACAAGTGAATTGAGTGGGTGTAGTTGTTCTGCAGACACAACACCAGTCTGTGGTGGTGCAGCAGGAGCTAAGTCTAAGGACAAAACTCTTGATCTACATCCCTGTTCTTACTTATGGTCATGAGCTTTGGGTAATGACCAGGAAGAATAAGAATGCGAGTACAAGTGGCAGAAATACGTTGCACGGCTGCTGGGCTGACAATCCATGACAGGGTGAGAAGCTCAGAAATTGGTGAGAGCCTCAGATCAGAGTCCCCGCTCCAGCTGGTTTGGGCATGGTGTAAGGATGCATCTCAGGTGACTCCCCGTAGAGCTGCTGTAGGCACGTCTCACTGGGTGGAGACCCTGCAGCAGACACAGGACATGCTGGAGGGATCATATCTCTTAGCTGTTTTGGGAATGCCTAGGAATTCCCATGGAGAGGGAAATCTGGGCTGATCTACTTGGCCTGCTGCCATCATGACCCTTACCAAAAAAAAGCAGTTTGAGATGATGAGATGAGATTAGACGTAATAGCGATTAAGATGAAGGATAACCGTGTGCCAAAAAAATTTGGAAAAGTAATACAACTAATACATCTCAGTAGAAAAGGAAATAAGAAAATAAATATTAAAGGAAAGGCAAGTCCTTAACATTGAAAATTACAGCAGATTGTGAGAACATGAGAAGTACTGTAAAAATGGCAATTCGAAATGCAAAACTGTACTTAAAAGGCAATCTTGATAATAATACTTACTGTAAGTAAATGATAAAGGGCTATTTTTTGTAATTTTACCACAGTTTGCATGGCCTCTACTGGATGACATTGTAATTTAACTGTAATGTGCTGTGATGGTTTTACGTACCATCCGGGGTTAGTCCCTGCTTTACTCAATGCCGTACTAGAATAATCACTCTGAGAGGTTGGAGGTAGATGAAATGTATATAAATGTAAAGTATTGGTATCTTAGGATCATGACACTGGCACACTGGAGAGCATTACACAGCTCTAGGATTAGCAGAACTATTGTGTTGTGCTTATAGTACTTTTGGCAACATACTATGAGAGGACTAGCCAGACACAGATTGATCTACAGTTTGATTACTGTTAGGTATTATTAAATATAACTAAACATCTTATTTATATATTCTCACATTTCACAATACATCAATTCATTCTCAGATATTTATTTATTTAATTGTGTCTGAAACATTCCTCCATAAAACTCTATATACAGTATGCATGCATCTTTTGTCAGTTATTTACATCCTATTATAAGCACATCTATATGTATTTGAGCCAACTGATTTTTTTATGTGCGTCTTATGAATCTTTAATAGTGCAATCTTTCAAAATTAGATTAGTGTGTTTGGCTGGATCAGAGCAATATAAAATGTGAATAGTCAAACCTGAATCCATTTTCTCAGACCCTGTGGCTGAAATTGGCTTCTGGTAATGAGAAACAAATACCTAAATAAATAAATCTTGTAGGAAGTGTGAATAGAAAATGTGGGTGTACAAAATACGAAGGGTTACCCTCTTATAACAGCGGCATCATTTTCAGATCATATTATATTAAAGGTTTTTTTTTTTTTTGCACTTTTATTTCTATTTGTATGCATGCATGCTTAGAATTTAGGCTTTCAGGATTGTGAAAGGGTCAAAAAAAATATAAGCCGGTAACAACATCTACAATGTGAATAGATCTGACCCTCAGGGCTGCATTAGCCAACATGTAGGAAAGCGGAATGAGGATGATCAGTTGCTGATTGAGTAAAATACATAGCATAGCTAAGAAGATTTGGCTTGCTTAGTTTATGTTTAATAATCAGCTTTGTCTTTCACTTACAAATCATAGATTGATAATGACCTGAATGGGTGCCATGCACTACAGGCAAAGTTCTTTCCATGGCAGCTGGCTTTCTTACAAATCGTGACCGTATTAACATCAGGGGACCCCAGTGGACATGGGCTGGGATGTGGAATCATGCTATTATCAGCACATTTGCCGCTTCTGCTGTGCACTGTATTTGAAAGGGCAGCTTGCTTGATTGTTTTCATTTAGGCCCCAATTACATCAGAACATTATCCCAACTTTTACATGTGGCAGTTTTACAGACTGGTCATCTGCTGTACTGTTATGTGCACCTCTCATTATTGCCTTGATCTTTTATATTTATTGTATCCTGCTTATATGTGCAGCAGTATAGTATTACAACTTTAAAAAGTGACTAACATCTATAATTTTTTTGCTCTGTATTACATGTGGATATAAATAGAAATAAGGATGACGAAATGCTGTTTAAGTCTTGCTTCTAACTGGATTATCAAGCACGTCAAAAGAAAAACCTTACATGCCCCACATATCACTAAGCTGTTATTTTTTCCTGGTCAGTTGCCAGTCAGTCCTGACCACTTATAGACTATTTTGTTGCTTTATTGGGGAGAGGATTTTGTGTTTCCTTAGACACTGGATATGTTTCATCCGTTTTCAGACCAGCCTAATCCAGTTCAGGGTCACGGGAGTTGAGTATGCTAGTGTTCTAATTCATTGGTTTAGCTCATGAAATTAAAACAAACAAAAAAAAAACTTGTACTTGTATCCATAGTTGTTATTTACTTATTTTTCACAAGTCAGCACAGACCACCTGTACTGTTTCATAAATTGTATGAAAAAGTAACTTTTGTTAAAGAATGGTTTTTCAAGTCTTCATACATAACCATTCCAAGATGCTGTTTAAAGTTTGAAAACACAGACTGCTGCTCTCTCAGCAACTAGTAACAGGGCAACAAAGAGTACCACTTACTTCAAGCTAAGCTCACAGATTAAATCATCTAGAAAGTCACCGTTTAATTTGTCACTCACCATGCAATCCAAACCCTAAAAGGAATTTGTTTTTCACATCAACAATGAAGCCTTTGAATTGAAATGGCCCTATTTTTATTTATTTCCAGAGTTACCCATCTATTCATTTTTTAACTCTCTTATCCAGTTAAGACTGATAGGGAGCTGGTGCCTAATCTTAACCACAATAAGTACATGCCAGGAACAAATCTGTGCACACCCACCTTCATTCAAATGGGGGCAATTTAAAGTGAAGAAGTAAACTGCGGTGGTGTGGTGTGGTGACTACAGCACTGGCCTCTAAACAACAAGGTTGCTAGTTCAGCTCCTATCTGTGACTCACTTTGTCACTCTTAACACACATAATTAGAGACAAGAGAGCTAAACAGGAGTTCCCAGAGAAACGCCCATCGAGAAAGAAGGAACATATCTGTCCCAGGATTTGAGCCCAGAATTCTGTAGGTGGTAGTTCACCTTGCCAAACAAAAGCTAAACAGAAACACATTGTCTCCTCAGCTAAACCTCAATGGCATCTTTTTTCTGTGAGCTGTAGCAAAATTTGATACTCATCATGGTTTTTCCAATAGTCTCTTGTCTCTTTTTAATAACAGTTGATATTAAACAACATAATAAAGTAGGTATGATCAGAAGCCGGCAGCAGTGAAAAAAGGAGCCAGCATTAAGATTTCTTAAACTTGATGAGCCAAATACATTTTTTTTTTCTGGATGTGTGCTTAACCTTTCTTGAAGGTTTTGATTTGAACATATTTCACTTTAATATTATGTTTTGAATTTCTCTACCTTGCCATTTTGTGGCACCTCTTACTATGATGGGATGCCCGATTGCTAGGGGGTGTGACCCTGAAAGTTGTATCACGATATGATGTCATCAGGGCAACAATGTAAAAGTTGGCACCGCATGCTTCCTGAGGAGTACTCAAGTCTTTTGATGTATCACATCACACTGTTCTGTTCTATGCTGTGGTCTCCTAGGGAAGTAACTTGAGTTCAAAAAACACACAAAACTTGAACAAATGCTCCATCACAGGGCTAACCCTGGACACAATGAAAGCTGTTGTGGAAAAGAGAGTGGTCGTAAAACTAGATGCCATTGAGAAAAATCTCCTTCATCTCCTCTAGAGCACTTTTAGCCAGAGGCTCATTTCACCATGGTGTGCTAAGAATCACATCTGGACATCTTTTCTGCTCACTTCTCAAATGCAATTCAGTGCTTCCTCCTGATGTTCCACACCAAATGCTTATACTGTACTCTTTAAATTCATTTTGCAGTTTCGGTATAATATACAGTATATTTAGATTTACAGTATCTGATTGATTTCATTTTTATTGATTGTATTATTTATCCTTTGAATCTATACCTTTGTTTTTTATGTTTCTGTCGCTGAATGCTTTGAAATTTGCCCTTGAGATTAATAAGGTTTATCTAATTTTTACAATGTCCAAGATTGTGGATGTCATTCTAGTGGGATTCTGTGTGTTTTAAAGACCTTTAGTGTAATGAACGTCTAGCAACAATTAAGACTTTAAATTGATCCCATGATTTAATGATTTTTGCCTGCCTTGTAATTTCACAACTCCATCTCCTGGTCCTTAAAACATTTTTGTTCTTCTGGTTTGGTTCTCAGTTAGAGCAGCCAGAAGTAAAGATCAGGGAAACACCAGATGGTATCTGAATAATATGGCCCTGTGGTAACCTACTGACCAGCCAATGAAACTCGAGTATTAAGAAACAGGTAAGGCTGGATGTTTAGAGGATTTATTATGTAGCCAAAAACAATGATCCGGAAAAAGAAGTAATCTAAAGTGTAGAACATGTGTACTGTAGGCACAGTGCCTATTTGACCTTACATGGCTACCATACATAGATCTCTACTGCTCATGAGTAAGTCATGTCAGGTCAGACACACGGTCCAGTCCCACCCTCTGGAAATGACCATCTATCTGCCGCAGCCAGGCGTTATGTGGGTATCCTCGACAATGATGGTCCTGCAAGCCAGATCACCCTCGGGAAATCGCACCACAGAGCTGTAGTGTCGTAACTGACGTTCCTTTACAATGCAGGTAATGTGCTTTATTCAGGTCTTCGTGAGCAACTGCTCATTTGACACAAAGTCAAACCAGTAGTACCCAAGGATTTGCCGAAGAGACACAGTACCGAAGGGTTCCAGTCTTCATCTCAGGTCTCTGGATACTGTCCATGTCTCACAACCATATAGCAAAACAGGAAGCAACAGGCCTCTGGAGACTTGAACCTTCGTCCTTTTGCATAGATATTGGGAGTGCCACACACCCCTTTCCAGCGACCTGATAACCCCCCATGCTCTCCCAATCCGTCTACTGACTTCATAGGAAGAGTCACCAGAGACATGAATGTCACTGCCCAGGTAAGTAAACCTCTCGACAAGGTCGACACTCTCTCCGCAGACAGACACACTGCTGATGGCGGTGCCCAAGAGGTCATTAAAGGCCTGGATCTTGGTTTTTATCCAGGACACTCGCAAGCCCAGACACTCAAGAGTCCTTGCTCAGTCTCTCGAGCACCCCGATCGGAGTCTCCATTGACTCTGTGAAGACTGAAACATTGCCTGCAAAGTCAAGATCAGTGATTCTTTCTTCACCAGCAGATGCCCCACAGCTCCTGGATCACACGGCCTTGCCCAACACCCACTCCATGCAAGCACTAAACAGGGTAGAAGCAAGAACACATCCCAGATGAACCCCAGAATCAAATGAGAAAAACACAGAGTCAAGTGGGTTGGTTATATACTTGA
Organism: Erpetoichthys calabaricus; assembly: GCF_900747795.2. Classification (NCBI taxonomy): domain Eukaryota; kingdom Metazoa; phylum Chordata; class Cladistia; order Polypteriformes; family Polypteridae; genus Erpetoichthys; species Erpetoichthys calabaricus. The sequence goes on from NC_041394.2 coordinate 245,899,035, forward strand.
CACTTTGACATGTGTATATTACCGTGTGTTGCAAGCAGTTTTAAATGCTGCTTATTGAACATTCGCTCACTTGGCAGTAAAGCTGTTTTGGTAAATGATATTATATTAAGTACAAAATCTGATCTGTGACTTTTTACTGAAACCTGGCTTAGTAAATGTGACATTGTCCCCCTAGCTGAGGCGTCACCAGATGGATACTCGTTCCTTCATAAGTCTAGAGATTTTGGTCGAGGAGGAGGCCTTGCAATAATTCATTGTAACAAAATGCAAATCATGTCTAAAAATTTAGGCGACTTTACATCCTTTGAGGCATTCATTTTAAATATTAAAACAGATTCCAACACAATTATAGTGCTAGTCTACAAACCACCAGGGCTATATTCATTGTTCATGACTGAATTTAGCAACCTTTTATCTGATTTGGCTATAAATTATGATCACGTAGTACTGATGGGGGATTTTAATGTACACATTGGTGTGGAAACTGACACTTTTAGTCAGAATGTCAAAGGTCCAACTCATAATCATAATCACACATTAGATTTAATTATAACTTACAAAGCTGAAATTCAAAATTTAAATATTACTCCATTAAATTACTTTATTTCTGATCACTACTTAATGACATTTGATTTAGTCCTGCCCTTAACAACGTTCTTAAAGATTGTGGTGCCCGGCAGGCATCCATGCCCGGCCGGGACGCCTAGGAGGAGTGGAGGAGGGCTTGTGCCTCCTCCAGGACACGAGGGGGTGTCCTCCCTGGTGGCTTTGGGGACCATGGGTATGGAGCTTGGAAGCTCAACCCTGTAGGGGCCCGTGGTCACCACCAGGGGGCGCCCCAATGCCTTGGGAGTGTTGGCCCTCAGTACTTCTGCCACACCGGGAAGTACTGGGGGGAAGAGACTTGAGGGCACCCGGTGGACTTCCGGCTTCACCTTGGGAGCTTCCGCCACACAGGGGTGTGGCTACGGAGGCCCTGACGATGCACCTGGAGCCCATCCGGGGCACATAAAAGGGGCCGCCTCCCTCCAGTCGGGGCGAGAGTCAGGAGGAAGAAGACGAAGCGGGTTGGAGAGGAGTGGAGGCGGACCAAAGAGACTGAGAAAGGCATTGTTGAGTGGCCAGGACTTGAAGGGGTGATTGGTGCTTTGTGCATTGGGTTTGTGCACTTTACTGTAAATATATAATGTATAATAAATGTGTGGTGGACTTTAATACGGTGTCCGTCTGTCTGTGTCCGGGCAGCTTATCACAAGATTAAAACAAAGACAGTGCGACATCTAGATTGTAACTCTGTTTCAAAATTTATAGATACTTTGAGTAAGTCGCGTGTAATTTTGAAAACCATTTAGATCAGTTAACATCAAATGTAAACGTGGAAAACCATTTAGATCAGCTAACATCACATTATAATGTGACCTTGAGAGATGCTCTGGACGCAGTGGCTCCCCTTAAAACAAAAGTAATCAAAGCACATAGAAACTCACCCTGGTTTAATGAAAACACTCGAGCTCTTAAATTAGAGTGTCGAAAACTAGAGCGCAGAAGGAGAACAACAAAGTTACATGTCTTTTAAATTGCATGGACAGAGAGTGTTAAAAAATATAAAAAAGCTCTCTCAGAATACTATTCTACAATAATAGATAGCAATAATAAAAATCCTTGGGTATTGTTTAGAACAGTGGCTAATTTAACAAATGCAAATTCAGATCTACAGTGCAAAATACCAACAGATATTAGCAGTACAGACTTTATGAACTTCTTCAATGAGAAAATTAAAAATATAAGATCCCAGATCTCAGCATCACAGTACAAACCGCATACTACCTTAGCAGACCCTGCTTCACACTGCATTTAGCACTTTAGTAATTTTAATCCTGTAACTGAGCAGGAAGTCTTAACTTTAATTTCTAAAATTAAGCCCGCTACTTGTTACCTAGATCCAGTGCTAACTAGTAAAAAGTTCAATGGATGTTCTTGCAGCGCCTATTCTAAACATTATCAGTAGTTCATTATTGCATGGCACAGTACCTGATGCACTAAAAGTGTCAGTCATTAAACCATTACTTAAAAAGTCAGACCTAGACCCACACATACTAAATAATTATAGGCCTATTTCAAATTTACCCTTTCTCTCTAAAATACTAGAAAAAGTAGTCGCCAGTCAGCTTTAGTCACACCTTACGCATTACAATATATTTGAGAAAAACCAGTCTGGTTTCCACACTGGTCATAGTACAGAAATGGCACTAACGCGGGTTGTAAACGACATTCTGATATCCTCTGATGAAGGAAACTCCACTGTAATTATGTTGTTAGACTTAAGTGCAGCATTTGACACCTTTGATCATTCTATGTTACTGCACAGGCTAGAAAATGATGTTGGGCTTACAGGCACTGTGCTCGCTTGGTTTAGTTCTTATTCATCAAATCGATTCCAATATGTACAGAAATGTACTGACAGTACTCCATCATTATACACAGAAGTGAGATATGGTGTCCCGCAGGGCTCAGTACTGGGACCTTTACTATTCTCAATTTACATGCTTCCACTGGGATCTATCATTAGGAAACATAATGTTAATTTTCACTCGTATGCAGATGACACCCAGTTATACCTTTCTTTTAGATCAAATTAAGTTTCTCCGATGTTGTCTTTAATTAGTTGTGTTAGTGAATTAAAGGAGTGGATGGATGAGAACTACTTGTCTTTAAACACCGATAAAACAGAGATGTTAACTATTAGAGGGAATGACGCTGATCACAACAATATTCTGTCATCATTTAACTCAGTTGGAATCACCATTAATTTTACTGAATCAGCCCACAATCTAGGAGTTATCTTTGACTCTAGCATGTCATTTAAAGCGCATATTACAAAGTTGTCCAAATCATGTTTCTTCCATCTTAAAAATGTTGGGAAATTAAGGCATTTTCTAAATAAACAGGATTCTGAGAAATTAATTCATGCATTTATTTCTAGTAGAATTGACTACTGCAATGCGGTGTTCACTGGATGTTCAAACTGTTCTTTATTCAGCCTCCATCCATCCATCTATCCATTATCCAACCCGCTATATCCTAACTATAGGGTACAGCCTCCAGTTAATCCAAAATGGTGCTGCAAGAATTATTACAAGAACAAAAAAATACAAACACATAACTCCAGTTCTTAAATCCTTACACTGGCTCCTGGTTAAGTTTAGGGCAGATTTCAAAATCCTCCTTTTAACATTTAAAGCATTAAATGGTCAAGGTCCGGCTTACTTGTCTGAACTTATTATGACTTACAAACCTAAGCGCACATTAAGATCTCAAGATGACAGCCTTGGTATCACAATCCCTCCTAGCTGTGTTTGGTGTTCTTCCAGACGGACTTGAAGTGGAGAAGGACAAGCAAACTGTGATTGCATTCACTACACTTTTGGCATGCAGACTTATTTTGTTAAATTGGAAGAATCCTAACTCTCCTCTGATAAGTCAGTGGGAAACCGATGTTTTACATTATTTGAAATTGGAAAAAATCAAATTCTCAGTTAGAGGATCTGTACAGAATTTTTTCAAAACCTGGCAGGATCTAATCAATAATATTTTAGAATAAGAAGAAATTATTATTTCCGCATTTCTTTCCCGTCTCCATTTTTTATTTACCTATATATATTTTTTCCTTCCTTTTGTTTATTTTTGCCCTATTAAAAAGCACTAAGCAATTCTCCTTTGGCCATGCTCTCCTTCTCAAGGATGGGGTTTGATTTGTCTTCAATTCTTTTTTGTATAAATTGATCTATTTGTATGGAATGATTACAATAAAATTAATAAATAAACTTAAAAAAAAAGATCTCAAGATGCTGTATCTGCTTATGATTCCACGAATTAATAAAATAACAGTGCGAGGTCAAGCTTTTAGTTACAGGGCCCCTAAACTGTGGAATGGTCTGCCTGCTAATATAAGAGATGCCCCATCGGTCTCAGCTTTTAAATCCCAGCTGAAGACTCACTACTTCAGTTTAGTATATCCTGACTAGAGCTGCTGATTAACTGTACAGACTGCATCTCTGTTGTTAGTCATTAGCACTAAAACATAAGTAACATGTTAGTTATAATTGGATACTAACCCTCACATATTTTGTTTCTCTTCTAGGTACTCAATTGTGGCACTTGGTGCCACGGCCCACCTGCCCAGTTGTTTTGCCTGCCTAAGGTAAAGTCATCCCTGAGGGAGGATCGCAGGAATCGTGGGAAAGAGGGGTCCTTTCATCAGATTAGCACTATTTCAGCTCTGGAATGGCCAAATGGGGGAGGCAGCTTGATGAATGAGGTCTCCAGGACTCTAAACAAATCCAAATCATATTATGTGATATCATCTACTGTTAAATTCTACTCCGTACTTCTAAAATTTTTATTTTTATACTGTATTGAGGATTTGTTCTGTTCTATGTATTGTATTGACCCCCTTCTCTTTGACACCCACTGCACGCCCAACCTACCTGGAAAGGGGTCTCTCTTTGAACTACCTTTCCCAAGGTTTCTTCCATTTTTTCCCTACAAGGTTTTTTTTTCAGAGTTTTTCCTTGTCTTCTTAGAGAGTCAAGGCTGGGGGGCTGTCAAGAGGCAGGGCCTGTTAGAGCCCATTTCGGCACTTCTTGTGTGATTTTGGGCTATACAAAAAATAAATGGTATTGTATTGTATTGTTGTGAGTAATAAAAGCCTGTTTTATTATATAACTTCAGTAATCATTTCAACATAAAGGGGAGACAAAAGAATGACCAGAAAACAGGCTGGGGTGAAAAAGCCAACTGAACCAATAAGCTAAATTAAAACACAAAAGCAGAAATCTTGATCAAAAAGGTTTACAGAAAAATGACTGCAAACTAGTTTTATTTTCCCCCGACTAACTCCTTATTGCAGTACTGTCTCCAGTCCAATACACGGGTGAGTAACTCCTGGGCACTGCCATCTTAAACAGGTAGAACATGATGACACAGCACATCACATGAGTAATGACTGAATACATCAGCAACAGGTGGAATCAGGACATGAGAAGCAATGTGAGATATGTCGTCAAGAATGAGCAAATTGTCAAACCCTGGAAATCAACAGAGCAAAGCAAATGAAGCCAAAAGAGCTAAGACTATGCCATAAACCAAGAGCTGAGATTAAAGCCAATGAAACGTAATGCAAGGACTTACTTGAATAAATAACTAATACAAAGAATTAAATTATTTGAAATATCCATAAACTGAGACAAACCAGAAAGTCCAAGGGGCTGACCTTTATTCCACTTGACCTTTGATGTCAAACTGTTTATGAACCCTGATATTCTCCCTGACCAGACATAGCAACTGCCACCATTGTGATGCCCTGAAGAAGAACACAAAAAAACTAATATAAGAAATGGTGTGTAGAAACAAAAAATAAATGTGCCTGTTGGATTCCTGGATTTCAAAAAAGAAAAAAAAATGGAACCAAAATTAGGAACAAGAATCTTATTATAATGTAACCATCAGCAGGCACAGAAAAGATAAACAAATTTCACAAAATGGCAGCTGCCATAGAGAATAATCTTCCAAAATATTGCTGCAATGATGTCATCAACAACCCGACAAATAAACCATGTCAAAAATATTCTGCGATGTCTAAAAAATAAATGAACAGTCCCTAAAGATACCCAAATGAGGGTTCATCATACATAGCACAAATAACAATACAGTATTAGGATAGATGATACAACTAATTTTGAGACTCTATGTATCTTACCATAGACCTAAACGGAGTTCCTGACCCCTGGCATATTTAGGCATGAACAGTGTATTTGTGATTTGCCTCCTTTATTAAAAATCAGATTATCTGATCAAAGAAAAAAAAAATAGGACTAAAAACTGGAAATAAAATAGTGTGAAGCAAAGGGAAAACAGCAGCTTACGACAAGATACATGCACTGAAAATTTTAATGTGTGAGGGATGGCTGGGATCCTGACCTGGTCAAGAACACCTCAGAGTAGAAGGACCAGGGAAGATAGTGTGCACAGGGCACTGTCCTCCCTGGATCATTAGATGGCAGGCCTCTGGGAAAACGAAGAAGACAGAGTATTGCTGTGCTTCTATACTATGGCATGAGAAACACTTGCCAGTAAAGGTTTCCCATGAAACGAAATTAAAAATCCTCTTGTTTATTGGCAAATTATGTCCAGAGCCTTTGTGTGTGTCGGGTATTTGGGGAGCTGGTGTGCCTCCTGTTGGCCACAAATGTCAGATTTTGGTATCAAATTAGTACATAAAATGTTTCATTTTCTAACATCATGTTATTTATTTGATCATTGTGCACATTAACCTCAAAACAGGGTCTTCATCCACTTTCAAATGTTCACATTTGTTCACTATTTGGGTATCTGAGATTAAGTGAGTTCAAAGTTTTGTTGTAAGATAAGAAAGCAAGAGTCATTACTGAAATTATGGATTGGAGGATATAGACACCAACAAAAGGTGCAAAGGTCAGTAACCAATGGGGAAAAACAAGAACCAAGGTGTAGGCAAAAAGTTACTGTGTGCAACAGCTGTATACAGAAGGGCTAAGAGAAATAAATAAGATGAATACTAAACAAAGGTTATAGAAAACAAAGACAAAAGACACAGAAAACTCAAGAATGCTAAAGGCTAGAACTTGACTCAGTAACCAAGTGCTGAGTCAGTACTGGGAGCTTGCTGGAAAATTAAAAGAATTACAGTTAGAACAAACCTGTGGTGATGCTGTAATTGTTATTGCCAAACAATAGCCAACAGGAACTATGACACAGAGTGGAAAAAGACACAAGGAATGACTACAATCAAATTAACATGAGTATATTTTTGATTATGTAAAGTAAGAAAGAAAATTTAATTTAGGCTGCTAGAAAGCTAGAAACATTTGATGGAACAGCAAATTAGGTTGTGAATGCAAATCAATAAATCTAATAGTATACAAGAAGAAATAAATCACCCCACCTGTATCTTCTTTCACATGCAGCACCTATCCTCTTTAAAAGCCTTTACTGTTCCCATGCTTTTGATTTTTTTAACATTATTTTGTCTGTTTTGCTGCCTCGCTGTGTTTGGACACTCCTAGGGATGATAAAAAGCTTTACTTTTTATTACTATCTCATGAACATTGATATAGATATGTATTTTATTCCATATCTGCCCTTAATGCCCATCTGCATCCAGTAATAACATGCTTCACATATTGTCAAAGTATCTAGCAAGTAAATTAGCTGGCAGAAAGTGGTTCTGAAATACCAGCCAGACGTGTCCTCAATGCATGCTGGCTGTCCTTTGTTGAGCTCCTTCCTTGAGCACAGACTCACGGTTACTCCTCTGTCATTCCCCATCCCTTCTGTCATGTTACTTGCTGCATATTAGGGGTTGCCCAGCAACACAACAGCATGAGCAGGGCCACAGGCAGGCCGTATGTGAAAGGAGGGGTTATGGCCGTGTCCTGGACAATACCTGCTAACTACTGCTATGCCCGCAACAATAACTAGGACATTTAAAACGCTTACAGTAATTTCAGAAGAAGCTGTATTGTTTTATGGGATTTACTACTCTTCTGTGGAAACAGAAGTAAATGTTTTAAGAATGAAAAGAAGAGATACTGTATACCTGCCATTCTTTGAATTTCTCATTTTCTCATTGGAAGGTTACATTTTTACACCTGTATAGCTCAGTGCTTGGCATAAATGAATAAATGAACTTGCCCACTTTGATCATTTTTGTTGTGCATATTACCATGCTCCACCATATTATCATGATATTGTTCAAGACCATGTCTTCATCCAGTCAATAGTTACACCATCAGTTGTTTTTTTAATTATGAACACATCAAAATCTGCCAGTTTTTTTGGGTCTGTGAGAAGTATGGTACCAATAATTAAATTAATATGTAGACATCTGAGGTAGTGCAGACTGAATTAGGTAAATGAAAGACTGGTTTCTTATGAGTAATGTTGCTTTAAGAACACTTAAACTTTGACAGTTAATTCTTCCCTAACGTTGCACACTGTACACAAGCAATCTGTTCCTAGGCTACAAATTTGCAGTAGGGCTACCTGTTTTACTGTGCTACAGTCTGCAGCAGGCAAAAGCCAGTCAAGGTGAGCACATCATAGTTAAGCCCCATACTGTATGTTGTACTACCCCTTAAATGTAAATGGCTACAGGGAGTGACCCTATGATGTCTATTTAACAGTCATGTACCTTCTGCTGATTTTACAGGGAAACACTAGGCCATTGGCATGATGTTACAAATAATGCATGTAATAAAGGTACTTTTCAATTCAGTTTTAACAATAAAGCATCAGAAATAAAAATGTATGAAGCTTCAAGGCTGCAACAATATCTAAAATAATGCAAACTGTCCCATCTGAAACTTTTCCTATGCTCACTATGCAGTCCACACCTTAATTTTTAAATTACAAATATTCGGAACAAATTAAAGGAAAGTACAATTGACTCCCAATACACAAGAAAGTGAACAGGCATATCTACAACTGCACAAGACAGTCTGATGATTTTACAATACAACCTTTAGAATTTTTGAAATATTTAAAAAAATGAAACTCTAGCTCCATATGCGCAAAGCATACAATTATTCAACTTAAAATCTTTTATCGCGCAAATCTATCTCATTAAAAATTGTCCAAAATGTTTCCAGTGCAAGATCCAACCTGCAAATGTTGCAATCAATTTCCAGCCTCATTGGGCCACGTGTTTTTGGCCGTGCACCAAATTAACATCATTCGTGACCAAAATCTTTAAGTGTCTTTCAGACAGCCGTGGTGTCACAATCCCTCCTAATCCACTAACAGTTGTGTTTGTTGTTCTTCCAGATGGGCTTAAAGTGGAGAAGGACAAACAAACTGTAACTGCCTTTACTTCATTACTACCACGTAGACTTATCTGGTTCAACTGGTAGAATTCTAACCCACCTCTTTTAAGTCAGTTGGTAACTGATGTTATATACTATTTGCAATTGGAAAAAATCAAAATCTCACTTAGACGATCTGCTCAAATTTTTTTTAAAACCTGGCAGGATCTAATCAATAACATTTTAGAATAAGCATTTATATTGGGGAGAAGGACTATCTTCTCTCTTTTCTACTCTTAAAGTTTTATTCTGGCTGCCTGCTTTCTCTCTTTCTCTTGGGATGAATTTAGTTTTGTTAAGCTTGACTTTATTGTATGGAATATTACCTGGTGTTATTAATAACATCAAAAAAAGATATAACAATAAATGGACATATTAGCATTGAACTGTGAGCACTACTTTACTGAGATGAGTTCTCATTCATTGTATAATTATAATATACTATAATTCATAATAATAAACGAAATGCAGGATTTAATTCAAAAGACTAAAAGAAAGATGGGAACAAATGAATATGGGTTGAATACATTGCAAATGCTAAAATAAAGTACTTCACTTATGCTTTTATCATTCAAGTCTTTTTGCATTAGAATTAACACAATACAATGTACTCTAATATCATCAAGTAACAATATCTTCTAACACTCCTAAAAATCTATCAATCACTTTACTGAATGCACTTAATCCTGCTCTCAGGTAACAGGGTACTAAATTCTGTTCAAGCAGCATTGGGAACCAAGCAAAAACCAGCCCTGCTGCATCATTCCATTGCAGACCAGCTAAATGAATGAAAACATTTTTGTTCACAAAGTTTCTGGAAAAAGTGTTACTGGGAACCAACAAAGCTCTTATCTATTAAAATAAAAAAGAGCAAAAGCCATAAAGAGAAAGAGTGTCTTTAGATTACGTGAAGTAGCTTGGCACTTCAATCAGATTTATTTTGTATAGTCCATTTTATTTCTCAAATTAGCATTTTACAAACACATCCATTTTTAAACTTGCCTATTAATATACAGGCGGAGCTGTGGCTCCAAGGCCTGGGATCTGCACTAGCAATTGGAGGGTTGCGAATCCCGTAAATGCCACAATTGATTCCCCTCTGTTGGGCCCTGTCAGGCACTCGGGTCCTTAACAGATAAATCTGGCAGACCGCAAGTCCTTGATAGAGGAACCGAGGTCAGTGTAACAGTAAGTGATGCCAACACAGAAATGTAATTTGAAAAAATGTGTAATTTATTGTGTAGTAAATGGCGCAAACAGTCACAAAAGTTGTGCATTGCAAAAAGGCAAAGAAATAAAAAAAAATCCTGCAAAAACTGCACCCATCCAATTGTTCCCTCAGGGTCCTTCTCTCAAATATAAATTCATTTTATTAACCTACTCTTGTTCTGAAGCAACACCCTACATCCTCCTGCTCACCCAGCCTTTTCTTCCCCTTACACTTCCTCGATAGGCGTTTGTAAGTTCTCCTAGCAATCAGCGGACAAGGGACCTGGACACCCATCCCCCCTGTCACACGTTTCGGGTATCTTTAAATCTGGGAGCTACCCATGCTCGCACGCTCAACTGATCACCAGATGGCGCTAGTTCTCACCCATGCACACCTCCATACACCCGCACTGGTCCTCCTCAACTGCGCCTCTTCAGCAAACAAAGGCAACAAAACAAAAAACATCCCAAAAACAAATCCAACCTTCAAAGACCCATTGCTGTGCCCTATCTTGTTGCCTTGAAGCCCCAGGCTGCAAGCAAGCGTCTCCTAAGGACACGGACAAGCGGCCGCCGACTTAACTCCCGGAAAGCCCGCCGAGAAGAGATGCCACCCACACCATGCAAAATCCCCCCAAGACGCGACATCCAGCAACCGCTGACACCGCCCCTCACGTGTATAAACCAGAAACTGTCCTGCCTGAAGTTGATAAGGCCTTCTATGTACAGTACCTACATTGTTTTAAAGGGAGTTGCATTTTCACAGGCCCTTAAGCTGCAATTGCTTCATCCTGGGTATAACATTAACCTGCATCCAGCCCAGCATGCAGGTCCTCCAGTTTGCAAGGAAAACTCAGGGGTTGGTTGGTGGCAGGACTCTATTGGGAGTCCAGCCACTGTAAAAGAACCTCACATTGTTCCACTCCATTTGAACTAATGTGATGCTGAGTGTGGTTGCACGGCTGTGCTTGGGTCCTAATTTGGGATCCTGAGGTTGTTCATTGTGTACATGCTCCTGACCTCTTATTAATATAGTTCAGGATTGTGAGGGTTGAACCTTACCACGACACCATTAGGGCACACTCACACACACAGACCTACAATAACTCCAAGCACAATATCCCGAAGTAACTAGACGTGAACAACTTCAGGATATGTGGAAGAAACCCACTGAGGTATGGAGATTACATTCAGACTCCACAAAGGTAGAGCTCCCTGGTTGAGATTTGAACCCAGGAACATGGAGCTGTAAGTACTGCAGGACTAGTTACAGTAAAACACTTGTGACAGAATACAAAAAATATATTGCACAATACAAAACCATCATAAGGTACATTAATTACATTATACATATCCACTTTTAAAAATAAGGTCCTTGAAATGCCAAATAATAATAAACAGTCATATACAATATTCATTAGAGGCATAATGCATTTACCCATATCACAGTTTTGCTTTATATGTTATCAGCTCCATAACCTTTTGACTGATTATGCCTTAGGGAAAAAGCTACTGAGATGAAGAGTTGACCTTGTTTGTAGTGACCTGAAAATTTTTTTCACCTGATGTTATTAACTGGGGAAAAAAAATCTACCTGGATGAAAAAAAGTTGTAAATACATATTGGCAGCCAATTTCCTCAACCAAGGTGTGCACATGGCTTGAAAGAATTAAAATAAAAATTTCAACCCCCTGTCTTTTTTGCTCTCAACTCAAGGTAAGCACTAACAACACAAAAACAGCTAAACTGGTTGTAAGGATGAACTCAACTTGGTGGAGGAAAAAATCGCAATTTTTTAGTTTGGCCATAACATAAGTGAAAACAATTAAAATATAATGCACCTTGTAAAAGGCAAAATGTTTAAATTCTATAATATGAGAAAAACCACTGTGTGACAGAAATGCTCATTTACAGTAACTGAACGTGCTTCTGTAGGTCTCCAGAGGCCAGGCAGGAGCCGCACAAGGCACCCCCCTATGGAATGCAGCCTTGCCGTTTCTTCCTCTCTGTAGTACAGAATATGAAGTCAAAACCAGCTCTGCTTGGCCGCCATCGGTACCAGTCACTAAGGATCGACACCGACGTAACAGGATGCTGTTGGTGGGAGGAAATACGCCTGAATACGGGAAGAGAATGAAAAGTTCTCGTTTAGTGCCTCACAAAGATAGAATCGTGGTTCGGGTGTTTTCATACCCACGTAGCAACGCCACCTCACTAACTTAATCTTTGGCAGCCGCTGCACTTGCTGTTTTAACCATTAACCCGTGCTCCTTTGCCGCCTCGGCCAATCACAGAGCTCCGTATAAAAAGGTCCTGGAGTCCAGTCGACAATTAGCCAGACTCCCTTGGAACTTTAATAAAATTCTCCACAATGTCTCGCGCAGCCGAACGACTGAAGAAAATCGTACATCACCTGGAGGGGCGAATCGTATCCTTTTCTTCGACTTTATTTTGCAAGGCGCGCTGCCCGTGATAGCACAATCAGAAAATCCGAGGCTCTTCAGAAATGTCGGAGGCCCAAATAAACGCGGTAGCATTCGCTTTCTAAGTAGCGCTTTTGCCTGGTTATACGGATTTGCAAAGAACAAGAGAAAGTAGCAAAATTGAAGCTTATCGCGGCTACTCGCCATGCATGTCACTGTTTTGTTTTTTTTTACATTTTACTAATCTACTGTATTCCTCAGTATGTTGAAATACTGTTAAGTTCCTGACACTTTAACGGCTGCTCTGGAAGCATTCTTTAATTCACGTGTCTTTAAGAATAAGATTCCAATACTGTTCTTATGGTTGGCGATAGATTTTTGCCTTAATTTTAATGATCAGCCGCGACGAGTAAACAACAGTGTTGAAAGTTTGGCCTTTAGACTTTGCCGGCTTATATAAGAAAACTAATCGGCGGAAACGTAATGCAGTGATAGGGAACTTCCCGAAATGAGATTTACATAGTTACACTTTTTTGCAATATTTTAATCTGTAATCGAGAATTTATTTAAGTGCAAGGCGCAAGTAGTGGACAGATTGACTGGCAGCTCTGAATCGTGTCCTGTCATGGTCTGGCGCCCTTGCCTCCCACTTCATGCCCGACCCCGACTCTGGTGACCCGAAATTGAAATAAGCAGGTGTGGGCAAATGTCATTTTAATTAAAGGTTCTCTTATCTTGGCCTCACCTTTTTTTTTTTTTTGTACCTGCTGTTGTTTTTGGGTTTAATGCTTACACGAAAATTACATTTAATGTTTGGTTTATGAATTATTGTTCAGTTGGTTATGAAGCTGACTCCTCTTCACTCCAAAGTGATATTTACATAAAGGTTTTGTGTCCTGCCCAGGGTTGCTTTGGCCTTTATTTAAACCCCACAGCAGCTTATGGCTTCCCAACAAGCAGGATTGGTGAGAATGTGTAGAAATCCAGTATCCCTGTCCTGAAAGTCTTCAAACATATGTCAGAGACCACATCTGGCTAGGGCACCATTTTTTACTTATTGTTATACACCACAGAATACATGAGTAACTCTTACTTGAAATATTCAAGTAAAATGATTCCAACTTGCCTTTGTTCAAATTTAAGAACCTATTTTTTACATCTTCAAAATGTATTTATCTCTCCTTTTCGGACCACAGTATCAATTTTTCTAATTTTATTTGTCCAGATCAGGGTTGCAGGGAACCCATGACTGTCCTGGTGGCACTGAGCAGAAAGTGGGAACCAATTCCAGCTGCACACAAAATACTTACACGTTTTGTTTGTCAAGTTTTTTTACCTCGTCTTTTTTGATGCTGTTGCTCTGTTCCCACATTTAAAGTTTGTTCTTGACCATTTTTTATGTTACATGCAAAGATGCCTTTAATTGGGATCTGCTGTCTTTTAAACTTTAATGGAAGTTTACTGACATGACCAGTAAATGAGGAATGAAGCAGTTATGCCCAGCTGCATTTCCAGTTTTCACTCTCGACTCTAAAATTATGAAGATTATTAGTCATTAATGTAAAGCAACTGAGGATATGCATTTCAGCAACATAACAGATTATGCAGTTCTTACTATAGAAGTATAAAATCCATATTACTAAACGAGAATGGTAAACCGGATATGGACGCAGGGACCTGCCCGTGGACGCAAAGCCCCCCTCCCCAGAGTGAAACGGGAGAGACTACGAACGTCCGCAGGCGCCACACAAAGCCCCCCGCCCCACAGCAAAACGGGAGAGACTACGGTTGGATGCCGCAAGCAGGATAAAGCGAGGTCAGAAATAAAAGACAGAGTAGGAAACAAAGTAAAACGTCATAAAGAGGTTAAAGAACAGGGCCAAACACATGGAGAGCAGGTTACAGATGATGAAAACTAGAATGCAACAGCTTCAAAAAAACCTAGGCACGAAACACATGCACAGCGAGGGACAGAATATAAAGGCGGAAACAACAACAGTTAAACGTCCACACCACACAGCGGAGGCAGACCCGGAAGGTGCAGGCGCTTACATCGCGCGTCGGAAGGCGCGGGAAAGTACGAAAGGCAAAGGCGCCTACACAGTATGGTGAAATCCGACATAATACGGAAGGCGCAGGCGTTGCCGCCATATTGTGAGTGGCACTAATGCGTAGTGAAGGCGCAGGCGTCACCGCCATATTGTGCGTGGCACTACTGCTGAGTGAAGTTAGGAATAATGTGCTGCTTGGTGTGCCACACAAACCCCCCCACAGACTACGGAGTCCATGGAGACTACGAACGACATAACCACACAAACAACAGGAGTCCGCGCCCAACCCCAGAGTAAAATGGGACAGAATACGGATTCGAGAAAGGTTCACAAATCAAACCCGACATAATACGCCACCCCAGAGTAAAACGGGACAGACTACGGAGTCCAGAAAGGGTCACAAATCAATTGGAGTACGGAAAGCGCAAGATAGTACGCAAACACACTACACAGCTTGATCCACGCACCTCTAATGACCCGCAAGCAAAAACACGATATAGTACAGAAACCCAACAAATTCGGACTCCACAACATATTTGAATCACATTACAGTGATACAATATTAACAGTGCAACCACACAAGACACAGGCACAACACCTGATGGGTAATAAGAATAAACGGACACTCCGTATTAAAGGTTCGTCATCCTCACACGTGAAGACTATACAGCATAAATGAATCATCACATTACAGTCATACATTATTACCAGTTCAACTACAGAAAACGCTACGTATTAACAGTAAGTGCAATCCAATATCCGTATTACTAACACTAAACAAGGAAGAACTAATGGAGTTGCGCTCACGCCTCCAAAACAATAGACCAGATACCACTGTTAACGCGACGGGCTATATTATGTCCAAAGAATATTGATGTTGATCACATAAATAACCAAGTCATTGCATTACTTCCTGGAGAAAGCCGCCTCTTTCTAAGTACTGACAAAGTTGATTCTGAAGACGAGATTGAACATCTTAATTTCCCTTTACAATATCTGAACACTATTAACCCAGCCGGATTACCACAACACAATCTTAACCTTAAAATCGGAACAATTGTCATGCTATTAAGAAACCTTAATACTAAACAGGGTTTATGCAACGGTACACGTTTAGTCATCAACACTATAACAAACAATATTATTGAAGCAAAAATACTTACAGGATCACATACTGACAATACTGTATTAATTCCTAGAATTGACCTTATTACACTTGGGCGACGCCAATTTTCCAGTAAACCTGCATTTGCCATGACAATCAACAAATCCCAAGCACAGACCATGGACAAAATTGGCATATACCTCTCTGAGCGCATATTTGGACATGGACAACTTTATGTAGCCTTCTCATGAGTTCGGCGTTCATCTGGCATTTAAGTTACAGTTATAAATACTCCAATACCAAGGAAAACTCATTCAAGGACAACAAACCATCTTTACTACAAATATCGTATATAAAGAGATATTCCAATAAATCTTTGTGATTTACCATACAATACGTTCTTTACTTCCTATCCACCGTCTGAAACTGCGGAGGCAAAGCAGGCATGGGTTCAAACCGAACGAGCTCAACTGACTGATATACGCCTACAACGCGCGTCTCAAACCGCAGAAGCAGGGCAAGCACGGGTTCGAAACAACGCAAGCTCCTACAACGTGCGTCTGAAACTACGGCTGCCCAGCGGGCACGGGTTCGGGTTCAAAACGCCGGGGGTAGGCGAGCAGGGGGCGGAGCCCCCTTGTAGCAGTCCTATTACATTTTCTAAGGAATTCAGAAATTCTGCAGGATATCAAATCGTCTCTTTCTTTAACAGGTTTTTTCTTGAAACCCCATGAATAATTCCTGGATTAAACTAGATTGGTGATATCTCTTTCTACTGATTTTATTTAATCCATCATATAGAACACTGACATAAAACACTTTTTTAATAAAAAGATTTTCATAAAATGCAAAAGTATGAAGGTAAAACAATATAATTTACATATATTTATTTGGACTTGCAGAATTTGAGATACAATTGGTTACCTTTCTTTTCTTTTCCTAATTCCATTCATCTATTTAATAACACGCTTCTTCAGCTTCAAGTTGTGGGGAGCTTGTGTCTGTTCTCGCAGTGCTCTGTGCAGTGACACTTACTCTAGCCTGAACATGCATCTTCACGTCTGTCTGCAGCTTCTGATGTGATCTGGACAGTGCACTTCTGAATGAAATGGTAATATTTGATTCACTGTGTTTCAATTCAGAAACAATATTTTAACCAAAATGTGTTTATTTTTTGAAAAATTAACATAATTCATGCCACCCAGCCTCTTTCAGAATCTACCTTACCCAGTGCAGAGCTGTACAGAAACATAATTTGTCCCAATTTTATGGAGTGCATGGTAGGAATTAACAATGGACAGAACATAGGGCATTTATAGCACATTCTTACATGGTTTACAGTTTTTGAGAGACATGATTAAGTTAGCATGCCTGGGGAGATCTGGAGCACATCACTGGGCTGGAAATTGAACAATGATCCCTGGATTATGAGGAAGAAAGAATCATTACTGCAGAACTCTGGCTAAGCCGTTTATCCGTCCCGACTCTAAATCTGCATTTTTCCATTATACAGTAGAGTTGGTAGTAGCTTGAAGAATACTAGCAACCAACAATTAGGTAATTTATTTAGGTATATCTTGTTCTCTTTTGTATAGAGATAATATTGATTATATTGTTCTTGGCAGTATTAGGACACAGACATAGTTTCTTTCAAACACAAGTATGTATAGGTAATATATTATGTGAAGACCCTGAAATGGTTTGTCATATAACTCAAAATTCTGGTCAGATTATTTGATAAGTGTATGTTAAGATCCATAGATCTTTAGCTGTGAAGTTACATATTTAATTAGCATGCTGACAGCAGCAGTTCCCAACCTGTAGTAAAATATTTTATTGTTCCTGAATGACCCATTTGAAAGGCTCAGTGTGCACCTGGATTGGCAGTGGGGATGGTGCTGTACTGGGCAGATGAAAAAGCACCATATAGCCATTTGCTATCCTGATTAGCATCCTAGCTTAACAGACCAAGCCTCTGTCTTTTATCATTTTGCTCTAACATGCTAGAGAACTTTCTTCTTTAAGATCTCCTGCAGATGTGGGTACAATGTCCACACATATTCAACAGCTACAGTAATATGTTTGATATTTAATCTTGAGGTCTATTGCACTAAATTAAAACCATAATTAAAAGCCGCCAGTCTGTATTTTTTTTTTTTGTAATGAACTGGATTTTTGGGCTTTTATGCCTAAAACCAGCCCACTCAAACCTATATTCCAAGTCTCATTACGCTCAGAGTTTTTGATGGTGACCAAAATAATAACATCACACATACAAACCACCAAAATGAGGTTCCAGCAGTAGGTCAGTCTTTAAAACATGGTGAGGAGAGTACCTTGGACTAGGACCTCTATTTCTGTGGATTGAGAAGAGCCAGTTGATGTGGCTTGCACATGCAGCTAGGTTTCTCAATAGGCAATTCCCATGGGAGTTCTACAAGGTATAACCAGCTCAGTATGTTGTCACTGTGACAGTCATGAGGACAAGAGAGAATAAAGGGTAGGGACTTTAATTTTTGGCTGTTTAGCTCATATGAGTAGGTTCTTTGTAAAATTAGACATACTGAAGACTGATGATTTTTCCCTTTAATAGCATGTTGTATGAGTGAGATGTGTTGGATCAAACAAGAGAGATAATTACTGGGAGTCCTGTTCAAGTTAAAAAGTCATGGCTATCCTGCATTACCCCATCCCCCAACTTTCTCACCAGTGAAGCAAGATGAAAGATGTGCTCCAATACTCACTCAGCAAGATGACGACATACCAATACAATGCATGGACTTGGCTCACATTCTGAGCACAGTGTGGGTTGTAAATACCATGGCGAACAAATGCTGTTCTAGTTGCTACATAAAGTGTAATGTGGAGTTTATGTATAATTCATTATTTAATTTTCTGAATCTGCTTATTCCAATAAGTGTTGCAGGGAACAATTCTCTTGCAACATCAGATGCAAGTAATATACCCATTTAAAAGTTTAAAAAGTCAGTTTCTTTAAAAGTAGTTAAAAAATCAATATAATAAAAATATGAAAAAGTGAAAAAAGCTAACAATGTAAAAATACACTAAAAACAATATTAAAAAGCATTTGAGAAACTAAGAAACAATATAAAGGCAACACGTAACACATTTGTCAATAACAATGCGCATGTAATAATAGTCCATAAAGATTTTAACATTACGGTTAAGCAAAATGTTTTCAGTTTTCTTAGCAATGAACAAAGTTCATTAAGGTCAAGTGGTAATAGCAGAACATGAAAAAAACAAGCTGACGCATGGTTATGTCCAATAAAACACGTTAGCCCATGTATGTGACAATGTTGAGATTATAAACCATAACCTACAGGTGGAGATTACAGTAACTCATTGCTTAGACAAGCTGTGTTGGTTGTACAAAACGGATGCCTCCAGGATGACCTGTTCTGTTTACTGTTTAGACGTTCCTAGCATTCTGTTTTGGAACAAATTTCTGTTCGGCCTTCTGCTACTGTTCTCAACTACTTGCATCATTGTGCTTTTTAAGTATTGTTCCATTTTTTGCATAATTGAATTATTTTTGATCCCAGTACCTTGCCTTTTATTGCTTTAATGCTTATCATGTATATGTTACCTGACAAAAATGTACTTTGTTTTTGAAAATTTCCTTGTTTTAAATAGTGGTTTGAAGCTAAACAAGACTTGAAGAAGAGATGGAAAGTCTCAAATCTTGTCAGCAGATTTTCTTTATTATCTACTATTACCATGGGACTCTTTAAGAACTTTGTTTATTGCCAAGAAGCAGAAGACATTTTGCCATTTGCTAAACACCCTCCCCATATGGATGCATTGCTGTTTGATTACCAGTTTGAGGATGCTGCAGATAACCTCCCATTATGCTTTGGAGCATTATTACTAGTATTTGTTATTTCTGAAAATGTATTACCTATTGTCTTCATATTGTTATTTACTTTCTGAATTGGTTTTCATTATTATTTTTTAGTTTGGTTTGTTAGTTTTTGTAAGTAGAAATTATGACTTAACTTATTTCTCTTATTTTCCAGCACACTGACCTACTTTTTCATCTTTTACTGTTGGTGAATTCAGCCATTTGGTGTTATATATACTTCATAAGCATGTAAAAATCATATCCATGAGACATGCAGATTAGGTTGTTTTGTATTCTACATTGGTTGCTGTTTTAGACAAATAAAGACAGAACTAATACTTCTGAGTTGCTAGCTTTTGTCATTCATCTTGTCATTACTAAATATTTAATATTTTTTCAACGATGGAATGGTGGGCTGTTGCTGGGACATGCTCCAGTTCTGTGGAACACTGTGTTGGATTAATCGAGTTTGACAGGGTTATGCTGTGCTATTGCTTGTTCTAAAGTACATTGATTTTTCCTACTTCTGCATTCAAAAGCATCCAGCAGTCTGTGAGGAGTAGTGCACTGCTATATGTGTCATTTGCTTCTATTCCTTCTCAAAAAAGCCTACTAGTAATACTGAATTTTTTGAGACCAAAATGTCAACATAGTCCGCCCCAAACTGAAATGTCTGAAGATATTCATTGAAGTAATACATACTTATCATAGATCCTTAGAAAAAGAAAAACCTATATGCAGTATTTAATTGCAAAAATCACCAATCAAATTGAGTTGTGTATACAGAAAGACATGAAGGTGTGATGCATGTTGAAAGATCATTTGAATTGAATACTGAGGATCATGTTTGCCCATCCTTTAGCTTGTGGGTTAAACTTGTTTGTTTTGGTGTCCTTGAGCATTTAACTTTCCCCACCACACTTTGAATAAGATTAATCAATAAAATATTTTTGTATTTTTCTCTAACTTGATTTAATGTTAGGCTAAATTTAAATGACGATTTTATTTAAACTATTGTGTTAATTCTATTCCTCACTGTTTGGTTGATGTGTTTAGG
This sequence comes from Erpetoichthys calabaricus, assembly GCF_900747795.2. Classification (NCBI taxonomy): domain Eukaryota; kingdom Metazoa; phylum Chordata; class Cladistia; order Polypteriformes; family Polypteridae; genus Erpetoichthys; species Erpetoichthys calabaricus. The sequence goes on from NC_041394.2 coordinate 245,919,645, forward strand.
AGAATACTGAAACACAAAGACTTTATACCAAACTGAATGTTTAAAATAACGTACGTAGGTGAATTTGTTCATGTCCTGAAAATGTTAGTGCATCACTTAGAATTTTATTTTTTTTAAAAAATTTATATTTACACTTATTTGCTTGGCAGATGGTTTTATCAAAAGCGACTTACAAAAGAGGTAAATGTAAGCGAGTAACATTAGGCTAGGGCTTGTTTGTTCAGTAAGTGTAGTAGGACAGGTAAGTAAAGTTGATTGCCACAAGTGAAAAGATGTAATAACTAACAAATTTACAATCATAGGTTATAATCAATAAAGAAATTAAATTTAATCTAGCAATAAATTAACGAACAATATAAAATATCACAGAGCAAAGGTTTTTTTCTTCTATCAATTAGACAGATATTCATAGAACAGATGGGTTTTCAATTGCTTCTTAAATACAATGAGAGAGTCAGAAGGGAACTACACAGGAAAAAGAGTGTGGATTAAGACCTGATACCACGCAAAGGTGGCATCACCAGGTGCTGTTAACTGGCAGACTTCAGTGGGTGAGAAGGAGAATAGGACTTCACCAGTGTCTCCATATACGCAGGTGCTGACCCACTGACTACTCTGTAGGCAAGCACCAGGGATTTTAACTTGATGCATGCTGCCACAGGGAGCCAATGTAGCAACCTGAAGAGAGAAGTGACATGTGCCTGTCTAGGCTAGTTAAATACTTGCAGTAGTCCAGGTGCAACCAGACCAGAGCCTTAACCAGAAACTGTGCTGCATACTCTTTCAGAGAAGGTCTGATCTTGCGGATGTTGTACAGTGTGAACCTGCATGAATAAGAAATAGTACAAATGTGGTCAGAAAAAGATAGCTGCTCATCAATCACCACCCCATGATTGCATACAGACTTGGCAGGTGTTAGTGACAGTGAGCCAAGCTGTACAGAGATGGGGAGTTGAACAGACTGGCTGGCCAGGATTACAAGAAGCTTGGTTTTTGCCAGGTTGAGGCATCAGTAAGGAATGCAGAGACTGTAGCTGATACTGTATTGTCTTCTGGAGGGGATGATAGGTAAAGCTGTGTATCATCAGCATAGCACTGATAAGAGAATCCATGGGATTGGATAATGGAGCCCAGCAAGGTGGTGTATATAGAGAAATGTAGAGGACCCAGCACCGATCCTTGGGGTAAACCTGTGCATGCCTAGTGCCTTTGACAACTCTCCTCGCCCAGACACACTGTAGTACTTAAATCATCTGACAGCAGTCCCAGTGATGCCAAGGTTAGATTGGGTGGTGAGAAGGATGTCATGGTTAATCGTGTCAAAGGCAGAGGCTAGGTCTAGAAGGATAAGGACCGATGACATGTTTGTAGCTCTAGCAAATTGTAGTTGGTTGACCACTCATCTCAGTCAAATGGTTCCTCTTGAAACCAGACAGATTGATATCAAGCAATCCATAAGGAAGAGACCTGGTTAGAAACAATACATTTAAGTGTTTGGGAAATAAAGGAAAGGAAAGAGATAGGCCTGTAATTGTTAACTTGGAATGGATTGAGTGTTGGTTTTTTGAGGAGTGGGGTTATCAGGGCGTGTGTGAAGATGGTAGGAAGTGTGCCTGAGCTGAGTGAGCTGTTAATGATGTGTGTAATTGCCGAGATGAGTGAGAGGGGGATGGCCAGAAGGAGATGCGAGGGGATAGGTTCAAGTGGAAAGGTAAATTGGTGATTGGAGAGGAAGTTGGAAACATCAGTGGCAGAGAGCAGAGAGAATGAGGAGATTGTTGGATGCAAGAAGAGATTGGTACTTAGCCAGGTCTTCCCAAGTCTTTCACTTCTTTCATTTCCTTTCGGCTGTCTGGAACTCAGTCCGTTGATTGCAGAGTCCTTCAGAAAGCTAGGGAAAGGAGGGTCTTTTATGTGCAGAATTGAATGAAAAAAATCATTAAATTTAACCTTTATCTAATCCATACTGAAAGAAATCTGCTTACCAATTTGAGATGCGTTTTTCTAGCAGTAACCTAGTAGCCCTTAAGAATTTCACAGTTACCTTCATGGATATACAAGCCTGTCATGAATAGTAAACCTTGGGTTTGTGAAAGGCACTCAATAAATGAAACCTGTTATTATTATTATTATTATTAAATACCCAAGGCTGTGAGCCTGCCATCAGATGAGGAATGCCTGGGAATGGCTTACAGTGCATCCGGAAAGTATTCACAGCGCATCACTTTTTCCACATTTTGTGATGTTACACCCTTATTCCAAAATGGATTAAATTCATTTTTCTCCTCAGAATTCTACACACAACACCCCATAATGACAATATGAAAAAAGTTTACTTGAGATTTTTGCAAATTTATTAAAAATAAAAAAACTGAGAAATCACATGTACATAAGTATTCACACATGACAATAATCACCCTATAAACCTGTTTTTACTCTAAAATGTTAACATGGTTTAGTCGATGACTAGTCCAAGGCTCCCTTAAAATGCAGCTTGTATTTAACTGTTAATTTTACTCAAATGTTCACCTAACAATAAGAGCACCGAAGCTTCTAAATTCTAACAATCAGAACTCACAGTTTTTCAAGAAAATGATTTTATAACAACTGAGACAGTTACATTTTTCAAGATCAAAATATATTCCCTTAAAACCTAAAAAACTGGATATATAACCATTTTTAGATTATGTACATTATATTCTTTTGTTTATTTGAGCAAATATTGAATTAAAAATCAGGGCAGTGCTAGAGTGCAGTGGTTAGCACCATCATCTCATGAATCCAGTGCCTTGGATTCAAATCCTGCACATGATCACTGCCTGAATGGAGCTTGCATGTTCTTATTTTTGTGTGCCTTTGTATGTGAGTGGATCTTGCAATAAACTAGCAGCCCATCTACAGTGTGGAGAAGTATTACTTCTGTATACTGGTTATTATAATGTACTGTGTATGTCCAGGAGGCAACTTCATGAATGGCACAACAATATAAATATGACTTGTTCAAGAAGAATATTAACCTCTGAGAGAAGTACTAGAGGTACAGTGATCCCCCGCCTATCGCGGAAATTACGTTCCAGACCCACCCGCGATAGGTGAAAATCCGCAATATAGAAAGACCACATTTTTTTTTATAGTTTAAGCCTTACAATATCCCTCCTGCATGCTTTAAACACATGTAAACTTATTAAGTTATTAAGTGTAAACTTATTAACTTATTAAACTTTGGATACACATATGATACACAGATGTCGGGCTAAAGATATAAGTATATCCCAAACCATCATCTTTGAATGTTGCAAGACTTTCGCCTTGTATGTAGATCGGGGTAATTACATTCATTGCATTCCTAGTCTGAATCACAATGTGATTGTATGGGTGGTTACCTGGCACTGTAGGGTTGCCACCCGTCCTTTAAAATACGGAATCGTGCCGCGTTTGAGAATGAAATTGCGCGTCCCGTTTTGAATCAATACTGGACGGGATTTATCCCGTATTTTTTTTATCATTTTTTTTTTAAAGCAGCGTCTCATGCAAATCATCCCACACGCATTTTATGAAGATGCTTCCTTTCCTACTTTTGATTGGGTAATACTTGATGTCATCGTTAGTTTGATTGGTGTTTTTAATTGTCCAGTGAGGAGGGCGTGTCTTTTAAGTACAGTCTGCAAAGTGTTGGCACTGAGATGTGGCGTCAGCGCCATAGTTGAAGCCCCTAACGTTGCGGTCAGCAAGTTGGCTAACATCCGCCATGTGCCGTCTTTCAGTTGCGAGAAGCAGATCATAGAATGGTTGAAACTGTTGCCCCTAACGTTGCGCCACGGCGTGTGGTTCGTTTATACCTCGTGTCTTCTCATTAAACTTTTATCTCGCGAATATGTTATTGCAATCCGCAGCGGCAGCGTTTCTATAAACTTAATTTAAACTTACGTTTTACACCGTGCTTTGTTTCCCTTATGAACATGCTTGTATGCTTAACTCGCTCCGTTCTCAATTGTTTAATTAATTTTTTGCTCTTCGCTGTTTGCGGCTGTTCCTCCATTTCCCCCTACTTCGTTCTTTTATCTCGCAAATATGTTATTGCAATCCTTAACGGGAGCGTTTCAATAAACTGATTGAAAATAGTTTTGCATTTAACTTTTTAGTAAAAGGCGAGCTTTTAAGCCTGAGAAATCACCCCGTAAATGCACACGTTTAATTGGACATGTATTAATATGTATGGTTACACAGTATTAAAAGACAGTGAACAACGTCAGTTACCTTTGTTCCCGCGTTTGATAAAAGGTGAGCTTTTAAGCCTGAGAAATCACCCCGTAAATGCACACGTTTCATTGCACATGTGTTAATATGTATGCTTACACAGTATTAAAAGACAGTCAAAAATTAACGTCATTTACCTTCGTTCCCGCGTGCGACTCGTGCTGTAAATCTCTTCCTTGTTTTTAGTTCAGGTGATTAGTCAGTCAGTCAGTGAGTGAGTGAGTGAGTGAGTCAGTGAGGGCTTTGCCTTTTATTAGTATCTATAATAATAAAAGGCAAAGCCCTCACTGACTGACTCACTCACTCACTGACTCACTCATCACTAATTCTCCAACTTCCCGTGTAGGTGGAAGGCTGAAATTTGGCAGGCTCATTCCTTACAGCTTACTTACAAAAGTTAGGCAGGTTTAATTTCGAAATTCAAAGCGTAATGGTCATAACTGGAACATATTTTTTGTCCATACACTGTAATGGAGGAGGCGGAGTCACGTATCGCGTCATCACGCCTCCTACGTAATCACGTGAACTAAAAACAAGGAAGACATTTACAGCACGAGTCACACGCGGGAACGAAGGTAAATGACGTTAATTTTTGACTGTCTTTTAATACTGTGTAAGCATACATATTAACACATGTGCAATTAAACGTGTGCATTTATGGGGTGATTTCTCAGGCTTAAAAGCTCACCTTTTATCAAACGCGGGAAGAAAGGTAACTGACGTTGTTCACTGTCTTTTAATACTGTGTAACCATACATATTAACACATGTCCAATTAAACGTGTGCATTTACGGGGTGATTTCTCAGGCTTAAAAGCTCGCCTTTTACTAAAAAGGTAAATGCAAAACTATTTTCAATCAGTTTATTGAAACGCTCCCGTTAAGGATTGCAATAACATATTCGCGAGATAAAAGAACGAAGTAGGGGAAATGGAGGAACAGCCGCAAACAGCGAAGAGCAAAAAATTAATTAAACAATTGAGAACGGAGCGAGTTAAGCATACAAGCATGTTCATAAGGGAAACAAAGCACGGTGTAAAACGTAAGTTTCAATTAAGTTTATAGAAACGCTCCCGCTGCGGATTGCAATAACATATTCGCGAGATAAAAGTTTAATGAGAAGACACGAGGTATAAACGAACCACACGCCGTGGCGCAACGTTAGGGGCAACAGTTTCAACCATTCTATGATCTGCTTCTCGCAACTGAAACACGGCACATGGCGGATGTTAGCCGACTTGCTGACCGCAACGTTAGGGGCTTCAACTATGGCGCTGACGCCACATCTCAGTGCCAACACTTTGCACACTCTACTTAAAAGACACGCCCTCCTCACTGGACAGTTAAAAACACCAATCAAACTAACGATGACATCAAGTATTACCCAATCAAAAGTAGGAAAGGAGGCATCTTCATAAAATGCGTGTGGGATGATTTGCATGAGACGCTGCTTTAAAAAAAAAATGATAAAAAAAATACGGGATAAATCCCGTCCAGTATTGATTCAAAACGGGATGCGCAATTTCATTCTCAAACGCGGCACGATTCCGTATTTTAAAAGACGGGTGGCAACCCTACAGTGCCAGGTAACCACCCATACAATCAGATTGTGATTCAGACTAGGAATGCAATGAATGTAATTACCCCGATCTACATACAAGGCGAAAGTCTTGCAACATTCAAAGATGATGGTTTGGGATAAGTACACCATACAACATAAAAGAGCTTATGAAGCCTTGAACCGAAAAAAGCAAGATCTCAGAGATCGTAAAAAAAAAATAGGAGGTAATGTCGTTTTACTCGCTGTAGATTTTAGTCAAACATTACCAGTTATTCCACGAGGGAGACCAGCAGATGAACTCAACGCGTGTTTAAAATCCATGCTTCTCCCACGCTTGGTTATATGTCGCGTGTTCTCGGGTAGGTGCACCAAAAAATGTATACATTTCAGCATGTAATGGGCAAACAAAAAATGAGGTATACCCGAAGGCACTGCAGTAGTACTTAATGTAACTTTACTTCTTAAATGTTAATGTTTTACTGTTTAATAATTTATACGCTTCTTATATGTTGTTCAAATTCTTTTATCAAAATACCACTGACAGCGCAATGCACGATAACATGGAGTGAATACACCATACGCATCCGCCCACGGCTGCCCTGCTGTGCGCAGATAGGAGTTGATTCTACAATAAAATAAAATAAAGATAAAAACAGTACAACAATCATCACCCATAAAGCGTGTGTGTGTGTATATATGTGTATATATATATGTTGATATGTCGATGTGTATATGTATGTATATATATATATATATATATATATATATATGTAGATATGTATATATATGTGTATATGTATATGTATATATATATGTTTATATATGTGTGTGTGTGTATTTTATATATATAAAACACAGCAACACTCATAACAATGACAACACAATTACATTGACAATCATGTTACGTTATTTTTAAAATGTTTCCTTTTTTTTTCATAACCTCTTTAACACACTACTTCTCCGCTGCGAAGCGCGGGTATTTTGGTAGTATAGATATATATATATATATATATATATATATATATATATACATATACATACATATACACACATACATGCAGTTTCAATAACATAGAAATCAATATAAACAACATTAACATCATTATCATATGAGAATATGAAGTAATATATAAGAAGCACATTTCATATAAATATAAATTATTAAACAGTAAAATCCATCCATCCATCCATCTATTTTCCAACCCGCTGAATCCGAACACAGGGTCACGGGGGTCTGCTGGAGCCAATCCCAGCCAACACAGGGCACAAGGCAGGAAACAATCCTGGGGTTTTATCTTTATTTTATTTTATTGTAGAATCAACTCCTATCTGCGCACACCAGGGCGGCCGTGGGCGGATGCGTATGGTGTATTCACTCCATGTTATCGTGCATTGCGCTGTCACTGGTATTTTGATAAAAGAATTTGAACAACATATAAGAAGCGTATAAATTATTAAACAGTAAAACATTAACATTTAACAAGTAAAGTAACATTAAGTACTACTGCAGTGCCTTCGGGTATACCTCATTTTGTGTTTGCTCATTACATGCTTAAATGTATACATTTTTTGGTGTACCTACCCGAGAACACGCGACATATAACCGAGCGTGGGAGAAGCATGGATTTTAAACACGCGTTGAGTTCATCTGCTGGTCTCCCTTGTGGAATAACTGGTAATGTTTGAGTAAAATCTACAGCGAGTAAAACGACATTACCTCCTATTTTTTTTTTACGATCTCTGAGATCTTGCTTTTTTCGGTTCAAGGCTTCATAAGCTCTTTTATGTTCTATGGTGTACTTATCCCAAACCATCATCTTTGAATGTTGCAAGACTTTCGCCTTGTATGTAGATCGGGGTAATTACATTCATTGCATTCCTAGTCTGAATCACAATCTGATTGTATGGGTGGTTACCTGACACTGTAGGGTTGCCACCCGTCCTTTAAAATACGGAATCGTCCCGTATTTGAGAATGAAATTGCGAGTCCCGTTTTGAATCAATACGGGACGGGATTTATCCCGTATTTTTTTTATCATTTTTTTTAAAGCAGCGTCTCATGCAAATCATCCCACACGCATTTTATGAAGATGCCTCCTTTCGTAGTTTTGATTGGGTAACACTTGACGTCATCGTTAGTTTGATTGGTGTTTTTAACTGTCCAGTGAGGAGGGCGGGTCTTTTAAGTACAGTCTGCAAAGTGTTGGCACTGGGATGTGGCACCCGCTGCAGTATGCGTCCCTTATTTTTTTGTATTAAAAGTGGTAACCCTACGTGGCAGGTAACAGTTATGTTTGGTCATGAAGTCGTCTAAAATCCGCCACGTGCCCTCTTTTAAGTGTGAGAAGCAGATATATATAGCCAAATTCTCGCGCTTCGTTGCGGCGAAGTACTGCTTTTAATTTTTTAAGAAAAGAAAACCTTTTTAAACGGATCGAAAATACAGCATACCAATAACAATTTGTTAAGGATCTGTTTTTTTCTGAACCTCGCTTTTCACAGCTGTCGCGCCACTGCGTGTGTTTCGTTTATTTGACAGTATGTAGATCGTGGTAATTACATTCATGGCATTCGTTTTCTGAATCACAATCTGACTGTATGGGTGGTTACCTGCCAGGTAACGCTTGTGGTTGGTCAGGAAGTCGCCTTACATCCGCCACGTGCCCTCTTTCTGTTCCCAGAAACTGATCATAGAATGGTTTTAATAGTTTACTTTCAAATAATGCAAAGAGTATGCGACACGTGTTTCTCCCTAATTCTGGGCTCATCAGGCATACACACTCACTTCATCCCCTCTCGGGAATCGAATCTCTATCGTCAGCGCCAGAGTTGAAGCCCCTAACGTTGCGGTCAGCAAGTTGTGCCGTCTTTCAGTTGCGAGAAGCAGATCATAGAATGGTTGAAACTGTTGCCCCTAACGTTGCGCTACGGCGTGTGGTTCGTTTATACCTCGTGTCTTCTCATTAAACTTTTATCTCGCGAATATGTTATTGCAATCTGCAGCGGGAGCGTTTCTATAAACTTAATTTAAACTTACGTTTTACACCGTGCTTTGTTTCCCTTATGAACATGCTTGTATGCTTCACTCGCTGGGTTCTTATTGTTTCGCTCCCTTCTCAATTGTTTAATTAATTTTTTGTTCTTCGCTGTTTGCGGCTCTTCCTTCATTTCTCCTTACTCAGTTCACAGTCTTTTCACGTGATTACGTGGGAGGCGTGATGACGTGACACTCAACTCCACCTCCCACGGCCATCAAGCTGCCGTCCATTACAGTATATTGTCAAAAATGAGGTTCCAGTTATGACCATTACGCGTTGAATTTCGAAATTAAACCTGCCTAACTTTTGTAAGTAAGCTGTAAGGAATCAGCCTGCCAAATTTTAGATTTCCACCTACACGGGAAGTTGGACAATTAGTGATGAGTGAGTCAGTCAGTCAGTCAGTCAGTGAGTCAGTGAGGGCTTTGCCTTTTATTAATTAGTATAGATAATAATAATCATCATCAGTTTTACCTTCTCCTGTATGGTCAAGGTCTTCCTCTGGCGCTTAGGCTTACTGCTACCAGAAGGCATGCAAGATGCAGGACGCTTGGGAGCCATCGTAGGGCTTAAAACAAAACAAAAAGTTCACAAAAGTTTGCTCAGAAAAGTCGGACCACAAGCAAGGTACACGATACGCGATTCGTCGGGGACCCACGCTCACTGTTCTTGTGAGATTACACCACGTTAGCAGCAGCTAATCAGAGCCCAAGAGAATAAAATTGGCTCTGATTGGTTGAGCCTCCTCTTTCAGCCAATAACGGTCTTTGTAAGAAATCATCTGGGTGCTGTAACGCGAAACTCTTTTGTCTGCTGAAAACCGTATGCTTTGTTATGAATTGGCTGCAAAGTACACTACAGGTAGGATGTACTTCTTGAATTTTTCCGCGATATAGCGGGGGCGCGATAGCTGAACTGCAATAGAGCAGGGGATTACTGTACTCTGAGAAATCCTGGAAGATTAGTTAAATGGCAATCCGGGCAGAATTACTTCAGTTCCTCTGTTGTGCTACGCCCAAAAACATAGTCTCCTTTTTTCAGTATTGTTTTCCCAATATGGTTGCTTATCAGATTCCTGTTTGCTAGTTATTAAAAAATAATAAAAAAAACTTTCCAGTCTGACAGCAGAATAACAATATATATTTTTTCCTTATCTGCATGTTCTGTTGCTCTATATAAAAATTGTTCTCCATTAAGAAGTGTGGACATGTGTCCTTCTCCAAGGACAGGCTTGCTGTCATTCAAATCGCTGTCCCCTTGCATATATCATTATCCCACTGTGAAGGTAGTACGTGGGAGCAATCACCAGTATCCTATGCTTTGGTGGTGCAGTGGTAAAGTACAGCAAGACAAACTACAGTATGTTAAGCAGTGGCCTCGGTCTAGTGACTAAAGTTTTCACATAAGTTATTGATGAGTCATTAAACTGCTTTCATTCCCTTCACTTGGACAGTAAGTCCTCCTTCCTTTCCATTTAGGTCATCACTTTTTCACAAACAGGTCTTGACTTCTGTTTTTTAATAACCAAATAATGTTTGTGGTTTTTGTCTTTGCCAACTGGAGCTCTTCATTTGGGGAAGAAACTTCATCATCACAAATTGAGAAGAAATAAGGTCTAGTGCAAGGTTAGCAGGTATACCTCTTCAAATTTAAATCCTCCTTCTTTGACAGGGAATTCTAGCTAGGAGTGCTCATGGTTGTATGATGGATGCAGTAAGTGCTCAGAGATTTTGTGGATTGAGACTTTATATATTTAAAACACAGCACTGTAGTATGATGTTGTTTGTGTTTGCCTAAATATACAATTATTAAAGTTTTCATCACTCCTGCTAGAATAATTATACATTTATGTAAAATAACTGTGCATCATCATATATAACAAAAACAATCCATAAAACATAATTTGTATTGCAAGTCAAATACAGAAATTTTGTCACCTGTTGACTTTGCTAAAACAGAAAGTGGAAGCCATATGATCTACACTGAAGCATATTTTTCAGTGGTTCCTGTTTTCTTAGCCACAAGGAATCTCTTTTTGTTAGAAAGTGACTTTTTTTGAATACTTAAATATGGAACATCACCACCTGAATGATTCCACTGTAACATTTGTCTCACAAAAGTGTAAAAAAAAAATGGAGCCAGAATGAAAAATGTTTGTTGAAACATAAAACTCTGCATTTCACCAGAACAACTCTGTACTGTCCATTACAGATGGAGTGGGGGTGATAAGGTTGGTAATCTGTAACTTAGTTGCTCCAAAGTTTACCATGAATTCCATAATCTTGCCAGAGATTAATGCAATATCATCATCATCTGTTTGAGAGCTTAAGCTGAACTGATGCATCAAGTGACAGGAGACTGATTATCTAACCACACAAGCAAACATGTGACTAAACTGACCAAAAAAATGAGTGTTTGTAGAATTACCAAGGCACATTCAAGAGTTGATCACCATTGAGGTGTTGTAGAAGGACGTAAACAATGCTGTGCTTATGACAAAGCCCACAAACATTAATTAAAGCTTTTCTGTTATGAGGAAATGTACAGTTAATTTCTCATTTGGTAAATCTTCTTACCAATCTTCTTTTATGAATCATTCTTCTGATGATTCTACACGTAGCCTTTTAAGGGAATTCATTAGTGCATTTAAGTATGTTGAAAAGTGGACTGGCACCCCACATGCAGGGTTATACCTTTAACTCAATATAAAGCCATAAAACTGGATTTTTTTCTGGGGGTCTGACAGCAGATAGTATTAAGTGCAGTGAGTCAATAATAAAGTTGTTTCTTGAGCTGGACATCATCCCAGACACCTTGAGGCACTGTTCAACTCTTACAGGAAAATTTTGAAATTTAACATTTTTAATTACTTTTTGATTGATTGGGTTATTAAGTGAAATACTATTAGTTTTATCTTTTATTAGAATTTGTTAAGGGCTGTTTGACTATTCTCAATTGAAACATTTACTTAACATTCTTAAATCATTTTTAGGGTTGTGGGCCAGAATCTATTCAGAAAGAAACGGGTGCAACACAGGAAGCAACACTTGGCACATTACCAGTCCATTGCAAGGCTTACTCACATGTACCCACATTTATATCACACTAGGTCAACTGAACTAACACCTAGTCTTTTGGATGATAAAAAATTGTGTGTAGATGGGAGCAAAATTGGCTCAGACATAGCAAGCAGAGGGTTATGGAGTGAGGAACCTTATCACAATTGGCCGATGTTAAGAGTGAAGTACCATAGGGGTCAGTGCATTGGCTGCTGCTATTATTAATGTATATAAATGATTTGGATAGGAATAAACGTAACAAGCTGCTTAAGGCTGCAGATGATACCAAGATAGGTGGATTGGCAGTTACTCTAGAATTCACTGAATCATTACAGAGGGACTTGGACAGCATACAGGCTTTGGCTGATTTGTGGCAGATGAAATTTAATGTAAGTAAATGTAAATTATTATGCATGAACTTGAATACACAGTGGGAGGTTTGAAATTCAAAAGTATGTTGTTTACAGTTTGGGTCTCCAGATTACAAAAAGGATATATCAGCACTGGAAAAAGTCCAGAGAAGAGTGACTAGGCAGATTCCAGGGCAACAGGGAATGAATTATGAGGAAAGACTAAAAGAAATTAGCCTTTTCAGTTTAAGCAAAAGAATATTAAGAGGAGACATTATTGAAGTGCTTATACTTATGAAGAGAATTAGTATAGTGGATCGAGACTGTTATTTTAAAATGATTTCAAGAAGAACACGGGGACATAGTTGGAATCTTGTTAAGGGTAAATTTCGCACAAACATTAGGATGTTTTTCTTTACACAAACAAACATAGACACATGCAATAAACTACCAAGTAGTGTGGTAGACAGTAGGACTTTAGGGACTTTCAAAACTCGACTTGATGTTATTTTGGAAGAATGAAGTGGATAGGACTTGCAAGCTTTGTTGGGCTAAATGGCCTGTTATCATCAAGATTGTTCTAGTGTTCTAAAAAATAAAAATGGAACCACACAGAGAAAACTTTGCAGACATGAAGTGAACATGCAGGTTTTACAAACTTAACCAGAGCTGCCTTGTGCTGTAAGGCAGTAAAGTGAACTACTACTACAGCATACCAAATCTTAACAGGGCATTTACAAACTTCACTGCAGTTAAAATGAGTTTCATAAAACATAGAACTTTATTTCTTAGTATAAAAAAGAAATATATATAAAAAATGGTATAAAGATTACTTAAAACATTGTTATATCTTTATTATAGCAGACAGCAAGTCCAGGAAAAAGGCTGGATGGATATTTGATAATGGATTTGAAAAGGATGGTTAATGAGGTGTTGCCTTCATTTTAATAAATGGCGGTACTTCTTTACATTTGTAAGCTTGATTTTCCAATAAAACTAAAAAAAGTTACAAGCTGCATATTTTATTAAAATGCATATTTAAAAATAATATCTAAAATTTCATTTGTATCATTGTCAAGTCAAAACCTTGGCTGAATGTTTTATAATTTCTTAACCTAGCATTTACAAGATTGCCTCCCCAACAAACACTTCTAGAGTAACTGAAGAATACCCATTGGAATTACGGTAAGGTATTGAATTGTGCATTTGTATAGCTCATTATTGTCAGTGGTGATAGCATACACCTCTTTAATATAGCAATGGAAGTACTAGTGAACACTTCTGGCTAAAAGATCATGATATTCAATAACACATTTAGACATAAAGCTTTGCAAGTAAACTGTTTATTTCTTTTTCATTGTTTTTATTTGTACATACAGTATACCAGATCTGTGCATTTTAATGTTTAAGCTTACAAGTCACATAAGCATATAATGCAGATCAAATTTTCAGTGCCCATGACAGATGAAATGTCATGTTTTTGTGACATTCTGTATGTGAATATAATATATATGCACATATACATATATGTATATACATATAAATTAATTATATATATATATATATATATATATATATATATATATATATATATATATATATATATATATATATATATATACTATCAGTCGATTGTTTTTACACACCTAGAAATTTCCATGTTTTTTATAGAAATTTACACCTTTTTTTAATCAAGCTACCTTTAAATTGATTTAAAAATGCAATATAGACAAGACATTACTAGTGTTTTAATGGATATTATTGCTTGAAATATATGATTAATAAATGAAAATTCAGACGACTACAAAAGCCCATTTTCATCAGCTGTTCCTTAAGAAATTAGTTGGATTGGAAATCATTTGTCATAGGGTGAATATTGCTGCAAACATTTTTTAAAGAAAAAAGTTGGATGAAGGGAAATGCAGTGAAGCACAAGATTTAAGAGCCATGGGTGACAGTAAGCAGTTTTATTAGCTGTCGAGGAAAGCAGCCCAAACAGTAAACCATGATGGACAGTTTTATGTTAAGAATGCAGTATAAATATAAGATATAGACAAGTGTAGCCACTATTTATTTACTATTCAAAAGATTAAATAGTGCAGGTTTACCCTTGACAAATATTCCCATAGTGTGTCTTAAACAAATTTGCTTACTCTACTTACTTGGATACGAGGGTTTAAATGTTTTGATAAAATAAAAATAACATTTATTTTATGGTCTTCTGGTATGTGATATAGCAGACCTGTACCTCATAGGATGTGGTCTTGTTATAGTTAGTTAGATAATGTCAATACAATTGTACTCTATTTATATTGTAATGTAGGAAAAATGCTTGAACAAGAGTTTCTGAAGCATGTATTAGGCTTAATGGCTTATGATTAACAAATTCAAATATAAAATGAACGCAAGCTGTATGAAACTTCTCTCAATGTGGGAAAACCTTATGTGACTACACTACCAGGTGATCACATGTGGTACCACTGTTGCCTTAAGTGCTAAATTTAAAAAAAAGTTACAGATTTTCAGACTGCAGATTTGTAAAGAGTATCCATCTTTTGCCTTTTTTCTACATTATCTGGAGTTGTTCAGACTTAAAACATCTCTGGAGACAGTGAGCATAAATCAGGAATGCATAAAGAACAGGATGTGCTGTCACAGGGCCAAAATCAATGCATGAAAACTGAAGCAATTTAGAATACTCAAAAACTGCATGATAGATAGCCTTTTCAGTGAAGGAGGAAATTATGCAAACACAAGGAGGGTGTAAAAGTTCCACAAGGAAATCATTCCAGCCAAATTTAAAACATGGGACCTAAGGTTTGCTAGACAGTGACATTAATTGCAGCACAGATTCTAGATAACACTTACTGTTTTCTCACAGTCATTTAATCTCATATGTCCTTTATTTTTAGCTATACATTAGAAAATGACCTCCTTACTCTTGAGCAGAGACACTTCTATGAAAAGAATGGATTCATCCTCATTAAAAATCTGGTTTCCCATGAAGATCTTGATACATTCAGGTAAAATGTTTTAGAAGTGGCAGTTTTCAAATTGTTTTATTTACAGGGTTTTATTAACTGATAACAGTTTTATGCACATAGATAACAGCTGTTTATTTCACACTGTAATGCGACCTTATCAATGCTGAGTCAGGCTCTCAAATGTAAGTTGTGTTTGAGTTACTGGAGATCCTTTCTTCCAGGTCAGTAACACTTAACTAGCATCCTAGTCCATAGGAAACTTTACCTTTTTTAACCCTTTTGACTTTCTTGATTCTTTTTAATGTGTAAGCCACAACCATCAAGGGACTTTCCCTGTAGTACAAATGGAATAATAAACTGAACAATTGAAAATAATAATAATAATTACATTACTGATGCTCTGTTGGTACTAGTCCTCTGCAAGTATTAAAAGCGTTGAATGATGTAGTCATGGAATATTCATTAAAAATATTTGCATACTTCTAGGTGTCGTAGTGGGCTTCACCCAGATACATTGCTGTTGAGGAAAAAAAGGGAGGCTGTAGTGTCTTTTGTAGTGAATGTCTTTACTTTAAAAAAATACATTAATTTTCTCAAAGGCTGTGCTGATAGATAGATAGATAGATAGATAGATAGATAGATAGATAGATAGATAGATAGATAGATAGATAGATAGATAGATAGATAGATAGATAGATAGATAGATAGATACTTTATTAATCCCCAAGGGGAAATTCACATACTCCAGTAACAGCATACTGATAAAAACAATATTAATTAAAGAGTGATAAAAACGCAGTGTAGGTTAAAAAGTGCAAGGTGGAGAGTGCGAGGCAAGTATAACAGTCAATAACATTGTATAATGAGATGATACTGTTCAATGGATGCAGAGGATTCTCCATAATTGATAGGACCCTGCTCTGCGCCCGTCGCTCTGCCACAGATGTCAAACTGTCCAGCTTCATGCCAACAACAGAGCCTGCTTTCCTCACCAGTTTGTCCAGGCGTGAGGCGTCCCTCTTCTTTATGCTGCCTCCACAGCACACCACCTCGTAGAAGAGGATGCTCGCCACAACCGTTTGATAGAACATCTGCAGCATCTTATTGCAGATGTTGAAAGACGCCAGCCTCCTAAGGAAGTATAGTCGGCTCTGTCCTCTCTTGCACAGAGCATCAGTATTGACAGTCCAGTCCAGTTTATCATCTAGTTGCACTCCCAGGTATTTATAGTCTGTACCCTCTGCACTCAATCACCGCTGATAATCACGGGGTCCATGAGAGGCCTGGTCCTCCTAAAATCCAACACCAGCTCCTTGGTTTTGCTGGTGTTCAGGTGTAGGTGGTTTGAGTCGCACCATTTAACAAAGTCCTTGATTAGGTTCCTATACTCCTCCTCCTGCCCACTCCTGATGCAGCCCACGATAGCAGTGTTGTCAGCGAACTTTTGCACATGGCAGGACTCCGAGTTGTATTGGAAGTCCGATGTATATAGGCTGAACAGGACCGGAGAAAGTACAGTCCCCTGCGGTGCTCCTGTGTTGCTGTCCACAATGTCAGACGTGCAGTTCCCAAGACGCACATACTGAGGTCTGTCTGTAAGACAGTCCACGATCCATGCCACCAGGTATGAATCTACACCTATATTACTTGTCTAGATAAAAAATTTGATCTGATGGCTATGGCATTTACATTACATGGTCCTGATGTGGCCTGAATGTTTAAATATACAATTAGCTTATGCTGAATGTACAGTATGCGTTACACATCTGTTGTGACATAGTGATGCAGGTTAAACATAAACATTGATCTCCACATTTTTTTTTCTTTTGATGCTCTTCTATTTTCCACCTTTATACACTGAGGTAATTTTCTTATTTGGTGAGTGAGCACAGAAGAACAGGATTGTATGCTTTAGCATTTTCTACCTTGATTTCCTCCACCTTAATACAGGGAAGATTTGTTCTAAGGTGTTACATGATGGTCAAAAATGATGGAATCAAGGCATATCCGGTTTGACTGTTTAACCCCAAATTAGATATGGGTGGTTGGATTTAACCTGAAACTCAGTAACACATGCAAAAGTGGACTGTTATCTGAGACTATGTGGGTATATACAGCAAAATCTGATTGTTTCATATTAAAGGGACAATCACAATTGGGTCACTTCAGAGTAGTAGTATAAATGTCTGAAAATGTATCTAAAGAAGGAATAACACCAAATATTTAAACACATGATTTTTTTTTTTCTAATAAAAGTTATTTACTACCCATTTGGACTCAAACTGCTTACACCACCTTCAAAAGCAATAATTGCCATCACATGTTTCCTTTAGACTGTCATGGTGCTTTGGAGGAATTATGGATCAGTGATTAATTGGGTCCTGTCATAACACCTCAGTGGGTTTAGGCCAGGACTTTGATTAAGCTCTGGTCTGCAACAATTCAGATGTACACTTACTTGTGAATTTTGGATTTCCATGTTCCTGCATGACTTGGCTGTCCTTTAACTTTACTTCATGGATGACTTGCCAGATATTCTCATGGATGATACAGAAGCTTATTCCCGCCATTCAAAAAAATAATAAGAATTATATTTAGCAAAAGTATTGTAAAGAATTGCATTATTTCATAAAAGCAGTACATTATTTACCAATAATGATTGCATTACTTTGCATAAGTTTTTGCATAAGTGTGACATTGCAATAATGATTGCGTGAGCTTACACAAAAATCAAAAAAAGAAATCACTTGCCAGCAGTTGGTATATGATGCATGTGTGTTCATTACATATGTAGTGTGCAATCAAATAACAAAAACCAAAAAAGTTATTATATGTATAATTTTAGTTTTAATTGTTTAGTAGGTTTAGTACAGATGCGTAGAACAATGGCACAGAGCTAGCCTTCCTGCCTCTCAGCACTAGGAGCTTCAATTGCTAATCTGGTCAAGATCTGCATGGAGTTTGCACGTTCTCCCCTTGAACTTGTGGACTGACTGATATTAGTCTGCTTATCTGAGAGAAGAAAACTGGTTTTAAAACTGAATACAAGGAATGTGTCAGCAATACCTTAATTACCAACAAATATCTAATCCTACATGTGCTGTAAATGACATCCATCCTCTTTCCAAAGGGGTATACAGCTTGTAATGTACTTAGAATCTTTCATATATATTAAGACTTTTAAATGTCATTTTATCATAAAGATTTTGATTTATAGTTTCATATCCTATAACAATTATTACATAATTTGCATGTGTTTTAACAAATGATATCCACCAACTTTAACTAAGTGTCTTATTGCTAGTTTTCTTCTGCAGAAGTTAAAATGGAAATTCACTTACCTTGCCAGGTTTGTGAGGGAAGTGCCTCTTCTACCAGTTTCATGTGGAAGGCAGGAAGGAGGGCACACACTCACACCCATATTAACTAACTTAGACTCAACAATAAGCTCCATGACTTTGAAATGTATGGTGCACGGGAGTAACCTGTTAAAACCCATGTAAACAAGGGGAGCACATGTGCATAAACAGCTCTAACCACTACACCAGTCACATTGTTACTATCAATCAGTTTGCACATTCAGACCTTGACAATAAATTTGAACTTCAACACTGACATTATACTTAATGTGTATTTAATTCCCATGAAACATATAATCTTATGTATTCCATTTATTCTTGTTATATACTGATGCTGACAATCTCACCTATTCATCAATTTTCCAAACCTTGAAAGTGCATTTTATTCGGAAAATTCTTATTTTGATTATTTCTTCCAAGTATTGCGGAAGTCACGGCTTAGACCATGTTAAAAGAAATGCACAAAATATTTTTGCCAATTATATATACATATAATTATATATATAGTACATATGTGTGTGTGTATAGTGCATTAGTAAATGCATATTTGCTTTAAGAAAACAGACATTTCAAGGTATGATAGTTAATTAAGACAAAAAAGACAGAAGTTCCAATATAGTGTGGTATAGTGGTTAAGGCTTTGGAGGTTGTGGGATCAAATCCCGCTACTGACACTGTGTGACCATGAGCAAGTCACTTGACCTGCCTGTGCACCAAATGAAAACTAAAAGAATTTTAACCAAGTGTATCATAAATATTGTAAGTCACCTTGGATAAAGGTGTCAGCCAAATAAGTAAACGTAAGGTTATTATTATACTCAAGAATCATGGCCCCGGAGAGTGTTGATGTGTTGCATGTTAATTAGCACAAGCAAGTAAGAATTTCACAGTAGTCTGTATATGTGAAAATAATAGCCCTATAAAACTACAATTAAAATAAATATTCCACTATTTTACAGCCATAACTGCAGGCTCTTATTTTACTAAAAGTCCAGTGGTTTGTTCGTGCCAACAGGCATTTTTGCTTATGATGCCATACAACTATCATGATGTATCTTTAGGCTGTACCTACCATCTTGCAAACATTTAACAAAGTCAGTACATGAATAAAATAGTTTCAAAGTAAACTAGACATTTTGCCCTGACTTCTTTCAAATGGTAACCAGTTGCTTTTCCTGTTTATTGGCTCCTGGACAACAGAATTTTCTTTTTACCAGCCTAAAGTAGCACTGAGTCACAAATACACTGGCCTAAAAAGCATGACTATTGCAGTCTTGCAAGAAACTGGAGGATTTATTCTTGTTTTATCAAAGTAGATTTCATCACCAATCACCAACACATTAACACTGATCAGCCACATCATCAAACCACCAGCTTAATATTGTGTGGGTCCCCCTCATGCCATCAAAACAGCTCTGTCCCATTGAGGCATGGGCTCCACAAGACCACTGAAGGCATCCTGTGGTAGCTGGCACCAAAACGTTAGCAGCAAATACGTTAAGTCCTGTAAGTTGCGAGGTGGGGCCTCCATGAATTGGACTTTTCTTTAAGCACATCCCACAAATGTTGATTGTATCAAGATCTAGGGAATTCTGAGGCCAAGTCAACACCTTGAGCTCTTTGTCATTTTCCTCAAACCATTCAATTTTTGCATTGTGGCAGGATACATTATCCTGCTCAAAGGAATACCATTGCCATTAAGTGGTGTATGCAGTTTGCAACAATCTTTAGGTAGGTGGTACATGTCAAAGTAACATCCACATGTATGCCAGGACCAAAGGTTTCCCATCAGAACATTGCCCAGTGCACTACACTGCTTCCCACAGCTTGCCATCTTCTCATAGTGCATCCTTCTGCCATCTCTTCCCCAGGTAAATGATGCACACTCACCAGTCTCTCCACATTATCAGATCAGGGCACCTTCTTCCATTGCTCCATGTTTCAGTTCTGAAACTCCCATGCTTATAGTAGGTGTTTTTGGTGGATTCTGTAGCTGTGCAGCAAGCAGTGATGTATTGTGTGTTATGACACCTTTCTCTCATGGCCAGCCTTAGGTTTTTCAGCAGTTTGTGCTATTGTAGCTCTTCTACAGGATCAGGCTTGACAGGCTAGCCTTCACACTCTAACATCAGTGAGCTTTGGGCACCCATGACTGTGTCATTGGTTTACTGGTTGTTCTTCTTTGGACCACTTTTGGTAAGTATTTACCACTACATACTGGAAATACCCCCCTTGACCTGCTGTTTTGTTAAAGTCTCTCAAATTCTTATGCTTGCTCATTTCTCCTGCTTCCAACACATCACCTTCTAGAACTGACTGTTGTTGTACATGGCTGGGGGTCAGACTCGGCCGGGACGCCTGGAAGGATGGAGTTGTGGCATATTTGTCCTCCGGGCCACGAGGGGGCAACCGCCCTGGAGTAGAAGAGGCCCACGGAAGGAGAGCAGGGAGGCTCAAGACCGTTGGGGCCTCTGGTCACCGCCAGGGGGCGCCCCGAGCCTCATGGAGCCCGGGACTTATTTACTTCCGCCACACATATGGAGGACGATCCTTCCAGGGTCACCTGGAGTGCTTCCGGGTGCTCTCCTGATGCTTCCGCCACACCAGGACGTGACGTCAGGTAGAGCAGCTGGAGCTCATCCGGGTGAGGATAAGAGGGGCCGCCTCCCTCCAATCAACGAGCTGGAGTTGGGAGCAGGAGCAGGACGAAGCTCTTGGAGAGAGGAGACAGGTGGCCCAGGGACGAGGAGAGAGAAGGCCCAGGAGAAAGGTGACTGGGGCTGAAGACACTGTGTTGTCGTGCGGGACTGAGTCGTGTTGTTGTGTGGCACAGACGAAAATAAAAGTACATTTGATAAAGATGTGGTCTCCGACTGATGGTGTCCGGGCAAATATCACACTGTTCACTTGCTGCCTAATATATCCTACCACTTGATAGATGTCATTGTTATGATATAATCAACGTTATTCACTTCACCTGTCAATGGTTTTATTGTTGTGGCTGACCAATGTATGTTAGTTTATTTAGCAGACATTTATACATGAGCGTACTCTTAGATGAACATGCACACCTTCCAGGTGTGCTGCTAGAATCTGTATGCTGATGGCATCTCTCTGGTAGTAAAAACTAATTTTTTTTTTGTATTCTTGTTAACCAGGGCAGACCTTAATTAATTTCAATATTTGCTTCTAATTATATTGTTAAATTGATTAGATTAACTGGGAGTGGGTGCTCTCTTCAGGCTTGAAGCATAGATGTTTAACTTGAGCAGAAAGCAGCATCCTCTTTTTGAATCCCCACTCAGTCTATGTTTTGCAAATTCACAGTGAAAAACTTAAAATAATGCAGATAATCCAACATGAGTTACATTCTTTATCATGGCACTTTATGTATTCTGGTCATATTTTGACACAGTGTTACTATGCAGACTGAAATGCCAAAAAATAGTGTATAACTTATTGATTTGCCCAGTTAAGCCTTATCCACTGTCACAGGTTCAATCACAAGGGTAAACAGTAACCTTACACATGCTTCCAGTTAAACAAAAAAAATATCTCACATCAGAACAAGTCCTAAGCTCAGTTTAATTCCATCTATTCTTGTATCACCTTTAACATTGATGGCTTTGGCTGGAGGCCTTGTCAGAGAAGATTTCCCTAGTCCTATAGAGAAGGGGCTCTGAAACTTTTGTGTTGGTGTACCACCACCAGGAATTTAAATGTTTCCAAGCACCACTATTTTTTTCAAGCTTAAAATTTTAAGTACTAAATTTTTATGAAATAAAACTAAAGTTTATATTTCTTTGCTACCCACAAATACTGTATTTGCCAGTTTTAACAAGGTATTACAGACAATTTTTGTGTGTGTGTGTGTTTCTCACTTAATTTTTCTTATGTTCACCAACTTTTTTTTTTATGAATTATTTATTACTATATTAACAATAAGGTGGCTTGATATGGGGTATTGATAGAAAGGCTAACATTTCCAAACTTTTAATTTACATAAAATATACAGTTCAGATCTTGAATTTCATGTGTAGTGTGTAGAATTTCCCCACCTAGGGTAACAGCAAATGATGAATATTTTGTGGTTATAGGAGATTTCAGCATAGAGTTTATAAAGAATGATATTATCATAATAGACTGCCTGATTTGTCTTACCATGTGCACACATACTAAGTTTATTCACAGTTTTTGTCCATTAGCTGGAAAATAAATACTACCTAAAAAAATGTAAACATGATGTAATTGCTGCAGGAATGAATAAATATCAAAATAATTCAGAATATTTTAATTTACACAAGCTCTTTAAAGCTGCTTTTAGAAGAGCGCACTTTTTAAATTAGGTTTGTCAGAAAACCATTTTGTCAGGTTTACGACGTCTGCTGTTGTGAAAACTAAGTTTCATAGGAAATAGAGGCAACACAATTACTTGGTTAGGAGTTCTACCCAGTAATAGCTCATTCACTGTCTACCATGGCATTGTCAGCATCCTTCTCAGGGATCTAAGAAGAAGCAGTTCTGACATGTAAGTATGTAACTGCAATTGAAACAGCTTTCTCTCACATAGGAAGAGTGGGGTTTGTTTTCTTTCTCTCACTCTTTTAATGTTTGTGTGTGTGTGTGTGTGCGTTCCCCCTCATGCACTGCCAACTAATTGTGCTATAGAGAGCAACAGGATAAGCTTAGTAGACAAGCCTCAAGTTCTATATAAAGTATGTGACTTCTGGGCTGACACTCTTTTGAAAATGTTCATATTCTTAATTTATCTTAATGAATCTAAAAAGCAGTATTTAATATTGATTAAATAAGCATGCTAAAGTTTACTTCAGGCTTGTAACAGATTAGTTACAATTCTATAATTTCTATATATGACCATCTTATATCCTTTGTGGTAAACTTTCATTTACTATATATTAAAGTACATCAGAATTAATGTCTTGACAGAGGTGAATTTGAAAAGATTTGCCGAAAGGAAGTGAATGTCCCTGGACTGATGATAATGAAGGATATTACTATTGCCAGCTCTGAACTGGTACCAGATCAGAAAGTAATCACCAAACTGCAACATTTTCAAGAAGATCCAGCTCTGTTCAGATATTGCTGCCTTCAACAGGTAAAGTACTGTATATAGAGTATATATACTTTTTTTTTAAATTGGGGATCTTAGCTTGATGTTTAAAGTATGCTGGGTTAACAAAAGTTTACTTAACTCTTAATGCAAGTTCCTTAACCAACACTTCTCTCTCTTTTTTCTTCTATCAAAAATAGTTTTGTTTCCCTGGACTGTATCATAAAACATGGGGCCACTGCCTAAACAATAATAGTTCCAGGATTCTGACTAATCCTAGTGTAACAATTGCTCTGTATTGCCTACTCCCTTACCCAGTCTGTGTTCGCCTGCTGGGAACAAACTCCACAGAAAGGGTCCATTAAAAAAATAACAGCAAAACAAACAAAGCATTTAATGCTACAGAAAAAGTATATTATGAATTTCTTAGAAGAATGTCTAGGACTGATAATTAATCAAAGATCAATTAAAAGTAATACACCCTTATTGTAAAATTGGTTGGAATAACAACTGGAAATCATGGGGTCCCCCAGGACTGAGCTTGAAAACCATTGGTGAAGAGAATAGGATTCTTATGTCTTGGAAACAGCTGCATTATCTTAAAGTTTTCATGTACCTAACACATTTGTTTCCTCTCTTCTTATGTTATGTTATCTTACATAATAATATATATCAAGTATTTAGATGAATTAACAATTTATTATTTCCATCACCAGATTTTAAAGTATGTGGAGTGCTTTATTGGACCCAACATCATGGCAATGCATACAATGTTAATTAACAAGCCACCGGACACAGGTAACATATTTGAATATACTGCTTATACTTACAACCAGTAATATAAAACAGCACAAACCTTTGAACATAAGTTTAAGTACTATGGTGGGTCTACAGAGATTGAGAGAGAGGTTGGGAGCATGCGCTGTTTACAACTTCACCCACCACGCAGCAAACCACCCAGACCGAGATCTGAATGCAGCCGTGCAACGGGTGACACCTCAGCACCACACTGTAGTGCCACCAACCTCCGAGTTTTCCCTGAAAGTTGGAGGACCTGCTTGCAGGGCTGGATACAGTGCTGTGAGAAAGTATTTGCCCTTCCTTGATTCCCTGTATTTTTGCATTTTATCAGAAACAAAAAAAAAAAACATAATATATATCTCAATTAAGTGAAAATAACAGCAATTTAAAAAGTATGTGCCATAGACACTCCATAAAAAGCAGCACCAAGTCCCCCCAGCCCATTGTCAAAGAGAGCCATACTGTTACAGAGGCCCATCAAAAATTAGTATTTATTTAGAATACAAGCAAAACTAAGATAAAAAAGGTTTTGTACAGGCATGATATATTTACTTTAAAATTACAAAGATGAGATCTTGCCAAGTTTAGAAAGATTTTGAACAGATCCTTGTGGAGGGAATTTGTTTTTTTTTTCACCAAATTGAGTAATTAAAGAACATTGCTTTTCCACTTAGTTACAGATGCTTTGTCTTCTGTGATTCTTTCAGTTATACAAAATAAGCCCTTGTGTAAGTAGTGGGGTTATAGGATATTACAAAAGATTTTTCACTGCACACATGTATACCATCTGGCATTATTTCAGTGTTGCCATTAAGGAATTAGAAGTTATTTTGACTACAAGAATATTCAAGATGTATACACATATTTTTCCCAAAATGGTTTAAGTGTAGGATATTACCAGAGCATATGAGCTAGTGATGCAGGCACTTGATGACATCACTCACAGGTTAGATCTTGCCCTGTGTATATTTTAGATAATTTTAGACGAGATATATATGTGAACAACAAACAATTTTTATTTTAATTATGGCAAGCTTGATGAATACTAAACTAGAGTGCATTCAATTCCATTCCAATTCTGAAACTGTAATTTGGGGATCCCTTTCCCATCATTCCTCATTTCATACAGTATTCTAATTGTCATGTCATTTTCTAAACTGCTCAATCTAGATCGGGGTCGCGTGAAACCTATCCTAACTAGCGTAGGCCGCAAGGTAGAAAGATACTCTGAACAGGGAACCAGTCCATTGCAGGGCAAGCAGACACACACCAAGCACACTTGAGGGCCAATTTTGAGTCGCCAAATTCCCCTGACCTGCATGTCTTTGGACAGTTGGAGAACACTGGATTACCCGCAGCTACCAATGCGCCACTATGCCAGCCCCTATTGTAATTCTACTACTGCAAATTTTTTTTCAACTAATCTTTATATATATAACTAGAGGGCTTTGCCGTCTGCTCGCTTCACTCGCCAACCCCCGTGTTTGGTTTTCTGGATGCACACTTTTAAGATTTTTTTTTTTCTTTGAATTGTTGCTATTTCATTAGTTTCACTTTTATTTCGGAACTTCGTTAAAGAAAATATTTGGAATCTTTCGAGTCCCAACATGCTGAATCTTTTAAATGAGGTCAGTGAGACATGTGTTTAATGACTTTGTACCATAATTCAGGATAGGTTTCTGTTTGGAATTTCAGCACAGGCAAAATGATCTACATCATCAGCAGTTAATTTTTTTTGCAAAGTAAACAATAAATGCATGTGAGGTAAAACACGTTTTTGAAATTCTCTGACTTAAACTTCAAAGCCTTACAATATTTACATACTTCTGACATATCACCTATGTCCATATATTTGATCTCTATTCGCCTTTTCATTATTTCTCCGAGTAATAATTTCTCTTTGTTTGCGCTAATGCAATGTTTACTTTCTTTGTTTTGACACTTTCCTTTTTTTCTGCTTTCATATTCTGTATCTTGCTCTGCATGTGTTTCACACCTACATTTTTTTTTGAGTCTTTTGAATTCCACTGTTTTCATTATCTATAACCTGCTCTGCATGTGTTTGGCCCCCTTGTTTTTTAACCTCTTTATGACATTTTACTTTGTTTTCTACTCTTTGTCTTTTATTTCTGACCTTGCTTTTTCCTGCTTTTTTTTCAATGACACCTGGTCCGTGGTGATTATTTTCCATTTTTTCGAGTAACAATTTCCATTTGTTTGCACTACTGCGAGCTTTACTTTCTTTTTTTTTATACTTTCTAATTTTCCTGCTTTCATATTTTTTAACTTTCTCTGCATTTTTATTGCGCCGTTTTTTTAAGCCTTTCGAATTCCACTGCTTTCATAATCTCTAACCTGCTCTGCATGTGTATAGTGCAAGCGTTTTTGAACGTCTTTATGAAGTTCTACTTTGTCTTTTACTCTTTGTCTTTTAATTCTGAACCCGATTGGATGTGCTTTTTTTCAGTTCCACTTGCTCCGGGCTGATTATTACTTTCCTTATTTTCTGAATTTGCACCTAGATTATTCTTTTTTCTTTTTATTTTCTCTCCAACGCTTTTGAGTCTCTTTTCTCTGTGCTTCTCTTTCTTCTTCGCTTAGTCGTCGACATTTCATCTATAACGTATTGTACTTATACACTTTATATGCGCTGAGAGCACTGAATCTGTGTGTGCTCAAATCCTTTACACGACTGAGTGTTTTGCTGCCCCGTTGTCTTATTTAATATTGATTGTAAGTAGGACATGTCTTGTAAGGATCTCCTGTTCTACATCCCCGCAAGACGGTCCTGAGTCTATCTCTTGGCACAAAGTCTCATGTTTAAGGTCCCTGCGAGATGCTCCGTGGCCAATCTCTTTCGTCTCGCGGGTCTTTTAAGTGTCTTCCGGAAGATCACATCTCGTCTCCCTAGTCTTTCTCTCCCAGGATTTTTTTTTTATAATAGAGAGATGCACTACCGTGGCTGTTCGTTTGTCTGTCCAGGATTTTAAATCACCTGTAGCTCACAAACCGTTTGACCTATTGACCTGAAATTTGGTACACATATACTACATGACGTCTACTATCCGCTTTCAGGGTGATGATTGACTTCCAAGGTTATTCTTCTTTTTCTTTTTCTTTTATTTTATTGTAGAATCAGCTCTCAGCAGCGGCCAGCAGGGCGGCCGTGCAGCGCATGGGTATGGGCACCATTCTCATCCCTACCACCTTCGCCATCACTTCCCCTACCTCTTCGTATCTTAAATCATTCTTGAGGCAGATTGAAGACTTAAGTGCCAGCTTAAGTGAAAAATTAAAGAAAACATATTAAGTAATTGCAACACAAACACTGACTTAATCAGTTTT
This sequence comes from Erpetoichthys calabaricus, assembly GCF_900747795.2. NCBI lineage: Eukaryota > Metazoa > Chordata > Cladistia > Polypteriformes > Polypteridae > Erpetoichthys > Erpetoichthys calabaricus. The sequence goes on from NC_041394.2 coordinate 245,947,469, forward strand.
AACTCAAAAAGATGCAGATGAAAGAAGAGAAGAAGTGGTCTGCTAGGGTGGAGAAAAGAAGAGCTGCTCATGAAGCAGCAGGCGCATCTACCTCTGAGTAAACGAATGCTAAACGTACAGAGAAAGAGTATGAAAACTAGGAATGCTCAAGTCAAGTAATATTAGCTTAAGAGCACCTAAGTGAACAAAAACTTATTTTGTACTTATAGTATGTACAAAATAAATGTCATTTATTAAATGAACAAAGTTATTCAATGTTTCCAGCTACACCAAAAATTAGCAATTTTTGATACTTTTTACTGCACTGTATTAATTACTGCATGTAACTTTTAACTTATAAATGCATCACTTTGTGAAATGTTACTGTGAAACATGAAAATGTTACTGTTCATCTTTCTTTAGGGAAGAAAACATCTCGTCATCCCTTGCACCAAGATCTGCACTATTTTCCTTTTAGACCTGCAGATTGCATTGTGTGTGCCTGGACAGCCATGGAGAAAATAGATCGTAATAATGGATGCCTAGTGGTGTTGCCAGGGACCCACAAAGAAAGCCTAAAACAGCATGATTACCCTGAATGGGAGGTAGGCTAATCAATGAAGCTAATGATTGATCGATTAGTAAAAGAGAATGTCCATTTTTCTAAGTAAACATAAAACAAATTAGATTTATTTATATCTCGCTAATCTGAATTACTCAGATTAGCAAGGTATTAATGTTACTAATATTACCTATTAATTGTGGGGATAAACAAGCATTTCAGTATATCTTAAAAATCTTGAAATGTAACTTTTGTGATTTCCAAAATCTGACTACACCCAATGAAGGCACTGTACAGCATCCAAAAACTCAATTTTTTTTTTTTGTTTCTGTGCCGTGAACAAAAGATACAAGTAAAAGACATGCTGCTAATAGAGGTTATGACACATATACTGCGGGGAAGCTATGAATGTTTCTTTCAACAGTGTTGGAACTGAGCCCTGCAAGTTTGTCATTCTGCAAAATCCTTGTATAAGAAGTAAAATGAGAAGAATGTTAAATGTAAAATGTAAAGATATAACATGAACATATTGGGCTGAGGGATGATACATATAAAAAATGTTGACTATTGTTATGGACAATAGATATTTACAAACTCTGAAGTATAAAGCAACACTGAAGACTAGCACAAGGTAAAAAGAGTAATAGGAGTGATAGAGTAATATAGAGAAATACAATAGAATAATACAGTAATAAACTACTGAAAAGTAACCTTAAAAGCATGTCTATGAAATCTAATGTGTCAACATTTGAACTGCAGAATCAAAATCAATATATTCACCAAGAAGTGTATACTTCTATTTTAGGAATTTGGTTTGATGAGTTGGAAACACATTTACTAAAATTTAAAAATACAAACAAAATAAAATACAATATTGTTCTGACATACAGAAGTGAGAACAAAATTATTAATGCACTTAAGTATTTAGTGTTCGGCTAAATTCTGTTTGGGTTTGGATGGATCAGCTGTGATTTTTCCAGCAAACTGTGGTGTTGTTTCATATAGGTCCCCCATGCCTGGCATGCTGCAGTCAAAGACATTTTCTGCAAGCTACAAGTGCACTGCAGGTTGCTACTGGCCTGAACAGCTGCAGCACCCAGCGAGATGATTATGGTGGTGGCAGAATAGACTTGATAATAGAGGTGTAGTGATTTCATCTCTCTTCAGGCTTTGAGATAGAATATTGTCTAGAAACTAAAACGGCTCAACCATGTCAACCATTGAGTCGTGTATTACCAGAAGGCATGGAGACGGGTGAATTTTTTGAGAGATTTCAGTTTTTGATTTTGAATAAATTTGCAAACCCTTATGAAAAATGTGCTTGCACTTTGTCATTTTTTGTTACTATGTGTAGATTGATGTGCAAAAATGGCAAATTTATACATTTAAAAATTAAATCTATAACACAAAGTGTGTAGAAAGTTAATGGTTCTGAATATTTTGTGAGTTCATTATATATGGTACATATATAATGTACATATATTCTGGTACACCAGAATAATATTTCATAGGTGGGTTATGTATATGAGTGCAAAGCCAACTGAATACACGGACCACAGTGAGACACTGCATATTAATTGTACAATATGTCTGTGACGATGTGGGTTCTGCTCCAGGCTCCCGTCTCCATTTTGGGAGCACTTGAACCCGACACCATCGGTAATGTCACCGGATGAGCTGGACAATGAAGAAACAACAAAGCAAGGGGATGGTGCAAAAAGTGCAAAAGTGATTTTATTAAAAACAAAAACAAACAGTGTCCAAATAATTAGTGCAGTGTAGTCAAGTGTTCATTAAATAAATAATCCAATAAAAAGATAAAAATCCCAAAAGGTTAAAACAAAGGCTAAAACAAGATTAAAACCTGCAGCAATCATTGGGGCTACACCAGCCAGACACAGCTCCTTCCCAGCCTCTTCAGCTCACTCAATGTTTGCTCAGCCAACAAGACTTCAGCCACCACAATCCTCTCTCTACCGACCCCTGACTTAGCTGCCTCCGCCGGTGTCTGCTAGACCACTCAGAGTCAGTTGTCCTCTTATCTTCCTTCTTGCACACATGGTCGTCCTTCAGATCCCTAGGGCGGACTCCTCCTCCCACTCTCCCATTCAGTGGGCATGATCCGTCCCTTTAGCGCCGATCACTCGCTCTGTCCGGGACCCCCGACTGCACTGACCTTCCTTTTCCTCAACTGGCTGCACTACCTCCAATGCTACGCTCTCTCGCTCGCTCTCCAAGCCTTTAGTTCTTCCGTCTTTTTCCGTTCTCTCCTTTCCGCCTTGCGCTTCTCCTATTTATTATGGGAACGTGGCTCAGGTACGGCAATTAGCAGCTCCTGGCATCAATTACGGATATGAATGACTCCTCACCTGTGCACTTAAGCGAGGACCGCCTGCATTACGAAGTGCCCGGGAACCGCTACGGCCACACTCTTTAAGCTGCGAAGGCGGCAATTATCTATTTAAAAAAAAAAAATGGCCTTTTCAATCTGAGCTGTGGACCCACTACACAACAATGTCTACCTACATTGGACCAGTTTAGAGTTGCTGATTAAACTAATTTTCAGATATTGTGGGGAGGAAGGAAAATGGAATACCTGGAGAAAACCCATGCAGAATTGCAGAGAATATAATGGGAAATGTGTATCTACACTGGACAAATAGAGGTTAGGGAGCATACACTGATTACAGCATGTTGCCACACCCACCATATGACGAACCACCCGGATTGGGACCCTAGTGCAGCCGTGCAATGGGTGACACCTCAGCACCACACTGGAACAGTGTAAGGATTTTTTTTTTTTACAATGGCTGTAGTGCCAATCATGCCACCAACCCCCAAATTTCCCCATGCAAGTTGGAGGACCTGCTGGATACAGGTTAATGTCATTCCCAGGATGAAGCAATTGCAGGTTAAGGGGTTTGCTCAAGGGCCCAACGGAGTGGAATCACTTCTGGTATTTACGGGATTCAAACTGGCAACGTAGATCCCTAGCCTTACAGCCACCACTGGACAAATACAGTAGCTGAACCCATATTTCACGGAGTTCTAAAAAAACATTAACTACTACACTACAGTGCTGCCATTGAAACCAAATAATTAATTAATTTAATAGGGAGTTATTAATATTTTACTAATTTTGTTGGAACTGAAATTCCTTGAATGCATTTTTTTTTAAATCCATCCATCCATTTTCCAACCCGCTGAATCCGAACACAGGGACACGGGGGTCTGCTGGAGCCAATCCCAGCCAACACAGGGCACAAGGCAGGAACCAATCCCGGGCAGGGTGCCAACCCACCGCAGGACACACACAAACACACCCACACACCAAGCACACACTAGGGCCAATTTAGAATCGCCAATCCACCTAACCTGCATGTCTTTGGACTGTGGGAGGAAACCGGAGCGCCCGGAGGAAACCCACGCAGACATGGGGAGAACATGCAAACTCCACGCAGGGAGGACCCGGGAAGCAAACCCAGGTCCCCAGGTCTCCCAACTGCGAGGCAGCAGCACTACCCACTGCGCCACAGTGCCGCCCTTTTTTTTAAATCAAATATACATATTATATTTAAGAAAATGTTCTACATGGCTAAAAGAAAGTCCTGTCCACCATATAGCAAAAGTTATCCTTTAAATGTTGAACAAAAATAATTAACTTTATACTATTATATTTCCAGGGAGGTGTAAATAAAATGTATCATGGAATTCGTGATTTTGATCCTAACCTTCCACGTGTTCATCTTGTTATGGAAAAAGGAGACACTGTATTTTTCCACCCACTGCTAATCCATGGATCTGGAACGAATCGTACACAAGGGTTCAGAAAGGTAATACACAACTAAGTTCTACCAGCAATTGAGAAAGATTCCTTTAAAAGACAAACATGTGAGCTTGTAATGATGAAAATGTTGTTCTTTAAATTATTGAGCTCACTGTTTAAATATGGGCATATTATGGAACTACCCTTAATCAAAATTAACATGATTGTGGTTAACATAATCAGTAGTATACTAAAATTTGTATTGGTCTATTGAAGGTTTTTTTCATTCAGTACTTGAATATAAAGCACAGTATTTCACATCATGAGACTAGAGTGACTGTTTCTTAATAATATCCAAAGTGCTTAGTAATAGAAGAATTCAGAATTTTGCATCAGACTGTTATATGGTAAATATTTTTATTTTGTTACATAATTTGAGTGGTATTTGTATACATATTCTATAACGAATATAGTGTAATGTGTCTCTGTGCTTGATATCACTAAAATTTGAGTGCATATTATAATTGTTGAAGTCCAATTTTTTAGCTCAAGATTCTCTTTGAAACAAAATAAACAATAATAAACACAGCAGAAATCTCTTTAAAAAAGCCACAAATCTGTCAAATATTCATTAGATGTTTATCAAGAAGACACAAGGCCAACATGCTTAACAAGTAAAATAGTCAAATATTGCTGTTATGCTAAAGCGCATATTGTATACCAAGCAGCATTTTAACTGAAAATGTGAGCTGCTGTACTTAACACAAGCTCACTCACTATACAAACTCAGACAAGCAGTGTTTGTTTTATCTAAAGGACAAAATTAAAAGATCTCCATTGATTAATGTGGCTTTCCTGTCGTTTATCTAATTGGACGACTCCTCCAATTCCTTTCTCTAAGTCTTATACCTCCACTTATTTTAATGTAAAGGTTGATATTCTGGTCTACTCCATCTCTGTTTACAGGAAATTCACAGTTTAAAAAAAAACAAAAAAACTGTGCTAGCTCAACTACTGTAATACCTCATGTAAAGGAGCACTACAACTAAATTACTTTAAAGTTTTGAAAGGCACATGCTGAAAAAAATCTGTTGTTTTGTCGATTGGCTAATTTCCAATCACCAGTCGAGTGTTTTATATTAAAAATTGTCTGATTTAGATTGGCAACCAATTGATTGGAGCATCAGCATGTTTTATGTCATCAATGTAGAAGGGCTGACCAGATTTTGCATCTTCTCTGACAGACATTCTTCTACGACGGAATTGAGTGACCCATCTCTCAACTGCAGCACATGAAGGGAACTGGTCCTAGTGCACATTCACTAGACGAGACTAAATCTCTGTAGGCACTTTATTCCATTATTCAATCACAGAACAGTTTTTGGCATCACTAGTGATTTGACACTATAAACCACAAATGGTAGAATGCTAGATTTCAGTTCACAGGAGTTAATTACAAAAACAGCACCATATACTGTAATATACTTTTTTGATTCAGGCTCAAAACTTTTCAGTCACCTGTATATGATTATAAAGTTTCAGTATAAGCAACATCATTCTTAACAATGTTAATCATCTAAAACAAAGTGAGTTGGGTGATGTATAATAATAGTGCAGTACAGTAGTCTGATTTTACTTTGAACATGAAAACAAGACCTACTGCTGTTAGGATGTAGTAGAATAGATTATTCATTACTATTTTATTACATTCATCATCAGTAACATTTCCTGGTTTTATGTATTAATTAAGTATTATATAATAAAGGGCTTTAAAACTCTGTTACATTTTTACAGAAGCACATTTTATTTTTGTTTTTCTAATAATGAAGCTTTCTTTGCTTGGTCAAGTGATAATCTTTTTCAAAGAGTCTAGAGTTATCCTCATACTATGTTGGGTATCCTCTGTGAATGTATCACGCATACTGTATATGAAAATTAACATCCTGTTTTCCACGTTAAAATTGTACCAAATTACTTCTTTCATATTCCTCAAATTAGAATTAAGAGCCTTTTATCTGCCTTAATTTATTTATTTATGGGTTAACTAAACTTATTGTGAATCTCATTATTATTGCGTCACCTTAATTATTCATCAAAACTTGTATAGTGTTGTTCCTTAATCATTTACTGTACAGTATATCAAATCCAAGGTTTCAATCTTATTGTCACAGACAGCATTTTACATACCATTATAACATTTTCAGCGTGGCAAATGTAGCTAACATTGCTGCCTCTCAAGTGCGGGGTCTTCGGTTTGTATCCCACGCCAGGTCATTGTCTGTCTAGGTTTTACTTGTTTTCACTGTGTCTATAAAAGTGTTCTTCTTACATCAGAGAAGACATCTCTAAATTGGCCCCATATAGGTGTATGTGTGTGCTGGACTTGCATCCTCTTCAGGATGGTTTCTTGCCTTGCACCTAATGCTCCTGCGATAGGCAACCATAAACTGGACTAAGAACATCTTCTATTTTTACTAATTATTCTGAATTTTCAGATTTTTTTAATACAAAGGAAATTGGGTTTATTATAGTTTTAGGGTGTGTTTCCCCTGGTTTGCCCATAACAAAATACTTTTTATATGGCTGTCAGTCATGAGACAAGACAAATGTGAAAAACCTGAAATTTTTGTTTTAGTCTTTGAAGTCAGCATAAACTTACATTTTGTTAAAGTGTAAAAAATAGCTAAAAGAAAAAAATTGATCATAATTGACTATTATCAAAAATTATATACTAAGCTGTGAAGATGTTGCATTGTAACTTCTAAAAATGAACCAAATTAAATTGCTGTATTCAATGCTGTATTAAGTAAACAATAAAATATACATAATACTGGTGGGTGGGTGCAGGAATGACAGGTCTCAGAAAATAAGAGTTGTGATAGCAGCCAAAAACAATGCCTCTTGGCATCTGGGATTCACACCCTCAGGCTTTTAACTAAAAAAAGGTTTGACTTTATAGCCGCAGGTTCAGGGTCTGTTTGTCAGGGAGCTCCATCTGGCAGGTCACTCTGGTCAAATAAAGACACCTCCTTATGGGCAGCTGGATTTCTTATAGCTGGGAACCAGAAGGGGCATGTCTAAGTGCCCTCACCGGGCGGTATCTCAATTCTGCAGCGAGAGAAGGAGAAGATAATGTTAACGACAGCATCCCCTCTCATCCCGGCAGGTTATTACATATCTCGATCGAGCCTGTGAGGAGATCCTCCAATGTACATGTGTGCCACTGTATATATTTAATTCCTCTGATTTATAATGATACTAACTATATTGAAGTAAACAATTGCATAACCCTTACATTGAAGATTTAAATCATGAGGAATAAGATAAATGCTTATTTATAATATTGTTGCCTAATACAGCCATTCTTTGTTACATTTTTTAGTTTAATTTCTTGTATACTGTGTATCCCAATGAGGGACATGATGGTTATCAGCCTAAGCAGTTTTCAGACTCATCTTGTGAATTTCATTAGGGACTCACAGACCAACTGAGATATATAATACTTCTAGCATCTTCTGAGTCTACCACTGGGCTGTTGTGTTTGGTGTGAAATTATCCCCAGTAGAGCCCAAATCACCTCACCTGACTCTGCCATCTTAAGGTTTAATACTTGCTCTAAGGTCCTCCTATCTCTGTTATAGTCTCTTCAACCCACAGCTCATGGAGACTCAACATCAAACACACGTTAACCAAGGCAACATTACAATAAATATCATTAAATGGCAAGATACATTCAGAGACATTAAAAAAGTTAATGTAATGTCAAAGAAGCATTAGCCCTCTAGAGAAGGTAAACAAGGAGACAATAAACCATTAGGCAAGGCAGGCAGAGTACACCTGCAACCGGAAGCTGTCTGCATTTAGACTACCTAAGACTCTAGGGATAAAAGAATGTTTTGCTTTGTTGATTTTATACCCTGTTGTACACTAGCGTCTACCAGAAGGAAGCAGCAGGAGCCTCTGATTACGGAGTATCTCAAGTCTAAAACAAATTTAACAGATTGTATTTGAACTCTGTTATTAAAAATTGCTTCTAGATTCTTCTAGATTATTTATTTTGTATTCCACAACAATACTAGTGGTATTTTTTTGAGATGTTAAGTGTTTTCTTACCAACAAATGCTTCAAATGGTAAATTGCTTTTAATACATCATTAACTCTTTACTGTTTCCCTCACTGTAGCATGTGGTCAATGAAACATACCAAACTATTTATATGGCTACACATTATTGACCCTTGCTAACATCAATGCCCCACGTTTACATAAAGACAAGAAACAACATGCAAGGCATAAGTTCAGTGTGCTATTCCATTAATTGGTGCAGTAGCATTATATAAAATTAAATATGCTATTTATATTTCTCAGTAGTTGGTCATTCAGTAGAACAATGCAAACTAATGAAAATATAAACATTTCCTAACTGTGATTAGCTTTGGATAGAAAAAAAAATTCTATCTAAGTCAGGGCAGAAAAATGAAGATTAAAAAGTGACAATGATGAAATATATCAGAAAAGAAATATCCTTAATTTAAACAAATCACCTCCATTAATGTTTGATTAATAAAAATAACATCTGATGACTGAAAAGATTCATTAATAATGATAGGTTTAATGAAATATTCTCAAAAACACAAATTAACTATAAATCAAAGGTGGAGTGGGCAGTGACTACTACTGGATGGTAACAGCACGAGAACAGACTGAAAACAAATAATAAAATGAGGACTGACAGATGTGAAAAACTGATGTGTACACATTCACACTTTACGGTGGATTTGTTAGTACTACTAATAATAAATGTACCCTTTTTTTAGGAACTGAAGTTTCATTTCATCTTCCTTAGGCTATTTCTTGTCACTACGCAGCATCTGACTGCTTTTACATTAATGTAAAAGGAACAACTCAAGAAAACATAGAACAAGAGGTGAAAGAAATTGCTTACAAGAAATATGGACTGGATGCAACCATTACACTTCAGGTAATTTGCATTGACTCCAACATACAAGAAATAAGACTAGATTCTATTTTAAAATATTTTACAGAAATGTGCACATTTTTATTTTAGACAGTGTTAACACAGGCTCACAATGATGACAAAATATACAAACGTTGTGCCTTTTTTGAAGTAAACACATATTAAACAGATGCACAAATGTGCAAAGCAGAATGCAAAACAACAAATTCTGTATGCAGGTGCTCTGGGCCTACCTCTACAGGTGTTGGTATTTGTCTACCAGGTGTGGTAACATATCTACTTAACCCACCACTCCAATAACCAGAAAGCCCCCCATTCTCTCTTGATTTGCTAGGGAGCCTTAGCCCCAACTAAACTCCTAACCTAGATTCAAAGAGATATTTGCTGTGAGACATTTTTAAACACACTGCCAAGACCACTTCTAGGATTGGTTGTCAACCTATAACACTCAGCACCACCATACCACAGTGCCCTCTGGTGGCACCCAAAACTTCTCTACCTGTAACCACATGCGTTACCTGGTAGGTAACCACCCATACAATCAGGCCGGGACTCAGACTACGAATGCAATGAATATATATATATATATATATATATATATATATATATATATATATATATAATATTATATACATACGTAGACACACACATAGTATACTTTATTTTAACTATACTGTAATCACAGATCTGGCATCATGGGCTGAAATCCTGAATCCAGGGTCTGTACGGAACTTCACATTCTCTCTGCATCTGCGCAGCTGTCCTCCAAGTACTCTGGATTTCTTTCCATTTCCAAAAGATGTGTATGTTAGGGTTAATTGGTAATTCTGAAATACCCTCTGCTGTAAATGAATTTTACAATGAAGTGGTACAGTTTATTCCTGTCTTTTGCCTGATGCTACTTGAATAGGCTTTGTCCCCATCTGAGCCTGAATTGGACTAAGCAGGTTTAGAATGTATGTCCAATATGTATGTATATGTAATTAATATACAGCATTCTGGGATTCTAAACATAATTATTCTTAATAAGAGATATTTTAATGTACCTAAAGGAAAATTATGTCAGCACAGAAAGAACATAAAACTCAACGTGGAAGGCATCCCTGCCAGATTTTGAATTAAGGCATGAAATATTTTGGAATTAAAATCTGTATTATGTAAGCATTTATTAGTAGTAGGAATTTACCTATTCATTTCCCTTTTAGCATACAAGTGGTGTGACTTGTATTTAAAATAGATGGCAGCATGTGAGAGGAGCGAAAGATAGTACACATGCATTTTCCCCATTCCCATGCTGCCCAGCTAATTTATTCTGCACTGCTTCACTTTTCAACACCTGGAATGTGCAACAACCAATGGGATGGGAGTGAATATGTAATTAGTAGACTAGTTATGGTAAGCATTGTGGACCTAGTTTGTTTTATTGATCTCCCAGTAAGTACAGCCTGTTATATATTTACACACATACTTCTTCCTCTTGGTAGAAAAGCTGATCAGTGCACACTTACTACTGTGTCTTGCCTTTGGGGTGGGCACTACTCACAGGAAAGATGACTGTATAGCTAAGGGTGTTGAAATAATGTGTTGTAATTTGTATTGTAAATGTGAAATTGTTACAGCACACTGAGCCTACACTCGGTGAAGACTGCTATACAAAAATAAACCAAACAGAATTGTATTGCTGCAGTATTTAAATGTACATAAATACATGTACACATGGAGCACAGGAATTTCTTTATCCCAAGTCTCCCATTAATGCAGTTATGCAGCCATGTTTATTAAAAATGAAACTTACAGAAGCAGTTGCATTATGTTGCCTAAAGTTTTTTTTTTTTTTTTTTTGAGAATTTGGTACTGATTACAACATCTTGAATAAAAGAGAGAAAATGGACCAAAATAAAACTGATTTTCATTGTTTGTTTTCAGCAGTGTTTAATAATAGCTCACAACATACTGTATTGCTATAGAGGGTATAGAGGGGTATCAGTTAAGGAGTAGCATTATAAACAAGAAAGGCACTATATGATAAAAATATAAACAACAAAAAGTTACTTTCAGCAAAGGCAATAAATGTAGCTATGCCAGAGGCCTAACTGGAATTCCACTAGACTGGCAGTAGGATGTACTGTATATAAAAACTGCCGCAGAAGTAAGACCTCCAGGGGCATACAGACAAGGAGAAGATCCTGGGAAACTCTTTTGAGTCTAACTGGTGTCAGCTGGCAGGTCCAGTACAACATGTATGACCTCCATCTGTTTTATGATGGCCAGTCTGTCCTGCAGCTGCCTAGCGCTCCATCAGGGCATTCTTGATGCTAGAAATACTTAACAGGTATGACCCCAAGAAGTGGTCCCAAGTGCTCTGTCTTGTCGGAGTGCAGGTGAACTTGGTGGAAATTAATTTGGAGGCAAAAATTTGAATGGTAGGAGAAGAATAGGCCAAAATGGTGGGGCAAAATTTAGTATGAAGTGGGAGAAAGACACACAGAGGGAGAAATGGTATTGGGAGCAGTGGTAGACACACTGGGTGTGGAAATCCTGTGCTATAGCTAGTTGGCCCTGTGGGGAAATGATTCCTGTTAAATTTGAAATCGAATACTACTTGTGTTTATCCATTTCCATCATATAATAAAACACCTTTTGGTAAGTTTGATCTTCTTGTCCTTCATTTTGGGTTCAGCAGTTGCTTAAGAGTACAGCTTATTGCCCCTAATGCATTTTACTTTTTACATAGGTTTCTAACAAATATCTCCTATAATCTGATTTAGCCAGGGAATCTTAGCCCAAAAGACTTAATTATTCTGCATTCTGAAAACCAATATTGCTGAAATGTTAATATGAGGTGTATGCTTTTTTTTTTTTTTAATTTTACAGGATACTTGGGCTGTGAAAGGTCGTGTTGTGCAGGGAGAAAGGATGTCACTGTGAAGAATGAGCAAGATGAAATGAAGTGCTGAGAACTAATAATATATATAGTTTTAACCTGAGATTTGTTTTAATTATTTATAAATTGTTTATTTCCCTTAAACAAGGAATACTAATTGACGTAACTTCACAAACTACAATGATGATTATATTCTAATTATTAGTGAAGAACGTTATGTTTTTTATAAAAATGTCTGCATTCTAAAATCAAAGGGAATTTTCAGAAAAAAAGTTTTTATTTTATTTTGCATCCTTGAACTTCTGATAAGAACCAGCCAGCAAGGCATGGGCAGCAACCAATGGTGAAGGGTCCACATGCTACCCTTAATTTCTCCCTTGATTAAACAGTTCCTTTGAAACTGTAAAGATATTTAGAAAAACACGAATGCAGAATTATTAAATCTACACCAAAACTGCCTGTGCATTTCTTTTCATGATCTTCTCTGTAAGACTCATAGTAAAGGATCCACTAATAATGTGCATACTGCAGGGAAGCTATACAATGGTACTTTCAAATGTATCAATGCAGTACTGATACTTGCCTGTAATAAAGAAGCCATTCTTTTTTCTTCAGTTTTTAGGTTTTAAAGGTGATTTGATACTGTACATCTCTTTGTTTTCTGAACCTGAAAGACATGCTGTCCATAGTTACAAATGAAAAAATACTGTAACATAAATGATGCCTTCAAATGAGATAATATAAATGAAAATATTTTATTAAATCTTATGGCTATATGTAATTACTACTTTGCATGTTTTTATTTCCACACCACTTGGCAACATAAATTATTAATTAAGGCCTGGACTAAGTTTTCTGTGAACACTTTATAAAGGCCTGGTACTGTCCAATGTGTCCATTTATTTTACTCATTCCATAGTTGGGACTACTTCTGTTTGAATTTCACAGACAGAGTGATTTATTCTTGGTTGTAGCCAGGGGCACGCAAATGGCCATTCTAGAAAAAGACACAAGCCAAGCAGGAGAGGCACATGCTGCTTCCTAGGACTGTGTGCCTCAATGATTTTTAGAACTATGATGTTGGGAGCTCACTGTTATGTGTACACCTTGTAAATCTGTCTAGAGAAAGGGTGAAAGCAAAGATCAATCTAACATTATAATACAGTATAACAGAACCCTGCCCTACAGATGTTCATGAGAACAGATGGAAAAATGCAAACTGTTCTCAGACATTTGAGGAAGTATAGGCAATGGCCTCTTCAGTTCATCAGTGATTGTCACTCCAAGAAATTTAAAGCTACTTACTCTTTCAACAGCATCCTCTCCAAAGTAGATATAATTGTGGTCTGCCTTCAACTTTCTAAAGTCTATGACCAACTCCTTAAATTAGCTAACATTGACAGTGAGATTATTGTTCTGGCAACACAGAGTCTGCAGGTAGACCTCTACGTCAATGTTGGCAATCATCATCAGCAAATTTAATGATGGAGCCGGAGCCATGTCTGTTCATACAGGTGAACAAGGAGTTCAGAAGGGGGGTACAGCACACAACCCTGTGGTGTGCCTGTGCTGAGAGTCAGCATGGAAGATATGATGCTACCAGTCCATACAAGTTGACAGCTGCAAGTTTAAGTCTAAAATCCAGTTTTTGCCACGGGTCATACTGAGCATGGTGGCCAACTTTTTGAGCTGTAGTCTATAAACAGGATTCTGGCTTAACGTATTATCCAGATGGTATGGTGTATAAAAGATGTGGCATTATTTGTAGACTGGATGTGGCAATATGCAAAATCAGATGCACCTAGATAGCAAGAAATGTCAACTCCAACCACACAACTGTTACATGTACCCTCTTACCTGTCTCACTATAATATATACTATATTGTACCTCACATATTCAATCCTGGGAACCTGTAATGGCAGGGTGCTTTGCTTACTTTCACTTCTTCAATTCAGATTTACCTTTAAGAGAGGTCTCCCCAAAGGCGAACTCTGGAACCCCTAAGGGACAGCAGCTAGACAAGGAATGACAATCAAGCTTCTCTCTCAGCTACATGACTAGCAATCAGACAAAGAGACACTGACTTTAAGCATTCGCTTACAAATTGTATTTATTTGCATCAAAACCAACAGCAGCATATATAAGCAATACAAAGAATTATACAACCTGGGTGCATTCAAGTCTTCACTCAGTCATAGATGACAACTCCCAGATGGCATATTTACTATAGGTGCAAATTAACTATCCTCAATTGAAAAATGAAAAGATAAATTATTTCTTATCAGATAGAAACCGCTCATTTCCATGTGTCCAGCACCTAAGAGACAAAGCTTCATGAAAGTGTCCATTTTCAGTTTTTAACAGATAAAGTCTGTTTACCAGTGTCCACTTTTGCAATGCAGTGGAGCTTTTAACAAAATTTTCAGAAAAGCAGCAACTGAACTAAAAGCTTCATGAATGTGTCTATTTCAGTTGAACTGACAAAACTCTCTGAGAAAATTCTAGTAAAATAGTAACCACCCTCTGTCCCTTTTCACCCAAAATGAGCACCTGACTTGCTTGTTTTCATGTCTGTTAACTGAGAGCATGCCATGACACTTTTCAATTTCTCAAAACACAGATTTGTTACTAAGTCATTATCATACAAGCACAAGGTTATATTCCCATGGAAATCAAAAGCTGTTTGAAGCCTCTAACAAACTGGCTATACAAAACATTCCATGGTACTGCTTCACTTACTCACTATAAAATACACTCTGAATCCTGCTTTGCTTTACAGCTTTCCCGGAATATGCTGCAATTCTGTTCCACTTGTGGACGATCTCGTTAAATCTGTCAGGTGGAAAGGTTAAAATATTCTCTATAAAACTACTATCCGGAATACTCTGATTAATTTGTCTCAGCACCAGTCTGTCAAACTACATGACATATTGTATCCTCAGTCCCACCTATAAAAGATGGTGACATAGCACAGCCTGTATCCCAGCTTTGGGATAAGTTAAAAATTAAATTTGTGTGTTTGGTGTGCTGCATTTGTTAGGAAAACTTCTGTTATTTATTTTGTTATTTTGACTTTACCTCCTGTTTACACATTGTGCTTGATCCCACACTATGTGCTTGTCTGTCCTTCTTTCTTTCACAATTTTAACACACACTCTGTTTTCAAATCATGCACACAACACCCTGACCAGCCAAGTTCCTGAAATATGTGTAAGAATTTCTTGGATACTACACACTGTTTGCTGTGCTCCCTCTGGACCAGTACCATTATTGTGAAGCAGCTGCAGCTCTTGGATAGTTGTTTCACTGGGCATCATTAAACGCCTGTAACACACCATGTCATAAATTTAGCCACATATACTGTCAGCATGGAGGTTTTACCAATTTATAGCCTCATTTTGGGCCAGTAAGTTGTTTCCTTACTTGTTTTGGAATTAAATCTAATATATGTGACATTTGTTCTGAAAAATGGGTATCATAAGCACTGATGTTTAAAGTAGCACCTTTTATATTAAAAAAACACACTAATGCTTTTTACAGTTTATGTGCACTGTGTGATGCTTGGCAGATTAATGGATAACATTCCTTTTTCACAGGACTTGACCCTTGTTCAGTTCTTATCTTTAGTGTGGATTGTGTAAGATATGGATTTCCTTCAAGAAATCTGTTTATCTTTTACAGTGCTATTGAATGACAATAGTAATACAGCCCAGTATGACTGAATGAGTGTGTGCACATTCGTGTGGACTAAGATGAGCAGGCAACTCCACCAAGATGGTTTCTCCCCTTTTAGCTTATTTGGAAAGGACAGAGTCCTCTACCTTGCAATTCTATACTAGAAAGGGTAGATATAGAAAACAGATGAGCAGATTTAAGAAAACAGTAACAACTGCTACCTGTAATGATTTGACTGTTGTGGGGAACAGCCCGGACACAGACAGGCAGACATCGTTTTAATGCATCACACACGTTTATTTACAATATTTACACAAATAGACAGCACACACCCCAGTGCCGCAGCACCAATCATCCCAAAGTCCAGGCCTCACAATCAATGCCTTTCTCTTCTGGTCCGCCTCCACTCCTCTCTTCTCCTCTCATCCCGAGCTCTGTCCTTCTTCCACCCGACTCCAGCCATCGAATGGAGGGAGGTGGCCCCTTTTAAGCTCACCCACACGTGCTCCAGGTGCCTCCCGATAACCTTCCACCAGCACCCCCAGGTGTGGCAGAAGTGCCGGCTGTGCAGCCGGAAGCACTCCGGGTGTCCCTGGTCTTCTTCCCCCCAGCACTTCCGGGTGTGGCGGAAGTGCTGAGGGCCAGGGCTCCACAGGCATCGGGGCTCCCCCTGGTGGTGACCACAGGCCCCTATAGGGCTGAGCTTCCAAGCTCTGTTCCCGTGGTCCCCATACCATCCAGGGCGGCTGCCCTCTCGTGGTCCGGAGGAGGCGTAGTCCCTCTTCCGGTCAGCTGCTCGCCACACTGTATATAACAAGCATGGCCAACTCTGATCCTGTTGAGACACAATGACTGCAAGTTTTTGTTCCAACCCAGTTACTTAATTAGTACTCAATCCTCACCAATAACAGATCTTATTTAATTTCATGGCTTATTAGTGTTTTAGCTCAACCATGTCAGTTCATTCTTAAATCATATATTTTTTTTCTTTCTAATGATACATGTATCATCCAAGTGGTTTTAAGCCTAAAATGAATGAGTAATTTTCAGCTCTTCACTTTCTCTTCAGCTTCCTTCTGAGTACTTAAACCAAACAGTGAATGATGAATACACATGGGTGGAAATAGAGACTAGCTAGGTGTAGAACTGCTGGTTACTTTGTCATTTGTATCTTATTGCTAATAAGGAGCAGTTAAAGCAATGAATCCAGCTGTTTAAGACCAAAATAAGCAATTAAAGGTTCAAAATCTTAACAAGCAAGACAACTAAAATTAACCAGACAAATGTCTCTTGAGCAATAAGTGCTTCATCAGCAATGAATAATTTCTCATGAAGCAACTGGGTTGGAACTAAAACCTGAAGCCAAAGCGGCCTTCCAGGGCCAACAATGCTCAGCCCTGATTTAAAGGGTCCAAGTCTCAAACAGCAAATAAATTAAATAAAGCTAATTAGCAGCAAAACCTAATCACTAATTAAGAAAATAGTTAGAATGAAAACCTGTAGCCACTGTGGTTCTTAAGGATTGGAGTTGGCCAACCTGGTATATAATTTTCGCAGTGATAATATATAGTTAAAACACTTACTAATGTGAATTTCCCATCGGGATTAATAAAGTATCTATCTATCTATCTATCTATCTATCTATCTATCTATCTATCTATCTATCTATCTATCTATCTATCTATCTATCTATCTATCTAATTCATTGGTTTGGAAATGTGACCATACAATGGCTATGTTGCCTCAATAATCAGAGTAAAGCTTAAAGTGTTCTGATTACTATAATTTAGACAATGTCTTACCAAATACCTTGCAGACCTGTACCAGTTCTCCAAGAGTTAAACCAGAAGGCTCCCCTGATGTCACTCCATGTGTGCAGAGAGGCAGACTGCAGGTCACACCTATATTTTAAAGCTGGCACGCTTGTAGGAACAAAAGAGGCTGCATCCTGTGTGGAGATATGAGCCTACAGCTGGAAAAAAAATTCAACTACAAGCTCAAATCCATAAAACAGTTCAACATTCCATGACACTAAAGGGACAAGATGGGAGTTTTATAATAAATACAAAGAACTGTTTAGTTTCAGATATTCAGGACTCTATGTCCTGATATTTAGATGGACAGGGGCAGTCTAAGGAATGTCTGGACTTGATTTAACTTGTCAGCATTCCTAGATTCAGATCAGTCAGGAATGTGTCTAAGTAAGCACTTAGTTAAACTTGCATCTGTTAAATGGAGACAGAAAGGGGGATAAAGCAATAGGGATTTCAAAGTCTTAACTCATCAGGTATTCTAATTTAGAAATTTACTTCTTAAGTTGTGAGAACCTAATAATTTCTAAATTCTAATTGTTTCTTAACTACCAGCAACTGGAGCACAAAAAATACTCAGTACTTCTTTTTAATCCTGGCTTTCTCCTGTGAACAATACAGTACAGCCCCATAGGAAAATGGGATATTGAAGGACAGTAATATAATTCAACTGCATGGAAAATATACATAAAAATAATACATTTTTATTGTGGTATGAGGACTGTAGCTGTGGTTGCATGAGTTTATGTTCCAACATGGAAAATGAAGATAGAACATTGTTCAAAATCCACATCAGCTCCTAAGGCTAGCCTATTAAGAAGCTAATACTGTAAAGCTTCAGTACAAAATGGTGAAAAAGGCAAAGCAGACCTCCAAATACCACCGGCCAGGCCAGGATTTCACAATAGTCCTCATCTCAAATTAACTGACCCAGTGCTTCCCACACATAGAAAATTTAGTGGCAGGCTGCTCATACAAAATTTTCTACCACCACCATTGCTTAAAAATTATATAAATGAAATCCATAGCCATTTCTCACACTGAGCTTAACAATTTTCACAATCAATGCCATGAAAATTGTGCATGAAGAGGGCTAATTTTTATTCAATTTAAGATTTTGTGTAGCTTACTTTAAAGGTAACGATCATTACCTCCTTTGGTTGTTTTAGTGGTTCATAAAAAAATATAATGAAATACATTATTTAAATATATCCATTACCTATATATTGTCTTGGGTATGATTACATAAGCAACAAACCTGGTAATCGGTAATTTCTTGCGATTTCCCTGCACTGAAAAACTGGTCAAGCTATTTATTCATTAGTGTACAGACCCTCAAACCAAACAATTTGTTCAGCTAAACATCATGAATGTCTTTTGGACAATGAAAACAAAACACAGAAAACCTTCATATCCAACACGTCTCGTATTTTCTAAACCAGTGATATCCATTAAGCATCATGGCTGTGCAAGCAGTAATTGGGGTGTCAACATTTATTTACTTTATAAAGACTTAGAGGCATTTAAATTACATCATGCAGCATCTTTGTGTTCCGATAGCAACACAAATGAAACCTTTTTGGGAGTATGCATTTTCATGGAGGCTTTTTAGAAACTCTGACTGTATAGCACATGACCTCAGATATACCGCATACTCCCATTTTCACATTGATCCTGCAACATCCATTAAAATGTCAAGGATGTACTTATTATAATGGCATGTACTCTTAACAAGAAAGAAGACACCTGCAGAGAATGAAAGACTTTTTTATTTACATCTGTTAGCCAGGTTTAATCTTTATATATTCAAAGAAATAATCCTTTAAATTGAAAATGATTATTTTTGCTATTTATTATTTGATTATTTTACCTAATTGTTGGTTATTATTCCCCATGATCAGGATTAAACAGGCTTAGAAAGTGGTACAGTATGGTATAGTTTTTATTATAAATTTTATCTCTATATATAATCTTCATTTGGATCTTGATCTTTGTTTGTCCGCGAATGAATTAGAAGAAGAAGCACTAGATAGCAGTAGAGAGACAGCTAAAACATAGGCATTGCATTAAGAATCTCCTCCAGGCTTATACTACTGAAGACTGTATTACTCCAGTCACACCTCAAAACACAGACATTCAAACTAAACAAATTGTTGTGCTTTAAATTAACTAATCTCTATATATAATCTTCATTTGGATCTTGATCTTTGTTTGTCCGCGAATTCATGTTCAACCGACACGGTATCCTTCAATAAGGGCGCACACAAAAAGGTGAGCTTCAAAAGGGCGACCTCAATTGGACGCATCGAATAAAGGGAAACACAACAAAATTATTACAGAAAATTTATTACCCAAAGGCAATGATTGAACGTATAAAAAGGCGAAAGCAAGAATATCAAAACATCCAATTAATTAATGCATGAACTTCTAAGCGAGACAAACATTTTCCAATCCTATATTCAGTGCATTTCCAGATGTGTTTCCCGTTGATAGTTTTCTTGTTTCTGAATGTGTAGCCTTCGACTACGAGTAGATCTGCACCTTTGTTGCTCTTCACATATTCCAGAGCTATTTGAACTAAATTATCTACGAACGCGTTTATTCACCGCGCTCAATCGAGGTCACCGTTTTGAAGCTCACCTTTATTTACGTGCGCCTTTATTCGCCGCGCCCAATTGAGGTTGCCCTTTTGAAGCTCGCCTTTTTTGTGCACGCCCTTATTAAATAGAACATATAAGTCGGACACATTTCTGTGATTTTTCTATCAGTCGGCGTTTGGAGTTCAAGAAAGAAGCATTGGTTCTTCCTTACTCTTTGGATTGCCACAAAGCAACCTGCGAGATTGGAGAAAGGTTGAGAAGAGATCGTGAGAGGAAACGACAGCATCATGAAAACGAGACGGACTGTGAACGGAGAGAAGCAGAAATTCTCCTCCACCACCACATAATTACTATTCGGACAGTGATTCCGAGTAGGCCGTTCCTATCGAATCAATGTCCAAGCGTTTTGTTTTGTAATTTTATTTCCCTTATAAAAAAATCTTAATGCTGTGCGACGAAGGGCCCAGTGCACGACTGACAGCCGTGTTTAAACAGGGAGCCCTTCACAGACAACTTTAACACGTGCAACGTAGTTGGGCGCACATGGCTAGTTAATAATTAATTGACAAAGTTCCATTTTCTTTGCTTTTTAAAATGACTCAAGATTAAAATAGTAAAAATTATCTTAACCATTAAAGAATTAGTTTAAAAATTTGTATAAATTAACCAGAAAAAATGTAATTGTAACAACTAAAATATAATGGAAATGATCATGTGACTAAGACAGTGACACTTTGCTATATCATATTTTTGTGGGAAACACTGCTGACCCCAAACTCAAACAGCCGGCTTAAAGGTCTGCAGAGGCCGAAAATGGGGCTCAGGCTTTTAAAATTTCAAAACTCCCAAAGCACATAAAAATGTCCTTCTAAGGGAGAGGATGACTGTAACTTCTGCCTTGAAATGAAAAAGGCCAATGACGAATCTTTATAAATCAAGAATTTATTTAAATAAACAAAGGAAGCAATCAAAACAAGAAACAATCCTCACTCTGTGAACCTCAATGAACGTCTGAGGGTGTAGCTGAGTATTTTCAAAATTGCCAAAGTCCTGCAGCTTTTAGCTTGCTTCATAGAACAGTTCAGGCAATTGTATGATGTGTTTTCAAATAATTCCACAATCCAAATTTCTTCATTTTAAAAGTTTTAGCAAATTATTCAAAGCAAACAATTCACACAAAAATAGAGAAAAAATGATATTACAAAGAAAAAAAAAGTTCCTGTTTAAAGAAAGTTCTGTTTAAGTCTTATTTATCTTATTTCATTTCTCTCTAATTTTGGTCATATAGTCATATTATGTGTAGAACGGTCAGAAAACTGTACGTCAATATCCTATTTGCAAACTATTCTAACAGTCCATGCTTCTAGAAGTAAGAAAATTTCCAAACTGGCTTAATTAATACTCAGTTATACAGGCATAGTTAAGAAAGTTCTATTCCATGTTAAATTACGGGGTGTAAAAACTATACCATAGTAATTATGAGAAACTGATATTCTAATGAAATTAAAGAGACACTTATATGAATTTAACATTAACATTAATTTTCTAACACTGACTCTTACAGAGGAACCAACACCTCAACCTGATATATTAGGGAAGGGTGTGGTCCCTAGGGAGTTCCACCAACAGAAAACAAGGAATATAAGGAGAAAGCATAAATACACAATACATAAATACTAAACAAAAACAACAATTAAATAAAAAAAACACATTCAAAATGACAATTAAAAAACAACAGAAATAACCAAAATAGAAAAAACAAACATAAGCCAATGAATAAATCCTAGCTAACACACAACAGCTAAAGACAGAGTCATTCAGGACAAGCAAGCCAGAGCGTGCATCACTCACCTGTCCCACGCAACCAGACAGGAGTACCTGACTATAGTAATTACACATAAAGAGCAGAAAAGAAACTAAAAGGAAAGACATAGTAGGGCACAAAACAAAGCGAAAAACATTGTACAAAAATGAGCCACAGGAAACAGTAAAGTCCAAAAGGTAAAGGCAAAAATAACAATGATGGAGATGACTTTCTGCAAACATTTGGAAGAACTGACAACCTGACCTTGTCTCCAGATCTCTTGTTATTGGGGAATAAATGGCCACTGTGATGCTACAAACTGATGCATGTGGTTGCAACCATTATGATGACACATCATTACAGTTATTTTCAGTGGTGGTTGGTGAAAACAATTTGGGCGAAGACACAGTTTTTGGGGGGACAAACCAAAGCAGCACTTATCTATTATATAGTGCCTTTCATACTGTATCTATCCATCTAGTCATTCCACATGCTCTCATGGTCCTCATTAGTGTCAATGTACATCTTGGTCTGTCCAGTACCAGACAAATCTAGGCTAAAATGTATTATACCTTTTCCTCCATGCTGCCCAATTTGATGTCAACTTTGCCATTTCTACTGTGCTCCAAAACTTCAGTCTGTGACATCCACAGTTCCCTTATTTTTCCCATAACTTGCCCTACAGATATAGAAAGGAACAGGCGCACCTGCCACCCAAATTTTATACTACACTTGTCTCT
This sequence comes from Erpetoichthys calabaricus, assembly GCF_900747795.2. Taxonomy (NCBI): domain Eukaryota; kingdom Metazoa; phylum Chordata; class Cladistia; order Polypteriformes; family Polypteridae; genus Erpetoichthys; species Erpetoichthys calabaricus. Next base: position 245,970,267 of record NC_041394.2, read on the forward strand.
AAATTGCCAAATCCTCTACTAACTTGCCCAGTTCTCCATTCTCCTAAAACTCACACCATGATGTCTGCACCCCCACAATCCTCCAATAATATGGACTTCTGTCTGACCCATAAAACATCCACAGCATAAGTCCAATCTAAATCTTATTCTGATTAACAGAGTGCCCAGTCCTTGACCATTTCCAATGTACTCCATAAATCCTCATCATACAATCTACAGTCCTCCGATTTTTCTCAAGACTTGCATCCCAGTTTATCATTAACCACGTCCACAGAGTCATTACCACCTTACAGTAACTTTATTCTACATTTGCTGCCAGTCTACCCAGTCCTATGTAAGTTTGCCTCAGCTAGGCACATATTCACATGTTAAGATCCATAGACCCCCACACCTTAAAACTTAACTCTACCCCCAAACCTGTCTTGTACTACACCTACAGGGCATGTCTAACCTGAATCTTATTCTGCCTTTACGATCAGGATACCTATATTTCCTTGAACATAAATATAGCCCACACTTCCTTCAGTCCTTAAAAATTCGCAATTACATTCTGATTAAAATCAGCCATTTCACCAAGCCTGCCAAAAAAATTAGCCTCATATTATTGTCTAGATCAATGTTTACCAACCCTTTTTTTCCTGTAGTGACACACTTTTTGTAGCCAAAATCATCCCAAAGCACACCACTATTTTACTGACTACAAATACATATACAGTATATCTCATACACTTGCTCAACTGTGCAAAGGGGCGGGACTACCAGAGAAGCCAGTAAAGAAGCTGCTCCGAGATCAGAGTTTGCAGACACAGTACTTAGTGAGCACTCTGGTGGCGTCTCCAAGCTGCCTTGTCCTTTTGCTCTTCCTCAAAGGCAACTTGTATGCCCACTATCCACCAGCCCCGTGAGGCTCACTGGTGACCACACACCCAGGGCAGATGGACTCTAGCAGCCTAGACACATGTCCGAAGGGCTCCAACATGGCAGTTGTGGAGCTGCTTTTATGTCAGCTTCTCCAAGTAGACCTATCCTCCTCAGACAGGTCTCGACCACCTACGGAGCTTTTGGGGATTGTTCGTGTGTAAGCTCACCCTCGATCACTTGCCTGGTGCTGAATTCTTAAGTCAGGCCGGTCTGGTCCAAGCTCCGTTATCTTCCTTTTTCTTTAAGTGAATGATTTATGAAGGGGTGTTTCATTAAAGAAATAACTGAATTTTCTTTGATTTCTGAAGTTCCACTTGAAGTTGCCATCTCCCTAAAGTCGTATTTGCTCATGTTTAGTTACATTAATGGCAGGTGTGAACTGTAAACCATTGATGTGAACATGAAATAGTGGGTCGAAGATTGTCCAATCACATTAAATTAAAAACCCTAAAACAATATTAATTCACTGCCAATAAATGTGGTAGTGAAATCAACCAATTAAAGGGAGGTCTCGGTTCGCTTGCTTGCCAGAAGATCAAGGACTTACATACACTTTCATCTGACAGGCACCCTTCACTCTAGAAATATAGGTATTCACAAAGAAATTAAAGAAATACTAGTCAGAACCAATTTTTAATGGATGTTGAGATGCGCTGACACCAGGCATGTTGTGCAGATACATTTATTTAATGATTATTTCACATTACCTAAATAATTTTAATAGATTTTTTAAAATATTAGGGGGGTTACAAACTGCTACTGATTATTTTGGATTCCAGGAGACAATGGAAGATTACATGCCAGACAGAGGAGCAAGAACAAAGATAAAAAAAAAAAAGTAAATGCACAAACCCTGCAAAAATATTCTCAACTGGTCTGAGAACCCTATAGCTTAATACAAACTCAATACCTACTGTGAGACTATAAAATAAGTTCTTAAAAACAGGTTAAGTGAATAACTATTAAACTGATTCCGAACTTTCTTCTTAATTTCTGAAACCTGTAGAATGCTGAGGTGCATTCAGGAGTTCTCCTCATAGCCCTTTGGCACACTGCTATTCAAGGCTAGTATTACACAGCAAATTTCACCAAAGCGTTATTTGCATGGCGTTCCTTGTGGAGCTCTCTGCTCCACTTGCACAGCTGCCAATACCTGGCTCCTCCCAATGACAGCACGCTGTCCTCCCACTGCTGCCGGTTGCTGACTCTTCCCAATGAGAGCAAACCCTAAGCAAAATGGTCACTCCTGCTCCATAGTCACTCAACAGGAGCAACCATTCAACTACCTTCTGAATATTGGACACATGCTCCTTCCTGAGGCTCCATTCCCATCTGCCTGCTTCTTCACGTCTTGCACCGGCTCTCACTCATTCTCTCTTCTTCCTTTAACCTCCTTTCCTTTTGTTTTTCAGCTTGTGTCAGGTCTTTCTTATATGCCTCCGTGGGTGCAGCATCTCAATCATACACTGCAAGAAGCCGATAAAGCAACTAAGACAGACTGCACCTTCACATGCAGATGTGTCTCGCCCCAATTAACCCCCCCCCCCCAAAAGCTGCATTAGCACGCACACCCACAAAGATTGAGCCGGCCAATTAATTATTGAATCAGCCTCCTTTTTCTGAGCTGTGGACCTGCAATACCACAGGAAGCCAGTGCATGTCCAGACAGAACTGTCCCAAAATGAATCCTGGACATGTTGCCAGCCTATCACGTGGCCCACAGGGAGCAAATTGATATTTAACCTTTGAAATGTGTGAGGAAAACAGGAGCACTAAATTTTTTCAGACACTGGAAGAACATGAAACGGTGGAAACACTGTACTATTCTACTATAGTCAACTTTTTATTGAATATACAGTACTGTATACATATGTTTAGCTTTTTGTAAATATTATTTCTTTTATTAATTACTTTATGTCATCCTTTGTTTATATGTCTATGAAAGTGTCTTGTTCTTCAAATGTTGATACTGCAGCAGGAGAATTGTCTCCAGTACTATTTAAGGGTCATCAGTCCCAGAAGGGCTGCTTCAGCATTGTCATTGTTAACTCCTCTTTGCATCTACTTGCTTTTTTGGATTTTATTGATTACTTGTGGATTCTTTTGATTACAGTACAGCCCTTCTACCAATACTTTAACGTGCAGATTTTTGGATTCTGAACTTAGTTTTGTTAGCCTTGTTTTACCTGTTGTGGACAAACTTTTTGTCATCCAATGTATCAATGTTGTTTTGCTTTTTAAGTTTTTTCTTTGTTAATGAATCCTTATTTAGTTAAAGGCTCACTATTTTGTTTTTGTGGGTCACAGGTATTTTATGGTTTACCTCTATATCTTCCTGGATACTTGTAAAAGCCTTTACCCCACTACTGGGCTTGTGCAAGCCATAAGCCTGCATATTGGGTTAAGGGCTAGGTTGATTTAGATAGGTGAGGCCTGTACGTTTGTCTTAGACCTATGAAGGAGTACAGGTATGACTTTTCTTTTTGAGGCCTATCACTATTTAGAGTTTTATGAACAGACAGAGATAACACACACAGACCATGACTGGGTGTGAGATTTGGACCCCTAGGCACTGAATCTGTGAGGCAGCAGAGCTAACCACTTCACCACTATACTGAACCATCCAATACTAAATGCAGGCTAGAGAATATCCCTACAAAAGTGTGTGTAAAACAGAAGTTCAGTAATTGGGCTGAGTTAGAGTCATTAATTAACCAAACTAACACATCTTTGGAATGTGAAGGAAACCAGAATATCCAGAGATCATCCTAGCCCACAGGGTTGTGTTTTGTAATGGATGTTGAAACTTCTCTAGATAATAGGATAATTGCTGCCTTCAACTCTGTTAAATATCAATCAGGTGACAGAAGACAGTGAAAGAAAAAAGAAAGACATGAATATAAAAGAAAAGGAGAGTACTGTATGCAAATTAAGGACATACAGGTTAGGAGTAATTATGGAGAAAAATAAATTAAAAATCAGGGGATCTAGGAGGCCAGTAATGATGAAATACCAGGATTAGAGGCTCAGAATATAACTCAATGAAATAGCACTGTGAGCAAAGTTGCACTTGAGTAAGTATTATGTTGAACAAATAAAAGTGGTTTATCTGTGTTCCTTGATCCTTTTATTGTTTAATGACAGGGGATATGAGCTAGCCAACAGAGAAGCAGCATAAACAGGCAGCACAGCCATGGCTCTGTAATTTGATGACTGTATGTAGACAGTTTCTCCTAAACATTTCTTATTGCTGTGTGGTTTGTCAAGAACTTGGGCTGTCCTGCTTTTGTGCACCATCTACTCTGGGTCACTCCAAACAAGATCACCAACAATCGATCATCCCTCATGGATCTACATCAGCTTCCAACAAAGGTACCTTCATAATGTCCAAGAAAATACTGTAAATTTTGTGAAACCTAGCACAAGTAAAACAGACATACTTGCTGTTGGTTGTACAAAGCAATTCAAAAAACTTGAATCTTTTTATATCACTTTGACTGAGCTTAGATCTATTCTTGACTGTTATGTCTTAAGGCCATATCACACTACCTGACGTTGCAGTCACGTAATGTGACCTGCTCCACAACTCAGTCTAACTAGTCCATAGCTCACGCTGACAAAATCAAAACAATTTGATTTTGTCTTTAGTCAACCAATGAATGCTCATACTGAAGTACAATTTGTAAAATGCAGTGATGAGGAATAAAGAATAAAGATGTTTTGGACCTCACAAAAAGAAGAGAAGCACATCCATCTCATGTTTTATGTACCATGACAGAATGAAAAAAGGAAACAAAAAACAGAGATTGTGACTGAATTCAACACACCTTTTAATCCTTCATATAATACTGGCTCCATCAGGCAGCACATTACAGGCCGTAAGAAGAGGGAGTGAGCATGACTATGCTGGAAGATCAGCATGCAGCCACTAAATCCGAAATGCTCAGTGATTTTCAGTCTTTTAAATATAATATGGTCCAGCGACGAGGTCGACAAATCTGACATACCACACAACTATGACACTGGCTTTAGGCATGGTTAAAACGTTTTTGTATATGTGCAATACATATTTATGTTTTGCATACCTTGTGTAACATGTTGTGTAGCAAGCAGCAGAGATTTTTTCATTCCTTTCATGACAAGATTGTCAAGGTCATTAACAGGATCATTGCTCAGAATTTGTGTTTCTTCTTTCACCACATGACTAGAACTAAACCAATCTCAAAGTAAAAAAGCAGCACTCTTTAAATACGGTAAACTTCTCCCTGAACGTTTGTTTCTTTTTATTTGATTGAGCAATGAGTCTTTCACAAAGTTCTTTGCTTGCTTAGTCTAAGATCATATGCTTCACAATGTACACAGTTGTCTTTTATAGTGAATTGTGCTTAAGTCATGTGCCACACTTTCCTGCCCATCAATGTGCTGTGTTCATATCCACAAGATGTCGGCACGCATTGCCAAATAGAGGCACAAAAATGGTGAAGCAATGGTTATAAGCAGGAAAACAGAAACAATAAGAAATACAAATTAGTAATGTAACAGAACAATGCTAAGATGTCAAAACTAAGATAGCTGTTCTCTGTCTACATAGCTGAAGCAATACTGCTAGTGCATATTTCGACATAATCATAACCTTAGACAAGTTCTGACCAAACAAATATCCCATTACTGCTATCTGACTGGGACTGCTGTGACTGGTGATTAAAGGAAGTGCACTTAATGTTGCAAGGTGCCGACCTTCCTGAAAAGGGAAGTCAAAACCTTTAAAGGAAGAATAGTAAGTAAAGATGAGAATTGCCTAAACAGATATAATACAAACAGAAATGGTAACAATTGCAGAATGTTAATAAAACAATTTGGTATAATTTATTTTGAATCTTCTCAGTGCTATTTTTTTATTTATATGGTACGGCATTAATAAATGTGTGTTATATATGGCAGTTTTATTTCTGAAATGATTTAATGTATTGCGAGATGCCATATTTTATTTTATAGACATTGTCATTTTGTTGCTATTTCTCCAATGTTGTTAGGCTCAGGGTACCAGACGTGCATGAAACATGTTCAACATAAAGGTCAGTGTCATGTACTTTCTGGTATCCAAAATTGCGAAAACAGTATTACAAAAAAAAAAAAATGTGATGGTGCACATAGTGTATTTTCATAACAGTAATTTATAGCATTTAGTCCCCTCCTAGTAATATTGACTGAGATATTGTGGTTAGTGTTTGAAACACCTTAGAATTCCAAGAGCAAAACTTAAAAGAAGTGGTGAGGCGGCCTTCTGCTGTTATGCACCTAAAATCTGGAATATCCTACCAATAGGAATTCGCCAGGCTAATACAGTGGAGCACTTCAAAAAACTGCTGAAAACACATTATTTTAACATGGCCTTCTCATAATTTCACTGTAATTTAATCCTGATACTCTGTATATTCAATTCATTATAATAACTATCCATGGTAGCTCTAAAATCTGTACTAACCTCTATTCTCTCTTCTGTTTCTTTTTCTGGTGTCCTTTTGGTGGTGGCACCACCATCTACTCAAAGCACCATGATGTTCCAACAGTGAAGAATTAAAAGCCAGAAGTCTGCATGTCCATCATCATCAAGTCCTTCCATGAGAACCCTAGACACAAGAGGACTACTGTATTTCATTTATGTTATGTAGAATGCCCAGAGGGGACTGGGCGGTCTCGTGACCTGGAACCCCTGCAGATTTTTTTTTTTTTTCCAGCCGTCTGGAGTTTATTTTTTTGTTTTTTCTGTCCACCCTGGCCATCGGACCTTAATCTCTTTTTTTTCTGTTAACTAATATTGTCTTATTTTCATTTCTTATGTTGTTATATTTTTTTTCATTTACTGTTCCTTATTATGTAAAGCACTTTGAGCTACTTTTTTGTATGAAAATGTGCTATACAAATAAATGTTATTATGATTATTATTATTAAACCTTAGCCAAAAGTAGAACCGACTTTCTGGCAACGACCCTCAGCTTTACCATTTATCCTCAGGTCACTAATATTTATAACATCGACTGCCTGCTCTGTGATGGCAGAATACAAAAAAGTTAAATTAGGAAGAGGAAGTAAACAACTACAATAAAATCTAATAAAAGAACATAAGCAAAACTAGCAGATTAAAGGGAGAATCAAACCAAATATTCAAAAAAAATTATAATAAAAAATTTTATAATCATATATTATCATGATATTTCCCTCTACTTACTCTTTACTTATTTTCTTGAGGGAGTGTACTCATCAGGTTAGTTACCGAGTTGGTCTACTGTCGCACCTTACAATTAACTCACACATACATAGATATACGCATATGCACAGACCTTAACCTCAAAAGTAAAGTATGAAAGATGTATACACATGCATGTTATTCCGTGATATTTTAACCCACACAAGTACCGTATGAATAACACCTGCACAGTCCACTTTCGCTAGTACTCCTGGAGACTTAATTATAATTGGCACAAAATACAATGTCTTAGATATATCTCAAACTAGCAAAATACCCGCGCTTCGCAGCAGAGAAGTAGTGTGTTAAAGAGGTTATGAAAAAGAAAAGGAAACATTTTAAAAATAACGTAACATGATTGTCAATGTAATTGTGTTGTCATTGTTATGAGTGTTGCTGTCTTTTATATATATAATATACACACACACACATATAAACATATATATACATATACATATATATACATATCTACATATATATATACATATACACATCCACATATATATACATATATATATATACACATATCAACATATATATATACACACATATATATATACACATACAGATATATATATATATATATATATATATATACACACATTTTTAAAATGTTTCCTTTTCTTTTTCATAACCTCTTTAACACACTACTTCTCCGCTGCGAAGCGCGGGTATTTTGCTAGTGTATATATATATATATACACACACACATATATTATATATATATATATACACACACACATATATTATATATATATATATATATATATATATATATATATATATATATATATATATATATATATATACACATATATATGTATACACACATATATATATATATATATATATATATACATACATATACACACATACATGCAGTTTCAATAACATAGAAATCAATATAAACAACATTAACATCATTATCATATGAGAATATGAAGTAATATATAAGAAGCACATTTCATATAAATATAAATTATTAAACAGTAAAATCTTCTTCTGTAATTTGCTACCGTGGCTATTCGTTTGTCTGTTCAGGATTTTAAATCACCTGTAGCTTGCAAACCGTTTCACCTATTGACTTGAAATCTGGTACACATATAGAACGTCACGTCTACTATCCGCTTTATGGGTGATGATTGTATTACTCTTTTTATCCATCCATCCATCCATTTTCCAACCCGCTGAATCCGAACACAGGGTCACGGGGGTCTGCTGGAGCCAATCCCAGCCAACACAGGGCACAAGGCAGGAAACAATCCTGGGTTTTTATCTTTATTTTATTTTATTGTAGAATCAACTCCTATCTGCGCACACCAGGGCGGCTGTGGGCGGATGCGTATGGTGTATTCACTCCACGTTATCGTGCATTGCGCTGTCACTGGTATTTTGGTAAAAGAATTTCAACAACATATAAGAAGCGTATAAATTATTAAACAGTAAAACATTAACATTTAAGAAGTAAAGTTACATTAAGTACTACTGCAGTGCCTTCGGGTATACCTCATTTTTTGTTTGCCCATTACATGCTTAAATGTATACATTTTTTGGTGCACCTACCCGAGAACACGCGACATATAACCGAGCGTGGGAGAAGCATGGATTTTAAACACGCGTTGAGTTCATCTGCTGGTCTCCCTCGTGAAATAACTGGTAATGTTTGACTAAAATCTACAGCGAGTAAAACGACATTACCTCCTATTTTTTTTTTTACGATCTCTAAGATCTAGCTTTTTTTGGTTCAAGGCTTCATAAGCTCTTTTATGTTCTATGGTGTACTTATCCCAACCCATCATCTTTGAATGTTGCAAGACTTCCGCCTTGTATGTAGATCGGGGTAATTACATTCATTGCATTCCTAGTCTGAATCACAATCTGATTGTATGGGTGGTTACCTGGCACTGTAGGGTTGCCACCCGTCCTTTAAAATACGGAATCGTCCCGTATTTGAGAATGAAATTGCGCGTCCCGTTCTGAATCAATACGGGACGGGACTTGTCCCGTATTTATTTTATCATTTTTTTTAAAGCAGCGTCTCATGCAAATCATCCCACACGCATTTTATGAAGATGCCTCCTTTCCTACTTTTGATTGGGTAATACTTGATGTCATTGTTAGTTTGATTGGTCTTTTTAACTGTCCAGTGAGGAGGGCGGGTCTTTTAAGTACAGTCTGCAAACTGTTGGCACTGGGATGTGGCACCCGCTGCAGTATGCGTCCCTTATTTTTTTGTATTAAAAGTGGTAACCCTACCTGGCAGGTAACACTTATGTTTGGTCATGAAGTCGTCTAAAATCCGCCACGTGCCCTCTTTTAATTGTGAGAAGCAGATATATATAGCCAAATTCTCGCGCTTCGTTGCGGCGAAGTACTGCTTTTAATTTTTTAAGAAGAAAATAAAACCTTTTTAAACGGATCGAATATATACCAATAACAATTTGTTAAGGATCTGTTTTTTTGTGAACCTCGCTTTTCACAGCTGTCCCGCTACGGCGTGTGTTTCGTTTATTTGACAGTATGTAGATCGTGGTAATTAAATTCATGGCATTCGTTTTCTGAATCACAATCTGACTGTATGGATGGTTACCTGCCAGGTTACGCTTGTGGTTGGTCAGGAAGTCGCCTTACATCCGCCACGTGCCCTCTTTCTGTTCCCAGAAGCTGATCATAGAATGGTTTTAATAGTTTACTTTCAAATAATGCAAAGAGTATGCGACACGTGTTTCTCCTTAATTCTGGGCTCATCAGGCATACACACTCACTGTATCCCCTCTTGAGAATCGAATATCGTCAGCGCCAGAGTTGAAGCCCCTAACGTTGCGGTCAGCAAGTGGGCTAACATCCGCCCTGTGCCGTCTTTCAGTTGCGAGAAGCAGATCATAGAATGGTTGAAACTGTTGCCCCTAGCGTTGCGCTACGGCGTGTGGTTCGTTTATACCTCGTGTTTTCTCATTAAACTTTTATCTCGTGAATATGTTATTGCAATCCGCAGCGGGAGCGTTTCTATAAACTTAATTTAAACTTACGTTTTACACCGTGCTTTGTTTCCCTTATGAACATGCTTGTATGCTTCACTCGCTCCCTTCTCAATTGTTTAATGAATTTTTTGTTCTTCGCTGTTTGCGGCTCCTCCTTCATTTGTCCCTACTGCATTCAGTCTTTTCACGTTATTGCAATCCGCAGCGGGAGCGTTTCTATAAACTTAATTTAAACTTACGTTTTACACCGTGGTTTGTTTCCCTTATGAACATGGTTGTATGCTTCACTCGCTCCCTTCTCAATTGTTTAATGAATTTTTTGTTCTTCGCTGTTTGCGGCTCCTCCTTCATTTGTCCCTACTGCGTTCACAGTCTTTTCACGTGATTACGTGGGAGGCGTGATGACGTGACACTCAACTCCTCCTCCCACGGCCATCGAGCTGCCGTCCATTACAGTATATTGTGAAAAAAGAGGTTCCAGTTATGACCGTTACACTTTGAATTTCGAAATGAAACCTGCCTAACTTTTGTAAGTAAGCTGTAAGGAATGAGCCTGCCAAATTTCAGCCTTCCACCTACACGGGAAGTTGGAGAATTAGTGATGAGTGAGTCAGTCAGTCAGTGAGTGAGTGAATCAGTCAGTGAGGGCTTTGCCTTTTATTATTATAGATCTAAATTGTATGTTTGACTATATTCTTGGACACTAAAAGTAATAAGGCTCAACATCCTTGGCTATAGGCCATTTATCAACCAATGAATGCCTTATTTTAACACACTGTTCATTATTGAACAGAGCTTTTTGTCCTCAGCTCGATAAATCTTGTAGCTCTGATCATATGGCATTTCCATACTGCTCCAGGTGCTCGATAAAATTACCTTATCACTTCAATCACTCTAGATATGAAGACAAAGTATAGAAAGTTAAAGGTTGTGGTATTTATTAAAGAACAATAATACCAGTAGAGAAAAGCATAAAAGAAAATGTGGATAGCAAAGTCTGGATATAGCATATATAGTCTTTAGAAAAAGTTTACGAAAAGTTAAAAATGTCAAATGTCAAAATGGCGCTGATTTAGCAATCGATATTCATGGAATGTTTTAGCTGACGATCAGATGAAAACGGTCACATGTTGCTGGCGCCCTGTCCTGAAGTCACTCTCGCCCTCTTCTCATGTCGCTCTCTTCTCATTGTTTAGTCCGTCAAATTTATTTTAAAATTCCATGTGAGTTTCAGAACACTTGATTGTTACATACACCTGATTGGCTGGCTGTCAATATGATGGATGAATTTGATCAAACTCTTTAATCTGTTTGAGTACAGCTGTTTCCGAAACAATAATGTTTTTGATGTTTTCAGAACCTTCCTGTCTCAAGCTGTAAACTGGTTTGGCAATTTCTAGTCCCATGGCATCTCCTTCTGTTCAAAGTTTGTAAAGTAATCAGATACAGCTTGAAGCACTGGCATGTCTTCCTTTCTCTGGCTGTAAACCAATTTAGTCCTAGGTGCCCATCTTTTCTGAGGTAATAAAATAATCAATACACATTGAGGCATCTCCTGGATTTTCTGCTCTGTTTAAACAGATGTTACTGCGATTCACACTGGTACAATTCAGGAAAACAGGATGCTTTGATGTCCTGACTCTTACGTGTTAAATTTATCCTGTCCATATGAGAAATATGATTTGTTAAATATCCTTGTAAGATTAAGTTAATTTTTGTTTGTGTGAGCAAAATAATAAAATCTAAAATCCACAACACTACAAATAAAGAACTTAATGTTAATCTTTAGTGAGTGCTGGCAAATACAAAATAAAAATTCAAACCTAAATTCTACTGAACAGTGTTTCTTAAACTATGAGCTGGTTCAAAAATGGAATATGCAAAATTCCCTAAGTAAGATTCTATAGTCATAAAAAATCGAATCCTGGCATTAATAATTTTGACAGCTAATTCAATGCATCTACAATATTTTCTAAACTACTCTTGTAGTGTTTTATTTCCCATACTTGGAGGTAATACACCAGCCAGCAAAGACATGTCTGAGAGTAAGGTATACACCCATTTGTTACATTTAACTTGCAAACGTTAGGCTTGTGAGTGGAATAAAATGGTTGCAAATATGATTAAAATGTTATTTTGTACAATGATATTTTTATTTGGCGACATTTTTAGTGATAGGCTATGATGTAATGCTGCTGTGGCTTTGCTAAGCGCACTTCCAGTGTTCTTACCAATCATATTTTTACTTCACTATAAAAACAAATGCAAGTAAGCAGAAACAAAAGAATAAAAAACAAGAAGAAGACAAGTAAAATTGATAGATCAAGACTGATGAGAACCTGAGGAGTGCAAGACCTGATATGAAGAGGAAAATCTAAAGTTGAGCACATAGTAGTAGCCAAACTTGATGATTGTCTTGTGCAATTAATTAATTAACTAATTATTGCATTTTTATAGCACATTTTCACTACTTAAAGTGCTTCGACAAAGGGGAACCACTTCAACCACCACCATTGTGTAGCACTCACCTGGATGACATGTCAGCAGCCATTAGAGAACCAGTACGCTCACCACACATTAGCTATTAGGTGGTGAAAGGGTGAGAGAGATAGCCAGTCAGAGACAGGGGATGATTAGGGGGGCAGAATGGATGAGGCTGTGATGGGCAGTTTACTTAGGACATTGGGATAAATTTTACTCTTTTCAAAAGATGACCAGGGATCTTTAATGACCACAGAGAGTCTTGACCTTTTACATCTCATGCAAAGGACCACACCATATTTAAGGCACAGTACCGGGGCATTGGGATCCACACACACACAGACCACAGGGTAAGTGCCCCCTGCAGGCCACAACAAAACCTCTACCAGCAGAAATCCAAGCTTTTCCTAGATGATTACCCATTCAAATACTGGCTGGGCCCAAACAGGCTTAGCTTGAGGCAGATGACGTGTTCTGAAGCGCAGGTGGTATGATCAACAGTGTGGACTGATGCAAATGACAGTTATAGAAGGAAATTACAGGATTTCTGAGCCATGGTGTTATGTATGCGAGTTGGAGAAGCCTGAATTTCAAGATGTCATTTTTGAAAGGTCAGTGTGGCAGTTGTGACTGAAGGAAACAGGAGGAGACCTTCAAAACAAGTGGAGAAAAGTACCAGGGGAATTTAGATGACAGAAGTGGCAATAGCTGTTGATAGCCTGTCCCACAGAGTAGACACTGGATCAAGCAACTGATGGTACCCAAAGTCAGTGGCTGTATTGTGTAAGTTGTCACTTAGCCAAAAGGGGAATGGACAGATGTGTAGGACAGTGTTTGTGGGATGTGAGATGTATGTAGATAATGCACAAATTTAAACCAGATGAAGGAATCTATTTGATATTTCTTTATTTATTTGAAAGTCAATTTCTTTATTTTTTTTTAATAGTTTTTATTAGATTGATTTTGAAGTCCCCCATGACCCTGTGTTCGGATTCAGCGGGTTGGAAAATGGATGGATGGATGGATGATTTTGAAGTATACTGTTTTATCAGTTTTGTTATTCATATTTGTTTGATTGAGTTCTGTTCTGTTGTAATTTTTTTTGCTTTTCAAATAAAAAAATGAATTCTCAAAGGTTGTTAAATCTTAAGAATATAATACATTTAGAGGAAATCATGTTTGTGGTTTCTTAATACAATTGGTATTTTTTCTATCACGATTCATTTTTTCTATTAATTCTAATCTATTTTAGAGTTGCAGTACCCTGACCTTATCCCAAGCAGCATCAGGTATATTTCTGGAATCAACACTGGTGAAGAACTGATGGAGAAACAGCCTAATTTTCTTTAACTTTGTTATATAATATTGTTTTTGCTATAACCTCTCCCGTGCTGACCTATATAAAGGAAGCCAATAATATGTTATTAGATTTAGGGAATATTGTAGGTTTAAACATTTTCGAAATTATACAACATGTTCTACCATAATTTACAATGTTGTAAACAATGAAATCAACACAGTCAAGCAAAATTATTATAGATGCTTAAAAGATAATAAAAATATTATTGTTACTTATTTGCATTGCAAACTGCAAGATATATGCTTTTACAATTGGAGTACAGGCAGGTGGGGAATGGACCAGCAACTCTGAGGTTTAAATGTCCAGTACCTTTACTGGCACACCACACTGCTTGCTTAGTTATTATCTTTAAAAACAGTGCTTTCTTTTTTTTGTAGCTCACTACAAACTAAGGAAGTTCAAACAGATATTCTAATGTTGTAACAACTGCATAAAAAAGTGAGATTGTTCCCCGATTAATTTGTATCATGGGTAGAGTAATGAAAATGACTACTGAAATAACAAAGATGGAAAAGAACCTCTCCATATGAATATGATTGCGGACAGTCAGCACATGATTAGACAGGGAAGATCCTGTTTAACTGGATTTTATAAGGAAGGAAAAAAATAATCTGATAGCACTACATCTCATTGTATTTTCTATGAGCAACAACAGAAAGTGAATTCTAGAGTGAAGACAAAAACTAAATCAGCCATGAAAAGGTAAGGGAACATTTTTCGGAATAAGACATCAGACATTGAGTGACTTGGACATGTGTGCTGAAGAGGCCTCTCTTTTCAGTTTAATTAAATGACTTGGAGAACAACATAACAAACTGGGTGGCTAAATTTGCAGATGATGCACAATTAAAATAATTGTCAGATATCTTAGATACATAAGAAAAAAACATACCTATATTTTGGTAGATATGTGACAAATGAATTTAAATGTAAATACATGTCTTACACACAGGAAACACAATATTTACTACAATTATAAAAAATTGAGATTAATGCTAGAAAACTGTTCTGCCTAGGCGGAATTTGGCAGATCAAAGTTAAGGTAAACAGACCAGTAGGTGGGTGAGACTAAATCTAAATCGAAATGGAGCACCACGGTCAATACCAAGAGACAGGATATCCAAAAAACAACTAATCTAAAACAAAACCAAAAATCAAAGACAGAAAAACATGTGAAAGTGCTCATGCTGAAAATGTTTTAAATCACTTCTAACCACCGAGACTTTTAGCTTTTAATACACAATCTTGGACGGTTATCTTCAGTGTGACACTGGTTTAAATACCATTCCATAGGTGATGTCACCAAATGTGACTTCTGGTGACAACCCGCTTGCCATGTCATAGCAACAGTGTCACATAATGGTAATGGCTATGCAAAAACAAAATGGTGTTGTGGGGGGGGGGAAGCCTAAATAACATCAAACATAACTCGTATTAGATTCAAAATTATGTCGAAGGAAAGGTGTACAAACAACTCTAATACTTCAGGAAACTTTACAGATATCTCAAAATTAACTTTGATATAGTAAAATACACTTTCTATTGCCTTTAACTGAGTTACAAATATTTATAATTCATCTGTTTTAGGATATCTAACAACCATTCTAAATATCTAAAATACACTTAAAACCAGTGGTAATTTATAGTGTGAGAATTTGGTGTGGCCATGCCTGAATTTTTCTTCATGTGTACAGACTTCCCTAACACTAATATTAATTTACCTTACTAATAATGTCTGTCCCAATTTTGTTAATGACTGGTGGGATGTTTTTGTGTCACAAAAAAAAAAATAAAAAAATCTCGTGCATGGTCTTTCTTGACTGGCATCATAATCATCGACAAAATACAGCAACATAGATTTAAATGTTAAGGACACTGACAGCCTCCTAACCACATGCTCCCCAGAAAAGCATAATGGGTATAAACTGCCTAAATTGAAATAGCAGCTCCATCAGTTTAGATCTGAACAGCTTTAAACTGAGAAAGGACAATCTGAGCTGCTTTGAAACAGTAGCATCATATTGCTAGCCTCTTTACAATGAAGTGGACGTCCACAGGAATTAAAAATCAAAAAAGAGATCTCATTAGCATCTCTTTGTTTTCTCCCGGGCAACAATGAGATCAGAAAGAAATAAAATGAGAGTGATTTTTCTCTTGAGACAATATACTGTGGTACTCTCACAAGTGTTTCCTTTTAAGTTTCAGCAGAGATCTTAGCAAAGACACACCATGGGCTCTGATTTTCCAAGTTTTATTTTTTTGCAATTTGAAAGTATTTGCAATGTGTGCTCAGTAATATATGGTGTAATAAAACACTTTACTGTGATTACAAAACTGTAGACCTTGCTTCTGAATAATAGGATTAGTTGCTCTAAATTATATTGCTGACCTCTACTTAGATATTCTAGAAGAAAAGGCAGGCAATGTGGAATAGTGGTTAAGACTTTGGACTTCAGCCGCTGAGATCATAGGTTCAAATCCCACTACAGACACCTGTGTGACCACACGAAAGTTACTTCATCTGCCTGGGCTCAAACTGGAAAAACAAAAGAAGTGTAACCAATAAAATCTCAAATGTTGTAAGTTACCTTGGATCAGTCCAATAATAATGAAGTCTTGAAAGAGATTAAAACAAGATCTCACAAAATATAACATGCTTTTCAAACCTAATTCTCAATTTTGACTTCTTTTACCTCAGTTGTATCTTATGTCTCCTTTTTGCCTAAGGTTATGTCTCCTAAGGAATTTTAGGAGAAAAATCTGTGGCCAAGTCAATTCTTTAAAGAAACACAAGTCAGAATCACTTTTAAGTCTAAAGATCCATCAAAGATCAACCTTTCAATGGTAAATTCTTTTATGGGAGGAACACTCCTAAGGCTTCATTGGCAGCTTTTTCAAATGTAGCACAGACAAGCTGCCCTTCTGATCTTTACTTTTTTCAAATAACTGTGGCTACCATTAAGGAGAGCAAAGGATACTGGAATTGTTGTGCCTCTTTGCTGGTTTGCACTGGCTTTGACTGAGGAAAACCCAAATCAAAAGAACAAACATGAAAATTAAAAAAAAACAAAAGTTCTCAGTTACTGAGAAACCTATAAATAATACCTACATGCCACATGCTCCTCACTGTAGCATTAATAAAGCTTTAATGTTATGAATAAGGAGCTTTAACCTTCAATCTCCTTCACTAAACTGGAAAAGGTTGGTGTGCACATGTGCACACATACTTAAGGGTAAATTCAGAACACTGCAGGGCCAATAAAGCCAGACCCCTTGGTAGTTAACAGGATTGCGCAACTTAGCCTACATACACATTCACAAACTACAAAATTCAATATTTTTCTACATAAGAAATTACATTGACCATCTTCTTCTTTTGGCTGCTCCCATTAGGGGTTGCCAAATCAGATCATCTTTTTCCATATCTTTCTGTCCTCTGCATCTTGCTCTGTTACACCCATCACCTGCATGTCCTCTCTCACCACATCCATAAACCTTCTCTTAGGCCTTCCTATTTTCATCTTGCGTGGCAGCTCTACCTTTAGCATCCTTCTCCCAATATGCCCAGCATCTCTCCTCTGCACATGTCCAAACCAACGCAATTTAGCAGCTCTCTGACTTTGTCTCCCAACCATCCAGCTTGAGCTGACCCTCTAATGTCCTCATTTCTAATCCTATCCATCCTCGTCAGACCCAATGCAAATCTTAGCATCTATAACTCTCCACCTCCAGCTTTGTCTCCTGCTTTCTGTTCAGTGCCACCGTCTCTAATGAAATGTAAGAAATTACATTGACCATATGATACAAAATTGAAAAACAAAATTGATTAAGAAGACAAAATTGAGAGTTGTTATGAATATTTTAAAAATATGTTAAATTACTGAGGGAAATTTATATTGCACAACATCTAGTAAAGCTATGTCCCACTGCCCCCCTTCATGCAGAAACACCACTGTTTAAAATTTCTCAGATACCTTTCAACATGTCTTAAAGGAAAATCTTATCTATTTTCAGGTATATGAAATGCATTTGAAATATCATAAAATTACTTACTGTTTACTTTAAATTAATTGGAGCTATCTTAAAATAGATATTAAACAACAGAGAATTTTGCAGGAAGTGATTTTGAACAATCTTAAAATGCATAGAAAGTCATTTTCTCAAAAAGAGATCTCAAAATATTTAAAATAGGCAAGAGATCGTCTAAGGATTCACTATAAACACACCTCCAGAATTTGCATGATCTACTTGTGTCCACACGAGAATTCCTTCCACATCCTAAAGATTGTGTATGTTAAGTTAATGTGTGTGTCCATCAAGGTTGGTTTCTGCGTTGTGCCCCATAATGCCAAGATAGGCCCTAGCCTACATGACCCCAGGCTAAATTAAGCAAGTATGAGTATGGATTAATAGCTACATGAAACTCCAAGCTCTATTTCATTGTTATTTTGTGATATCTCTAAATTTGAATTTGGTTGCAGCACTGGACTATTCCAAGACTATGGAGGTCTAACGATTCAAGAAGGTGAATGTTCTTGCTTAATCAAACATAGATTAGGAAGTGATATGAAAGAAGGGTTACAAATTATGCAGTTACTTTAAAATCCATTCTTAAATGAAAACAACATGGGAGCACAGATGCACTTTGGTAAAAGAAAATCTTTAAACAATTCTTAGAATTTAATCAATGATACTGACAACTTTAGACACATGGTACACATTGTACAACTTAAAGAAGCACCTTGGAATCCTATATACAGTAACTCAATACCTGACTGTCTGAAAAGGGTAGACAGATTGCCAGTTCATTTTCTTAGTAAAGAGATGAAAATGTAACTAGAAAATGGACAGAACAAAAGGGACCGGGCAATAGAGTAAGCTAAAAACAGGCCAGGCTCAAAAAAAAAGTATAGCAGAACCAATCAAACCAAACATTAAAATCAAATATTTAAACCAGAATAATATAATTCAAAGAAACTGAATTATTTAATTTCCCACTAATGCTAAACTTAATATATTTTTTTCTTTCATCTTCACTCTAATGCATGGATAAAGTAATGCAGTGTGCTATTATCTTACATAGGGTCTGTCAGTCAGTCAGGCATTTTTTA